>NC_045477.1:46118744-47401736 GCF_009650955.1 Corvus moneduloides | reverse complement strand
CACTGAAATCAGTAATTTAGGAAAGCTACAAAATGTTCCCATCTAACAAGCCTTTAGGACCTCAAGATATCTTTGAAATAGTTTAGGCCTGACTAACTGTAGTTTTGATCTAGAGGGAACTCAAAGTACCTTTTTTTGTTCATCTAACCCTAAAGAGTTTTAAGTATTCTTGAAGTGCCACTCAGAACATCGATCTATTTCTATTTCTTCAGCTCCTCAAGTGAGTTGCACAGAGGGCAAAAGTATTACAACTGAATAAGCAGTAAAAAGATTGATGCCTACTTCTGTTGGCATGTTTGATATAAATTAATGGCTTTGTTCTATCTGCATCACTCTTGTAGCTGACATATTTTTGGGGTTTAAAATACTCTGTCAAAACAACCACGAAAAAAGAGACAAACCCCAAACCAACCTTCACAAATTCCAACTTGTTCCTTTCACTATAAAATGTTACAAAGTATCTCACAGTATAGAGTCACATTACCTCAGTTGTGTTGGTACAGGCCAATTCTGCCATTTGTTTTGGGTTTTTTTTTTCCCCCCTCCTCTCTTCATTCCTATTACTAAGAGTATTCACAAAGTCATGCCATAAGTGGCATAAGTTTACTGAAGTCATTAGCAGTTCCCTTGAATCTGGACTAAGAAGTTCAGGAACTTCAAATCCCTCACCTCGATTCATGAAAATGCAGGAATGACTTTTAAGTGTGACTACCCAACAGTATGACTTCCATAAACAACTAATCCTGTAATGACCACTGAGAGTCTTTAAAAAAAACAAATGTAAGAAAAGGAAAAAAATGAAGAGTAAATTACTTTGGCAACATTAGGCTGCACAAGCAGTGTGCAACAATATTACTATCTGTATTAAAACCACTAAAGCATGACATTACATTAACTCATGTTTTCTGTTTAAAACCAAACTCTTTTCAAGATGCCACTTCAACAAAATTTCCATGGATTAACATAGCAGCAACAGAAAGACTGTGGTCTATGACTGAAATTCCAAAAAGAAGTATTTCATAAAGATTTTGGGTTTTGTTCTGTTCAAAGCAGTTTGGCATACTTGTAATTTAAACCCATCTCCCTGCTGTTCAGAAGGGCAAGGGCTGGAAGCACATTGTATTTCTCTTATGAAAAGGCAACGACAGTCTAATAATGTGTCAAACTTAAGGTGGTTGCTGCATATGTCTCTAATTACATCATTCAAAATATCACTGCTGTTACAACACCAGAGAAAGCACTATGATTTTCAGTATACCTACGTAAATAACATTTTAGAAAATTAAAGGTAGAATGAAGCTACCTATACTTTTCATAATTTGCTGACATAGATATATATCCATGAACAGGGGTTCAAGTAAAATTAAATGGAATTGACCTTATTTCTGTTCAATGATGACATATAAATTCAGTTGTCCGTATTCTGAAATCCCTCTCAGAGAGGGTTGCTTAGTATAACAATGTCAATTAAGGTGCCTTAAGTTATTTCCTTTGCCGTATGTATCCATTCTTTATTAGGAGTGGGTCATGCATTTCCTCTATTTTGGCCTTCCTCTTACTCACACGCCTAGGCAGAACCACTGACCCACTCTACTTTCTCTATTAATTATGCACAATAGCAGAATGGCTAGCAAAAACTGCTCCAACATCATACTGACAAAGCAGTTGGCTACAAAATAAGCCAGGCATCTGACTTCCTATTCTACAGAGGTTTGCTTCACTATCTTTCCTGTTCTACAGCCTTTTTCATTTTACAGTTCCAAAGTGGTATATAAAAATGAATTACTAATTTTACATAAGGAAAAGATACTATGCATTTAGGTATTCTCTCCTCTCCAATTTAAAATAATTTACTGCAATGATACAATTTCTGGAAAGAGACTATACTACATGTATTCAGAGATGTTACTTAAGAGTGAAGACTCACATTCTGAGGGCTAAGTCAGAACAATACAGTAAATATCACTAATACAAGTAAATTCACAAGATTAAGTATCTGTTGTATAATTATTGCTAAGTCTACCCTGCATTTTTCTATTGGCTATGTATCAGTAACTTCGCTCATCACAACGTTCAGATTTTTAGTCTAACACAAAGGAAGACTTCATAGAAAATATTACACGAATTTACTATTGTTGTAACACTAATAATCTATAACTTGAATGCACTCAGACCTGTAGCAGGCTGTTGCTGCTGAGTAAGTGTTGCAGCCATTGCAACGGCTGCTGCATTTGGTATGTTGCTGAAAGGGGTCGGTCCAGTGGTAACACGTGGCGCGCTTTGCCACTTCTTAGCTTCTGTTCGTCTTGCCTCAAACACATCCATGGCATCTCCCAGAAAGCTTTTCCTGTAGCCAAGGTATTGGTCTTTGAGCATCTGAAGGGGATGTGAGGAAGCCATTTTAGTTCCATGTATTGGACATGAACCCTTAACTTAATAAGGAAAGAGAAGTTGTAAATAACATTTCCTAAAAGGACAAAAAAAT
Organism: Corvus moneduloides; assembly: GCF_009650955.1. NCBI lineage: Eukaryota > Metazoa > Chordata > Aves > Passeriformes > Corvidae > Corvus > Corvus moneduloides. Next base: position 47,399,251 of record NC_045477.1, on the reverse strand, counting down.
CCCACAAAAAACCAAACCAACAAACACCACCACCAAACAAACTAGAAGCTCCCTCCAAAACCCAAAAAACCTTGTCAGGCTATGAGCTAGAAAGAACTGGTTTGCAACAGCTACAGCCAGAACAGGTTCCATACTTTAATTCTGCAAAGCTGTTAGCGTAACTGATACCATTCAGTATGTTAACCTAAGTCTTTCAATGTTGGTGCAAATCACCACAATTCAATTTGTATCACTGTACTTAGCTGATCCAAGAGGCAAAATAAAGCCACATTACTAGCTTATAAAATAACACACTTTTCTTAAGTGTTACCCTTTCTCCATGGAGTCTCCTTTTGCTCCCCCATCACCTTCACCTGTGTTTCTTTCCTTCCTTTCACTCTTGCATTTCTTCTTACCACAAAGAAGCTACCAGAATTTTAGAACTCACTCTTGTTTCTGATGCATTTCATTAGCAGTGTAACACAGTCCAAATGCAACACATCATTCTGCCTTAGGGTAACAAATCTGCTGTGCCGTGTCCCACCTTCCCTTGCCCCTGTCCTTTCCACCCTCAAAACTCCACCACCTTCTGTGGCAACAGCCCAGCTTGGCTTGCTCATCATGAGCAATTTCTGTCACAGATGAGGAAACTACAGATATCCTGCGTAACAAAAAAAGAATAAATAGCTTTAACTAGATAACTGATAGAATTATTTCCATCTTATAACAGAAAATCTTTAAATGCAATAGATTTATTAAAGGACAACAGTTTCCAGTTTATGGAAGGCATACTATGTCCTGTGTTCCTGGCTAAATATATGCTTGTTTCCTCAAAGAAGAGTTTACAGTCCAAAAATTCTGATTTGGGATTTGAACAGCTATAATCCCAAATCTATCAGCAACAGAAAGAAACACACAAAGAATGACCTCATTATCACATCAGAAGTGCTGTCTTTGGAGAGAAAAGACATTTGTAGAATTCTGATGGGATTTAACACAGTGCCACACTGACTGCCCTAAGAGTTGACAAATGGCATTCGATATCATGGAGCAATTCTTAAGGCTAAACTACACTGAATGATTTAATGACATTACCTACTCCAACTGCACCCAAGCGAATTCTCACTTTTCACTGACCTGAGGTACAGAATGCAGCTCTATGTTCATACAAGATAGGGATATATTCAGCAACTAACCCCAATTACAGTACAAAGATCTTTAAGGCCAAAATTTTTCTTTTTTACAACTTCAAACCACTGAATCAAAGTGTATGTGCAAACCAGAAAGCCTACTTCAGGAAAAGAAATCAACTGTGATCACGGCTCTGCCTTTCACAAACTGTATCACATCTATCTGATAAGGCAGAGACCACAGTTCCAAAAGTGCTCTCCTCTTCTAGCGTCTTGTAGCTGATAAACTAAAACAGATGGTTATAATGACAGATTCACTTGAGCAGTACATTCATCTGTTTTTTGAAGCTTTATTTATAAAATGCCTTCCAAAAATATCAGCATCCATGTGCACCCACTAGATTAAATATCAAAAAAATTTCCCAGAAGAAAAATCCTCAAACCACCCCCTTAATTTCAGGCAATAGAATTCTACGCTAAACTGAAGAAAGTCTCTCCTATTCAGTCATGCTGACAAGGTACTGAAGATACCATTGCTTATACCTGCATACTAATCCAGCTGTTCATACTTAAGAACAACAAAAACATCATCATCACAAAGACCACTGCACAAATTCAGGCTACACTCAGATCTCAGAAGCCACAAGGCCTGAAGACATTTGGGATACTTTTTGGGTAATTCTGCTGAAAATATGGAGGAGCTGATATATTCCATACCTGGCAGCAAAACTGATTTAATTAAGAGCAGCACAAATATCTGATGGCAGGTATTTGTAAACCAGTGAGTATCTATGTTGACAGAAGCAATGCAATGCAAGGAATCAAGATCATACAAGATCCTCAGTATTCCTGAGCTCTATTCAGAAAAAGTAAAAAGTTTCAGGAGTTTAGAGAACTAGTAATGCTGTGCAGAAGAAGCTTAGAGAAGGAAGCAGAAGATTTAAGAGCTATTTCCATTAAGTAAGTCACTCAGCAGAAACAATTTCAAACACTTGTACTCTTCACGTTGGTTTGTTTTGGTTTGGTTTTTTGTAGCCAAGAAGGATTCTGATGTTTTCAAGAATAATCATGTATTGCAGGACAGTGACATTTTGTCAACATATCCAGAACTGTATGGAAATGGAATGAGCCATAGTCTGTGATGGAAAAAACAGACCTAATTAGGACCTTGGATACATAAGCTTTGATACATAATCTTTTCTTTTTCCTTCTACAAATACGACTTACCATGAAAACCAGATTTAAAAACAATAAAATAGACGGAACAACTTTAACCAACATTCCTTGATACGCTGAAAAATCTTACATATGGAAACTCACTTTCTTTTTCTCCTGTTACCTATTTGAGCAAGAGCAGATTTAGATCATCTTTGCTTGAGATCAAAAGGTCATTGGGCAAAAATCAAAATATACAAGCATGAGCTCAAAAACAGACATTTTAAAAACTGATCAACAATTAGAAGGAAAAGAGTTAGATGAAAAACATCTTGTAACTCAAATGACTGGTCAGTTGCTGTCATCCCTATTAGTAAATACTTTAAATGCAACTTCAGTTGAACAAAAGCTACTTTTTTAATCAAAGCACTTCTCCAGGACAGTTTGAAAATTTTTAAAAGCAGTCAATTTAATTAGAAGGATAAAAAAAAAAAAAAAAACCAAACCAACAAAAAGACAATCTGAAGACATAGTTTCAAAAAAATGACTCTTTACAGTCATACAGGAAATACACAGGAACACATCAAAGCAACATACCTTTACATTTTCATGTATTGACTGAAGTTGTGCAGCTAAAGCTACAAATGTTTGATAGATTTTCTGCATAGCCATAGACAAATCTGTAAGAGGCACATAAAACACTGGTAAGTGACAATCTCATCATCAGAAGATTTAGTGTTTATACCAAAGTAGGAAGTTCACCCAAAGCCCATACAGCACACAAAACACAAAAACCCCCAAAAATCATCCAAGGACTACTTTTTAACAGGGCTTCAAACTATTTCGTAAGGTACTGTTTTCTCAGATTTATTTTTATATATGTGGTAAAGAAAGTTTCCTATGATTCTATTATTTAGCAAAGGCAAAAAGTAATATTTAAACTAATTTTACCTAGTTACATAGGAACATTTTTTACCTCATTGGCTTTTACCTAGATACAGTTAAATCAGATTTGCTTGCATTTGTGTGTATTTTCCACTCTTTCTGACTTAAAGCACAGTTAAGTGTTCAGTTGATTTTTGGTCAAAGATAGCAGTAGAATGGAAGCTTTATTTACATTTTAAAGACATAATTAACAAGCATCACAGGATCTCTATATCTGGCTCTACCCACAAGCATATCATAATCAGAGAAACACAACAGGGAGCTTCTTGCCTACAAATCTTATATTTAGGATATCCTATTTCCCACACAGATATAAAAGTATTTTCAGGGCATTGACCCAACACTAAGGCAAAACCTTAGTACCAAAGGGAAAATTTCAAAGGTTTTGGCAGAATGAGGCATCTGCTCAAAAAAAATGCTCTTCTCATAGAAGCACTGAAACAATGTATCAAAGTGGAGGACAGAAAAGTGCTGAAGTGGGTCTTTCATTGTGACAAGATCAGCTTCTGTATTTCCTCTGAACGATGCACACAGTCTGAATGCAAATCTATATATCTATATACACACACACACTGAAACGCATATAGTAGCTATCAAGTTCTTGAAGATGCATAGGTCTAGCAATGATTCTCGAATTGAAAACATTTGCATTTCCATAGGGGAATTTCACCCTTGTAAAACAGAAAAGCTGTAGAATCAATCTCATGCCAACCCACAGGGTTGCAGAGGCAGTAGTATCTAGGAAGACTGGACACAAGTATCCAAATAGTTTGGAGGCAATTTATTGATACTGACTACTAGGTATTTCAAAATTTTCAGGACATTCTGAGTCATGGAAACCTGCATGGCAAAGGAAGCTTTTCTGAATGATAAAGGCTACACATGCAATGGAGTGTTAACTACATCATTAGATCATTGCTGACAATATGCTCATATTGGCACAACAGACTGAGCCTTGCTTACACAAGCAAGGAATCTTTCCATTATAGCAGAAACTGCTGAAAACCTTACAAAAAAATCTGTGAAGGCATCCTTCTCATACTCTTGATGGACAAGAAGGTCACACAAAGATAGAGGACCCTCAAGATTCAGCAGATCTTTCATTATGGCAGCTAGGTCTAGACAGTCCTCTTGCTTTTTGACATACAACGTCCAAAGTCTGTGCACCATCCTCTGATGGCAAGATGTTTGAGTACGATTTAGCAGAAAAAGACAAGGACTTGAAATCACTGCTTATTGCAGGACCCGTACCTAAAATGGCCCAAAAGATAAAACTCTCTATAACCACAGGAATGGGAACCAACCAGAAGACTATTGTCCAGAGGTCAGCATTCTTTGACCAGAAAGATTTTCTCAAGATTGAATGATGTGGCAGCAAACAAGACTAAATTTTCTCAGTTGGTCAGAGCTGAAGGCAACACTAACAGGCTCCAAACTACAGACGAGTTCTCAATTTGATCTGGTGCTGACAGAGCAGGCACCATATTTGCCTGGCCAGAAAGCCCAGTGCAAGACAGAAGGTGCCAGACATCAGCTAGAGGCGGAAGGGAAGGAGATGTGGATGTCAAAAGCAAACCAGGCTTAAAAATCACAACTCGGAAAACTGATCCATCTTAAATAGCTCAAGAACCCTTATGAATAGAACCTTTAATTGCAAATCTTTGCACCGAACAACTGCAGAATTTATCTGAACACTAATTTGTTCAGTACATTAAATGAGAAAACCCAACAATAACAAAAGAGAAGAGAGATTAATGACTCAGTTTTCATTATAGGTATAAGTTTGCTAAATTCTTCATGTACAAAAGATTAGAACTGAAACATTTACCTTGCGGAGTTATGTGTGAATTATTTGCTTGAGTAGCAAGATGGTTTTCCAGTTCTTCTATTTGTTGCCTGTACTGCTGCAGCTGTACTTCGAACTGTTCAACCAGGATTCTGAAGTAGCTAGATGAGTAATACAGTGAAATTGTATGATTAAACTTTACTAATTTGTCGGAACTTTTTTACCTGATCTCTATTAGCTGCCAATTTTCATTCAGTTAATGGCACGGTTAGGTTGTATGACATTCCTGATGTCACTCTACAACCGGAACAAGTGTGAAGACTATTTCTGATGTCTAAGACATAAAGATAATTTAAGTGAAGAAATAAAATACTGATTCTATGAAGCACTCCATATAAATGTTACAAGAAGCAGGGGGAAAAAACCTGTATTACGAAGTTAATAGAATCTTTAAACAGTTGGATTGGACTAGATTACCTTGAAAGGTCCATTCCAAATCCTCTGCCATAAGCAGGGACATCCTGGCCTTGAATATTTACAGACATGGGGCATCCAACATGTCACTGGGCAACTTCTTCCACTTTCACCATGCTCACTGAAAAAGTTTCTTCCTTGTACCTACTTTGAATCTGCCCTCTTCAGTTTAAAATCATCTCCCCTGTCATAATAGGCCCTACTGAAAACTCTGTCCCTGCCTTTTTTACAAGCCCCTGTTAAGTACTGAAAGGCTGCAATGAGGTCTCCTCAGTTTCTCTTCTCCAAGTCATATTATTGACTATTTTTTATGACTAACAGCAACTTACTCTGCTGGGGCTGTATTTTCATGCTGAAGACCAGGAGGAGTTTTCTGTGTTCGCAATGCTATTTCTGCATTCTTTAGCTCCTAAATAAACAGAGAAAATTAATAAAATATAAGGTTCTGCATGAACAAAAATAAAAATGCTAGGACTCTACTCCTCATTCACATAAAATATTTTCTTTGTGTATTTAACACTGTGATAGAATTTGATCAGAATTGCTCCAAAGAATACACTACCAGAAAGTTGGAGAACTGCAAATACCAACAGAAGTCTGGGGACAGAACGAAAGATAGCACATACTGAAAGCACATTAAGTGCTCAGAAGTTGAGAAAATACTGCACCTAACTCTCAGAGACAAAATTTGTCTATTGTACTTCAGAAATATAATAATTATTGAGAACTAGAGGGAAAAAAAGCAGCCAAGTACAAGGAAGTAACACACCTAAAAGAGAAAAAATAGGACAAAAAAGATTATTTTGACTTTTTTAAAAAAAATGCCTCTATAGAAATTATCAAGCTGTACATGATAATTACAGCATAAACTTCTGCTTAATACTTCCTAACGACTTAACCATTAAGAATTTCTCAGTGCCTGGGTCTGTGATTACACTCAACCCATGTACAGAAATGAGAATATCATTAACAAGCTTTTGTTTTCACAGAAAACTGCTGGCAAGGTGCAACTATAGAGTAAAATAAAGAAAACCATTGAATTTTTGACTTGAGAATAAATTATCACTTATTTATATAGCAAGCAGCCTTGACATGCTAGATGAAATAAAAGGTGGTACAGAACTTAACTTGAAAAGCATCTGCATCAAAACTTGAGCTCAAACTGTCTGCACAGTTAAGACATACACTGGTGGAGGGAGATGTGACTCAGGTTCTCTAAATGAATACTAGAGTGCTAATCAAGAAATTTTGGTCTTGAAACATTATGGGATTTTTTTTCTCCAAAGTTACCAGAAGAACATGTATTTGTATTTTTGCTGCTCCAGAGTCCATCATGTTGTTACAAATGTGTTCACTAGCAGCTGAATATATTACTGAAACTGAACTAAAGTGGACATACATTCCCTTCCACTGCCTTTGATACGTAGGAATGCTTTCCTGAATAGAAGTCATTTTATTGCTGTTGTACTTATCTGAAAATACTGACATCACAGATTTCAGTTTCCCCCAGAAACTTCAAATAGATCAGAAGCGATTAAATTTTTCATCCTGTTTACAACTGCTTAGCTGGGACACGTGTTAACTTGACTAATAAAGAAGGCTAGCTATCCTATATGAAATAATCAACATACAAACTCTACATAAAAGTTATATTCACTATACCTGTGCAGTTTCAACTTTCAGCTTGTCAATATTAAGAATGTTTCTCTGTAATCCACTGGCAACTACAGAGAGAAGTTGTTTCAAAGCTTTAATGTCTTCTTGTACTTTAAGCATTGCTTTAGAGGACATTCTACTAATTTCTTCCTGAACTTGTTTTTGTTCTTTCACAAATTTCCTGGGGAACATAAAAAAAAACGGGGGTGGGGAGGAAAGAAACATAACAAAATGAACCTGAAGTACCCAAGTGTTTAGCTCTCGGTCACATTATTTTAATAGCTATTACATTTATTTTTCCAAAACAAAGTACTGAACAGTAAAATTACAGTATGGCATAATACGATCTTAACTCCTAGCATGTTAATACTGTAAAAAACCAAACCAAAATAAAAACAATCCCCCTCCCCCAAACTCCTCAACTTTAAATAGCAAGTGTTTAAAAATGTTATGCTGACCCCTGACAAACTAAGATATATAGAACATTTTATATATACATAATAATATATACACATCTATGTAAAAGCAATTACCACTTTGAACTCACAAATACAACGCATGCAGCCTAGCCTACAAACCATTTCCCTCCTGCCCGAGGGAAAACTCTTTTACAATTCTCTATTCCATAGAAGATCCACGATGCACATGCAATACAGACATAAGGTTCGATACTTACTATACACGTGCAACAGGCTTAATACTCCGAGAGAGATGGTTAAGAGTGTATTGTTGGGCAGGCCCATTTGCATAAATGCATGTAAAAGTGAGACTGAAAAAAACCAGACTAAGATTTCAGCTACTGGAATTATCCATCCATTCTGTTCCCAAGGCTGACCTGCTGAAGGGCCTCTGGCTAATAACTTATCCTTCGTGCAGCCTGCAGGAACGTGTTCTTGTCACAGAGCATCAACAGTATACAATACTTCAGCTAAACAACTATCATAAATAAAAACCACTACTTACTGTAGATTTTCTACATCTTGACATATTACAGGAGGTAGATTTTCATCCTTCAGTGCTTTGCTATCTCTACAGGAGACAATGAATGTTTAGATGGTCCTTCAATACTGCCAAACGTTTTTGCAGACTAGTAAATATCACTAAAACATTCAAGCAAGTGATTACAGAGTTTTGCACCCATTGCATGAATGTTGCAACTAGGAATGATTTGTATTAATGCACACAGATCCTATCCAGGGTCCAAGCCTGTGGTGTAAGCACGGTACACATTTGCAGAAACCACTTTTCAGACCAGATGATCAGTCTATAGCAGGTGCCAGATAAGCTGTAGGCATTGCATTTGAAGGAAGAATTGCAATGCTTAAAATCATGATCAAACATTACTAAATTGCCCATATTGCAAATATTAGTTATGCATATCTTTTTTCAATAACAAATCAGCACAAAAGCTAAAGTATTCGTTTAGGTGTTTCCTATTAAAACATGGAATGCGAAGAAAATCTGACACTTACTCTGGTCTTGTTCCCGTTTTGTCACCTAGAAAATAAAAACTGTAGGTCATAAATGAAGCTCTGAAGAACAAAAAAACCCCCAATCTTAATGAGATTTTAAGAAAGAACTAATAACTACAATCTGCTTGATTTCTCATGATAAGCAGAACAGAAAAAAAGGTTTTAATTTACACCCCCTTCAGAGATAACTATCTAGTCAGGAACAATGGTTCAACAGCTGAGGTGCTAATTTCTTGGCACTCAGAGTAACAACCTCTTGTGTCACTATACAAGTCACTACAAATGCATAAACAACTGCAGTTGCATAAGAAATGTTTCTGCTTATGCAGCCTCAACTCACTTCAACCTGCAGCCACAAAACATTCAAGTGCTCAAATTCAGCAATGGCAGTCTCCTCTCAGATATGAAAGCAATGAACATTTGCCCACTGAGCTTCCTAAGAATTCTGCTATTGTATTAACTCCAGAAATGAGTGAGATTTTACAGAACTGAAAATGTTACTGCTTACCTGCCACCTATACTCTCTAAACTACACACCTGTGGATCAAGATACCAAATGCCTCTGAGTGACAGAACAGAGCTGCAAACAGCATCATGCATAACACAGGGCATGACTATTTCTATTCATGGCTGTGGCAGTAATTGCATTCCATACCACAGCAGTCTGCTAGGAAGAGCACACACTCAGCCCAAGAAAAAGGCTTCGTCTTCTTCAGCTGAATCCAATTCACATCCTGTCAGCGCCACCAAGACAGAAAGCAGCTACACTGCTAATGCTAGTACCACAGACATTTGAAGCTGCACAAGTCAGTGCTCCTGCCAGGAGAAGCTACTACTTTTAGAAGCAACATCTATTTAAACCGTTGGCAGACTCCGTCACCCAGTACTTTAGACAGACTGCACTCACAACCATTCCCTATGCCTTCTGCTAAAGGGGAAAAAAACCACACAAAATTAGGGGGAAAAAAAGCATGAGGGACAAACATCAGAATTTAGGACTTCTTTGTCTGCTGATAATCTAAAAGGCAGAAAACTAAGCACACTTTGCTTTTGTGCTTCAGCCACCTTGTTGTTGCTGTACATCACCATACTTACAAGATACAAATATCACATCAGATTTTGCTACTTTCTGGGCAAGTGAGTGCTTCAGATTTTGTATTTTTTAACATTCTCTTTAGCAAAAAAAAGAGGAAAATATGTATTAGAACAGGTTTTTTCCCCTCTGCAGCCATATTTTAAAGAAATACCAGATGGTCAGTCTTCAGAAGCAAAAACTCTTATAACCAATTCCAGAAGAGATCACAGAGGTGCTAGTCCCTATCTGTCCTGGGACTCCTGGGGCACTTTTCTTTCATAGCCATATCACCCCCTTCCTTTTCTTCATAAGGAAAAGAGAAATAAAAACCTCAAAACCATGGAACCACCACATTCAAACCTTAATGCAGTTCCCCATATAGTAGTATAAGCAACCGTACTGACAGAACTAAATAGCAGCACATGGGTAGGGATACTTATATTTACAAAGGCTGCTTAAGCCAGCACTAGCCATTAAGGGAAACACTTCTGAATTAAAAACTCAAAAAACATAGTCTCCTTTGACATTTCCCACTGCTTAGCTAAGGGATCTCTGCTCATCCTGACAGCAATAGTCCAACTCACCCCGTTCCGCTATACAACATATGGGGGAATTCAGGATACGCTATAAGTTTCCACCCTAAAAGGTGAACATAACACTACTACCGAAGTCGATTTTGACTCTGTGGTTCTCTGGTCCTTATTTTATGATACCTGTATGTTATGGAAGTGTTATGATATCCTAATATTGCACTAATGGAAATCCCTAAGTATCAGAGCCTTTTCATTACTCCAAGTTTCAGTAATAAATTCCAAAAACAATCAACATCATGCAAAGCACTCCAGTTTTGACAGTCAATATGTCCTCTCTTTTACAAGTAACTCTCCACAAATGATGCTACTCTGTAAAGCTGGTTTCATAGAGCTTATATATATTCTTCTCTTTTAGCTATTGGCATACCTAAATCAAAATTTCAGTCCCAAATGAAATCAAGAGACTAAATTAACAGTACTGATTCCCCAGTAAAAGCAAGGCAAGCATCCATATGTCCATGCTCAGTATTCCCTTAAGTACTTTAAAGCTACTGCAGAAGTAAAGTTTTTGTAACTGGTTTTAACAACCTGACAGAACACATAATATAGAACTACACACCACCAAAAACAGTTTTGAAGAGTAACATCTAAAATTAGGACACTTTAGTCGTGCAGGTTTTCAAAAAAACCCCAAGTTTAAGATCTGTTACAGCTAGACAACGCTAGTTCCAAACCAGTGCTTTTCATACTTGCAACACGCTACTTAAACATTGCTCTGCTCCTCCCTCTAGTGACAATCTGACACAAAGCTCTGCAGAAACCTGTGACAGCATCTCAGCAAGCAGCCCTGAGTCTTCACTCCCAAAAAGCTAAAGGATTTAGGTCCTGGTTCTCAAGTCTATATTTATTTTTAAAATAATTAATACTGCATTGCATTTGCAAGCATGATCTTGTTCTTCTGTACAAGCACAATATCTAAGAATGAAATCAATAGAAATGCCTTTGTTAAGAGGGAAGTAGTTATCAACTTCAATACCACATTCCTAACCAATTAAATGGTTTGCTGTAGTGTTCTGATCATTCTCTCAATTAAAAAAAAAAAAAAAAAAAAAAAAAGGAGTGTTTTAAAACAAACTTACTCTTTTTGTCTGAAGAACTACTAAAATCAATGCCACCAAGACCTTCATTGGCAGTAGTTGAAGGAGCTGCAGTTGTGCCCAGAGTCAAACCCAAAGCATTCTGCCCAAGTCCTACAAGAAATCCAAACAGCATTTTTGCATTTTGCAGTGTTATCAAGACTACAACATAGCACAAATTCTTCCTCTGGAGCTGTGAAATGACAACACTGATAGTGAGATACTTTATTCAGACCAAAACTCACCAAAAATAAGGAGCTTTCCATTTCTCCACAGATAGAATCAGTCCTGTATCATTGCCCTCTCCCCATACATGATCAACTTCCTTGAGCCAATTATGGGAGTGACAAAGATTTCCTTGCATTTTCATTTTTTAAGAAGTGTTAAGTACAAATGAATTTAAGAATAAGAAAGGAGCCAATTATTTCAGTTTCATTTTTATTGTCCATGGATAGCAAGACTGTTCTTAACCGTAACACTTAAAAACTACATTTCCACAGTGTTAACACTTTGTATAAACTAAATCTTACATTATACAATCTGTGACATTAAATGTCATTGCTTTGAGACGAGGAAAAAACTAAAATAATGTTCACCTGTTGCTGCTGTGCTTGTATTCTGGAAGAGTGAACCTCCTAAGCCTGCTAAGGCTCCTCCTAAGGAAAGGCCTGTGGAAGCAGTTGTAGTTGGAGCAGTTGCACCACCCAAATTTAAAGTAAAGCCAGTAGTTCCTGCAGAGAAAGGAAACCAGCTTCATGTAGACACTGCCTTCAAATACATCCACAGACAATCTGAAATAACTGAAAGGTCTGAATAGCATCTTTATCATAATCGGATAATAAGTGTTTTTACTTCCTGCAGAGTTTTCACACACAGCCATAGCCTTTTGAATTATGTTATTTTGCTTTATAACCGCATAACCCTAATTAGTCTGTATTTACCTGAAACCATATAAAAATTTTGGCAGTCTGCCAGAACACTACAGAATCTAAAACCTAACACAAAATTTATTTTACAGCATAATGGAACTCATGATAATGATTTTTATATTAAAATACTGAAATTTTAGTGTTTAATGTTCAACATTAAAATATTTATACAAGACATGATACAACAACATTTCCATAGTAGCTTGAGGTGCCTTTTGGAATTAAGCATCCCAACTTTCAGTAGAATAAGGAAGAATTGAGTAGAGAAAGACCACAAGCATAAAGGGACAGCTAACAGAGGGCACAGAGAGCTGAACTCAAATGCAGAACTTGTAAGGTTAAGAAAAATTAACTCCAGTCTCAATTACCATCATGCTTGGTGCAGTTCAGCCGAGTTAAATATGGTGGCAGGTGTATGACAGTATGAGAAGTGATTAGGAAAAACATTATTTCCACTGCTAGTTAACCATTTCAGGCCACCTGCAATAGGTAGGCATTTTACAAACTTTGCAGATGCACAAGTAGGAAGCTTTCAATCTTCAGCAGAGTTAACAATAAGAGAAATAATTTTACATGATGAATCAGCTCTTGCTACACTTCTAATGACTTGGACTCTATGTTGTCTATATTGCTAGGTACACTGACCATAATTCTATCTGTATTAGGGTACCCAAATGTAGAACTCAAGCAGTCCAATGAACCCCTTTATTTAAGTACAAGATTATGTAAATAATAGAAAAATAAATGTAGAACTGTTATACAATAAAATTTTATTGTTAAACAAACAAAAAATAGCCCCAAACATTTTCCTACCTGCTGCAGGAGTTGATGTAAGAGCAGATGATAATGACAGGCCACCCGCTGAGGTAGAAGTAACAGGTAAAGCAAATGGTGTGGCTGAACCTGCAGGTTTGTTGAAACCTAAACTAAAACCTGTGGTAGCTGCTGATGTGGTGGCAGGTGTGCCTAAAAGAAACCCAAAACCAGTTATCACTCTTGGAACACTCTGAGAATAAAAGCTAAATTCACCACCTCTTCTGCATCTCATTTAACCAGCATGAGTGACATAGCACAAAACATCACTTGCATCAAGTAAAATACTTCCAGAGAACTTTAAAATAAATTTCAGTGGTTTACATCAACTGCACAGACATTTTACTCCAGAATTCCTAGGGATCCAGTGGGCTTCAATTCTGGACTGGCAATTATATCTAGTAGCAATCTTTAAACTGTGTAAAAAGAATTAAAAAAAAAGTTTCCATCAAAAGCATCTAGTAGGTGACACAAACAGTAAATGAAGCTATAAACAACACCACTCAAAATACAGACTACAAATTCTCAGTTAGATGTGCATGCCAAAATGAATGCATATATCCTTCCAATTTGTAAACAAGAAAAATACATTGAGATGTTACTTCCTCAAAGTTCACTTTTGAATATTTTTAAGTAAAGCAATAAACTTCCACTTCCTGCTGTTTTCATGGTAAGAACACACTTCACATTCTAGAATCCCTATTCCAAAATAAAGGAGCATGCAAATACATACACAAACCACTACAGCAAACACATATTTTGTATTCTCAGTAACTGCTGTCTGTTTTGGATGACAATTTCATCCAGCTAGCGAACAGAATTAATGTTCATCTGCACAGTAGTGACTTCCACATACGATTACATATCACACAGTCTCTTCTGGGTTAGTTGCTGCTCCTCCCTTCTTCTGCCCACTTGATTTGCTTCTTTATTCAACACTATTTTTTCCTATTTATTCATAGTATGGCTTCCTAAGTTCTTTGACTGAAGTGTGTCTTGTAGCACCTCCAGCCCTAACAGTCATGATATGCAAGCTCAGTTATTCCTCAGATCTCAGCTGCTGTTTAAAAAAATCAAAACCAAGCCAACAACAACTCATTTACTCCTCTATTTCTAATGACAGCTGCAAAATAGTCACCACAGATGGATCAGAGAAACAAAAAATATCCTCAAAGTCTGTTCCCAGTTCAACCCTCTTTATTCTTCCAGAAGAGGTAATTACCAAATAGATGTGTTCACACAGGGTTCACTAGATCAAGAAATTCCATATAAATATTTCTTTGATAACATATCTCCCTCCCCTCTGCTGAAGGATGAAACTCATTAGGGGAGCATAAATAGTTCAACTTTTGATTGTCACTGTTGTACAAGAATTGAATAATCCTTTAACACGTAACAGTGCCCAGAACTGCAGGGCTCCATTCTGATTTATGGCCTTAACATGTGGGCTGCAAAGCAAACTGCAATTAGTAATGGGGAAAAAGCTCACATATGATCACTAACTCTATACATTTCAAGAAAGATCTGTCTCTTGGGTTTTTTTATCTGCATAACATTAAAATCCAAATTAGGTCCTTACCTAACGTCAGTCCTGTAGCAATAGTTGTTGCTGTTCCTGCTTTAAGAATGAGAACAAATAAACAGGGTAAGAACAGTAGAAGGCTACGGAGAAGTTATGACAGTAAAAAAACATGAAATAAAATCCTGAAACAATGCAACATTATGAGACAACTACTATACCAGTTTTTTTCTGTAGTGTATTGAAAATAAGACAAACACAGAAAATAGTACTGGTAAGCACCAGCAGCACAAATGAAAGCACAACTGACTTCAAAAAACATAACTTTTCTTTGTAAGAGGCTGCTAACAAAGAAGCTAATGTTAACACATTAACATGTAAATTATCTGAAATTTCAAATAAATTAAGGTAAAAAGATGAAAACTAGTAATTCTATCAAGTATTTTTTTCAGCCACGTGGTAGTACATAACACCAGCATGTAAACCATCAGATTTACAGTATAACTAAGAGTATTATAGAGTCTGAAGTCCTTGTAAAATCCTGTGTCTTGGTTTAGGGTTTCTGCCCCACTGATAATTTAAAGAGATTATTCTGGACACAGTGTTAGGCCATTTCATATTTTAAAAGCCGTCTGATTAGATTATCAAGAGAACCACTGAAAGAAAATTACCCCAATGTAGCCAACCACAGTAATACAAGCTTTCAGTCTATTGCTGAATTTACTTTTAATAGATTGGTTCTTAGAATTTTCCCCATCTACTCATATAAGCATACAAGAAAAAGACTATTTTATCCAGCAATACTGCAGCAATTATTAAGTTATGTCTGCTTGATGGCTGAAAAAAAAAATACCCCCAGTCAGAAAAGTTTTATTCTTTTGTAGTCCATTACTCCTGTAAGAAACTATGTTCATAGGCTGAATTAGAGACCTAAGAAAATATTCAATTCCTTCAGGCATGTAGCACTCAAAATCCTCAAACAACAAATTGAGAAAGGTTCACTACTGTAGAACTACAAGTACTGCATCACAAATGCAAACAACCCCACGAAATTTTAAAATACTTTTAAAATCTAAATATACCTCAATCTTAATTCAATTTGGAGTATCCTGGATGAAGAGTTAAGATTTCTAAAATACACCAGGATTCAAACTACAGAACAATTTACACATAGCCCAGGAAGTTTCCTAGTAATTGCATTTGTGTTTCTGCTGCACTGGTACCGCTTAATTCTCAATGAATAATCTTTTAAACTGCTTAATGAAGCCATTTTATAAAACTGTATAAGTAATATTCTGAGCTACAGAACTACCATAAAATAGTAAACACTTTAGAATGACCCAGTTTTTTGAATATATATAATTTATTTCTTCACTGCTGAATCCAAAATCTGCAGTATAAGATTTCTTTTCTACCTGTACTGGTGCTTCCTAGTGTAAAGCCAGTGGTTGATTTTGATCCAAAAAGTCCACTCCCAAAGCCCAATGAAGGAGCTGATGTAGTTGCTGTAGCAGTGGAAGAGCCCAGAGCTCCAAAATTAAGTCCTCCTGTTGAGCTATTACAAAATAAGACTATTAGCAGTAATTCTATTTCAAAATGAAAACAAACCCCCCCCCTCCCCCCCCCATTTCAATTTCTTTCTGATTTCATTCACTTTCCCAAACACACCATTCATCACGAACAACCCAGCTGGGCAAGACAGTCCAACCTCACTGACACTGAGCAGAAAGAAGGAGCCCATTTCCCTCCTTCCTTCCACAGCTCCATAACTCTCATTGCTTCCCTGACACTAACTCCAGCATTTGTTCAACTGCTGTTGAGCTGACAGATCTTACTAGACGTCTTGGATATTTAAACTTTCCTGTGTTAGAATATCTCATTCATTCTGCCTAATTGTTCTCCCTGTGCTACTGAAATGAGAGAACAAATGCTAGAGGAAGCACAAAGATGATAACAAATCTGTATGAAGATCTTTTCAAAGCAGGTTACAAGTCCAGTTAGTTATCTCTGACCAGAAACTTCAACCAGTGTTGCTTTCTTTCATTCTTAAGTGATAAGCAGAGATACAGAATCATTCACATCAACAGCACAACTTCACTATCTTGCTATCAAAACACACTGAAGCATGAATTAATTTTCTAACCAAAATGCTATCCTTTTGCACAGGTGCCAACCGTATTCCTACTGTACTTTTTCAGACTGTCTACCTGTCAGAAGGTTACAGAAAAAAACTTCCAGATCTATTTTTACAGGTGAAGAGAAAGAACAAGAGAGAATCAGATCAGTCATCCCTAGGAAAATGAAGGCTTTAATATTTTTTTTGGATAACTACACATTTTAGAGATTTCATGCCAAATAGAGAACAAGCTTTACAGTTAGCACAGAACACAAGAGAATACAATAATCATGGTTATCTCCAGCCAATGAAATTACAGGTACTAGCACCCAGATGAGTCTATGGTTCTAAAAATTTTGTTCTTAATTGAGGAAAGAACAGATGAATAATTTATCAGATGAGTAACAGTAACTTCCCGGTCCCATTTGTGAGCCTTTTTAGAAACAGGGTTTGGTTTTCACAAACACTTCGGTTTAAGTACAACAGCAGCACTGAAACAAAATGCAATTTAGACTTCAGGCTAGTAGGTGCCAAGGAGTTCTTTCTTTCAGATGTTTTAGTATTCTCTCATTGCTCCCTAATCTCCTCTCTCTTTTTGTATGAGGGCAGTTCCTAAAATAACAAGTCAAACACAAAAGTAAATCCTTAAAAAAAGGTACAATTAGCTCTTGAATTAGAACTCTTCAAACTATCTATAAAACTGATCATGGCAAGCCCAGTTGGTTGCAAGTTCAGAACTAGGTGTGAGTTATTTTTTAGGCAGTAATTTGGGAAGCAGAGTGGCCAAGAAGTTTAGAAGGACAAAGACTCACTAACTGTCCCATAAATCCAGAGCATTTCAGCCATCCTTACTTCCAAAATTTCAACATACCAAAATGCAGCACCATGACCTAAGTGCTTGTAAACTTAAACACACAAAATGGTGCTTCTCTCGCTAGTCAAGAGCTTATGTGTCTCATCTTTTTTCCAGTAGATGATGCTTCTGTTCAAGTTTTTTGTGTTACAGCATTCCCATAGAAGAAAGCTAAGGTACAAACTATGATACCCAGCACTATAGGAGGACAAAAAAAAAACCCCAAACCAACACAAATAAAATGAAGTGGCCTTTTTTCCAAGGTAGAAAGAATCCAAAAATGTAGGAACAAAGTAATGGCAGCATTCTCACCAGCAGGAGAAAGCATGGGCCAGAAGGACACAGATGGAAGGAAGAAGAGCTCAGGTCACTGAAATCAGGCCTGAATTCTTAATTCTAGAGCTAGATTAAAGCACTGCACCTGGCTAAAGCGTGAGATGCAGAACACCAACTAAAAAGAGTGCAAGTACCTGAAAGGCTACTGGTGCAAAGCAGGAATTAGATAGGCTGGCAGGTCACAAAGGCTTTTGGCTACCAGAATATAGTCTTTGGTCACATATTATTTATGCTTGGACCAGACAACCAAATTCTTTTTCTCCCAACACCTGGCAATATCATCTTAGACCCAGATCAGAAGAACAGCTTCTTCTTACAGTCTCCAACATGTTCTCAAGCAAACTATCTCATAGGGATGCTCAAGAAGCAGATAGAAGGCCCCTTCCTCTATGATATTTCTTGACCAACAGCTCTGAAGACTGGTCCTGCTTGTAAAAATAAATAAATGAACAAAAATGCAGAGCACCATACTGCTATTACTTAGCACCTATTAAACTTTTTTTAAGGGATAGGAAAGCCAGACAGAACACAAAAAAACCCCACCAAACAGAAATATTTAAGTTCAACAGGCAGTTTTTTAAGGTGCATATCAACAAGATAAAAGAGTTTCCCTTATTTCACTACGTTTAGAAGAATAGTTTTGAATTAAAAAATATTATTTTAACTTGTTCATTTTAATCACAGGAAACCTACATTAAGAAGGCATAAAGCAAAAGAGCAAAAACTCTTTACCTAAAGTCCACATCAGTTTCACTACAGGAGTTAAAATAAACAAAACCCCAAAAAACAAACAAACAAACAAAACCCCCCAGAACTAACCAAACAAAAAAACCCCAAAAACAAAACAAAAAACACCCCCCCCCAAAAAAACCTCAAAACCCCCAAATCCCCAAACAATCCCTCCCCCCAAAACAAGCAGCAGTAACACAAGAAAGTCATCAATCTGTCACAACCACAACATCTACATTATTACAAGAAACTCAGAAATCTTGTTCCCTCTCATATAGGTTTCTAAAGAAGCAATACTGCCATTTAATCCAAGGATTAAATGGATGTCCTTCAGATCCAGATGTTCTGTTCTCTCCATCTCACAATCCTATTTCCTGACGTTTCTAACAGGTATTTCCAAATGTATCACCTTAAGCGAATCTCCCTTGAGTAATCGCCCCTGTCCATTTAGTTTACACTACAGTGATCAATTCTGATCACGTTTGGGAAAATCTCTGACACAAAGTCCCATAAAAGCCTTATTCTTCAACAGAAGTACAACAGCAAGCAGGTCAGAATAAACAGGCTCTGCTAGTCCAGTTGTGTGCAAAGAAACAGAAAACAGAAAAACCCCCACCAACAAGAAAGACTTACCTGTTATTCTGAGAAGCCTAAACCATAACGCTTTGAGTACAGAGCCTGCTGTATATCATATGCACAAAGATCTCCTTTTCCTCTAAGATACTGTACGCCAAACACAAGGTTATTTTTGTCCGAAAGTGTAAGATCGAACCTAACTTTGAAAACACGTACGGAACATCACTTTTGGACACTGAACACGTGGGCTCTGGCATCAAAGTGCTCCACGCCGCGGACACAAACTCAGGCTGACTCTGAGAGAAACCTGGATACACAACTGATTCACATCCTGCGTTCAGTGCGGCAGGGTGAACCGTGGAGGGAGGAATCCAAAGCCAAACCAAAGCACAATAAGAACAACTCTCTTAATTATTAGCTGCTGAACAGGTCGCTCCCTACGTTTTTGCTGAAGGCGCACGCCGGGAAGGAGACAAGGCAAGGAGGCCGGAGCAGACACGGTGCAGCCGTTTCGCCCGCGCACCAAGGGCCCTGCGGCCGGGACTGCCGGAGCCCCGGGCCCCTCCAGGAGTGGGCGAGGCGCCGAGCCACGAGCCCGGGGCAGGGACTCGCTCGCTCACTCACACACATACGCACGGGCCACCCCGACCCTCCGCACCACAGGGGCCCTGGTTCGGGCTGGGCCCGGACCCGCGCGGCAGCCTCAGGCCGCGGGGGGCTGCCGGCACGGCCGAACCGAGAGGGGTGGGGGCGCCGCGTTACCTCGGCGTGGCGGTTCCGAAGGAAAAGCCCCCGACTGCTCCTCCTCCTCCTGCCCCGGCGGCCGCCGTGGAGCCCAGGGTGCCCGCGCCGAAGGAGAAGCCCGCAGACATGGCGGCGGCGGGAAGAGCCGGAGAGCGGGGCCGGGAGCCGGAGGCGAGGGCCGGGTCGGTGGGTGAGTAGGTCGGGCGGTCGTGGGGTGGCGGCCCCTCAGCCCCGCATGGCGCCCGCCACCAACTGCAGAGCGAGCGGCGGCACCGAGCGCGCGGACGGACACCGGCCACGCTCCCTCCGCGCGCCCGCCGCAGTGCACCACGGGACGGCCTGACGGCCCTTAAAGAGACAGTAACCCCCGGAAGTTGGGTTGGAAAAGACCTCTGGGATTGGTGCGTCCACCTTATGCCCCAGCACCACCAAGTCGACTGGACCATGGCAGTGAGTGCCATATCGTCGCTTAAACACCTCAAGGGACGGTGGCTTCTCCACGGTTCTGATGTTTAATCTTTTTTCTTTTTTTTTTTTCTTTTAATCATCCTTTCTGTGAAGAAATTCCTACTGTTGCATGGTTCTGGAATCTGGGTTCCACGTCTTTCCAACCTAAACCTCCCCTGACGCCGCTTAAGACTGTGTCCTTTGATCCTGTCACTTGTTACCTGGGAGAGGAGGCTGACCACCACCTGGCTACAGCCTCCTTTCAGGCAGTTGTAGACAGCGATAAGAGCTCAGGGCTCCCCCCGAGCCTCCTTTTCTCCAGGCTAACACCCCCAGCTCCCTCAGCTGCTCCTCACAGGACTTGTGTTCCAGACCCTTCCCCAGCTCTGTTGCCCTTCTCTGGACACGCTCCAGCCCCTCAATGTCCTTCTTGTAGTTAGGGGCCCAGAACTGAACACAGGATTGGAGGTGCACGCTTCTGGCTCATGTTCTGCCACTGTCGACCAGCAAAGCATTGCCAGCAGGTCGGGGAAAGGATCCTGGTGAGTCCATATTTTTGTGTGCGTGACTGGAATGCCATTCATATGAGGAAAGGCTGAGAGAGCTGGGAGTCTGCAGCTTAGAAAGGTTCAGGGGGCACTTACATAATGTACATAAATTCCTGAAGGGAGGGTTCAAAGAGCACAAAGCCAGGCTCTTCCCAGCGGTGCCCAGTGACAGGACCAGAGGCAGTGGGCACAGACTGAAATATGAGAGGTTCCATCTTAACATCAGGAAACACTGCTAGAGGGACTGAGAACTTACCAAGTTGCCCAAATAAGTGGTGGTGGAGTCTGAATCTCTAACAATACTTAAAAACTGCCTGGACATGGTCTTGGGCAACTGGCTCAGAGGGGCCCTGTTTAGGCACGTGTCTCTGGAGGCACATCCAGAGACAACAAAAAGAACCATCTTCGAGGAATATCCTCATGTGCAAGACTCACGGACTGAAACAGAGGCCTGGGTAACCAGGGAATGGCTCATTTCCCACACACCTACTGTCACCCCGTTATTAGGAAAATTAATCCAAGATGCCACTGGTTTATGTCCAAAAAGGAGACAGAGGAGTCCTGTAATTTATTCAAGTAAAGGGAGAGGCCATGGAGCATTTCCCATGGGGTCTCTTAAATTGTTGGGGGACGCAGCCCCCTTTTTGTCCTAAGTTCCCAGGTGCATCACCCTCTTCCCCACTGGCTGAGGTACTCAGAAGGTACAGACTTCCCAAATTGCCTACTCTATGCCCCCCTTTAATATGCACCTCCCCTTCTGTTATATAAAGAAAGAAAAAGAAACAATTAATAATTCTATTAAGTCTTTGTTCTTTTTCTCTAGGTTCAGGAATTTAACATTGCCTTGGCTGAGCAAGGGTCTGTGTTGATTAGTAACCTTTTGCAGAACTAATAGTTTCTTCTGTTGCTTCCCTGTCTGTAAGTTCCTAGCCCTATCCACAAGTGGATTCACACGGTCTGTTTGTAAAGACACATTCGTCTTATTCCTTCCACCTGGGATAGTATCTGACTGCAAAAATGTATTCAAAGCAATGTATTAATTCAAAGCAATATATTAACAAACTGTAATCCCTAACAAAAGCTAGGAGGAGATAATCATTCAGCACGCACGGGTACGATTCTTAGACATCTCCATGGGGTAGAAGACAGGTTTGGCCCATTGACTGATCCCAGAAGTTATGATGGAGTCTTCCCTAATTTCTCACTCTTAACTCACTTTTATATTATTCCTTTATGTCTAGGTGGAGACTGAGTGACTTTAGTAATGTATCTTACTCAGTGAGGGGTGGTCGTACCTTGGCAGGGGGGTATCTCAGGATAGTACCTGAAATAACTTGGTGATGGGAACATGTATCAGCCCAAGGAGAGAGATTTCACCATGGCTGCTGATTCAACAGCAGGACCTCTTTCTTTATCTCCCTTGGTTTTCAGCTGCTGTGCGGCTTATCAGCTGGAAAACACCACCAAGTCCCCACATCTGCAAGGATTTCGACTGAGCCTGGCTGCGGGGTCTCCCCTCTGCTCCGCCCTCCGTTTAGTCCCCCTTGGGTTATACTGTGTGTGGGAGGTCGGGTGCGCCGACCGCGTTCCACCCAGGAGTAACACCCGTGTTTCCCTTGTACCTTCCTCACCGGTACCGTTTTACCCCCAGTCATTTTCCCACCCGGGAGTAACAACCGTGTTTCCCTTGTACCTTCCTCACCGGTACCGTTTTACCCCCGGTCATTTTCCCACCCGGGAGTAACAACCGTGTTTCCCTTGTACCTTCCTCACCGGTACCGTTTTACCCCCAGTCATTTTCCCACCCGGGAGTAACAACCGTGTTTCCCTTGTACCTTCCTCACCGGTACCGTTTTACCCCTGGTCATTTTCCCACCCGGGAGTAACAACCGTGTTTCCCTTGTACCTTCCTCACCGGTACCGTTTTACCCCCAGTCATTTTCCCACCCGGGAGTAACAACCGTGTTTCCCTTGTACCTTCCTCACCGGTACCGTTTTACCCCCAGTCATTTTCCCACCCGGGAGTAACAACCGTGTTTCCCTTGTACCTTCCTCACCGGTACCGTTTTACCCCTGGTCATTTTCCCACCCGGGAGTAACAACCGTGTTTCCCTTGTACCTTCCTCACCGGTACCGTTTTACCCCCAGTCATTTTCCCACCCGGGAGTAACAACCGTGTTTCCCTTGTACCTTCCTCACCGGTACCGTTTTACCCCCAGTCATTTTCCCACCCGGGAGTAACAACCGTGTTTCCCTTGTACCTTCCTCACCGGTACCGTTTTACCCCCGGTCATTTTCCCACCCGGGAGTAACAACCGTGTTTCCCTTGTACCTTCCTCACCGGTACCGTTTTACCCCCGGTCATTTTCCCACCCGGGAGTAACAACCGTGTTTCCCTTGTACCTTCCTCACCGGTACCGTTTTACCCCCGGTCATTTTCCCACCCGGGAGTAACAACCGTGTTTCCCTTGTACCTTCCTCACCGGTACCGTTTTACCCCCAGTCATTTTCCCACCCGGGAGTAACAACCGTGTTTCCCTTGTACCTTCCTCACCGGTACCGTTTTACCCCTGGTCATTTTCCCACCCGGGAGTAACAACCGTGTTTCCCTTGTACCTTCCTCACCGGTACCGTTTTACCCCCAGTCATTTGCCCACGCTCCCGCCATTCCCGCCGCCCTCCGCGCGGGGGCGCTGAAGGGCGCGCGCCGCGCTGGCCCCGCCCCTTTGCCGGCGCGGCCCCGCCCCGGAAGCGCAGCCGGAGCGGCCGCCGGCCCGGCTCTGTGGCGGCTGCGGGCGGGAGGCGGATGTGGTCGGGGGGTACCGCCATGGAGCACATCCGCACCACCAAGGTACTCCCGGTGCTGCTGCACGGGCGGGGGGCGGCAGGAGAGCCGCGGTAGCTGTGGGGCCGGGACGGCCTGCCCAGCCCATCGCGGCCGCTGCGGGCGAGGGCGTTGTTGTTTTCCCTCCCTCCTGCTGTTTTGTGGCTCGTGCCTCCCCGCGAGGGGCTCTGGAGCGGCCCGTGGCGCTCGAAGGGGTGGAGGGCTCGGGGCATGCTGCTCCAGTGGGGCCCCATGTCTGTAAT
The DNA here is from genome assembly GCF_009650955.1 of Corvus moneduloides. NCBI lineage: Eukaryota > Metazoa > Chordata > Aves > Passeriformes > Corvidae > Corvus > Corvus moneduloides. Next base: position 47,375,213 of record NC_045477.1, on the reverse strand, counting down.
AAGGGGAAGGCGCTAAAAATCCTGGTTTAGGGGGTTTTGTGGTGGAGTGGGGAGCAGGAGAAGCGAGCTGGGAGAGGACTGCAGTTGTTTTGTGTGCTCTGGATATGGTTCTGTGCAGCTTTTTCTAATTTTGGAGGCAAATCGGTTGTGAAAACAACTGATCTGGTTTTTTTGTTTTTGAAGACTCTAGTGTGTGTTGTTAAATACGCAGGCCGTCAGTGCATGTGTAATGTGTTAGGCTATTAAAAAAATGTCAGCCAAGCTGTAGTTGACATTTTGGACTTCTCTGACTTTTATTTCCTATTATTAGTATGTTAGTATTCTTCGTATAATGAAGATGCAAAAGGAAGGTTTTCTTGTTGTGACTAATTTTTAAGAAAGTTTTTAAGTCACAGCTTTTATGGAATTAAATTTCTAACAGTATTTTTCTCACCTTGCTCATCATCCCTGACTGCAAAGGTTGCTGAAAAGACTCCCCCTGTTTCTTGGGTCCTGGAAATTGTCAAGTGATTACTTCCTGAACGTGGTAGTCTGATTTTAAAGTGGATTTATAGATATGTTTAGAGAAGGAGTGTTCATATTATTGTCCAAATAGTGGATTTATAACCAATAATTACATAAAGGAACAGACTTTTAAATTTTTTGAGTAACAGCTTATGTAACTTTTATATAAATGTGTATAGCTACTTTTATTTTTCATATACACGTGTATATGTGAAACAGAAGGAAGGTCTCTGATGAAATTACTGTTAGTGGCACTTTATTAATCTTGCACCATGCTGACAGATTGGAGATAAAGTTTCTTTATCAGCCTGTTTATTTATAAACGTGTAAGTCCTTGTTTGGAAACTTAATATTGTATTGTTACAGTCAGTAGCTGATTTTGAAATTAAAGCTAGACTAAGGCCAACGAGACTTGATGATCAGAGTAGCTGTTTAAGTTTCAGACCTGAAATTGAGACTAGAAAGGCTGCAGGTTGCTGACTTCCTTGCATCAGATTGCGTTTCTGCATGTTTTTGGAGCGCTGCTAAGGAAAAAAATACTTCATATAACAATATAACTGAAGAGAGAAATGAGCTCTGAACACAGTTTGTAAGATGCAAGACTTACTACTTGAAGGAATTATTTTTATAATTCATACCAAAAAAAAATTATACATTCTAAAAAATCAGTGTCATGGTGAGAAATAGTGTGGTGATTTTTTTGTTACAACTGTGTTTCTTGCTTAGCTTTTTGTAAGCTGTTGGTTTATCGAATACCTAGATGGATTAAAATGCATATAGGAGAGCATTGCAGGTATAGGAAGCAAGAAAAGTAAAGTACAACCTGCACTGTGGGTCTTTAAAGTTCAATTTGTGTGTAGGTTCAAGTTGGATCTCATGCCAACTGTTCTGAGACATCCCTGCTTTGTCTATTCTGATGGCATTCCTGTTTTTTCAGTTTAGTTTAGTTAAGTCATAGTGAAATAAACTTGAAATAACAGTGCAGTCTTGTGTAAATTAACTGCTGTACAGGGCAGCTGTTATCCCCAGGAGAAGGTGATGGAATAGGTTTTATACCTCCTCCAACTTCAGTTTGCTGGGAATGGTGAAGTTAAAATTTTCTTAAAACTGTCAACACAGCTACCTGAAATTAAGTTAAGGTTTTTGTGAAATTAAACTGTCCAACAGATTTATGTTGAATATGGAAGTGAGGTCAATTTAAAAATAACTTCTGAGAGTTTTATATTTATATTTATGTAGTAACAAATGATCAAACTCAATTTATGAAGTGTGGTGGTGAAATTAAGAATATGTGGTTTTACCGTGAATCTTTAGTATCCTTAAGGATATTTTAAAGCAAAATGTAGTAGAAAAGACTGAAAATTCTTCAGTCAAATCTGTTTGCATATTTGACATCAAATCTGTTTTAGTGAAAATACTGCTGGATTTCTATTGGAGATGGAAAATTTTGCTTAGTTTGCTAAATGAAATTAAACAACAAAAAAATAAGCTGTACAATAACCTGAATCAGGTTTAAATGAATGTGTCATCTATGGAGGCTGAATCTAAATAGCACTTCAGTTGTCTTTAAGAAAAGTTTATCTATGACTTAGCTTACAGAATTCTTGAAGACTTTACCTGTTTAGGTGGAAGTTGGAGCACTAATGGCTGTCCTCATCTAACGTAGAAATACAGCTTTGAGAAAAGCTGCCTTGTTACACGGAGGTGAAGGAAACCTTGCATGCCAGGATTTTGTGGGTTGTGTTACTGGAGCAAAGCTGGAGCAGTTTCTGTGCACTTCTCAGTTTGCTGGGGAGGTGCAGTGCCAGGTACCGGAGCAATTATTGCTGCAGACCTGCCCAGTATGAATTCTGTGTTTTGGCTGTGGTGTATTCACTTATGCCACTCTATACCGGAGGACTGATACCTTGGGGGTTTCAACATAAATGTATTTTAAGGTACTGAGGCATGTAGTTTCCAATTTTTTAGCTTTCTAAACTGAAATCTAGAATATTATCGTAGTGTTGATTTCTAGTATACATTTGTATTTCCTTCATTCTATTTTGTGTTTGTTAAGTTGGTTTTTTAACTTTCAAAAGCAAAATTAGGCCTTTCTAGATCATAAGAAATACCTGGGTTTTTTCTGTTTTGTATGTACCTTTAGTAGGTAAATGCTAGATAGATTTGTACATAGGAATTAAAAATTGCTTTAACATCAGCACAGTAGATTTGGGCTCTTCCTTGTTGCCTCCTCTGGGTGCTGGTCTTGCTGGTGTGGAAGTTTTTGGCGTTCTGCCATGCATTTAATGGTAGCACATAGTTTTAACTTGGCATTAACGAGATAGTGCTGCCAAGAAATAGAGGAATGTGTGGAGATAAGCCATTCGCTGCACTCCTTTCCTGTTCTTGCACACAAAGAATCGGGTAATGCTTGGTTCAAATAAAGCACTCTGTGGAGCCCGTGAAGTTAGGAGGAGCAGATAAAATGCAGGCTATCTAGAAATAATTTTTCTTTTGAAATATTTTCCACAGGGTTGAGATAACAATGTTGATGGAATACCAGGAGTCATTGGCCCTTGTGAGGCTCAGGCCTGAATTATCTGCTTCAAATGCCAGCACAGTCCTTGAATTTCTAGGGGGCTTTTGTAATTATTAGTATAATGTTTGCATTTTGTTAAGAATGTGTTTTGACTATGAGGCAAGGTTATAATAATATAGATTTTTGAAGTTGGAGAATTTATAAAAGACAGTACATAGCTAAAATTGAAATCAGGAGAGCATAATCTTTATGTCTTGGAGCCTGCAGACAGCCAATAAAGCATGTTGCTGAGATCAGCTGTTAATTCAGTGCTGGCACCTCGATAACAGGAAATTTTTAGTGTATGTTTGCTGTCTTTTGGGGAAGCAGCCTAAAAGCTTAGTAATTAATAATTCTTCCTTGTAAAAAAGCCTGAAACTAAAAAAAGCTTAATACTTCTGTAATGAAACAGGATATTTGAACTAGTTGGTCTCAAAGCTTGTGACCACTATAGTTTGGCCCGAAGAGCCTTGTGTGTGCTGTGTTACGTTTCCTCCTACCATTTTCAAAATTGTTGCACAAACTGACAAAGCCTTTGCTAAGTTAGGATTTACATCTCTGCAAAAATTAAAAATTAAGTTTTATTCCCCACTCCCCTTTTTTGTTACAGGTAGAGCAAGTGAAATTACTGGATAGGTTCAGCACAAGCAATAAGTCACTGACGGGAACTCTGTACCTTACAGCAACTCATCTGTTATTCATAGATTCAAGCCAGAGAGAGACGTGGGTAAGGATAATGAATGCTTGCAGCTTAAAGGCATGGGCTCTCCAGATGCATTTGTTCTTCCTGATCTAAGGTTGAATTTGTTTACTAAAATGTTCTTTGTTGTTACCTCTACTCTCCTCCTTCATGGTATCATAATAAGTTAATGGTTCACAGATTATACTCTTGCGTGACACTGCTGCAGTTGAAATCAGGTCATGTTGAAAATTTTGACTTTTCCTCAAGCTGCTGTAATTTCTTCTGTAGCCTTAACTGGTATTTCTGAATGCATGTGTAGTGGTTTTCTTTAAATAACTGACTGGCACCATAATTCTGAGGCAGGAGTGGGAGACCTGATACATAGGTTAAGCATCAGGTTTAACATTTCAGAGTTAACTTACATTGTAATTAGATTGTATTTAGGTTAAATGAGATAGCAAAAATCCTAAGATCTCGGGTTTGGTGGAATATCAAAGATAACATGCACTTTTTTAGAGCAGTAAGCAGCTGTTTCTTCACAAGTGTTCATCTCTGGAATAAAAGGTTTCAGATGGGGCCACAGCTTTTTGTTGACCATTACCAGTGTTGTGCAGTCAAAGCTGGCTAGTACAGTAATTCCCATTAGTTTTTATGCTCAGTGCCCTGATGGCATACATGTGGAGATCAAGTTGTGGCTCCCACTGGAGCCCAGCCACTTGGCTTGAGTTAGTGCCTTAAGTCTTTCATCCTCCAGGATGAAATATCATCGCCCTGGCTGTGGTTATAGTTTTTTTTTTTTTTCTGTAGGTGTATTTTCCTGGATTACCCTTAATCCTGTATCTTGGTTATCTGACTAAATGCCTTGTGGTGCTTTCAAGAAAATTTATTTTTCTGTTATTTTTTCTTGGATACAACGTACAACTTTGTACAAACCAAACTGTTATCTTTTCCTACAGAATGGGTTTTTGGGGAGAACATGGTTCAGAAGCATTGCTTGCTTGCACTTCCCTATGCACTACATTAAAAGGTTTCATTTTGGGGAAATTGAACCTATACTCCAAGTACTGCATTTTTGATGATAATGCAAATACCAAGTATAATTATCATAATGTCTCCATGATAGTCTCTTTGTAAATGCATATTTGGCAGCATAGTTTTCATATGCCTGTCAAATTCTGATCAATGTTTAAGAGGATTTGATTGCTTCAGTGAGGTAATTGAAATTCTATCGAGAACATCTTGTTCAGTTGAGGTAATGTATCTGGACCTTTCTTCCCACAGTTGAACAGATGTTACTTTCCATGTGTTTACCTAAATCTTGTGTAGATTTGCCACACAGATAAATCTACGGAAGGCTTTTGTATGTCCATTGCTGTGGCAGTTCTGTTAAAGTGGTCATAAACATTTAGCTGAGAAACTGTCATGTTTATCTAATACAGCAAGTAATATAGGAGATGTTTTTCTTACGTCCTGTTTCTTCTGTAGATGTTAAATACTGGAGTTCTGACATCTTCAGGATCTTCTTTATCTTTCAAACATTGAATTCTTTTCCCTTACTTGCTTTATTTTGTCTGAAAATTCTGAAGTATGTTCCTGTAGATCCTTTAATAAAATAGATATCTTGTCTGGACACTGCCTAATGAGATATAAGCCTGTCAGTTAACAAAGTTAAAAGAAGACTGAACAACCACATTGGAGTTTTACATTTCACTTTTGCATTTAGAAGGATATTTAGTGTTTCTTACAAACACTAGGTAACACTTCAAAACGACAGAAGAGAATAATTAAATTTTTATAAATTTTAGTATCCTGATCAAAATGGCATTCTTGGATTTCTGCCTCTAAATGTATTTCTTTTTATAACTGACCGACAAAATTAATCAAAATCCATATTCAGCATTGCTTAGTGTGTTGTCTTACATCTGCTGATCTAAACAGTATGCTGTTCTTATTTTTCATCAGCATGCTTACTCTGTGAGTTTTTGTATGTCACAGATACTACATCATCACATTGCTGCAGTGGAAAAACTTCCCTTGACTACTTCTGGCTGCCCCCTTGTCATCCAGTGCAAGAACTTCAGGATAGTTCACTTTGTTGTACCCAGAGAGAGAGATTGCCATGACATTTATAACTCTTTGCTTCAGCTATCAAGAACAGGTAATACTTGTAGCTAAAAAAGCCTTTGCAGTATATGCATGGATAACAAGTTGGGGGGTGTGTGTGTAAACCATGTCTCTTTCATTTATTTTTTTTAAACACGTGTAATGTAAAGTCTTACATGGATTTGGTATATAAATAGTTTTTTTGATTAAATATTAATCTGCATAAAAATTTAGAGGCTTTGTTGTCTGGCTTTTGTATGTCATTAATGTTTCTTAACAGCATGAGAGATCCCTTTAGTTTTTTTTTGCATTTCTAGTGTTCTTCCTGAAATTGTGATTATAAATTTGTGTGGTCTCTCTTAATTGTGTTTCATAGATAAAAAACCCACTAAGCAAATCAGTTGTTACTAATTTCATGCAGTTTCAAAAATAAAGCTGAAATTTTGATGCTAGAATAACATTACCAATTCAGCTTTGCAAGAGACTTCTGTCACTTAGTATGGTCTTTTGCATTTTCTGCTTTGTGTTTAGAACAGTGCAAAGTGTCATCTGTGATAAGTAAATAGCATACTAGGAAAAACAAAATGTTGGAAAGCTTTTATTTTTTCAGGGAAACTTTAAAATTTAGTGTTTTAAAGGTCAGTAGGTATAAATTTCAGTTCTTGCCTCCCAAAATAGTTTGTTCTTTAAGTTCCTGTGAAGTCTTCTAATAATTTTGCCTTTTGCCTTAAGTTTGTCAGTCTTCATTTTGTGACCTGTGCTTTGCCCTTACGGCTTTAGAAATGTCTCTTCTGAAATAGGTCAAGCACACTCAGGAAAATTTTCATAACCTACCTCTGACTAAGTATCTGTAATTGTGTCAGTTAACTGTAGGATAGTTGCAAATAGATATTTCAAACGTGTCAAGTATCTGTTATTTAGTCTTGCTTCTGTGAATCTTGAAGCCTGAGACTTTCTCTCCATTACATATTCTTAACCTTTCAGCAAAATATGAAGAACTCTATGCCTTTTCTTATAATCCAAAACAAAATGAATCTGAGCAAGTCAAAGGTTGGCAACTTATTGATCTAGCAGAAGAATATAAGAGAATGGGAGTGCCAAATGCTTACTGGCAGTTGTCTGATGCAAATCGTGATTACAAGGTAAGTGTTGTAATGGAAACACATTCTGCTCTGCATCTGTTTCTGATGAGACCTACAGAAAACAGCCTAATACTATGAAATCACTTGGCTTGCAATATAAGCAAAAACTTGTAGGGAGAGAGAGTTAACTCCTTAACCAGTGTGCAATCTTACAACTTCCTGATTGAAGTTTTTCCTGAGGCCTCATTGAGAGAGCATGTGTGTATGGATGCATGGGTTCTTTGGGATTGTTTGGAGAGTATACTTCACTGTTGGAAGCTCAGCCCCAGTGATTCTGGAGCTCTGCAGCTTTGTGATCTCTCTCGTAACTGAGCAGGATTCTACTTTAGCATTTGCAGTGCTGGCTGTGGTGGTGTGGCTGATTCTGAGATTAGATTTCATCTTACTTTGTGGTCTGCAAATACTAAAAAAGAGGGAAATAATTGCAGTATTTTATCTGAAACACATTCTTAGCATTTCTACTGCAGAGTTGCCTGTTTGAGAATGAATGCTGGTATGGTGATGCTTGGCTGTGTAACTTGGATAGCAGTTTGTTCTACTTTATCCATGGCTTGTCTCCTTTGAGTTATTTACATGTGTGTAAAGAAACATCGTAGTGTTTATCCTTTGTGTCTTGATTCACCTTACATCTTTCAAATTGAATACAATAAAACTAGGGCAGACTTTGTACCTTCCCCATAAAATCGTTTTTGTCTGTGTCTTTCAGATTTGTGAAACCTATCCTAGAGAACTTTATGTTCCCAGAACTGCAAGCAAGCCCATAATTGTTGGTAGCTCCAAGTTCAGAAGCAAAGGAAGATTCCCAGTGCTGTCATATTATCACAAAAATAAAGAGGTATAGTGTGACTTCCTTTTGCTGCAAATGTGCTGAGAAGTGTTTCTTAACACTTGGCAGTAGTTCAAGGGTTGGTAAGGAGGTTCAAGTACAGTGGCTTGTGTGGCAAGGGTGTGACTCAGGATAACCCTGAATACAGCTGACAGGAGTGATGCCTAGCAGGATGCTGAGTAAGCCTAGGCAGTTTAAAAGAAATCCTTAAGTAATCAGTTGATAATCAGTTGAATCTCCTAAAGTTTTCAGGAACTAACATTAAGGTAACTGAAGATAGCTTTCTGTTAAGGGATCTGTCTTCCTTGGTATATCAGGAATAAAATCTGTTAGGTCAAAATAGTGGGAAAAAAACCTAAACAAAACCAATGATGGACCAATAAAATAACAGAATTGGTTCCTTAAGGAGTTATTTGCAAGGTAAAAAACCCTACAGAGTAGGAAATAAGATTTTGCAGAGAGGGATGTAAAGCAGCATGTATGAGTCTCAGCTGTGGAAGGAGAGGACTGTCACCTTGCTGAGTTAAAGATCTTGACTGATGAATGTGAAGCTACTAGATGGATTTAAACATAATTATGTTATTATTTAAACATTGGAAGATGTACCTGATGCCTTCTGAAATACAACATATCATTGAAAATTACGTTACAAAAATTACATTAGGTGATAACAAATTGCACTTGCAATAATAAAATCATGTCTGCATTAATAAAACCACGCTTAATTCATTCCATATTAAGCGAGTAGCTTGCTTTCCTAAAGTGTAGTTTTTCCAGCCTGTACTTTTGTGAGTTTTTATGTCCATTATGTAAACTGATACCTTGCCCGTGTAGATGAACCTGAAAAACTGTTTTGATGAACCTGTAGGTTTAAGATGTAGGTACTGTGTTGTAAGGTTTCCAAGAGATGCGCTTAAAAAGTTGGAACACCTGAACTTTATTCAGTTTCCTGGTGCTATCGGCTGAATGAAACAATTCGTTTCAGTGTCTTTTGAGATTCTGCAAAGCACTTCAAGTACAGGTGTTAAACTGATGCTAATTTGTTCTTTGTTGTCTCTGGTAGGCTGCAATTTGCAGATGCAGTCAACCTCTCTCAGGTTTCAGTGCCAGGTGCCTGGAAGATGAGCACATGTTGCAAGCCATCAGTAAAGCAAATCCTTCAAATCGCTACATGTACGTGATGGATACCAGGCCGAAGGTAGGTACTCTGGGTGCTACAGACAAGCCTCTCCTCCTGAACATTAGAGTACCGGGATAGAGTGTAATTCTGAAAAATTTGGAGTTAAGTATAAGCAAAAATGGTTTAAAGATAAGGTTAGGCCTCTCTTCAGGTGTTTAATTACTTGCTTTCTTAAAGAAGTTGAACCTGTCCCAGTAGTCAGCTAGAATCCACTGAATTTTGAGAGGTGCATATAAAATATACTTAAATCGTAGTTAAGAAGTAATAGTTGAGTGGGATCCAAGTACTTTAACTGTTTGAAATGAAATTCATGAAATGGTGAGCTGTGATGGGGTTTCTTTTTGGAATGGGAGAGAATACTATGTTCTGTGTCTCAGAAAGGAGGAAGTGGGGGAAATTCTGTTGTAACATTCTGAGGTCATCATAGAATGGCTTGAGTTAGGAGGGGTCTTAAACATCATCTCCAACCCCTCTGATCAGGTTGTTCAGAGCTCTGTCCAATCTGGCTTTGAACGCTTCCAGGATCCACAACTTCTCTGGGCACTTTTCCAGTGCCTCACCATCATACTTCATCACTGTTTAATTAAATTAAATTCTGTTAATAAATTAAGTTGAATTATGTTATGACCTGTGTTACAATCTGTGGGTAACTTTCACTCTTTATACCCATCAGCATTTCAGTTAGTATTAATTTCACTCAAGTGTCTGAACACAGGAGCTGAAAATGTCTGGGTCTTACTCTTTCCTTTGTAGATGAGTTGTTTTGTAGTGTCTTTGCTCAGAAATGTTTGGACACAAGTAAAGCTTTATTAGTTAGGAATCTGGAGGAGAGGATAGAAATTACTAAATGCATTATTCAGATGTATCAGTTCTAAATATAGACTATTTCTTTTTTTTATATCGATACTGTCCCTTTCTTCAGTGCTTTCAAGCTGGTTTGCCACAAATTGTGCATTAGAATCTGTTTATACTATGTGCTCTTGTGTTTTTTTCCCAATGTATTCAATTGAAATTGCTTGAATTTTGTTTCTTAATTTAATATTTTTATCCCAATAATGTTTTTCAGTATTTTTATTTTCCTCTTTTAAGCTTAATGCAATGGCTAACAGAGCTGCTGGGAAAGGCTATGAGAACGAAGACAACTACTCAAACATCAGGTTCCAGTTTGTTGGCATTGAAAATATTCATGTAATGAGATCTAGCTTGCAAAAACTGCTGGAAGGTATGTTTTAACTGTACTAAAACAGTGTATTTGAAAACAGGATAAGTGTTTTTCTGAAGCCTTTAGTAGTAGCTTTCACAAACTGCGTTGACATTTCTATGTTTTATTCCAGCTGTGTGTTTAGAACCAGTTTGCTGCACTCTGTGGTAACGAATTACCTTAAACCTCGACCTTCAAACTGTAAACCCAACTGAATGGGGTTATTTTGAAGAAAATTGAATGGCACATACATCTTTAGTGAACTTTATTAGTATGTCAGTGAGAAAGACTGCTGTGTTTTCCAAGTGTGTGTCTGTAGATACATTTTCATTTACAGAATATCATTTCTTCAAGGAGTACTTTGTTCCACAGCATTCACAATAAGCATATGTACAACATTTGAGCTCCTTGACCTGGTGAGCCGCTTGAGTGCTTGTAGGTGTTTGTAGAGAAGGGGCAGGAGGAAACAAGAGCCACTTCACCATACCACTGCCTGCCTCCTGGTGGTGAAAATGGGGAGGCAGAAATGTGTTCATAATTGTGTTAATATTTTATTTAGGTAGACAGCTGAAAGAAAATTTAAGACATTTTGTTTAGTACCAATACTGAGATTAGAATACAGTAGCAGAAGTGAGGTTTCCACACCTGACAGACAATATCTGTGTAAGTGCTTGGCTTCTAGAATTATGCAAGTATTTCCAGTCGTGGAGAAGGTTTATGCTTGTATGGAAGCCTATTTTGATGAAGGGATCCTGGCTACATTAATCAAGATATCTTACAGACTAGTGGTGTAGTCTTCACTTTCATTGATTGGATGTGCTGCTAACCTATTCTTCAGGCCCTCTGCATGGAATCCTACTGAGCTTTGATAATACGTATCTTTCTGGTTATTCCTGCATGTGTTTTTTTCCTAAAGGAAAGATGAGAAGCATGATCCTGAGCTTGAGTTTTTAGATTTGACATAATCCCCCTTTCTCTTACTAATACGTTCAATTCTAGAAAACTAGCTAATAAATCTTAATTGTTATTTTTATTTTTATTGGGAGGCCTGCTACTGTGTAATAATGTCTGATGCAGAAGTGTGTGCATCACACAGTTAAGCTTCACAGACTTCATATTCCTTTCATTTGAATTGGCATCCCACCAGCAAAACTTAGTAAATATGTTTCTGTAACTTTCCTTAAAGATGGAATATGTTTTAGTTTTTCCTTGTGTGGAGAATTGGTTTGTTTAAACACTATTGAACAATGTAATGAGTGATCTCTATTGCTTGTTTTCCACATAAGTTTTTTTAGTAAATGAACTCAGTTGTTCTACCTCTGTTCAGTCTGTACTGAGATTCACTAGAGTTTTGCTGAATTCCACTCTAGAAGTAGGAGCCTCTTCAGGGGTAGGAAGGACCCTTAAAATTTAGGGATGTATGCAATAATTTACTCTTCATCCCCCTCTAGAAATGTGCCATTGGTGGGATGATCAGGGAGAAAATGCCATGAAAATGGCTCATAGCTTGAAATGAGGAAAATGCCATTTAGCTTCTGTGTACTCATTTCCCCTGAATGTGCTGAACTGAACGTTCTCAAATCAGAGCGTGATACCAGTGACGCTGTTTGTTCAAGCACCACTGTAACTGGGACTGCCCTCAGTTGTTTGGGCTTTTTATACCAAACAACTGTTATCATTGTTTGGTGTGTGTCCTGCTCCTCGGCTCTGTGTCTGTCTGCCTGATTTCCTTCAGAACCTAATGATTCCAGTGGCAAGCCGAATGTGAGACGTAATCCTTCCCAACATCCTCTTGTAATGGGACAACACCATGGAGCATGCTAGGGGGATTTACAGTCTATTCTTCATTTTGGATTCAGCTGTTACTCAAATATCTTGCATGCAGTGGTTCAAAACTTTTCTAAAATAGTTTTCTTCAGCATGAACATAATGACTCTGGCCCCCAATGAGCAGACTACAACACTCATGGGCGAAACTGCACATAGGCTAAATTTGTAGCTGTGATATTAAATACAAAGTTCAGTTTTTATATATTTAAATTACAAAGTTGCATAACAGAAGAGATTGAACTCTGATAAGCAAAAGGATTTTGTGTATATCAAGAGGGAGCATTTCTGCAGATGTTTGGGGGAAAAGCCCAACAGATGCTGCGATCTGTTGCATATGTTTTTATGGTGGAAGCGGGTTAACTGAGGCCATTTTGTGAGTTATGTGGAGTTTTCTGTATAGGGAAAGGGATTAGCTAGGTTTTTTTATTTGTTAAAAAACAGCCTCTGTCTACAACCTGCTGTGCTTCACTCTGCAGGTCTAGTCACCTCCTGAACTGCTGCCTGAGGCTTTGCTAGTAGTGTGAATAATGACAATCGGACAAGGGAACATTGAGGTTTTGGGGCTTACATCCATGCAGGGCTTGTGTTTTTTGTGATGGGATCCATATAGGCAGAACTATCTTGAATCTCATTTATTGTGAAGTAGCTGAATTAACTTAGTGGTACTAAAATGGTACCATAAATCATCTTTGACCTTTCAGAAGACCATAAGGAACTGGAAAATAACTTTTTTCAGCATTTAAGAATTGGAACAGTATCAATGCAGTTGATTGAATCACCAACCAGTATAAAAATGCCTGTGTTAATTAACAGAAATGGAAAGTAACTCTTGGGGCTCAACATATGTGTTCCCATCTCTGCCTTCATTTATAAAAATATAGAAATCTAGCTAGAAAGGGGAAATACTAGTGGTGAAATATTTCTGCCACGCTGAAAATTGTGATCAGAAGCAGATTTTGACAGCAGTATCTGGGTGAAAACAAACTGAGGGCTGGAAGCCTGTTTATTTTCTAGCTGGAAAGCTTGTGCTTTATACTCTTTAAGTTACAGAATGTGTGGGTGTGCTGCCATGAAGAGTATCTCTAGACATGGCTTCGTCTGTCCAGTTCCTTCCCTGCAGATGTTTGAATTTCCAGATACTTGACTATTTTCAGTTTCTTTCCTTTACCAAAGAGTGGTGGACCTGTTTGTGTACTGTTGTGACTGATGAGGTGTATGGAACCACTGGTATAGAGAATGACTTGATCCATTCAGCTAGCTCACATTCTCATCTGATTTCCTTCACGTGCTAGATCTTCTGGAAGCAGAACTCTTGCCTAATGATGCCTTTCAAGGACAAAGGAAAGCTGGCTTGCTTTTAGTTCTTTTACTGATACTTACAGACTAACCTTTAAAAGTAGGTCTTCTGTCCTGGGATTTCTTGGTGTTTTGTTACCTCATTGTGCTGTGGTTTGCTAGATAGTTTTGTAGATGATGAAGATCTGTGGGTTTTAGAAAAGGTGCTGCAATACTTATTTGGAAGCCTGTCATTCTTCTAGTATTTAGCAGCACCTGGCACTATGAATCTTCCTGAGCAGTGGGAAGTGTACCAAAACTTGTTTGGCTGAAAGCTGAGAAACATCTAGTGCAGATACAGGAAAGCTCTTTGATGCAGTGATTTGAGTTTATAGCCCTCATTACATCAGGGGACTTGATTGAATATGAAGCTGCATCACAGAATGATTTGATGAATTTTGTTCTCTACTTTTGCTGCTGACTCACTTCCTTCCATGGTCAGATATAAAGATGATTTTGCAGCTGTTGTATCCCTACTGCTGACTTTCATCTACAGAACCTTTTTATTTTCATCTGGGGCCCAATGCTTTAGAATCGTAGAATCATTTAGGTTGAAAAAGACTTGTAAGATCATCAAGTCCAGCTGTTAAGCTTAGTGGAAAGTAGGCTTCCACTGTGGAAGAGGCAGGTATTTTTGTAGCTGCCAGCCTTGGGTATCTTCTCTTAGAATTATATAGCTGAAGTTATGTTAGCCAGCAAATTTTTGTTTTAATGGTCAGAAGTTTGTCATGTTTGGACAGTAATGTAACTGTGTGAGTTACTATTCAAAATTGTACAAGAACCAGGTTACCTGTCTCACATGTGAATTGGTGTCTGTGTGTGAATCTTTTGGTCTACCTCTGCATCTCTTGCTGCTACACTGCAAAGCATTTTTCCTTTAATTTAAGTTCTTCCTTGCCCTCTGAATTGACATTATTGTTACAGGATCCAAGTATATTAGGGAAGAATGGTAGAGATCAGTCAGAAATGTAGTGTGTCAAGTCCGAAGGTAGACAAAATCTCAAATGGATTTGATTTCGTCCCTGTGTTCTTGTACTGCACTTACTTTATTCTCCTAAGCAGGGTGGAAGTGATGAAACTCTGGCAGTGTCACTGCTCTGAACTGTGTATATTGTCTGGATGCAGTTACTTCCCTCCTACTAGTAGTAATTAAGTTTCCAGTAAGTCTTTGGCATTTGCATTGCCTTCCTTGGTAAGACAAGAGTAAGGCTTCCTAGTGGGGATAACCACTGTATTTACTTGGAATGTCATTTTGTTAAAAAGACACAAAGATCGTACTCTTGTCACTCGTAGTTATGTAGTTCTGCAGAGTTGAATTCTGACTGGACAACATTTTGTAGTACCCCTCCCTTAACCATTTGATTCGAAATGAAACCACCACTCAACTTAGAATATAGTGGATTAGAAACAACATGCATTTATTCTTCTTTCCACATTGCAGGGTGTAGATATCTGCAACTGCTTAAGGCTTTTTAACTCTTGGTTTCTTTCAGTCAGTGGCACAAGGGGTTTGTCTGTCAATGACTTTTTGTCTGGTCTGGAGAATTCTGGATGGCTGCGTCACATCAAAGCTGTGTTGGATGCTGCTGTCTTTCTAGCCAAGGTAACTTGCATGAAAAGCTGAAACCTACCAGAAAAAAATATGTTTAATATTATGTAATGTATAAAATTCTGCAACTGACCTTTTTGGAGGTAGGTGCTTAGTATATAGACCAGTACATCTAATATGCTGGTTAAAGTATTATGTGTTTCTTTATGTTTAGAGATATTAAATATTCCAGCTAATGTTCTGGGATTTTTTGAATGCTATTTGGTCAAGTTGTTGGGAGACAAAGGGATTCTTATGCTTCCTGCTTCTATAGGTATTTTTGAAAGGTGTAACCAGTTTAGTGGTGGATGGAACAAACTATTATTCAGCGTATCCTGAAAAATAGAACCGGGGCAGTAATTGTAGAGCAGCCAAGGTGGCTATGCTGACTTCATTTGGCAAGGAAATAGGATTCTGTGAATAACTCAGAGGAACAATTGCCTTTGCCAAGCACTTATGAAGGCAAGGGCTTGATCTCATGGGAGTGGGTAAAGAAAAAACCTGGATCTTTGTTTTTGCTAGGTCAAATAATAAGGAGTTATCTCAGTTAAAAGTGGGTGATGGTCCCAAAGATGACCCTCAAAAATGTCTGAGCCAACAGGAGTTGATTTCTCAGCAGAAGCTAATAAGCATTTCCTAGGCCTTTAGTTTTATGTAGCATAATGATGAACAAGTGGTATCCTTAATGATGTGTTGATGTCGTTTGGTTTTTTTTAATCTGTACTCTGTAATGTGCAATCTAATTATTGTTAGGTTTTCTTGTCAATTTAGTTTTACGAGGGAGAGAGAGAGAGAAGGGGGAACCCCTGAAGAGGTTGGGGTATGTAAAGGTGGTAGTTGAATTCCTTTTCTCTTCAAGGAGTTCTCTATACTTCCATGAAGAGAAGTTCCTACTTTCTGATAATGTTAATTCTTTTCCTCATAGTAAACATTTTCCTGGCTTTGTTAAATAAGATGGCCTATGCTATGAGTTGGAAATAAACGTAGTGTTTTTATTTATTTACTAGTTTTTCACTTCTGTCTATAAAAGATCATTGATTAAGAAACAACTGTGTTTTGCAGGCAATAGCGGTTGAGAGTGCAAGTGTACTGGTGCACTGTTCAGATGGCTGGGATAGGACTTCCCAAGTTTGTTCTCTTGGAGCTCTCTTGCTAGATTCCTATTACAGAACAATCAAAGGATTCATGGTAAGTAGATGTTGAGTTGCAATGTTGAGTTTTTCCTTGGTAAAGAAAGGGTGTAAAATGTTTGAGTGTGAAAGGGAGCAGAGTAAACATGCTGTTTGGGATTTTTTTTGTAGTTACAAGTGTAAAATGAGATCTGCAGCATATTGATAAATATTTCATATAGAAATAGTTTGCTACTTGAAAAAAACATTCATTTAAAATCTAAAAAACTGAAATACAAATAGCAGATTGCTTTAGTC
The DNA here is from genome assembly GCF_009650955.1 of Corvus moneduloides. NCBI lineage: Eukaryota > Metazoa > Chordata > Aves > Passeriformes > Corvidae > Corvus > Corvus moneduloides. The sequence goes on along the minus strand of NC_045477.1, from coordinate 47,358,839 downwards.
ACCCTGCAGAAATGTTGCAATGATTGCCTTTTGCATCCAAACAAGTCCCTTATCTGTGACATAGAAGGATTCCAAAGTGCTTATGTGAGGTAGCCCACGTACTAAATTACAGCAGCTCTGTGTTTTATCATTTGTCTCCAAACCAACATTTTTAAAATCTAAAAATGACAATTCCCCCCGTGATAGAGACTTAAAGATGTCTAAGCAGTCTAAATTTCTTCATCTTTTTGTAGAGAGAGAAGAATTTCAATACAATTATTCCAAATTTTAGACTAGGAAAATCAACAGTGTCCTTCAGTGACAAGGCAAGGTGTTATGGGAACTCCTCAAAAATATTACATAAAACTAGTTCAACGTATTGGCTAGACCTAACTGCCACAAATATTACAAACATTGAAAGTGAAGTTGAGGAAGAATTAGAAGAGGATTAATTTATTGTAAATAGTGAGAATGTGTGTAATCTTTAGGGAAGTAATTTAATCTTTTTGGGTTTTGATTAATCCTTGCTTTCACATGAATTTCTGTGAAGGTCCTGTGTTGTTTTTGGTGCTTGATAGTGAACAAAGTGATAAAACAAGCTGGTGTGGATATTAACAAACTTACTGCTGTAAATGTTAGAAAGAATATATTATATGGTTTTATGTAAACTCTGATAGCAGGCATGCAATTTTTCCTATTCTTTGCCACAGAAAGGTAATAAACTACTAGTGAAATCATGCAATGTTTTTCTTAAAATTATCAGGTACCTGATTAGCAAGTTGCTTAACTTTTTTTACTAGTTTTAGAAATGTACTTTGAGAATCGTGTGAAAAACTTCCAAGAAAATCAAGAAGCTACAAAGTGATAAATAGTTCTTTCTACTGTAGCTTATTGGACTTAGATTTAAAGTACAATATATTGATATCCTGTGGGGTTAATACTGTAGGTGTAAGATTGAGTAATATTTTACATGACATTTTGGTTTTTTTACCCTCCAGGTCTTGATAGAGAAAGACTGGATCTCTTTTGGGCACAAATTCTCTGACAGGTAGTTCACTCCTCCGATACAGGAACGTGTATACAGTGAACCGAACTAAGTATTTTTAAACAAAAGACAGCTTATATTTCTAGACACACTGCACCAGTTCAGCAATGAGTAAGCTGTTTTCAGGAGACAAGGCACTCGTCTTGCTGTCTACAGTGAATTGCAATTTATTCGAATACCTGTTGGATAATTGATCTTTATTGCAGACATAAATTTTTAGTGCTCCTGGTGCCTTGTTCTCAGAAGCTGATGACTGCAGCAAGGTCTGCACCTATGTATAGACAGTGCAAAACCAATCTAAAGCTACATCCCAGATATTTAGGCAATATGAAACACATAGTTTTGATATCTTTAAAGATAAGTTTGCATTTACGTTTACTTTGATGATGAAGTCACGCCTACCTTTAGAAGTCCTCTATGTTAAGAGTTCTGTTTTTTCCCTTGATCTGCCTGTCATCACGTATGACAATAGCCTTGCTGCTATTTACTGCTTATTCATTTGCTTTTAGCTGGTATACTCCACATGTTGACTGTGACTGTTAGACACAAAGGAACTTAACTGTCTTATGTTGCTATTTTGTACTTAATATAGATGTGATTACTTACAAGTCAGAAAAACAGGTTAAATATAGACTTATTTCTATTCAAAAATTGTCCCAGTTCTTGAAGTTAGGTGCTCAATTTCCAAATCAAAGCTAGTGTCAAATTAAGGTGCCGTCGTTTAAAAACAATTGCAGCTAAGACTTTCTTGATTTCTAACTTAAACCAGTTTCAATCTGTTTATGGAATCTTTTTCAGGTGTTGTCAGTTGGATGGTGATCCGAAAGAGATCTCACCAGTGTTCACCCAGTTTTTAGAAAGTGTGTGGAATCTGACTGAGCAGTTTCCACAAGCCTTTGAGTACAATGAAGCTTTCCTCCTTCAAATCCATGAACACGTCCATTCGTGCCAGTTTGGTAACTTCCTTGGAAACTGTCAAAAAGAACGAGAAGAGCTAAAGTAAGCAGGCACATTGTAATGTGTCTTTCGTTTATTCTGGAAGACTAAGAACTTCCATGAATCTTCTTCATTTTAGGCTCTGAATAGGGGAAGGATTGGTAGTACTGAAAACTATGTTGAACTGCATCAGGGGACAGCAGTGCTTCTTGTGCTTTTACGTGCTGAAGACAGTCTTTCTAATACTGGGAGAAAATCACGTGCTTCATTTTCATAGGGAAAATTAAAGTATCTTTCCTCCTCATCTAGTTTTTGGTGGGTTTTTTTCACTCTAAAAGTAGGTAAGCTTAAGTTTGGAAGCATCATGGCATTTCCTCTCCCAATCTCTTTTTAGGTAACCTTAAAATTCTTGCCTGCTCAAGACTACTCAGTTAGAACTATTAGTAGGATATCTTCCAATGCATTTAGTTGGAAAACTTCTGTGAAGTTTTTATCAGTTCATCTCACACTGTATTTTAAAAGCATTTATTTCAAATAGGCAAAACTTGAACACCATAAGCAGTATCTTCTGGTTTTCTGCTTGCAGTCAGTGTGTTGACCTCTATCTCTTTTTGGTTTAAGACTAAAAGAGAAGACCTATTCCTTGTGGCCGTTCCTTTTGGCTGAACAGAAGAAATACCAGAATCCTCTGTATAATCCAGACTTTTCTCCAGAACTAACTCTTTTGGAGCCTAATACAGTATCATTCAATTTTAAGTAAGTCTAAATAAGATACAGTATTTTTTCTTCAGCTCTGTCATTATCTTGCATAGTTAAACCTGTCTGTTTTGTGCAGGTTTTGGAGAAATATGTACCATCAGTTTGATCGAAGTATGCATCCCAGGCAGTCTGTGTTCAATCTTATCATGAATACAAGTGAGCAAAATAAACAACTGGAGGAAGACATTAAAGAACTGGAAGCTGTAAGTATTACAAAATAAATGTGTACTTGTGACCTGTTCTGTTCTTCAGATTACAGTTGTAATAGTGCTGCTGGCTTTCACATGAATGTCACTGCTGTATGGCCTAGCACTTTCACTGTGTAATGGTGACTTGGACTTTCACTGTTTGCTTCTATGATCAGTGCTCTAAGGCACTATTTATTCTGCTTTATTAATGAACTGTATTATGTGAAAGTGCTACTATCAAAGCCTTACTGATGGTAAGTTTCACAGAAGCTTAACCTACATTAAGCTATCTTTGGTAATGAGGTATCCATGTAGCTGCAGCTGTGTTGCTAAACTAAGGAGACTGAAAATGTTTTATTTTCATTATAGCTACTAAAATGGAAATAGTAAGTATTGTCCTTCTTTTAACTTCATATGCAGGTGCATGCTGTTGTAAGTCACCATAATGATGGGTCGTGGACATTGTAATGCTTTTATGAAGACAGGGCTAAATCCAGCGATCAGATGTCTATAATTGACTTCTAGGTGCTACAGTAAACAGCCAGGAAAGGCTGATAGATACTTCTGTTACAGTCAGTTAAGGTGCTGAAACTTCAGAATAATACCTTTTAAAGAATGCAAAAGTCTTTTGACTGTAAGTTTTAATACTTGTGTGTGGATAGAAATGGTTACACAACTCCTGTATATTATGTTGGGAGGGAAAGGGAGGAAGTACAGCTTTTCTAGGAGGAGAGATTTTATTAGACTGATCCTCCTGTAATGTAATGAATGAATGTCACTTAATCTAATACTGTTTCAAATCTTAATTTTATATTTTAAAATTTTTATACAATTGAAGCAGTAAGGTGAAGAAAACTCAAGATGAAGCCATCCAAAGAATAAGCAAGATGGAAAGTGGAGCCTCAGCTTTGAATTTTCTAGAACCTCATTCCAAGATGTTAACTTCACCTGAGCCTACATTTGTCACTTGAGTGAAGAAGAGATGTAGTTGTTTGAAATCCTGATGTAGACTTTGCTATTGCTGTTGTCATCTATAAAAAGTTGATGTCAAGAGACACCAGTCTTCTGGTTCTAGTCTCAGTTCTAATAAAACACAAGCACATCAACAAAGAAATCTGTTCACGTAACTAGTGCAAGCTCCCAGTTACTGGGTGAGTGAGTTTGAATTAAAAACAAAAACAAAACAAGCAAACAACCTGAACCATGGAACTGAAAAATCCCTCAATCCAAATCTTTCCTATTCTCTTGCTCATGCTGGCAGGATACATTCTTTTCCCCTTTCCTGTTTTTCAGTTGACTTTTTTAGCATATTCATGCATTTGAACAAACTGTATTGGCATTTCTTGGATCTAAAGGAAAGATGTTTTTGAAGGTTTTTGTGAAGGATAGAAGGGCTTTAGGTATCAAACTGCTTTGTCATTAAGAGACTCGTGGTCTCTAAGAGACTGCAAGATCCCTGTTTGCTACAGTACCAAGGCCTGTCTTCCTCTGCCTCTACTCCAGAAAGTATTCCCATCTTGATAGCAACCAAACAAGGGGCAACCCTGGAGGAACCTCTCCTTCTCTTGAGATATTGATAGGCGTTCTTTGTTTTCTGCTTATCTGCAAATTGTAAGCAAACAGTGCTTGTAGCATCTGCTGTAAACTGTGGGGAATAAGATCATAAGGAATGGCCTAACATTCAACAATACTGTTACCTGTCTAACCTAGGGTATGTAACACAGAGTTCTGCAGACACTGAGTTAGCCAGCAAAAGAAGGGGATACATTTCCTTTAAAAGCACAATATTATCAGTAAAGAGTCATGCACGCTGTTAGCAACTGTTCTTTGTATTTCAGAAAATAAAGCAGAGAAACGGCCAGTCAGATGTGGTCCTTGTGAAGGAGCAGGAACAGACGGCTCGTCTCTCCCCCGTGGCACAGAAGACCCCTCCGTGCTTCCAGAAGGAGCAGCCACCGATGCCAGTGAATGACGCCGTGCGAACCATAGAGGGCAGCAACACAGCAGACAACCGCTACAGCGAACTTGTGTCCGAGTTCTCCAAAGCTGAGCCTGCCGTTGTCAGCTTGGAGTACGGAGTGGCCAGGATGACCTGCTAATTGAAATCTGGCCCTGTGTTCTTCTAGACTGATTAAATGGAGAGATGGGTCATTTTCAGGACTGCATGACCAAAGCACGATTTGTATATCTGCAAGTTTTGTCAATGTAGACTAGAACAGCATGCTAGTTGTCAAGTGTTTGCTGTTCTTTTAAGGGGGGGGGAAAAAGATGTAGTTGTCTTTTTGAAAGGAATAGGGCATTTGGTAAGTAGTGGCTAAAAAATCAAGGAGTGGTATGTCTTTGGACTTAGGTCAGTTTGCACTAAATTGATTTAAATAGTAATATTTCTTTATTCAGTATAGGAAACCACAGGTGGTCTTTCACAAGTTGATTTTATTTGGACAAGAAAACTTGAACTTTCTATTTTAGGAACTGAAGCTACTTGTATATATCTCATATGAATATGTATTCCCTTGCTTAGTGTCACCGAGTACTAACTTTCAGTGTGTTAAGTGCCATGGAAAAGTATGACATATTTCAAATCGTAAATAGTTGGCCTTAAACCTGTCAGATCAATGATTTTGTCCTTTACTACTGCAGTCTACCTGGCTCTGTTTACATTGTATTTGCTCAAATTTTTATATCCTTAAAACAGGACTGAATATAGCGAATGAAGCATGCCTAAGCTGGCACAGCCTTTCAGCAAATAGCTATATGAATGTTAACTTATCACTTAAGACTTTTTTCTTCCATTTCCTCTGTTGTTTAAAATATTATAGATTGACCTGATTTTCCTCTCTGGCAGCTCAGTAGATTGAGCATCATTAAAGCTGCAGGTTGTCTGACCTTAAGTGTTTTGATTTGTGGCAAGGTATTTAAATGTGAAATAAGACATGTTACGTAAGAAAACAAAACCTAGCCAATAACTGAATAGTCAGGTTCATTCAGATTGCTTGCATTCTTGCACAGTAAACAGAACTTTTAGAAATGTAGTCTACTGACGTTGTTCCCAAGTTAGAAAAAAAAAAAATCACGTGTCTGAAGCTCATGAGAAATGGAGTGCCTCCTAAATGTTTCAGTAGAAGAAAATTTTGATTATTCGTGAAAACCCTTCTCACCTTGTAAAAACGTGTCCAACCTGTGCATATTTTAAGTAATTTTAGTACCTGGAGATTTTTATGTATTTGGAGAGAGGACAAAAACTTCTAGCAGCATGCAGTAGAGATCATGGAACACAAGAAAAAAGGGGGAAATTTACAGTTTGTGTGCTTAACTATGTATCTGTAATCTTCTAGTAAGTGTGAAGGATTTTCTGAAGTTTGTCTCATGATAGATTTTCTGATCATGTAACAGAATAAGGGAGAAAAATGTTGGTCCATTTTTAAATAGAGGTATGAATGATAACTTTGGGTATTAAGATCCCTAATTATGTTAGATTAATGCTACCGACCTTTTACATCTTGATTAAAATAATTTTTGGTTTCAAATGAAAATAATTTAATTCTCATCCTAATCCCTGAAGTGTATTTTGTCACAATTACTGGTGTGCACAATTTGACAGAATTTGGCAGCATTTCCCTCTGCACCATATTGGATCCAGGGCTCTTAGCAAGGCCAGTATAGGTCAAGATCAAGGTGCACTTGTGGAGCTGTCTGGGAGAACCTAGCTGTGACTCTTGTATTGGGCTATTAATTCACCCATTTCACTTATTTAATTTTTAAAACATAAGCATTTCTATTTCCAAAGATACAAGCATGGTGTCATATTTAAAATACATTGTCCAGTTATTTAAACACATTTAGAATGTCTCCACTACAGGTTTTGATAGTTTCATGTGTGCACAAGTGGTGCCTTACAGGGTTGCAGCATGAGAGGGTTTTTGTGCCTTGTTATTTATTGTCTCCTCTTCTCCCTCACCTTCTGTATTAACTTTATTCCATGGTTTTCCTTTGTAAAAACATCTTGTATATTAAGCTTGTATTGTATCACAGTAGTGAAACAAACTTATTGCTGACAATATAGGTAGGTGTTACCAATTTGTACTTGTATTAATATTTAGCTGCTCTGGTGTGCCATGTACACTTTTCCTATTTATTGTTTAGAGTTTATAGACTCAAAAGATTATATTAAGCTTTTTTGCAAATATCGTCGTATGTTGTTTTTACTGTAACAGCCATCTGAGTGCCCCTGTATACAAGGCTTTTGGAGAGAAATCTGTTCCCTTCCAGTACGGTTACAGTGAGTTTATTTCAGTCTTCAGGTCCTTTTTATTGGCAGAGTTCACTTCTTAGGGAAAGAAATTGGAATGTGTTTATATTTTAAATCAAGGTACGCACGTCAGATCACCTTTAAAGGGCCATAAAACTCTCTGAGCTTGCTTCCCCATCAAAAAATACAATACTTCCTGATGTGAAGTAAATATTTTACTCCAGTTAATATGTGAATAGAGTTTTATAAGGCTGTTTTGTAGAGCAACCACCTTGTAAGGTTCAGGTAGCTCTGCCAACTCAACCCCTAGGGTCACCAGTGAGGAAAGTTCCTGCAGAGAGGCATCTGTCCCTTCTCATTTGCTGTTTAGGTCTAAGCCAAAACTACCTAAAGCACATGGGACCTGTGGTGAAGTGAAGAGATGGTAGTCAAGTGAGCTCCAACAGAAAGCTTGGCAGGATGGCCAGGACTCAGCACAGTGGGGCTGTTCTGTGTCCTTCGAGAAGGATTTTAAAAAAAATCAAGCAAATGAACTAAAATATTGTGGCAGAAGCCTAGGAAAAGAACTAATTTTAATTCTAATTTCAGTGGATGAGCTTTTCTTCATCCTGAATATGCTACTCCAAGAGCAGTTACATACGGAAAGGCACCTCATACAGATCAAAATAATGTGCAGAATCCTCTCAGGCTGTGACATTAGTTTGTGGGTGGTATGCTCACCAGTTGCTTGGGAATATAATGTCCTAGACAGAAAGTTGGTACATTTGATTCTGCTCCATAGGTTGCAAGATTTTGACACCTGACAATTCTGTGCTTCATCTTAAGGAGGTCTCCTTAGGTGAAGCTTTTGAGTTTCTATATTCTGTGCTGTGCTTGATCTTTATTCTTTTAATGAACCAAGCTGATAGTCTCACCTGAAAAAACTGATTTCACTTTGGTACTCCAGGCAATTTAAAATATTTATTTCATTAGTATGGAAAGAGTTGGGCTTATTTTTTTGGGAGGCTTGCTAGTGTCATAAAGTATTCTTCAATACAAGTTGAAGTATCCAACTGTTCTGTTTTGTAGGGCGACTGCCAAATCAACAGACTAAGAAATTAATTAGGCAGCACTGAACTGAGCCTGTGCGTTTTCTACCCATGTCCAATTACTAGTGACCTAAATCTAGGGCAGAAGCCTGAAGTCTGGAGTGTCCGTTTAGAGAACTGGAGCAGCAGTCCTTCCATAAAACCGCACATCCCTATGTGGAACAAATGCCCTAATATAATGGTTTTGTAGAGGGAAAGCTAGCACAAATCAAACTGTGACAGTTTGATGTGTCTCCTCAGGGTAAGCTCAGTGGAGAATGCCTTGCTGGGAAAGCTGATGTGTTCTTCCTCTCTAGTCGCTGTTTTCCTGAGGCCTTTTGCTAAAGTAACACATCAGCAAGTCTCTGAGAACTTGCTCCTCCCATTCCGGTAAACTGAGCACAAAACTGGATGCACGGTTGGGCTGAAGTGAGGCTGGTGTAGCTTGGCTTAAGTACTGTTCTCTTAAGGCAGTGATATAAATAATACAGGGAAACTGGATGTTAAAATAGCACAGGGCACATGTTGTCAACTTCAGTTCTGTAGAGTGCTGCCCTGCTCCGGAGCAAGTGTGACTGGCATGAGGGCCTCACGTAACCACGATTGCTTTCTAGTTAGTTTAAAGATAATCTGATTTCAAACTAGATCATCCCCCCAGTGGTATTTATAGATCTTTAGGTCATAACCTAAAGGTTGCTCTTAGAACTCCTGTTTATTTGCTAATAGTTTCAAACCTGTGGCTGATCATAGGCTAAGTGTACTGGTTGTGAAACCTATATTAACATTTAGAATTAGGTCTTTAGATTGAGGTCTGCTTGGACTTGCTTTCACCATTTACGCCACACTTTCCTCCTAGTGTTGCTTATTGTGGTGCTTGACAACCATCAGATGTAATGGGCTTCTTAATGCTTAGGATGTTTCAATAACCTGAGGGTTCTGTGGCTTTCTTCCACTACTCTGAAGGCGCACATCAGCCTTAGTGAACAGTGTGAGTGAATTCATGCTTGATCTAGCTAGCTTGACCTGCCTCCATGTTAAATAACACTGAAATTCAGCACAGCATCATCATTCAGTGGTGCAACTTCTGTACGCACAATAGGCTTAAGGAAAGGGATGGAGTCGGGGACCCTTGTCACAGCATGTAGCAAGGAACAGGACACTGCAGGGGTATGACTCATAAAGTAGAAGCAGTAGAGCTATTTTGATGTCCAGCAGCAACTCCGGGACTTGAGGTGGAAGGTCAGAGGCATACTGCTTCTGAGATCAGTTTCCAGGTCCCAGAGAATTCAGTGACCTGGTCTGTTAAACACTTGTTGCTGAGCAGTTCTGTGCTGGCCTCGAGGAGCAGAAAATATATATGGGTGTGTGTTTCTTAATCTACTGGCTTCATGTAATAAATGTCCTGAGGTGATGTTGAAATTGGAGCACAATATCTTGTTTATTCTTGTTTATATTTTAACTCTTGAGGTCAGTTGCATACTGTTTGTAACTAGGTGGGATTATAGTTTTGGCACGCACTGTAAGTGTTTTCCATCTTAATGACAAGGTTAGCACATACATATCTTGTGCTTTGTATCTCTGCATATATTTCTGCTGAGTGCTTTTCTTGCAAGCAGGCAGCCTTGGTCCCATGATGCTGCTCCACCAAGCATTCCTTGTTACCTAACATTACAGATTGGTTTCCTTGCTTTGTTTTACTATTGCTCTTCAGCCTTACAGTTTATCTTTATGGCTGTCTGTTGGCAATGTCCCTTGACAAGTGTCTTTCCATCGAAGAAAATGGGTTTAGTGTTTTTCTGTCTCTCAGGGATTTTTACCCCTGAACTAGTGAACTTGAAAAGTAGCGCTTACTCTCCCCTTTGGGGCTTTGCAGTGCCTGTTGACTTCCACAGTCAGTTTGGTTACACATTTTAAATTCAGACATGGCTATTTAAAATAAATAAATATAAAACTTAGTCCAATATTAGATATGGCAAAGGGAAAGAGAACTTTTCATTGTAAAGTATCTGGAAAGACTGGCTGTTTCACTAGCATTTATTGCTCTATGTAATGTTTTCTGTAAAAGTCGTTTATCTGTGTGCTGGGATCATGCTTGATGTATATTCCTGAAGGAACTTTAGCAAATGGAATTTTGTAGCAAGTATTTTATTTGTATGTGTTTTCAAAATCCATATGGCTTAAAATAAAGTGATCTTAATATTGCCAATCTAACTGGACATTAAATATTTATAATAACATATATAAGCATTTATAAAAACTGTGTGAACACTGACATTTTTATTTTATGGATGAATCATACCTGGTACAGAGTATAGAATACAGAAATGAGTTGACCTATTTATTAGTTTCTTGAATGCCTCTGTAACTTTTAGATATAGGAGACTGGCTCAGCTTTGTGTTACTGACTCGACTGCTGGCTTGTTAATTACAGGCACAATTCTGAGCTTAATTTAGGACTTAAGTGTCAGGAGAAGAGAGTACTGTATTTACTTATTGTTACCATTACTGCATACTCGGTTATCCAGACAAGTGTTTTCAACAGCAACACTACATTTGGTTAGGAAATTGGAGTGATTTTCTGAAAACGCCAGCTTCTGTGCTCAGTGACTTTTCCATTAACTATTAAAAACAGTTTTCTTCTTAATTCTGAGGCCTCTTAGGGTCTATACAGCTGATTCCTCATTTAGCAAAGATAGTACCATGGCAAAAATGGTTGCTAAAGCTCTCCCTAATTAGTGCTTGCTACACAGTGCTCAGGCTCTTCCAACAGCTCATATTTATTTAAGCCACATCCAGCTTCATCGTGATCTGTGCTGAGAATATGGTTTCTGTGCATAGTACAGGTGGAAACTCATGCACTGGAGCATTGGACTGTGCAGTTTCTAGTCAATGTGTTGTCTATTACAGAATGGGACCCTCCTGCCGTAGGTAGATGCAACTTAGAGGGCTCTCCTCGATCCATTTTACTCAATGGCTTCCTTTCAGGTAAGGCAGGCTGGGTGGTTGGAATACACGATGGGAGAATCTGGCTAGTGCCATTAGGGGAAAATGTCAAAACTCAGAAGTCAGAGCAGTATGATTTAAGCATATGCCACAACGATGGTGGCCTCTGTTGGTTCTGTGTCCAGTGGCACAGAACACGAAGGGCATGAGCGTGTTCATCCACATCTCCTGTGTGTGGATGCTGCTGGCTGTGGTGGAAGCACTGGTTCCATATGTGCATACACAAGTGGGGGGAAAAGCTAAGCTTAACTTGCTCTGAGTATAACCAGGCTGGCTGATTTATTTCACTGCCTTAGTCCAGGGTGCAGTCATTGCCTCTCTTGTCTACAACTACAGCCTGCCAGAGTTCATGCAGTACTTGTAGAGTGCGTGTTCAGACAGAGGACAGACAGCACGTGTGAGAAATAGCTGCCTACTGTGCAGAATGATTGAAGTGAAGCAAGTGGGACTTAAAAACTATATAAAAGCCAAATGGACGTGGATATGCCATTCTTCATCTTTGTGGTGGCCACACTGGGCTGTGGGAAGAGGAAAGGCTGATATAGCAGTGGCTTGAGGGCTTTAATGCTGGCTGTGAGTTAGTTCCAGAATCTGACAAAAGATTGAGTGATCCTAAAAACGCTGTCTGCTTTGTGTTTATTTTTCCATCCCCTGAAGCTGCCCTGGGTAACACACTTAAGATGGTTGCTTTCTTGCAAGAGAATGGCTTGGCAGAGGACAAGGCTGTTCTCTGAATATTCAGCAGTGTGAATGTTGTTAGATGTGTTCCTCGGCTCTGACACTGCTCAAGCTGAGTCCCTCTAGGAAAGTACAAGACTGCTGCAGCTTAGTGCTCTAAGATTCATGTGAGAATGCTTTAGAGGAAAATGCTGTCAGTGATTGGATCCCTCTTTATCTTTTAATCCCACTTTAAGCTTTTAGTAAACTTGTTCTCTGTCATATATTGGCGGAGGAAATGATTCTTGATATACCAAATGATTTTTGCTTGGTCGCTGGACTTTGCATGTGCACTGGCTTTCTGGTTAATCTGGTGATGTGTCCCATTAGTCCACAATATATTCAAGAGATTAAAGTGTGTCTGACAAGATAGAATAATAACTTTGAGTACTTTTTTCCTTGATTGTGATAAAGACAGCACGCTAGCAGGAAAAATTGTTCTAATTGGTATTATGTCATTTATATGAATGGCTTTTAAATGCTCATTGTGGGTCCAGGAAATGTCAGAGGAGACTTACCTATAGCTATTATGACACATACTGAAAGGAATGATAAGTGGATGAAAAAGGATTAATGTTTATGCATATGTTGATTCTACATTTAAGGAGGGGTTTGTTTTGAAAATGCTACTTCATAAGTGATTTAAATTCCAGTGTGAATGCATCAAGAGGTGCATGGTTAGTAGTCTCAAAAGAGATGCCTAAGCACTTTTAGCCTGGTGCTTTATCAAGATGGCTTTGTAAATATTAATCTAATGGTTCTTTTTAACATTATGGTGAGTTGACTTTGGATGGAATGCATTTTGAGGCAGGAGAATGTAAAGGGGGGACATGGAGCACAGTTGAATGTAAGCATCACTATGAATTTTGGGAAATGCGGTGCAGAGGAGAGCACTGAGGTTTTGGTAGCTGTAAAAACATTTGAGGCTGAACTGCCCTCTAATTCCTTTGCTGCTGCTTGTATCCCACAGGACACAGGTCCATCCATGCTGCCAAAAGACAGCCTGGGAGAAGAGAGATAACTGATATCTGGTAATTTCCTGATACCAGCCAAGAAAAGGAAAGGAGAGCTGCTTCCCAAGCAGAGATCATGTGGAGAAGATTGCATACCAAGAGTGATTATCAGAGGATGAATTTCTCCTTGGACTGTTGCAGGAAAGGCTGGTCAGCTGAAGTTGGGCAGTAGGGAAAGGATTAGGGTTGGCAATAAGAACTACTTTAACTGAGTTCAAGTAGTTGATATTTGAAGTATCATAATGTATAGAGCAGTTGATCTATTTATATTACCCTAAAGCTGGGTTATATATAGTCCTAAAAGTTCAAATTCCTGGGTCTCTATTTGGCTTGTTCTATTTTAGGAAGAGCATCCATATGTAAAATTCTGCTTTGCTGTCCTAAAGTCTTGCCAAAAGTTTATTTAAAGAGCAAAACCTGGTAGAGACCGCTCCCTTATCTGCATATTTGTATTGAGTCCCCTATGCTCTCTTGTGGTTAAGTGCTCTAATGGCTATTCAGTTTCTGGTGATTTCTGCTATTCTCTTGCTTTTCCTTTCTCTGTCCGTATTCAGTCCGACTCCAAGGCAAGTGAGGCTGAGGAGAGCTGTTCACATGTAGCTGCAGAGGTCAGCCAAGGGACAATGGTTTACTACTGAGCTGCTCCTCTTGGTAGCAGCTATCCAAGTCAGCAAGGTGGAAAACCACCACTGGCGATTTTTAGCAACCATGCACCACTCTGGGTCTGAGCTGCAGCACAGTGCAGTAATTTAGTATTGGTATCTGCAGGTCTGCAGATTTTCTAATGGCCTGGCCCCATTCTGAAAAGGACCATTAGGCAAGTGCTGCAAGAACAGCACTTCTGAGCAGCACTTGAGGATCTGAAGAGTGTGGTGCTCTTTCATTGTGAGGATTAGAGAGAGCTGCTCTGATTTCCTGCAATTAAAGGGATTCTGAAATTGTGCTGCTCATGCTCAGTCTGTGGCTTTGTAGGCTTATTAATGTAAGAGATAATGGGGTTGCCTTTAATGTTGGTTAAGCAGGCAGTGTGTGCACCGAGGATGTGCTCTTTCCCTGGGAAGGTGGTTAGAATTGGAAATCACAGCCTGGGAGGAGTCTCAGGTCTTACCAGGTCAAGGGAACTTGATTTTCTAGCAGCATTTGGTCCATTAAACAGAACTACAAGTACACCACTAAGTGAGTGTCTACTGCTTCTAAATTAAGGAAAAGCTGCCCTCACAGCTCTCTGGTAGAGCTTGGACTAAACTGAGTTCTTCACTTTAGATAACAAATTTTATTTGTGTTTGGCCACAAATTACAGTATGCTTTATAGGAGGAAAAAATTATCCAGCATGTTCCTGTGTCTGTTTAATAGTTTTTCAATTAAATGTAGCAATTTAAAACTGGTGAGATTTTGTGTAAAACATCTTTTTAATCCATATAGTTTTAAGAAAGGAAAAAACAAAACAATGAAGATATCTTTTGGCTTAATTCTGAAAATAATACTGAGTATTTGGTGTAATTTTTTCATACTTTTCTTTGTAATGGATTCACACTCTCTGAAGTGGGTAAGTAAAGTTTCTCTGAAGACAATATCATGAGCACTGTGGCCTCAACATTTGCTAACCACAACATTTCCTCAATATTTTCCTAACTTTGTTAGGAATAGGATGAAACACACATGCAAGGTGTGTTTCAAAGTGATCCATTGTCTTGAAGATGTTCCTAGTCAGATACTCTGCAGAGGCAGAGACTTGTTTTGGGTGAAGGAAATGCTGTGTCCACAGTCTCTATATTTTTTCCAAATTTTTTTTACTCTGTGGCATATTTTATTAATATCCATCAAATTATGATGACATTTACTCTACAATGCTTTAATTGCCCATTCTGGAGTGTTACAAATACGCTGATGTTTAGGAGAGGGAGCTGTCCAGCCTGTGTACTCCAGTTCATATTGACAAGCTAAGTAAAGCCTCATTTTTAAACCCTCATGGAGGATGAAGAGCTCAGCACAGAATTGCATTCATGACATCCTCATCCAGCTGCTTGCTCTGCTTTAGGGACCTTGACTCTCTGGACATAAAGCTAAACAGAACCAGGGCAGGGGAGTGGGGGAGAAAAGCAGCTTCTTCAGAAAAAATCTGTCAAAGCTAAGTATACCTTGTTATTAGAACATAAAATAACTGGAACTGGTCTTTACGGTGACTTGAAAATTGAAATATTAGCTACTGTCAGTCTGGGTTTGAGAGGCAGCTCTCCACACTGTTTAGTTCCTTGTTTTTCCTGCCATTCTAATGACAGTGTGGCTGGAGCCACACACCCACTGCCAATCCTTGTCTGATGAGCTTTTATGTGCCACCTAGGCTGAGTCAGAACTATGGAAAGAGCCTGAGGCTACTTACGTAATGTAGTTATGTTGCTGTGACATTATCATTTTCAGCTAGAACTTGATTTATTGTTCCTTTAAGCATTACTCTTTTCCTTTCTGTACTACAAAGATAATAGCAACTGCCCTCTTTCTTTCTGCCATTTTTTGTAGACTTTAATATGTGGTGGATTATGTTTTATCAGACTATTTAGTTGGAAAAGTTTGATTTTTGAAAAAGAGATTTTATTTAAAACTGAAAGCCACAAATACGGTGGGGAAAGACATTTGTATAACTTCCTAGGGAAAGATACAAAACATTACTTTTATCAAGTCCTCTAAGACTGCAAATAGGAATGTAAACCTGCAGAATAATGATGAGGTTGCTGAACAATTCATCAATCCTGAAATTCTCAGTTGTTTCCGGAGTAATACATTTAACTGGCTGGAAGACTTGGGTTGAATGCAAGTAAATTTCATATGAGACCTTGAGCAAGCAAGTAATGTTAGGTAAGCTGTGCAAATTATTTAAAAGTTGCCTCAAGAGATCCTAACACTAATTTAATAAAACAGAAGCAGTGCAGAAATACACGTCAAAGCTGTAAATCATACACAAGCAATGGAGAGATGAAATTACTCTGCCCACTTCAGCTGGTATCCATGTAAATTATCAAAATCCTTGGGCACTGTTCCCAGCAAACCTGAAGGAGGAATCACAAGTTGCTGGCATGTACCCAGGTCCCAGTGGCACCATGTGGGATTCATCCCCAGCTTTATGTGCCCACTTCTGTGCAGCTGTAACCTCTGAGCTGGTCACCCCTGGCTTCCTGCACAGAGCAACAGCTGCTTCTGGTGCACAGCTGCCCTGGGGATGGTGCACGTCTGAAATGGGTCACAGGAACCACATGGTGCAGATGCCTGTTTCTGTCATTTGACTGCAGGGAGCCTCAGGTGACCCCCTCAGTCGTGCCACACAAGGCACTGCGAGTCACATCCCAGCTGCCTTTACAGGTTAAAGGGCTGGAATTTGGAGTAGCTCAGAAGCATGCCCGGGAAAGTAAGGGCTGATGGAGGAGCAAAGTGCCTAGAGGTTCAACACTGCAGTGGTTATTGGATGGAGCACTTCCTGGCAGTGGCCTCCAGAGCAGCACTGGGGAGCACTGCAAGGCATCTTGTGCTGTTTGTGGAGAGTTGGGGGACTCACAGGATGCTATTTATAGATACCAGAGACTGAAGTCTCATCCTGCTGGTAGTAAAGCTTGGGCTGCAGCCCAGAGATGGGTTTGCCTGGCTGGCAAGAGACATGGAAGAATAGGATTCAAAACACTGATGTGAAGAGCAGGGAGCTGGTTAAGATACTGCCAGCAAGGGATACTGGTGCTTGGTGAAAGAGGCAAGGAGGTCAGGTCCCAAATCCTCCTCCTGCTCTGCTGCCTTTTAGCTATTAATGTACTGGTTAAGAGTTGCACCTGAAAGGAGAGGCTCTAGTTCATTTTTCTAACAAACCTGGGTGGGTTCAGGCAGACACCTCTCAGGCACAGCTGTCCTGGCACTTGGGCTGCATGTTGGGCTGAGCAGGGTTGCAGTGCAGCAGAAACCCTGAGAGAGCATCCCCCTCTTACCTTTGGTCTCTCCTTGGGCCTCTCTGTGATGACTAAAGCTTGCCATGGAGCACCAGAGGGCTTCCTAGCCCTCCAGGGAAGCAAGGCTGGCCTCCAG
This sequence comes from Corvus moneduloides, assembly GCF_009650955.1. Lineage (NCBI taxonomy): Eukaryota > Metazoa > Chordata > Aves > Passeriformes > Corvidae > Corvus > Corvus moneduloides. The sequence continues at coordinate 47,341,820 of NC_045477.1, read as the reverse complement.
ATAACTAATCAAGATACATTAATTAAAGAGAAGAAAAGGGGCATAAAAGGGAGTACCACTCTGTGTGTACTCATCTAAGAATAGCACTGTAACCCTCGTCTTCATCTTCCTGGCCAAGTGCTCTGGGACTCCTTGGGGCTCAGAGCTCGCTGTGAGATCACCTTGCATAAGGAGAAGGCTTTGAACCAGTCCCTGTCCCAGGTAGGGAGATTTGAGCCTAATGGGCCAGAGACTTTTAAACAGATGAGTTATCTCTGAAAGGGCGAACGTCTGAAGTAGTCTGGGTTGTAAGTAGGGTGCTGAGAAAACCAGCCTAGAACTAAAAAGAAATTTTCTGCAGAGCTTTGTGATGCTGAAAGGAGATGTACTTTGTGTGATTAAACTGTGATGTCCCCAAGGGATATTGCTCTCCTCCTACATACGTACTTCCCACAGGGCTCACTGGTACTAGTGCTGGATCCTCATTATTTCCAAGGCATGTTCTGAATGTGTCCCGATGCCACAGGTGTACCAAAGTCTGAGGATGAGAAGTGATGCCAACATTTGAATACATTTAACTGGGAAGTGGAAGAGCTGGATCTGTATTGCTGAATAGAGTGCAGTGCTCCTCACTGGGGATGAAGCCCCAGATGTTGTGTAGAGGCGAAGCTTTTATTGCCTTGGACATGTAGGAAATTCCTCTCTCTCTTCTCTCTGAAAATGCAGAGTTTGAAACACAAGATAAAAATTGCCATTCATGTGGTGGTCAGCAATTGTGCTGTACAGTGAAGACGTTAATTTCTTATCTCTTATTTTACTCTCTCTGAAGGAGATTCACTTCAAGGTAAGTGGGGAATAATGTAGCAATTGCTACAGAAGGCAATATTTCCTTTCCATGTGGCAAGTCTAACAAAATCCATGATGTGAATTATGCAACTTGCTTTCACCAAGGCATCTTAGATACTTTGTAAATATTCCCATATGCCAGATTCTTTAGGTGGAACAAGAACTTTGATTGTACCTTTGCTCTCTGGAAAAACAGCTAAATTACTAACAGATACATGATGCAAAGAAAGATATTTTATTTCTCTTTGAGACATTGTAATAATTTCCAGACAGCAATAAACCAAGATTTAATCATCCAGCTTTTAAAATTACCTTGTATGAGTGTATGAGAGTAGGAAGATGGCTTCACAGTTAAATGTGGAACTCTGAGAGATGTGAATTGAACAGCAGGGTCTGCTGCAGGCTATCTCTGACCTCAGATAAGTATTTTAATCTCAGTGTTACTCCTGTTTGCCTGTGGAAAACTACGATAATATCCTCTTTTCATCAGTTCTCTCTTTGGTTTGCTTAGATTGCAATCTATTCAGGTCAAAGATTTAGCATTATATTATTTATATGGACCAATTTCACTGAGGGCCCTGAAGCTGGATCTACAGATAATTCTATTTTCTAATAGTATTATCTAGAAAATATCTACAATTAATCTATTAATCCAGTAAAATCACAATGAATAACAATTCCTCCCCAACTGCTTAAAACTTCTATCAAATTGCAGAAATGCAATATTGTATCTAGGTGACTGGAACAACAGCATAAAGCTGCTGCATGAAGGTCCCCAGTGTTGGTACAGTCTGAATATTTTATGCTAAAATGCTGTTCTTAATCTCAGATGGCTGGTATTTCCATAATGTCATAAAAGCTTGTAAAGGAGAGAAAGTAAGTTCTGTGGAAGTCAGACAGTAGCAATTCCCCTTATTACCAGTTGCAACAGATCTATTGGGCAAGAAAAAGTGCTGAAGATAAGTACCAGTGAAAATGAAGACAGTAAATCTTTCTTTTCCATTAGCTTGTGAGGCAAAACTGAGGAAGAATAAGGACAACTTAAGAACAACATGCAAAATGAAAGTCTGAAGTGACTTGTTTTAATGCATTAGCTTTCCTCTGTAAAGAGAAGAATTAAAATTGTTACATCTGGAGGCCTTGAGAAACTGGGAAGCACAGAATTAAGCAATAGTTAATGAAGATGTGAACAACAAAATTCTTTCCATAAAGCTGTTCAGAATCAGATAAATAACATCAAGGATCCAGATTTCTTTGCCTTTGGTGAAGCAGGTCCAAACATCTGAATTGATTGCCCTGCTCATGGGAGCTGCCAGCTCCTCCTGGTGGGCTGAGTCTTTCCCTCACCTGTCAGCATGGCTTGAGTTGTCCCTCTGGGTGGCACGGAGGAGCTGGGACAAGGGTGCAGAGTATATGTCTGAGTGCTTACGTCCGAGTGTCAGGTGACAGCACTTGAAACTCCTCTGGACTCCCCTGTAGACAATCAAGAAAAATGTTTCTAGGTAGCCATTCATGTATCCTGTTTTAGACCTCTAACTCTGGGTTTCTCTTGCCTGACTGAGAAGGATGAATCATGTCTGAAATAACTTTCCCTCCCTTCTGTGGGATAAGCGTGTCACCAGTGGATCCCCAGGGGCTAGACCAGCTCCAGGCTCTTCTGCTGTGACATAGAGGGCAGCACAAAGCCCATGTCCAGGCTGTGGCTTGGGCTGATGCCTGCCTTTACTGACTGCCTCAGTAATTCTGCCTTTGCTTTTCCTGCTGGGGCATCCCCAACCTGCCCCTACTGCCACGGTCTGGGACTCCCTGTCTGTTTGTGGGAAAGGCAAGGGTCTCTCAGCTTTCAGGACCTGGGCTGAGTCCTGGACACTGTGAAAGCCCTGGTTTGGGTTTATATGGCAAATAAACCTTTATCTGTACTGGAAGGGTTTAGGCAGAAACATAAACGAGGATCCAGGCTGAGACTTCATTGCTAGCTTTTTCCAGGAGCTCTTCCTCATATAGTGAAAGAAAGGGGATTTAGAAATAAGTTAATTATTTAATTAAAAGGGGAAAAAGAAAAAAGGAAGAAACCACAGAATATTCTGAGCTGGAAGGGACCCACAAGGATCATCAAGTCCAGCTCCCAGGTGAATGGCCCACACAGGGATCAAACCCACACCCTTGCTCATTATTAGCACCATGCTCTAAACAACTGAGCTAATCTCATATAATGACTTATGGATAAATCTGCCCTGTCTCTGCTCTTCCTTCCTTTCAGATGTTGTCTGTTTCCAAGGCAATATACATTATAATAATGTCTAACCTTAAACTTCCTGCTTTATCACAGATAGAAGTGAGTCTTGCAGTCTTGATGCCTTTCGACCACTTGCAAAAACTTCAGTTCTTCTGTGACATGCTTGCTCAGGAGAGATCGCATTAGTGACATGCTGGGGTGAAGGGGCTGATTCTGAAAACCTTCACTGCTTTTAACAAGGGCGACTGCCTCCTTGCTTGTGCAAGGACACATCTGTGTGGGCAGAGTCGCAAGAGAGGGGTCTAAGGCAGAGAGAACTTCGAAGATTCAAATTGCACGCTCCACTGAAATGTACAATACTTATGAGAATTGTGCACAAATTCTTGTTGCATTGTGTAATTTCTGCAGATGATCTCCTGTAGTTCTCCACTGAATGTCTTCATTCTTTTTCTTAATTAAAAAAAAAACAACCCAACATTTTTTGTTCTCTCACTTTCCTTGAATTTACCAATTGTTTGTAATTGGACTTGTCTTACATATCATGTTCCCTGTTTCTTCCTGGATGGAACATGCCTGAGTTGAGAGCGTGAACAATTATCGTCTCAGGGTGTAAGATTTAATGGAAAACCACTCAAATTCTTCATGTGACAATGCTTGTTGTGCCTAATGGCTATGTGGTCCTACAGCTGATGTCCTGCTGCTCCCAGCACTGGTTTAATCATCTTAAACACTGTTGGTTACCCACAGTGGTTTGGAGAGGCTTTAAAACACAGCACACCTACAAAAACTGAGCCTTCTTAAGGAAAATAAACAGGTACTTGACTAGCACTCTCCTATTCATGTGACAGCTAATATTTTTTTCTACTTTGTCTCCTGTTTTTTTCAAGAGCCAGAAACCTTACGTTTTTGCCTTAATAGCCTCTAATTAATGCACCTTACATCTCTTCTTTATGTAGTATCTACACATGATCTCTGTTTTTCATGTCAACAACTGAGTTTCTCATTCATGTCATGTATAAACACATGCAGCTTGAGTCTCTGGTGTTTTCATCAGCAGCTTACACTATACTGTGCCCTTTCCTAATATCCTTAATCTCGGCTTCTGGAAAACAAAATAGTGACCTACTTTATTTTCTGCCTTCAGAGGAAAAACAAAGTGCACGTGGTGGAGCAGCAGCTGCTGTTTCCTGACAGTGAGTGAAGAGCTGTAAAGCCCCTGATTCAGAGCTTTGCTAAACCCATTCCTGTGTTCACATCCTCCTCTCCCTGCTCCTGTGTGTGGGCACTTGCTGCAGTCCTACCTCTGGTGCTCGGATGCCATCACACAGGTCTGGATAAAACAGAAGGGATTGCCTCCACATGAGGGTGGGTTAATTACAGGGAAAGTGGACTCATGGGCTGCCCTCTGTCAGTGCTCCCGGATGCAGGGATGACTCCTGCTCACAAAGCTGGAAACGTGCCCACAGCTCATGAATGTGTGTTCTATATCGTGCTCCTGCTCTCTGACCTCTGCCTGTTCCACCAGCTATTTGGAACACACTGGGAATCAGGACCATTGCACTGCTTTCACTTGGCGGTGTGGGGGGAGGGGGCCTCTTTCACGTGGTTTCCTCCCTCCCTTTCTGCAGTGGGTGATGGTGTCAGTGTTGACTCATCACCTGCTTGCTTCACAGACCTCTTCCAGTGTCTCCAGAAGCTCCGGTGCTTCACAAGGCTGTCATACAGTGATAAGAGCTAGGCACCAAAATAGAAAATCAATAGTATGCAAGCACTCTCCTCCCACATGTGCTTTTGAAAATCTCCCCCACAACCTTTTGCATCAACACTAACCAGATTTCACCTATAAATCTGCTGCACTTAATCTCCCTAAGTACCTCTCCAGCACTCGTCTCTCATCCCTAACTTAAGCTCCCTTATTGACAGATGCACACACACACACAAACAACTTATTTTTCCCCTCTCAATCCTCCATTGTTAGAAAACAACACAGGACAACAGCTCTGGCAAGGCTGTATCCGTCCTGTTTGCACTCAAAGTAGCGACCGGTTCAAAATGGGAGGATGGAGCTTTTGGCCTGGCTTTTGTGGAGCTCCTTGTGAGAGGCAGCCAGTCAACCTCTGGTCTCAAATTCGGGGACTTCTATGGCCATCTCCAGGTTCCCAGCAAAGCCATGGCATATTATCTGCACAGTTGCACAGTAGTGGCTGGATGTTTTCCCCTTGGCTGGCTTTAATGCTGTCTTCAAATTATTGTTCCAAAACTGCCTGATGCAACATCAAAGCACCAGCCCAGACAAAGAACATTCAGGCTGGGAGCTGGGGTGGAAAGAGGGAAACTTTGCAGCAGAGCAGTCATGCAGGCTGGTTTTACTTTTGCTTCAGTAGGAGTGAATGGCAGGCCGGAGACCTGCTGGTGAAAATTTTATAGGTGGGAGCCTGGCTAGAGGGAAAATCCAACCCATCTCAGAATGCTGTTAGCTGCTTGCTTCTTTTTGTCCGTATTGATTGGAAGGGTTGGAATATTTGGACTAGGGCAACAGCATGAAGAGTTAACATAATGTTTGAGATAAATGCATCGGCTTTTTCATGTAGTAAAAAGAGATGACTAAGCTGAGAATTCTAACAAGAGCTAATCTCCATTTCAGATCTTGTTTAAGAGATTAATTATGGAATATTATAGATTTAATTAAACATAAAATCAAGGGCAAATAGGCACAGCCTTATACCAACTAACAGAAATATCAAAATTCTGCTGGAACAGACTGAATTTCTATACTTGGAAAGCAAGAAACTGCCACAGTTTCTTACAGCTCTCACAGAGATAAAAACAGCAAGAAAAAAGGTCTTGATTAATTGACAAATTTTATGTTGAAGAAAGACTAATGACCTTCTACAAGCACAATTGCAGTAAGTTTTGTAGATACTCGGAGGTCTCATGCTAATTATTTTCCACTTGCACAGCATCATAAATTTACGTAACCTAAACTAACATTAAAACATTATTTCACCATATTACTAATTTGTTGAATAGCTGGAGAAACAGAAACCTGATTACTAAAATAATGTGCCTGTGTTCTTCCACAACATTGGTGAAAGGAAAGGTAATGTAAATTGAGAGTCTTGACATTCAGCTTGTTGTGTCAAGATTTAAGGATTTAAGGAATTTATTTGTAAACATACAAAAAAAACCCACCCTGGAGGAAGTGAAATCACAGGTTTAGCCAATTGAGACAAATAATGCCAGGCTGTTCTTGTCAGCTGGAAGGTCTCGTGTTTGAGGGTTCATTTTCCACTGAACTCTTGGGAATACCTTGTTGTCTCTCCAAGTCTTTGCCACTTAAAAACTGGCAATTCTGGTTTTTGGGGTTTTTTAATGAAATTGTTTGTCACAGACACATCAGTTTGACTCTCTAAATTCTACAGTTACTCAAACCACACATGTCCGTTGAATCAATGATCCCCTTAAACAGGGGAGGGACACACATCTGGGAATGCCCCTCTGTGTGTCACACATTAGCTATTTCTTTTCAGAGGGGCTTTGATGCCCTTTTCAGCTCCAGAGAGAACTGTTATGGCTGCCTTTGCAGTGTGGGCATGGCGGTGGTGGTGACTTTTCCATGAGTGTGTGTGCTGGCTTTGGTTGCAGACATCCTGGCTCCTCTCCTTGGAGTCGCCCGAGGCACTGGGGCATGTCTCAGGATACAGCACTGCAGAGTGGACGTTTTGGCCTCTCATTTGCCTTTCCAGTCTCTCTGTTTTGTGTGCCTTTCATCAGGCCCAGCAAGAAGTCTAGTCAGTCTTCTGTTGCACACCAACTTGTTCTCCCCTGCCCTTCGTTTGTTACTCCTGTTTTTTCATTTCTCGTGTTTCTTTTTTTCTAACTGGCCCATTTTGGGCACTGTATTTTATCCTCTGCTCCTGGAGGTGGTCCTCAAAAAACCTTGTCCTTTACTGTTTTTTCTCTACTGCCTCAAAGCAATAAAGAACTGAATGTGTGTGCTACTTTTGAGGGCAAGAATATGAAGCGTCTTTTTGAAAGTACTGTTGAACACAATGTCTCTCATCTGCATGCACGGGAAGAAAAGAAGAGAACAAATCACCTGTGTAACATTCAGCCTTTGAAGGGTATCAAGGATAACTCAAATTCCATGGGGTATATGTTTCCCTCAAGGAATTTTTAGAGGACACAGCTGAGAAATGGCCGGAAATAAGTGATCAGAAACAGAAATCAGATCTTGTCTGGGACTTCTTGTGAAGCTCAGTCACTTCCCACACTGCCACATTCCTCTCTTGAGGATGTTGCCCTTTAACAGTGAGAGGAAACTATGAGATGAAAATCTGGAAGGGCCAGAAGATCAGTGATTGGTGAGTTGAACTCGCTCACACCAGTAATGATGCCTTTGTGGTCTGACATGGCAATAAGGACACCAGCTGGCTGGAATTTGGCTCATGGCAGGCAAACCCAGCAATCTTTCAGGTGTTAGAGAGAGCTCAAGTAGTCTTAGTTCATGCAAAAGTAGGCACATTTTTCAAGTTTAATTCAGTTATAAAACTACTATCTTGGCCAGATTTGTTTGCCCTTGCCTGGAAAGGGCAAAAAAGAAAGGCATGTGTGGTTTTTATCTTCCTCTTATCTCTATGCAACACTGCCTGCAAGTTCACAGACATTTCATTTCCTTGGTTTTCAGTCACTTATGGAAATGGGTGTGGAGCAAGGGTCTCAGTCACTTCCCACAGGACAAAGTAGCCTGAAGGATCCTCTCCTCCAGCCATGCAGCAGGTGCTTTCTCTGTCTGGAAAGCAGCAGAGGATGGGCAGTATCTGCAGCCAGGAGTTTCCTGTGTGACCATCAGTGGGTGTTCACTCCTTGACTGCCCCACCAGGTCCTACCTGTGTCAGTTCTGGTGACAGCTCCGGAGCTGCCAGTTTTGGGGCTTTCTGTTTCAGCATTCATTGCTGTTCCTGCCCTCAAAACAAGCTGTTGGACTGCTGGCTGCTCTGCCAGCCAGTATTGCCTGCACTCCAGCCATGTCTCCAGCTTTGCTTTTCACCAGATTGCTTTCCAGTGCAACTGATACTCTGAGACCATCACAGAAATGCCAGCGCTGGGCTCTGCTGGTGCTTGAGAACTGCTCCTGGGCATCACTTCCACACGTGTTAGCCTCTGTGTCAGCTTGTGCTGCAGCAGCCCAGGGTATTTCCCAGTTGAACTGGAGTCTGTGTGATATGTGGGAGACAGAAGACAAGGTCTGCATGCTGTATTTTCTATATGGCATGGCCTTAAAATTTTTATGTCCTCATCCCTTGCTGCTTTTTAAACAATTCTCCATTCCTTAGCCCAGCTGCTCTCTGGAGTGTGGGGCTGTATCCACTCACACAGACCAACCCCAGCATGTACAAGCTGCTTTTGTCTGAGAGATTACTGTCTAACCCAGTTTTCAATAAAGTTATTTCCATATTTACGGAAAAAGAAAAAAAATCACAGAATCACAGAGTCAAAGAATAAGCTGAGTTGGAAGGGACCCGCAAGGATCATCAAATCAAACTCCTGGCCCTGCATAGCCATTTCTATTTTGATAACAGGGATCCACGACATACTTTGTGTTCCAGAGGAGCCACAGAAAGAGCTTCAAAAGTCTGCAGTTCCCTGGTGCAAAAACTCAATAAATCTGCCCAAAACCAGAACTGTTTCACAAACATATGAGCTCCCATTTGTCCAGCTGGATGGCTGGGGACTGGGCCAGAGTGATGGACGTTTGCAATTTTTTTTTATTAAATCCTGCTAAAAATATTTTTGTCTTGAAAGGACTGTAATGCACATATGCTGTAATGCTGGTTACTAATTAAATCATTCTGAGACTTGGAAATGCAGATAAAGCAAGCAGGGATTAAACTGGTCTAGTAGTTTTAGTATCTTTAGGAAATTCCCAGTTGAATTTTACAGAAAACTGCTTAAATGAGCACAGGGACAGGAAAAAAAAAAACCTTTTTGACAATTACTGTCTACTGTATGGAGCCTGTATATCTCTAATAGTGATGCCATCTCACACATTAAGAGAAAAAATTTTGTGATACATATGAGGTCAGTACTTTCTACAGTTCAGTAATATTAATTCTTTTTTTATGTGTTAGACAAACCTACTCTTCATCTTGTTACTGACAGACAGTATGAGTGTGGGGTGAAGATCCAAAACTGTTGAATGTGAGGTGTATCAAACGTGGCCCAGGAGGCTCCTGGGGGCATTGAGTGTAACTTGGGCACACTGTGCCTTACTAGGAAAGAGGCACTTGGCATTGCCCTCCATGCTGTCCACAGTTCTCCTCTTCCCATGACTGCTTCCCCTTGGAGAGGTCTGAGGAGCTGGAATTAGAAGCGTTCAGCTCTTCTTCAGTCCTCACGAGACCTACGGGAAAGGGAAATCCTCTTCTGTCTCTGTGTGGCACCTCCAACCCCGTACTTCCTTGACTCTGTGCAAGAGAAATCTCCTTGCTGTTCCTCAGGTGTCTCCAGACCCAGGAAATAGGAGAGCAGGGAACCAGGACTTTGGGAACCAAATCCTTACCGGCCCCAGGGCTGGCCCCGGTGCATCCAGCTGCCCTCTCCAGTATCCTCACGACTCTGCTTGGTCTTTGGCTCCGGTTTTGCAGGGCCTGGCTGAGCTCTGAGTTAAGTCAGCTGCTATTCTTGCATTACAACTTTGATTTTTGGTACTTTCATTTAGCTGTGCATTAAGATGCTTAAATGCAAATATAGGCACTCAGGTTGTGGTTTATACAATGTCTGGATCTGTACTTCTCACTTGGAAATGTGTTAATGTAAATTACTGCCAAGTGCAGCTTTCTACATCTCTGATAGTCCTACCTTACACAACCAGGGCCCCGGGGTTCTGCTTGATCCTGGTGTTACAGATGTAGTATAAAAACAACTACACTTTGGAGCCCTGCCTTTGTAATTTAGCCCAGTAGTCTGATTGTCCAGCCATGGCTTATAGCAGGAAACCCCCAGTAAAGAGCAACACGCTGGACAGCGATTTGTAGTGGCATGTTGTAGTACTCTCTCTTTCAAAGAAAGACAAACATGCTCCCAGTGTGAAATGAAGGTGGATAAAAGTGTTTGATTATTGTTTCCTGACTTTTTAGGAGTATCCTGTGTCATTCTTGTTCTTTTCAAATCTTACTAAGTATTAAAGAAACACAACAAACTATGCACAAACACTGTATTATAAGATAATAATTTACCATCTGATGCTACTTAAAATTTTCAGGAACCTTTTGAGAATACTGTACTCTCTTCACTGGTAGCAGGTTAATGTACTTTCTTTACGGAAATGACTTTTTGTTTTTGATGTTAAGAGAAACTCCTCTGAAAATCTTTCTCCTTAGCTAGAAGCAAATTGTTTGCAACACTTTATTATAATTGAACATCAATAATATCCAGTGTAGGAAAAAAAGTACTCTTAAAAGAAGTTATTGATATTATAAATGATTAATAGAAAAGCATCATTCCCTTTAAATGCTTCACCATATTTGAAGTGCAAAAGGCAGGTCAGATGCTGGAGTCACACCAAATTTCTATTAGGGCGCTGTGCTACTGTGTTCTGTTCATTATTATTATTATTTTATATGCCTTCTTATCACTAAGTGCTTTCCAATTGTTTAGTAAGGGAACTAGTCAGTGTTATTTGGTCTTTTTGTTACCCTTTCCCTTTTATTGGTGCAACTGAATATTTTGGTAAGGTTGGTTTTCTTTAGGATACACAAACCTATTCATATTGGAGAAAACAGAAAGTGTACCTTATATTTGGGACTGAGAGGTGAAAGGCTGAATGTCTCCAGTCCCTGTGAGACTCCATTCCCAGAGCAACTGGACTCACTGATTTCCAAGAACACTGAGCTGAGCCCTTTCTGAGAGCTGCATTTGGGTCAGCACATTTAGGTTTTCACACGCCTCTAATAATTAACCAGCTCAAACCCTCCTGCCTCTGGGAGATAGCATCCCACCTCTGCAGCTAAAATCTTCCCAGAGAACTGAAGGAGCACAGATTTAAGCCGATCCACAACAGCTTTAATTAAACCTCAGTTAAACTGGTTCACATTTAAATATCCTGGAGATACATGAACGATCCACACTTAATTACCGCAGCACAGCCTAATGCCCTCTTCTGTGCCCAGGGGCAGTGGGCTCATGCTCAGGGGCTGCCGGGAAGGGCTGTGGGGTGCAGAGCTCTGCTGGGCTCTTCCAGCCCCCCACTCCCTGCTTCACTTACTCACAATTCCTGAGCCCTCTCTACCCTCTCTCCACATCCTGGTGAGCCTGGTGGCCCTGGACTAGCAGCTGCAGAGCGTAGGGAAGGCAGGCAAGGAGCCCAGGGCCACCCCAGCACGCCACTGCTCTGCTGCTGAGAAGAAGCTGATTGTATGGTCACAGGAGTGATGGAGCCTGGTGGTGCCCGACACTGCCTGCAGCCATATGGCTGCTCCAGGGGCTCCCTGGCACAGCCCCCAGCAAATCCTCTTAGTTCAGCTTCACCCTCTTTCTTGCCTCTTTGATGTTGGCCTTGCCTTGGTCCCTGCTGCAGTCCCAATTCCCACTGCAAACTCTCGCTGTCAGACTGTGGTTGTGCCCCTGGCGCTCTCATGGCGCCCGACCACAGCTCGAGGATGGAACATTGAGGTTATATCTGCTCTCTGCACGGGGTTCTGTCTGGTAGTGAGACACCAGGCACAAAATAGTCTGCATTCATACCATTAAACCATTTTGACCCTCAGACCCAGTGGCTGTATACAAACTACCTTGCCTGCTGCTCTAGTAGCTGTCATAGGCACCTAACAGAGATGCACAAGCCCAAGGAGAGCAAAAAGTGTATTTTGTGATGAGGGGCACTGCCTGGCAGCAAAGACCAGGAATGAAGAACTTAAATTTGCTGCTGATGCTCTGCTTTGATACCTTGCTAAGGTGTCTGTTTGTCTCCCTGTGTCACAGGCAGGCACTAAACACAAACCTACTTTCTTAAGGCTGTTACAAGGATTTTTGTTGAAAATTAGATCAAGAAAGTGAAAAGCAGTAATTAAAATGTTCTTATATAGAGTGGAAGTAGGTACAGAGCCTTATGTATCAGGAAGGGTGCATTCACATTAGCAACAGGCCATTGCAATTTATTCTTGTTCCTCAAAATCTAGGTAAGAAAAAAATGCCTGCTGATCTCTTTTTCAGTTTTGAAACAGCATAATAAAAAAACATCTGCTAAAGCTAATGACTGTGTTTGCATAGATTACATGTGACAATCCAGCACACAACAGGGTGTCCTGCCATGCAGACAACAAGCCACAAGGGTGATGCACTTCTTTGGCATTTGTTGCCATAAGTCATCTACACTTCTACAATAATAGCATCAGCTACTTTCCAGGAGGGCTCTGGCTAACAGTGCTAGAGAAAATTACTGGCTCCCTCTTGTTTTCCAAGATGAAAGGTGTAGGGCTCTCTCCTGCCAAGTGTGGAGGAGCAGTGGAGGAGGGGAAGCAGCTTTCATGGAGGCACCCAGCAAAACCCCTTGGCTCTGGAGTGGTGGAGGCAAGTCCAGCTCTGCTGGGCTCAGGCTGAGGGAGGCTGAGCCCTGGTGCCCAGCAGCAGGGGCACGGGGCTGGCCACAGACAGCACAGGGTGTCTGTGCACAGCCCTGCCATCAGCAAGGCTGAGGGAGGGCTGGCGCCTGCCATGGGGCAGCAAGGCTGGATGCCATCAAGAGTTGGAGGACAAAAAATGGCTCCTTTGTGTTTTCAGCACAGTGGTTGAGTTTTACGGCATTGCTTTGTTATTCTTGCAGCATTGGCTATGAACAAATAAAAGACGACAATTTATATCCTAAGGCAAACTGGCTCTGATATGGTGCTCTTCCTTTTTGCTTTGCTTAATTGGGCTAACAGAAAAAGACAACAGCTGCAATGGTGGGAATGAAAAATGCCTTTGCTTGTCCTGGTTTTGACAGCAATCAGCCTGACAAGGGATTATCAATTGATCTGAGATAAGTGTTAGTGAAGGATGCAGATTGTAGTCTGTTTATCCCCTTTACTATTTCATAGATACAATTACAGATAAGAAAACTAATACTGAGAGTTACTTTGAGAGAGAAAAAACTGTTAGGCATGTTTAAGACCAGTGTGAAAAAGAATCTCTCTGAAAAAAATGCTCTGGGACTTCTATGTGTTTAGATATGCACATGTATATGTGCACGTGCATCATGAAGCAAGAAAGTCCAAAAAGAGACAGACCATAGTCATGTGTTTTCAAAAAAATCAGGTCATTTTCTCCAGCTTGTTTCTTCCAAGTCTGCAGATCTAACAGCCACAGGATGCTTCCTTCTGTCCTGGTAATCCACGAGTTCAGGCAAAGCTCTGTGACCACCTGTCAGCCTATTTTTGTGAAGCTCCATGGAAAAACTCCACAAAAATGAGTGGATGATCTTGACTGTCCCATTTGATAGATACAACGTCTTTTGTATTGGTACATAATTTTCCCATTGGGTTTTGCTGGAAGCAGGAGATGATACACCCTGGCCAGAAATCAAAAGAAATGGGCTTTTCCCAATCAGCCAGAGACACTGGGAAAACTGGTACTACTGGTTTCCAGTTTGCTTGTCCCTGGCCCTGATCCAGGACTGTGGAGTTGGGTGGGAGTTTTGCAGTTATCCTTGGTAGATGCTGAATCCAGCTATTGTGTGTGGAAACACCACTGAGGAGAGCCTTCCAGGTTCCAAGAGGCTGGGGGATGCTTGCTCTGCCTACCAGGTACCCTACCAGCCAACTCAGAGGGCCTAATCCTATGTTTCTTACATGGTTCTTGTTCAAATGGTGCTTCTCTGGAAGCCTATTTTGTCCGAGCAAGAAAAAGAGCAGGAGTGGAAGCCCCAGTGATTATTCCCCTTGGTACTAAACTATTCTTAAACTGCACTGTACTCTTTAGATATTTCAGTAAAACTGTCATAAATCAACACCCACTGCTTCGTTTTTCTTAGTGGTGAAAAAAAAAAGGAAAAAGAGACAACTGAAAAGCCGTCCTTTAGCTGACATTCAGTTAGAATTGATCGAGTGATCTGCTGTCAAAGCACCAGCACTTGTCAAAAATAGCCCTATGGAAAAAAACCTCTGGTGTTATTTGTATCGCGTGTCCCACACAATGCTCCTTGGTGAGAGCCGGGCGTCAGGGACCGGCATCGAAATGGGATCAGTGGAAGTGCTGTGTGCAAAATTAATCGTGTGCTTCCCCACAAGCCACCAGCACCCCCGCCACTGCCTCCAACTAACGAGCTCACCGATGTGCATCGAGGCAGAGTTTCTAGAAAGAACAAGTGGGGTCGGATTGCTTTAGAAACCCTCACAGCTCTGAGGGACCAACACAACCAAAATTCAGGTTGCATCAAGCCTTTCCCATGGTGTGACCTTGGCCAGAGTCCCAGTCCTGCAAACTCATGACCACCTTAGTAGCTCCTCCAGTGCAAGAAAAAGGCACTGCCATGTGCACATACATTGAGCAACGCACATGCTTGCTTTAGAGATGATGGAAAATGTCTTATTTCTGCATAACAATGTTTTTCCCAAATGGAAAATCTGAAAACTGAAAAATGTTAGTTGATATGTTTGGGAAAGTGAGGAAATAAATACCATGAGTATCAAAACATTTAGAGAGGGGCTGATTTGAGCAAACTTAGGTGTTTTTCTCTGAACATTTAACTCGAGCTCAGAGTTTTTAGGGTAAGATTCACTTCATCCACCCATAAAAAAACAGGTGAAACAGGTCACATAAACTGCACCCTAAGAATACCTATCTTTTGGTACATTAAAGAAAGGGGATTTAGGCTAACTATGTGAGATGCAGCTGTTTACTCTGCAGCTGGTTAAAGCATGGGGAGACAAAACCTACGTTTTGGTTTGAGACAGATGGAAGCCACTGGTTCCTAAAGGTTTGCAAGGCATGGCCTGGTTTTGTGTGGCATCTTATAGCCAACCCTTTTGTAAGTTGCTGAGACGTACTCTATTTCAAACACAAAATATATAGTGTGTATCTGCATACAGGAGTAGTTGCAGTTTTGGGGCTCTTAAAATAATCCTGTGAGTGAATTTTATCATTAGCTTTGGGAATCTGTCATAATAAAAATCACAATTCTTTCTCTCTTTTCCCACCATGTTCCAAGACACAGATTTGGTCCCAAAGCATTTCAGTAATTCCCTTGCAGCCTGTGTATTTCACACATGCTCAGGTGTCTTTTTTCTTTCACACTTGGCCTCTGAGTCCTTTCATCTGAGCCCAAAGACTTCCACATGTTACCACGGTGCTGGCACCCAACTGCCCTGACCCATGTTCTGCTCAGGGCCTGGCTGCTTTATACAAAGTGAAATGAGGGGAGAGGAGGGAAGTGAGACAGAACACTCCTTAAATCAAATAATGTATCTATCCATAATTGTAATGAAAGGACTTTAAAAAAATTTATCTGTCAGCTGAATCTCACAAAATCTCACCTTGTTAGCAAATTGGATAAGTAATTCTTACTTTAAAAAAAAGATCACATCTATCTAGGTATCCTATTTAGGGAAGCTGAATGTTTAATTAAGGTCCCAATTCTGACTTTTTCACCTACTGACACTAATCAGAGGTATTTCTGCTGAAGTAAATGGAAAGATCAGAGATAGTACAAAGGTGAGGAAAAAACTCAGGCATCCACAACGTGATTAAAGTTTTCTAAATGCTTACCTCTCAATAAAAGTGTCTCAGCAGAATTTTTCTCTAAAAATCATGCTCAACTGCATCTCAGCTGTTTGAAAAACATATTCTGACCCAGTATTCCCCATGGTCCCCCTTAATCTGCTTATACTCCTGTTTGGGCTTTTAATTAAAGATAGTGGGGAAGACCCATCCCTCCTGTGGTACCATTGTCTGTCAGGTCTGCTGAGTCTGCACAGCCAAGATTTTATTTTCATTTATTTTTGAAGTAGAAAAACTTAACTAGTACAATTAGAAATAAAATTTGAGTTTTTATTATGCCTCAGATACTGCAAATATCCAAAGAAAAATGATTGTATGTCCATCTATCCTGTTTATGGGATATTTTTTTTTTTACCTTCCTCTTCAGTTCAGTATATGGTAGAAAATAAACTCTAAACATTTCCAGTAATTACAGTGCAAGTAAAGCTGGGATTGGACTGGGTTAATTCTTAGAGGTTCTAGCTATACTGTTCCAGCAGGATTAAAAGGTTTTGGGTTTTAAATGCAGAGGGCTAGGGCACTAACATATTATTAATTAGAAGTAAATCTGTCCCTTGGGGGACTACATGCAGTGCTTTCATTTTTAATTTGTATTTAGCTTTAAGACAAATGATGGATATTTCCCCTCTTTCAGTTTCTCAGTTGTTTCCTTATTTTGCTGTAATCCTTTTGTTTTGCATTGGGAAGAACAGTTGGATAACACAGAGAAAGTGTGCAGAGAATTGATTTTTTTCAATCTGTTGACTGAACTGGAAAACATTCAATAATTTTCTTTGGGGTGTAGATCATGTTCTGCTTCATTTTGGGAGGGTTACTGTTATTTTCCTATTTTGCTCTTTAAAACAGCAAAATATAAGCCATTTATACAGAAATGTTGTTTTGACAACAAAAAACTCTACAAAAATCTTGCAGGAGCTACTCTATCCTCATCCTTTCTGAGTTCAGATGGTTTATTTGATTTCAGAAACCCCATGATTGTTTTGCCCAGCCCGAACATCCATTTCTTGCTGAATTTCTTTTTTTTCCTCTCTGAAGTTGCACCCAGAAGGGATGCTGGGGCTGACGGACATTGATAAAAGCAAACCTCACAGTGGCCACAGGATTCCTTTCACATGCAGAGAAGTTGTCGGCCTTTGCTGCAAGGATGTTACCAGTGAGGACAAGTATTCCTCCCCATGAAGTCCTCACTTAGGAGGTCTCAGGTCTAACACACGGTCTTCCAGGCTCTTGAAATGACACTTCTTCCTGTTTTGGCTAGACTGAGCCAGTGTTTAAACATATGAAAAGTTAGTGGCTGTTTTCTTCTTTCCTCCACTTCTGTGCCATGGAAGGGCATGATTGTTACCTATTCAAGATTCTGTACCTCAGCTCGTTTGGTGCAGTTTCTTGGAGATTTAGAGGACGTTCTGGTTACTTAAATTATACAGCTTTGCAGCGGGCACTTTCAAATTCTATAAATTTGGGGAGTTTAGACATAATTTTCTGAAAATAGAGTCCAGGTCTCTATTTTGGGAAACAGGTCTTGTTCTGCTCACTGAACACTTCCCAGTACTGCAGCTCTTCATCCAATAAAACACAGTAATGACAGTTTATTATCTCCCAGGAGGCTGGAGATATACATTACAGGGACATGCCCATCTCCTAGTCATGATGAACTTTGCTGTCTGTACATTTCACTGATACCAGATTTTGCTGGTGACAGTTTTGCATGTGTTAATCGGGCAGTTTCTGGAGAGCATGAAGCCTGTGTGGAGATGACAGTCTGATAGAGTTTCTTCACTTTATCCCTCATCTTCTACTTGCTGCTCTTTACTCTTCCTTTCATATACTGCATTTTTTTGATACCTTTAAGAACTTTTTTCCCTGAGATATCCCCAAATTTGGACTGTCTTGAGTGAGGGCTGGACAGACTCTGGTCATGCTGAACTGCACATCTCTGGTCTTTATGCCTCGGTAGCTGGGGAAAGTTTGGTTTGAGGAAAGGATATGGAAAATGGTCTGACCTGGAAAAACAGAGGTAGAAGTAACAAAGCAAATGGTTCCAAAGAGGTCTTAGCTGCTGCTGCTGCATGAGCTGGAGAGGGAGGAAGGAAATATGTGGTATTAGAGGACATGGATCTGTTGGGAGACAAATACAAACAAGTGGCAAATGTTAGAGATCCAGACACTTTTCCCCTTTACCTGTACAAGCCACTGATACGTGTTACAGCAAGAATGCTCACATGGAAAATAAAGAGGGATTCTTTAATTCCCCATTTCTTTTTCTGAATTTTTTTACTGGTTTTCATTCTTCTCTTTTTCCAGTCCCAGTGGCTCCCTAAGCAGATTTTAAGATATCAGTGGAGATCTGACACTACTTACGTCTCTCTTAATGAGCCCATTGATTTAGTAATCCAGAAAACAGCACTCCTCCATTTTCTGGCACTGTAATGCATTGAAGAGTTTAACTGTGCAGTAGCACACCTAATCATGTAAAAAGTAACTGCTGTGTTCAAAGTAACTTTTCAGGTAGTGGGCCTGTTTTCCCCATGGACATGTTATTGCTCCGGGCCTCCCTGCACTCATCCTTAAATTCTAGATCCTGGCAAGGTAATTATTTATTGCTTTCTAAAAGCCTGCTGACTTTCTCCCATTACCAGCTGGGGCCTAGATGCAGGCACTGTGCCAGCCAAAGTCTTGCAATTCACATTCTGTGATTTAAATTCACTGCTTATCATTAAGAAGACCTACAAGTTTTAAATTGATGTAGCATCTTTGAGCCCCATGAATTATATATGCATATGTACAATTAACAGTGGTACTCAATGGTTTTAAAGGTCTTTTCTGACTGGAACAATTCTATGATCCTGTAGTATATGTGGTGGGTGAAATACAACCACAGAGAATGCTAACTAAAAAAAATATGTAAAGCACTTCAGCAAAAAACCAGGTAAACGCTGGCTTAAAACTGAGCTTATGTTGAGAGGGCTGCTCCTGACTCTCTGGAGTCACTGAAGCTTCACAGGAATGAAGCGTGAAGTGAAAAACTCCTGCAGAGGCATTCTAATACCTCTGTCCTGTCACCCTGTGCCCAGTGCTCCCATTCAGCATGTGAGGCAGCTTTGAAATACCAAAAAACTGGGGCTTCTGTCAAAATGAGGTACAAGATGGTTTGCTACCTGTCACTCCCATCACTAATTCATACATGATGAATCCTAGGATGTTATTCAGTATTCATTCTGTGCCACAGACTGCAGTCTTTGGGGCAACTGAGAGCATCTGTGTGGTATAATGACTGGGGAGAAAGCAGGGTGAGGCTCTGCTGCAGAAGTGCCCCTGCAGCTTCACCACTCCATAGGGATTGAGGCTGGGACAGGACTGCGGCACCCGTGAGTCACTGGAGAAGGTACCGTCGTGAGAAATGAGTAAAGCCGTAGCTTCCTGAGGATCACGGCACAGGTCAGTGATGGAGCCAGGAAGGAGAGCTGGACCAGCACTCTGTGACAGTAACCTTCAATCAGCAGCCCAAAATAGCTGTAGGGTATGTCCAGGAAACAAGGAGAGGCTAGCCTTCATGACAAAGTCCTTAATCTCTGTAAAGAAATGTATACCTATAAATGCTACATTTTTTGTATTACGCTTTTTTGCATAGTTTTTTATATAGTGTTTCTTATCTGGTTTTCTTCATTCATACTCAATCTAAACATGAAAAAAATCCACCTTGGAGAACAGACCCTTTTGGTATCCCCTTCAGCTAGAACAAAACCTGCTGGTGTGGCTGTGCCATGCAGCTCAGCATGGGAGCTCTTCCACCATAGCTGATGGCCCTCAGGCTAAGACAGGGGAATGCAGTAGAAACAGCTCTTCCATCCACAGCGGCTCAGCTGCCCCTCTTCTGCATGTCATCAGGAGCTCCCTGCTGGCTCCGAGTCTCTCTGTGCTTTTAAATTAGAGCTCCTCGTTTGTTTTCACTTTGCAAGGTGTCTGTCAGTTGTTCTTCCCTCTTGCCAGGCATGCAGAGTTATGACATTTTTCACTGTCAGAAGCACACTTCCATTTCAGACTTACAGAGATGAAGGGAAGCCATAAAGAAATCCCTGCCGTAATTCAGGGGACTGAAAAGCATGTCATAAGTTCATGATGAATCCATGGATGTCTTCAGGCTAAAACAAAATGTTAAAAGATAAAAAATGGGAATATTTAATTTGTCACTTTCAAAATTCAGTGCTTTACCATTTCATTTTAGAATGACTATCCATTTCCAGAGGTACTTCAAGGTTATTTAAATAATATTTTTTAAAGTGCAAAAAGTATTGAAACCAAATGTGTAGAAAAAAAAATCAATTTGTCAAAACATTTCCCAAGTTGTAATTTCAGGTTGACTTCAAGTCATTTTCCTCCCTTAACAGCTGGATTTTAAGCTGGCTGAAAACAAGCTGAAAGTCTGCCCTTTCTGTCACAGCCACAAATATTGACACAAAAAGAAAGAAGGCACAATAAGTTGTCTGTTCCATACAGCTGTGATGCATTAAGTCATCTCTCCTCTGCCTTTTGTATCTCTGAGTCTCCTTCCATTGGACCCAATGCTTGTAAGAAGAACTGGCCACATATAAAGGGTTGGTGAAATCTGGCAAAGCACCAGGATGAAAGTGCAAAAACTGAGAATTTCAATCATGTGGCCAAGTCTTACTTGTTAGTATTTTCACCCATTTTTTCCCAGATACATGATCAGGGTTTGTTCTTTCAAATTTCAAAAGTATGCCTGGCTCTTTGTATTAGCATTTTCTCAAGAGCATTTAGTATTCTCTCTTTTTTATCAAGTTTCCTTCATCTGTGTAAAGAGCAGAAATATGACCACGTAATGGGGAAACTCATGACTTGGTACAATTGATGGAGGCACAGTCAAGGTGAGGAGCTTGCACCTCTGGGTCAAAGTTCTGGTCTGTCTCCTGTCTCTGTGGCTTCTGGGTGCTGGGCACGTTTACAAACTGTACTCTGCAAAATGTAACTCACTCCTCCTCCTCCAGCCAATATTTTGGCTTCTGCCTCATCTGTCCTTTCCTCTGTCTCTTGCAGAAGACAGAAGAAACCTGTAAGTTGAATGCTGTGCTCGCTCATATTGCTCTTACTGAACACTTCTAATTCTGTATGCAAATGGCACTTTTAATACATGAACAGGACTAAATTCACTGGATAAATTATTCACAACAGATAATTCAACCTGCTCTCATGGGAGAGTGCAGTGAATGTCTGATGATGTTTAAAAAACACCCAAACCCACAACTAATTCTTCCAGCCAGTGAAGTCAATGGCAAAGCCTTTTACTGATTTCAAAGGGAGCCCAATGCCAGTGGGCCCACACATGACTTCTCTTTAGTGGTTCTCACTTGCATTTAGAGCTTAAACCCAGACAAGTGGTTCTGTATTGAGGAGCCCATACTAGTGCTGTATGGCACAGCTGGGCTGCCAGGGCACGGGCACTATTAGAGCTCTGGGTGAAAGCAGGTCTTCTCTGCAGCTCTAGTGCAGAGAACTGCCCCAAGCTAAAATAACCCAGCTGAGAGACAGCTGGGTGTTCAGCGAGTCTGGAGCCCAGGATGAGTTGTTTTGGCCAGGTTTGTCTAGTTTGGAGAAAATGAGACTAAGAGGCCACCTCTCTGCTCTCCACCGCTCCCTAAGAAGGGAAAGCAGAGAGGGAGGTGTTGAGCTCTTTTCTCTGGTATCCAGTGACAGGATGCATGGGAATGATTCAAAGCTGCACCAAGGGAGGTTCAGACTGGACATTAGGAAGCCTTTCTTTAGTGAGAGGGTGGTAAACACTGAAACAGACTTTCTAAAGGGGTGGTTGATGCCCCAAGCCTGTCAGTGTTTCATAGGTATTTGGACAATACCCCTAATAATGTGCTTTCAGCCATTAGGTCAGGCACTTGGTCTGGATGATCGCTATAGGTTCCTTCCAGCTGAACTGCTCTATTCTATTCTGTTCTGTTCTGTTCCGTTCCATTCCATTCTTACTTGGGATAGATTTGCAGCCAGTTAGGAGTTTTGTGCTCAGGGTGACACCAGCCACCCTGATGTGACTGGACGGCTGGCCATCATCCCTGGTAGCAATTCGACATGGGCATGATTTGGGTGCCGTGACTGTGTGCAGTGGATGCAGGGGCCGGGAAAAGGTTTGTGTGGGGGCTGCCACCGTCCTCCCCCTCCATGGCAGGGGAGGCGACTGGGGTGAGGGCTGGGCTGTGCCCCAGCTTGTACCACTGCTCCCCTCTGGTCGTCGGCAGTGGGCACATGTGGCCCCGGGCACTGAGAAGAAAGAGGGACACAGGGACGGTGCGAGTCGTCCTGGTGAGGTGGGAGATGGGAAAGCAGGGGGAGAAGGGAGAACTTAGCATCCTTTACTTCTGCCCCCGGGAGTATTTACGTACCGGGTTCGGTCTGTGTTCCATCTACCCACCCGCCTGTCCCTGCCGTGTGGTGCACTGGCACCTGTAGACCGCCACCAGCCCCCAGCGCCCCCGTCCCCCGCTTTCTGTCAGCGCTGCGAGCTCTTCGCTGCATCCCCCAGCCCATGGCTTCAGTCACGCAATGCCCGCGGTCCAGAGCGCGGTGCGACCGTGCCGGCAGGACACAGCGGCGATGCAGAACGCTCTCATAAATAAAAGCCGAGCTCTGCCCGCCCGGGCGCGGCACTCTCCCGGGGCACCCGAGAGCCCGGCTGTACGTAGGAGAGGCGGCGGGCGGTGGGCAGGGGCCGCGTTATGTAAGGGCCGCGGGGCGGGGGCGCTGCGGCGGCGCGGGGCGGCTCGGAACGAGCGGCGGCGGCCGCCTGGCGCGGGCCCGCGGCGGCGGGGGCAAAGCGGCTTATCCCGCTCCCTCCCTCCCTCCCTCCGCCGGGTTGCCATGGAGACGGGCGGGCGGCGGCGGCGGGGCTGTCACTGAGGGATCGCACCGCGCTCCGCGGCGGAGGGGAAGCCGCGGCGGCGGCGGCAGCGGCAGCAGCGGCAGAGGCAGAAATGGACTCGCACTGCGACTGTGCCGAGCCCCCGGCCGCCGAGCAGCCGTCGGGGAGGATTAACAAAACCGCCTTCAAGCTTTTCAGGAGGAGGAAGTCCGGGGGCACCATGCCGAGCATCTTCGGGGTGCGGAGCAGAGGCGGGGAGGGGAAGGGCGCCGGCAAGCCGGGAATGGTGCGGAGCCGGACGCACGACGGCTTGGCCGACGCCGTGCTGGAGAGCAGCAAGAAGGAGGAACCGGGCGGCGGCGACCCGCAGAGCCGCGAGGCGCAGGAGCGGCCGGCCGGCAGCCTCGGCGGCCCCGCCAGCAGCGCGGTGGCCAAGTCGCACAGCTTCTTCTCGCTGCTGAGGAAGAACGGCAGGCAGGCGGAGGGCGCGGAGCCGCGGGCCGGCGGCAGACAAAAGAAGGGGCTGAAGGGGATCTTCAGCAGCATGCGGTGGCACAGAAAGGACAAAATCGGCAAGGAGGAGAGGGGGGAAACCTCGGACATTCCGTCCGGCCTTATCATGCCGGGGTCCCTGACCGCCAGCCTGGAGTGCATCAAGGAGGAGACGCCGAAACCTTTGTCTGAGAGCCCGAGCGGCGCGGGAGACGCCGGGCCGGAGCCGCCGCGGGAGAAGCGCAGCGGCGAGGCGCCCGCCGCGGCCCAGGAGCCCGAGGCGGGCGGCGCGGAGCCGCGGGCCAGCAGCCCCCCGCCCCGGGAGGAGCCGCCCGCCGCCGTGCGGCCACCCGAGGAGCTCAGCCGGGAGCGACCGGAGCCGGCCGCCGGAGAGGTTGGGACTGCCAAGGATGCGGCGATAACAGGTGACATTCCAATAACGACTATCCCCCCTGTTGAACCTCACTGTGATAGCGGTCAAGAGACGGCAGCCGCCCCTGACCCTTCCTCTGTTGATCCACCCTCAGAGCAATCGATTGATCGTATTTGTTTGATGTTTGCTGACGTGACTTCACTGAAAAGCTTTGACTCTCTTACAGGCTGCGGAGATATTATTGCGGACCATGAGGAGGATGTGGGCGGCGGGAGTGGCGTCTGCGAGAAGAGCACCCCCGGGCCCAGCAAGCTGGGTGCCACCAAGAAGCACCCCACCATGGTGGCCTACCAGGGAGGAGGGGAGGAGATGGCCAGCCCCGACCAGGTGGATGATACCTGCCTGCAGGAGTTCTGGGATATGCTGTCGCAGGCAGACGAGACTCAGACACAAGGAGGAGGAAGTGGAGGAGGGACAAAGAAGCCCGAGGGGTTGAAGGAAACCCGAGGTACTGATGGGGCCCAGAATAGGGTCGTGGTGAAACGTGGTGGCCTCCACCAGATAACCATTCACCTGAACCACAAAGAGGAGCAGAAGGGCAGGGAAAAGGAGCAGCTCGAGGGCATCCCAAACAGTGATGAGGGCTACTGGGATTCCACCACCCCTGGTCCCGAGGAAGATAGTTCTGCAAGCATCCAGAAGGAGACCATTCCCAGGGATATCTACAGTGGGGATGCTCTTTACGACCTCTATGCTGAGCCGGATGAGAACCCACCAGCGGGGCCTACGAATGAAGAAGTCCCCAGTGTGCCACGCTCCAAGCCTGTGTCTCCAATAACGACTGTGAGCTCACTGAAAACACCCTCAAGCACAGCCAAGGACTCCAAGATACCCATCAGCATTAAACACCTTTCGTCGCATCCCGCCAGCCATGGAGCAGATGCCAGTAACAGCCATCACGTCGCACACCATCACCTGGCCAAAAGTGAGATGCACAGAACAAAAATCCCCGTCTCCAAAGTACTAGTACGCCGGGTCAGTAACAGGGGCGTAGCAGGGACAACGGTGAAAACTGCCACGTACCAGGACAGTGCCAAAAAGTAGTTGGGTAAGAGGTGGAGACAAAGACAGAGAACAAAGTCATTGTGGGAAAGTCTGCATAGGAGACCACAGAAAATGAATTAATTTTGCATCACCTGAAGAAAGTCACCTAAAAGGCTTCCTTCGCTGTACTCCATGGGCCTGCACTTCTGAGTCTCTTCTTACTAGACTGTATGGCTAAATATAAAAAGTCAACTTCTTTTTGAGCACTTTTTTTACATTTGTATCTTTTTTCTGCAACACTAAACACTGGGGAGGTTCATTTTTACATGCCTTTCTGGAAGCAGGACTTGGATTATGACGATTCTTCCTCTTGCAAAGCAGCGTCATGAGTTCTTCAAGGGAACAGAGTTACAAGAGGAGCGACATGAGAGGTTCTCCAATACACTTATCTTTTAATCATTTCTCGGGGAGGAGTAGAGGGTGGGTGCCTGGCTGGCTCTGGAAATGATGTTTGCTCTACAAGATATTGGAAAAAATGCCAAGCAGAAAACAACCCACCTAACAGGTATTTTACCTGCTGTAGGAACGAGAACACTGCTCAGCAGCAGACTTGATTGACTTGTGTGCAGGAGATAAAACTAAGGAATTAGGTGGACTTGTCTAACAGGAAAACATATTTTTGTTTGTCTGTCTGTCTGGTTGGTTTTGATCTGGTCTGATGTAAATGGATAACAGAGACACCTGACATAGGTTCAGATGTTTACATCACTACTCGTCCGATAATGCATACAATCAGGTTCAGGGAAACATTTTACTAAATGCCAATATATACACACTGTCCAAATTTATACAATAACTTGCTCGCCGTGTGTAAATATATATGTGTTTTAGCAGATTTTTTATATATAAAAAAAAAATCACCTGTCCTTATTACCTAGAGTTTAAGCAAGAGTTAGTTTTTATAGGTAGATAATTTTACAATTCTAAAAGGATAGAACTTTGTGTAAGTACCTTAAATTAGAGAAAAACTCTGGTTTGTATGGGCTCATGCATCCCCAGATAAGTAAGTCTGAAGTGCTGATCTTATTCCAGTGGCACATTCCATGGCTCAGAGCTGATGTTCTGACAGCACTGCCACTGCAAACCTCTATTTTCAGGGGTTTAGACAAAGTTGCTCTGGGCTTAAACCTTACCGAGAAGGAACCCAGCAAAGAAATGTGTTTTTTAAGTATTATTTTTTAAAATATATAAAATTAGTTTTTGACTATTTAAAGAAAGTTTGGGTTCTTGTTGCTTTTTATTTTCATTCTCAATAATGTCAGAATAATTTTACTTTAAGAGAGAAAAAATATGGTAAGCTAGTGGTACATAAAAAGGTCTGATGAGCTTGGATCTTAGGAGAAATGTATTAATGGCCATGACATTTTTGAATGGTGGCTACTGTACATGGGCATTGGAAACATTTCAAAGAAATATAATAGGGTTTTAATGTGCCTGAGGACATATTTTTATGATACACTGAAAAAGCTCTAAAAATCACTGAAATCTAAAGGTAAATGTTATGTATTTACAAAATATTTTGATATAAGTATTTAATCATCAGACCACAGTTAATATAAAATATATGCTCCAGTGTATCCAAAAAATAATATACATTTTAAAAATATACATGTCTATATTATGCAGAGAATCCTAAATTCACATCATTGAAGCTAATGGGTCTGATCTTACATAGCAGTTGGTTTTATTGTCTCTTAAATTTAAAGGAAAAAAAAGGAAAATAAATATACAGAATATACATTTGAAGGATATTAAGGTTATAGGCAAACCATAAAAAGCTAGGAAATACCATAATACAAATTGTATATATGTATATGCATGATTCATGGTTCACTGGGGAAATGACCTTAAAGTCATGAAGGTGAAATTGGCATCCAGTTTTGAAATTGCTGCAGAATTTAATACTGAGTTGCAGCACCCCAGTGAAAGTGTTAGTTTCCCTGACCATCCCCTGTTTTCATGGTTTAAGAACCTTAATACACTTCAAAGAGGAGAATTTTGTGTTTTCTTTCTGACGTGTCCGTGTGTGGTTCCCTGTGTGCCCACTCACACAGACGTGTTGTACATATGCATGTGCGGCGAGCACACAGCTCCTGGCAGGGTCTGTGCGCCCGCGAAGGCGCTTCCTGTGCACACTCACACTCGTGTGAGCACTCCCACGCACAGGCTGGGGGCTGTGCTCGAGATCTGCCTCCAAACATGCTGGCAATGGTTTTCTTTGCCTGAGAAAGGGATTTGCATTTGGTCTGACTCCACTTGTGCATTTTAGAAAGTCAAAGCTGAAACACCCTCAAAAGGATGTATGTACAGAACACGGAATATTGTCCTGCTCCTCAGCCCTAAACATGACATTCCTTTTCCCGTCCTTTTGTTTTTGTTTGACTGTAAGGGATGCATCTTTCCTTGCACAACAGCTCTGCAGAAAAATCATAATTCCCCATTTTGTTCTAAGGACAAATTGTGCTGAGAAATTCTATAGGGTACTGGAAGTTGAGAGGGAGGGAGGATGTGGTGGTAGTACCATAAAAACTGGAAACACTGAGTACAGGTAATAGGAGTGGTGGGTCTTTAAACCCACTAGGACATACCAGCTGCCATCTCTACAGGACTTGTGTGTGTCAAATTATTCATCATATGTGTTTTGTTTGCATTGTGGCATGTCTGTATTGAGAAATCAATAGTGTGACACTAAGCTTAACTCCCTCTCACTTAACCACTAACACGAATCATCATTAAAATGCTTTGGCTTCCCTTCATTCTTCTCTCTCTCCTTTGTTTTCTGCCACATATTTCCTCCATCCTCTGCATGGTGGCGGGTGGCCTCCTCCTCAGTGCTAACCCCTGGAGCGAGGAGCCCTGGGCTGGCAGCGGAGCGTGGGTGGGAGGGCAGCTGCTCAGCCCAGGTGCTCCCCAGCCGCTCCCTCAAGCTTTCTGTCACATACCCAGTGAAAGTACATTTTGCAAATCTCTTGGCGGTTTGTTTGGCTGCTTGCTATGTACATATTTTAAGGACAATCATATCCTTAAAAGGAAAATGGGAAAGTAGCTGGTAGTAGGGTGTCAGTGTTTTGAATCATTGCGACATACTGACGTCGATTCAGGGTAATGGTTGTGTGAGAGTAAAGATACAATTTAATGTTCAAATTAACTTTGTATTTCTGAAAATCACTTTTGTCTTCAAGCCATCTATGTTTTTTATTTTGAAAGGTAATAGAAGATCCAATATTTACTAAGGCTTTCAATTTTCATACAAATATATTTGTGTAACTCCACACAATGCCTAAAACAATCATTGAAAGGAGGTTCAAAGGCTTTCTTTAGACCTATATATAATTCCTGAAAGATCCCTGTAAAATACTGTGAGATGCCTAAGAACAAACAGTTAATGGCTTGCTGGGTTTAAAGGCTGAGACATAAAGAGGTAATGGTCCTGAGGCATTTTGTGGTAGCTTGCATTCTTATTTATGTTACTCTGTTCAAGCATATATTTTCCTTGGCTTTGGTAGGTATTGAGGTAGAAATGGTGTTCTGAGCCCCAAAGATAACATTCCCAACGCTGTCATTGTTTTGATTTTCTTAAAGAATATTGTTTTTTATTTGTTTCATTTGTTATTTGGTTGTCTGAATGATGCTTTGTAATTATCAGCTGTATGTCGTTCACAAAGGATTTTATAGATCAGGACTTGGTATTTAGTTATGTGTATTCTTTGCACTTTCAGGTCCCTACTGGTAAATTTTGTATGTTCTTAGGATTTTTCTATATATTGCGTAGTGTTTTATAGCTATCTACAGTGATTTCAGTGGTATACACTCCTGTGTATCAGCACAAAAGATTTCTTTCAGTAGCATGAAGTTATGTTTTTGTGGACTTGTTTTGTCATGATAGGAGCTAAGTTTCTTGTACTAAATGTGTGGCCTGCAACAGACATAAAAGGTCTCATTTTCCATGTAGCGTGTATGCATTTTGCTCTTGCCAGTAATAGGACTCAAACGCTTGTAGTATATTTCAGAAGAAATTTCATGACTAGAATAAGAAAAAACTATGTTCAGTCTTATTCCATCAATAACCAGCATTTTTTCCTCCACTGTGAATATCCTCACTGCCACTCAGGGTAGTAGAGGACTGAATTTCAAAAATTACGTGCATAGATGTACACTATGAAAATTAATTCACTGATTATTTTTTAATGACTCTTACTAAATTATTTATCTAAGCTAAGCGAATATTGCACCAAAGTCTTAAAACATCTGATACAGATGGCATTTTCAGTAAGATGCTATGAGTGCAGATGAGCCAAATTAACAGGCTTTGCTTAGCAAAGCAAAACCTTGTTGTTTCTTAAATTTGTAGTACTGACTGAGCTTGCAGATCAAAGGGAGCCATTGATTCTGCTATGTGGCCATGCACCGAGGTTTTTCTTTCCCTGCGCTAATGGACTACGTTCAGCAAAGGCTTTTCAGGAAGATAATGGTATGAAAGGGACAGATCACAGTAACAATAGCCACTTACAAGACAGATGGTTACCCAACAGCCGCAACGGGGAATTCTAGGCAAGGTGGCCTGAAAATGTATTTTCATAGTTACTGATATGAAAGGCTGAGGCTTCTGTCTTGGAAAAACAAATTGACACCAACTCAAAGACACTGCAGAAATTAGTCTTGGCAGAGTTTACACATGACAGCTTCTGCAGGGTTTCTTTTTCGTTTTTATTTTGGCTTTTCTTCCCCCCCCCCCCCCCCCCCCCCCTTGTTTATGTTTTTATTATGGTGACATAACCCCACGTGTCCGAGCAGAACTGCACAACAACTGACTCTTCTGAGAGTCAGTGCTGAGAATACCCTGTCAGCTGTCCCCAGTGGCCTGGGACTGGTTCCTGCTGAACATCCCTCCCTTCCACTGAGGGATGGGAGGGATGGGATGATAAGATTCCCTTGTCATGAGTCCACGTGCTGTTTACTGTGAGCAGGAGGTATCTCAGTCTGTCTTGCTGTTTGTTTTCAGGGGACAGTTTATTTTTAATTTAACTCACAGGAATTTTTTACTCATCATTAGTTCATATCTTGTCTTCCTTGTGAGCATCTCGGGTGGGAACATTCAGCACTGATTTGATGTTTCCTAGGTCCATTTCACATAGAGAGAAATGGAAGAACTTGTCATATGCAAAGGAATAATAGCTATAACCACTTGAGCCACATCATGGGGGCCTTTATCCCTGCAAAAGCAGGTTGTTAAAACTCTTCTTGCCTTAGAAGGCTTTTCCCCCGAAACAGTGAGTACTATTGCCTAGGACCCTTTTTTTCCCCTCTATATCTCTCATTCCTTCTCAGCCATACTGCAGTTGCTTGGGAAACTGAGATTTTTGATCTAGCCTTCCAGCTAGAAAAGAGGAGCTGCTGCCAGTATACCTCCTCTTCAGGAGGTCTTTGTTTCAACTTCTTGGTCTTGAAAAAAATTATATCCTCCTCAGAATAAGAGGGAAAGATACCTGCTATGTGATCTCATACACGAGTGAGGATGTTGAGTGGTATTTTCCTGTTGTGGACAATTTAGTGAATGTAGCAGGGAAGCAGGTCACTCTTGTAGGAAAGCCCAGGAGCTGTTTGTTATGGAGACTGTGCCCAGATTTTCTTTATCTTTGGTAAGAACTGCTTTCCTTTTTCCTTTCTGTACATACTTAAAAAAATAGAGCCAAAGTTGTAGTACAGAGAGGAAAAGGTTATGCACCTCACAGGGCAAGAAGTTTAAACTGCCAGGCTGAAAGGCTTCTGGTAGCAATGGCTAACAGAAGATTGCTTTGCCTACTTTGATATCACATCCAAGCAATGCTCTGCAATAAAAGCTAATCCAGCTATGGCCACGAAGTGAGAAAATTGGCATTTGCCAACAGGACAATCTCTTTCTATGGTCCAGTTCTGCTGTGGCAAAGCTGCCACTGACTCCAATATGAACTGGCAGAGGTTGTTAATCTCTTAATTGTAAGGAAATAGAAAGTGTTTCTTAAACAAGTCTTCCTTTTTTTTTTTTTAAGATTAACATTTTTCAGGTGTTTGTGCAGTCTTTTATATAACTGTGGTAGTGTTTTCACTGATCTGAATGCAAAACATGTCTTTCCATTGTTTTTCATCTTAACAAGCTGCACTCCTGCACATAACTCCAGTGCTCAGCATGTTTAAATTACAGCTAACACAATCACTGCCTTCCTTAATTTAACTCTTGATGGCAAAAACAGGACCAGATTCTTTCCAGAGCTCTAAACCCCCTGCTTATTTTGTCATTGTTCATGTTTTTGATATGGTAACTAATGAAGCCTCCCTTTAATTATTGCACAGCCACATTTTAAATGTGTCATTAGGGAGAAGGTATGTGGGGACTGAATGGTAAGATCTTTAACAGCTTTTTATTATTTTGGATGATGTTGCATCAAAACAGTTGCTAAATCAGTATCAGGTTGTTTCCATGGGCTTTTTATGCAGATGCATTGGAAGCTTTGAACATAATGTGCTCGTAAAAGAAAATTGCTTATATCTGCTTTGAATTAAGGCTGACCTTAAAATGTGATTCTCGGTTAATGACAGCAGGGGGGAAGGTGTGTCCCAACTCACCTGCACCCTGTGGACTGGGGGAGCAAGGCACCCTAAGTCACCGGCAGAATTTGCTGTCTGATCTTGCCATGTGGTGCCAGCAGAGGGGTGCAAGGTGTTGCCATGTGGAGGTGTCAGCCCTGGACAGCAGCAGGAAAAGGCAGGGTGGGGGTGCTGTGCTGGGGTGGGAGTGCTGATAGGGCATCTGGGAGATGGGATGAAAGCCTTGTGGAAAAAGAAAGTTGTGCGTATGCCTAAAAAATCTGTATCCTTTTTTTCTTGCACTGTTGCTTGCTGGGGTTGCTGTGTTACACTGGGTTAGGAGCTAGCGTGAGT
Source organism: Corvus moneduloides (assembly GCF_009650955.1). NCBI lineage: Eukaryota > Metazoa > Chordata > Aves > Passeriformes > Corvidae > Corvus > Corvus moneduloides. The sequence continues at coordinate 47,310,233 of NC_045477.1, read as the reverse complement.
TCGGGCGTACTGAAGCCAGCACTCCTGCAGGTGGACTACTGTGTGACTGCTCTCATCCACACCTGAGCAGTGCCCAGTGTCTTGGTTTCTAAAGGCAGTTTCAGCACAGAAGCATCCACAAGTCCCCTGTAGCCCATCACTGTGGCATCTCACTGCTCTCCCATCCTCATTTTGCCAGGAAGATGCAAAGACCCAAGCCATAGGCAGAGTGGTGAGCTCTGACTGCTCCCTTGCAGCAGGAGGAGGAGAAGTGGGGAGGGGGTGTAAGACACATTGTGCAGCAGCACCAACAAGTACTAAGCAACATCATCCTGCATTTCAAAAGGGGGAGCAAGACTAAAGTGGTTGCTTTTTCATAAAATTAAAATAAATCCTCTGCCATGAGTGAAATTGTAATTTGTCTATGTAATATAGATAATATCTCATTCCACCAGTATTCTCTCTGAAATCAGTGGATCTGTTAGTGCTGTTGGTTTTTATTGAGTGAAGAGCCCATAACTTGGCTCCATCTGAACTTTCCCTGCTCTGTTTTTTAATAGACTGTCTCAGAAAAGTTCTGGTGGTGAAGCTTGGGGTCCTGTTAAAATGGGGGATGAAGTATGAAGGTATGAATACGGGTGATGGAAAATACAGATTCAATAAACCCAGAAAATACAGCATGGCTTTAGACTTTTATGACAACCCAACTCTGCTTAAACATCCTGGTGTGCCTGAGGAAAGGGTAGCAGGGACTGCATCGGACAAACCAACTCAGTGTTTCCTGCATGCTGAAGGGGACACGTGTGTCCTGTTAGAAGTCACTCAGCCTGTTTCTATAGGATGAGATATAGCTGACAGATCATGGTTAATTACAATATTTCCTTGTATTTTTTGTGTCAGCCACCTCCTGTAAGGTAGCATACGACCTATTTGAGATAACGAGTGAGTAAAGCCAGAACTCCCCACTCTTCTCATCTAAAAGGTTTGGTAATAATCTGGTGAGTCTGGGTGCACCAACTTTTTCATAATGAAAGCTCACAACATTCCAAGGGGTGTTTTTATAACAGACTGTTAGACACACTCTGCTCCTTTCCACCTCTACAAACTTTGATGAGTACATGTCTCCTCGAATCACTGTATTCTTAATGTATTTACAACCTAACTGATAGCAATAGGTGTCTTTCTTCCCGGGCAGTTCACAAGGATATACTAATCAGTGTTTGTTATATTTTTAATTCTGTAAATATTTATTTTGGTACTCTCTGTATTTATTAGCACTGATTCTGGTGTTTGCTTATGTGTCACTGTAAATGTTGATGGTTTCAATAGTCTTGCTTCTAATGAATGTAAGGAACTCAGACTAACTGCACTTTTCTTCCATTCAAAAATCTTAACAGTGAAAAATATTCCCACTGTCATGTGTTATAATGAAAACAGTCAATAAAATCAGTTGTCACTTTTCATCGATGAATGTGAAGGTTGCTTTTTGATGTTCAAGTTAGAGCCAATCTATTCAGTGCACTGGAAAATACTAGGCTTTTCAAAGCAAGACATTAGGGAGTTATGTCTCCAAAACAGCATAAAAGAGAATATCTGGGCATGTGTGCAATTTCATTTTCATGTAGAAATGCTTTTAGCAGTTTTACTAATAACATCATAGAAGAGCGAAACTTAATTTGTTACTTAAAGGAGGATTTTCAGAAATGAGAGTTTTGGTCTTCTGGTCTTCTGTTTCATCAGCATGTGGTTTTTGTTTGGTTTTGGATTTTTTTTCCTTTAAACCACTTACACAATGAAATGGACTGAGTTTCATTTTGTTTTTCAAATCAACTTTGTTTTCTGATTTTCCTGGTTGAGAAGCAAGCAGGGAATCTTGTTCTTTTGGCACAAATTGACTTTGGAGTTGCAGTTTTGGCGTGACGGTTAGAAAATGCAGTCTGCAGTAAGCTACATTTCCCACCTTTAAAAGTCACTTCCTTTCTATGACTGTTAAATTACATTTATTAGAACCTCTGGTTTGCAACTTTCTCTAAATTTTTTGCAAGCTGAACATGCATAAAGCATCTGCTTTCGAGTTGAGTTTTAATCCTTATGTTTATTTACTTCGCTGAGCTTAGTAGCACTGCCTAGTTAAAGGTTCTCCCATGGAATATACTGAGCCAGCCAGAGTGAGAACTGGAATAAAATCTGCTCAATAGTTTTCAAAGAACAACAAAGCAAAAGGCATGAAAAGTTCATTAATGCTAGTTAGGAGCAGGACATGGTGACACAATCAATCCTATGCTCACAAAAGCGTAACTCCTCTTTCCAGTAGTTGGAATGAGGCTGAAGAAATGTTTTCCCAGTGGTTTAGTGCACAAACAGTTTTGCATTCAGGCCCTCTCAGTCTGAGTCCGCTATTGCACGTTCCTGTCTTTTATCCCATGCATCTGAAAGCAGAAGAGTTTAATTTCTCTGCCAGAGAAGGTTTAAATTCTCTGCCACACAGATTGCCTAGTGATTGCCTCGCTTGAGTCCAAGTATAGGTACTGGCATATTGGGGGACAAAGGGATTTCAATGAAGTGTGGGGCAAATGTATGGCAACCTCATGAACCTTGATAACTGTAGATCTGCATGATGCAGCTGTTAACACCTTCCACAAACCCAGATGACTGTAATCTGGCGGATCCAATGTGACAGAAAAAAATTGAAAAATCTCCTGAAACCAGACTTGGCCCAAGTATTCTTTTTGAAATCAAAATGAATTTTCTAATATTGAGCTAAAAGTCCCTTCCTGATTCAAACCAAAATCGATCATTCCCAACAGTACATCTCTACGACTTTCAAGGCCACCTTACTGGAAAAGTGTTTGCAATGGGAGTGAGGACCTGGAAATCTCCCCGTGACCTATACATTGAAGGTGAATGTTCCATCCAAAATCTATCAAGCAACAAAGAGAAGATAATATTCTTGACTCTGAATAATTGGTAAGGAGTGTTGGCAAGTGTAATGGACCAGTCAACTGACCATGAGTGAGTACTAGTCTAATTTTAAATCCTTTCCTTTGAATCATGGTATTTTTGCCTTTCAAAGTCATTGTACAGGAGTTGTTTACTAGGAGCTCATATTGAGCAGATGCCTGCTCCTACCTACCACATTGCACATCTGCTTCCAATTAAAACCATTCCACAGTGCCCTGAGGGGGATGGGGAGGAGGCTCCAAAATTCTTCAAAGGGTTATTTCAGCAGCCAGGGATGCTCCTATGGCAGCTGAGGACCAAGAAACTGCTTCATCTCTAATGACATCCCTGTTTATGCTCTGCAAAGACCCTTAGCACTTAGATCAGGTATTCACTTAGACCTTGGGAACAGGAGGTCTCCTGTTCTGACTAATGAAGGAGACTTGTCCTTGATCATTATGTGTATATTTTCCAGCTTAAGACAAATGCAATGAGTCTCTTAAGTACAATTCCCTGCAGCTACTCCAAAGACTAACAAATTACCCATGCTGAGGCTTCGTCCTTATGCAAAGTCCCTTCACAAAGTGCCTCTGTACAGCACTCCCATGTGAATGCCAGGGGAGAGGTGACCTAGAGCCAAGGGTGCCACCAGAGAGGGGAGGGAGGGCTTGTGCCTTCTGATGGAGCACTGTCCTGGAGCAGGGTGGTCCGGGTCCTTCTTCCACTGCTTCCTTTCCTGACTTAGAGAAGTCTGCAGGTGCCACATTTTAAAGTCAGATCCACAAAATCAGCTGCACCCAGCGGTGTTGCTGCTCAGAACCTGTGGTCTGAAGTTTTATGATCAAATTTCACTATCATTTAAGTGCTTGCACTGAGCAGGCTCAGAAGCATTGCATGGCTGGGTCTGCTGTCCCATGTGTCACAGTGGGAGTCGCGGATGGCTCTTCCTCTGGCCTCATCACCCTTCTGTTGGTGTCACTTGAAACCCTTAAGTCCCTTGGACAGAGAAGAGACTTGAATAAAGATTCTCCAGCGTCTTGAATGAGCAGAGTACCTCTGAAAAAGAGAGAACCTCTGAAAAAATTGAATACCAGAGCCTGGGTAGAATCGTGGAGGTGGTGGGAGAGGCTGAGGCTGTGAAACCTGGGGCAGCCAGAAGCCTTGCAGGCAGCAGTGTCCTCTTTTGCTTCACAGGGAGATGGTTGCCTCCAGGACACCAATGTGGCTCAACGTGCTTCAAGAGCATATTCAGTTGTAGGCTAGCGTGGGAACAAATGGTGCTGAGCTCCTTGCATGGAGCTAGGAACATCCAGGGTGATATGTGGAATGCAAAGAAAGCAAAAATCCCATGACCAAACAGTTTTTTAAGGACAGAGATTATGTATGTCATGTAAAGCAAATCTGTCCCACTCCTGTCCGGCTTCATTTGTTCACCTGAAAAGACAAAAACACAGCCTAATTTTACAAGGAAATCCATTTGAATGAATAAAGGCAAATGCGTCTTAGTAAATATGAGTAGGGAAAAACCTCCTTTTGATTATGGTTGTGAAGACACTGATCACAATCTAAAGAGGACATGAAAAAATCATCTGCTCTACTAAAGTAATGTAGAGGATCAGAAAAATGTTGAAAACAATCAAAAGGATTGTTCTGAGTATTTCTTAAGGAAAAGTAAAGACAGATAAGAATTTAGCTAGTCTTGGTCTATGTTTACACTTGGGATATATTGAATCTACATCCGTCTTTTTCTGACTTTCTACCTTTCACATTCTGCACTAATAGAGTTTGTTTACTGACAGATAACAAATTTCACAAAAATGCAGCACTTATAGTGAAGAAATCACTCCTGCTACTCTTTTGCTTATAGATGTCTTTTTTTCCCCTGTTAACTAATTAAGTTTTTGATCCTCCCAATTAGACCACATCCAGTCATTATCATGCCAGATTTAGTGTCTGATTACGCAGCTGCTTCGTCTGAACAGCCTCATTCAAATCAGTAAGAAATGCTCCTATGCAGCAACTGCAGAAATGGTGCCTGCATCCTTTTCTGAGCTGCCTATTGCTGCTTTCTTGAGGGCTTAACACATTTATGTCTATCATCACTACATGCTGTTAAATTTGCCTGGTTTTTTTCCTAGGGTCTGACAGAAAATAACATAAATACACATGTTTTATGGAAAAACAGTAGGACGAGATTACAGAGACAAGTTAATCTTGATTCTTTCTCAAGATGTAACGTATTCAGACCGATTTAAAATAAATGACTGTATCGGAAAACAAACCAGACATCAGAGCACAAGCATAAAGGCAAATGCCAGCCCCTGGCTCTGACACGACCAGGGTCCTCAGTCCGAGCTATGAAACCTCATATTTCTGCCTCAGCGCAGGCAAACACACAGCACTATTTATAGCACAGCCTTTTCCTACCCTTCTGGTAGAATAGGCTTCATAGGAGGATTTACATGACTAACCAAAAGCAAAAGCCTTTTGTCTTTCATTTCCATAAGAGAAGGCCAGTGTTAAGCTGGTGTTCCTTGGGCTGAATTACAGAAAATATCAGTTACTAGAAAACCAGTTACTAATTCAAAGGCATCTGTTACCATGGCATAGGCCTTCTCTTCCCTTTTCATGCCCCAGATTTAGCACCAATGATGGGAGCTTAGAGAAAGCTCAAAAAGAACAGTTCTTACCTCTGAAAAAAAAAACATAGTCGAGGAAGACCACATGTTTTCATGGCAACTAAGGAGTAAAGGGTTAAGACCTAGGAGATGGCTCTGAACCAATAAACAGCACAAAAGACTCCTATTAGCAAATCAAGAGCCCAATGTGTTCTCATTTCCCCCCTTGTATCTTCAATTAAACCCTTTGGGCCACAAAGTTACTGTTCCTGCCAAGGACAACAATCAGCACGGGTGATTATTTTAGATTCTGCTACATACCCTGAAGTCTTGGGAAAATGAAAACCAACCTTCCTTTCACCCTCTGATCCGATTTCCAGGGCAGGGCAGGCCCATCAGCTACTCCCCATCCTTTCATCATGCAGTGCCAGCTGTGAGCACCCAGGCTCCCCCCTGAGATGTGACTTTCTCACAGTTGCCTGCCTCTTCCTGCCTTCCAGATGGCAGCAGGGTTCTTAACAAGCTCCCCAATTTCTCTTTCCCCCTTGGGACTCCATTTCAGTGTTATCTTGTCACATCTGTTTTTTTCCAGTTGGATGATGTGCAGGAGCACGAGTTATGCTTCCTCCAGAGGTTACCAACCTGCAGCTCCCATGGCCTGCCAGACCTCCCCTCTGCAGAAGTGCTCTCATGCAGTAAGGATCGCTAATGCTCTGCTGTGCCCCAGCTGCCAGCAGAGGTAAGGAGCACTTTGCTGAGGTTTGTAGGCTGCTTGTTTCCTTGTCTTGTTCTGCATCACTGAACTTACTCTTTCCTCCCTGGGGCTTTTCTGCAGGGCTTCTCCAGGCCCCCCGGTGCTGTTGTGGGGCTGTTTAACATGGCTCAGGAAGGAGAATGGCTGCAGAACAGGGCAGAGAATTGGAGTCAGGCTGTGATATCCTTTCACAGATGTCCTCCTGTGACCTTCAGTGCAGAACCACACCCCTTTGCTTTTTCCACATCTAAATGGGGATTGTCAGCCTTCCAGGGGAGAGGTTTCATGTGGCCAAATTCTTCAAATTTTGTGCCACTGCAAGTGATTTATTTAGGATGTCTTCACACTGCTGTGGACCGCCAGTGGAGAGCCTCTCCAGGTTGTGTGTGCTGGAGCCACAGCCCCACGGTGCCAACACACCAGACAGAAGGAAGGCATGGGCATCTGAAGAAACTGAGCCCAACCTGAGGAAATGTGTGCAGGTGGAAAAGGCACTTGCAGGACCAAAGAACACCTGAGTTTTAGTCCTGCTTCTCCCACTCTCCTACTGCCTGCTTGCATGTGAACCAACCTCCCTCCTTGCTGGGCATTTGCACAGTGTAAATGTCACTTGTTGGAATGTCTTCTGCTCCAGCTACTCAAGCGTGGTGCAGGAGAGCAGCCCAGTTAGTGTCTGCTGTTTCTGTCCCAGCTTGTGCTAACTCCAGGGACCGCTCTCCTCCATGACTCAAAGGTTTGATGCAAGTTAGCTCCATGATACTCTTCATCTGGAGAGCTCCAGGGGCGACATGTGTGGTAAGTTCCCAGCTCTCACCTTCCCCTGCTGCAGCTGTGACCAGTGCCTTTGGAGTGGCTTTTACAGCACACTTCCACCGAGGACCCGTGACATGGGTCCCCCACGAGAAGGGCTTGTGTGCTGCACAGGCACTCTGGCTCTCAGGCTCTGACCCCGCTCTTGGTGGTGACAGGTGCGAGCTTCACAAGTTGCTCAGGCTGGGAGAGGATCAGCTCTCTGCAGAGGGTTTTTGAACCCCTTGTGTGTTAGACAAGCTACAGTGCTTACAAGGCATAACTTCAACCACTGTACAATTTATAATTTCCTTTAATTTCTTGAAGCACTCTAATTTTTACACTGTTGTGAAAGGATCTTTGTTTACAATGATTGCAAAGGGTAGTATTTCCAGCATGGGTAACCATGGCAATGAATAATTCTATTCTTAGGAACTGTGCCAGCTGCACTAAGGCCTTATAGTAGTACTCAAGCAGTTTGCTAATGAGAGAATTCTTGTTTATTTTAGGAGGACATTTTCCTGTGTCCACACGTTAGCCTGTAGTTTCTTAAAAGCACATTCTTTATCAGTAATACATGGAAAAAAACCCCTTCAAACCAAAACAAGCTCTGTTACACAGCTCCTGTCGCAAGTAACGTTTTCACGCATTTTTTTTCCTTGGGAAACTGTATTACAAGATATATTTTTTAAGGAAATCTATGGTATGCAATAGTATGCTTTGTTTTTACTACCACCTTCTACAATAAGAATGAGCTTAGGATGCTCTAGAGTGGCTGTTTCTTGCACAAAAACACAACACCTGTAAATTGACCCAAAGATATACGGGTTTTATCTAGAGGAAGGACTCCAACTATTTTAAAACACTAGTTTTATACATAATTTTATTTGACTAAAGAAAAATTTTATATTATATTACTTATTAAAACATAAATTACACCTTGGAGTCGAATTATAAAATATTGTTCTTGTACATGTGTGAACAGGATTCCTATGTTTGTAAAAAAGTGCACAAAATAAGTAAAATATTTTTTTCATGTTTTACGATTTAAGTGCAATTTAAATTATTCTAAAAATAAATGTTCCAAATGGAATACTTTTTTAGCTTATATGGTTTAGAGTATGTTCAGTAGAAACCCTTAAGGAATAGCTAAACTGCAGTTCCTGTCATTCCATGAAAATGGTCTCAGAGTACAAAAGCAACCAGGTGGAATAATGCATCCTCTCCTGTTTTCAGAAAAACATTACCAACAATACCAAGTCTCTTATCCAAGATGAAATCCTTAGGAAAGATTTATGGAGCAATTGTTGAATCGTGTGAAGTTGTTTGGAACAGTCGTAGCTTGAGGGTTTCTAGGAAAGCATTCCTTAGCCTTGTGTCTTTGATCATAGAAATGGTGAATGTGCCCAAATAAACAGCACAGCACAAGCCTTCAGGTTTTTCCATGTCGCAAAGCAGATTGATCTCTTTTCCATGGTTAGTGAGTGATTTGGTGCCCTAATTAGTGGGCTCTGTTTTCACCAGTCTCTAAGTGACCTCTATCTGCCCACAACCAGCTGTCGGGTGGCTCATGCAGTGCCCAGCCTCTCTCTCTCCCTAGGGCTCCTAGGGATCACCCATTCCTGCTCTGCTCTCCAGGAAAGATCTTCTGCCTGTGGCCCTAAAGACAAAGCAGGATCCACCAGCTACAGCTTCCCAACAAATTCAGTCCAGACTGACTTAAGAGAAACTCTCCAAACTTATGATTCTGCTTGGCTTGAGATAGTTTGGTTCTTCTGTAGCTCAGTACGCCCCCACCTCTTTAGCATTTTAAAATCTAGGTCAGTTCTGACATGAAAACAGCCTGGAAAAGCCTTAGTGATTTTCCACCAAACTGTCACAAGTCAATGACCGATTTTTTCTTCCACAGTTTCTTTTTCCAGCTAAGACTGTTCCCTGGGTTTAACTCAAATAATCAAGTTGCTTGTTTTTCCCTCTGCCCCCTGAAGCTGAAAATACTAATTTTGGGGAAATCTACAGCTCATTTTCTTATCTCCCTCTGTTTCATGCCAGTGTGGATGGACAGCCACTGAGAGGGGTGATCTTCCCAGCCCAGGCACCTGTGTCCCAGCAGAGCTCTTGCCGTGCTCCAGTCAGCACAGCAGCAAGGTGCCAGCTCCTGGGCAGCCAAGCCCAGCCTGGACACGTGTGCCAGGGCACGGGCACTGCAAATGGATCTGATACCTGCTGACTGACAGGTTTCCTCCTGTGTATATGAAGCCACGCTGTCTCCTCTGCCTGCTCCCACTGGAGGTTTAGAGGAGATTTTTCAATGGGATGGTGGCACAGGAATAGTTTGTGTGCTTCTGTGCACTGACCTGATGAACCCACACAGACCCAATGGCAAACTTGATGAACCCTGCAGAAATTGCCTAAAAGAGAACTGGTAGCTGACCTTGAGCTGCTGACCTGATCTAAACCCTGGGCTACCCAGTGGTTGCTGCTATTTTCATGGCTGCCCCAGATAGCTGCCTGAAAGTGGGAATGCTCTATTTCTGGGTTTTGTTTTTTAATTTTTTATTAAAAGATGTACTGACAAAGAAAGCGCTACAGAAAGGGAGAGGCAAAAAAGCAGGGTGGGGGGGGGAAGGTTGGGGGAGAGAGAATCACTTCATAGAGCTCTTCCAGAAAGATGACAGACACCCAACCCCAGGCTCCTTCTCAGAGTTGTAAATACAGTGTACACTTCTGAAGTTCCATGGAGTTACCCTTAATTTACACTGGAGTGCAAGCAGTCCTAGCTGGCAGAGCTGCTGCAGTAGAGCAGGATAAATGAGGGAACAGGGAGGCTGCAGCAAGATTAGAAAATAAGTCTCTCCTGAAAGGGGAGATTTAAACAAATTCACACTGGGTTTAGAAGCTTGTGGAGGGATCACGGTGCTGTGGCTGAGCAAGCTGAGCTGGGATCCCTCCTTTACACTTGTTGTGGGCAACAGACCATGCAGAAATCCCCTCTCCCTTTCAGGCTGTCAATGTGCAGCCCAAAAAGCTCTGATGTGGGGTCTTATACCACAGAGGGTTAAAGTGCTGTAGTTTCTGAGGCAGTCCTGTGTTCAGCCTTTTCTGTGGGCTGCAGTGGTGCTCATTAGAAGCAATTAATCTCCAGTGCTGTGCTCTCCTGTCAGCTCGTGCCGCTGTCATGGGTCAACTCATCCGTAAGGAAGCAGCTGGGCATCCCGCGCTGACCAGCATCTCCTCTGATGTCTCACTTTGCTCTCATCCCTCACAGGTGGTTTGGGTAAATATGTGCAGGGACATAATACGTTAATGACACTCACAGCTGTAAGCCCAACAAATGAGGGAAACCTGGACAGCTTTTGCTGCTGCTTCAAATTAAAGTTTGAGACTGAATTAGAAGCAGTTTGAGAGATGTGAGCCATTCCCCTGTGCCTGGGAGCTCTGCAATCTCTCTGTAAGAGGGCTAAAGAGGAATCAGTGCACAGGTTTGGAAATTGTTCCCTGATAGGTCTGTTCCTTAACATCAGTGCCAGCTGTAGATGATATAAAACATTGCCATACCTCTCCAGAGACCTCTCTTCATGGACAAAAGTCACCAGTCTTTGGCAGCCCTAAGACCATAGAAGTTACTATTCAGCCAGGCCAGAGGCAGGTTTTCAACACCCTCCTGCCACATGCATCATTCTTTGGCCTTTGTATAAACCCACTTTCTCCTCAGGGCTATGACTGATGTAAAGCAGCTTGACCTAAGGGCTTCACTGCTGGTTTTACAGGTGGCACTAGTGGTCTGTTCAAGCAGCTCCCAGTACATGGGATGCCCATTGCAAGGCAGCTGCCAGTAGCCAGCCAAGGATCATAGCTGGATTCAGTCTAAATTTTTTTCTCTCATCTGGTGACAGATCACCTGTAATGCAAATCACAAATGTCACCTGAGACAGCACACTTATTTCTACAACAGGTCTTAATTCTCCTGAACACTGCAGAAACCCTCCACAAGACATGTAGGAGATGAGGAAAATATCATTTGGGCAAAGGCCAAATCTACTTGCCCTGGGTCAAAAAAGGTGATGATACTGTCATGCAAAAATGCATGTCCCCATTTAACCTGCCCCACCAGAGACCCAGGGAATAGTGGTATCCACTGTTTGACTTGTCAGCCATGACTTCAGTTTCTCATTTCCACAAACGAAGTAGTTTTTTCTGAGAACCTATGTTCACCCAGCTTGTAAGCCATTGAAGAGCAACTGCATTAGATGTAAAGGCTGCAAAAACTCAGGTGTTAGGACCCTGTTGTATGACAAAAGTAGCTTTGCCAGCACTAGGAATCTGGCTGGGGGTGACCTGTGGGCATAGGAGCTTCCATCCCAGACAACCTGAGGGAGGTGACTCAGTAGCTCCTGGCATAACTGTGCCTTGTGTAAGAGCGAGGAGTGGTAGCCCTTAGGCTGGCACCTACACAACTCTAGTTTGTCCTATATCCTACATACTTTCTTTGTCCACACAACTGCCTGCTGGTGGTCTGGTCTCTTTTAAAGTTTTGATGCATTTCAAGTGCATTTTTGAGAGAATTTCACACAGAATTCATTAACGCCATGTTAATGAAGCACAGTGCTGCCGTGCCATGCTGCCCTGCCATGCTGCCAGCACCAGCTCTGCTCCTGCTGCTGTTTCTGAGCTGGGCAGGACTAGCACACATGCCACCGTGTCTCCTACTTGTCAAAGGCAGCAAAACATCCTTTCGTGTAAAACTATTTTGACTTGTAGCTGATTTGCTAAACACGTTTAAGCACTGAACACTTATTAGTAAGTGTCCCTGCAGAGTGCGGGGGGCACCCACAGCCCTGGAGGAAGTGTCAGGGAATGGTTTTGGCAGAGTTTCCTTCCTCCCCTGCAGCCAGGAGCCGGACCCTGGGAGCTGACTCTGGGCAGCTGGCACGGCAGGGGGGATGGCAGACGCGGGCAGACCGACTCTGCTCAAGCTGCCGTCTCCTGCCTTGCTAAGCCGGTCACTGCCTGAAGGATGCTCCTCCCGAGGGCCTGGCCGTGCCGCTGCCTTCTCCTAGTGCTGCCAGAGCCCTGCAACCCTGCGCCCGTTCCCGCACATCTCCAAGGGGTGTGGGCAGAGAAGAAATCTTCGGAGGCTGGGGGAGGAGTTCAAAGGCTTGTCGGGCAGGGGCTGCAGAGAGAGGTGTGATGGGGAATTAATAATGGATTTTGCAACGGGGAAAAAGAGTTTCTGAATCTGGAAAAAAAAATGCTCATCTAGTTAAATCCTTCTTAGTTTGGGGCTCTTCTGCTGCTTGTAGCTAAATTCCCGCTCCTGCAGTTTGTGTACAGGTAGCAGTCCCGTGCAGTGTGTTTTGTGTTTAGGTTCAGTATTGAACATGGGGCCGGGAAGAGACTGAGTCTTTCAAGTTGGATCTTCCCACTTGTTCTTTTAATTACGGGAGCTCTTGCCGCTGTCTTCCAGCAGCAGCTGAGGAAGAGTCTGGAATGAGTCATGACACTCTCCAGTTGTTCCTTGAGATGTCCAGCCTGGAGTGGATGGGATGATTTGCCACGATCCTGCCTGGCTGTTTGTGCTTTGCAAGCCATGCAGAGGAATAGGCAGCCCCGGTGCACAGAGGAGCTGGGGGCAGCTCCCATCTCATGCTGGCCCCCCTGACAAGAGCACCTCATGAGTGGGAAAGGCTTTTCTGGGGTAGTTTGCAAGGGTGGCTGAGTGATGGGCTCCGACGTGATGATAGCTCTGCCTGGTTGCTCTGCAGAGCTGTGGCTTCTCCCCAACTTGCTGGAGGGAAACTGCCCTGCCAAGCCACAGGCAGCCTTTTGTATTGCCAAGGGTGCAATGCAGGAGCAGGAGAGAGGAGGATGCAACTACTGAGTGGAGGAAATACAACTATTTACCTCTCCACTGCTAGTCAGTCTGCCTAAGTGCTATGTCTGTCCAAGAAGAGTCTGCTTGAATCAGTGGGTTAGGCTTAGAAATCAATTGTAATGCAAATCCAGAAGAATGCAGCTCTCTGGTGGTACCCCAGGCACTGCCAGCCCCTTCTTGGCTAACAGGAGCATGGATTTTACTTAATATCCATGCTGGGCCAAATTCTTCTCTCAGCTTAGGTCATTCTTGTCCAATTATTCCTCAGACGGCTTACTTTTTTCCCCCTGTAATCTCAACAGTCTTCCAAGAAGTGCTGAGCTTGTCTGGGATTTTTCTTTTGCCCCTCAGGTCCTGGGTTATCTGGTTTTAGAGCTGTGGAGTGCTGCAGTGATCCTGCTGCAGTGAGCCTGCTGCAGACAGAGTGCCCTTTGCTGTGCTCATGGGCTGTAAACTTGCCTGAAAAACAAAAAAATGGAGAAATGAGGCTAGTCTGGCCATTATCTGTTGATTTCCATTATAAAGGAGCACCATAGACCATGCGGTCTTTCAGTGATGTAACCTAGTCCTGTACCCACAGGCAGAATTTGGCCCTCTGTGTCCTGGCACAGGAAGTGCAGAAAAGCTGTGGAAGTAGTTCCATCAGGGTAAGTGCATTACCTTCATGTTTTGAAACATAATTCTCTCATAATTCTCAGTTAAAATGCATGAACAGAGATTTTACACTAAAATCTATGATTTCCTCTGAATTCTCTTCTTTTGTGCCTTCTGCACTTGTTAGTCAGTTGATACACAGCATTTACAGCCTATCTTTTGTGCAGTGGCCTTTCAGCTGTCATGCTCTGATCACATTCAGCCTAGATGTATAGAGCATTTATTGTTTGCTTTGGGAGTTTTTTAATGAACGTTTCATTTAATATTCAGCTTTACTTGCCATTTGTCAGCAAGACCAGCATCCTGTTGAATTTCTCTCTGTGCAACCTCAGTGCATCAACTGTGGCTCCATGTCTTGTTTCAACAATAGCTGCAAATAGGCCATAGGATCGTTTATGTCAGTCATATATAAAAGTGAAGACAACAGAGGTCTAAATTCAGACCATAATGGAAATTATCTTCTTTTTTCTTTCCTTCTCTTCTCAGGCTCTGACCCACTTTTCCCCCTATATCTCATCTCTTGTAAATGTCTTGAGCTCCATCTAAGGGTGTCCTGTCAAGGGGAAACAAGAATTATGTTTGCTTTCTTCCCTTGTTTATGCTGCATGGAGCAGGCCTAAGAGGTTTCTTCCTCTTTATCCAATAATATCCCCTTGCTTTCTTTTTATAATAACTCCAGGGCTTGTCTAATAGATTCGCTGGCTAACTGGCATAATACAGATACATATAAAATCTGCTTTGCTGAGAGGAGTAACAGTTTTTCATTAAGACTATTAATGTCCTTTGGGGACTTTTATTCTGTTTCATTGAAATGCCTACAAATATGTAGGAGAAAATATACTCATGTTAAACGGTTGGATAATTCTGCCATCTTAGCTAAGAGATGGGCAAGCACTATATGAGACATCCTGCAAATTCTTCAGCAAAAATAGTGAATGCCAAAGTTGGCATTTTACATATATTTTTCCTTTAGAGCTATAAGAAGCAGTCCCAATCCTCTTATGCCTTGTTTTTATATAGAAATAAAAGCACAAGCAAGAGCACAAGCCAATTTTTTATGTTGTTTTCCTTGGTAGGTCACTACTAACAGAGCATTTTTTAAATTCCCAGCAAGTGCTACTGAATCCTGACCTGATTTGGAATCTTTCCAAAGCACACAAATAAAACCAGGTTGACAAAGCTGATTTCAGAGACTGGTTTGCCTTTGGTTATCTCAGCTGGGATTGCCACAGGGGCAGGAGAAGCACCAGCAAACTGATCAGCCACCAGCATTGCTTTCAAGAATACTTCATTACTCTGGAACAGCAGCATCAAATCCTATAAACTTCCTGAGATTGCTGATGTGTTGGCCATGGCATTAGCAATTGCTTTACATGAGCAGTGACCTCCAGAAACACCTTTTCTCCTTTTGTTTCCCTCTTAGCATTTCCTTGAGTTTCCTCTTTCCAACACCTATGTGCGCCTTTAGTGCCCACAGCACTGACTTTCCCTAGTGTTTGTTTCCTCTTCTGCACGTTTCTGCCTGTTATTTCAAGGGGACTCGATGCTCTTTTGAAAGCCCTTGGAACTGGCTTCCTTTTTGCCACAGACACTGCAAATTTGCCATATTTCCCCCATAGTAGGGCCCCAGACTCACTTGTCAGTCATTCTTGCAGGATCGATTACTCCAGGAGAGAAGGTGTGAATGGGCAAATAAACTGACACTGACAACAGTCATAGGCATCCTGGCTGTAAACTCCCTTGACATTTCTATAACTTTTTTTTTTCAGAGTTTGTCATTTAAACATGAAGCAAGCTGTATTCAGATAGGAAGTGAGGAATGATGGGGAAGGAGAAAAAAGGATGGATGATCAAGGCACAGATCATTACAGTGATTAATTTAACACCATGGGCTTGTGTGGATGTCTTCCAGGATTTTGTTGCACCACAGAAAGTGATCTCAAGTAGTTTTGGGATGCATATTAAGTTTTATTGCACTTGCTAACCTTCATCTCTAAACCCAGAGTTTTTGTATTTTTTAAAATCATGGATCTCACTAAAATATCAATATTCTATGACCTGCTCTCTTTGTATTTCTGTATACTCTTCCTGTATTTCACTCCTGGGTTCATCCTCAAAAGTGAATGCTGCCAGTGTTGCTGTTGCCTCCCCTCTGCAAATCATCCATTACACAAAGGCTCTACAAGAGAGAGAATTCGAGAAAAGAGATTTCCTCCCTGGAGGACCAGAATTTTATCCTCATCACAGAGCTTTTACTACTCTGTAATACACAGCAATCATCTAATATCTCTCTTCTTTATCCATAAAATGAAAGCATTAACATCCCCATCTGTCAAAGATTACATGTAAACATTCATCCCTCTCAGAGTGTCATGGAGATCCACATTCCCTTTTGTATAAGCACTGCTGCCTCTTCTTTCCTAACTCCTGATCCAGGGCAGCAGCCTTGAAGAACATTTCAAAAGATATTCACACTTCAGTGATTCATCCTCACATGACGGTAAATACATACGTGAGAATATACTTGCAGAGGGGTTTCCACAAGTCATCATGTACTCAGCATCTGAATAATATTTTAGAGCCATGAAAGGGAAGCTGATTTTAAAGAACCACAATAATTTCAAACTCAGGGGCTGTATCCCAGCAAACAGGTCACATGCCTGCAGTCCTATGCTGTTTTCCCCAGACATTTTGGAATGTCTCAGCTCAAAATCTTGCTTGGTGTGTTTTCCATGATGGTTGTCAGTGGTCTATTAATTCTAGCAGCTCCAGGGAAAATTCTGTGTCTTCCTGCAGCTACACAGCATGTGATTTGTTTTCATCTACATAATCCATCTGTCCCCCAATCTGAGAGCCCTAGGTGCCAGGGAGCATGGGCTCAGGGAGCTGCTCTGTAAGGCACAGACAATAACCTTGCATAATTTCTGGCTTTTTTTCTTAGCATCTGATTTAATTAATGTGATTCTGTGTATGAGTCATGTAATGGGTGTCTCTTTAATGTACATCTTCTCGGCCACGGCGCCTGTTTCTGAGACGCGATGGATATCAGTAAATGGAATTACAGGTGCTTGGTTCATCCCAGAATCTCATCTGAAGTAGTGTGATAATTCCTTGCTGTGGCCAGAAACCACATGAAGTGCCTCTTTGCCTCTGAACATGGGTGCCAATCCTCCAAGTTTCTCCATCCTGAGGACTTCAGCAACAGCTAAACAAGAGGCAACCATCAGCTCAGACAGGGAGACCTCCAAGGGAAACTGTCCTGCTTGTTGGGATGCTGTGGGGAGGGGTCCAAGCACACCAGCGCTAACAGAGCCTTCCTGGATCCAGCCCTCTGTTACCTGTCACAAGAGCACTGGCAGCTTCCAGCAGATCTGCTCTGGTTCATAGGTCTGACTCTTCACTCAGATTTCCCCATCAGACCTCAAATACTGGAAAAAACTATCTTTGTGGTGTGGCCTTTTTAGTGTACACTTTGTCATATTTTTCTCCCAAATAATCTTGATTCACTTAAATGTACAAAGATCTGTGGTATCTGATCCAAATGGACTAGAGGACCTGACATGCCCCATCACCACCACAGCAACATATGGCTCTGGGTTAATTGTGGCAGGTATTTAATCAGATACTTACAGTGTATGTGTCCATGGATCTGTTTGCACAGTGGAAACTCTCCCCATGCTCCTCAGAGCCTGACGCTGCTGGATTTTTTTTTAATCTAAACATTTTCTATTTTTGGGTGTTTACATTCATGTGGGAACAGCTATAGGGGCACATAAGGCTGAGGACTAGTAGCAAAACCTGGAAGTGTCCAGCATGTTGGATATTAGGAAAATATGCACAGAGTTGTCCAGCAAAATTATGCCTGTTAGACAATGTTAAGGCTTTCCCTGCTAATATGTAACCCACAGGGGTACTCTGTAAAAAGCAATCCAGACAAAAAGAAAGAGGATGTGTTCACTTTTAAGTTGACTGAAACAATTTTTGCTTCCCTTTACAGTTTTTTTACAGTTGCTGCTGCTTTAAAACTCTTTCTTTCAACAAGGACAAACCATGTTTCTTTCCCAAAAATTGTTTGTCTCCACCACAGTGTGTTTCCACCATACCTAGAATTTCACTCTCATGTTTTGAGAGGATGGGAAGGACCCCAAGGCCAAGCTCTGCAGCAAATTAAATACTAACATCTCGCCTCTTTTCTCCCAGACTTTCCTCAAGTGTGCACAATGCTCCCTCACTGAAAGAGTTTTGAAGTCTTTGCTCTGGAGACACTCTGGAATGGTTCTGGATGTCAAAATGACTGTTTTGTGTTGAAAATTTCATTGCAGCTCACTCTCCTGCCAGGGAAGGCATTGCTGGTTGGTTCCCAGGTTTGCATGTCACTGAGGTCTGTGCTAACCTTGTCTCTTCACTACTTCAGTACTGGAGGGAAATGGATGCAAGAGGAGACCAAAAGAACTAGCACAGGAGATAAATACCAGG
Organism: Corvus moneduloides; assembly: GCF_009650955.1. Classification (NCBI taxonomy): domain Eukaryota; kingdom Metazoa; phylum Chordata; class Aves; order Passeriformes; family Corvidae; genus Corvus; species Corvus moneduloides. Next base: position 47,292,148 of record NC_045477.1, on the reverse strand, counting down.
CAATAATAGTTTGCAAGTGAAAAAGGCCTCTGAGGGATCACACCAAAATGGGAGTAGATCTGCATGAAGTAAGTAACAAATAGGAAACACACCTTGCTATTAAGAATAATGAAAAGCAGGTGAAATTTCATCTGTGTGTATGGGTTCTTCTCCTGATGCCTATCTCTCCTGGGAAAAATCAGCCCTTGAAGACATGTGCCCTGGAGAATCCCCAGCTCACAGTTTCCTAGCTACAACACCCAGCAAGGAATTTGGTTTGTAATCAAGCCTGTAGCTTGCAAGGCTTTATTATCCATAAATCTTTGAATTTTTCTTGGTGAGAGGAAAATGCATCTCAGGCCCCTCCAGAATCTCCCTCATGATGCTTCAGTCATGTACATGAAGTCACATGGGTCCATGTCCTGAGGAGGTCACTAGGACATCAAGATGTCAATCTGCTAATGGACTGATTATCTCATGGTCTCATGCTCATAAGCAACACAGCATCTTATGCACAGCAGCAGGGCCACCTCCCTTCCTCACTTCCCGTGTCCACCAGCTTGCAACACACCAGCATATCAGCTAACTGGGCTGATTTTGGGGTAATTGTTCTGTCTGGTCGGGGAGAGGGTGCACTCCTGACAGCAGGAGAATTTGAGGAGCAAAGAGCTAATTTTGTGGGTCACAAAATCACTGCAAGAGAGAAGACTGGCCTGTTTCCAGAGGTGAAGAGGAAAAGTTATTTTGAAAGGACAGGCTGGAGTCAGAAGAAGTGTTTGCAGCTCAGTGTCCTCTTCAATGTATTGTGTAGGTTTAGGGTATATCTGCACAGCTCCATGACAGACGGTTCACATCACACATATGGGACTCTAATTCCAGACGCATCTCCAGAGTAAGCCAACAGGTTCCCTCCAAGGTGAAATGCACCCCAAGGGTTGGCTGGACTCATCCATTTCCCTTGGAAGACCTGCCCCTGGGCAGTATCACCTCGTGGTGGCAAACCTAGCAGAGCCCTGTAGCATGCATCAGGATCTTGTTTTCCCCTCGTGGAGGGCAGAACACCCCCAAGTCTCCCCTTCCCACTTCTCCCATGGTTCGAGGTCACAAGTCACCTCTGCTCTGCTCTAGCCTTTCCTTGGAGGAATGCCAAGGGAGTCCTGCAGGGCACAGCATTGGCAGGAGGAAGATGAGTGGGACCTGGCTGCATCCCCTACCCATTCCCACTGCGGTACATTTCAGCACTAGAAGGGAAAGGAGTGGAACCCCCAGGCCCTGGGCAGGGAAGGGGATAGAAGAGAACACAGGACTGCTGTAGCAGTAGCTCTCAACTAATAATACTTCTGGGTTTAGACATTTTATATGCTTTGGATTGCGACATTTATCACAGTGTTGTCACAAACCCCATCACCAAGGCCAAAAGCATTGCAGCAGCTTGAGATCACTGTGTGTGTTACTCTTGCTTTTTTTCATTTTTAGGATGGTTGTGCTATTGTCTTTAGGTCAACCTGCCCAAATTCAAGTTTCACTGCTGCACCACATGCCTGCTGGACTTCAGCCAATGCCACGAGACATGACCAGTGCCTGTCTTTGTGCTTTGATTTTAGGAACTCTCTTTACCAGAGGGAAAACAGATGCTTTCCATCCAGACTAATCAGGGAAGAAGTTTCACCCAGGGGATGCATCTGTTTAAAGATAGTTTAAATGTAATCAAATTGGTCAAGTTTGAGGACCAGCAGAGCTCTGCCATGAGGGACAAAGCAAAGGGACTGAATAAAAATAATAAAATCTGTGCTCACACGAGATTCTGGGGACTGTGTTGTGCACTTTGCCATGAACTGAAATACCCGGAGGATAAAACAGCAGTTGAGATTAAAACAAAGCTGGCATCAGTCCAAGGTGCCAGTAAATCACGTGGGATTATTACTTCACTAGAGATTTTACTGGTGTGCAAAGAAAGTAGAAACCGATTTCTGCTAAACGATGGAGTTAAGAGGAATCTCCAGCAAAACTAAGCCTTCATCCTGCAAAATCTCTACACAGTTCTTAACTGTGAAATTAACAATGTATGAAGCTCTAAATCCACTGTTTCCAAACAGGATTGGGGGCTGACAAGGGCTGCACCATTCCATAAGGGATTATTTTTCTCCATGAGGTTTGTAAAACGACATACAAAGGACAGGAAATAATCAAATGTGAATAGACTTCTTATCTACAAAATTTCCTTTTGTGTTTATACAGATGTTGAATGTGAACACAAAGGAGAGCAAGCATTTGGCCTGTTAGAGGAGAAAGGCGGAAGAGGCGAGGAGGAATGAACACATGGTAAAAAAATAGGATATAAAAGAGAGCCTTAAAAACACAGTGGAGCAGAAGTGTCAGAACAGTCCTTAAAATAACCTGGCTGATGGGTGTGATGAATGATGCAGAACCAGTGCTTGCTGTAGTCAGGTGTCCAGATGAAGCATCCTCCTCTAACCACATTCCCTGGGAGGCTTCAGTCTCGACCACTTGCCAGAAACCAGCCACAGCTTGTAGCTGGTACCATAAGACAACAGATGTTTAACAACATCCTCTGAGAAATAAATTTGTGCAAAACACTGGTAAACATGTACTGATACCCAACAGCATCAAAGCAGTGGGAAGACTGGGTTTTGTCATGGAGAACAGGACTGAAGAGCAATTAGAAGTGGAGAAGTACTGTCTCTCTCTGACTGGAGTCTGCTGGATGTCTGATGTACTGCCCTGTCTCATTTCCGAGGCTGGTACAGCTTTATTGACAATATATCTGAAGTAATTACTTTTAAAATGAAAACTAAACCATCTTCCCTTATATTCAAGGGAAACATTACATTTTAGATGTTACTTTGTAAATCAGTTGCTCTATATAGATTTTTGGTCACAGCTATGGTGGAATGTGCCTTGGGCTTTGCTTTGCTAAGAAGCACAGATTAATCCCCCGCCACTCTTTCTTCCAAGGCTCCAGCACAAATGGTTCAAAGGAAAGTATTAGTGCAGACTGCGTTGAACTGTGCATTTACTGAGCTTGCTGCAAGGCAGGCATATACAAAGTGGCTACAAGTCAAGCATTGCTTGAGGAGAGGAATGAATATTCTGGAGTGAGAGTAATCTGGCCACAGCCTCTGGCCCAGATTTTTGCTGAATTCATCGCCTGACATCTTCTTAGAGCCTAAGTATTAGGAGCCCAAATATCTGAGTAGGATATGGGAAGTGGATACTGTGAAAGCCTCCATCTGCATCACTGCATTATCTCATTGTGACAGACACTTCAAGGTAATGCCACTCATATGAAATTCACACCAACTATTCCTATCTCAAGGTTTCATATCATCTCTTACGATGGTATCTGAGCCCTCTACACAGTCAATACTACTTGGAAACTCTAGTACATAGGTGTAGTTAGACCAGGGATTTTTCCTCTTCTTGTGGTATGAGGGCTTCAGTTTTTCAGCTTTTTTTTCTTCTCCTTTAAATCCTTCCCTGTTTGATGAGCTGGTTTTACTGTGTAGTTGAAAAAGCTTTTGAGGGTGGATGATCAGCAACTAGAATTCACAGTTTCTTTTAGAAATGTGACCAAGAAGGTAACTTTAGATGAAAATTATTAACAAAAAGAGTTGTAAAAGAGGACATAAGAGTCTCTCTTTCCTTATAGCTTCATGCTCCTATTGGAGTACATCTAACCAACACGATTCAGAATGAAATTCAAATCCTGCTTTTCCTATCTTGGAGTCTCTGGAGCATACGAGTGTACTTGGTGCAGCCATGGTCCCTTTGTAAGCCAAACCCACGTATTCGTAATCCTATTCTTCTTTTATCACCGATGTAATGACATTTACTGGAAAGCACTGAGCTGGTTTCTTCTAAACCCCTGCAATTTAGCATGCAAGTCGGAAGATGGCAGCAGTAAAGCACGGTTAGGGCCTTTTTTGTCCACAGGCCTTTGTTCCAAACCATGTTCTTGTTCCAAAAAATGGCAGATTTTTTTAAAGGTGTAATTTTTAACAGTGCCATCAAGTATGACAGGCGTCCTTCCAATAGACGAGAATCCATGACTGCCTTTCATCCTGATGGAAACCAGCATCAGGAGCAGAATATACCTTATTATATGTAAGAGCTTTTAAAAAAATCGTGTTGTCCTAATATCATCAGAAAACTAGTGTTTCATCCTATCCATACCCCCCCATATTTCTGTAAAATTCATATACATATAATTATGCGATAGAGTGAACATTACTGAAATTCAAGGATCTTCCTTTTTTTAAATTTAAAAAACCCCTATTTGTATTGCAAGCATTTCTCCCATTTCTTTAAAGCTCAGGAAAAGCAGAAAGGGTCTGCAGTGGGAATATTCTCTAAGTCTTCGGCTGTGAGTCTGTCAGCTTCACCCACAGCTTAGCAGGGTGCCAGCTATCAAAGGATACAGTGATGCCAAGAGACAGTGTGTTTGATTGTCACAGAAAGAAAAGCGAAGAAATGAGGCACTGTCAGTGAGTCTGTGTCCCCTTCTGCAATAATAACAACTTAATATGGTTACTAGACCGTATTCTCAAGGTTTACTCTCTGACATGACTGTCAATATGCTTGCTGAGCCTTGGCATGACAAGGCCTGCCCTTCTTCAAGTTCTGACCTAACCAGTTGCCTTCTCTTTGCTGTATCCTTGCAAATGTCATTGCATTTCACTCTCACTTCAGAGAGATTTGAAGCAATTCTATCTACTCATTTCTGTCACTTTAAGGGGACGGTTCTGGAAGCACTCCTGTGTGAAGCAAACCAGATGCTGGTTTTGACAGTGTGTGATACTGTCTGTGGTATAAAGCCAGTGCAATATGTCTGTAGATGACAGTGTTTTCCCATCAGCCATGTACCTCACACTCTTCACTTCAGTGAGGATGACTTCCCCTGGGACAACCTTCTGTAACTACTACTGAAGAACCAGGTGCCTTTTTCTAGGCAGAGCTCCTCAAATGCTCTGGTTGTGCAGTGCATCATTGCACCGTGCCCTTCCCTAAGAAGGATGAATTCTGCACAATTTCTTCTCCCTGGGCTAAGCTATATGCTTTAGTCTGAGAGACAGGATTCACATGTCTTCAGTTAACAGGGTCAGGAGTCCGAGTCATTTCTGGTTTTCACTGGATATAAAATACATATGTAATCGCACAACATGCCAGTGTTGCCTTTATTTTGTAACATTGATACATTCGAACTATATTCATGGCGGTGACATGAAAACAGTTTGGTATAGTCACATAGTATTTTCTATAAGAAGTTATTTATCTTGTGCAGCACATTTATGCTGCTCAGCTGCTACCAGGGAGAGTTTCTTAACTTCCTCAATGAGCCTGAGCAGGCTGACATCAGTCAAAGATCAAATCCCATGTGATTAACTGTGCGATAACCACAGCTAATATGGTCTTACTCTGTATACCTCTAGTAATCCATGTAAGACCTAAGTAATCGAGTCAAAATAATAATTTGTGAGGGGTGTGTCAGTTGGTAGACAGGGAGAAGAATAGCTGTGATTCTTCTGCCTGTCCCAGTCTCAGGGCTCCTAATGATGAGAGTTGCATCTTCCCACAGCACACGGGTGCTTCAGAGGGCAGCTACAAGTCCCTGCTGTGCACTTACTCCTCCTGGGTAACACAAACATGTAACCCGATCCATCACTGAATTACTCCAGAGTTCAGACAATAGGATTCAACTAATTTTACAAAGCTCTGCTTATTACTTGCTCTAATGAAGATGCAATGGATCCTGATGACATAAGATATAAAACTACCAATGGGGTTTGACTAATGTATTGGCCATGCAAGAGAAGAAAAAAAGGCTGTTCAAAAGCTGGTACCATCCTATGTCCTGAGAACCAACTGGATTTCCAACTGATTTTTACAGGTACCCTGACCAAGTATTTAAGAAAAAAATGGTTTGTAATGAAAAAGACAAGTTAGGTTAGAAATGTGGAGACTGTTTTTTACAGAGCTTATTTTACAAACCTAAGTGTTGTATTCTGTTACTATAAATTTTCATAGAACAATAAACATCCAAAGGTAATGAATGGACATATTCCCTTGGAGCTGGGGAGAATGGAGTTTATGAAAACTGAGTAGGCAATTTATGAAATCAGAGTAGACAGCACCACAAATACCATTCAGTCACACATCTTCCTTAGATACACTGGCTCTGCATATGCCTACAGGTAAGATTGAGTGATCTTGCCTGCTTTGCTGTATTTAAAAACAAGATTCAAGTCACATTCTCTCAGTAGAGAGATCTTCTATGTAATGATTGTTGTCAGTAATAACAATTGAACTGATGCTTTTCTTGTATCACTCAGTCAGTGGGGCTAGACAATAAAATAACCTGTCTCCCTTTTAATTTAATTTTGCAATGGGAATCATTGGTACTACTTGGCAAAATCCCTGCACAGAAGGAATATATTTTTGGAAAAAATGAAATAAAATCCCTGCACACTGATGCTATCTTGATAGTGCCTAAAAATCCATCATTGTGCCAACTTTAATTTCCTGATCAAATCAGAATATGTGAACATTATCTATAAAAATATCTGTTAAAACTTTGATAGAAACATATTGAGTATTGCCTGGGAAAACCCTGAGCCACTCATGAGTCTAAGGAAATATATTAATCGACTTTTCCTATGTGTCTAGTCAGAAAGCAGTTTTCTTCACTACAGGTGGTTGTACTTCCACTGAGGTTCAAAATAGAAAATGTTTTGGCTACTTTGTCTGAGGTAGGGCAGATGTTCCCATATATCGAATGGATCCCAGTGCCCTCCAGAGACAGTACTTTATTCAGTACAAGCTGGGGCGTATTACAACAGCTTAAACCACTCTTATTTCTAATTGTCCCTGTGGAACAATCAGAAGTTCAAATTTGTGGACAAATTGGCTTCTCAATACATGCACTCTCAGCCTGTAAGGCCTTGATCCCTCCATCTCCCTGCATCTGCCAGTGCTGCACTTGAGCCAGCCTGTTCCCAGTCTGACTGTGGGGGACAGGATGCAATCAGGAGGCTGCTCTGTTGACATCCCCAATTCCTTCTGTCCCACAGAACATGTCACTGCCCATTCCAGAGGTGATGGCACCTGCAAACCTCTGTGCAACTGTGGGTCCAGTGAGGTGAGGGCTGTCTTTGTGGGATCAGCTCTCAGCCACAAAGATGCTGAACTAGGAAAACCCTCAAATAACTGCTTAGGAAGTCTGGAAATAAAAGCTGAGCTTTTGGTATTCATTTCAGGTTGAGCTATTGACTCTGGAAAAGAAAGGAATTTGAGATCTGTGACAATTAGCAGACAATTATTGTAGACTGTCAGCAGTGTCCCTGTCTCGCTACTCCTGCACAATTTGAGAAAAAGGTCTTTCATACTGAGAGATACTGTTGCAGAAATGTTATTTATTGGCATTGCACACGTGAGAAGAACTTCACCACCCACAGTTAAAGCTGGAGAGCAGTCAATGACATACAGTCAAGGCCTTAAGAAAGTTCCTGTGGCAGGCACTTGATTACAGAGCATAGTGCAGTGATTACAAACCAAGGTACTCCCAGATCAAAAACCTTAGCTGGTACATTTTAAGCTCTATGAATAATTTAAAATATTCTTCTGAGCCAATTTCTACATTCAGTATTTGGAAATAAACCAAATTTCCCCACATATGGCTAGAGCTTCAAAGTGATAAGAATTTGCACATGTAATCCTTACCTAGTTGCTCAGTAGGACATTAGCCACATGCTTACATTAATGGTTAGGCTTCTTCGTAACACTGGGGAGAATACTGTAATTGGTGGCAACGCAGACCCCACTTGCAAGGCCTGGAATATTGCATTTTCCACATTTGACTCAATTCATTAGTTGGAGCTGTGAAAATAGGATGTGACATCCGCCTGGGTTTGTGTGTGCAAAACAGCAGCTGTGTGAGACGTGATAGGCAATAATTGGCTGCCTGCAGAGCAAGAAAACACCCACATAAATGACGTCTCTCTCTTCTAAAACATTAGGCAAGGAAGCCTTTCAGCAAGGGGCAGGCAGCCTCTCAGGAAACAACTGTCAAATCTGCTTACATCATTGTGTCTCATTAAACTGGGAAATGCAACTCTTCTAATCATTAGTTCAGACAGCACATCATCCCACCATCCATCAGGAAAGTTTTATTGTAATGGATTATTTGTGTCAGTGTTCACCATGGCAGAGTTCTTAGAGACTCCTGTAATGCAACCATTTTTCCTTTTACAGGAAGCAAATGAACTATTTCAAACTAGGAATTCTTAGGAAGAAAATAGAAAACAACACAAAAAGCATCATTACATTGCCAAAAGAATTCACAATGGACCCACACCTTCAACACTGTCGTCTCTTCAAACCACTCTGTCACAACAAGGGTATGGAAGAGTCAAAGAAAAGAAGCAGAAGAGATCAAAGGAATGGCACCTCTATTAGGAATGAATACACCATCCACGTGTCTTCAAAGTAGAAGTGAAACAGCTTTGGGGTGGGGGTGGTCTACAAAGTCTGAGTGACAATAAGAAATTAAGCATGGAGTGTTATTCACCATTCCACATAATTCAGAAATCATACCTATAAAATGAACTTTTGTTCAACACTCTTCAATTCCCAGCAGTCAAAAGGATGCACTTTCCACAGAGTACACAGCCAAACAGTGGAACTCATGCTACAGAGTACTTTGGATGCTGAATGATGAGTTCTGTCCATGAGTCTGTAGCAGATAAAAACTTTGACAGCTGAAATAGCTGTTACTTCAACTTCTTGATGAAGAGCTTCTCTGGGCTGCTGAGACGTGGGAGGTGCAATGTGTGTCCTATTCTTACACTCTTCCTTAAACACTGACTTCTATGAGGTAGTTGAATCTTTAATGAGAGCCAATAGACTTACTAGCATGTTTCAATGGTGTAAATAAATTTTTACTGTTGCTATCCTTATTATAATGGAAATGACAAAACAACACCTTACATCATTAGAATTATTTATTTTTAAAAACATGCTGCTTTCACTAATATAAAAAAAACCTCAAAGGCCTCTTTGCCTGGAACTGAAAAATAATATGGAGCCAGGAACAACTGGTATTACAGCCAAGACCTTGAATCAGTAGTACAGTTATTTTTCTCCATCTTTTCAGATTATTCCTTAATTATTTTTTTTTATTTTAAATTTGTAAGCTGCAATGTTTTCCTTTTTTTGACTTGTAGCCCCCACCTGATACCAATTTTCCTATTAAAAAGGAAAATCAACACAGATTCTAGGAGCATCTAAAATATGTAGTTAAGAAAACATCTCATCATATTTCCAACACCTTTCAGCTGTGATGCCAGGACAAGGCATGACAATGGCTGTGCCTCCTTCAGCTGTCATCCAGAGCCTTCAACCACTGGATCTCATTATGTGCATGTTTTAGGGCAGGGACCTTATACAGCCTACAAGCAATACCGTGGTGTAGTCCCAAGAAAAATAACAGCTGAAAGTTATCTTGAGCTCTCAAAAGCTCTGCTCCTTCTCAGCCACATGTGGTAAATCATAATATGGAAAAGAAAATAGAAGCAACATAGTCAGCAGTGTGACCTTTAACAGCTGCAAACCCATTGGAAGTCAGAAGAAATTGTCTCTTGATAGAGGAAATACTGAGCAGACAGAGATCACAGCAGCAGCTGGCTCGCTGGCCAAATCCAGGTTCTGGCACCTGAATGCCACACATGCCTGCTAGGTAACTGATAAGCAGAAGCATTAATTTGCCCTCTGTTTTGGCACTCTTCAAGTTTACAAGAGCAAACCACTGGCTTTTGACAATAGCCAAAATCAGGGGCTTTTTAAAGTCTTAGTATTAAGAAAGGTGGGTGCTTTCCTATTGTTGTGTCCCCACTACTTATTTGCATCAACTAGCATGAAACCTTGTAGTTTAAGCAATCAGCAGTGGTGCGATAATACAGTTAGTGAAAAACAGAAAAACACGCTCATGAAGGATAGAGAATGAGTATAAATGGGATGAGATTTTTATTTTTCTTCATGAATTTGATTCAAGAGCTTTGAGTTAGCTAAGAGTGTGGGTTCTACAAATAGTGTCTACTTGATATGTCTGGTCTATTACTAATAAGCAACACAAAAAGGAAGGTAAGGCTAGAGAACAATTCAAGGAATGAAGGTTCCAGTATTTGTCCCAGTAGAGGCCAGCCATAACATTGGCTGCTGCCTGGGCTGTCCAGTGGTTGGCACCAGCCAGCATCCCACTGCCTGCACTGGAAAAGGTCAGAATGAGCTGCCTGGGACTGTGAGGTGGCTGAGGAACTGAGTCAGGCATCCACATCCCTCTTCATATTGTGTGGCTGTCTTCCCTGGAGGAGAAGAAGGAGGTATGAAAGGAGGATATCATGATGGTTAGGAGCAACCTGCACAATGACTGTGTCTTGAGCATCCCCCAAGACAACAGGAGGAGCAGACGCCATCCCTCCACTGCCAACTCTGTTCTGGCTTCCCATTCTCTGATGGGATAACATGGGATAACATCAGAAACAAGAATAAGATATGGCCTGAACATGGGTTTCTTCCTTTGCTCCTCTTCACTCATGTGACAGCAGTGCTGGAAGTAGGGACCACTTACCAGTGAGGGAAGGGGTGAAGCTTCTAACAGGAACTGGTGTGAGATGGCATGGGGCTGGGATGCCTGGGAGTGATAGGTGATTCTGTCTCAGGAAGTGAGAAGCATTAGGATTTTGTACTTTTGGAAAATGGAGAAATACAAGAAGAGAAAGGAAATATCAGGGAGTTCTTCTGCTCTAGAACTTTGCGGATAAAAAAGTCACTTTTTGTGGTGGCCAGTAATCCTACAGAACAAGGGAGAAAGAGAGTCCACTGGTGGGAGTCCCTAGTATCAGAGATCCTCCCCAGGTTAGGGTGACCAGAAAAGCTTCTCCCAGGATGCTCTGTTCTGTTCTGTTAACCCCAGTTCTGCTTCCCTGGTTGGCCCATCAGCCTCTCTGCCCCACTGTTACCTTATACATCCCTGCCCTAGAAAGTTCTCCATTTCAGGTTCCCCCCCCGCCCTTGCCCCATCACCACACCCCCAGAGCTTCCCCACTGGTTCCCATACCCTAGTCCCACCTTTTTACCACCCCCATGCCCTCAGATCATTGGTCTCTGATGCTTCCTCCACTCCCCTATATAACCCTGGCCCCTCCATTATTCTCTGTCCCTGGAACACTTCATGCTTGTGGCTGCAATACACCACTCCCATGGAACTTTATATGGAGACCCTTCCTGCCTCTTTGCCATCGACCCGTTCGAAGGAGCTATCGATGTGTGTGTGCATGTGTGAGTGTGTGGTGGTCCTGCTGAGCGGCTTCACTTTGAAGACGCTTTTAGGAAGGTGTGGCACCTCACGCTCCGGCACCACAAAGCCGCAGTAGAGATCGCAACAACTTTTGGCTGTGCAGCTAAGGAACCCTGCACTAACTCTTCGCTCTGCAGGAAATACAGGGAGAGCCTTTCAAACTCTTTATACAGTAACCCAAACAGCAAACATGGACCAAACTCTGAATCTGAAACAAATGGTTTAATTCTGTATGATATTGAATGTCAAACTTTGGTCAGAGGTCATTGGCAGTTGTTGAAGGAAATACATAGGCAGTCACAAAAGCTGCCCTATTCCTTCAGCTCTGCCAGGTTAGCAGCAGGCTGGTGATGCTGCTACCTGGAAATACTCGCATTAAATATGCCTGCTCTACTCACATTTGGCAAACACATTTTTTCCACTCCTTTTTTCCCAGCACAAAGTTCATTTGGAAAGCAACAGAAAATAGTTAAAAGGAAATCCCACCTCTGGAAGTGAATGCCCTTGCTGCTTGTACTTCCAACATACAGGTCAGGGGCCTGCCTTAGTTTTCAGAAGCAATGTAGGTCAGTATAATGTAGGGATCATGCCAAACATCCCTTACCTGTCCTCTCAGATAGGCATGTTATTTTTTCCCAGATGAAAATGCTAGACTAAAATTTGGCAAGAAGACAAAACAACCATACACAGGCTGGTAATGATGATATCATCTGGTGTCCTGTAGCTTTGAGTTATTAACAGCACAGCAAAATTCATTAGCATGTCAAAGCACCACAGCCCAGAATGCACACAGGCCAGCATAAAGAATTACAGCATGAAAGACAGCTTATGTGGAGAGTCACTGACAATGAAAAAAAGAGAATATTGTGCTTGGGGCAATTCTCATTCATCAGAGTCTTGTCAGTGTGGTTAGAGACTACAGAATAAATGTGTCTAACCACATTTTGTTTGGCCACACTAGAAAGCAAAGGTTATGAGGGTATCCTCCAGTTTTTTTCTATTCAGCAGATGCAGATGTATATAGAACCCTTTTCTCTTCCTCATCAGCAATTTCCTTTCTACTGTATAGTACATGATGCTATACCATAAAATAGAATGTATAGCAATCAGTCTGTTTTCTGTTTCTCTAGATTGATTTATTTATACTCTCAGGCAATGTAAATCACTGCAGGCTCCCTGAAGTCATCAGGGTAGTGTTGATTTAGAGTGTTAGGTCTCCAGACCAAAGCCACATGTGGTCATGCTGCAATCTGCCAAGGTATTGCAAGCTGATACAATGTGCAGGTGATTTTGATAATACTCTTATCTTGTAGATACTGGTGGTGATAATTAACTGGACAACAGTCCCTCTGAGTTACTGATCTATCAAGGGTCATTTCAGTGCTGAGGTGTGCTTGGTGCTGTATGTTTCCCAGGCAAGACACAAAACTGATTTTGCATTTATTGTAACTGTTCCATGAGGAAGTGTAATGCTAATGAAATCTGGTGTTCTACTTAGGTCCCAAACTGGAAAATTGCCACTCTGCCTACTTGAAGGTTTGTTTGTTTCCTTCCAGTGCACTGTTCTCCCATCAGGGGTTGAGAATAGGGTATATCCGTCTTCAAAACTTGGTAAGTACCTCTAAATTCAGGTTGCATGACTTTGGCAGCACTACCATTTTTATTGGCGCAGGGTAACATGAAGTGAGAGATTGTTTTACTGACATTAATGTTCAGTAGAACTGGAGCAGCCCAGTATGAAAAATGGATATTAGTTAACTAGTAGGTGTTAGGTATGAGTAATGAAAGAAATGTGGGAGGCAAACTTTGCCCACTCACTTTGTGTAGTACTTGTATCTCTGCAAAGAATGGCCTCTTTGTGCAGGCATAAGCCTTGCATTCATTTCCGGCTCTGATCTTATCTAGAGAATTTCAGTGACCCTGATATGCCATTAAATTTGGGTACCTATACACTGAATTACTCCTTCCATTTCTATTCATGTCTTGGCATTACTGGTCATCCCATTTTTCTCCTCCACAGACAGATCAACACCCTGTAATATCCTTGGGCTGCTTTTGTGTGTGAGTCATAACACAAAGCAAATGTGATCTGGTAATAGCAGTCAGAGCTTTTGAAATGGAGCACACCGTAATGCGATCACACGTGTAGCCAGACATATACACTGCTCTCAGCCTGCAGCAGCCTCAGAGGTTTGCTATTTTAAAGATACAAAAACTGTCTGTCTATGGCCTACCTACAGCCTAAATATCATGTATCTATAGTCCACCATACAATGCTTCTAATTTACTTCTGCAGTAGGGATTTTCCCACAAAGCAGGGCCACGGTTCTCAACTATTTGGGTAGATATGCCAAAAAAAAGCCAGTCCAGACCTTTTCAGTACCAGTGTATGCTGTTAGATACACCATTATCTGGGGTTTTGAGTGTCTCCAAGAATGGGGACTTCTCTGGGCATCCAATTTCAGTGTTTAGCTACTCTACACTGAAAAAAAAGGGCTTTGCACGTTTAAATGAAGTTTCCTGTATTCTCAATTTCTCATCTCTTACATGAACTATTTTTTCTTATAAAAAAGTCTTTCCCTTTGACTTAGCTAACATGAATTTCAATAATCTTCTAAATATCCCTAGAAGCCAAGATAAATATCTGTTTTCCTGTCCTCAAGAAATGCACGGTAAATTTGAATACATGGGAGTCATCTGATGGACTGCAGTTAAGTAAATTTCTGCCATGATACCATAGGGTTTGCCATAGATATGACTCTCTGCCTTCTCTAATTTAGATCAATGCACTCATGCAACACCATTCTCTCAATTACCATAACATGTTATGTTTAAAAACACATGGTAAGATGTTCTGTATCTTTATAATTTCAATATTAGTTCATGTTTCTTTTATTCCCTTGCTAAGTATTGTAGATGTTACTATTCATTTCTTTGTTAGACTCCTCCATAGATTTAACAGGGTGTTTGCATTCCAATGGGTAAAACTCAAAATTACTTTTCAGGCATCTGTCTTTCAGACCATGTTTTTAATGGGCCATTACTCTGAAAAACAGAAATAAAATTAAAACCCGAACTGAATATTCTCATAGAGAATCATGGGAATGTTTTTTTAAAAAAAAAGGCGTGTTTTATAATATGTAGATTTAAAGCACTGCTAAAAATGTCAGAAGAAAACTTCAAAGTATCTCGTGGTTTTCACTGACAGAAATGGAAAACTGCTGGCTTCATTGACAGAAAAGACAAACTTCAAAGTGGATAGTCATCTTCAAAAGCCAGATGCTCCCAAGGTACTTGGTCCGCAAATGAAGAGAATAGATATCTTTCCTTGGTTGTCAACCTCTCTCTTTTATAAGCACTAAATTCTCTTAGAAGCAAAAGTAATAAAAGAAAAAGCACCACACATGCCAAAATACCATAAATGTAATTTTTTATTCAATCACTTCCAAAAAAATTTTATCAATATTTGAAACAATATTTTTTACCTGTTAAGTAAAAAATATCAACCTGCTCACATGAGCTGTAGCAGCATCCACTGTTAATTAAAATAATTAATGTACCCATCAATACTCCTGCTCACGGGCTCATGTTTTTCAAGCCAAAGAGCAGGGAGTCAGATGTTGCTAGCTTTCTCTTAGGAGTCTTTGATGCTTCTATGTAGATGGTGCCTGACACACCCTGCAGCAGTCCCACACATCCATCCATCGCTCTGATCTGCAGCAGAGCCTTCTCTCTCTTGTTCAAAGAGATCTTTGTCTATGATCAGCAGTAAGCAGTGAATGCCTCCATTGCTCTGGAAAGGTAGTGAGAGATGGAGTAGCTATGATGCAGGAAATGTGCCCTTTGAAATTCTTATACAAAACACATTTCTATTCATAAAGAACAACATCCCAAGAAAGGCGATTAGTTTTAAGCATGGGTTTCCACTCGATCCCAGGAGCTATCTGGATTAGCAAATTCAACAGCCTGGAAACTGGCTTGAGCTCTGTGACTTTCCATACCATTTAGTTATCAGTTGTTGGCCCTTTTTCCATATCTTGCTAACAAACATCTGCTCAGTGTGGTGATATTCAGCTGACCCTAGCATGGCTGTCATTCCCTCAGGGAAGGTGATAGCTCCATGTGTAGAGTAAGCTTCTGTCTACTGTATGTGCCAACTGTTTGTGATAAATCTATGAGAGGAAAGAAGATGGGATGATTGATGTGGCCTTGACTTTTTTTGTCTCTAATCTGCATTCACTGCTGGAGGAGGAGCAGGAGAAGGTGGAGGGCAGAGAAGCAGCTTCCTCTTGAATTGCAGCAAGATATAATTGGTTTCTATAAAACTGACAGGAGAGGGGAGAGCTATTTGACCTGAGGGATAATGTTGGCAAAAAACCATGAGAGTATTAACTGCAGGAAATTATAAGATGATTTTTATCTGCCAGAGCAGTCTGACTCTAGAGGAGCCTTCTTCTAGAAGTCATGAGGACAAAAACCCAAACAAGTTCTAAGACTAAACTTCATGAAAAAGTCTCACAGCGTCATGGTTTCCTGTGACAATTGAGAACTGGACATGGTGTCTCAGCCATTCCCCTTTAAGCCTGTGTTCTGCAAATGCAGAATGAGTCTATATAGTCATTGCATGATCCCTGTGAGTTTCTTAATCTGAACAACTGGTGCCCATGACCTTCACCTTTGTCTTCTCACAAGGCTGCAGTCAGAAGTTGCTGCGTGCTGTTCTCTTCAGGAACATCTTGCAGAGACACACTGTGCTTTCTTTCAGGGAAAGTTTATAGATACTCTTTCTTTTTACTTGTTAAGATCACAGTGAGCAATGTTATAAATAGCTTAAACTTGTGAAATTTATTCAGAGAGCTTTGATAGTAACTTCTTTTTGGAACAAGGCTACCAGATGAAAGCTCCCAGATCATGCTTGTTTGCTGAGGTGGTAAAGTGAGGAGATTTCATGGGAAATGTAAGACCACTTTAGAAAGTGTCAGCTTTAACACAACATAGGTCCAGGGAGTTGTAAATTCTAGCCCCATCTTTTAAGAACTGATGTTTCTCTCCCAGAGAGAATAAAAGGGTCTCTGGTGCATAGAGGCAGGTTTGGAAATGGCAGACAGTAACTCAATACTGAGTTAGTGCCTGTCACAGTGACCTATGCTCCTGGCTTTGTGTAGGTGGTAGAAATGCCAGTGGGAGGATAGCAAAGGCTTTTGTGCCCCCCTCAAGAATCAAATAAAAATCTTCCACTTTTGATGCTCTAAAGATGCTTGTCTTGCCCTATGACATTGAGTGCATTGCATGAAAAGGTTTTCCTTCAGGAACACAGACACACCCCACCCACAAATTTTTTCACAGTTCAAAAGCTACCATGCAGATAGATTTATGTATATAGTGCTCAATGCTCTGTTTGCATTGTATGATAGAGAAGCAGCATGGGAACACTTTTGGAAACTGCAGCTCTTCAACACTGCTTTAGCATGGGTCCTTTCCAAAGGGCACAGTCCTTCAGGAATGGGCTGCTCTACCATGGGGCCCCCTGTGGAGACACAGGTCCTGCCAGGAGCCTGTTGCAGTGTGGGCTCTCTGTGGACTGCGGTGTATCTTCACCACCATGGTCCTCCATGGGCTGTGGGGGTACAGCCTGTTTCACCATGGTCTTCTCCCTAGCCTGCAGGGAAATCTGCTTTGGCACCTGAAGCATCTCCTCCTTCTTCACTGATCTAAGTGTCTACAGGCTTGTTTCTCTCACATTTTTCTCACACCTCTCTCACACAGCTCCTACGCAGCATTTTTTATTTTTTCTTAAATATATTGCCAAAGTGTTCCTGATGGGCTCAGCTTTTGCCAGCAGTGGGTCCATCCTGGGGCCTGATGCAACTGGCTCTGTCCATCATGGGGACAGCTTTTGGTGTCTTATCACAGAAGTCATCCCTGCAGCTTTCCTGCTGCTAAAACCTTGCCGCTTACACCCAATAAAAACTGCCTAGGGATGGATTTCAAATGTACAAAATCTGAACATATAAAGGTTGTTCTCAAGAAAATGTGACTTTTTACATTGCTTACAGGAGGATTCTGGACACTAAAACTGTCTAGGCCTGCCAAGATGAGAAGGATCTGCTGGCCCTTTGAGTGTGGCAGGGAGGCAGTGCCATATGAAAGAGTGACTCCCCAGCCTGAACAGTGTTTTCAAGGCACTGTTTGCCTTCCTACACCCTGAGATCTCAGCACCCTGATAGAATCACAAAATATCCTGAGTTGGAAGGGACCCACAAGGATCAATGAAGTCAAGCTCCTGACCAGCACCATCCTCAAAAGTTACATCATGTGCCTGAGAGCATTGTCCAAACACTTGAATTCTGGCAGACTTGGTGCTGTGCCCACTTCCCTGGGGAGCCTGTTCCAGTGCCTGACCACCCTCTGGGTGAAGAAGCTTTTCCTGATATCCAGCCTAAACCTCCCTGACTCATCTTCATACCATTTCCTTGAGTCCTGTCACTGGTAACCAGAGATCGGTGCCTGACCCTCCTGTTTCCCTCATGAGGAAGTTGCAGACTATGATGAGGTCTCCCCTCAGTCTCATCTTCTCCAGGCAGAACAAGCCAAATGACCTCAGCTTCTCCTTGTATGGCTTCCCCTCCAGACCCTTCACTATCCTTGTGGCCATGCTTTGGATACTCTCTAATAGTTTTTTATCTTTTTATACTGTGGCACCCAAAACTGCCCCCAGCACTCGAGGTGAGGCTGCCCCAGTGCAGAGCAGAGCGGGACAATCCCCTCCCTTGCCCAGCTGGTGATGCTGTGCCTGGTGCCCCCAGGACATGCTTGGCCCTCCTGGCTGCCAGGGCACTGCTGACTCATGTTCAGGTTGCCATAGACCAGGACCCTAGTCTCCTCTCCACAGCTCTGATACAGAGTTGTGCTGTGCACCTCTAGCATGCTGGACTCTGTTCTTCCTGAGCAGTAGCAGCACCTGTGTGCCTAAGACCAAGCTTCCTAAAGACAGTCTTTCAGAGCTTTTTGTTTTGTTTGTGGAAGATGCTTCAGTTGTCTGTGGCTCAATTTCCTTGTCTATGTATTTGTGAATGCAAGAGGAAACTTGGGAATGCTTAAACGAGTGAGTTCCCAGAATGAAAGGTGCTACACAGACAAAGGCTTAAGTTTAAATTCCCCAGGGCAGGTATTACTGCTTATTTGTAAAATGGCACTCAGTGTGAGCACTCTTCAGTAATAATAGCATTGACAATGAAAAATATACTTTAAAGTCTGTCAATCTTATCATTCGGTTCACCTTGTGTCAGCACATTTCCAGTTTGAGCTGTGAACCTGCAAGCTGCTTTGCACAGATCTCTGTATGCACAAAGAGTAGTTTGCAAGTCTGGGGCTACATATGTTTAGAAATGAAGGAATGGGTTTTGACAAAATTTGGAATAAATTTGTTAATTTTCATGGGTCTCAGCATGACTTAATTAGTAGGTGGTATTGAAAGAGTACTGCTAGCTGGAGAAATTGCATGGAGCAAGTTCTTCTCCTGTATGAAAGGGAAACGTACAAAACAAATGTGACTTCTTTTGCCATATAAATCTTTTGAAACAATGTATTCCACTGAAAATTAATTTTGTAAATGAAGCACAGCTAGAATGAAACCTTGTTGAACCTAGGCCCTTGGCAGGACAAAAAATTTTTCCCTTTCTGTGTGTTTGCTCAGCATAAATTTACTCCCAAAAGACTGCAGCACCATTTCCAATTCAAAAGTAATCTCTGATTTCCCATCCCTAAGGGATTAATAGGGATGAAGCTTGGCTCCACATTTCAGTGCATTGTGTATCAGCCCTGCAAACAGGGAGAGGGTGAAAGATCAGGCTTTTAACCTGCCTCTGACTAGTTCTTGGTGAGTCCCCTTGACTACAGGCGTGTGGCAGCTGCCCATTGTGGAACACCCTTCCAGTGTGTCCACTTCAAGCAAAGGCTGGCAGGTGGAGTCAGGTGATGCTGGAGCTCAGAAGGCCACAGCTGTGGGGACAGTGCCCACTGCATCCATCCTCTCACCATACTGGCAAGGGCTGGGGTTCCACCTGTCCACAGGGAAAAGTCCACAGAACTCCAAAGAGTTTGCTTCAGCCACAAGACAGTGTCTTTTGTTATTTGGTTTGTTTTCTTGCTTGGGGGAGTATTTTTTTAGAACTTTGTGGGATGGCTTAGCTGCTCCAGGAACCAGCCTTGCAGCCTCATCTGAAAGTCCTGGGAAAGATACGATCTTAGTTTCGTTTCTTAAGCTGAATTTTTAAGAACCTGTGGAAAGAAAAAAAACAAAACAAGAAGAAGGGGGAGAAATAGGTACCTGTGCACATGCAGGGGCAGAGGTTATGGGGCACAGGTGGGGAGGGAGCCCATCGCAAGGTGGTGGGTGGCAGGTGCACAGGGAGAGGCTGCCCCTGCCCCTCCTGCTGGGCTGCAGCACAAAGGCTCTGCCAGGAGCCCGGCCCTGGAGCAGGTGGCCATGGAAACCCTTCAGCAGGGCTGCCAGCCAGAAAGCCAGAAACCCTACCCTGTCACTGGGGCCCACCAGCGAGTTGCTGGGGTTACTGGGGTGCAGCAGTGGGAGGGAGGCCCCCAGGCCTGCTAGGAGCGCCAGGCTGCCCTCTTGATGCATGGCTTGATCTGCCTGAGGAAATGCCCCACAGCAGCCGAGTGATTTTCTGAGTTAACAGAGTTTCCTTTGACCCTGGGTTTAAAATGGCCGACTCCTTTCCAGGGTGCTAATGAGGAAACACTAAAGGCCTCCACGAGGGAGGAGGGGAAAGGCTTCTCTTGGCCGGTGTTACTCTGGCACAGACTGGATGCCCTGCAGTAGATATTAGTAGTTAACAGGCAGGTCCCTAAGTGCCAAAAGACTCAGGGAAAAGCTGCCATGCTTCTCCATGGAACTGGGATATTTTTTCTCCTTAAAGAGCCTTGTTAAACTGCCTTAGAATAACTCAAGCTTGACAAAGTGGAACTAATTGGCCCTCATTTTCCCAACCTTAAAAAACAACTTTGAAATCAGAAGAATTTTTGAGGCAATGATATTCAGTAGAAAGAGTAAAGCATAAACCCATATTTTAAGGAATTCAGTGTAATATAAAAAGTTGTAACTCTGCAGTCAGTGAGATGTCAAAACACCTGCTAGAAAAACAAAGGCTGCAGGCCACCTCTCTGTCAAGGGTGGAGGTCACCCATCTTCTCAAATGAGCGGCAGAACACTTAAAATTAGAGACTGTCTTGTGTATACACACACTCTTCCAAACTCCTTAGCAAGTCCCATCTTGCTTTGATTTTGAATGACATATTAAGGACTGTATATAAACCCAGATCTCTCCCTCTTCAAACACCACTATTAATATCAGTTCTGATCTCTTTCTTCCAGTCTTTTAATCTGTTTTTGTTTTGTTTTGTTTTGTTTTGTTTTTTTGGTTTTTTCCTTTGAGAACAAAAACTTCAGAAGATAATTCTTTTTATTTCCTTGGTTGATGTTATTCTGTTTTAGCCCTTTTTTTTCACAAATGGAGCTGATTTAGTAGTTTCACTCTGCACAATTAGTGTGAGTTTCAGTGATAAAAAATTAATCTTATCATCATTATTTATTCCTACTCCAGGAAAGGATATGTCAAACCTAGAGAATCAGTTCAGCATTTGACCATTTAACCAAGACCAGATCCCAACCAAATCAACCTTTTCCCACTACTGAAAACAGGATTATTAACCTTATTTTAATATAATTAGAAGTATCCACCTATTTTTTAAACAGTTAAATAAAATAAACTGATATTCTACATTCCTGTTACAAACTGTGTCATTATTACATACTTATGTTGTGGCTTTTAAAGACCTCAGAAAAAATTGAACTCTGTTAGTGTCTTCTTGTGCTCAAAGGCGCTGCATGGGAGACAGTTTATCGCTGGTCCCTGTTCCGAAGACCTACAGATCTTTGCAGGTAAAGTGCAGAAGATAAAACAGATACAGAGAATTGAAATGAGATGACCCAGCTACAGATGATCCAGCAGATAAGTAATGAAATTCAAGTTTCATTATGTACAGGTCTGTACATTCTTAGTGCATTGTACCTATTCCAATTCCTTAATAATAGTGTGGCTTCAGTTAAAATCTTTCACTTCAGCAGACTTTGTGTCTGAAGGTACTTGAAAAATAGCTGATTGAAGTTCTAAGATGGAAACATCACATTTAAGCACTGTCTGGACTGATTTTAACCTTTTCATGCAGGATCACAGTGTCATAGCTGCATATACTATTATGTGACGACTGTTTTTCCCTGGAGAAATTACATACTGTGTCTTCTTTTTATGTTTCCTGTAAAGTGACCTATAGGTCCTAATTCTACTGCTACAGAAATTAGCAAGCCCCACTGATTTCAAAATATTTAAAATTACCGAACTAAAGCCAAATCATGGAAGAGTTAGTGTGCCCTCAGCATGCACTTGGCAGAAAGGAAAGACGTCACAGGGCACATCATTAGATCCAGTTGTCTGCACTAAATTAGAGGATTTACCTTGGCTTCTGCCACCCACCCAATGCAGCGCTGGCCCTTAGGAATTCAGCATTAGTGCAGGGGGGTCACTGTAACCTCTCCTCATGGTGCAAAGGAAGGGACAGAAATTTGTTCAACACTGACTGAAAAGGATTACTGAGTTCAGGTGAATTTCCATTCTCACCATAAATGATTAAAGAAGGATCTTCACAGTTAGATCTCAGGGGTACAAAGCACTCAGGTGTGTGGACTGGGGTTAAAGTAACTCAAGGAGGAAGTCGGGTTGGGGTGGGGTTTTTTGCACTGTCTTAAGCCATTAGCACAATCTGTGACCAGAAAAAGATTTTCTGATCTGTCACTGTCTGGAGAGAGCCTCTGGCTTTTGAAATGATGAGGCCCTCCTTCCACTTACCTGTTTAACTTAAGCTTTTTCAAGTTTCTTAGGTGACTTTGACAGAAGTATCTATTCCATGCTTGCACTTTATACCAAGGTTTTGAATAAAGGATTAATGAACAATTACTGTTTTTTAAACATAAGAGTAATGCAGATATTAATAAACCAAAGAGTAGAAGCTTTTGCAGATCACTGCAAGAAACATGGTGATCTATTGGAATTTACAATATTTGTCAGGCACACAATAAAACAATAAAACAACTCCTTATTGTTTATTAATTCATGGGAAAAAGAACTGTAATGTCAATGCTCAGTATGTTGTTTTCCGGAATAAGACCAGAAGTATCTTTTTTGGCTGATTAATACGGCTTTCTGAGGAGGAATTAAATCTGCAAGGAGGTTTGGAAGTGAAAGTTTCCCTGTGAATTAAAGCGTGATAGCTTTCAGGAGTAACAAATACTTAATTAATATGGGAGGGATGCCAGAAGCAGTTATTTTAAATATAAACATGAAAGCAAGCACAGGAATTCCCTGAAACAAAGCTTTTCTGTTGCCGTTTTCTGAGAACATGTTGTCTTATTGGCCTGTTTGGTAGGCTGGCATCACAGAGGCATCATTCTAATTGTCATTTAATAGAAGCTTTATTTTATTTCATTCTAAATCACTTCCATGAATCTCTCATCACCTAACCCTGGCATTAAAGAGAATTCAAAATCAAACAAGTTACTCAAGAAAAAATTGTCTTTTGACAGAACTGGGGCTTCCAGTGCATTTTAATTTTTCTGCAGACTGCATGAGGTGGAGAGAGGGGCTTCTGTGTATTGACAGCTGATTTCTTATTAAAGAATTTGCACAACAGTTGATATAAAGGTTCAGGGTGAATCTGCATATTTAGTATAGGTAGCGATAAATGAATTTACATTTGCGAATACTGCAGAAGACTGAAGAATAATAACAGAATAATGGCTTTGTAAAAATCAGATTTTATCATGTAATTGTTGCAAGTACAAGCAGACAGAAAAAGAGTTCTGGCTCTTCATAGTAGTCATGCTACAGCAGTACACAGAAATTGCCAATAGTTGCATTTACCTTTTACTCATAAAGAGCTCATGGGAAGTTAATTAAATATCAGGAGTAAATTAGCTGCTTTATTTTCCTTAGTTAACTACATGAATTAATCCTGGATTCAGGGAGAAGTGTTGCTATTAGCAAATGAGGAATGCAGTGGTGTAAATAGGTAGTGATCTGTAACATTCTACATTTTTAAATTCAAAAGAAGAAAACAGAAAGGTTCATTAGTTCCCCTTACCTGAGTTTCTGATTGAGAAGCTATTGTGAAGAGGAACGCTTTTTTTTCTATGAATTTCATTAGGTCTCATTTGTGTGTCATATAACAGCAGAGAGTGCCCTAGTGATTCCAACTGCATTTGACAGACACTGTTGGCAGGAGTGCATAATGGCATCAGCAGAACCAGGCCTTACTCATTCTTTCACAGGGTTTTCTGCTGCGCTCATTCTTCACAGCACACTGACGAGAGGAACTGAAGCAGTTGTTCAGTTTTACAGATGGGTGACGGAAGCACAGGGGTACCAGATGATAAGCCTAAAGTGTTTTGCAAAGCTAAGCCCATGCTTCAGGTTTTTTGGTTCCACCCCTGCTCTGGAGGTGCCAGTGCCTCTTCCCTGGTTTCATGGTGATGGATGTTATAGGAACAAACCATGTGTCATCAGACCTCTTCAGATATGCCCTTATCACAGTGTCCTAGTTTGTCCTGGGACTGCAAAACATCTTTGATGCAAACCACTAATCAGAAATACGGTATTGAAATAACATGGGTCAATATAGAAAAGTAGCTTAGTGTGTCCAGTACAGACTTTTTATAAGTATCTGGTTGTACTGTACTGCTCAGGACCAGTCATAATGTGAACATGCTGCTGCCTCTTTAGAGAGGGAAGGGTTGAGCTGCAGTATTTTGGCTGCACAGCTTTCAGTTTGATGGTGCTCTGGCTTCATAGGATGTCTTTAATCCATGGGAAAGATAGGAGCTGGGGGCAAACAACTGCTGGGAACGAGGAGCTATGACTTCAGCCCCCTCATGCCCAGGAGCACTTGGAACCCATTTCCCAGTTGAATTGGAGAGGGTGGCAGGACCACTGCTCAGCCAAAGAGCGTTGAGCCGATGTAGCTCTTGGTACCTTTTAAGTTGTGGAAAACCTCCCTGTTTGTCTTCAAACAACAGGGAATCTTTGGCATCTACATTTTTAAGGAAGAAAATTTCATATCGTATTGGAAAGCCTGTGTTTAGGAATACAAGGAACTTTGCAATCTAACTGTAGTTTTAGGGGCTTCTGCTTTTTTCTTATCTGCTTAAGCCAACTACCTATTAAAGAAGGCAGTTAAAATGTTGTGTCTATCAGGAGAGTAATAATTTTATTGTCTTCTAGGTAGGTGTTTAGTTTTTATGAATTTGATTTTTTAACATCCTTTCTTATTAAATACGTAAGCTATAAACATACCAGTTTAAAATACACTGATAAAATTAATGCATTTTATTCAAAAGAATGCAATATTTTAATATGACATATTTAGTATATAATTTTTCAAGAAAAATGCAATATACTTTTAATCTGATATGCTCATCTCTTGATCTTCAACATTCTTTTGAAAATAAACATTAATTAACATTTTCATTGATCTCTGTATCTGCACAGATGACAGAAGAGATATTCAGCCAGTGGGATCAGAATCTGATCTACAATAACCAGGTCAGTTGCTGTTAGCTTAAGAATTTAGTTTTCTTTTTTTCAGTTTTATAGAGTACATGTAAGGTAGCTTGGAGCAGAGAATAACACATTTAATTTTAATTAAACGAGAAAATGTTCACACGGTTTTTGTTACGAATTTTAATTTCTGTAAGCCAGGTGTGAATAGGATTCACAGGTTTGAATGACAGAGTTCTCTGATGAGATGTCTATAATCCTTTTACTTTGGAATATATTAGCATTGGTTTGATTACAATGTATGCATACATATCATTATGAGACATCTCTGCTTCACTGACAGGCACAATTATTTGGCTTTCTGTTCATATGTGTCATGTAATACTGGTAATGATTTTCAGTCCCTTATTCCTCATTACTACACACTCCTTTTATTCATATCTTAATATGTCAATGTTAGTGCAATGCGATTTGTTTAGTGTGAAGTGATTCAAAGGGAACTGAATAAATTTCAAATATATTCACATAAAACACATGGAAACTTTTCTTAGATTTATATGGCTGCTATTCATACCAGATACATCTAAAAATCACTCACTGGTACTGTGTTACTCAATTATTTGTCCATTCTGGACTTAAGGATAGCTGCCTTCGATATGTCTAATCTATCCATGGGTAGAACTAGAAGATTTTGATCTAGCTCATTTCCAGCAATTTTGATGTCCACTAATATTTAGGATCAAGCTTCTGGATGCCCTCAACTAACTAAATCACATGCACTGCACTTTCTTGTTCTGGCTACCTTTTGCAACTCTTCCTTAATGTAATTACTTCCTATATTTAGGCAAAGCCACATGTTTTGTATTATGGCATCTCTAGATATTGTCTTTCCTTTGGGAACGTAACAGTATCCTTCTCCATCATTCTCCTTAGCTGCAGAGAGACACCTGGAGGGCTCCAACTCTCACGGGGTAGGAAGGCAAATGGAGGGAAAAAATCTGTCCTCCCCACCTTCCTCTCATAGGCGGAAGTTACAAATACACCTTTCATTTCTTTTCTGAAACCTCTGAGGTGGACCAAGAGCAAGTCTCACCCAACAGAAGGCAAAAGCGGTCTATATTCTGACTTTTCACCTTCACTGCTTCCTTATGCTTCTTTTGGAAAGAGGAGTGGGTGTTGGTCTGTTACTTCCCTTCCTCTACCTTTGTGGAGCAGCTACCTTTCCTCCTCCAGAACTCTTTGGAGACTTAGCCACAGGTAAGTTTGTTGCAGCTTCCTCACCCCTTGCAGAGAAATGATACTGAGAAAAGGGGGCAGGAGTCACAGGGGACACAAAATCCAAGAGGATGCCAAGTTCCCACAGACCAGATGGCAGGCAGTTTGTAACAGTTCTAGGTGGCAGGAGAGGCACCAAGATGTCAACCAGTATGACTGCTCTTATGTGCAGGCCCAAGAAAGCCACTTCTGGTTATTAGCACAATAACAACACTGAAATTTGGACTACCTGTTAGGTTCCGTACAGTCAGCTAAGAAAGGGAAAGAAAGACTTGGGCACCTTATTTTAGAACTGTAATTACCACTTACAGGTTAGTCAAGTATTGCATGTTTAGAATTGGAAAATATATGTTTGACGATATTGCATAGCTATAGATATATAGTTTAGTTCTTCAACGTGAAAATTCTAAGTAATGCTTGCAAAATTATATTAGTAATTCATTCAAATCAACTCAACAAAGCACAGCTAAGGCTGCAGAGTGGGAGTTCGCAAGCAAGATGTTGAGCAGTGTGTGGCCTTGTACCAGTCACCGGGGGATCAATCCCCCATGTGACAGGCTGCCAGCCTAAGGAAGAAACATTGGTCGCTGCCCTCCAAGTGCTCTGGGAGCCAGTTTCCTACCCTACCCAGCTCGCAGACCACCCATCCAGTCTGTTTCTTGCCAGTTTGCCCAGGAGGAAGTGTGGGAATGAAGTGGTATAATGGGCTGACCTCTCTCTTCTTTCAGTAAAAAGTAAAAAAGTAATGCCAGAGCCTCTGGCAATCATGCTGTGCATGCAGTGTGAAGGAAGAAGGGCTGTGTGGGGATTTCCCTTGGGGCAGTGGGTGCAACTACTGACAAATGCAGTAGTGTG
Source organism: Corvus moneduloides (assembly GCF_009650955.1). NCBI lineage: Eukaryota > Metazoa > Chordata > Aves > Passeriformes > Corvidae > Corvus > Corvus moneduloides. The sequence continues at coordinate 47,265,040 of NC_045477.1, read as the reverse complement.
CATATAATTTACATATGATTCCTCATATCGTGCTGCTCTTATGTTCATTTTTGTGTGACATCTGAGCCATAGAGTTTTCTTTGCACAGACATTCACAGAAGGTTAATTTTAATCATTCAAATAAGTAGTGTTTCATAAACCTTTATTCTGAATTTGCTCTTAAATGGTTGATTAAATTGGCATCCAGTTAGGAAACAGAAAAAACCCAAGTGGCTTATCTAATTAATTGCTTTGAAAAATACTGTTCAAATTTTCCATATTCAAGATCAATATGGAAAAAGTTAAAATCATATGCACACAGCAAGTTAAAATAATTTCTACATTTGAGGAAATTAATATTATTTGGGTACATTTCATAATGTAAGAGGACTACTTAATTTTCTCTTCTGGTTTTTTAAAGACAGAGTGTCTCATTAAATGCCGTATAAAAGAAAAAAAACAAGCTTTATTTTTTCTTTTTTTTTAGCTGCAAAGGGCTATGAGTAGTATTCTCTTAATTAATATGCTTATGGTAGAGACTAGTGAGCTCTTAGTCTTTTACTTAAGAGCTTAATTTTACAGTCTTGAGGTGTATCAGGGCTTATCTGACCTTCATTGTAAAGGAAATGGTAAGAATGTATACCTTAGATTTTCCAAGTGATACAGATTCATGAGTTCTATGAACTATATATCCCTAAACAGCAAGAAATGTATTTACTGTCAAATGCATGCTTACAAGCACTCAATTACTGACGAAGTTGCAATTAGGAATCTGACAGATGAGGGATTAATTCCCCAGAAACAGGACTTCTTCCTTTTTCTTGTTATGAACACATGCATATGGAGGAAACAGATCTGAATATGCCAGATGAATAAATTAAGAAGTCTAGGATGAAGCAGAACAGCTGGAAATGTAACTGATGATAACTGAAGGCTAATTAGCTTCAATGGGCAATTTTCCACCTGGTTTTCTATTAGCCATTTAGAAAGAGGAACTAGAGAAATCGCATGGTGTGCATTTTCATTCTGAAATTCAATATGAACTGCTGTTCTACCTACATGGTAATTGGAAAATGACTGTCTCTTATGGGTATAAATATTAATGTGACTGATTTTCAAAAATCCTTTCATTTCTTTCTAAGAACAGACTTTGTTTTGTGCGTTCATTTTCTTACCGGAGGTGTGAGTAGTTCTTAATTTAATAGATATTTAAAATTAAGAGTCTACTTCTAAGAGTATTTTTGAATACTAAAGCCCTTTCTCTGATACTCTTTGTCAATTCTGACTAGTCTGGTATAGCCTGCTATAGCACTTTCTAATCAGCAGTTTCAGATTTTGTCCATAATCCCTGCAGGTTTTGACTACTGCTTAGAGCATCATAGGCAATGAATAATGAAGTCTGTTCTTCCTGAAACAAGTCATTCAAGGAGTACGAAAGGGACACTAAATGCTCTACATAAAACTTTTCACCTTATTACATACATCTGTATTTATTACATAAGCCCATTTCTTTTTATACATATTTGTTTCCTTCTGTATTAAGCATCCTTTGGTCCTGTGTGATCCTTCAGTTTGTTAGTTATTGCATAAGAAGCTGGGTTCTGAGTCCTGTTTACAAGGCTTTTAAAGAGAACTGAGGCTATGCAAGTTTGAGATGAAATGTCCTCATATTACCTTCAAAAGTCAGGAGGTGGACATAAGTAATGAATGTCATCTTTCCTAACTTTAGCTGCCCAGAAGGGAGCTTCTGTACTTTTAGTTCACAAAAAAATAGGGTTAGTTCCTTTCTTGGGTTTTTCTCTTTTAGATGCTTCTGATGCCTGTCATGTTGATAAGGATGGCTAGCTGTGATTAGCCATGTAAGTGTGGAAGCTGAGCAAAATAAATAATAAAAATGGAAGATATGATGATTCACCTTCTGTCTATACCTGGTTTTCTCCATTAACTATCAGAGGAGTCACTCAGAGGGTGGTCAGTCATTGGAACAGGCTCTCCAGGGAAGTGGTCATGGCACAAAGCCTGTCAGAGTACCAGGAGTGTCTGGATGACACTCTTAGTGATATGAGTTTGTTTCAGGTAGTCCTGCAAGGAGCAGGGTGTAGGACTTAATGATCTTTATGAGTGCCATTCAACTTGAGATGTTTTATGATTCAAGGATTCTATGACTCTACATGACTAACTTAGGTTTAGGCAGTAACTTTCAGAAAGCTCAAAGTCAGGTTGGGTGAATCCCATCCTACATCCTCTAGGAAATCAGGGATATCTTTCCATTTTGAGAACAGTGAGCAGAGGCATAAGGCTGAGGTGTTGCCTTGCAGTCTTGCATTGGATGCTTACTTTTGGCTTTAATGAAATACTGAAGTTTTACTTCTTACTGAAGTACAGTCTTCAGTTTTTACAATATCATTTGTCTTGCCCATGGGAAAGTAGAAAATGCATTTGCTGAGAACCTTATAATTTACAGAGTGATTGTCTTTCCTTTGTACAAGTGGTTTCACTATAACTCATGTCACAGATATTTAATTCTTTTTCTGCATTCTTTTTTAAAGGAAACTGCCCTTAAGAGCCAATATCTAATGATCTCCTTAAGCTAAAATGTCACTCTTATTCTCCTAAAGCAACTGCTTGTACTTTGGGATCATGAATAGGAGAGGGAAAATTTTGACATGGGAATTCATGATACTTACATGATCAAAGACACCTTCATCTACAAGACAAGTCAGAGGATCAATATAATTTTCATTACTTGCCACAACAAAGGCTTTTTAAAATAATGAAGAAGAGTTGTCTTTTTTAAAAGAAAAAAACCCCCCAAGCCCCTGTAATTGTCATAGGTATGGCATTCTGTTGCTTCTTAATGAGACTTCTGTAGAGCAAGTTCTTGCCAGGGTTGTTTTCAATCTTGACGTTCTGATTAAATTTTAATTTTGTTACAGTAAAAGATGGAAAATTGACTATAACAGTCAAAATATAATTGCTGCAATGCTGTCAATGCAGCAAATACATTTACTCTAATGCCTGTAAGATATGTTACAAGACTTGGAAAAACAGCATGTAAACTATTAATAAATATTGCTGTAGTGGGAAGAGATGTGCCAAACCCAGCAGTAATTGTAATAACAACCTCTGACTGTATTTCTGAGAAATGTAGATATTTAAAAGATTGTTTGAAGGAAAGTATGGGGATCAAGACGTGTCATTGCTCTGACAGAAAAAATATGTGATTCATTTTATAGAGTTCTTGCTCAGAAAAGCATAGAAACCCTGATATCCAAAATAGCTCAAACCCTGAAAATTTTGTACTTCTGTGAGATGCTTCTATTTTGAAAACTGGTTAGGAACCACCTGATTATGGTAAAACAGTGTTGAAAATAATTAAATGCTCTGCAGTTTAGGCATTAAAATAACTAGCCAAGGATTTTTTGTTTTCTTTTATCCTCATCTCTTTGCTGATAGGAAGCAGTGTGATCTAAGGAATAAAAGGGAAATGCAAAGTAACACTAAAATCAGCTATTGGTTTTACAATGTGGGTAAAAAGGTGTCAAGAAATATTCCTTGATTGATCTTAGGTGTCTCAGAGTAAAAGAATGAAAGAATAGGTGTTTCTGACAGAGATGTTGTCCTAAATGTTTAAATTTTGTGCTAGATTTTATTGATATGGATTTGTATGTGCAAGTGAGGTGCTTCTTTCTTTAACTCCTGATCATGAGGCAAAAATGTCAACAAGTTCCTTGCTCAGGTGGTTGATGTGCATGCTGGAGTGGGGGTTTCTGTGGAAAGCCACAGTTATTGCTAGGAGATGCCTTCTTTGGCTTCAGACTTCGAGGAACAAGGAGTCCCTGTATGTTCTTCAGTTTTCAAGACCTCATGACAGCCATCGCTTGGGGCAGCACAGCAGCAAATTGATGAAGGAATTAATTAATGAAAACAAAAATTCTAAAAGCGGGGCAAAGCTACAACTCTGAGACATATGCCTTTTGAAAAAGTTATAACTGCAGGAAACCTTCAGGGTGTAGTGGGGGCCAGGGCTCCCCCCGGGGTGGCAGAGCAGGGCTTGGCATCTCTCCCACAGCCCCAGCCAGAGCACCGCACACCTCTGAGGGGAATGGATTCATTGCCCCAGGACTGTGGGTGGGTGGGAAGTGGCCATGGGTGTCCCAGCAGGTCCTACTGGTACCCCCAGGTTCCCTGTCACCTTAATGTAACCCCAGCATAAAGTAAGCAATTAGCCACAAAGAGCAGCAGTTTTTGGTGGTGTTTGGTAAGTTGTTTTTATTTTACATCATGTTTCTTTTTTAAAATCTTGGGGGTTTTTTAACGGGGTGTTGTTGGAGGTGTAGCATCTACTGATAAGTTTGCAGGCAGAAAACAAAGGCAGAAGGAGTGCAGCTAATGGGCTCACCATTAATTAGGTCCATTGCTTTCAACACTGGAAAAACAGCGCTGTGTGTCAGTGAGGAGAAGGAGCAGGGGAATGCCTGGTACCCCATTGTCCTGGTGAAGGGATGGAGGTGAAGGGATGGAGGCCTGGCAATTGTGGCTTGGCATCATGGTTGGGTCTGTCTGTGAAGCCCAGGGAACAGAGGAGCCCCTAGGGAGCAGAAGGAAAACCATGGTCTTTGGCTGCTTCCTGCAGTGTTGCTTTTCATGACTTTGAAAGATTCTAAGTCCTGAGTGACATGTTTCAGGAAGAACTTTCTAGAACTTAGGTGTTCAGATGTATTTTGCCATATGAAAATATGTGAGAAAGATGCTATGGGTTGTGGGGTAAAATTTCTGTAAAATAATGAGCTATTTTATGAACAATCCCACTGCTGTTATTCTGACTTCTGTTGTTCAGGTAGAGTATTTCTTGTACAAGCAGCAAATGCATCACATATGTTTGTGAATATATCTATGATGAGTGACAGATTCAAAACTCACATCTGATTCAAAAGAGGATTAACACCACACTGGGTACTGAGCACTGTGTTTTTCTGCTCTGAAGTTGTCTGGCATGCAGCAGCATATATACCTATATACAGTGAAATATGCACAAGAATACATATAATTACTTGTATTCAGAACCAGTCAACCTCTGCTTTGTCCATATGGCTGAGCCTATAAAAGCAAGAAAACTTGTGGAAAACATCTATTTCTTAAGCTAAATGCAGCTGTGTTTGACTGGTGTCTGTTTTGCCATCTCTTGACTCTCTTTGTACTTTTCATGGAAAGAGTGAGAACAGCGAGGCAAAAGTTGTGTGTTTGAAATACACAGATTTGTATTCTCTATTACTCAGTGTGGATTTGTGCTTCTGCCTGAATGGGATGCTCAGTTCGAGAGACAGGTGGAGACTAAATGGGATTGAAGAGACTTAGGAGTGTTTAATATATATCCACAGCTATTTGCTTGGCAAAGATGATGACGTTCAATTGCATGCTAATTCCTTTGCAAAGCCAATAAAAGAGCAGGTTTTTTTCTTGCAGAAACTGACTTAGAAATCTAACAGTGTAGAGTGTTGTTGTGGGTTTTGCTTTTCTTTTCTTTTCTTTTTAAAGTTCTCGTGACCTTATTCTTCTCCACAGTTAAATGCAAGAGTAGAGAATTTTAAGGACAAGAGGTGAAGGATTACTCAGGAGGGTGCCAGTACTCCCATTTGAGAGTATGATTTGATGAAGAATAGAGTAAAGCAGAAGAAGATGGGCAGTGGTGAGTAGTGTTTTCTGTACTGACAAACGGGAGAATTTCCTTGGTGAAGTAAAAATGTCCTGAGAGATGACATCAGCTTGTAAAAAATATGTGCTCTCTGTAACTAAGATTGATTAAAACATGATTTGTCTTTGACTGTAAAGAATTTAGAGAAAAGAGAAAAAAATAGAATATATTGATTTAGAGAAAATTTAAAGAATTAACCACAAATTTGCCATATTTCAAGCTCATGAGGAAATTCCGACTTCTGTGAAAGTGACTGAACAACTCCTCTTGAATATCATGGAAACAAAGGTTTTTCAATTCTGTTTAAGAAAAGAATGTCATTTGCTTCTGGAATCAGTAGAGAGAACAAAAGAGAACACAATTAAGAGATGAAATTTGTATCTTCTGCAATGATAAACAGAACAGGACAAATTAGTCTTTGACTGGAGTTAAGAAATGTGATTAGACATAATTTTGTTGAAATTCTGCTGCTTTGCCGAGGAAAAGTTTTAGTAAACCCCTGAGGCAATAATAAAAATTACAATGTGCAGCTATTGCAGGCAAGGATTGAGGGTGCTCTTGCACAGATATGGTGTGCATTAATGATAAGCCGTAATGTTCAGAAGTGACAGTAGATAATTACTTTAATTTGCTTTTGTCTCAATTAACTTATATTTTCACATTCTACTTAATCGAACTGAGTTTTATTTGACTTCTATCTACTGACAACTGACCTGCTTTCTTTCCTCTCCCGTTCTCCCATAAAAGCAGATGGCTTAATGCACAGAAGCTCATGGCCAGCGAAGCTGAATAAGCTTTGTCTATTAAATATTTTCAGAGAAAAGTACCTGACTTGTCAGTTACTGCTTAGTATATCAAAACCAAAGAAGTTATATGCTTTCTAAATCAAAAATTCAACAATAACTGCAGCCCTCCCATTACAACTGTGCATATGGTCTCATAAATCCATACTCTGTACCCAGCAACTGCGATGTCAATACCTTGATTCCATTAAGAAAGATGAGAGATGATCAGGGTTGGAACAAATGAGGCAATTATGGTCTAAAATGCATTGTCTAGCAAATAACCACGTGCTTGCCTGTAAGTTCTTCAAGACAAGGATTGTCTTTTTGTTCCTGTACAGTGTCTAGCACAAAGGGAATCTGTGCTGTGACTAAATCTCTAAACATTACTGCAATATAAATAATTATAAACCATACTGAGAAGGATTATTTCTGTTTTGGAAAAGGCTATCAGGTAATTGTTCATCTAAATGTATTTAAAATCCCCTCTCTGTTCTTTGTCATTTTCCTAATAATGTCGAGGTAAGTTTGCAAAGGCTGCTTGTGAAACTGCTTGTAAGTGATCACTGAGAATAAGAGTGATTCTTTTAATACACCCAAAATGCAAGCAGTTATTTAATGCTGGAAGCTGGACAGTTTGTTTGATTTAGTGCAGTGATTCATTACCACTGTCTTAACATGACTGGGTCTCCTACTATCCAAAACAATTCCAGTATTTGAATAATTGGCTTTATTACTCTTGGTTTTGTTGGGTTTCATTTTTTGGTTGGTTGTTTTGTTTTGTTGGGGTTTTGTTTGTTTGTTTTGTTTTTTGATTAATGGTACAAAATATTTTGTGTTCAGCTTGAATTTAATAATTAGAAAATGTAATGACTGGTACATTAGCTTTTGCAGCTTTTCAGTCAGTAGACATTTCTCAGCCTACCTGGCTGAAATCACTTTCAGCTAATTGAAGATTTTCTCACTCCATTTAGCTGTTAAACCCTGGCATATGGGCATATGGGTCTTGTTATTGAAAATGATCCTCAGAGGAGGCTAGCAGTGAAAATAATATGGAAACAAAAAGAAAATTGGGTTCAAATAAGGTGAAGACAACTCAATGCTCAAATTGGAAATGCTGGAACTGTCCTCCACTTGTCAGAAGAAGAGGGTTTGACAGAAACAAAGAGTGAGCTTTTCCACGCTACCAGGAAATGTGCTGGGGAGGAGCACTCCTCTGAGGCAAAGAGCAGCATAGCCACATAAGAATAGCTGAATACTCTTGGATAACCATGTCTCTGTAATTGCCAAACCACAGTTGGTAGTATGTTGCTACTCAACAGCTGCTGAAATATTGCTTGGACAGCAATTAAACATAGTACTAATAATAGCCTGGAGTTTCTTTTGAGAGTGTTTTTTTGGTGTATTTTTTGTTGGTGTTCTTTTTCCTTTCATTTAGAGAAAATTAGGGAAGTTAAAATCACATGGACATCCTTAGGAAGATCTCATATGTCAACTACATTGTTTCTGGCCAGAGGAAATCCTTGTGCATCCAGCTTCTTAGCTACCTGGTATTGACTTAGACAAGGCTTCTTCTGAAAAGGAATACCCATCATACATTAGCAGAGTTTTCCTATTAGCTAATTTACCAAACTGCTCTATTTGTGTGGGGAGAATGTCAGTATACCCTGTTTCAGTAGAACTGCAAGATCTGCATTTGAGTTCTGCTTTTGCTAGCTCTTATAGTAACTTCGTTATGCTGCAGAGAGCTTGTGCCTCATTGATTTTCCCTGGTAACAGCAGTAACTTCCTCACTAATTTGAAATTAGTTTAGGTCTGGGGTGATGTTTTCAGTCTATCAGATCTGGAAAAGTATCACTCCTTAGGTGGAGGATTGAGGATTTCAATGGATTTAGTGCTTGTTTGCTTCTGTGCTGTAGTTAATTAAAAAAAGATTTAAAAAAAAATACATGGTGGGAATTGTAAAAATTATTTCAGAGGCAACTGAAACCTGACTTGATCCGTCTTATTCTTTTATTTTTTCTACTCTATTTATGTGCCTAATTCAGGAATGACAGAATTGTACTTTGAGTAGACACGGAGGCTACAGGAAAGGAGGTTGCCTGCATTAGTGACCCTATTATTGGACTGAATTTCATTAGCTTGTATTGTGAATCCTGAATAGAACCGAATATATTTTCATGTTTTCCTTATCTTTTGAAGAAGATTAGTATCGGTGAAATATTCAGTTTTAGTTTACTTCAGATACAAGATTTTAAAACAAATTGCTGTAAAGGTATTGAAATAATATTGGTGACGTATATGTGTCCAGTTCATCAACTTCCCATTCAAGTATAAGATTTATTATGCCAGGGTTGGGTTGTTTTGAATGAAATCACACTTTAATTAAATATTTTGTGCTAGTTCAAAGTAGAAATCCTGAGTGTACCATCTGTTGCAGTATCTGTATATAAAAATTGCACTCACTAATTACACTGTGCCAGTTGGGTCAGGGATGGCATCAGAACTGAATTAGGTTTAATAAATTTGGAAAAATGTATACATTTAAGATAAGAACAGCTTCAGTATAAGAAACAAGAAACTAGTATGAATAATAACAACATTTTCTTACCCCAGTTAAAGTCTGTTTTTTTAGTACTGTCTAAAAGGTATCTTTTCGGCAAGTTTGATAATACAAGTCCCCGCAGAAGACTGAGAGTGTGGGATGTCTCCTGGCCTCTGTAGTGGTTTGTGATGAGCAATTTAGGAATGAATATTCGTAATGTTTTTGTTACCTCCTGGCATATTTTTTTACAGTGTCCATATAAATCCCAAAATTGGGTTAATCATCTGAAAGGGGTTTAATTATCTGAAAGTTAATTAAGAGCTCTCTAGTCATGCATGTACCGTGTGTTTTCACTGGACTTAATTTACTGATAGAAACATGCCTATTAGGATAATTATTAGATTCTGTAAGGAAAACAGTTATAAATAATGTTTTCCTGATGCAAAAGACTCATGAAATGATACTGCACTGTGTAACTTCACAGCTCAGGTAACTGTTTTGCCTGGAGAGAAAGAGAAGCATATGGTGCATATTTGGCAGCAGATGTGTCAGTGACATGGAGATTTTATCAATAAAAATGTAGGCTTCTAGGAAAACTAGGTACCTCAAAGGGCAGTAGGGAATGGATAAAATCTGTGTAGCGGGTTGAGTTCGAAACCGGGCGGAAACACCAATTAAATGTAGTGGTTTTGATTCAAAATATCCATTATTTACTTATTTTTCTTCTGTGAGATAAGAATTAGGAGAAAAGCAAAGCAGGCACAAACCTTAAACAGTTGCAGTACAATGAAAGAGCTTTATTACTAACAGAATTAAAAGTAAAGAGAAAACAACGAAACAAAATTAAAGTAAATTCCCCCCCCCCCTTTTTTCCAGCACTTCTCTCCTTTTATCCAGCTCACACAAGGGATAACAGAACATGGGATGTTAGTCAGTGTTGCAGTTCTTGAAAAGTCTTTCTCTTATGCTTAAGGAAGAAAAGGTTTTCCTTCAGTTGCACGTGGTTCCCAAACTGCCACCAACAGCACACCCGCCCGGAAACAAACAGTCTGCTGTGTGTAGAACATCTCTCCCATGAAGAATTTCACAGTTCTTTCATACTACAAAACATGGGCCATCACATGGGGTTATTCATCTTTTTAAGGATAAGTTCTTTTGGCCTGCACACAGAGGCTTTTCTTCGCCACAAGTCTCTAACAGCCTCTCACTACTTCTATATAGCCTGGCATAGGCACTCTTCACAAACTTCATAGGCACACGAGGATACTCCATCCCCCCATGTTCTTCAAATGGATTAAAGAGACAAACAGTTTGTGGTATTACAGTTTCTTACCACGGCATGCAAGAAGGTTTCTTTTAAGCTGCGCGCCAGAATCGCGGCACCGCCCTCTTCTCTCCCGTCGCCATGCTCAGCTCCGTCCCACGGGACTCACTTCTCTTTCTCTCTGACTCTGAAACCGCCATGTTGAAGGGTGTTCTTGTTCAGGCTTTACGGTGGGGAAAGCCTCGCTCCCTTTGTGCTGCTGGCTGCACGGTGTCCTCTTCAGTTCAGCACGAAGTGTGCTGGCTGCAGGCAGGAGGCTCCGCCGGCTCCCGCTGGCTCCGCCGGCTCCGCATGGAGAGGAGAGGGACCCGCCTGTCCCCAGAAGCCGCGCCGGATGGGTTTAGCTGTGAGCAGTCCATGGCTGGTTTTAGCTGCCTGCGGCTCTGGGACAGTCCCCCCCAGCGACCCAGGGTCCGTGCCGTGGCGCTGAGAAAGGGGGAAAGGGGCAGTGGCTCCGGCCCGGCCCAGCGGGGCCGTGAGGCTCGGAGCCCCCCCCACCTTCCAGCAGGCGAGCTCCAACCAAAAAGGGGAAGTCCCCCCTTTCTGTGCGGTTTAAATATGTAAATTGTGAGAAGCGTAATTGGTCTTAAAGACTGTCCATCAACTCAGGGTCAACCCAACACAATCTGATAGGAAATGGCTTTGAGGATTTAAGTGATGCCCAAAATATGAAATAATAGCCTTAAATATATAATAGGAATGGGGAAAAAAAGCCTTACAGAAAGTTCCTTAGTTTCTGTGGTAAAATATCACTGCTAAAAAGTCTTCAGTTTGGGGAAAGATGACTGAGGAGCTCTGTTAGTGATGTTAGGGTGGTAGAAAGGACTCAATCCAGATGCTGGGTTTGGGGTTCCCTTCTTCTGTGTCAGCAGTACAGCTCAGGAGTCTGTTGTGCCAGAGCAAGGTTGCATGGTTTCTATTTGATTCCTCATTTCTCAACTTTAAAAATTTATCTCTTTCCTATATTCCTGCCCTTTAAAACAGGAACTCACACATCCAGAGGGAGTGCATGGATACCTTTTTGTTCTTGTTGTTAATTTGTCCTTCAGAGATGTACTGATATTCTATTGAGTCATCATTGTGGTTTAAACCTTGATACTGCCAGCATTTGAAATACACATACACCCATATCCAGAGTTTGTGGAGTAAATGATACTGATAGTGTGTTTCTACCTCTTGTTGAACAGCTTTTAAAACATGTGGTGCTTATTAATGTCTGAAAGAATTGTCTTACTGGTACAGAAATCTAGTATCAGCTCTAAGCCCTATAATTTGGGTTTCTGGTTGTTACAAATGTTTTCACCTTGAACTTTACTCCTTTTTTTTTTTTTTTCCCCTTCTCAAATCTGTCCATTCTGGGCAAATAGGCCCTTTTCTTCTTTGGCTGTTTGACTCCCTCTGCCACATTCACCCAGTTGCTTTTATTCTGTTCCTGTAATTCTCCTTGCTTTTCTTATCACTCTATGCTCAAATCCAGCTTTTTCCAGTTCATCAATAAAGAGAGTTGTAAGAATACAGGAGAGAGTGTACTCACTTCTGTACAATCACCAAATCCTATGCCTGGGGCCAGACAATCCACTAACCGTGAATTTCAAATCTGTGCCCCAAAGAAAGAGCTGCTAGAGATTCTTAACGAGAACTCTTGAGAAGACTGTAACATTTTCCATGGTCTCAGTTTGAAAAAAGTGAGGACCTGTTTTTGGTGAAAACTTCACACCAAAAATTCAGCTGAAGACAGACATCCTGTGTGGGAGCTCTCTGCCTCAGCAGCTGACATCTGGCAAACACTGAAGCCCTGGAAACAGCCTCCCAGGACAGGCAGTATCATACACATCAGTTCTAGCTGCCAACTTCATTGCTCTTGCCTATGGTAAAAAGTGTTTTTTCCATCACTCCAGCGGGTGCAGTCAAGTGGAGAGAACTTCTGTAGGGTAAAGGATATTCAAGTGAGAACTCCTCTGGCCTTTGCTACTTGTACTGAAATGTCTCAGAGCAGTGTCAGTCAGAGAACTTCAAGCAGTGCTGGAAAGTGTGCAGCCCTCTATGAGCAAAAATAATTTTTTGTCATTATTTTGTTTTACAAAAGGCTAAGAAAAAAGAGGCAATTCTAGGCACCTGATTTAGACAACTCTGAAATCTAATCTCTCTTAACCTGAGCTCTCAGAACTATAAATTCGAGCCAAACTCTTCCACATAATTATGTTGACTATTCCCTGTGGTGCAACACTGTCTGCAAAAGACATTGATCACATGAGCATAGCCCTTTGAAGCAGTTATGACCTGTATTGAAAATTATTGAAGCTTAACTAATTATCCAGTGAAAATTCAAAAGCAGAAAGCTCCTCCTCCAACTCTACATTCCCTTCTTTTCTAGTGAAGTCATGGGTGCTTGAATCAATGGAAGTTTTGCTACTGATTTCTGCAAATCCAGAGAATAATCATGAGTATTTACTGCCTTCTAGCTCTTCTCATTTGGCTGATAAATTATATTTTGCAGTAATTCTTCGATAAGGCAATGGAAACTTTGGTTTCCCTTTCCCTTCAAGTGCCATGGGAAGTTCTGTGTAACTATTACATATCTTGGCATTTGTGGGGTTGACGTTGATGCCTTTTCTGAATTTCAAAGCAGGTGGCAAAACTTAAGGTTGGCTTTTTTCTTCTGATTGCAGGTAGGGTGAAAGGTGACATTTTTACTCACTGTCTTAGAGTCTAACATTGCATGTTTTTCTTTCTTACACTTTTGTGCATGATATAAAAGTGATTTAGAAATTGTCAGGTGGACAAAAACAATTGCACTGGAAATTTTTCTTGCAAGTAAAATTGGGATAATTTTCTTTGAATTCTCCTGGTTTATCAGGGGCAGTGACTACACAGTACGTTAACTAGACTCAAATGGAAGATTTTTGTCCCCATAAATACTTGAAAAACAAATTATTATTTTCATTTGCCTGGTCACAACTTCTTTGCTCTCAACTGTTTATCTAGATAGGAAAATTTAAACCTTTGGGACAGATCATAAACAATTTTCAGACTGCGTGTTCAGCTGTGGTTTTTACCATATGAATCTATCTTGAAACCTTAGGGAAAAAAGTTGTACTGTTTTAGTGCTGAACTTTCAATAACAAGTAACTGAAAAATATTTTGTTAGTTTATTCCAGATGCAGAAGCAGATTTATGGTTAATCTTAATTATGAGTACCTTTAGAAAAACAATCCTTTTGTAAATATTTTTGAAGGGGGAAAAAAAGAGGGAAATTCAGAGAAGTAATGTTCATTTTTACCTGACTAAAATCTGATTGTCCTTTTCTCAAGGGTTATAAGCACCTAACACATTGTAATGTGTACTGATAGAAGCTGTTACTCTTTTGTGAAAGAAAGCAAAGACACATTCCCTACAGAGGCTCACAGGGACTAAGCATCTCCAAACCACTTGATGCTTGACTGTTTAAAAATATATTTTGTTTGCTTCCATGCTGCCCAGAAGAATTTTCAGTGCCGTGAGCCCCACTGAGTGGTGCTAGTTCATGCACACATTTCTGGTTGCATTAATGGGTTTTGCCTCCACTTAGTTTTTGTATAATCTACAGGTGTTGCCCTGGATTGAGGTTTTGTATCTCCTACAGCTACTGTATAGCACACCACAGAGGTGTGCTGCAGCACTAGACATTTCTCATCCACACTCTTGCATCCTGGCTAATTTGAAATACAAAATTGGCACACAATAATGGGCTTAAATTACACTAATTTACAATTAGTTGAACAAAATTAGTTTAGATTAAGAGATACCTTATTCAGAGCGTTTGGTTTTTAAAACCTTTCTGCAAGCTATTCTGCCATGTTTTCTGCTCAATATCAGGCTTCACAAAGGTACAGGGATGAGCAGAAGGGTGTTGAGCTCCTCTCCAGAGCCAGCACACTACTGGCACAGAGGGTCAGGGTGATAGGGGTGGGAGCAGGGGCCCAGCTCCCTGCTGACCCCACTCCTTCGAAGCCAGGAGCTGCATCCTCCTTATCCTGACCTCGGGAGGGAACTTGACAGGTCTCCACGCTGGGTGGCTCAGGGAAAAGGCAGCACATTCCTCATCCTCCTCTGGAGAGGAGCTGGGCATGCCGTGTCATAGGGCATTCAGGAAAACTGCTTGTCTTTTAAAACCTGGATGTAGCTATATGTTAGCTTGGAAAACACGCCTAGTGCTGCAAAGCACTCGGTGACTTATTTAACACATTATTGGTGGTGCACTGCCTGTTCAGCTTGTTATGTAAATGTTCTCTTGCATGCAAAGCCTATCAAGGTCAATCGAGGTCATATGAGCAGTTTGATATGAGCAGATGTGATCAGAGCTCATATGACATTTGTTACTGCCCCTTCTTTGCCCACTCTGAAACGTGGTAAAACAGATCATGCCTGCAATAGGAAAATCCACTGTAGGAATGGGAACATGCAGCATTAGCTAGACACACCACACCTGTTGTCTATGAAGAAACCTGTGGGGCATCCTGTGGAGTGTCACAGTTGCTTGCCTCTAGGAATTTTGATTTTATAAAAAAGAACGTATTCAGAGGGTTGGCGGTGATCTTTCCACAGCACATGCATCTTGTACACCACAGACAAATACAAGTTGGTAAAGGCTGTAGCACAAGATATAGAAATCCACTGGCCTAGTCTTGTTATCATTTAAAATCAACCTGCTTGTTTTGTATGGAGAATGCACTTTAAATAGCATCCTCTAAACTTGTTAGCACTTTTCTATCTCCCTTCTTGTGACTAAAGTACTTTTCATACTAGAAAAGCTCACAAGAGTGTTAAATTCAACTTCTTTAAAGGCTAATAAAGCAAGTGCATGCTTGCTTGGTTCTGGTGCCTGTCAGATCAGCTTCAGCATTACTGTGGAAATAGATTAGCACTGCTACAGTGACTCTAATTCTTTCAGCTCCTTGGTAGATTATTAGGCATGCTGTGTATAAAAAAAAAAATACCTCCTCACTGCAATAAGAGATCTGAACCTGGGATCATTAGATAATACTATGTACAGACTGACATCCCATCTTACTGTGAGCCAACACTCGCTTGGAAGAAGACTGTACCTTGTAACAGAGCTTCTCATCACCCCTCTTCCCAGCCTTGGATGCATGGATCTTCTGTCCCAGGATACAATGATATACCTTATCCAGAGTGCCAAATTAAGATTGTAGGAGTTAAATGAAACAAGAAATAAGCAGCAGAATTAATTCACATAGCTAATTGATAAAAAAGCTCCAGAAATCTCCGGTGAAATGTACGAAAATATATGTATATAAGAAAAGCCACAGTGTAATGTCTGACAATAAGTGAGGGATGAAAAATGCCTCTAGAAATTAGCTGGGGAACTAAAATTCACAACTTTAATGTATACTAAAAATCATGGACTCAGTAGAAAAATTAATTGGTTCTGTTTCCTCCGTTCTATATCCTCTATTAAGAGCTCACTGTTCTTAAGCAGTAATTACTGATTTCTGTTCCCACAGAGCACAAAATATTATCACTATGCTTCTGAGAATGTTCTCTTCAAGTTCCTAGCTGTCCTTTTCCTTGAAAAGTACTTACTCAATTTCACTAAAGTCAGTGCAATGATTCGTGCTCTTGGTTTTGCTTGGAGATTTAGAACTGACAAGGGGCTTATGTGCTTGAGAGTTCCTAAGTATTTTTTAGCTTTATCAATTAGAGTTGCCTTTATAAACAGTCTTGTTTATATCCTTGAACCATTGCAAACTACAACATTGCATTACAAATACAAAGCATCAATGGTTCAAAAAAATGGTGTATGCCAACTGAAATTACTGAGAACACACTTCTGCTCTGAGTCTTGTTTCAGTACCTTTATTTTTAGTTAAACACCAGAAAGTAGCTTGTATGTAGACCTGATATGGCAGCTGGGAGGATGCAGAGCAGAGAGCATCAAGTCTGGCTTGTGGTGAATTAGCCTTAATTATTCAAACTCATGAGTGGCTTAACAAAAACCAATCATTGCTTTCTCTCTTCTTCCTTCTGGCCTCCCTTAGCTTTGCTGGTTCCATTGTTTATTGGTGTCTGTTACAGTCCAGTCTGCTTGTGACTGGTACAGATAAGCTGGGCTGCTGGATCACAGGCAGGGAGCCATAGATAGGGGATGAAGAACAGCTCTGCTATTGTCCCTTTACTAGAAATTAATTATAGTGATACCAAAGAATAAAAACCGTTCATCAGGCCAGTGATCTATGTGATAGCTTTAACCTAAAGAAGATTCAGCAATTACAGTGAAATTACAATTTCTGATTGAGATCAGCTGTATTTATAATTCTAAACCTTGTGTAAAGTTTGTCTAGTCTTTAATGGTGTTAATGTCAAAATTATTAAAACTGCAAAAATAAAGTGGCAGACTAGCTAAGATCCTATACTGTATTCAATGAGCCTTTCCCTGAACTGCAGAAGCTGTATTTAGAAGCATCAGATGATTTTCATGCTTCCTCCATTAAAGCTTGAAGGTATATTCCATATTCTTAGGTTATTTTCTTAATTTTCACTATTGGGATAAAAATCGACATTAATTTGCATAGTGCTGAGTTAAAGCCTGGAGATAAAAATCCTGCTGTGGTTCTTCAGTATGCACAAGTGCAAAGCTGAGAGGCGCTGTTCATAACTCAGTGTTTATTGGTCTGATGGCAACATCTGTACCAGTGAATGGAATGGGACAAGACTCCCTCTCTCAGGGCATTCCTGCAACTGAGTTCTCCAGCCCCCTTCCCAAGCCTGGGCACCTCCATCCACAGTGCTTATCAGGCATTATTTGCTGTCTCCACTTGGTGTGGTGAAAGTGGGAGCTGATTTAGGCCAAAATCGCGCCCTTTAATTTGCTGGTGCTGTGCATGCCAGTGCAGTTTTGAAGATGTTTTAATCAGAGAGTTAAAAGGTAAGCTTCTTGCACAGAAGAGAAGGAAGAAGAAAATGATAAATGTAAATATTTTAGATGATTTTTGGAATGGGGAAAATACTATTGTTAATGCATTCATCTAGTCTCATAATAAATGCCAGCATTTTAATTTATTATCAGATGCAGCAAAGAAACTGTCAGTGTAGTGAACAGCTACACACTATCAAATGTTATTCACTGAGATGTAGTTTAATTCTTCATGGCTTTTTGAGTTGGAAGTTAAAGAACAGGTAATGTAATCGTTTTGCAAAAATCCACTTTACCGGCCTTTTTTCATTTTTTCTTCCTTTTCTAAAAAACACCGCAACCCCCCAAGTCATCCTGCATCAATGGATATGAATATGAAATAGTTGAATGGATGACCTAAGCTCGCACAATGAAGATACCATTTTAAACGGCCTAGATAATTTGGCATCTTTATTTGTTGAGAATCTGACCTAACACAAATTGTATCTTAGATCCAGGCAAACTAGGGTACAATTGCTGGAACTTCAAGCGTGTGACATTTGTCTAATCCATGATGAAAACGTCAGTAACTGATCTCAGCAATATTGTTTTACCCATTGTATGCTGACTTCAGCATTCGAATATGGGACCTATTCAGGCATTGATGCTTACAGATTGTAGCTCATTGATTTTCAAGCCTCCTACTCTTCAGAAAAACGTTCTTAAAATGTGAAATAATCTTTCTGGATAAGTATTAAATAATCTGATTTCTTGTGCCTTCTAAAGCAAACCTTGACAAAGAAAAATCAGTCACTGGCAGCAGATGGGATGATATGTCTAATATAGCTCTGCTTTCTCTTTTTTCTGTGATTAAGTTGTATGTAGACCTCTTGAATGTAGAGTTTTCCATATAAAAAGCTGCTATTAAGGCCATGAAGAGATTTTCAGGGATTAGCAAGTGCTGCCTGCAACTTTCTGCATTATTTAATACACTGTCCCTATTTCAGTACATTGACTAGTTTCTTTTGTCTCTTTCCAGAGTTTCCCCATGAAAGCCTTCAGTACTCCCGACTTGGTAAGAAGAGTCATTTTTTTCCCATGTGATACTTATCCTATTGATTTTAACAGAAATGCACTTTCATTGAGCTTGCAGATATGCAGAATGTGTCTCAAGAGCAGTGAATTTTCTCAGTCTTGGCATCTTCAT
The DNA here is from genome assembly GCF_009650955.1 of Corvus moneduloides. NCBI lineage: Eukaryota > Metazoa > Chordata > Aves > Passeriformes > Corvidae > Corvus > Corvus moneduloides. Next base: position 47,246,616 of record NC_045477.1, on the reverse strand, counting down.
TCTTAAGAGCCTTTTCAAAATGTAAATTAGAGACCAAGCCTACAGAATCAGAAATTTTAGAGCACATGCTAATTGCAGAAATCTGAGATGGTTGCTCTGAATGGTAGGTTGTCAGTCAGGCTTGCATTAATGTGAGCTCTGAGGATTTGTATTGCTAGCTTAGAGTAACTCAAGAGGAAGCACAAATCTTTTCTCTCACAGGGATGGCAGAGCTAACTCCCAACTCTATCCACTTGCCCCTGAAGCTATTTTAATTATTGTGATCTTGTTAGCATAATTCAACAACTTTAAAAATTAATTCAATGCAGGTCAGTTAGAAACTGAAATGGTGTTTCTCACACTGCAAAATTACAGCGTTACACAGAGATCTAAACTACTGGGAAGCTATGGGGCAATCCAAGTGTTTTTAGGCTTTTTTGGATTACAGGATTTTTGAATCAATAAACTCTCATTTAAACTAATTGACAAACTAACCAACACCTCAAAATCCTGCAGCTAGTGTTTGCTTTTAAGCTGTAGGGTTATAAATAAATACATTCATATGAAGATGTGGGGGATGTTTCCTGAGCAAGTAGTAACTCTTCAGTTAAAGAAAGTTCGTCTTTTAGATAGATTAAATATGTTCAGAGCACTGCATTTGAAACAGTAATTTTTTGGAGTTCACTAGAAGGGAAAATGTGGTCTGATAGAAGAGTAAATGAGTTGAGAGATGTGGTGCTGTAGTCGATGCTTCCAACAGGCACGGAAATCACTCAGCAGAGGTCATTGTATTTCTGTCTTACGGTGTGGTTCAAGAAACCCAGGATGTCATGTCCTTGCTCTGACAGGAGTGTCTGAAGGATTCTTTGTCTGTCCTGCAGGTGGAAGCAGCAGGAGCCGTGATACTGCAGGGCTGGCGCTTGCTGCGGCAGTTCAGCATTCTCACAGACCAGTTCACGCACCAAACTCACAGCCTTGCTTGCAAGTTTTCAAGGCTGACTTGTTGGTCTTGAATATATTGCTTTATTATCATGAAAAGGAGGTTTCAAAAACTGTGTATTGACATATAGTCAAACAGGATATTCTTACCAGCTGATGGCAGACTGGAGAGTTGTAGTGCAGCTGATTTGCCTTTGCAAAGAAATGGAGGTGTGAAAATTTCTGGGGAAGTCACAATAGTGGGCAACAGCAGGGGAGATTCCAGGACTGATTCAGAGCAGGCTACAGACTGCCAAAATGCTCTCAGCATCCTTGCCATGGTCTTTGAAGAATTACAAAACTAGGAACAAGATAAATCGGTCTGATTTGAATCATACAGGGAATGGCTCAAGCAGGTTTGGGAATTCTGCTCTCTGTCTCTGTAGAATTATAATAAACCTTTCTATTAAATTTCTTGCTTAAGCCTGCCTCTTGTAATAAAGATAAAGAACACAGTGGTTGGTAGCACAACAGACATCATATGTGTGTAATGATGACTTAAAGAAGCTCTGGGAAACAGTACAAAATATCTACTGATGGAGGGAAGAAGGGGATGTCTCTGACATCCAGCAGATGTACTAAATAGTTTCACTGTCTTGTGCTGGAAACAAATGTACCAGGAATGTCTTCACAGAGTTAGGCTCTGTGACAGGAGTTCTTCACCAGCTCAGTAACTTTCTTTGTGTAAGACTGCAGAGTAAGGTCTTCCAAAACTAATTTGGCCAAACTGTAAGCCATATGAGTTTTGTGTTTATTGTGTCTTGCCCTGCCTGAATCTTCTGAGTACCAGCATGTGATTTTACTTCATCAGAGTGGTGGTACATGCAAGATTTTGTGCCCTGGAGTGAGAGCTGGGAAAGGTACTAATGTATGTGGAATTGCACAGTACAGGAGAAAGAGAGATCTAGAGATGACTGCTATGCACAGTCGGTGAGAGCAAATGTAACAGCAGCGGAGAGTATCAGAGGATCTTTAATGTGGTGAGTGTATTACGTTTTTGCCTTGTGAGACTGTCACTGCCAGCTGAGCTGCACAGTGGGGATGAAAATAGCACATGTATGAACATTTGGTGCAGCTGTATTTAGGACATCATCTTTTAAGTCAAACCCTGTCTTCTTGTATCTAGTAAGAGCAGTTATGCAACCACTGCAGGAATGGCAAGAGACACAAGACAGGAAATGTTTCTGATGAGGATAAAAAGTGAATTGAGCTGGCAGACAGGAGCTCTTCTGGCTTATAAGAAAAGTGGAAGAGGAGATCCTTCCAGAGTCATGCTGGTGCTGAAAAATGCGTGCAGGAGAGAAAAATGAGAAGCTGAAAGAAACAGGAAGAGAAACAGGGAGAAGGATGAGACACAAGGCAAATTAGCTGGGGGTGTAAATGAAGCCTGGAGAGATGGCCCAGTGTACATTAGCAAAAAATAGCACAGGAAAGGTGAAGCAGGATGGAAGAAATTTGGGTTGGACTGGGCTGAGAAATGAGCAGGAAATTAGAAATAAGATTTAACGTGGCTTGCATGTTGCTCTTGTTTATGTGAGTATATGGGCAGTGAACTCTTCCACAACAGTTACTATCATATTACACAGCAATAAATGCTATCCCACCTACACATTTCCTATCTGTTGCTAACACAGAGGACACTGTACACACCTTTGACCAAAAGCCACAGCAGGTCTTGCAGATAATCACCTCAATTTTCCATTTCCAGGTATTGATTGTCCAGAGAGGACAGTAGAGTTGAAACTATAATGATTGGACTTTTCATTCCCAGTCTTTGTAGTTTTGGGGGTAGCTCAGGCTACTGCAGGCACTTCACCATTTCCAACAAACTGGTTTTACACTAGGGATGGTCAATAACTTGCTACCAGAATCATTTATACTTGCATCCCTGTCTCAAAATTTGTAGTAGTTTAGGGACTGATGCAACCACTCAGGTTCTTTTTTTCAGCCTGTAAGTAACAAAGACAACTCTCTTTTGCTGATCAAATTCCTCCCAGGAACTTTTGGACAACCATGAGAGAGATTTCTTCTCTGTGTAAATATTTAAGCAGTTCTTCATTTACCTGTTCATGTATGTTTGTTGTACATTTTTAGTGGTACATTTTTATCCATGTACTAACTATGCACCCGAACTCTAATGTTTTCTGGGCTGTTACCCTTATCGTACTTACACTTTAATGGATGAGATAAGCTGCACTAAAGGTATCTTGTGTAAACTTCTGATAGTTCTTTGATGGCCTACAGACATGTTGATCATTAGTCCATTACCTATGTACTTATCCCTTAATAATCCCAAGCCATTCAGTTGCACAGTTTTGGTAATTCTAAATACAAGCTTCCTGTGCCTAATGCCTGCTTTAACCTTGCTGTAATAAACAATTGTAAACCCCAGATTAGGCATTGAGCTGGGACCAGGCCATAGTCATATGCCAGGGGCCAGTGCAACTGAAGAGGTAGTGTGTTAGGTTATGTTATCCTTTTTCAACTTAATGGCTACAAAGTAGTGTATTTGGAGTGCCTTACTTTATGTTATTTTGTGCGTGCAGGAGACAAAATTTCCTTTTAGAACAACACATTGATGCTCTGAATCACTGAGAATGTCATTTGCTGAAAGTTCTCTTCCACAAGCCAAGAAGGGCACAGATCCAAACTGATGCTAAGCACTCTGTAGAATTTCTTAAAATGTAATTCATCATTTGTAGTAAACTTCAGAAAAAGGTACTTCTCACGTACTCATACCTTCTTGCTAACTTGTCAAGGAGCCCAGTCTAAATCACAGAAATAATTCAGCCCTTATAATACATTTTAAATGTTACCAGGTTTTAGCAAACTACACAAAAAATTTTTAGTTCATTTCTTTTTTAAAGGAATTTAGAACAATTAATGTGTTTTTGACTGAAAAATGTTTCCAGAAACCCTTTTCTACCAGTGACAGTGGAAAAGGGGATGTTAGAACAAGCAGGATAAAAACCTTTTCCAAAGTAATAGAAATTATTTGCTCAAATAAGAGTTAACATTTCTGTTGATTATAGTTCAGCTGATATGAAATAAATGCGCTCTGACATATTAATTCTCCATAGGGTCACAGTCATCTTTCTAACACATACACTGTCATTTACTTAAAATCAGTTCAGCTGCTAGTGGCGTTATTAACCTTCTAGGAACATTACATCAGATGTCTGGTTTCAGACTAGAGCTGTTCAGACACACAGGTTCCCTCTTGCACGTGCTGTGGAGGGAAGGAATAAAGCCTTGCAGGCAAGGAACTGAGCTGAGCAGTGGGAGGTGTCTGGGTTCACCTCCTATAGCTGCTACAGACTTCCTCTATGGCCACAGGCAAGTCGTTCTGTCAAAAAGCACAAGCACACACCTCACCAAATCCTTTTCCCCCAGTGGGTCTCTCTCCCTTCAGTAACATCGACACCATAGCGCATGGATCTTTTTTTGGATATGCACAAACAGGAGACTTTCTGCTCAGTCTGTTGAAGCTCATGGCCTTGAGTTAAACATCATAGCACCACAGCAGAAAGGCATTTTACAAGAAAGAATCCTGACCTCTAAAAAGGTTTCAGAAAGAAGTGGGAGAGAAACACAAAGTTGCTAAGTGGCTTCTTATAGCTCCTCTACCAGGTCAGCAGTAGGGAGAGGAACAAAACCCTGGTCTGTGATGCCTGCTGTTACTGATCTCAATCTAACAGCCTTCCAGTTGATGTATGGCTTGTTCCCTCTCTTTTGAATTGTCACACACGTTTGGTTTTTATCTAGATGACTGGTTTTGTAAGATCTTTTTAAACAGAATTTTACTTTTTGCACCTGCTCTCTGGTGTGCCTTTGGTGGACAGACAAGGAAATTCAGTATAGGAGAAAAGTGCTGTGGTGGCTTTATAGTGGGAAATCAGACTTCATAAATATAGCATGGTACCAGAGTGCATGAAAAAGAATTATTTGGTTAGTTAAACGTACCTTATTTCCAAAAGTCACTTGATATTTTCCTGTCTTACCAGAAGATGTTTAAGGAAGAAAGTGGTTAAATAACAGATAAGGAATCAAAGAGTTATGAATAAATGGTCAGTTTTCATGATACAGAGGTAACTATAATCTGGATTTATTAGCTGATGGATCAGACAATTATTATGGCAGTGACACTAATTAAACGTCTCTCAATGACAAATTAAAAGGAATAGGGTGTCCCATTGGGGACAATGAAACCCAGTGATCTCAGGCTTGACCACCATTCTTGGGATAGTTTGGAATAGTAAGGAGAGAGCAAATAATCTCTCACCTTGCCAAAGAAATGGCCTGTTGAATGGCCCTTTAGCTCCAGACCTCTGGGTCATTAGATGTGCACTGGGATAGAGAAGTGTCTCTATGAGAAAAATGAGCTCAACTCATTTTTCTCTTTAGGCTGGAAATGAATAAACAGAGGGAGGGTGTGACAGTAATATATGGAGTTATGAATGTCATGTGGAGGTGGAATAGACAATCATGATTTAGTGTCCAATGAAATTATCAGGTATACAGACAAGAACATAAGCAAGGCTGAGTACTTTATTATACAGTCTCATAATTCAATTATAGAACTAGTTATTACAGAGACACTGTAGCACCCACAAATGTCAATCGCTTTAAGAGTAAGTAGACAAGTCAGAAGAAGGTCCATCCAATATTCCTAAATACAAATGCACTTTGGCTTTGGAAGTCCTTGTGCAAAGATTGCTGAAATCTGAAGTAATCAGTAAAAAACTATGGTAAACGTGCCCATATCTTTACTTTTACCAAAGCACCCAGCAATGGCTGCCCTAAAAATATAAAGGCTGGCTAGGCAGACCTTCGGTTTGAACTCCAGTGTCTGTTTCTGTGTTCTTATGGTTACTGCAGACTCAAGCCTTTGGTATTCTAGTTGGTTTTGGTTTTGGTTTTATGTGTTTATTCACTGAAGGCTGCTGGAGACAGGGATTTCTCTTGCACTATGGGTGTGCAGTCTCTAATGGAGTGGGATGGGTCCTTGGTTGTTCCCCAGGGCCTGATATGCTACTTTCATACACATTGTAATTAAAGTTAGGTAAGAGCCAATTGAAAATGTGCACAGTAAACAGAGAATCTAGTTTGACATGCTCATCCCACAGCTAAAGTTCTGCAGTTACTTCCGTGGGAACCTGGCACATTTTTTCCTTCTTCTAACTCTCCCACTTTCACAAGGCTCTCACTTAGAGCCACACAGTTCTTCACTGTCCACAAAAGTAAGTGCTGACTAAAGTAAGTACTGACTAGCACAAAGCACTCTGCCTGCAAGCTTTTTCCTTCAAAACTTCCCTCATGTGTCTTCCAGTATACCAGAGATACAAACCTCACACGTGCCATCGAGGAAGGGAGAGGATACTTCCTGGCATGGAACCGTTCCCTGGCTGTCCCAGAGATTTGAATCACTTGGTTGTAGAGCATCAGCAGTCAGCTCCAAACCAATTTTTCCCCAGCATTCTGAGTAGTGTCCAGACCAAATATCAAGCTAAAAAATAATCACTTTTTAATGTGTGAGATTAGGTTTCCTTTGGTAACTCAGTGATGGTACCAATCAGGATATTTTCTAAAATTCACAAGGACATCAATGAGGGCTGTTGACTAGAAAGATACACAGATTAGAAATATTGATTTTATTGGTTAGATTCTGATTTTTGGGTTTTCTTTTTGCCGTTAGTACTGGGTTTTACTATACATATATATCTGGGCAAAAATAGATTGGCTTCACTTTAGTTTATATTGTGTTTGCTGTGAATAAACACTGGATTATAAATATTTTACATGAAATTGTATTAAAAGATATGTGTTGTAGCTTTAAAGTTCATTTAAACACCCGTCTTATTCATTACTTTTGTAAAATCTTGGATTTTGCCAAGTATAAAATTTGGCTAAAGAGTGGGCAGATGGTAACTCAGTTATATTTTTGAATAATGTTGATTTAACTGGAAGGTCTGCTTGGTGCTTCACTTAAGGAGAATCTAAGGCAACAGGGGTCTACCTGAATGGAGTTATCAAGAGTACCCTGCTGGAGGTGGGATGTGAAAGATCTTCTCTGACAGCAACCATGAATGTCTCACCAGATAAGCCTTAAAAGGACCATCAGAGAGGAAATACATTGTAGCACCATGCCAGTGACTTTTGTTAATTAAGAACAATGCACCGTTTAGACCCAAGGCTGGGGACTGCTGCTTTGAGCTCCCAAGGGAATGTTTTGTTTGTAGAGCTGGGGAATGATGCAGTGTTACTGAGACTGGCTGGGACAGGATGCAATCCTTGCAAATGCTCTCTGGTTGTTACTCTTTAAGAGGTGTGTCTAAAAGAAGATAGTATATGTCTTAACCCTGGACATTCTGAAGGGGAAAAGAAAACAATGAAAAGCTCTTGAGCATCTCAAAGTCTGTTGATCAGAGATTTTGCAATGCATTCTTCCCTCTTGAAGGTGGTGTCCTTGAGCACATGCACATTCCTACTGCTAGCAGATTCCTATTGCTAGAGCAAGTCTGGGATCAAATCCCTCTCTTTAAATTTGATCATTGGTTCAAAATCAGAACCACTGGCTCTGAGATGTGCTTTGCCAAATACTTCGTTAGGGGCTTCTCTTAAACTTGCTGGGCCAGTAGCCCAGATTTGTGACTTCTGCCAGTTTGCATTCAATCGCTTTTCTTCATGTTTCCTTAGTTACCATATAAAACAAAATTTGCAGCAATATTGTGGTGGAATGGGAGGAAAGGAGGATTTCCTAGAACCTTTGTCTCCTTTATGACAGTAATGGAGGATATAGTTGGCATGACATATTTCTTGAATCATAACTTCAATGTTTGTTTTACTCATGGCATAATTTCTAGCTGTTGCTGATACGTATGATTTACTGAATGAACTGTGCATTGATCCTGCATTACCGTGAGCTGACTGTAATGAAGCGATTTCTTTCAGACCACCAGAAGGAGCTATTGAATTCAAAAAGCCTTTCCTTCAAAGTAGGAACTCCTAGTACAGCAGGGCAACCCGTAGGATAACAGAGCAGGCACACTGTCTTCCTTGGAAATCAAGCCAAGGAGCAGATTCTCATTTAGGGTCTGCATCTTTTTCTGATCCACTGTACTGAAGAATCAAAACTGATTTTACAGGGTTTAAGATCCAAAGAGATGAGAAATCTATTGAGGCAGGTTTACCCACACATTTTTCCAGAGGGAGTGTGGAACCTGCTGTTTTCCATTAGGTCACAGCTCAGAGATGTTAGGCTAACAGGCCTGAAAAACGCTGGAGAGTTAATGGCAATGTCCATAAGGATAAACAAAACCCGAAGTTTTTCTTATCCATGCTGACTGGCAATCAAAATGCACTGGCCACAGGTTAAGTGTCTTCTGAGGTGATATGAAGATGTGCCACTATTTACTGTGTCTCATGATCAGATTCATAAAATGAGGCATGAGATTTATAGCCCACCTTCTATGAGTTTGCCCTTTATATTTGACCAAAACCACTTACACTAATAGAAAAAATATTATTTTGCTTTGGCCTGTCTTCCATTTACACCTTTTTCTGTCTGACAGCAGCCTGAAAGTTTGTGATGATTGTTTGAGGGTGGTGCATTCTGCGTGTCTGTGTGTGTAGCTTTGAATGAATATTTAAATTAATGCTTAATTAATGCTTAATTAATAAAATGCCATTTGTCACTAAGCTTCAAGTTGGAATGCACTATACAATTTGGTAAGTCAGTGTTTCCAGCATATTAAAAGAATATTTGTTTTAAACACTTGTATTATGCATGTCTTTGGATTGACACATGGTAAAAATGTGTCTGAGGAATAACTTTTTCTAAAGACCTGCAGGCAGTGGTTGAGGCTGACTGATCTCAGCACTGGCTTTTATTTATGTTGACTTTCTTACTTTATAATGTACTTGTTCTCAAGACGCTCTGCTAGTACTCAGGCATAAGTCTGGGTGTGTACGTAGAATAAATCAAATATTGCTCTGGGAAGCTTACAGTGCAAATGGTAACTAGACATGAAAAATATACATAATAAAGTAACAGGAGAGAAAGGAGCAGTGAGGAACTGAAGGATAGTGGTGTGGAAAGCAAGAAAAGGTCTATTGACTGGACAGAATATATGTATTTTGGAGGTTTCATATGTTGGGCTTGCTCTTTGTTTTTTGTGCCTTGATAATGTCCAGTAGCTTTTTTCAGACATGATGATCTTGTGTTAGATACTATGCTGTGCAAAGGTGGAAATTGAAGGTTGTTCCCATCATACAGATTTAATCTGTATGATTGAGATCTAGGAAAAGACAGTTGGAAAATGATTACAAAGAATGGGTACTATAGGCAATGAGTTTTGTGTCAAAAACTCTTTATAAATTTATAAATGCTTTTGCTTTTTTTTTTTGTAGCAGTATCTCACAGAGATGTCTTCTTCCAAAAACAGTTTAACATGCCCTGTGTTCTTTTTCTTGGGAAGTGGGAACTAGTTAGATTCAGCTATGCATCTGTAATGACCTTGTACCCTGACTATTGACATTTTCTGGAGTTATGGGGCTGTTGCTTTGATTAAAATGAGAAACAACCACCAATCTGTGCTCAGCAGCACAGTGGGCACTAGGACCATATCAGCCAAAAAACCACATGTTGTCATGCTATGGATTTTCATCCCCAGAGCTCTCTGTCATTGTGGCACAAACTACCAGAGGACCTGTCTCACCCTGAGCCTGACTTTCTGCAACAGCTATATCTCATAGAAACAACAGCATCATTAGCACTCAGAAGACAGTTTCCAGTCTTGGAAATATATCTTTTCTCACAAAGAAAACTTTCTCCTTTAAATTCTCCATAAACCTGTATTTAAAGAAAAAAAAATAGCTTCTACTAAATTAGAGCAAGAAGACACTTCATGTTATTTTGCCTCTCTGACATCAAACTGGTGCTTAAATAATCCTTAAAGAACCTAAATAGACAAGTAAATGAAGGGAGACAGTAAGAAGTCATTTGCGGAAAGAAACAACTTTCACTGTGCACGAGTTTCTTTAGAAATACACAAATATGTTACTATCAGTATATTATTTAGAGGAAGATTAATCTTATTTTATCTTAATGAAAATAACAAGGCTCCCTTATGACCTAATCACAGGAAACAGATGACTTCTGTCTGTCCAGTTAAACCTGGCTGAAGTGGCAGCATACATTGTTCTGTCCTTTTAAAATGTGCATCAGATTTCTATGCCTATGTATGTCCCTACAAAATTCTACTTTTCTGTCTTATTCAGAAGTTGAGGATAATTGGACACTGGCTGGTTGGTTTGTTGGACTTCTTGGAAAGGATCCTGGTACTGGGAGTTGAGCTACGGGATTGCTTTGTTAGGATTTCAAATAATGGTTATGTGATGTGGCTTTTGTACCCTCTATACACTGAGGGCTTAATTTTTGCCAGTGCAGGCAATAATGTGCAGGAATCCAGCTACATGCTGTCATCTACAGGTTTGGAGCATTCCTTAGCTCTTGCACAGTGCTTGGCTTCTTCTGGCCACAGGACTTAGATTATTGGAATAAATGAATTTTTACCGCATCAGATTGTCAATATACTTACGACTCCCCTTGGTGAGTCTAATCCATCCAATGTCAGTGCAACTTTTGTATGAGAAGGTATTTGTTGGCAAGAATAAAGGGTTCATAGTCTGGCCTCTTTCCAGTATTGCAAATTTGTTACTCATGGTGCAGTTACTGACTAGTAGAAGGAAATATATTCAGGACATTTTGATGGCCTCCTCATTCAGTAGCAAGCATCTGTCTAGAGTCACAAACCAAACCCACAGAGCAAGTAGGAGAAAGTCAATGCATCTTTGAACTCGGTCTCAACACTCAGTATAAGTTTTCAGTATTAACCTCAAGTCACGTCAGCGTTCTGAAATGTCAGTACATACACTCCCTCCTTCAAGCAGTGCTGAGAAAGAGGCAGTTTCAGAGGCAGTTGGTCCCACCTATGTTGCTCTATTGGCAGGGGAGAAAATTAGGTGACTAATGAACTAGAGACCTATTTTTGAAAAGATAAATACACATAAGAGACAAGTTACCCAAACTAAGTCTGTTCTTTACATGATGGTGCTATGATGTGATGGTGTCAGTGAGAGCCGAGTGCCTCTGCTGTGCCTATGAGGGAAGTGTCTCCCTTGTGTAGCATCTCCCAAGTCCTGTAGCACAGTCAATGCATGCAAACACTCTTAATTGTGGCTATTATATGTAGTTTCCATTTTCCTTTCTTCTCTTGGATTTTCCTTTTCATGAGGGTAAATCTGCCTCAAGATGTGGAAAATGTACTCTGAAGCAGGCTGAGGATCATAAGGTCGTAGCTTTCCTGTCCTGTCCTGTCCTGTCCCTTTGACCTTTTTGTCCTAGTCTTCAGATTAGACCATCTGTGAATCTTGTTATCTAGTACTGTGCAGAACAGAGTGTGTGACTGATCTCTTGGCACAGCCAGTGTGTTGCCTTGGTGGGTTGTGTGGGATGAAAAAAGCACAATACATGCCTTTTCTGTCTGAGACTTGTTTATCTGCATGACATCCAGGCCGCTCTGGGAGAGCTCTCCCCTTGGTGATTGCTGGCAATCAAAAACAAATCAAATCAAGGCAAAGTTAGAGAAATTCTCCTATACAAAGAGCTGTTCTAAAACAAAGCTGCATTTTTGTGGTGCATTGTCCTGGCTCTGTGTGAGTCCTGTAAAGAGACAAAGGCGAGCAGGAAGGAAATCTCAGCTGCTTAGTAAATGCCCTAATTTGATTTATTTACTGCTCCCTTCCCCCACTCAAACTGTTCTGCTAACCTGTTAGTCCCAACTCAGACAAGTAAGACCTGCTAATCTGATTAGTCCTGACACACAGGAGCAAGGCTGCTGGGAAAAGCTGGACCCTTACAGCTGTTTCAGGCTTCAGCTTCGATCACAATGTTATGGGTTAGCTGAATGTATACTGCAGTGTGACAGAAGCCCGCAGCATGCACACAAGTGAGCAGTGTGACCGTCACTGAAGAATTCTACCCTGGGTCTGAGGCCACTGGAATACAAACCATGTTTCGTGTCACCTTCAATGTAGTGACAGAGAAAGTTACCTTCACCTTGGCAGCCTGCCCCTCGGCCACATGGAAGGTAAGCTCAGATATGCATAAAGTAAAAAAGGTTGATGGCACCATAAAATGTGCTTCTGAGCATTTTTCCCAACCTTAGGCCATGCTTGAGAAGTTTTAAGGGGAGCAATAATGTTTTAAGGGAATTGCACTGCAATGCAGCATATGCACAACTGCTTGGAATTAGGCTAAATGGATCTCATTCTGGAGAACAGCTTACTTGTTGCCTTTTAAAGCTGTTCTCATTTGACTTTAAAAATAGCCAAATTCATAGTAATTTTCCTTATTCTGGTCTGGAAATACCACTTACTTATATTAACAGCAAGTCTAGTGAGATATATAAACATAAGCTACTCATTTCTGTAAGGAAGGGACACTGTTTTGAGGGGAGCTTTCAAGATTCTTGAGGAGAGCTTTCAAGATAATTTAGGGATTCCAAGGATTTGTGAAATATGTACCATGCTATGCTAAGTTAGAACACAATGCATCTCTATAATGAGAGACTAAAATTAAAAAATACCCCTTAGATGCATGATAATACTCAATGCATGACAATAATTTGGCAGAAGTCAGAAATGCTTTGCACATCAGCTCCTTCTCCCATCCCTCAGTTCAGTTCAGATCTTCACTTCCTTGAAACAAATGTTCCCACCTTGTTTTGAAGAGACTAGCATTGCCAGGATGAGATGGGAACAGGTTCCTTCCCTTCCCTTCCCTTCCCTTCCCTTCCCTTCCCTTCCCTTCCCTTCCCTTCCCTTCCCTTCCCTTCCCTTCCCTTCCCTTCCCTTCCCTTCCCTTCCCTTCCCTTCCCTTCCCTTCCCTTCCCTTCCCTTCCCTTCCCTTCCCTTCCCTTCCCTTCTTTGATATGTGCAATGCACAAACATAAATAAATATTTAAAAGTAAAAGCTAAAAGAAGCTGTAGTACAGTGAAGTTCATAAAATGTAGTACATTTATTGATGAACTAAATAAAAAACATGTAAGAAAGTGGGCACAATTATATGAAAAAACAAGACGGGATGCCAAGCCAGCAGACGAGATGGCTTTGCAGTAGCGCTTACATAAGTAATGCAAAGTTAATTTAGAGAAAGCTTTGTGGAGGGAGTATGTATGTTTTATCAGCCAGCTATTACAGCTGGAAAAAATCTGACGTGGTTTCAGATGCACAAGCCTTCCATTTTGACAGTAGGAGGCTAATGAAAGACTGTTTCCCCAACCTTACTTTGCTTATGTCCTTGTGTCAGCCAGAACAGCACTGGTATTGCAAGTTAATTTAAATCCTTTGAAACTGAAAGAGGTCACATCCTCCTGCTGTAGGAGGTAGGACAGAGATGTCTACTTTCAGAATGCTAAGTCTTTTTCTTCAAGAGTAAATGGCCCAGTCCACAGATAATGCTAAGATGTTCTGCCTTTCCACATAGCACAGCATGACCAGCAGATGAATCTTGCATGGTGTGGTGGGACCAGGATGTGGTGGCAGCTCTGTAGAAGGTGTCTTGGTTCTGGGAGGAACAGAGCAAGTTCTGTCCCAAATTGTTATCTTTCTACCCTGTGCTATGCAGTGTTTGTTTCTCTTAGAAATTAATTTCTGATTAGAAATATTGGTGAAAAGTTTATTTAAATTATCTGTAATTTGGCCTATTTAAATTATCTGTAAAATATTAATTTCTATGATATTTTAATGAAAAAAAGACAGTACTCCTGCTCCAGACGTTTCAGTCTGTAGGGCATAAGCCCCACTGTTTTTGCAGTACATTGTTTTGTAAAAAGTAGTTTAATTAGAAGTGGGGGAGGTTATGGACACGGGACAGCTAGAGGGAAGTGACAGCTGAAAAGGGCTCAAGTTGACAAGTGCAAAAAGCTCAGAGCTGAACATGGCTATTCACACAGGCACCAATGCCTGAAAGTCAAAGGAAGAAGGATCACTACTATAAACTATGAGCATCTTTATTATGAAGCCTGGAGGAGGGGACTGGGCTGCTCTTTCTCACCTCTTTGTGTCAGTCTGCCTCTGCTTATTTCCCTGCTCCTTAGAGAATGGGCTGCTGGTACTTCCTGATCTGTTTTCAGGTGTGTAGCTGGTCAGCAGAGCAGAGGGCTGAGTAATCTGGGATGTGCGTGGGCTATAAAAATCAGACTGCAGTTGGTATCAGCTAGGCCAGAATCCCTCTTCAAAGGGCTTTTCAGGTTTCGCTCACTTGAATTACTGTTGCATTTTCAATCAGTTGCTGCTAACATTTGGGGAGTCCTGTCTTGTGCCTCTTTGTCTCCTGTACCTGGCTTTAAGAGCGGATAAAAAGATCCTGCAGCTATTGATACACTACAAACTCCTACCACTCATTTCCTAACCTGTGAACAGAAAACATGCTGCTTAGATAAATGCAATTCAAATTCACAGGGTACCAGCAGATTTAGTTACAGAATGTATTCACTTAGGGAGGCTTAGCTATGCTTGAATCCAATTGATTTACTACTGGTGATTCGGCTTTGTTGAATCCCATCTGAACTGTATGGGGGAAAGCAGCAAAAACTGCTGGTTTGTGGCTTTCTATTCAAGGCCAGGAAATTCACTCGATGGGGATCAGCCTAACTCAGGGCTTTCTTGCCAATTGATGCTGCACTTTATCTCCCTGACATGGACAGATAAATGAGCTGGGGGAGGCATTGCAGTCGGTTGGAGCCCAAGCTGAACGCGCATTGTTGCCAACTTTGGAAAGCTGCACAATGGCCCTGTCTCCCCAGCAGTTACAGCCGTTGGGGCAGGGACCTGTCGCCTGGAAGGCTGCTAAGAAATAATGATGTAAACTCCTCCCTAAGGATGTGGGAACAATGTTCAAATCTTACGAAGTGGGCAATATCTGTGATAAGGAAACCAGAAAAATCAGGGGCTCAGTGTTCATTTTCTTTCTGCGGCAAGCTGAACACAGTGCTTCAGCTTGAAAAGGACTGGTGGGGAGGTAGGGTGGGAGGCGTGGGAAGCGGGCAGCAGCACGCAGCTTTTCTGGCTCAGATTAACCTCCCCTGTTGCTGCCTTAGGAACCTCAGTTAGACTTGCATAGAGCTACAGTTGTCTGCTCTGTTCAGCAAGTGTAAGTGCACATTAGCGAACAGTCTGTTCTTACTTTGTTGTCAAGGCTCCTAAATACACCCCCAGCATTGAAAACCACTGTAGTAAATACAGTACAAACAGAAACAGGCCGATCTATGGAATTAGTGCATGAGAACAAAGGACCAGACCATGAGCAGAAGGACAGTAATGTGGTGTCAAATGTCATCCTCATGTGATGGCACATGAAAGAGCACTGCAACAGGAGGACAGCATGAATATGGCACATACTGTAATGGATTACTCTGGGGTTGAATTCTCTGTAAGGCCTTGCATTGGTCCAAGGAACTGGTTAGCTCCCCAGATCCTATTAAAGCTGCGGAGGTGATGGAGATGAGGAGGCTCAGAACTTTTGGGGAAGAATTTCAGTTTGTTCTTTACTTGGGCCTTGTTTTCAGCTTATAGAACAATACATTTCTCCTTGAAGAGTAACTGTTTCTAACTGTTAAATATAGAGCTGCTAAACACTTCCAAGTCTAAATTCCCTGAAAAAAAATTCAGAAACTTCTATTGCTCTCAGCCTTCGTTTTAAATGCTATTTTTTTTTCCACTTTGCTTTTAAAGAGTATTCCAATATATACACCAGATACCTGTACATCAGCTTCTATGAACTTTGTTCAAGGTTCACAAGCACATGTGACACATCTCTTTATTTTCCCAGCTTGTGAGTGCAGACTCACATCTTGTATATTTGTCACTTTTGGATGCACCCCAAAGGAGGTTAACAAAGTCCTTTCCCTCTATGCAATATTCAGAGTCCTGTAACAAGCTGTGACCCCGAATGCTTGTCTTACTAATGTTAAATACCACTTCACAGTGACAAGTCTGGGATTTTGATGCCTAATTTGGGAGCTACTGCCATAGAAGTAAGTACTTTTTGAAGTGATGACTTACTATTATTTCTAGCAACAGTCTCAGAGATTTATTACTTTGAGCCATGATAATAGATCAAGGTTTTCTTCCTGTCATTATATTTCTGGGAATTCTACAGCTCTACATGTCTCCTCAAAGTTCTTCCTAGCACAGATTTGCACATTCTCAGAGGACTTAAATCCCTTTCTCTCTCTCTCTCTCTCTCTGATTATTTTTTGTTATGTTCAGCACATCCTCCTTTGCTAGCTTTTGCCACTCAACAAAAACGTCAGTATTTTCTTAGCCCCCTACCAAACCCTTACGTGAATATTTCTCAAATGGATCAGCAGATTCTTGTTAAGAGTTCAAATAATGCATAAAATCAAGTCTGTGATGCTCCTTCGGGCCCCAACTGTAGTTCACCAGCAGATGGTAGCAAACATCGCCTTCCTTGCGAGCTCCGCCTGGGCTTCAGTGAATGAGAAAGGGCCGGGGTGCCTCATCGGAGTCATTTGTTTCCAGCTAGAAGAAATAAGCTGTAAACAAAGTAGTTGCGCAACTCGGAACAAGGAGGATAATCACGGAAACCACGGAAATATTGCTGCATTCGGGACAGAAGAACTAAGTAGAGGTCGGAACAAATTCACTGCAGTGACTTGCTCTGAATGGCATGAGAAGCATTTTGGTGTCACTGTTATTGTTCTCGTGGTGACAAAAAGGGACCATTATTTGCAATGTAGCAAATGAACAACATTCAGAGAGTCATGATAAAATTGAAACTGCTCTGGGTCAGCTCTGCCCGTGTATGTTGACCCTTTGTACTGAAGACATGGAAAGTTCAGGATGGGTATTTTTACTAAAGGGAGTTTCTAGCCATTTATTTGGGGGTTTTGTGAGCTGTACCACTCTAGTTCTTTTATATTTGATACGGGCTGTTGATTATCACTTTCTCTCACTCTCTTCTGTATGCTTCTCATTCAAATGGCTTGTTATGGCAGCAACTTCTCAGTTTCTTTTTAATGACAACAGCTAAAATAACAACTACTGAAATGAGAGACAGAGAAAGCAGAGAGGGACAGGATAAAGCACAAGCTGCTAAACTGTGGTGTAATTCCCATAAGGAAATGTCTCTTCACTTATAAGATAGTACAGCATAGATCTGGGCAAACTATTTGTGGCAAATCATTGGGTATTTTTTGCCTCTACTGTTTTCAGTTGTACCACCTCTCCTTTCAACTACCTTACTGAAGATTTGAAATTCTTTGGCTTCTTCAAGCAAACACTGTTTAATTCCATAAGCAGTTTCTGGGAAGCATTT
Source organism: Corvus moneduloides (assembly GCF_009650955.1). Lineage (NCBI taxonomy): Eukaryota > Metazoa > Chordata > Aves > Passeriformes > Corvidae > Corvus > Corvus moneduloides. The sequence continues at coordinate 47,229,256 of NC_045477.1, read as the reverse complement.
CCTTTGTGCTCTTTTCTCCATCAATAAGTGTTTGATGACTAAAATCCTAAAAGTTGCCTGACTGCATACTGAAATTTATTTCTATGCTTATTTACTGGAAGTTTTTAAAAAAATAGTCTAAATGCAATTTAAAACTAGACAATGGCTTTTTATAGGTATAAAAATTACTCCTTCTCCAGTGCTTACCATATTCTGAGCCAGAAAACTTTTATTGGTTAAGCTTTTAGAATAGAAAGGAAGGAAATCAGTTACACTGTTATGCTGCTCCTTTCACAGGATGACTTGATCTAGAAAGCAGTGCAGAACGCAAATGGGACTGGCTGCACCTCTGTCAGTGCTTATGCCCCCTACCTGAGGATTTCAGCTGAAGCTGTCAGGATTCTCCTTTGGCCTTAAATCCTCCTATTTTCTTGCAACTATTCAAAATACGTAAATACTTCTGTGTCTTTGGCAGGTATAGCTGGCCTGAGTCCTTTTAGCTCCATTGGCATCAGTCAGGGGTGTTATATTGTGTTGAACTTCATGTGCAGGGTACAAAGTCCTCCCAGTGTGACAACACTTGTCTCCCAGAGCTATGCCCTTGACAGAGGTGATGATCAATCAGTTCAGGCACAATCCAAAATTTTGCTTTGGAATTTTTGGCCCATATCATTTGGCAAGGAGATATGCTGGGAAAGGCCTGGACATTAGTCAATCTCACAATGTAATTTGACAGAGGTAGAACTGAAAGAGGGCATGTGACAGTATTTTGAATGTCATGGTTTGGCAGTATGGTAAATCTGCCTTCAGGGACCCTCACGTTTCATGAGAAATGCCGTGGCTATCTGAAGCCAAGATTTGATTTAACATTAACTCACTGCTCATTCAAATTTGTTCAAAACCATTGATGAATCTATTTTGTACTGTCAGCCTTTATGCCCAATCAGGTACAATCTGTCTGCACATTTCTGTTCTTATGCTAGATCAAGGAACATCTACCTCCCACAGCCATCATAAAGCCTTCATAGAAGGATGAAACCATTACAGAGCTTAAACTATCTCCTGTGTAGTGCATTTAATCTGTCTGAACTGCAGTCACCTTCTCAAGCCTGATGAAATCCATTTTATACTGTTGGTGGTGCTTAGATATGCCATCATGGAACCGCAGCCTAAACACAGCCATACAGAAAGCTATTGTCAAAACTGTGAAGTCACACCTCTGTTTGATCACATTTGCTCTCCCAATACACATACTGATGGACATCCACTGTTTCAAATATTACACCCAAATTTTCTGTATTTACTAGTCAACATCAGCTCTACCTTTAGTCATCCTTTACTGGCCTGATGACATATTAGGAAAGGAGGTCAGAGGTCTTGATTAATCTGGGTAAGAAAAAGGTGGGAAAGAGCAAAAGGGAACTGAAATTTGTCACCGAACAGGATGACTAGAAAGCCAGTAAACTGCAAGTGGGAATTGCAAGGTTCTTGTTGTACACAAAGAAGGGTTGTTTCAAGCTCTATGGAGACTAGAAAATATGATGGCGCAGCACCAAAACAAAGAGGCATGTGTAAGGGGGAAGTTTGGGATTTGTCTTGTAGAAGTTTTGGATTCTGACCAAAAAGAATAAAATTTATGTGAAACACTGATCTTGATGAGAATACGTTATGAAATTATAGAGTGGCTATGTGTTTTCCCCATGGGATTCAGTTTCTGTTCCAGTGCAGATGTTTGGCTCTTGGTAGTCATAGTAGTACTGGGGTATTATAAATCACTTAGTCAATATGTGAAGGTCTTCTCACTATTACTGTTAAAAAATGAGCAGTTGCAAACTTGGGGCAGCATGTAGAAATCATCTTCCACAGCAGTGGTAATTCATTCCTCTTTATACAGTATCCATTGTCTTAGTGCAATTAAAAGCATCCTAAATGCTTTACAAAATATTAAAAGACATAGTCCTGGCCTAAAGTGCTTTCTGGTTTAGTTCAGACATGACAGAAGACATGTGAGAAATGAGACTGAGATGGTGCAGGGATGAGTGAGACCCAGAGTTCCTCTAAAGAGAGCACTCTGATGTGATGTTTATACAATCTAAGCATTAAATTGTGTCCATCCCCCCTCTCCTTTTTGAAGTCAGCATAACCTTTTTCAGAAGCGATGGTTGTATGATATTAACTGGCACTGAAAGAGTTCTGACTGATGACAGCTTCATTTTTTACTTTCGATAAGAGCTCTTGTGAGTCACATCACAACCTGGGGCATTAAAGAAACATGTATCAATTTATCTTAATATGCCATACTGTAAATCAGAGTGATTTACCTGCTGATTTAGAAGAACTTCAGCAACCTCTGCAGCAGGGACAGGCACCTCCAATTGTTTGGGGGTGGGCAGTTGAGAAAACACATATTGCATACATCCTTTAACTCCCAATGTGACCATGCGGTAGAGGTATTTCCTGAGCTGTACTCTGTTTAAGTTCCTTTTAAGGCCAGCAAATTCTAATCAGGCTAGTAAAACCTCAGTGGTCTTTGCAAAACTGGTCTCAGCAGCAGGGAATGTTTAGCACTGTCTTTTACTGCTGTATTGACGATAACAGCACTTCTCACAAAAAATATTTCCTGGCAACACGTCCTCTCTGAGAGCCAGAGAGAAAACTGTAGCTTGAAAATCTTACAAGTGGGGAAAAGTAGTTCCTTTGCCTTTGTGAGCCTCTGGCAGTTACTGAGGTTCCACAGTGCAATATTCACTCACTTCCCAAGGAAACAGGTCAGTTTATCCATGTTGATCATGGATCATACTGTGCCGGTTCTGCTGCTGTTACTGATCCTGAGGGTTAGGAAATACAGGATACAGGATACTGCGTGGATTTTCTGAGGTCTCAGTATTATCACACCAAGACAGGAATGTGTCCTTCCTACTGGCCATGGGGTCTCTCTGTGATCAGAGAGGACGGGTGGAACAGCTTCCTTAGACAGGCACTTTGCGTTCAGGGACAGAGGTGACAGACAGGCACATCTAACTCTCTGGAAGGACCATGCCATTTGCTTCCTTTCATGTCTTTAAGCATCCCTCCCTCTGTCCTCTTTGACCAGGCAGTATTGTCTGTCTATGGTTTAGATGTGATCAAATCAGCATCCTAACACCTAGCTCTTTCCAAGGGAGGATTTCAGAGGATCGTATTGCTGGTGGCACTGGGTATTTGCTTAATGTTCATGAAGAGAGATTTACATCCTACAGTGATCAGCAAGCAGCTCTGTAAGGATGTTACATTGGATCAGTGGTCATTATGTCTCCTTTGGCTCTGATTTCCAGCACCCAAGCTGAATGATGAGGCTAACGAACTCAGGAATCCAACACATTTGTCAAAATGCACTCCAAGTCCCGTTGTTTGACTCCATATGGAATTTCATTAATTAATGGCTCTGAACATTCTCCAGCACCACACTGGCCTCCACTGGCCAGCCTCAGGCTTGGCTTGAGCCAGTTTTGCAGGCTCTGTTTCTCACAACCATGTGGTTGAAAGGGGTTGCAGGCAGTGCTGAACCTCTGCAAAAATGAGGTGGAATTTTAGCAAATATTCTCCACTATTAACTTATTCTTGCTTGTTTTCCTTATTTCCCAGTCTAATGTTGGGATATTTCACCTCTCTGCCATTATCTGTCGTCTCATTTCCACGTTGAACTAAACTAAGGGGCCCACTGGTGCTGCATGGATCCTGTAGCAGGGAGGGGTTCTGCTGGCCTTGCTCACATGACACATCTTTCAGTAAAATAGTTCTGGGAAGAAAAAAGCCATGCTTGAAAGAGGGAACTGGAGTGAGCAAAAAGTTTTCCATTTAAAGTTGGTAAATCGCTTGATAAAATGAATGAAACAGTGAGCCTGTGCATAACTCAGGGTATAGCGTATGTGGTGTGACAGAATTCTTGTGACCTCTTCTCTGTCTTGCCATCCTTTGGGCAATAATATCACAAAGCTCTGGAAGAACACTGTGACTCCAGGTAAGCTCAAAGATAAGCTGAGCGGCTTTCGCCATTTAAACCTCTTTAGGGTCCCAATGCATTAACAGGAGATTTACGTAGACCGAAAGTTACATAAACAGGCATTTACGAAAAAGTTCTCTTTCATTTAGGTGCCAACATTTTACTTCACCCTGAAAGCAAAGGCATTGCATCGGCATTTAACACTGTGGCTGCTACTTCCTTCCCCCAGGGCTCTGAAGTTGTGTTTTGGAAGATCAGTAACGTGTCTATGTGTAGTCTGCAAGTTTGGATTTGTTAAAGAGCATTAAAGTATATAGAGTTTGATACTTTCTTTGGTTCAACATCAAACCAAGCATTTCTTCTCTATTCAAAGCTGCCATTTCGACCTTTACCACTGTATTAGAAAGCAGCAGCCAGCTCAGCTGTTTGCAGGAGTTGTTTGCCTTCTATGAACTCAGATTAGCTGTTCCAGTAACACTATTCTTGTATACTATTATAACCATTAACTAGTAACTCTTCAACACAATGAATCTCTGTATTCAGAAGAAACTAGAGCACTCAGTGGGTCCAGTGCCCATTACTCAAAGGATTTTGTACCAGGGTTTGTCCCTGAATTACAGAAAACATTAACCATCCGGAAACTAATCATGCAACATTCTCTTTAGTTACTGAGTCCTTGAAATATCCACTGATTTCTCGTAAGGCATAAAAGGTCTTTGCAATTTTCTCTCAGTGTTTTTCAGGAAAATGGTTAAGGGGGCACTAATTACAGGTTTTAATGGCTGAAGAGTCTCATTAAAGAAGATCCATAAGGACCAGCTGTCTAGGTTAAGAGACATAGTATTTTCACTTCTGGAGCAAGGCTAGGAAGGCCTGTGTTTGTGCTTAGCCCTCTCTTACTAGACAGAGTCATTGCAGTTTCTAAACTATGGGCCTGGCATACTCTGCAGGTGACCCAAAAACCCTGGTCTCTCCATCATCTTTATAGGCAGGCAGTGGATCCCACCTAACCATATTTTACCAGTGAAAGCAGTGTGGTAGTTCAAGGCCTGGAGGGGCAATGATATGTATACATTTGAGTGTTATCTCAACAAACATTCATTATGCAGACAGAGAATGGACCTTGATGCAAGAGTGGGAAAGATTCCCAGATCCCAGGTTAGTTATTGTCAAACATCAGATTTATAAAGCAGAAGAATGACATTTCTACCTGTAAGCAATGCACCATTCATTTGTCCAGAAACTGAAGGACTGGTTGTCTCAAATGATGGATAATCTGAGCTGCTGTGTTTCTGAACTTAAAAATGCTACTAATGACCATTAGTTATGAGGGTGACTAATGTTCTTGTTTGTGCCAATGTTTAGCCAGTCTGAAGAGATGCAGGTTTAGTAAATGATCTCCAGACTTTGAGACTCTGCCCAGTTCTACATCCAAAGCTCAGCAGCAAGAGGGAATCATTTATGCCACTCTGAAGTGAAGAAATAACAGAGTGAAAGCATTAAAGCAGTAAGACAAAAGCCTGGCTTTAGCCAGGGTACAGAAAAGTATTCAGCTGATTTTGAAAGCTGGTCTCCTCCTCTCAGTTGCACTGCACACACTGCAAGATAACTCTTGCTTTAAACGGAAGGTACCATTTGTAACATACCCAATCCATAATTTAGAAGAATGTAGACATAAAGCATCATGTATAGTTCAGTAACACGACCTGAATAACTTAGAATTTCAACTGTAAAATTCAGAATCCAAGATTGCAGACTGAACTTTTCTGATGAATTAATTTTCCCCAATTAGAGATCTCATAGCTGTCCTTGTGTTGTGAGCAGTGCAGATCATTCCACTGATTATGCTCTGCAGTTTTGTCAGCAGAACAATTTACTGCAGCCTGTCCATGTGTAGTGAATCTGTAATGAATTATGGAAATTTGCTGTGAAAGCCTGACCTTTTCCAATGTTTGTTTCGGCATTTCCCAGTACTTCTGTTTTAATGGTCTAGGCAGAAAGAAGTAATGTCAAATATTGCTAAAGAAATTCACTTAAAAGTCTATCTATACACATGAAAACTCATCCTTACAAAGATATTACTTCCTTCTGCCTAAAGTAACACAAATATTACACTGAGACAAAACTTTGGAGAACATAACAGGCTACTCATTAGGTTTTCACCAAGGCAATCAGAGTTATTGCAAACACAAAAATTGTTTGAAGTTGTCTGTTAATCAGATATACACTGCACAGCATGTGATCACCATTAATGTGGATTTCAAAAAGCTCAGAAGTATGGCTCTGTTTTCTCATATATCCTGAAAAATAGTTTTTATCTCAACAGTTGTGAGATGCATTGGCAAAGTATTGTAATTTGAAAGTTTAATTCTGAAACAGAGAGTTAACCTGGGAAGGGAATCCTCTGACATTAACTTACATGGCCTCTGATGGGCACAGGGTTGAATATCTCAGCTGGTAAAAGGATACTGTGCTCTGGACATATGTGGTTTGATATGAAGCCTTATAAATCCAGGGAGAAGCTTTCTAGGCTTTGGATCACTCTTCTGAGACCTAATTCAATACCAAGTTAAGATGGATCCATTTCCTAAACAAAGCCACAGGTATAGGCAGATAACAAAGGAGCTTCTGTATTCTTTTAGGCAGGCAAAAAGGGAGATTTTATTATTTATTTATCAGAAGCCCTGAGGTAATGACTAGTCCAAAGAATCAGAATGTGTGCAGATGCACCCTCTCAAAATTATCATGACCACAGTATTCCTTGATTTACTGACAGCATGGTCAGATGAGCAGCACAGATCCAGACTCTAAAGTTACAAAGTAACTGCAATGCAATTTAAAATCCTTTGCTCTGAGGCTGATGTAAGCATATATGCTTACAAGGCTTCACAAGGGATTAGAAATTTATCTCTTGGCCATTCTCTTCTTCCAGATAAAGGGATGATCTTCTTCAGCTTTAGGATGCCCAGGTGGACCATTTGTGCTTCTAAATCTGACTGTCATGGGACATTTAGAAAGGTGTGAAATCAGACCTTATAAAGAAGCAGAAATTGTGGAGCTAGTAACGGGACAGGAGATGTAGAAACCTACAGTGCCATCTGCACTGAAGACCTTTGTTGTTTATAATGTAGCTGTGTCAGTGCAACCCCTTGAGGTTAATGAACCATTCCCTGGTGCTGTTGTTACTGCACTAGCCTACAAGAGCCGTTTGCAGCACTGGAAGTCCTGTTTTGCTCCTAGGTAAAACCCATCTATATAAGAGGCTTGGTAGCATCACAAGTAGGCAAGAATGATGCTGTTTTGGTACTGCGGGCTGTGTCACCTCATACTTTAAAACTTCCTGTTTGTAAAACACATTTTGTGTTTTAAACTTACAACAATTGCCTGTTGAATAGGGGAAAAGAAAGCAAAAGGGAACTCACCTCGTCTACTTACAGCACATTACTTGATTTGCAGTCTAAACAAGATATTGCTTGAATGTTACAATATTGCCATGAAATAAACCTATCAAATTGGGCAGGAGTTGTATGGTTGTGTAGGGAAAGGGTCAGATACCCTACTGCACTCACCTCTTGCTTCAGAGTTGCAGGCTGAAGTGTGATGAACCACAGTAGAAACGGTATCAGGGGGCAAAAACATGAGGGGGAAAATGCTGACCTTTATAGCATTTGGTGCATTCTGATGAATATATGCATAGGGGTGTTTTAATATTTACTTACCATTGTAGTGTGTTTTGTGTTCACAAAATATGTTCATAATGGGGCTGCATTCTGTTAGATGGTATCTATGTAGATGTGAAGGGTTTCTGCCCTGAAGGATTTATAAACCAATAATTCTAGTTCAGTTTAAACAGAAGTTATTTAGTAAGCAAAGCCTTTGGAAGTCTGTTTCCTGCTTATATTCTGTAGTGACTTCTATATTTTCAGATATGCTGGGAAAAGAATTTCCTGAGCTCAAACAAACTACTGACCTGCTTGTCTGATAGCTGTTCACTATATGTATTTCCCCGTGACCAAGGTTTGTTTCACCTGGAGCTGGAAGTTCAGGAGCTTAGAAGGCTGGTGCCTGTGTTCCTGTTAGCAGAGTTCCACTAGACCACAAAGGGAACTCTTGTGGAGGCCAGACTGCATCATCATGTTTCACCCTTGTTATCCAAGCCAGCAGCAAATTCATTTAGTTTAGAGCCAAGAAAGATCTTGTCTGTGGTGGGGAGTGGGAGATTATTCTGTGAGTAATTTTAAATGGTCTTAGTGTCAGGGATTCTTTTTTTTTTGTCTTTTAAGAAACTATCCCATGGTCTTGGTTTTTAGGAAATTCCCTTTGCTATTTGATGTAATTTTTCCTTTACTGAGCTTTATCATTATGTCTATAACAAAAACTACATGGATGTGAAATCCTAAAGCACCTTTTTCTCCAGTTTATTTTCAAACAAATGACTTGAAAAATAGATTTTTGAACAGATTTTATTATTGAAATCCTGAAACTGTTAAAATCAGTACCACCTGCTCATGAGTTGAATAGGTTCAGATTTTTTTCTTTGTAACGAATATACTGCTAGGGTTTTTTTTCTTCTATGATCTTTAGAACTAGCTGACACCTAAATTATTCAATTGCAGTATAGATTGTGTAGAAAAGTGTGAAGAACATTAGCAATGATCAAGGGACAGCTGACTTGACTTCCAGTAAGAAGACATTTTGCTACCAGATGTGTTCATACTCTTTGCAAATGTAGTTTTAGAGCTTACTGAATATTGCTTGCTTTGGAATGACCTCGCATTATGTTTTATGAACTCCTGAAACAGATTAACAAGACTTAGGGCCTCTTACAGGAAAGGTACACTTCTATGATTTTACAACATGAAGTTTTCCCCCAGCCAAACTGGGGATGGCTCAGCTCCTGTCACAGAAGTACAGTCTGGCATATAAAGGTAAGCCAGCTCTGGTCTTGTCTGTCCTTAATGCAGTGGACTATATTAGATGTTGGTTCAGTATTTGTGAACTGGAACTATGACTGTAGGGTGGGTGATTTGGACTCAGTGCGGTGGGCATTGCTGCAGCCCTGTGGTGGAGCAGAATCCTTAAACATGTGACAATGTTGTGTCTTCTTGTACAGCAAGGAGAATTACTGCAGAAGCACCAAACTGCTAAAAGCAATACACCTCAAAAAAACCTTTGCTACGGCTAAGACTGTAGGATCTAATGGCTTATTGCGACCTCTTCGGAATATTTCCCCTCGGGAACCCTCTGGATGCTTTTTGTGAACAGATGCTCCGCAGGAATTTTGTTTCAGATTTTATGCCAAAGAATTGTAGAATAAACACACATTTTATTTTAGAGGTATTTTGATGCTTCTGCATTTGTTTTTTAATAAAGCTAGAAAGTGTGGAGAGGACTGGAAGTTAAACAGACTGAGTACATCAACTTCTCTCTTTTGCCACGCCATAAAAATACCAGTCTCAAATCAAGTTACAAATGATCCTTTAAGGCAGATTAATTCGAATGTGCTCTCTCAACCCTATTAAACTGTCATCTTCCCCGGAGTGTGGATGGGCACAAATCAAGCGCGCAGATCACAATGACCCTGGTCTCTGTGTGGGAGTTGAAAACTCATCTGATGGAGGGTTTGTGAACGACCTTTCGCTTTGTACCAGGCTGCATCGCACTCTCCAGTCAAATACCCATTTAATCCTTAATCTAGTGCAAGTGAAGTTGTTCACATGCGAGCCCTGAATTCCCGGCAGGAGCGAGCTGTGCCCCGGGCGAGCCCCGGCTGCAGTGAGCGGGAGCACCGCTGGAGGGCGAGCGGGGGAAGCGCTCCGCGCCGGCACGGCCGAAGCGCTGCCCGGCTCCTCCTGCCCCCGGCCCGCAAAGAGACCCGTGCGCCTTGCACCGCTACGTGTGAAACGTGGGCTTGTTTCAGAGCCCCTGAAGCAGGGTTTTTTTTTTTTTGTCCTTCTGACATTAACAGTATAAAATCTTCATTAAGTTCTTCTCTTGTTTAGCTCCTCAAAGAAGAGTCAATGAGTCACATTGAGTCGCTGAAGCATTCCCAGAATTACACTTCCTAGACTTTAGAAAATATCAGAACAATAACAACATTTCCCCTTGTGCTTTTGGAGGAACACAAAATATGAATCCCATTAGTTTAAATAGTTGTGGTATTGGAAATTGTACTGGTCACAGGTTTTATTTTTTCCTTGGTGCCACAAGTTGTAAAGTCAAGTTGAAATAATAGGAAGACAGAAGGAAAAAAGTAGCATGGTGTTCCGTGAACACTAGTGGTATCATTATCTTCCCTTTGTTTTCAGATATAACCTAGTGAAAGGCTCTTTCAAAAGCTAAACGCCTTGGTTGAATCCTTTCTCTGAATCTATTTACCAGCACAAAAGACTTCGGCCTAAGAATCAACACAAAACCCTGAAGAACAAGGGCAAATGGAACAAATGTTCTGCCGATCTTGTGCTATAATGTAGCATAACTTTTAATTTGTGCATAGCCAGGAGACGAGGTTTTTGTGTTTATAAAGGTCATGATTTTGGTACTCTCTGAACTCCTGAAGATCTGCTTCTAATCCCTTCATTTAGCACATACTAGGAAGTGATAAATCTGTATAATTCATTTTAGAAGTAGTGGTACACTTTAAAAGCATTCTGAAATTATTTAGCTTATCAGTAAATCGAGTGACATTTCTACTTCTCTTTGCAGTTTTTTCCCTGCAGTTAAAGGACTTTGTTTATTTTATGTGTGTCATCTACAGAGTTTGTACTTCAGTTGCTTTCAGACAACCTCTTAAGGCAACAGTAGTCTGAGCCTTATATTTTCCATCAAGCTTCTGACTATGTTGTGAAAAAACTAACTTCAACTAATGCTGACAGTAGGATCCATGTGCATTTTTCAGTTGGATATATTAACAGTCCCTGTAGAGGTGATGTTTCAAATTCAAAGCCAGAGTAACTACACTGTCTGCATTATTTGTTCTTCCTTCACCCTAATCCAGAGCGATGGTGAACAGATGCAATATTCTTCTTTCGATCAGTGATTTCCTGTCCTCAAAGGACCTTGTGAAATTGCCTCTCCTTCCCATTTCCAGATGGTCATTCAGAAGTTCAGTTGAATTAGGTTTTGAAAACATTAAACATTATCTCATTCTGTTCCCTGTGATTATGGTTTTATTACTTTTATGAGAAGGGCTTGCTGAACACTCTCTGATCTGAACACAGACTGTTTTTGCCTGGGACTTGGATGGCACCACATCCAAGTCGTCCATGAAATCTACCCGAAAATTTTGCAGACAAATTAGTCCTGAAGGGTCTACAAATGTAGAATTATGAGAGTATCTTTTTCCTCAGGGCAACTTTATCTTACCATTATCTCTCAGGGTTTTCAATCCTTCCTGTCACAATCTAGTGGATACCTGCGTGCTAAAGCTTTGGTGTTACCTTATTAGCAGTAGATTTAAGACATGAGTTTTGGTTGTTCAATGGTTTATTTTGCCCACTGACTTCGAGAAAGTGCTGGCAGCAACACTTAATAAATTTTTCATTGGTAAGAACCTCACCAGCTATCAGTTTTCTATTTCTTGTCCACTCGGTTTTCCATAGAAAGTTTGAGATGTGGATCACAAGAATTGTCTTTGACAGGCTCCTATTAATAGTTTTCAAATGTGAAGAAGTACAGAGGTTTCTGTTTCTCAAAATATTTCCATGGATCATGTTCTGATTAAAAATGTATGTATCCTATTATGTGCACAAGCTGTGTCCCCTGAGATGTGAAACTTGTGACCTACTTTGAAAACAGCACTACTGCAGTTCCCCAACTTCTGCTGGACTCTCTTTCTCAGTATCTGCAGCAATTTCCTGCACTATGTTAGAGGCTTCTTTGGATGTGACCTGCTGCCCACAGTAACCCTTGCTGTCATCCATCTTTATGTTGGCAAGCTTCCATTTTATGCCAACATTCCTGCCAGAACAACTGAAGAATGAATCAGTCAAGTCACCATAATTCTTTCTCAGTTAAAGAGATTTATTTTCATAACCTGGAGCTCTGGACTCCATGAAACATCTGGATGTCCGGGCCCCTGTTCCTTGGCCTTTGGTAGCTGGATGATTTCATGAATCTGATGCAGAGTTGAGCTCATTTATCTTATTCTTCCTTGTGTTCAAGGTTTGGATTGCTCTGTGCTATTTTTCACTCCCATTAAAATCTCTCAGTTATTTTGTCATCTGCTGCTGAGAATATCAGAGGAAACTAATATTTGATCAGAGTAAACTGATAAATCTGATATAAATGATCAGAGTACTTCTGGAGACAGTGTGGTGCTGGCTTCTCCTGCCCTTGTTATAACAATGTGCCTACTAGAAGAGGTGCCTGTCTCCCTTCCATTAAAAGGGGTGGAGTCTGCTTGCCTACCTGCCTGTCTAGATGCTCAAGAGACTGGATAGGTATTTCTGTAGGTGCAAATTAACCATATCAGCAATACAGGAGAGTGGGAATGGGGCAAGAGGAAGCCTGGGGAGAGGTTTAACACAATAGAAGGAGACTGAGGAGAGAGGAGATGTGAGGAGTTAGGAGGGGACCGAGGATGAGTAAGCAGAGAGCTAGAGGTGTTGTGTGGGAATAAAATGAAGAGAGAGAAAGATGAGGAGGTAATCTCAAATGGAGAGGGCTTTTTTAGTGAAAAAAGATAGCCAGAAGTAGGTGCAAATCATTACAAGAAGTGAGGAAAAGGAATGGTCACTAGAGGTTGATGAAGTACAGGAAACAATGTTGTACATTGGGAAGAAGGATCTCCTCTGTACTGGAGGCCCTGTTACCTCAGCCAGCTAGAGGAGCAAGACTGCCCTTGTGTGCATGTGTAGACTGAAATCTTGGTTAAGATATTTTACAGTGGGGAAGTGGGGGACCTTTCATTTGAAAAGTTTACTGTAAAAACATGGGGTGATGGATGATTTTGTTTTGATTCAAAATTGGTAGCCACAGTCTGGTTTATTTCATAGTGCTTGAAACTTCTTGATGTGCATCTCCAGGAGAAAGACATTTCCTAGCTCTGTACCCTTCATGAGTTTACTTTAAATTCATTAGGCTCTCCAAAGATCATTAAAGAGGTTCTGCCATGCTTAACAGGGCCCCAAATACATTATCATATCAGTTATGATCTTTTGATTAGACTTTGCCTTCAGCTTAACTACAAGCTCCCTTGAGAAAAGTGGCCGTAATTGAGTGTATTTTGATATTGAGAATACATTCTGTCAGTTTTTTGATAAAAATTCTATGTGTACCATAAAATTTTCTACCCGATTAAAATAGAATAATAACAAAACATGAAGAACTTAGTTTATCATATCTGCACCAACACAAAATTATTATGTTCTTCTAGATAATTACTTCCAGTAGAAGTTCTGTCAATGAAAAGTAGAGGAGAGAATAATTCATGATTAATGCAGGCCTCATCACACTAGTGTTATTTAAAGTATTAGCCACAATAAAGTATTGTTGGAACATCCTGCTAGAAAAGAATTAATGTATTTGTGGAATAAGATGGAGTGCTTGGAAATATTAATTTTTCTTACATATTCTTATAAATTATATATGTAAGGACAAATTAAGGAAATCTATTCCTTCCAGCAGCCATGCCATAAAATGTTTGGCATCCCATCACCTGGATTGCAAAAAATTCTTTCAGTTTAACATATATTTTTTGAAAGTTTTCATTTTTCTGTTCAGAAAATTGGTTATTTGCAATATAGCAATTATTAAGTCCAGGTTGAATGTACCTCTTAACATACATAGTCAAGATGTTTGTAAATTTCACCCTTTAAATTCAGGGTTCATAATTTGTTTCAGGAAATAGAGTGTTATATATTAGAGATACTGTATTTACAGCCATCTCTAGACCATGTTTATTTTGAGTTTTGTTTAAGAATTATGAAATCCTTATGGGTTCAACTGTTTAAGGAATTGACTTTTAGCTCTCAAGTCAAATGAGAAACTCATGTAACTATGTGTCTGCTACTTTATGAAAATATCATTTAATTTACAAAACAACTGTTTTCAAATTTAAATAGTGCTATTTTTTGTTTGCTTTTGCCTCTTTAAAAGTTAATTGTAGACTGAGTTCTGAAGAAAATTTACATTAAAAAAAAAGAAATAAAAACTAGACTTTAAAAAATTTCTACATCAAATGATTTAAGCTATTTTGTATTTTTTTCTTTTAGTGGCTAAAGCTCAGAGGATTTCAGAATAATTCACCAATAAAGATGCATTTGTTAATGTGGGAAAATAATGTTATTAGGCTCAGTAGAGAAGAAACACCTTTACAGAGTAGTTTACTTTTGAATTTGATGTGCAAAAGTATTTGTATATGTGTGAATCTATAATTCTTTCAGATGCACCAAATAAGGGTTAATGTTATCTCTAGGCCAGAAGCTGTTTATTAGCACTGGCATGCCACTGAGTTCCATCTCCATGTCTGCTGAGTGAAAAGATATTAAAGCACTAACCTAATATAGTGAAGCAATAAAACCTATTTGTGCCATCATTGTGTCACACACTTGTATTCCAAAATAACAGAAGCAAAGAAAAATCTGTGTAGTGTTGCAGCATGAATGTGCTGCTCCTTCACTTGGGTAACCAGTTATCTCCCACCGCTATAGCCACTGTATGTTTTTGGCCACATTTTGCAGCTCTGATTCTGCTGGTTTTCCACAGCTCCGTATCACAGCAGCCCTCCAAGCACACTTCAGAGCTTCAGATCTCTACATGTGGGGACAACACAGTGAAGGGGCCAGCAAAAGGAAATTTGAGTAATGCTTGGTAAATTGATTCAAGAAAGCAGACATTTCTTGGAGACAGACTTCAGATCGATATTCAGATCTGGTCTGTGGTAAGCAGTGTCCATATATTTGCTTGAGCTGGAGGATGAAAAAACATGTTCTATGTGTTGTGTTAGTTCTTGTTTTATTGCTTTCACAAAGATTATGCATAGTCAGAACCTTAGAAGCTGACCAGAAATGTTTCTTATGTAAAGTTGTACACAATTTTATCAAATCTGTGTTACCTAATAGTCCTATAAATTGTTTGAGGTATTATATAGATGTCCTAGGCTACAGAGGAACTGATTTTGGCATTTCCTAAATGAAAAAATGAAAAGAAATCAGATGGAGGCATTTTATTGTGGCTGAGAGCCACCAGAGACTCTGTGCTTCACACAAGAAGTTATTTCCTTGTAGGTAGTGCAGGAACAGAAGTTTGTTGCCAGTACTGCACACAGCAAACACTCTGGTTCATCCAACTGGCCCCATCATTACCGTGCTACTGCCAGCACTGGTCTATTGCTTCCTTCTGGGTCCCTGGTTTTGGAACAGAGTGGGGGAAAGGGCTATTTGCCCACTGTTGTTTGAACAAAACCTAATAAACCAGGCCCTGTCTCTACGAGGTGAGACTTAGCAAAGAGTCTCTGCCTGTGGCACAAAGGTTACTAATTAAAGACTTTGCGCAAGTAGCTAAGCTGACAGACAAGGTATTAGTAAAGAAAAGTGCTGCTGTGCTCAACCATTCAGACTGAGCGACCAAATTTCCCCCAGGAGGTGCAGAACAGGTTTGTGAGGACACACTGTATCTGACCACACAGCAGTGGTACTAGAGCAGTATTCATTATTGGAAAGAAAAACGATGATGCATTTTTCCAGCACAGCACGTGGTTAGATGGGACTGTGGCCTTTCACCCTGACATTCTCAGCAAAAGTTGCACTTTGTGTAAGTGACTCACAGGACATGCCAGCTTCGGTAGTTAGGAAACGTGTCTGTGCCCTCTGGCTTCGTTAGAAACCAATAAGCAGAACAGTAAACAGACTACGAGTTTTTGGCATTTTGGGTAAGGTTGCTTTTAAAATGTTCTTCTGTATTTGAAAGGAGGACATGACTCACTTAGCAGAGTTACATTATAAATGCCGGCTTAAAAGTGCCCCATAATAGCGCTTTTCATTGCAGGCTCTCTGCTCGCAGGGCTGGGAAGAGTACACCCTGCCACACAGACCTGCTGTCCTTTCTTCCCTTGTTAAAGCAATGCTTTGATGCTGGCATGGAGACAGATGCAAACTTAGCGCGGCTAAACACCAGTTTCCTCTGATCACAGTCTTTGCCAGGGTCTTTGCATATCAGCCCTCAAAACACTCACAGGAAAGATCTCAGAAACAAACTTGAGTTATAAGTTACAATTGCCTGTTATTAGTTACAGTGTTATTGTCACTTTAGAGCACAGTAATGAAATTGTCAAGGATGGAGAGAAGTTTTTTGTTCAGTAATTGCATTAAAATACAATTTAAAGATATAAAAAAATCTATAAATCTGTAAGATCAAAGTGAAGCTGCTTAATCAGACTCTTTTGGTGGCCAGTTTCTGACCCACTACAGTTTTTAGTTCCTGTTCATGTTCCTGTGTTGCTGCAGACTGCAAACTCCTCTGGCTTTCCATGTGGAGGAGTGAGACTCACCTCCACTTTGCTCTATCAATATATTTAATGGCTTAGATTTAGAGAGCTGAGCACTTGAAATAGCCCTTAAATGACATTCAGTGGCCTTCACATTTGCAGTGGCATTTTCCTGCTCTGAAAACCTGTCATTTTAAATTGTCTTTGAATTCTCAGATGACTTCATTGAATTTATCTCATTAGGCAAATGGTTCTGAAAATTACCTTCAGTGACAAGACTAGAGATTGTGATAGAAAGCAATGGGCAAAACAGCCACAAAGAAGGATCAATATTACCATGCATTTGAAATGAAGATTGCCAAGATCTGGAATTGAAACACATGCTATCTACTGAAAATCAATAGTTACACTAGAGGTACCACAAAGAACAGACCCTAGTCAGTTTTCCTTATCTAAGATAACTCCAATACAATTAGCAAACTTAAATTTGCGTATTTAATTTAAATGGCCAATTACTGAACAGAAGCAACAAATTATTTCCGAAAAAGCACACAAGTATATATGTGTAATGTAACTGCAGAACCTAATGAGATAAACAAAAGAGCACTAATCATAAATTATTAGCAATATGTCAGCATTATGAATTAATTTTTCATAGCACAGGCAAGGTTTCCTGAGCAAAATTTCTTAACATAAGATTTGTATTCCCAAAGCATGATAATTTCTAACCAGATGCTCAGTGTTATTGATGATGATGTGAATAACTAGTAAGCCCTTTGGGGGAATATGGGAATAATATATGGAAGAAGAAAGAAATGATTTACAGTGTGCATGAATATGAAATTTTAGATGATTTTTCTTCGACTCTGATCTTAAGAGATTTTCTTCTCAACTCAGCAAGACATTTTGGCAAAGGTTCAGCTGTCACCAAACTGGTGTAACTGTTCCCA
Organism: Corvus moneduloides; assembly: GCF_009650955.1. Classification (NCBI taxonomy): domain Eukaryota; kingdom Metazoa; phylum Chordata; class Aves; order Passeriformes; family Corvidae; genus Corvus; species Corvus moneduloides. The sequence continues at coordinate 47,211,918 of NC_045477.1, read as the reverse complement.
CTAAGATTCAATACTGAAAGGAAAGAATTTGTGTAATTCCTCATCTTCTGTTGACTATGTTCAGAATAGCTTTAATGATAAGCACAGGGTACTCCTGCATGTAATGTGGTAGCAGTAAGAGAATTAGGAAAATATTTGGGATGCAAATATTTTCAAAAGTGTATCTCATCTTATTCTACCTACCTTGGAGATAGATATTATGGATATGTTTGGTTTAATTGGAACAATAATTCAAGCAAGGGCTTGAAAAATTTCAATACCAGTGACCACACTCGTGAATTTTTGCTTGAACAGCCATGTTATTTTAAAGGGGGTATTATAGATGTATTGATGTCTTTCATCATCTGGCTGCAGAATCAAATTCTTTCTGTGAGCCCTGATCAAAAACCAGAGATGGTTTGGATTGGGAGGGGCCTTAGAGATCATCTAGCTCCAACCCCCCTGCATGGGCAGGGACATCATCCACTAAATCAGGTCTGCAGGTCTTTAAGGCATATTGCAAGGTAGCTTGAGCAACTCTCGAGTATGGAACCTGGGTAAGAGCTGTACGAATGCGGGATGCTTGAGGAAGTGTCTGAAGGGACCATTGTGAGGGGGTTTGAATTACTTGAAGGGTTATCTTCTCTTTGGTTCCTTTTCCCTTTCCCTGATCCAGTTCTAAATAGAAATAAAGTATTTTCAATTTTTAAATTAGTCTGCTTCTCTTATAACATGTAAGTGCTACAATGAGTTGTTCCAAGGCATCTGTAGTATATTAAAAACCTAGATAAAAGTGACAGACTGGGCTTACGTAAATATATCATCTTTACTGATTGTCTACATGAAACTGATTAAAAATCCCAGAATCCCAAAATGTGGTTTCATATATTGAATAAAACCTTGAAATGAGAACACTGTAAGCAATTTCAAAGTTAGGCACAAAAACATAATATGTCTAGGATATGTATAGTTTTGTTAGCTCTTAGATTTACCAAATTATCTATTTATACCGTTGTATTTTGGTATAGTGGGTATGAACCTTCACAAAATATCTACAGCCAGATGTCCTTTTATATTGAAAATCCCCACATTTAATATTTCAGTTAGTTTAATTGTTATTTCGCTTTCATTAAGCTGAAACAACACACACCCCTCTCTCTCTCTCTCCTAAATATATACATTCAAGGAGTGAATTGCAAATTTTGAGAAACAAAATATATAAAATGTCAAGGGGGGAAGCACATTATAATGAAGAAGGTATTAAAAAGTGTATAGTTAATTCATACAATGTAGTTGAAAACTCAGGTCTCCAGTGTTAGATTCTTGTTTTCCCCTTGGTTTTCTAGTGATGTTTTGGTTGCAAGGATTGGAATACAGCCTGGTGGAAATCAGAATTTATTTAAGATTCCAATGAAAATTCTATTGGTACAGTTAAATGAGAACATGGTCTGAAATGTTGTTTGAAAAGAAACAGTACTGGATAAAATGTCTCTCCCTTCTCTGGAGAAAGATTGCTCAATGAGGTTATGTGTTGAGTAATACCAAGTGTGCTGAGAAGCTCAGAGAAGAGTCATTGATTCCAGCTGAGATTCATTCTGAGCTTCTGGCTTGCTTTGAGTGGTGATCTCAAAGTGAACCTCAAAGGTCTCATACCATTGTGAAGCCAAAACATGAAATCTGTTTACTCAGACCCAGAAGAACTGCAACGGCTGATTCTCGTACAGCTGTTTCACCCATCTTTCCTGGTCAGTGGCTTTGCTCATCGATAAACAAAAATGGAAACTGAATCTCCTTGGGCACTGTCTGTTTTCTCAACTGTCCCCTATAATGTCTGTCTACTGATTTGCTTATTTTCCTTAGATTTTGACCAAACACCATGCACAAAAATCAGGCAAGGAAAAGGGCCACGTGTGGGGCAGGGTACTGGATCAGCTGGGATCTGGCCTGTTGTTGAGTGACCAGGTACAGTGTGCTGCCCTCTGGCACCATTCGCACCTGGAAGTGGGGCTGCTAAGTAGACTGATGAAAGTCACTCCAGTTTGTCCCCAGCCAAGTGAAAGATTTTGACATTTAGTGTGTCACCTGCCAGAAGACTATTGGTTTTTCCGACAGCTGGTGAAAGGGAAACACAGGCCCTCTAAACCCATTTCTTGGTAAGCAAAGGGAAAGCTGCTTATTGGCTGACTTTATTTTCAATGGTGGTCAGCTATGCACTCTCACACTGCTGGTTTGGGCATTAAAAAGCTCCACTGTGTTGTGCTGTTTCATTTAGCCTTGCTATTAACAAATTGTGTTGTGCTCTCTAGCTCAGTCCCTGTTTACCAGAGGCATGAACTCTGCCTTGTGAACTTGTCCTTAAAGCCCTCCAGAAGGCAGTGTGAGCAGGGAGCACCAAAACCAGAGGTTTCTACACCACAGAGACTGACTGTAGCTAAGTATGTATCAGCTCTGGTCTTGCTGCCTCTTTTTTGGGAAGTGGGAACACACCAGATGTCTGTCTGGAAAATGCTGCAGCTTTTGACAAGAATCAGTAAAACAATGAACACAGTGCTGGAGGCACTGAGTGTGATCTAACTAACATGTTTTTTGGGGAAATCTTCTGTTTCATATCTAGAAGAGTTACATATGAGGCAGCAAACTCTCTGTAGATTGAAAAATAATTTTGTGATGAGGGAACTGTGTGAAAATCAAGTGAATGGCAACTTGTGTTCATTAATGCACTTGCAGTACTTGGAATAACAATAATGATTATTAGCATTGACCTGGCAAAATGCCAACTTACATGCCTGCTTTACTTGTTTTGGGAAGTTATTAAATATGCTGCTAAAAATTGTTGTCTACTACTACTGCAAGTATGTCTTGTTTCACTTGAGAAAATGTTGCATTTCACTGTGCCAGTAGTACTCTAATATGTCTTTATTCATCGTTTTCGTCTAAATAATGCACATAGCCTGTTATAAAGCTACACTGATTTGAAAAATGTAAGGTTGATCCATTCCCACAAGAGACACAGATGTTATTGGTGGTAAACCCCAAAACAGCCTAGAAATTTGCAACATTTTACACTAGGAAAATTGATTCCACATTAAGCTATCATAGAAAATGCCAAAACTCATCACTGAATGGTGACAATTTGCTAATTATTATACACATAATTAAAAGAAAATCCTTTTCTTTCCAACTGATTCCTCTAATGATGAAGAATGTATGAAGCAGAAACACCTATCACCTGCAAAACTAGACTCTCTGAGGCAGTGCTTAGGTGGTCATACCTTCCCATGGCATCACATTTCTGTAAGGGAAGGTCAGAAACAGCAAGATATCTTTGAGATGGCATGTTGAATTGAGCTGTAAAAACATTTTATTGTTGCTTAGGCATGAACTCTGTACCACAAACAGAGATAAGGTGTCTCAACTCTTGGCAGCAAGGCAGTATTAGGGCTCCAGAAGGAGCTGGTGGCAGCCCTCTGAGCAGGAGATCTCTCAGTGCTGACCAGGCAGAGAGCCTGGCTTAGGCACACCTTCTTACTGCAGAGTAGCAGAATGTGTGTCATGGCAAGGCATTGCTCTTCCACAGCCTTGTGCATTCATGTCTCGTAGCATCCACCACACTTCCTTGGTCACCTGTCAGATGTAAGAGAATTTTCCTGGCACACAGGTGAACTGTAGAAGAAGATAGTGAGAAATAACCCCATACTCCCAACCACCTGTTAAGGCTTAAACAAAACAAAACAAAACAAAATCCTATGAAATTGTCTGCAAAGATTCTGTGGACACTGGCATTATTTGCACGCAGTTTTTTTGCTATTGGCCCAGACAAATAGTAAACACCTGGGTTTGTGGAGATTTTTAACTTTTTTTTTTTTTTGGTGAATGAAGACACTTCTGGAGCTTCTTAGTGTCAGTATCAGTCTGAAACTAAGATAGCCACACAACTCCTCTTACTGTGATTGTGGGTTTTTACAGGTATTTTTACCATGCACAAAGACATTTTGCAAGCAGGATATACATTGCTGAGGAGTATTAATTAATTTTTTATTGGCCAATCAGTCATCGGTGAAGCGGAGAAGTTAGCCCGTGTTGCACTTTGGAACTGTCTGGTCCTTGCTGAGTTGCCATCTGCCAGTGCTCTGATTTCTTTCCTTAGGGTTTTGTGTTGGTTCACTATTTTTCCTCTCACATGCTTCAGTTGTTAACTCTTACCAATTATTATTCAACCTTTACATCTCTCTCTGTGTTTTCACCTTGGGTTTGTTGGGGGTTTTTTTTTAAGCTTTAGCTCATGTACTTTTTAAAACCTTAACAACTGTTTTACCAATAAAATTAAACTGAGGTCATACAGCCTGGCTTCATCAAGCTATACTTGGGATAATAGATGGTTGAACCCTGCGGCCACAGGTTTCAGCTGCAGCAAGCTCTTTGTGGGTTTTGCAGAGCTGCCTGCACAGCAATAGCTAATGATTAACTTTATAGTCTTCTCTATGATTTCATGCTTTTCCTGAATAAGATGACTATTTGAACCTCTCTATTTTTTGATCTGGTTAGATCTGTAGCACAGAGTTATCCTTTGAGTCTGGTATGCTCAGCATACACTTTCAGAATGAAGATGTTCTATAGCTTTTAGCTTTACAATGAGAGATATAAAAAGCACCATAAAGAGAGTGTTGTTTGTTCTGCTGAAGATAACCTTCCTGTTCTGCTGAAGATGATCTTCCATCTGCAGAAAATGACCCTGAGTTAGAGTTGGCTTTAACCAGGAGAGGACCCAACTTGAGGGAAGGTATAGAGAAGACAGACATTCTTTTCTCAGAGGTACACCATAAAAGGGCAAGATGCCATGGCAGAAAGCTGTGGCAAGGTAAATTTTACCAAGATAAGCAGGAAAAAAAATACGTACACTATTTAAAGAGAGAGAATTAAAGTACTGTAATAGGCTACAAAGAGAGACTTCATAATTTTCCTCCTCAGAGCCTTTCAGAATGTGACTGTACAAGACATTGAGGAAATGAGTTGAGTACCTGAGTTAGTTCAGCTTTGAGTAAGAAGTTGGAAGAGAGCTCTTCATAGTTCCCTTCCAAGTTAAATTTTTCCTGTGATTTTCTGCTAATATATTACATACCTTACCTCAGGGTATTTTCCTTTTTTTGTGCCTGACTGAGCTGTCGAACAGGAACTTAAAAGGTAGTACATAATTCATAATTCTTGACCAAATTGAGAAGGGTAAGGAATAATCCAAAATAAAACTAGTCCTTCACTGTCAGATTTCAAAGTGGTGGACTGACTCCAGCTTTTGAATCCTGTGGTCTTATTCAAGTAACTCACATATTTGTGCATATTCAAGTTCTTACAACTTAATACTGGGAATGTACAACTTGATTATCTAATTAAAATTTCATTTCACTCTGATAAATTGTCTTATTTTGTAAAGCCATCTGTACTACAGAAACACAGGTGCTAAGTGACCCCAAAAAACCCTTTTTGTCCTAACTTTGATTTAAATCTTTAAACTTCAAAATGTCTTCTTCAACCAGCACTTGACCATCGCAAGTCTACCACTTCCTTTGTAAAGCTGGGCACGTCTCAGAAGATTCTCAGTAGGTGATTGGAAAAAATGTTCTCCATGCACATGTTCACTCATGTTTTGCTATACCCATGTACATCAAATTTTTTTTTTTGTCTACTAAACAGACATTTTGTGGTACAGATTTGACTTGTCCTGTTTTACTGACAGGACATGTCTCAATCTGGAGTGAGGCAAATGCACTGGGATTACAGGAAAGATGCTAGCTTGTGTGGAGGCTAGCTTGTGTGGATGTGCATAAGCACCGTGTTCCTGCCTGGCTTTTCCAGCCTTTAGAAGAGACTGATGTTGTTTTCTGATCCTTTTCTAATTGCTGCCTCAACTGTTGTTAAACTAAGAAATTAATATTCATGTGTTGGCATTCCAAAGAGAGCATAATTATGACAACATTCTTTTTTCCTATTGTGTGTGAGCAACTTGAATATAAGAACTATTACACTTTAATATATTCTTGATGTTGCCACTGATATCAAGCTTATTGTCTTTGTATCTTTTCACATCATCCTGTTTTCTATTTAGAATACTTAGCCTAATTGGCTGGTGTGATTTTAGTGTGTGTTTTGAGAACGAACCACTCGGTCACCTGAATACAAGGGTAACACATTCCTGTAGAGTATATGTTTTGCACCAGTTACCAAAAATGTGTTCTTCTGAAATTGTTGTGCTGTTCTGATAATTGCACTTTGATTCCCTGGAAGTTCATGCTTTACATGTGACAATAGGATTTTAGCTGTTACAATGGTTTCTATTTGATGTTCTGAAGCTCAGGGAAAATAAACTGTAACTTAACTGGACTTTGTATTGTATTCTGTGGGAGGGATCTCACCTAAATACAGAGTTCTGAAATTAATTAGACACTGCAATGAATTAGCAATGAACAAGCTGATTTTCTAGGTTCTCCTTCTCATCAATATGAGCAATGCACTTCCAGAAGCAGATTCAGACACCTGAATCTATATCTGTGTGAAGAATTCATCACACTAGCTGAACATCTTCTCCTTATGTGTAACAAACTGTACATTTTCTTATCTGAACAAGATCTACATTATCCTTTCATTTAGGTGTCTGTTTTTGTTTTAATCTTTAACAGCAACACTTCAGAGAGAGAGGGAGATGAGTTTGCACTACTATAAACTAATGCTTAAAACTTTGTACAAAAGCTGATTTATGGTGTGGTGGTGCATGTCCCAACACACTGCCTGCTCAGTCCCTTCTCTGCACTGAATGGCAGACCCAGCCTGACATAAAGCATCAGCACACTTTACCTACTGATGAAGGGTAAAGGTTCTTTAGAAGTTCTTCTATAAGTTTAAATCCATATAAACATATTTTCCATGCTTTTCGTAAATTTTCTAGGAGCACACATATTGTACTCCTGTATCTAGCTTCACTTCCTTCCTGAAAGTCCCTCATGCATTTTTGTTCAATGTGGGCTGGTGTCTGCCCCCAGGAAGCAGTTGCCCTGTCTGCATTAACCTCCTCTATAGTGTGTACAGAAGGCTCTGCATGTGCACAGTGATCCCATGTGTACAGCACCTCCCCAGCAGCAGCCTGTGCTGAAGTCCTGACCACAGGACTGTCTGGACCATCTGGACTATCCTGGCACCACTGCAGTGCTCCTATGGTTGTGCATGAAGATATGAACAGGGCAGCCTTGTGCACTGGAGGCTCATTCATAAGCCCTGCAGTTTGCATCTCCATCTGGGAGTACACGGTGTGGAAAAGAGCAACCAAGGCCACACAGGGACACACATGAACAGAACCCAGAGCCCTAAGGCAGTAACACTAAACCCAGAAACCAAGAAAGTAATCAGTGGAAAGCAAAACCCAGAGGAAGGAATTCATTATGAACAGCGGAGTCCGTGGGTTGCTGATATGTTATCTTTGCCAGCCAGCCTGACTCACCAGCATGCTGAGTGTGTCTAAAAGGCTGCAGATACGTTCAACTTGCCTTGTACCCACAATCAGTCTCTCCAAAAGCGTTCTCAGACAGCGTGAGAAAAGCGTGACCTGACTCCTGCAGAGCATGGCTGCTCGCAGGAGACTTGAGTGCTCCAAAATCTTACCCTAGCTGGGAGCACTGCTATTGTCTCGGAGCTGAGGGATGCCAGGAGGGCCTGGAGCAATCTAGTGAGGAGTTAATTAAAAGAAAACAAGTTACAGTTTCATCTCATTTGCTGAAGAAGGTGGTTGACTCTTTGTTGCAGTGGGGTGTGAGTGATTTGCTGTGCTGGGATGAAAGCCCATCCTCTTCAATCACTCCCTAGCAGAGCAAAATTACCAGTGTCAGGAAAACTCATTTTGTGGCATTAATCAGAATGGATTAAAATGGAACAATTTCTGAGCTGCCCTACGAGAATAGCTGTGGGACATCAAAGAGGGCCTATGATCCACAACACCAGAAGACTGTGTCCTCTGCTTTGAAATATTGTAGTGAGCCAAATATTTATTGCAATGACGTGCTAACTGCATTGTGTATAAAAGCACTTCAGTGTTTGATAACTTGTGTCCTATCTCCTCCATTGTAATATAACAATCAGATAAGTGACTATTTGGTGTGTTCAGGTGCTTCTGTCAGAGGAGTTTAATGATCCATTTAAAATCTTAGACTGCTTCTTGATTTTAACTGTTCAGTAATGATGGATAATGGACTACCATGGAGTCTATTCCATCCATTAGGAATAAATGCATTGCATATTATAGCTGCATGCAGTCATTTTAAACAAGAATGTGTCCCTGGCTGCTTTGAAAAGTATTGTTCTTCTTCTAAGGAAAGAAAAAGCAGATTGTGTGTAGAATTGTGGTGTTTTATGATCCAATAAGTTTCTTGCCTTAAAAATCTGTTTCAGATAACGTATTTGAATTTGTTACATAGCAACATATTTGACAAGAGTGAAAAGGTTTTCTTCCAACTCCAGAAATCTGGATTGTCTGTGGACCTTGGAAAAGGTACAAAATGTCTCACACTGGTTTTGTGCTTGAAGAAGAAGAATGTATGTACAAGCTGCATATACAGTAGATATATGTGACATGATTTTCAGATGCAAAGTAAGACAAATATGTGTCCACTCAGATTCTTTTCTACTTTTTGTAACATTCTACATCTACTATAGGCATGTATATGTCATTGCTGAGTGGAAACCACTAATCCGTACTTGAGAGAGACACAGAACCCTAGACCCCCCAGCGTTTCACTGTGGTCACTACCATATTGTCATTAAAACAGTCTCTTGTAGAAGTTCTTGGGACTATAGTATACAGTTGTGTGAAAAAGTCAGCTTGATGCTCAGTACTAATCAAAACAACAACCAACCAACCAACCAACCAAATAAAACTCCCCAAATAAAATGTTAAGAACTGCTAAGAAAGGAGACAAGAACAAAATATTGCAATACCATTGTATAAAAAAAGAAATTTCCATGCTTATACTGTGCAGAAGACTGCTCTTTCCAGCTCAAAAATACAGAATGCCATTGGAAATGATCCAGAGGCAAGTCACAAGAATGCTCAAAATCGTGCAGTGGCTTCCATGCAAGGAGCAAATAAGTTAGGATTCTTCAGTCCACAAAAAACCCAAGCAAACTAAGGGAAAATACAACACAAATCTATAAACTACTAAATGCTTATATGATAAGTTTAGAATAAAGGGGTGATTTGTCACCCAACATGAGTTTAAACTGTGTAGTAGTTCTGCCATAGGATGTTCCAGGTATTTTAAGTTTCAAAAAAATAATTCAAAAAGTTCAACAGAAATCCATGAAGAGCTATTACTTACGAGGACACCACTTCTGTCTGATGAAGCCCCTGAAGGCTGGAAAGTGTTCTGATGAATTACCACCAGGTGTTTGCTGGAGTTTTTACAATTTTTGCTAAACATGCACTTCTGGCTGGAGTCAGTTGTTGAACTAAATAAAACTTCTTGCCACGGTACAGCTATTCCTCCATAACCTGAATTAACTTACAGTTTAAAAACACAGAAGCCTCAGTATGGAGCACACATGGGGAAGGAGGGAATGGGACAGCACAGCTAGGTGGGCATGGCATGAGACTTGAAGTGCTGTCCCAGGCAATGATGTTGGGAAGGCTGGAGCATCATCAGGTCTTCTGGCAAATTCATGCTCATGTAAAAGGCAGATTTTCACCAGCGAGAATCAGATATTTGTGCCAGTATAGCTAAGACTGTGTAAGGTCTTAATTAATTTATATGAATGGCAGAAACTGACATAGCATTTGATTACTGAATCACTATTTTAATTTTTATAATGAATTACATCCACTTTAAACTCCATTGGAAAACCTGCTTACTTGTTTTGCCATGATTCCTTCAATTGCAGCATTGCATACGAGACAGAATTTGACTCACATATTCTGATTTGTGTGGAAGTGTGTAATCTATGTGGTACTTAAGAAACACAGGAGACGTGTTTTCAGTGTTTTCAGTCTTTTACTCCAGAGATACATACCTGCAGTGTCAGAGCAGCAGCTCTGTGATGCTGTCTCACAAGGTTCAGAACAATACTGGAAAGATATCTGTGAACTCAACAAGATTTCATGGTTTGTTTGGTTTTATTGTCTCCATCCAAGTAGAATCTGCACATAGTGTGAAGGAATATATTATGTGGGAGGCAAGGAAAAGGATTGTAAACAACCATACATAGGGTGATTAAAAAGCTATTTTCCTTTGAAGCAGGCCTGAACTTCCAGCTACACAAGCTTTGGAGACAATTTCAAGCACCAGCTCTCAAGAATGCCAAACTACACGTCTCTACTACTGGTTATTGCATTTAGAAATAGTCTCCGTGTAGCCCTGGTCAGAGTCCCTGGAGGACTTTCATTTACGCTGGAACATTTTAGTACATCAGAAGTTAACTTATGGTATGATTCTGACACATTAACACACCCTGATCTGCACCCTTCCCTGTGAGTAAGGAATGTGAGCAAGGCATACAGTGACCCTGAGATTTTTAATCAAACTGACCTAACTTCAGCTCTAGAAGGTTCACATCCTCATGTGAAGCAATGGACCATTTCCTATGAACTGAGCTGTGCTGCATCACGAAACCCAAAAAATATTTCCATAGTGCCAAACAGGGTGGGTGAGTCAGATAATTTCTGGAATTGTTTCTCTGGAAAATTGTTCAGTACTTAGAGATTCACTTGTCTGAGGCATCTCATGTGCATATGTTATCCCTTTCATACCATTGCTGAAAATCAGCCTGTAGTATCAAGATGAACAATTGTCCTTTGTAACCGACTCTTTACAAACCGTATCTTTTTTCTGCATTTTTGCATCAGAATACAGAATCAGTGACCCAATGTCTGCTTGTAGGGATGGCAGGAATAAAACCGTAGAGGTGCTCCCAGCTTCATCTGGACCAGATTTTGTACTAATCAAGTCCTATTTAGCTGCAAGCTATCACTTGATTACTAAAACCCTTTCTACTGTAATGCAGCAGCTCAGTTTATACAGAAAAAGAATTGCTTCAGTTTCAGGGCATTCAGTCTGATTCTTCTTTTGAACATTCATGAGTAGTTTAAGAAAAAATAATCAGTCTGTTTTCATGGCACTGGAGTCTCCATTTTATCCTCAAAAAAAAGTGCTGCTCTGAGTCAGAATCATCCAAGGAAGGGATGAGTCAGTAAGTCCAAATGATTTTTGAAGAGAAGACTGCCTCCTAAAAGGGATGACTCGTAACCCTCTCCCACAGAGGTGTATGGAAGGAAGGAATAGCACACACTGACTTTGGGCAGTGCTAACCCCAAAATGCACGTTTACATTGCAGTGGCTGCTGTGACTGTAACTTGTGTAAGTGGCTCTGTCTCCAAAAAAGAGTGACCTCCGTTGCTGCTGCTTGGGCTGCTGTGCCAGCAAAGTGCTCAGCAGGAAGCTGCTTAGGGTGGGCTTTGTAGCCAGCACTGAACTCTGAAACAGAAGGTGCTATGGGTGCCAGGATCCCAGGAAATCTGCTTTAGACGCATTCCTGCCAGCCCCAGTGATGCAGGGCAGAGTTCTGTACCGAGCCTGTCTGAAAGGCCTTTGCTCCAACAATGCTGGGCAGGAGGCATTGAGTGCTGAGCAGACAAATGCCCTTTGGAGTTAATGCTTTTCTGACACTGTTACATGCTGTAGGGAACTGCATTCCTTCTCTATGTTATATTTTTTGAAAGATAGTCCATATTTTGATCCCAGAGGAACCTAGGGGATTGTCCATAAAATAGGAAATTCTCTCATTTCAATATAATTTTAAAGTGTAGCAGGCATACATGAAATTTTAGAAGGGATCATTCACTGAAGCCTGAAGCATAGTTCTAAGTGAGGAAGGATGTGCAAGTGGCTCTGGGGCTCTCTGGTGCAAGGAAAAAGAAGTTAATTTCTCTACTGTGCTGCAATGTGGAAGTAATTTGGGCTGGAATTTGTGAAAGCACTGGCTTCCTAAGGACACAGATATGAGACTGCCATCCATGCAGAGTACCTTGAAGGCTGGTAGGAAGAAATTGGCACAGGCAGCTGTGCTGGTGAGAATGGGGATAAGGGACTGTAAGAGGACACAGGAAAGCTCTGCTAGCCTCTGTCTCACTCATGCGTGCTGCAGATTCACCATGGATGTGTGAAGATTCACCTGGATTACCACTCTTCTTCTAGCACAGAGGGGCCCAGAAAGGAGAGGAGGAACAGAGAAAGGTAGCATGGATACTTTCCAGAACAGTCTCCCAGCTCTCCAAAACTTTCACATTTTAGAGCCTGTCAGAAAGCTCAGTGCTTGTTGAAATGTCAGCCATCCCACTACAGCCTAAGGTTTGCAGGAGTCTTTAATGCTTATATATAAATAAATATGTATACATTACATATATATGTGTATAAAAATATGTAACCCTTCATTATTTCAGAGTGCTGTCCACAACATTATAGATTTTTCAGCATTTTTACAAATACACAAAATGGCCTTGCAGCATCCTGGCAACCTGTGCCTGGGAAGCTGATTGTACAGTCATCTTCCAAACAGTCTTTATGAAAAGTGAGAACTTAACTGGGATGTTTTCTATGGACAGGTACAGCAAAAACATACTAAGGTCTGTTGCCAGTGTTGAAAGGATGAAGTGCAACTCAACAAAGGAGCTTGGTCAATGCATGAACTGGTAAATAAATGATGGTGTAACTGTGCTGCCTTTTAATAAATAAACCACTTGAGTAGAAGAAAAATGACACTGAAACACACTTAACCATAGTGCTTTCAGGAACACTGCATGCCTCCTTCAGAAGTGATTTATCAGCTTCTTGGTTCTGATATTTATCCACATAAAAGAGCAGTAAACACTTTGGACTCTTCAAATCCGAAAAGATGTTTCTGTATTTGCCAAATGCTAGCCCAGGCTTTGGCTGCATGTCACTTATGCCAGTTCCAACAAGCTGAGGTACTGAAGGGGGCATTTCTTGTTTACTTCCCTGGAAACAAAAATAGTGTTTAAAAAAGCCCTGGCACTGGAGTGTATGGCTCCTAATTTTAATCCACAAACAAACCACTCCATAGCTGCTTGGATGACAAACTGTGAGGAAATGAAGCATGTGACAGCCTGGTACATCTGCTTCAAAAACTGTTTTGTCCAGTTTTCTAGAAATTATGGCTCCAATGACAGGGAGTGGGCATAAGAGCTTTCCACAGCTCTTGAGATACAGACAAGCAGAGATGAGGAGCTCCATGAGCTCACTTGCCTGGTGAGTGGGTTGTGATGTCTCCTCCGACCTTGCTCACCATTGGGGATTTGGACCAGACTGATCTGCCACTAAGGAAACTGGCTTCTTTGTACCAGAGCTCCTCTCTGGGATTTCAAAATCTTCCTGTCTGGGGCTTTAATTGAAGCAAATATGAAGCTTTTCAGGTATTTTGCAAAATGCATTTTTCATGAGAAAAACCTAAATAATATTCCTCCATTATTGCAGGAAGGATTTCAGGCTTCAACCTGAATGCTGCTGGAGGCAGGAGCAGCAGGGGCTCCCTTATGCTGGGGCCAGGACACACTGATGCAGAGCACAGGGAGAGGGAGCTTGTGCTGCTGTAGATCCTCTTGTTGGAAAACGAACAAAACTGAGACAGTGTGTGTTTCTGCATGCACAACTACACATCCAAGCCTATCTAGGCGGGAAAGCAGCCCATTTCTTACTTTAGAGGGTTCAAAGGACAAGAAAAAAGGGCAAGTATAATTTAATGCCGAGATCCTCGCTTCCTCTGAGTTTTTCGGAGGAAAGATTTCAAAGGGGAACACTCACAGTTCTTATTTCTGTTGTCAAATGAAATGCAGAAACAACAGCAGAATGTGTAAATTTTATACTTAAATTATTCCTCTGATAGAAAGCATGAGTGCTCATAGTCTAAAAAGTATAGTACAGGACATTTGGCTGGCTTATTAAGACTTCTTCAAGTTCTTGTGAATTGGAGGAATTTGCAGAGCCAATCTTAGAAAAAGACAAAGGTTGTGTGATTGATCTTGCTGACTAAAGATAATGCTATTTGTAGAAGTATCTGCTTTGAACAAATCCAGACAAATTATTGATGAGAAAAGAAATTTGACAAAGGTTTTCCCCTTACTGTTCAATTGTCTGTGGATTTATTATATTTATTGTCAATTTAAAATTTATTTACTTAATGATTTCTGAAGATAACCTTTCTTTTTATGCTTTGTTACTCAGAAGAATTCATTGCATTAGTGGCTCCCAGATTCTTCTAAGTGAGCCTCCCACCTACAGTCTCATCTTCTTCCCTGCCCCCTCCATTCCCAGCAGCTCTGTAAATCTGGGAGATGAAAGAAGGGGGAGGTTTGTACCATAAACCATCTGGCAGCAGTTCTTTTTGCTGTCTTGTGTCACTCTCTGCCCCTTTGCTATTACCTGGGATTCAGAAGGGAGTCTGACAGCAGTGCTGGGGCCTCTGTGCTTCCCATCCTCGGGTGCAGGGGGAGGCAGTGCTTGGCTCAGGCTCCCTCCTTCGCCGTTCCTGGATCCAGCTTTCACCCGCTGCTCTGTGCTGAGGATCCAGTGTGCCTGTCTATGGAGGGGCTGAGGGATAAGGGGTACATTCTGTTTTACAGTGGTTTAATGTACCTGTCCTGTTGGTGCTGTAGGACCACTGTTAACATGCCAGAGCTGAACTGTGGGGAGAGCACAGCACATGCATGATTTTTGCCCCTCAGGTTATTTTATTCTCTTCCCGAGTTTCTGATCATAGCTCTTAAAATCTGGTTTCCTATAAAGCACAGTCTGAAATGTGTTCTCTGCACAAATCCATAGTATTTACTTCAATATAATTGTTTGCACTAATTCCATGGCTGCATATGTAGCTAGGTTTGGGACCTAGACATTTGAACTGGCTTCATTTGTGACTGGTAGGGATGTCATTTCTTCTCCCTGAAAGTTAGGTATTCATTTTAAAATTAGTATAGTGCTTCCTCACTTCTTCCCTTTGCCTGGAACCTCTCCTTGGCTTATAATGTTTTTATGGTTTGGGGATTGTCTCTTGCCTTCTGTCTGCTAACAAACACCACGGAGCCAAATCTGAATAGGAATTTCTAAGGGCAACCATAGTACAAATATTAGAGTAACAGTCACATCAATTGCTACAAGAACTGTAGAAACAGAATATAACAAGAAAACACAGCTCTAACCTGTTTATGTGTAAGTAAAAATTGCTGCATGGCTTTTTGCAAGGTTTGTGCAAGCTGAACTCAGATACTACATTTCAACTAGACTATGGAGTGAATCAGATAATAGCTGGGGATGGCACTTACACTGTATTAATGAAATATGCTGTTTGGTGGTTATATAGAAAAGGATTACCAACCTCATGAATTTTATCCAGTGTGATTGATTGCCTGACTGTTTAATGTGAAGTCCCTGATTAGTTAGCCTCCCAGATGGTTTTTCTCTCCTCTTACATTTCTATTTAGATATCCTTTATCTATTTCTTTTTAAATTGTTTTTTTCATTTATGTTTTCTTCAACAAAGAATTCTTTCCTCCTCCTGACCCCTTCTAATTCATTCTGAAGTTTAAATGACAAATAAAAAATGCTAGATTTGAAAACTCTGGTAAGCTGCAAGAGGACTGACAAAAAAAAAGTGTACAATGTCTTCCCCACACTGTGAGGCACTGGAAGATAACTGCTAATAATCTACCATCTGTTTATAAGATGCACATAGGTCATAATTCTAAAAACTTTTATGGTATGATACGAGTTTATTTGGCAGGTAATCCAGTGAAGTAAATGGAAATATATACAGCACTAAGGTACCTCCGAGTAAACTTACACACAGGCTGTGTCTATTTTAGACTTAAGCAGGGAAAAGCCATGGGCTTGCACACAGGGTCCCAGCTGTGCCAGCCTGGTAGGATGTTCCCCTGTGTGGGTCAGGGCCAGACCAATCAGCACTTGCTCTGCACCCAGGCAGTGTGGATGGAGCCCCTTTCTGGGAAGGTAGGAAAGCTTAATGGTGTGGATATGGTCAAACCATGGCACTTGCCTTCATGGCAAGAGACCAAACTCTGCCACTTTGCTGTACTCAAACAAATACATCCTTTGAGGCCACTGCTGTATAGAAGGAAACCGCAAAACCCACAAGATCCATGAAGTTCTGTGTTCATGGATAGATGTCAGCGACAGTTTTCATAACTATGCCTGTCTTGAGTACTTGAAATTATCTCTACGCATAATTTCATACATTTTTCAAATATGGTTTTATTTTTTTCTGAGCTTTTTGGAGCTTTTGAAACTGTCCTGCCCTTTGTCCTCATCCCTTCCTGCAGATGGGCTTCATGACGACCAGAAGCCCCAGCTAGTTCCCTGAGTGTGGCTTCCCCTGCTGACTTTCCAGCTCAAATATAGAGAGAAACCAGGCAACTTGGACAGTGCAAAAATTTCAGACCCATTTTGTGAGCTGTGGGGATTAAGTTAGCAGTGGTGATTCTGACCCACTTCCCAGGGGAAGAATGGAAAAACTGTTCTCTTTGCTGAAACCACTTATGAACTAATGTCTGTTTACAGAGAATGGACCTTTTCTTGTTCTGTTCCACCTTTCCTGAAAATGTCATATAGAGTCATATTCATTAATGCTCTTCAATAAATTACAAAAAATATTTAAATATTCTTATTACAGGAATAAGTATACTTGTAGAGTCACAGGTCTTATTAATTACCTTCCTGTAACACGTTAAATCTGTACCCGTTTGGAAAATGCAGCACTTATGTCAGATCCTGAAAAAATACCATTAGGATTAGGGGTTTTATTTATGCAAAATAAACCAGTAAGAAAAACACTTGAAGAAGTGGAGCCTAGAATTGCTCCTCTGAGTTAATAAAGATGAAAATTAGGTTCTTGAGAGCAGTGAAAGACCCAGCTCAATATTTTAGCATCTCAGTTTCTTAGTGTTTGAAATACATTTACCTGCAATGCCAGTTATGTTTGTTGCCAAACAGTCTCAAAAGCCAAATTGATACATGCTTTGGAATTAGCCTGTAGCCCCAGAGGAAGTAGGGTCATTTCCAGGTACTTTGGAAGATCTCTAATAGCTGTTCCGGCTGCATAAAATTAGGAAGAGTCTGAACCTTTTTTAATTACTTCTCTGCAGAAAGACTGAGCCATCAGCCTTGTTCTAATCCTCTTCCTGAGTGAATGAGCTTATTGCTCTGTTAAATGGCAATACAGGGAGAAATAATGTGAGGGGGTCATATATTCTCTCCCAACTGTTAATGTGATGAGCTGGAAAACAAACTCTGACACTAAGAAAGACAATGTTCTGAAGAGAATTGGAATCCCAGCCCATGAAGAGTCAATGCTAGGGTCTAAGGCAGTTTTTAATGATGTTGTTTGCTTTTATTATTTATAATTATTTTATTTTCTTTATTCCTTTTCTCAGAGTAACATCAGATCACTTGGATAAAATGATGAAGGTTTGCTTATAACACAGTGTATTGACAGTAGCCTGTCAGCTTTACTGTGGTACATTTCCAGCCAAGTATGCAAAAATAGACACCAAAAGGCAATGATAAACTAAAATTATACAGAGAACTTCTAAAGGAGATAGAAAAGTATTTCAGTGTTGTTCCCTTTTGATATCAACAGGCAGGCATACAGGAGTCTTCTTAGTAAAAATGTTATAGGACTATGGCTGCATGAATATTTAAGAAGGGAATTAAAATAAGGGAGAAATGAATACTACATTTAACAAGATATTTCTAGGAACTGGTAATACAGAGGAAGAGATGGCAATTTTGCATAGTGTATCATAGGATAAAAATAACAATAACAATGATTTGAAATAAATTATTTGGTACTAAGAAGAATCTCTTAACTATAACTTTGTTCTATTTATCTAATTTTCAGTGTTTCTTACAGAAAGAATAAGATTTGCATCTCTTAGTTGTGTCTTTGACATATTTCATATATGGGTTTTTTTCATTCTCTCCCCTGATAATCAGTCAGTGGTGGCAAAAACGCTGTCACTGCTATTCTTTTAATGGAATTGCCACACAAAAAACAGTAGAGGAAGTTTAACTTGTTTCTGGAAACTCCATATTTTTTTAAAGATCAGAACTTTGTTGGGGTTTGGTTTTTTTTTTTTTCAGAAGACAAGCTCTTTAACACCTGGACTGTTAACACATACCCAGTTCAAAAGGATGAACTTACCAATGCATATCATACACATCACATACAAGTTTCCTTTCATAGTTGAGACAGTCCTAAAGAACCAAACACATAAATTTTGGACTGAGGAACAGTGTTAATTTACTCTATACTTCATCCAGAATGCAAAAGTTCTTTCATAATACACTGAAAATAATATAGTGAAATGAGAGGAACACTTTCAAGAACAACAAATGTTAATGTCTACCCAAGGAAAACACAATTCCAGGTTACCAAATTTGAATGACACCCAATTTTCATCCAAAAATTATTTGTTGATCTGATTCTTATGCAACCTTCAGCTAAAAGGATCCAAAATCCTGTGTAGCACTATTTTCAACAAATTCCAGGTATTTTTAATGTATATTTGAGTTGCTGGCGGCCATATAGCTTAAAATTCTCTGAAAACTAAAACAAAACCAGCCAACCAAACAAAAAACCCCACCAAAAATCATTAAAATTCTGTCAGAATATAAGGAGAATCTGATCTCCTAGAACTCAGGGTTTCAAGATCTTAGTCCATCAAAGGATATCAATCACTCTCCCAAAGGCAGCCTTGCCCAAGAAGGTTCACAAGCTTTCAGAAGAAATACTTATTAGTGGGGGGATTGGATTCCCCATCAAGGCACTTTTTTTCCTCACTTAATTGCTAATGGACTAATGCTAAATCCTGTTTGAACCCACTGAGTCTTTGAAATACTGTGGAAAATAGTTTGGAGTGTCCATATTACAAGATGACCCAGTGTTAGCAATTGCTGGCTGACCAAGTGTAAGTCAGTGAACAAACCAATTACATTTTCTGTTATGCTCCCCCTAAAGCAAATGCAACATGTATCCTGAAGGTCCACCCTCCTTACTTTCCAGAGCATTCCTGAAGAGTATTTACTGTGGGCTTTGTGGGTCTTGCTGCCAGTGACACAACAGGCGGGGCAAGCACAGTGGATTGGGGGGTCCCTGGAGGAAAGCAGGCACAAGAGGACCCCACTGCAGAGGAGCTCCTAAGTCTGTCTCAAAACTGAACCTAGACAGTCAAGGATCATTCATAACAGAAATACAAAATTTCTCCCCTTTTCCATGACAAAGTTTGGCTTTTCATACAATCGGTGTATTAGAATTGAAGTCTTCATGAGTCTGAAGAGCAGGAGAGAATCTGCTTGTAAGTTTCCCACAGGGATACCTGAATTGTAAAGGAATGCTAAGCAATGCTGCAGACAAAATAACGTGTTTAGTTTTGACTCAAGAGTTGGAAAAATAAGTCCTCCATCACTACAAAATGAACTTAAAATTTGGTGAGATGTCTTCTATCCACCTTAGACTGTTGCTTTATTAAATGTTGCAGATATCACAAGTGGTCCACTGGTAATTTAATTACTGGTGTGTACTAAGGTGGGTCAGGAAACACAGTAATACACAAAGACAATTGCCAAAGGGGTACACGGTCCACTTCAGCTTTTCACCACTGCTAGTGCTGGTGAGGATATACTGGGAAACCAGTATCTTAGCAGTACATAAAAAGGTAGATAAACTCACATGTTTTGTTTCCCAGGCTGTGAAAAATGGATAAAATTTCTATTGCCCAAGTAAAAGTGATAAACTCTGTTCACCTTGAACTGCACAATTGCTTTTGGCAGGAACTCTGGAAAGTTTTAATGGAAAAAGGCTAGCATAGCTGCAAGATCAAGAGGTGAATGTCTGTCTGCTCTCTCTGCAGATAACTAAAAACATGTGCCCAAGATGACAGCGTTGTCTTGAGTATTGTTATTATAGCTTGCTTAAGTGGAAAAATAAAATAATGGCCATTAACATATATTGGCTGCATATTGTGGGGAAACAAACACCACATTTTGGGTTCCTGCCTCTTTCAAGTTAATATTTCACAAATGTGAGACGGTAACTTTCACCAGGAAGTGAACTCAGTTAGACTCTTAGGATATAGTTAATCTTTTTTTACCAAGTAAGTTTCCATGGAAAAAAATAAAGATATTGAAAGTATTAAAAAATAAGAGAAAACAAGATTTTGGAAAGCAAACTACATGAAAGAAAATTAGTTTTAATGTAGTTAGCTAATTTAATCAATTTTAATGACTCATAGAATCAGAAGGGTTTTTTTTCAATTTAGAAACAGGGATGAAAGGCCATTTGAGGACTTGCAGGTGATGATACTTTTCTCACCTGCTATTATACTTGTAAGCAACTTCTTCATAGTTCCAGCTGGGGCACTAACATATGCTTATGGTACAGGTGAGAATGTCTTTCTGCATGATACAGCAACAGTGCAGGAAAAGACAAGTATCTCACTTCCACTCAAAAAGTGCCAGACTATCTGAACTCTAGGAGTATCATTTTGAGCCTAGCTTTTCACTCATGTACGATGAAGGCTTCATCCAGCAGCAAGCTATAGTTCAATCATTAATCATGTGCATTTTAATAATTCTAGTTTTTTTAATTTGCATATATGGATAGTAATCAACAATAGAAAAACATCAGGAGTGCAAATGGTGCTTTAAAATGTGTTGTGGAAGAATATTCAGCGATTAGGCTGTGATTCTTTATGCAGTCACATTTTGAAGGGAGCAGACAAACTGTTTGAGCTCTGCCTGCTGCTAATAGACACCCTGGTGGAGTATTTTGCTCTCAAAGCCCAGAACTCCTGCTTTTTTTCTCCATGCTTTTATGCCATTAAAGTTCTTGCCCTTGACAGTTCTTGAGTGAACATAATCCAAGACACGCCACATGTTCTGACAGCCTCTTTTAACAGGCATTCCAATGCATTTTTCATACTTCATCTTTCATGCAGCCTTAATCATCTTCCCTTGAAAGAGAAATGATACTGCTCACCTACGGCATTTCAAAGTTTACACTTCTTTGTTTAAGTTCTCACTTTTTTAGATTGACAGTCAATTTCTAAGGAGATAATTGAGTTCTACTTATGTAAGCTTTGTGTTACTTTTTAGAAGGTTTGATTGGGGGTTTTTTGGAGTTTTGCAGTTACAAAACTTTTTGATATTTTTAGGAGTTTTGGTTTTACTTTTGTGGGAATTTTGCAGGCTATCTGCCAGTTCTGCTTTGTAGTTACAATGATATACTAGTGTTACAAAAAGTACCCTAATGATGCGTTTGAAAACGACACGGTGTCAATTGGTTCTGTTTGCAAAATGAGTCAACATAAGATTCCATAGGGAATCAGCATCAAAAACGATGTCATAAAGATTTACCTGGTGTCAGCTGAGCTTTAGTTTATTGTTGTATTGGTTGAGGCGGTACTCATATATGTTGCCTTCATGTGCCACACTGTTCTCACAGCACCCCTACCATGAAGGAATTTAAATGTACAGATTCTATACAGTGCTGACTCTTTGGGCTTTGTGCAGTTGTCAAGAGAACTTTGAGCTACTGAAACCTGTCTCTGTCAGATGAAAGAAACTCTTCCTTCCTGCCTTCCTGGCTGCTCATTTCTTCTCCAGGGCTGTCAAACCACTGAGCTAGCACAAGTTTCTCCGGCCTTACATTGAAGTGGACCAATGAAACACTCCAGGTAAAATTATACTGTCCAAAAAGCTTTTTGGGAACAGCTTTGGTGCAATGGGTTAATTAAGTTGAATAATCTTATTTGACTCAGCCTATTAAATGCAGTAGATACAATCATTTCTAGAGGAGCTCTTGCAACTCTGATAATTGAATCTTGACATTACAGAAGGGGTAATGCAAAAGCACAGACACTGGCCCCTCTTACAGCTCTGTGCAGCACGGTCATAATGGGGGGGGGGAGAGGACCAGGGGAGTCAGGGTCCTGACTCCATGCCCCTGAAAATGCTGTTCATAGACACAGACACACTCACAATGCTGATACCTGTAGGATGGTACCAGAGTGCTCAATGAACTAGTGCTTGCAGCACTGGTTAAACAAGGGTAACTTCCCTCACATTTATTCAAGTGCTGTTAAGCTGCACAGGAGGAGGAAGGAGCCAGGCTTTGGCTTTCCTCCCTTACAGCATAATCACTGGGAGTCCTGCAGCGATCCTCGGAGGTGTGGCGAGCCTGCTGCCTTCCACCCCACAGGGGCATGGATGGTGATGTGCCAGGAGGGCTGGTTCTGCCAGGGCAGGGATGGGACTTGTTCCACGCACGCTCCCTCAGACACATCTCTTATGATGGTCTAATGTATTCTTCCAGGGGTTTTGCCAAGACTAGTTTCTTCCTACAGACCTGTGGTTCAGGGAATAGGCAATAAGTATAATTAAAACTGCTTCTACTTATTTCCTGAGAACAGAGCTTCTCTTGCTTCCAGCTGTGTTCCCTGCTAGAAGAGGTGGCAGCTGAAATTGCAAATGTCTTCCCTACGGCTGAAAAGGTAGAAGAAATCATTGTGTCTCAGTATTGTCTTTCTGCTCCTTAGGAATCTGAGAACTTTTCAGGGCTGCCAGACCACTGAAGCTAAGCTTTATGGTAGCATAAACTGAATTCCTCAGTCAGAGTTTTGCTTGGGTGTGCATGTGTTTGTCCTGTAAACCTGCCTGCTCTCTCACTGTTTTGAGGAAAGCTTGCACTGTCTTTGGATGAAATATTCTGCTTGATCATGGGCTGGACCCATGTCCCAGACAACTCTTGCAGGGCATCATCCTATGGACAATCATGGCTTTGTGTGGGAAGGGATGATAGCCCTTCCCATCACAGCCACATGAGAAAGCATGGGGACCCAGCTCTGAGCCCTCGGTGTGCCTCTCTTCCTTCATAGCTGTGTGTCCTGGGAAAGCAGGGCTTAGGCAGAGTTATCACACCCCCTGAGTTCAGAGGTAGTGACTAGTGTCTTGCTTCATATTCAATATGATTTCTTTCCACCGTGTTTGTAACTTGCTGCTGCTGTGAATTTCAGAAACCTTACTTTACTCCCCTGGAACAAATAATAAAAACAATCAGTCTCCATTAACATACAGCAATTCAACATCCTGACTTTTATGAGCTCACTGTAGGAGTTTAATTAATTAAGGATGATTCTGCATTCTTCACAAGGAAGATTGGCTTTTTTGTTTATTTTGTCATAAATAGTCTCATATGTTGGAACATTTTGGAAAATGCCAAGGAAATATGCTTCCCTCCCACTTTGAGAATATTCTCCCTCAGCATTTTTTTGTGTTGTTTTTATTATCTTTGCCTCCAGTAAAAACCCTAAGATAGGCATGATTTTCAAGGAGAAGGCTTCTGTACAAACAGCCTTCAGTGCGTGTTAGCAGATTTAACAAAAGATTAAAGACAAGAACAAGATTAATAGGAAATATGAAAATAAAAAGCTAAATCAATCCTGCCAATATTCCCAGGTCCAAGTTTTTGTTTTCCTCACCATAAAACTATATCTGCCAAAGTGTTTCACCCTTTATTTCAATTAAAAAGTATTTCAATCTAAAATAAAATATTCGATTCAATATGAAATATTGCTGCTTATACAATTCAATTCTAAAAAGAAGGAGTGACAATGAGAATCGTGTTACAGCTGAGATCAGCTCTGTAGGAGTAAGAGCAGGACAATAATCTCTGGTGACAGGAGAGAAAGAACAGGATAATGCAGCAAGAATCCAGATTCCAAGATTGCAGATTTGGGCCCTCTGATCCTGTTGGCATCATAGCACTGTAGCAGAGCAGGAGCAAGTAATGTGGTGAGCTTCTTCCCAGAGACCAAACAGTCTCTCCAGATTCAGCCTGACAAGGAAAGCCTCTACTCTTCCTCCTCAGCGTAGCAGAGAGAAACTCTCCAGCCAAACCCAGTGAAGCTGCCGAACCCTGTTGGGTGGCATTTTTCATCTACCTGCCTTGTTTGTAACATGTGTAACTCCTGCATGCAGTGCCTGGTTAATCCAGCATTTGAGGGTAAGTGCTAGGTAGTGAAGTGCACAATGCTATTTATTGTCAAGAAAATTAGAAAAAGGAAGGACCTCTAAAAACTGGAAGCACAATTTCAATTTTTTTAACAGTCACAACTTCATCCATATTTGTGGGTGTACAGAAATCAGATAAATAAGAAGCACCATGTACTGGTGTAACAAGCCCACCTCCTGCCCATTGTGTCTCTGCCTATTCTCCCAACATAGAACGCTACTTGGAGGAATGCAAGGTTGGCACAGAAGGGTCTTGGAGGAATGCAAGGAACATCTACTGTGTGCAAGGAGCGTGTCTCAGGAGCACAGCAGAGAGTGTCTCAGCAAGGCAAACAAGCATGCCCTGAGCACTGTGCTGGCAGCAGGACTTTACCAGCACCTGTGTGAACACATTTTGAGCTGGCTTAGACGTGTCTGAGCAGCTTTATAGGCAGTTCACTGGTACCAGTACTAAGCTGAGGCGTGCAGTCCCTTAGTTTTACAGGCCTGAAATTTCCTTCCAATAGGAACTCCTGATACCACAGCCTCTGTGTGTAGCTGAGACCCAGGGCAGAAAGAAAGCGAGCATGAAGGAGCATGTCTTGGCAGCTCAGTAGCTACAGCGCCTACCTCAGGAAGGGGCTTGGGGTTCCCGTCTCTACCCTCAAGATTATTTGTGGTTTTATACTTTGAGCATCCAAAGTAAGTCATAGCCCATCTCAAGTGAGGGAACATAGCTTCTGGCGTCAGGCAGTGAGACACCCTCAGGCCTGCTCCCCTCGCATCCCACAGCTCCTGAAGTCCTGGAACAGCAGCCCAGCTGCATTAGGAGGATCCTCCTACCTCTCTCTTCTTCAGCCTTGTGGTTATGAGGATTTTATAGGAGATACAGATATGAATTTGAATTCTACTTGGCCAAGGGATGCAATTAGCTGTCTTAAACAATTAAGGTGAAAATCATTTCAGGAGACAGGTTACCTGATCTAATAGATGAATATCACTGAGAGGCAGAAGATCACTTGCTTCCATTACTGACTTTATGCCAAACCCACCAGTTATTGGGCAGACTGTAGACCCATAAACTCACTAATCCATGAAATGAGATGAGATGAGATGAGATGAGATGAGATGAGATGAGATGAGATGCCCCAAATAACTTCTTGCTGTACAAATTAATTAAATTGTCTGGCAGACAAGTCTGAGAAATTGAAGGGGTGGAAAGGACCACTTTAATCTGGGAAGAGGGTGAGACCGTCTCTTTCAGCAACAGTGGGCCAATGGATTAGGCCCACAGCTAAATCCCACGTTTCCATTTCTGGCGAATCCAGCAGCCACAGATGGGCCACCATTGGCATCTGGAAAACTTTTAAGCTGAGCAGGAAGCCTAGTGTGAAACTGCTAAAGAAGATGCAGAAATTTCTTTTTTTTTTTTTTTTTTGCCTTACGTACTTAAATTTTGCTTATATCCCATTTTAGACATCAAAATAGGCCTTATTTTGCATTTGCCTAGTCTCAGCTTTGAGACATTGGTTCTTATGCTTCTGCTGCTAAATTAAAAGCTTCACTAGCTCTTGTGTGACTACCTTCTGATAAAATAAATAAATTAAATCGCTTACTGCAAGGCATTTTCTCCAATGCATTTGAGGCTTCTCTTTTGTGGCTTTTCCAATTCAACATAATTTTCCTCCTAAGTCTTCTCAGGACATTTGTAAATTATTTTGTTGTTCATTAAAAATTCAACAAAACCCTGGTGCACCCCTGGGGCAACTTGTTACTCTGTGACTGACAAGGCACTAGTCTAAATCCAGAATGTTTTCCTATTAAACGTATGCAAAGTCGTTCTGTCCCCACACTTCAGTACATATGAGCAACCCAGAAGCAAAATAACAGTCTGAGAAAATCTTTGCTTCACAGGGAGGATCTGACACCAGAAGACACAACTGCATATGCAGTTCAAATGCATAGTGATTTTTCAGGTGCTGCCCAGAAGCTGTTTTTAAATATATTTTTGGGAGACACTTTTGAGTATGGAAAATTTATATAGTTAGTCAAAATGATATATATGCCTCTAGGATTTAAGGTGTGTGAAAATTGGCATTTTATGTTTTGTTGCTTGTTATTGGTAAAACCAAAGTATTTTTCCCAGTCTTTTTTATTTAATATGAAAAATATAGCTGTTAAATAAAATGAAAAATGACATCATCATCACCTCATACAGAAACCTGTTCAATCTAGTGGCTCATGTATTTACATGCAAATGTCTGTACTTGGATAAAAATTGAAAGCATAGCACAAAGCCTTACAACACAGGATCCCATTTCTAGAAGATGATGACAGTGTCCTGGCATTCCGGGTGTAAAACCCATAAAGCAACACTCTTTCTCATCCTTATGCATCTAGGAGATGCACAGGTTGCTTTTACTCTCTTATGCACTACTTCTTGGTATTTTCTTCCACTAAAACCATCACACAAAATGGTCAAGTCTTTCAGTCTCTCAGTCTTTCTCACTATCTAGACAATGCTGATCTTTTTACCATGCCCTCTTGGTCTTCTGTGTTTCAAGATGATAAGCTGGGGGCTTACAGAAGTGAATATCTTGAGATATATTGCTATTAGTAGAGCTGGAGGTGGCTACTCAGCTGCAACAGAAATTTCCCTCCTCCCTGGGGTGGCGGGAGAGGCTTTGGGGGAGTTCAGCTTCTGCAAAAATCCCCTCCAGGAGATCTGACTTGCAGGGTGACTTACTGATTGTGGCTCCATATCTTCAATGAAAGGGAATGTCACTGGGTCTGCTTATGCTTCCCCACCTGCCAGCAGCACCTCTGTTCATGTTCTGCTGAGCTGTAACTTGCTGTAAGTGTGACTTACATTGTGTACATGTAATCTATACAACTTCCTTGCCAATAATTGCCAGAGATAAGAAAGTGCCCTCTCTGCAGCCTGCACACGACATGCCTGCTATGGCACTTCCCTAATGCTGGTACAACATGGGTTTGATCATGGCAGATTGTTTCTGTGTATTATCCTGAACTCAGATAAAAGCCACACATATGTCCATACCCATGTCAGGCCCTGCTTTGCTATCTCCATGCTAAATCACAGCTATGTTTTGGCCAAGTAAAGAGGACACATACTGGAATCTCCAACTCATTTGGGTTTGGTGTGCTGTGAGACCTGATTCAGGTTTGCACCTCTTAGTGGCCCACTAAATCAAGGCACTTTAAGCTGGGAGTGTTTATGTACTGAAAATTCAAAACAGACACTTTTAGACGGAAGACTTACTAACTGGCATAAATTGTGCTAGGCTGATCTCAACACCTGGTTCTGTGTTCACATAGGTCTTCCCTAGACTTAGCCATATCTCATTTGGCCACACATCTGACTACACACAGTGTGACATTTATTTACGTTATTTACAGCTAGCCCCAAAAATGATAAATTCTGGCTCTATCTCAGATATTCATCCAAGCAGCAAGCATCTAAAAACCATCTCTGCAAGACAGCCAGCCATCTGGAACAAGAAAAATTAATTTCCAAAATGTAGTGATAAAGCAACCTCCACATGTCCTCTCTAGAGCACTGGCTCACAGCCAGAAGTAACTTTTCTATGTAATATATTGGGAAATATTTGCAGTTCTGTACTGTATCTCCTTGGTTGGTGAGGATTTAGCCCACCTTTGTAGAGCATCAATTAATATGCAGTTAAATGCTTATTTTGGTTGCTTATCCAGTACTGCTTATCTTTTTAAAAAATGAGTCCACTAGCAATCTATATTGACTGATTTACTGTCTGAAGCAAATGTACAGAGTTGAGTGATTAAAATATTGAATTAATCTACTGTTCAGAACTATCTGAAGGAGTAGAACTATATCCAAGATTAATTTTATTCAGTATTTCCCTTGGTACATTTGTTTTGGGTTTTTTTTCTGTAGAGACTTGAAATATTAGCACCAAATTGTCTGAAACATTTATCTCTTGCCAATAAGACTATCGGTTCAGACCTAGTAAAACATGTTCAAGCTTTTCCAACATAAGCACTATGTACTTTATGAAGTCTAAATTAGGTTCTTTATGAAATCAGCACTGGTTATATAACCACTGTACAGTTTCATTAAATATGGCTTATTATCAAGAACATTCTTTTTGGAGAATTTTGCAGGCTCCCTTCCAAGGGGAGCAGACAAAATCTTTCAATCTGACACACTTGAAGGAAGGAAATAGCTGTTGATTTTTCATATTTAAATGCAGTCATTTTTCCTTGGGTCATGTTCCATTTGAACCTGCCTGTCTTCTGAGGATGTTGAGGAGGTAGTCTGGGATAAGTTCATCTGAATACCCCATAGATGGATTCCTGGGCAGCTCTTTAGAAGACTAGAATTCTCCAATACATCTGATTATTTTATAGGTCTTTCTGTGCTTAAATTTCTGGGTAAAATTTGTATAGTCTGGTCTTGGGCATGTTCCTTGCAGTCCCAAAGGCTGCTGACCTTCAAGGTCACACATAAGCTCTGTGTACAAAACCAGTCAGTGTTTCTAGAAAACAATGGAGTAACCTTTTTTAACTCCAAATTACTTGCCAAATTTTTATAACTGACAAATCGCACTCAGTGTGTTTGGATTTTAGTTAGTTTTTTTTTAAATTTGATTTTCTGTGGCTAGATCCCTCATGCCATTTTCCTGAGACAGCTGCTGCTGTTTTTAAGGTGTATAGGAACAGCAGAGTATCTCTCCCATCCTATTCTCCTATCTTTCTTCCCTTTTCTCACTGTGGAGCAGGAAATTGCTCATCTTGCTCCAGTACTTGGGGACTGTATGAATTTGTCAACTAGTAGACTAATCAAGAAAATTTAGATAGTGGAAGTAATGTGAAGCTGGAATCCATGGAAAAAACTGTGCTATTTTCTCCTCCATTAACTCAAACTAATTCAGCATTTGGTATTTTTTGTGGAAATTAAAAATTTTTAAGTGATTTATTTTAAATGTATGTGATAAAACATCATCAGCAAATAATTTCTGGACATAAACAATATCATTCTTTTTTATTAAACTTCCTGACACTGCATTTCAAGACATGAATTCAGTAAAACAGTAGTCCTCGAATATTTATGGTATGTAGGGACTAATGGTGTCTCTAAAGAGATGTTTATAGAGGATGAAGGGATACTAGGCTCTTTGGTGTATAAGCTGTACATTACCGAGGTGTTTGCTTTTGCTACCAAGAGAATTCCCAGCTGATGGGGAATGCCATTTTGGTTAGGACTTTCACTTCTGCCAAGGTCTAGCATTACAGCAATAACCAATTTTTCATATTGACTTTCCTGCCCTTAAAAGCCATCTTCTGCACAGCAATGCAGTGACAGGAGCATTGCCATAGGCTCTTTGAATGATTCCCAGCTGACTTGGTTTTGTAGGCCAAGACATGGCTATCATAAATCTAGGTATGTCCCAACAAGGACGGGAGAGAACAAGGGTAACAGTGGTTTACATCATTATGACATCACAATGTCACTGAAGTGCTCACCAGCCTCAGCTCAAAATACATATGGGGAAAGGGGGAAGGGAGAGGGAAGGCATCTAAGGGGAAAAAGGACCTTCAACCTGAATTATAACAGCTCACAGAGGGGCCAAAGGCAAAAAATAGTTATGTTTACAGTCTCAGAAGTACTGGATTCAATAGTTGTTTCCTATATAAACCTTCTGTTCATGAGTAAATGAGTTTTTATGGATATAGTAATGATCAGGTAGATGCACTTACTCTGAACACACTTCAGGTGCCATTTCATAGCAAACAGATAAAATTATTTCTATTGTGTTGTATTAAACCTATGACCCTCAAGGAATGGCAATAGCAAGGTATCAGTTCCAGAAATATATAAGGTCTTATCCACACAAGTCATTTCATGTTTTTTAGCATATATCAGCATGTCTGTGGTGTTTTTCAGAATGTAATCTTTCATTTTAATATAAGTAATTTTATACTCCTTATGCTCAATGATGATATAGACCAGTCTTCTCCAGGAACTGAGTTTGCAAGAGATGTCATTTAGAATTGGATGGAGAGACAGCAAGGAAACAGAAGAGCTAATAATTCTTTCTAGAAAGGACTTTTTACATTACTTTGGTGATGTAAGGGTCTTTAAGCAGCTCTAATGTCAATGAAAGAGTCTGGAAGCTGGAATAAGTTATGGTGAAAAATTTCTTCCTGTAAATGACAGCTAAAGCTCCGTGTATTTTCAAGTGCATAAATTCCAGGACTTCCATGAGATATGACACTACCATATTGTGTAAGAAGATTATGGTTTGAAATGAAAGAACAAATGAAAACTTCAGAGATGAGGGGATACCCCTAATGGGAACATGTTAAAGAGCAAGAAGTGGAGGGGTCAGTCAGTGTCTGGACAGCAAAGTGAGAGATTTGTCATGTGTGGGAGGAAAAGAGAGGGACACTGGCTTTCTCTGTGCATTTGCACCGTAACCCTGACTTTCCCACGTTTGATCCTTTCTCTCTGTGCAAATTTGAATCTGTGGCAAGGTTAGGAACAAATGCATCTCTTATTCAGTCATTCAGAACTTTTCTGTCATATAGCATTACGGAGACCCAAATTCAGCATTAAAAGGAGGAATCAAAGCAAGGGATGACCAATTCCATTACAAACTTCTTTGACTATATGAAAAACAGGATGCAGCTCAAGCCCCCTCAACTCATTCTAGCCTGGAGGTCACTTGAGTGGCAAACAAGCTTTTAGTTTCCACCCAAATGGCTGTTGTTTTCCACTGGGTACAAAAGGAGGCCCAAGAGTTCGAAATTTTCTGGAAGTGAAAAGCTCTTATTGAATGAGACACTACACCCTATCCAAAGGGACAATCTCCAAAAATTCTCTGTGTAGGTGGGTGAGCATTTCCACCCATCTCTCTGAAGCATGTGAACAAATGTCCGAGATTTAAGAGTTTGCCTCTCAAACAGATGTTTGAAACAACCATTGTTGTTTGAGACTCCACTGATGTTTAAGACTCTTATTTCAAGTATTCATAATTTGCTCTGTGTTAGGACATGTGGGCTTTCACAGGTGTCATGATGAAATAGCAATTTAACGTTTTATCCAGTATGTCATTGGATGCAGATTTCCAACACTTAAGCTAAGGCCTTGCAAAGACTTAGAACTGGTGTATTTGTCTTTTGGTCAACATTTCCTCTTTGACTGCTTACAGTAGATTTTGTGAAGGGTGGAAAGGTTGTATTCAGGCCTATGATGTCATTATGTGTTCTTTGCTGGGTACACTGTGATATGTGCTGTTTGCTGACCTGGGATAAGACTTATTTGGCAGAATGATTGCTGTTGCAGTCTGATGAATCTCTGATGTGCTTTCAGTTTCTGCAGTGCTAGATTACTTTGGAGGATGTTGTGTCTCAGAATTGAGCATCTGATCTTGAAAAGCAGAGGTATACTTCCAAGGAGGTTCTGAGTCAAAACATATTTTTGTGGCAGTCAAAGGCACATTTTGCATTTTTGAGAAATATTTTTATAGTAAAATTACTGCAGTAATAACATACTAGTTATTCTAGTTCTCTTAATTTTCTAATTTTTTTTATTACTACAGAGCTCCTGAGACAGGAGGAGGGTTGGTATAAAGGGGTTTGAACCTATTTTGTCTTGGAGAACCTCAATATTTTCCACAGAGCAGAGCAAAGTCTTCTGTAGGGAACATATATGCCTGTTGAGAGTAGCATGGATATAATTTCACATTAATTACATCTAACCTTCAGTAAGTACAGACTTTTTCTTAAGAGTCTAACCAAATCCCACTTTTCTTTTTTTCTTTAGCTCTATTTCCTAGTGGCTTTTTTGTTTTGGTTTGGGGTTTTTTGTTTGTTTTTTTTTTTTTTTTATAGTCGTACCTAGAAGTTGTTTCCATTGGAAAGTTAATTTTCTTTCCAGGTGGGAAAGTGAGCTGAACTGATCTGCCCTGCAGCTCCCCAGTTGCTTGTCTGCTTCTGGCACCAGAAAAGCAGCAGAGCTCATGGAGGGGACAGCTCATTGCAGCAATTGCTTTGGAATTGTACTGGTTTGGTGTAATATGAGATGCTCCCACAGCTGTCATTTCCAAATTCTTTAGAAGTAGACCCTTGATCCTCAGGGATCTGTAAACCACAGAGGAAAACCACTGCTTAACTAATCAAATTATCAGCTAGCTCATTTGCATGTAATACATATCTAAACACTGCTTCATTTGGGATATTAATTACAGCCTGCACGGAAAGAATATGCTTAAGTCTTTAATTACATGGAAAGATGTTGGATCTTCAAATTGGTAGCTGGAAATCTTATTTCAAGTGTTTAAGAAGCTGATAATTGCTTGTGATAACCATTTTACTCTGTAAATAGGTTTTGGCAATATATTGGCGAAGTACTGGCTGATCTGATTTATGCTGCCAAATGCCAGCCAGATGGAGCCCAAAACAGCCTACAAATTTCTAAATATGATATTTCCTCATAAAGCTTCAACACTGTCCCATTTGTTGTCTTACATATCTGATTGACTGTGAGTGAGCTCAGGCTAAAGGGTTTTTTTCATTCTTAACTGTCTATTATAACTTCTTGTAGTGCAATGTCAAATGTGAATCCCTTTATGTTCTGGGCTGAACCAACGAGGGGCTGTGCACACCAGTGTTTAGTGCATAGAAAGCAAATACTGTATATCCCATGACTGACTTCTTATCAAAACAGCACTGATGTATTTACAGCACTGATATATTTACTGATCCTGTTTGTAACCCCATTACGTGTGAAAGGATGCCAATACCATTCTGACACATGGAAATGCATTATTTTCAGAACAAATGCTGTCAGTTTTGGGGGAATCTGTAAAACAGTTCCTTTAAATCTTCTTGAACTAAATTGACATGTGGAGAGCTTGCACATTTAGCAAAGCTGAAAAAAAGAATAGGGATCAAGAGATCTTTTTGTAATTCAGTTTTCTGTGCAGGATTGATCCCACTTTAATAATCCATAGATAAAACCTTAGAAGTTATTTGAAGAATACTATTTGGAGGGTGAGGAACAATGAAAATTTTCCTTGGCATAAAATAATTCAAACAAGATTAAATCTTGCCTCTCAACCTTTCTGAAGACATTTTTTGGCACTTTGTTATATTAATTTGAAGGGGAAAAAATTAACTACCCTTAAAAGTACTTAGAACTTCCTTGAAGCAAAATTCTGATAGAGATCCAATGGGGAGCACAAAAATACACGGAGCAGAGAGACAATCACAAGCCTTGCTGAAACCCTTAGTAGGATGCATATTCTAAAATGAATGGGGTGAAGCTCCTGGTGAAGGGAGAGGGCCTACATCATTGCATTTTTTACATAGCTTTTCACAAAGGCTTTGCAGGAGGGACTCTTGTAGCAGGTTTCTTCACAAAAGAAGGTAATTCTGAACTATATCTGATGCACTGGTGATAGCTTCTCTGTGGAGATGATTCAATTCTGTAACTTTATTCATGGAATTAGTAGAGTATCAGTAATACATACAATGAAATTTATCTCTCCGTTGCTAGTTAAAAAATTACCAAACTGTATTGCTTCCAGACATGTGAATCTTCTCATTTCAGTAGTATATTGGATTAATTCAGTACTAATTAATGAAACTATTAAAAACTTAATTATGAATCTGGTAATCAGTAATAGATTCAAACCTCCTGTCATATTCTACAAGTGTAAGAAAAATTGCAATGTTCACAGAATATCAACCTAGCTTTTATGGCTACCTGCAGTTGTCCCACCTTCATCAAATTAATACAATCATCAAATTAGTCCATCTAGAGTATTTATAAACATTACATTGTTTACTGCTGTACTTGCCTGTACTGCTCCAGCACACAACAAACTTCTCTCAGCTGAGGAAAATCTCACAGTAAACATCACACAAATGACATGAAGACTTCTGTCTGATACCTAATACCTACACAATGTGAAAGTCATAATGAAAAGAAACAAATAATATCCAATTTAAGCTACATACATACATTTCTGACATAAAAACCTGCTGAAATACAAAAATATTATGGAATAAATCTAATTAGTACAAATACGTTTCTTGACATATCTGCCCAGCAACTATACACAGAAGCTCTTCTCTCAGTTCTGCTTTGGGCCAACTTTGCCCCTCTGTTTTGAATTCAGTAATAAACTAATAAATCTGCTGTGTCTATTTTTGCTATAGGTGGGATTTCCAAGGCTGTTTAGTTTTACCTCCCATTGAAGGTAATGGCAATATTTCTCTTTAATCAATTTAAATAAACTGGGCCAGCATGGATTATCCTCTGAAATCTGACTGTGCTGTTTATCTCAAGAAATCACACTTAAGCAATGAGAACTAGGAAGAACCCTATGTAGACTAAACTGTCATTGCTTCCCTCTCTTATTTTGACTTTGATACTTGGCCGTAAAGAAACGCAAGCACTGTTGGAGCTGTAAAGTGGTCCTAACTGGCTGTTTAATACCTGACAGTGATATACTCATAGAGAAAATTCTCTAATAGCATCTTAAAAGCTGTGAGCTCCTATGATTCTCAGGTAGCCTTGCTTGAGGCCAGCAGTGGCAAGCTCAGCAGAGGAGGTGGAATAAAACGGGCTTCTAGCAATTATCATAGACATTTTTCAGCTAGTTCAAAATATACAAAGAACTGATGTTTTCCCCGAGGCAAGAAACAACTAGTTTCAGTCTTGTCATAAATACAGCACCTTTCTCAGCAGGAGAACTTAGATTGACAGGCCTACAAGTCCTCCACTTACCTCTAAGCCTTTTATCACTAATGCATGGTCATTTTAAAGTAGTTGACTTCACACTGTAAACCACCCTGTACTGATATAGTTTGTACTTGCTGCCAGAAGGGAAACAAAGAGGCCCCAGTTGAACCACAGCTTTGAAAAAGAAGCAATGCGAATTAGCCTGTGTTACAGTCCCACAATTAAATGGTTCCTGGTATCTGGTGTGGCTTCTAGAGAGCACTTAACGTGAAGGGATCTGTCCTACACCATCTGCATAACACACATACTCCCACAACCTCTGGAACTTCTCATTGGGAGTCTTCTGGGAAGCTTTCCTCCTGTGGGGACTATATGAAAGGGAGTATTTCTAAAGAATCAGGACAGCTGGAAGTGACCTCTGGGACATTGGAGGTCTCTAACCCAACCTCCTGCTTGAAGCACCTCTCATGAAAGCAGGTTATTCAATGCCTTGTCCTGTCAGCTTTTGAAAGTCTTCAAACATGGAGGTTCTGCCACCTCTCTGTGCAACCCAAATCCTCATAAAAAACCTTTTTCTCTATATTGCGCCAGAATTTCTTATTTTACACATTGTATCCATTTCTTTTGCTTCTACTGTGCACATTTGAGAATAATCTGGCTCTATCTTCTCTGCAGTCTCTCACAGGTAGTTGAAGACAGCACTAAGTATCCTTTGTAGCTGTACCACACAAAATAGAAAGGAAATGTTTTCAGAACTTCTGCTCAGTTCTGGCATTGTGTAGAAAAGACTGAAGACTTCAGAAACCCTGAGAAAGGGAAGAAAAAGTGGGGAGCTTGGCTCTGGGATTCTTTTCCATTACAAATTTTGCATGGAAAAAACATTGAGTAAAATGTATCAGTGGTACTGGGAGCAGAGACTTGGAAGCTGTAGAGTCATTAAGATGTGCAGTCAGACTTCTTCCTTTTGCTCTCTCTCTGTGGCTCCATGAATTTTTTCATCACTGCATCTTTGTGCAATGGCCCTGCTAGGGAGAGAGGTAGCTAACCACCATAAGGACTAATGGGTTGAAGTGTTTGCAAAAGTGCTTTGAAAAAAAGGAAGTCTAGTTAATGTTTCACACACTGCTGTGTAACGGAAGTGTGTTATTAATTATGTTTGTTGTGAGACCAATGAAAACAGTAAACTTGAAGGATTCTTCTGCTAGGCATACAAACTGAGAATGGCAGACAGCCCTGCTCAGCCTCATGGGTTTAGAAAAGGAACAGACATTAAAGATAGGACTCATCTGGCCAAAGGCGGCTAGATGTCTGCTGGACATCATGAAAAATAGTTTCCTCCTAGAAATGTCTTCTTCTCCCTAGTGACAGGGAACATCAGATGCTATCTGAAATGAAGCTCATGCCATGAGCAAGAGAGGCAGTACTAAAGGGTACTGCTCAAGATGAATTTGCAGCAAAAAAACACCCATGTTGCCTTACTGAGGGGGAATGAAACAGCTGGAGAGGTAAGGGACTAAGGAATAACATGGAAGGGACCGGTACAGAGCAGAGAGCAGCTCTAGGAGGTGTAATGAGAGGAAGGCTGTCATGGTGTCAAGAGACAGGAGAGGCAGAAAAGGACTCGGGTAAATGAAAGATGTACGGAGCTCCCTGGCTGTTGAGACATTTCTGCTTTGGGATCTTTGGCAGCTATCCCTCCTGTCTGAAGACAAATCTTCCCAGCAGGCTGTGAGCATATCTGGAGGATATAAACCCAGCTTCCAGTGTCCCCCAGTGGGTCCCTCTCCCTGCATGCTCCTTGGCTGTATGGTGGCACCTTTGGCTGCATCCATTTCTTTTCTTTGCTGTCTCCACAAGCTGCTACATTATGCACCTGTTTAGCACCTGTGACTCCATCAGATATCTGGTATCAGGTTTTTTCCATCCACTGTGTTTTGATAACAGCCTGCTTTTGATGTGAAAAGGACAAGGAGGCGTCTCTAGTTTTAGATGTTACTCCCCACATGTAGGTGCTGTAGTGCTGGCAGCATGTGGAATTTCTCCCCTTACAACTATTATATCTCCAGCCAGGTAGACTTCAGACAGGGATATCTGGTTCACCCAGTACTGAGATATCATTTAATGACTCCTTGTTTAATGCACACGTGACTTAAGGTGATAGGATGTTTTGCTTCAAGACAAAATAACAATTGCTTTGAGCTGCCTGGAGGTACACATCATTTCCAAACTACCATTTAAATCTTACCCAAGGAGGAAATTTAAAAACACCTGTCAGTGCAGTGCCTTTTAAATTAATCCCTGTGAAACAAACACTTGGAACACAGAGCTCAGTACTTAACCCCTGATACAGGCTCACAATGACTCAATAAACCTGAAAACTGTTCTAAAGAGAGAAAGAAAGAAGCTGATGGTTGATCCTAAATAAATGTAGTCAGCAGGCGAGATTTAGGGTAGTAGAAGGCTGTGCCACAGGTATAAAGGGGCATCACTGTCCAGCCTTCCATCCCTGCAGATGATGGAGAACTGAGCTTCACCAGGGCTGCAGTAGCTCCTAGTTAGCCCTGGAGAGCATCATGGTTGCTTTAAGAGCTGGTCCTCTGAGTTCTTCAAATATCCCAGAGGTAAATCTCACATAGCTGTGTGTCACGCAGAGTCCATACCATTTAGATTCCTAGAATCCCAAAGAAAGATCTCAGCTGCCTGTTCTGTACTGTCTAATCCCTAGGGGAACTCTCCAGGGTCACAAAAAAATTGTAAGTGCATAAAGTTAGCCTGGAGAAATCAAACTGCATGCACTAAATATATATATTGCCTTGAAAAAAATCAAATTTTCCTATGGACAAATGCACATTTAGTATGTTGGTTGTTTTTAGAATCCAATGCTGGATTTCATATTATTTTTCTTCTCCAAGCCTTTGACAGCTCACTGTAAGCTTTGAAGTCTGCATCACATAACCACGAGACATCTCAGTAAAAGACAGGTAATTTCAGAATTAAAGATTCACTGAAGGGTCTCAAGAGCCAGAATTTAGCAGCGAAAATAGAGATCCATCAGAGACCCTCCCACCAGAACATTTAACTCTTTCTCCTCGACTTCTGTGCCATGGTTTGTGTTTTTCACAGAGGGCCAGACTGTGCTTGCTCTTTGCACTGGTGTACAGTGAGATGTGTTTCCCTTCCACACCTATATTATCCCACTTCTGGCCAAGTGGGCATCCTTTGGAATTGCAGTCCCAGTTTCTTGGTATGTTTTTCATCAGACAGTTTGCATAACACATTTTACCATCACAGTTTTTCTGTTGTGCCTTTTATTGTGGACTTACAGGACTATAAACCACCTCAGAGGAGTTGCTGAATATAATGTGCTAACTGTGAGGCTCACATAATTGTCTCTGGTTTCCCACTGCTGAATCCATGCATTTGTAGCTCCACTGCAGCCTCTCTTATCCTCTGGTCCTGTATGCCAGATGCAGATGATCTGTGGTCCAGCAACCTGCTGCCTCTTGCCTGAGAGGCAGTGAGCAGCAGAGGCTCTGCCACACTTTGGGATCTGCCCCTGAGCCTGGTGCCACGGTTAATGGGCTGCAGCTCAAAGACACAGTCAGCAGGCTCCAGGCTGCTGTGTGACCAGCCTCCCATGCTCCCACCTTCACAGCTTTAGCAGGGGGCTAATACTGATGTGTTCTGACTTTCTTAGGCCACAGGTTTTTTTTTCCCACTCACTTGAGAAACATGAAAAGACAAACTGCATTGAGGAGGCTCAGCAATAGTAAGACACAAGTTTTACATTTTGTTTTCTTTTGTAATTATAGTAATTACACTGTCCATGTCACCCTGCAGATTGAGAAGACCTGAACTGCAGAGCTGTCTGCACTTGAAATACTCCTGCGTAGTGGAGTATTGTGGAATAGAACATCTGCTGAAACAAACTTCCAACCATACTTCTACTCATGCCTGCTACATAAAGGGAAGCTGTTTGCAGGATGCTAATCTCTCATCCTGCACAGCTAGTTCTGAGGAGGGCTAGGGCACAGGGGTGCAAAGCTCTCATTATTGTCTATTACCTAATGCTAAGCATGCAAGGGGGGAATCTGCTCCTCTGTAATCAAGACCAGATGAAAAGCTGTCTGACCTGTGGATGTCTGAAATAACAGTTTGTTCTCATTCCACACCATACCTTGTAGGCAGTTGTAATGATTTGCCCAAAAGTCTGCTGGTAACTTCACTCAGCTTGAAGTTAGACATTTAGAATACCATCCTCCCTGAGCAGAGGCAAGAAGATTTTTGTTACTTTTGATATCTGAGCTACTACATCTAACCAAAATATCTTTAATGGATTACTTAATTTAAGTCATCCTCAATTCAGAGTAAGAAAGCCAGCTCTCCATATGTTAGCTTTCTACAATCCCTGTAGGACTTTATTGTTGTGTTTCTCTGGTAAATATTTCCCTCTGGAAATGTGGGATTTCCTCAGAATTTCCTACCTCAGTGGGAGGAATAAGACTGTAAAATCTAAAACAATCCACAAAGAACTGGATAATTAAAATCTCAAGGGACTTGCTGGCTCAAGCCACAGCAGTTCGAGCAAAAACCCTTTTCATACCTTCACCTGGCTCCAGGGCAAAGGAAAAGACAAGGGAATGACTTTCAGTCCTTCTCTTTAATCTTTCTCCAATTGTTGCTGGATTTTGCATGAGTTTCTTGGGGTGTTTGCTGAGATGACACAAGATGAGCATCATGTCCCTGGGATGGAGGCTTGCAGCGTGCAATGACCGACTGCACTTCAGCAGATGAAGTAGAAGTGTGAGTAGTGGATCACTGCAGAAAGATGTCCACTCATCAGTGACAGGCCAGTGACTGTATCAGCATGTCCTCTCAGTGTCACTGAGCTTAGAAGGGGCCTTTCCAAGCCTGGCTGCCACTCTGAGGCAGCAGAGGTGTGCTTGAGCTGCCACTACTTGCTTTCTAAGACAAAGAATTGGATTTTGTGGCAGTTAAATCTGACACTTCTCACAAGTGCTAAATTAAATCATTATTTATTGCTGTTGCTTATTATTTGTGAAAAGCTGGCTTTGTGCCCAGCATTTTGATGAATTCTGACTCCCGTCTCTATTGATTCTATAAGATATATGGCAAAATGGAAATCAAGTTTTTTGTTAGTGAGGATTAAAAGATGCTGTGAAGCAAAGATGAAAGGACTGTTGTCACTCACCATTTCCATTTATAACACGGACTGTTTGAATTTATAGTGGGATACCAAAGAACCATTCCATTAGTAACTATTATGCAGAAAGATGCTATAGTGGCACATTTGCTTCAGCTCTATTAATTTCTTTTGGAACAGAAAATAATATGCAAATTTCCAGTGAAGCAGTAAATAACTATCTACCCTTATTTTACTAGTACTAAAGCTAGTTTCTGCCTAGCTCCAGACTCTGGAGAAGGCTGCAAGGCAACAGTGGATTTTGATTCTGATCTCCCAGGTGATTTCCAGCTCAAAGCCCTCTTCTGAGTCAGTCATGGTCTTTCAGCATGTCACCATCTAGGTGCCGGTTTTTCACGTTTAATCTCTTACAAGCATAATTAGGCAGGTCTGGATTTATCAGAAATGCCAAAGAGTTGTTAATCCTCAGTCACTTCCCCTGCCCTCTTCTGACTGCCCTCCCAGTCAGCGCTGAGGGCACAAGTGACACCCAGAAAAGGGTGTGATCTGAGAGTTTATGAGGAAACCCAAAGCCTTCCCTTATGTCCAAGGCAGTTTTGAACAGCTCTTCTACCTCCAGCACCATAGTACAAACCAGAAACCAGAGACCCAAATACAAGTGAGGTGTTTCTCCTGGCCCTATGCCCAGAGTGGCTCAGGGCCCTGTGGTTTGGAATTCTGCTAAATTGCAAAGGAAACCTGGGATTCAGCTAATGGAGTCCCTGTTATGTCCGGGTCTTGAACATGCTTCGTCCCTTCCATGGTATCTATGGATTCAGGGCTGCATCTGACACTCCCTGTTGACCTGGCTGCTTTTCCTTTGTCTTCAGTAGATTTTTAGGTTCTGCCTCATTACACATTAAAAGACCTATATCCTCCTTTCACTGACCCACGCTTGACCTCATTTGTCCAGGGGCCCTCTCCCAGCATTTGGGGAAGGAAACCTGTGTTTAGGAATTGATGTCTCCCTGTGGCTGAGGGTGGCATTGGTGTTTGTGTCTGTCTGTGGCAAGCCTTGTTTTTCTTTCCTATTACTTTCTCTCCAGCTTAGTTGACTGTGTGTTCCTGAAGACTGTGAGGATACTTTTTACTTAGAGGTGACTATACACATGCATAAGGAAGGGAAAGAGGACAAACATAGCTGTCCTCTGTGCCCCAACCACCCCCTGGCTCACTGTGCAGATGGTGCATGCAGCTCTGATGGAGGCGAGGGAAAGAAGTGTGACTTGTGCTCCTTGCAAGTGTTCCTCCATCCACCTGCAACACTGCAGAGGGAACATACTAATGAAAACATGACATAGGTTAGGATAGGTAGAAGGAACAAAGTTTCAGTGTGCTTTTCTTGTTATTTCCTAGGGAACTGCTGCTGAAGTTCAGTTTCCAGAGCTGTAGCTGTGATTGCAAAAGTGTATTCCAATGTATGTCACTGTGATTCTGTCATTTGTGGATGTACATAACCAGAACTGAAACACACATCTATGCACAGATGTAAAAAAACTGGGAAAGAGTCTTACATGAAATTATTTACAAAAAGAAATTACTCCATGACTGTCCTTTCTTTGAGTTGTTGTATGCTTTGACCAACTACACTGCCCTGTGAGTAAGAGTAGGTGAGGAAGAAGCACATATCAAGAATGGGTTACTCTGTGCCTGAAGAAGAGTTTGCATGGGTCTGAAAGGCAGGCATTGTCAGAAATCCTTCATCCCATAGGAAAGCCTAGAGGTCCAGTACAGCTCAGAGGACTGGAGTTTGTACAAATGGGAAGGATGTTAGCTGGCAAACTCTGCCCCCTTCTATTTTCTAGATATAAGCAAGTGCTATGTTCTCTGAAATCAGCAAATATTAGCAAAAATCCAGGCTATTTTTGTCCAAAGTAACAAAATTTTATCTTGAAATGGGCCATTTGGCCTAGTCCAAAAGAAGCCGAAGTATTTTTATTTTAAAACTGAATACATTAACTTTATTGAAGCTGTTAAATTAGAACCTATGGAGTCTCAAAGGGTGATAATTTAAACTGTCCTTTTTAAAGTATCAGAGGAATCTTAAGCATATTTAGTGTTTGCTATATATAACAGATCTGTGTGATTTTATCTGAGTCATCCTCCTCCTGCTTGGATGGTTATTTGTTTACTTAAAACCAAAACACAAGTCTCTGGGGAAGCCACTGCTGTAATCACACTTTGGGTGGTTTGATTAGTGCAGCCTCTTCTCTGAGGGGTCTGAACAATGTAAATTCTCATCCCCACTGGTAAACACCTCAGGGTGTGCCAGGAAAGCCAAAGTAAGTGGCACTAAGCTTAGGGTTTTAAAAAGTTTTCTTTCAAAAAAAAGATGCTGTTTCTCCCTCTGACAGTAACATGCTTCCCTATAAAACCACTGTTTTCTGTGTAGCTTCCTGCGACTTTATAAAAAGCCCATGCTGAGCAATTTGTTCTTCTACAAATAGAGAAAATCATGCTTGTAGGACGCTGAAGTCCTGTGTCAACTGACATTTGGCTGCTGGTTGTAGCACCAGTGTGATTATGATCCAACAGCCACTGTATTTGACTCGCTGACAACTGAACTTGTGGCCCAATGTGACTGACTGTAGGAGCCATGACTGCTACTTAGCAAAACAGGGTGCAAATCTCACTGGGGCCCCTGCAGCTCAGAGAACTATTCTAGCAAAAGTCTGCAGAGAGCTTTGTGAAGGCTAGGCTGAGCTGTTTTTGTGAGCAGGGATAAGCAGGCAGTGTCAGCCACTCACAGGAGCAGAAGATAAAACCTTGATGGGATATGCTCCACAGATCACAAGTGGCTTTGCTGACCTTACAGAGCTACAGAGGGGAAAATTTCCAGAGGACCAGAAGGACAGCAACACTGTCTTCATTTGGTGACATTACCAAACTCTTCAGGGGTCAACCCCTCTACTAAACTTTTATGATCTGTAAGTGGTTCTGCTTCACCTTCCTTAATAGACTAACATTTCCACAGCGCTTGTCAACAAAGTAATCGAGTACCTCCACGTAGGACTAAATGTCTGCTAAATAACACAGTCGATTTAATTTGATTTTGGACTTGCTGAGTGCACTCACACAGTGGGATGTCAGGACAGGTATAAATGGTAAATACACCACCCACTGTGTGTCACCCATGTCAGAGTAAACACATTTCTGTTCTGAACAAGGAACCACTTTGTTTCCCATACCTGCTCCTGCCCTCAAGTACCAGCAGATGAGTTGTGGCTCTATTCTGGGCTATCTGGTCACAGATGATGCCTTGCCTTGATGGGTTCCAGGAGCAGACAACTTGGGAGGACAACCTCTCATCTCCAACAGACAGCTGGGGCTGGAAAAGAAAATGTGGCTGTAACTCCATAATATCCATGATATCCGTGAGCAAGATAAGTTCAGAATAGTATTGTCCTGGCAATCAAAAAAAACCCCAAAAAACGAAACCTCTCTTGATTTTCTTGGCATCCTGGCAGTGTAGTGGCTGGGATGGACGGTGGCAGTACCCTGCTGTTGGACTGAAGTCTTCCTGCAGTCCTGAGGTTCAAAGACTTCTCAGCGTAGTTCTAAACCACTCTTCTCCTTTGGTCCCAGTAGGCCTCCAACCATCTGGGCTGCAGATCAGCTGTGCAAAAAGCTCTGTGTTTCTTGCCCTGGTGAATAGAGAAGAGTAAAGGTCGACAAAATCAGATTCAGATGAAGCAAGGAAGAGTGAATTCCAAGGACTCTCCACACTCTGTGCCATAGCTTCAGCTGCCAGGCATTTAAACCCATAGGCTGTAAGCAAGAGATGGCATGTAAAATATGACAGGTGGCCAAGTTTATTTAATATGTTGGCTTTTCCACTGCTCTTAGCTCTGTTATCAGAACACTTAATTTAGTTACATGGAGCAACATGGAAAAACACCGGCGAACATAAAATGAAAAAGCTACTTCCAGGTAGCTTCCAAATTAACTATTAGTCCCTCTGCATTGCTGGAAATCTAATAAGGCACTGATTACATATAGGACTGATGAGTTTTTAAATATGCTCACGTTCAGCTTTATGTACATATTGCTCAAAAAGCCTTGGGGCAGGAAATATGAAGTCATCTTGTCAGGACCTCAGCAGATACCACTAGGTCTTTTGAGCTGGCTCCTCAAGGGATTTCTCTTTATTCCCACATGGCAGCTGGGAAAGGGCCAACTCTGAGTGCTTGGGAGTCACTCCTCAGTCATTCTTGTGGGATGGGACCACTGTAGCAAGAAGATGAGTTAACTAGCCCTCCAGTGTGAGACAGTCCAGCTAACTGGAAATTCCAAGTAAGGCAGGTCATGTGGCAAGTCCTGGGAAGCATGACAGCAGCCACCAGCTGAGGTCCACAGCCCTCACTGGAACTGCAGGCTCTGCGAGGGTTTGCTCTCCTGACTGCTACTCCCAGGTGCCTGAGAAGCCAGGCTTATCCACGTGCTTTGCCAAAGAGTGAGACCTGCCTTGTAGAAGAGAGGTCCTATTTAAAGGGGGCTTAAATGGACAAATTAGATGTGCTTCCCACAGCCACACACCACCCTTTCCTCCTGTGGTTTCTTGAACAGTCTGTGCAGCATGACTGGAGAGTGC
This sequence comes from Corvus moneduloides, assembly GCF_009650955.1. NCBI lineage: Eukaryota > Metazoa > Chordata > Aves > Passeriformes > Corvidae > Corvus > Corvus moneduloides. The sequence continues at coordinate 47,167,294 of NC_045477.1, read as the reverse complement.
TGGAGCTCACAGCAAAAATGCCTAGAACATGGAAGTGAACAATGGTCAGCTCTTTGCTCTCACATTGGCTTGAACCTGTATATAACCAGGCTGTGAAAACTGCAACTCTCTGGGAGCATCTCAAACGATCATCTGCAGACACAGGCACAGCACGATTTGCCACCTTCACTGTAACTCTGGCTTTTAGACCCTGCACGCCCTTCCCTGCCTTCTGGCTCTTGATAAAGTTGCATTTTGGGCAAGAGTGAAATCCAGCTTCTTCACCCATTCTTCCTCTCACTTCTCTTCACCATGTATCTTTGCTGCTTGCCTTGTTGCCAGCTCTGGCACTGCTCCAATTACAGAATAAGAATAAGCCAATTCAACTCACAAGAATGGCAGAGAATTAAGTCAGGACAAGTACATAGGGAGCAGGAGGAATGTGGAAATGGGGATAGAGGGGAAGGGAAATTAGAGAGGAGGATAGCAAAGGCCTTCTTTCTGTGGCAGCCAGATTTTAACTTGGTTCAGTGGTCAGAGGTTACTCGTAGAGTTGGCATCCCAGCTTGGGCTACATGCAGATATATTACCCATTTAAAGAACAGTGTTCTGATATTGATTGATTGATTGATTGACTGATTGATGCTGTGTCACAAGAAGGCTCTGCTTGGGAAAGCATACAGCTTCCAAGTCCTGCCTCTCTGAGCACTTCTCATCCAGAAGATTCATGGTTAGAAGAGGAAATCCAAAACTGTCAGTCAAGGCAGGATGCAGGTCTTTCAACTTGCTGCAGCAGCTGAGCGAGAGATTTGAACACTAATGTTGGGAGACCTTTGAAAGGATTTTCCTTTTTAGAGGGCAAACTACCTCTTCAAAATGTCATGCCTTCCTGTAAGCAGGACGTTTATAAAGTAATTTGAAATCACTCTCACAAGTGTTCAGCCCTGTTTGAAACATGACCAGCTACAGCAACCTGCACAGCACGAAAGCCAGCAGGGGAGGAGGCAGAATGTCACCCTACAAGTATATGCTACAAAATATAATACAAAAAAAAGTGACATTCCCCAAATCCTTCTGAAGCAAAGCCAGGGGTGACTGCACCAGGCTGCTATGGTATGCTGGCACTCAGGCTGGCATTTGACACTCCCTGAATTTCCTTCCTCCTCTGTGCAGCTGTATTTCATTAGCAGGCAAGTGCCAGCGGGAGGTGGAAGATGATGTCAGCATCTGTACCTGGGCTGGAGTGGAGCCGGTGCAGGCTTGCAAGCAAAGCAGTCAAGAATCACAAGGTAACTTGGTAAATCAGACGGCAGGAATTCAAATGAATGTAACAAGGCCCAATGAAAAAAGAGCATTTAATCTTCCACTGGTTTTCCTGATTTTTCTTCTACCAGAGTCCTCTGGCAGTGTGTTCAGGTACAAGCATTGCATCATCTGAATGGAAGCCTTGGTGATTCAAAGCTCCCAGGGCCCTGAAGGGCAAAGGAGCTGCACAGCAGCTTTAAACAAATTAACACTTTCCTGGGACTTGTTCCTGTCTATGTCAAGAAAGAGCTTTTCCTTGAGAGGAGATGAAAGGTCTCCAGCGTTGTGCAAACCATCCATCTATCCTCACCACGGCTTGTAAAGTATGTGCTGGGACAGATCTCAGGCTCAGCTAGGAAATAGCAATAACAGCTATTGTTAAGGGGAGGCTGCAGCTGACCCATGTTAAGATGTTATTGTACACTGAGCCCCTCTTCCCCTTCTTTCCCATCACAATGCACTCCAGCCCAAGCATGGTTCTGGTTCCTGACTGAATGTTGTGAATGCTCTGTCACTCCTCTGTGAGGTGGTTCATCTCACCGGCTGTAAAAAATGGGGAAAATAAAAGAAGCATTTTCTGTCAGTTGAGTTGAACTGGTTCATCAAATTGTCAGAGGAAACGTGGAGTTGGCATGAAGTGGGGGTGAAGACCACTGCCCAGGAGGGAGAGAGGAGACTCTGCCCTGTTTCAGTGGTAACAAGGTGTTAACTAAGGCATGCACCTGGTGAAACCTTACCCTCTGATGCAGTGATATAATTGCTCATTTCGTCACTCCCTGGCACAGTTCTGTGAAAATGAAGTGTACTAGCCGCAGGGATTTTCACAGGAGATTTTTGTTTTCCAGGTCATTTTGAAACTGAGGGGATACAAAAGGTGCCACCCTGTTGGTAGGTCTGAGGAGGGAGTAATCTTATGGAAGTGTGACAGGGATAAAGAAGTAACCTCTTAACCCTGTTAATCTGTGGTCTGGACAACATCTCTAGCCGTGTCCTAAGGATACAGTCAGGCAGTATATATGAACTGGGCTAAAAGATATGAACTGCCAAAAAGTGCCAGGCAGCCCCTCTTCCCTTTCCCCTTGGATTCACTCCTGCTGTTTCCCTTGGAGCATCACTGATGCTCATTTTGACTCTGGTGAGCTGGTAAAGGAGTCAATACAGGGCAAAGCAACCCCACAGGAAGAAAATGAAGATTTTTCTGCTCATTGAATGAGATAGATCAGGTAATGGTAAAGTCAGACAAACTCCAGCTCCAGCATAAAGGGGACAGCTGTTTCATCACCAGCTGCTGCGGTGAGTGGCACAGCTTCATCATCAAGAACTGTAGGCCACAAATACATAGCACTTGCATCCCCATTTGAATATAGGATGCCTGCCTCATCAGATATGGTCTATTTCCTGTAGCTGATACATTCACAACTGTGTTATTTAGGGCCCGGGTTCAATAAAGATCAAAAATAAAGTGAAGTCGAGATACTTTCCAGAACACCATACTGAACAGGGGTACATGCACAAAATTTAGAAAGATTGAGCAAGTGAAACAGCCACAAAATGAGCTCAGTTCATTTATCTGCTTTGGGTAAGGGTCCCTTCAAACACCAGGAATTTCAGCTTTAGCTTTTCAAGGAGTGGACCACAAACCTTGTTTGTTTGCTGCATGCTTTTTTTCTGGGTTTTGTCTTTCCAGTTCACCTCAGTATTTTGTGGCTTTTTGTGGGCCGTGTCTTGCTGGACTGAGTAGGACCCCAAGGAAATGATCCTGTGAAACTCAATTTATGGTCAGAGCACTGAGGAGGTCAATCCTAAAATGGGAAGGAGTTCTCAGCCCCAGCTCTGACAACCTGCTAATCCCTCCAGACACTGTTGAAAGGATATTTGAGACTTCCATTGCTGGACATAAATCAGTATCACATTCTGTAGGATAGTTCAAGAATGCCTATAGAAAGTTTATGATTTGCATTAAGGGCTTTGTGGGTTCCTGGGCTTTCCTTGTATTGTTTTGTTCCCTATGGCTAAGGCAGTACCCAAACTTCCCACCCCACCATGCATCCCCCAGCAAATAGGTCTTTGGCACACATTGCAATGTAAATAGATGCCTAATACGTGGCCAGAATAATTAAACTTTAAAATTCTAGACGAAAATCCATTGTCACACAAAACGGACCATACAGATAAGAAGGAAGTAATGAGAACAGCCTTTTACTGTCTGCACTTAACCATAAATACTGGCCAGAATTCAGGAAGGATTAGGTGTTTCTACAGGAACCAGAGCATTTGCAAACATAGCACTAAGCAGCTGCTAATGCTTTGTGCTCGCAGCTCTGGGCCAGAGCCCATTTCTTGAGTTCATTCACTCCTTTGCTTTCTAAAACACCGTTACTAAAGGCTGTAGGACTTTTCTGCCATCTCATCAGTATAGAGGTTCGTCTTCAATAGTTCCTCTTCAACTGTGCTTGTGCAACTTTCTGTTATCTCATGAAATCCTGTGGATGATGTTGTCAGATTGCTACAATTCATAGCTATCTATGTGTGGTCAGACAATCTAATTATTATATAATTTCTAAGTAAACAGTGCAAGCAGGTTATTTTCACATTTTGGTTTAAAAAGATTCAGAAAAACAAAGCTAAACAAACTTAGCACAAACGATATTGAAAAATAATATACAACATATACGACTTCACACCCCACCCTTACACCCAATTAGTAGCTTATTTCGTGGATCTGGGCTCAATTTACAAAGAGAAGAGTGACTTTAGTACTTAAAATTTTGCTAATATTGGAACATTTGTGTGGTATGCACAGTGTACATAAAAAGTCGTCTTAACCTCTTGTATATTTTATCGGGTTTTTGCTAAATGATGATACATTATTCGAAGTTGCGTTTTTGAGTTCATGAAAACTCTGATTTTCTGTACCCTGTGGTTTACAATCTGTAGGACAGGGAAAGAGTGTTATCCCATTTGACTGGGAGAGCACAGGCACAAACAAGCTTAGATGGGAATTTAATGACATGTATTACCTAGTGCAACTGGGGGCTGCTGTTCTGCTGTCCCTCTGCACTGCCCACCCATCTGCCCAGACTGCAGCCAGAGTTGCACAATTGCAGCCAGGTCAGCTTGATAAGCTGATGAAATGGAAAATGATGGCTTTTGGGTCCGTTGGTTTTCAAGTGGATCAGCCCGCTGAAAGAGCTGCCCCCGTTGCCCCAGTACAGCTGCAGTGCACAGCAAACACACTGTGGCAAGGGACGCAAGGAAAAGATGAGGGTGACACTCACCTTGAGCCTTGCAGCTCACGGTCACCAGCTGCTCAGGGGCAGTGTCAAACTGAGCTCAACAGCAAGTCCAAAGAAGACCTGGCCAGAAGTGTAGCTCCCTCACACCACCTTGGAGCCAACAGAGCTACAAACATTTCCAGTAGTTCCATGGGTTTCACGGAATCATCCATGGAACCAGAGCACGGGGCTAGCGGTCCACCCTTTTGGACCTGCTTTAAAATACACAGAAAACTTAACCAAACCTTGGCTACTGAAAATACTTTGTTTCTACACGCACAGTGAAATACAAAGCATCATGGTATTTGTGCCAGAGCTTCACAAACTTCTTAATACCTACCAGTTTTTTAAAACACATACAACACTTAAAATAGCACCTATATAGTTGGTATGGGCTCGAGATGTTAGCTGGTGATAATTTGAGAAATATGCACAGGTGCTGGAACTGTATTTCAGTATCTATCCTTAAAAAGTGTAATGAAACGTCTTCAAAGGGTGTGACTTCCAAAGCTGTGAATGCACATTCAAGCTTCTCCTTTCTTTATCTCTTCTCTTTTCTCATTTAAATGACAGCTCGGGAAACGATTCCCAGCTACAACCCAGTAAGAAGATGTGGATTAAGACTTATTTGATTTTCTTTTGTTAGTTTATGTTTTGTTTGTTTTATTTTGGTTGGGGGTGGGGGGTGGGAGGGAAAGAAGAGGATGAGCGTGGTGTGAAGAAAATGAAGCTGCCTGGGTGTTGAGGGGAAGATTATGGTCACTTGTAATTAATTTCAAGGTTGGCGGAAAATGCTAGATCTTTCACCCTTTATGCTGCTCTGCAACTTCCAAGCTTAAGCACATTTAACCCTGATCCGAGAGAAGTTTTCTGTAGTAAATAATACACAATTGGACCCTTAATGATATTTGTAAATCCGTCAGTTTTTAAGGCAACATTGAGTAAAAACACTGAAGCGTTGCTTGTAAGACTCTTTTCAACTCGAAATACCAAGGTTCGGGTTTTGTTATTTTACCCCCCACTCCCATCCTTTTGCAACTGGGGTCAAAAAAGCCCTGCAGGGTAGCATGGTTTGCACAGGCCTGCCAGGCTCCTTCCATAGCCTAAATTACCAGTAAAAGGGCTAGAAATCTGCATGCAGATCTGTGTAGGGTGGCAGCAGTTTGGATGAGGGGATGCATTAAAACCCATTAAACCCCACGTGATCCCTGCAGCACAATTCTCTTTTATCTTTCTTCTCTCCACTGCCTGGAGACTAAAGAGCTCATCTCCATAGGGCTCATCTCCATAGAATTGGGGAAGTAAAGTCTTCCACAGGCTTTACTTGTTTCTGACCCTCTGCTCTTTCTCACAGTATCTGCTGCGGCTTTACAAATCTTGTTGGGTACTTTGAAAATGTTTTAAGCATCTTTGGAGTAATCGGAAAAATATATGTGAACAAGTTAGAGGAAAAATACAAAACATTTTGTGACCTCCTGAAAAGTTCCTAAAATCTAATTCACTTAGGTATTAGAAATGGGCTGTTTATCTCAATAATGATTTTTTTTTTCCTTTTACTTGGCATTACATGTCCTTCAAAGACTTGTGGAAGTCCTTAATATTATCTGCTGTAATGAAGCAACCCCTTGGTCTGGGTGGGAAGTCTCTAGTGTATAAACGTCCAGTGTCTTTATTTCTTCCTTGGACAAATAAGACCACACAAACCAGCCCGTTGCACGCTGGATAAATCTTGCACATAATGAATTGTTTTACGCACAGGGCTTCTGAGGGGGGCAAAAACTTAAATGTGGTTACTATGTCAACAAACGACGGGATTTAGGCATTCTTCTCAAGGACTTAGGTCTGCAGAAGACTGAGGGAGAATTTATGGAGCGTGTTGTGCTGACACCCTCCCAGCTGTTCCTCCCCCCGAGCGGAGCAGGCGGGGGAACGGCTCCGGGGGGCGGCGACGCCTTCGGGGACCCCCGGGCGCTTGGAGGGCTGGGAATCCTCACGGAGGGAAGCCCGGCTGCTCGCAGGGGCGGCTCGGGGAGGACGAGGGCGCCCCAGCTTTTCTTCGTGCTGAGCGGAGATCCTTGTGTGATTTTTGGGAAAGCTTTGTACGTGCAAGCGTCCGCAGCGCTTTCTGAGGAGTCGGCAGAGCGGTAAGGCAGGTATTTTTTTCTCACGAGTTTCCTTTCGTGCTCGTTCCCCGCTCTCTCGCCAAGTTACGAGCTCCCACCAGCATCCCGGTGCACCGCCGCTGCCGTGTCCCGGGGGTGGCTCCGGAGACACGCGGGCGACAGCGGGGTCTCTGCGGGCTGCCAGGCGCACCCCTTGCAGGAGAGCGCCGGCCGCAGCCGCGGGGCTGTGCGGCTCTGGGGTCCCGTGGGACTGCGGCCCGCGCAAAAGCCTGAAGCGTAATCCACGCTTGAGTGATGCTATCCCCAGTTTGGGGTTATCCGGGGGTCGTGAGCGCTTGTGGTTTTTGTTACTGCGTGAGTCTGACCTGTCTTGTATGTACATGTGGTCATTCCTGTTCCTGTCTGATCGCTCAATATTAGAAATTAGTTAGGATGGCTGAGGAATGGTAGAAGTTGCTGAGGGGGATTCAAGTGTTGTGTGGGACACGAGGAGATGTGCTGGAAGCCACCCATGGGGTAGCTGGAGTTGTTTTATGCAGATGCTCCACCGTCCTTCTCCTGTAGAGCTGCCCATGGCTCATCCCTCCTTTTCCAGCACAGATCTCTGGCAATTCCCTCGTCCCATCCTTATGTATCTCGGCTAGTCTCATTTGGGATAGCTAGCTCACGGGATTTTGAGATTCATCACACAAGCACATTTTTTACTGTGAAACTGAAGCCAGTTGTGTAGCATTTCCTGTTTCCTTTACACCCACAAACTGAGTCTTAAAAAGCTTCTGCCTCCTCGATTCCCTGAAACAGAAAAGCCTGGGGCCTCATGTATCAGACTAAAGAATAACCATCTCAGTGCTCCTGTAGGAAAAGAACAGCTGTGTGGAAAGATCAATAAACACCACCAGTTGCTTCAAAAGTCGTAAAATGGAAAGACTCCACAAAATAAAACGTGTGGCACGGGACCCTGGCTCCAGACACTGCAGGGGAACTCCTGGGAAATGCAGTAATTAGTGGGAAGTCTCAGACTTGTTTTCCTTCCAGTGGTTCCATGCATAAAAATATTTGGTTTAGGGGATGAAATCACAGTGGAGGGAAGAAATACTTACCTATGCAAAAGGAAAGCTTGTTTATGTTTCATGCATCGGAGAAATGGTTCATGAATGGTTTATGTCAGTGAAAATAAAACACTTGCCATGTTGCCAAGGTCACAGACCTCAGGTGAGCTGTGTATGTGCTGACTGGTCCTGTGAGCTGAAAGTGTCTGGGGCTGCTTTGGCTTGTTTCACTCTTAAAAAACCAAAAAGTGATAACCTGTTTCAGTGATTTTTTTTTTTCTACCTGCATTTTCACATTACTGCAGCTCCTTGTTACTGTCGCTCTTCACTCCTTTGTTTAATCTGCATATTTCCCTAAGTTTTCCTTCACTGCCAAAGAGAGAGGAATCGTTTGGGAAGGCCCAGCTTCTGCTTGAGTCTCTCTTGCCTCTCCGCCACCACCTGGAGGCCCCCCCTGTGTTAACTTGCAGATCTCTCCTCCCCACCCCTTGTTCTCTTCAGTCGCTCAGGATGTGATGGTCCTTCCTCATCGCTCTCACATCTTCTCCAGCCCGGTCCGCTCCTGTTTTCCTATCTGGATCCAGCTGCTGCTTTCATGCTCACATTGGCCAGCCTGTGGCACCCCCTTCCAGCTCTGTCACCACTTTGGGGATTATTTTTTTCCCCAAGCCTTACCTGAGAGCACCCTGTCACAAGAAATTTCCTAAGGAATCCCACAGGCTCCACGACGATGTCCTGTAAAGGACAAAGAGCTGCCTGGGGTTCTAGCTTTGCTGCCAGGGAGAGTGTGCAGAACTCATGCAGAGCTCTGAGTGCATTTATTCAATGTAACTGGCTGTAGAAGTGTCCAGTGATTCTCCTGTCTGTACAGAGCTTAACATGAGAAGGGTTGCTTTTCTTCCTGTCTTTTTCACATATCTTCTTGAACATTTTTGACAGATGTGTGCCCCTGAGCTTAGGCTTGAGGTGTGATTGATAGACAAATTAAGATTTCTAAATGGTTATAAAGCTAAGTCCTAAAATTAGTATAATTTTGCTGTGTAGGGATTTGTATACATGTGAAAACTTAACAGTAGAATTATAACAGTAACTTAAAGCTCTTCAACTCATGTAGGGATTTGCAAGGGGACTGGAAGGAGTCGGTGAGACCCTAGATTCCCCTTGGATGCAGTGCTTGCTCCATGCTGTGTGCCAGGGCAGTTGGTCCCTCCTGCCACTTCCTTCCCCAACTGTTCAGGCCCCTAATTCATCACATGGAAGCCTCCAGGACAGTCCAAAGACATACACATCATGTGTTGTGTCTGTACAATAGTATTAGTAGTAGAATGATCCTGGCTGACTTTACTGTAATGGCCAGTGGTCTGCTTTGAGTCTCACTTCTGCAACCTTTTGCTCTTATGGGATCTCACCCAAAGCTCTCTGAATTCCCATTCACCTTGGCGGGCTTCCACTCTGCCTCACTGCAGCTAATATCATAGAAAAGAGCTCCAGGATCGAGTTCTTTGATCCTGCCTGAAATGAGTATTAAGTTCTTCTAGGATAAACCCTGAGTATCCCTTCATCCTGGTAGTCAATAAAGTTATTAAACAGGGCTGGCCCCAATAGGGAGCCCTTGGAAACACCACTGTTGACCAGCTGCCAGAAGGATGTAACTCCATTCACCACCACACTCTGGCCTCAGCTACCTAGTTTTTACTCACTAAACAGTGCCCCTGTCCATGCCATGAACAGCCAGTTTCTCCAGGAGAATGATGTGGTACTAATTTCCTTGCTGGAGATACAGGAATCCTGGGAAGCTCTAGGAGAGCCATGTGTTTCTGCCTATGGACAGGGATTTTGCCCCATGGACATGGTGGACCATGCTCCCTAAAACTTTGTACTTGCTGTGTGTCCTTGATCCCCACATCCCATGTGCAGCACATCCATGGCAGCAGCATGCCTGAGGGTCTCATTGGCTCACTGCAGCCTCTGGTGTGCTCAGTAATGGGTTATCTAGAAATCCTTGGCAAGCAGCCTGTTCCTCCTTTTCCAATCAGACTACATTTCTGGATAGAAGAATGTGCTATTTGAGCGGGTAAGGCTCATAAGGGAATGTAAAACCAAGTTAGTTTTTCATTTCCCTCTTCTTTCATGCCCTTAGGTGAAACAAGTGGATGGGTATAATTCCTGAAGACATGGCGCACCAATTAAATGCACTTCCCAGGGAGAGCTGGAAATGAAGATTTCCTTGTAGACATTATAAATCCTTTCCAAAGGCTTTTTCCTTTTTGTTGATTAGTATAATCAGCAAGCAAATCTCAAATGAATGAATAACAATCAAATATGCCAAAGTTGTGAGTGGCTAATTGGTACTTGTTGCCTTTCTTCCAGTTTGCATTATCATTGCTGATAGTGGCATTACACGTCATCTGTTCTCAGAGGGGCTGTTAGTCTCCCCAGAGAATCACATATTTAATTACAAGTTTTTGTTTCTCTTCTCACAAGAATACCAACACATTGTTCCATGAGGTTTGAAAAGAACATTGTCTATTTACTGTATCTGTTTCAGTCCCTGTTTCTTCTGCAGTTTTTGTCTTCTAAATACTTGCCCCTTAGATTCCAACACACAAGAAACTGAGTGGTTTGCCAGTCCTTGATGCTGCTCTCTCTGCATATTCTGTTTTTAGAGTCCTAGAAGAACATAAGCAGAACTCATTTCCAAGAATTTATGAAGCAGCTCTGATAAACTAAGGCTGTTACTCAGAAAAAAGTTGGTGTCTCTTAATGAGTTGCATGAATGTTTTTTGCATGCAATACTTAATGGGAAGGGGATAAATGGAAATTTATGATAATTAGAATAATCTAATGTGACTGTATCAGAAATATTGTGATGCTTGAAAAATTGTTATTATGAGCAAATGAAGATGCAGTATTTTTGTCTATTCTCTGCCCAATTAATGATTCCAAATATTGGAACTTCTCTTTTTTTTTTTTTTTTAAGAAAATAATAGTGATGTAAAAGCAGATCAGCAGATAGGTGATCCAGAAGTTTTGCATTTCATGACATAGTGTCATTGTAGTCTATTCAACACAATAGTAAGTGTGAAAGATGTAAGTATTTATGGGAAAATGAAGTCTCTAGAAGCTGGACACCGTAATGCTTTTCCTGCCTGCTGTGATACACCAGACTGCCATACCTGTATGTGTCCCAGCTGAGGGGAAAAGGTCAAGGGCTGCAAGAAGGACTTGAATAAGGCTATGGAGGGTTTTAATTAGAGGATTTTAACAAGCTTCCCAACTAGATGAGAATTACAGCTGTGGCTGAGCTCCTGTGGCAGTATAGAGCAGCAGCAGCAGCAATCCTCATATGCTTCGTGAAGCGTGGACAGCGTTTGAATGGCAGTTGTGTAATGAATTGATTTAGTAGGGGCAGGCTCAAGACCCTTTTCTGCAACTGTCAAAAACAACCACATCCTCAAGGAAATCAGTGTGTACTTTGCAATGCTGGGGCAGCAGACAGATTGTTTGCTCATGGAGAGACCTCTACTTTTATAAGCCAATATATTCAAAGACTAGCCAAGACAATGTAAATCCCCAACTTGTAAAAAACTAGTGACCCAAATTGCATAGCCTGACCATTGAAATGTTATTTTAAGTCTTCCTGGTCTGTTTTAGATTTAAGCAAATTATCTGGCACAACTGACCAATTAGTAAAGTGAAGCAAAAATAAAAATCACACAAGTTTGCATCTGCTGATATTTTATTTCTAGTTGTGATGGGTTTACCACTCTACGTAGAGATTTAGTGGCTGGCACCACTTATTAAAAGAAAGGAGGTATTTCTTTTTTCCTGCATGAAATTTTTCTTCCCTTGCATATTGTAGAATTGCAAAATGCTGAGACAAGCATGGAGTCAGGGAGTGAACCTGGCTCATGTCATGGTCTTACACTGCATCAGTCTAAGAATGCTCTGATGGATTACTATATACACACAAGTACAAACACACACATATGATCTTAATGACATAGCACCAGTACCAGATATGGCAGATAGGTAATAAGAATGTGAAGGGTATTATGTTATATTGGTTGTAAGTCTTCCCTTTGACCTCCTGGAAGAGTTTAAATAGCTCCTATGTGTTAAACCCTATGTGTGTGAGGAGAGGTGTGACTTTAGATCTCAGGGCTTTAAGAGTGCCCATTTGAGTGGTTCTGTGCTGGGTGAGGCAGAGATTGGAAGAGCTTTGCAGGTGTATTTGTATCCTTTGCCTATGAATTTTGGGGAAAAAAGCAAGCCAAATTGATTCTTTGGGCCATCAGCTAAGCCATACTGACCTTCTATAAAAGAATCCATGAGGAAAAAACCCAAATACTTTTTGCCCTTCTCCTAAAAAAAAAAAAAAATCAGGAGAAAATAATTTAGCTTTGAGGATCTCATCTCAGGTGAAACTGCCAGGCTGAGAAGCTACAGGGCAGAGGAAAATTACAAGCCTTTCTTCAGAGAAGAGGTATCTGGTCATGATGAATGACTAGGTATTATTGAAGAAAAAAGACCATGGAGGAAAAAAGCAGTGAAATCTACTGAGCTCCCCCAGTAGGGAACAGTCTGTATCAGGAAGAAGCAGGGAGGCAAACTGCCTGTGATGCAGAATTCATTATCTCTACAAGGTTCATTTCTCTATAAAAACACTTTACTCTGCAATAACTGTGTTTTCTGTCACTGATTCCTGGTCTGTAGCTCCATACAGAACAGACCTGTTAAACTACAAGACAGGGAGAAGGGGTCATTGTTGCTCAGGGAAGGACAGTCCTGTGTCCCTGGAGAGGCAAAGGGCTGCTTAATTATAGGCTCAGTGAGTGATCTCTTTGGGCCTCAGTGGTGTTTGCCCTGACTGCTACATTCATAAGGACCATCACATGACTTTTTCCTCCTCCTGGTTCCCTGTGATCCCTGAAATTGCCTAACCTTCTTCTTTCCACTGTGCACAGCTACCACTCCTATCTCCTGTCATCTACTTATTTATAGTACATGATTTCTCTTCACTTGGAATAGAACTCCCCAGCCAATCCTGCCTTCAGATTTAGCTGTAAAATCTTACAAAGTTCAGATTCAGACTAAAGAGTCAGTTAATTTCCCAGGCAAACCTCCTCCTTTACAAATATAAGCATAATATTTTCTGTTCTTCAGTCACATGATTATCAGTCTGTATTGGAAACACTCATTAACCATCCTTGCTAATGCACATGAAATGTCTCATTTTGGTTAGTGTTCTCTTCTGGGAGAGAGACAGTCCTTTGTATTATTTGGTCTTTTGAGAATCTGGTTTTGCTGTTGTTCTCAAAGTATTAACATTGTATGTAGGTATGCGGTTCCGGAGAAGTTGTTTCACTTGTTTTAGCTGGATTATTTTAAACAGAAGGAAAATTGTTTATGGGCCTGAACCCCCAATTCATATTAGTCAAATGCAACAGTGATTCAATAGGAACACAAAACATGGCTTATTTTTGCTACCCGAAGTGTCATTACTTGAAGCCATGACAACAGATAATAGTACACATTATTGTGATAAGAAGAATTACTTGTCACACAATTTTAATCCAGCTCCAACTGCAGTGGAAATTTCAGAAGCCAGTCTGTTGAACAGACAGAGCCTCCTAAATCTGTATGTACTTACACTGTTGGCACAGAGTGCCCAGTTAACAAAGAAAGCACCTACCTCATTACAAAGAATTATATGTCTGAGATATTACATCATTTAACATTCCTCTGTCTCTTTCCTTTCTTTGTCTTCCTGGAGGGAAAATGGAAGAGAAGAAGAATGTTATGCCCCTTGCTAATGAAAAGCACCAAACATTTTTTCAAAATCCATCTTTGTTCTGTGTTCAGGACACTTAATCCTTGAAATAGTAAATTTTCTCTGTATTGCTCTCACCACATGTTCCATAGCAGCCTTTGATTTTGAATTTGGATAAATTTTGTGCATGTTTTATGAGAATATTTTGAGCCTTAAGTAGGTTGACCATAAATGGAGACAACTCTACTGAAGAGCTTGGTTTGATTAGTCATCTGGTCTAACAGTCCCATTGAGCCTGAGGTTCAGCAGGAGAGCTGAGGGTTACTCAGCACACAAGAACTGGAGAGAAGGGCTGGTATCTACTGTGTTAGCAGCTCATTTATCCTGGGAGCAAATTCAATCCCTGCTAATACACACAACTTCCCTCTGAGCTGTGTGTTTGCTTGGAGCAGAGGAAGGTGAGTGAGATTAACACTTAGACGGTATCACTTATGTCTGAGATGTTTGTGTCACATCTGTCCTCTGTACCTGAGTCAGCTGGAGAGTGCCTGACCTGCAGTTGCAGTGCAGTCTGTGGGACAATTGCTGCTTGGCTTCAAGGCAAGGCTCATTGATCTCATCCAGCATTTTTGTAAGACAGTCAGAATGCCATATTTGGTGTTTCTGGTTTTTTTTTCATATTTTTATTTTGTGTTATGGAAATGCTTTATGCTCTCTGAAAACACACTGGATTTGATTAATTACGTTAAACAAATTTGAGAGCAGTTTAACTACACTGTAACCCGGCTTTCCAACACAGGGCTTACCTTACACATGCTCCTGACTACCAGCACTGCTTTTGGGAGGCCACCTTTCACACTGCTCTGTGCACAGGATCAAGTAAGAGTAATTTGGTATGCAAGAACCAGCTGTCTTATTTAAAGTCAGCTCACGTCTTTCATTCACCCAAACCATCCTGCTGGACTTGCCCATTGAACTCTAGGTAAAAGTGACTTTGACTTACCTACTAGGCCTTATCACCCTGTTAGATTTAATAAGTAATTGATCATTTATCTTGGTCAGATTTATCATTTGTCTTCTGATTAAAGAGTAGAGATTTTCACAAATTAATCATCCCAGTGATTCCTATTTTATTTGGATTCTATGGCTCTAGATTAAACTTGCCAGAACTGCTTACATATTCTGAGGGCATTCTTTTCCATATGGCTTCCGTTTCCTGGGATAAGAAAATAAAGGAGGCTTTCATGCACGTGCAGAAAATAAGAGTCTGTTGTAATGTTCAAAGTTCAGATGTTCAGCAACTCACCCAGGTACCCTCTTGAGGCAGCAGAGCAGAAGCTGCTGAGCTTAGCCCACATCTTGTCAGTTGTTTCCTGTTTCTAAGGAAGGAAACTTCTCTACAAAAGCTTCTGGATTCATTTTAACCACACTTAACATTGCTATGATGAGGAGTGTACCTCCTCCTTCTCTTGTATTTTCAACTAGGTTTTAATTATGGTAATTTCATGTTTTACTTCCGTATGGAAGAACTGCAGCTGAGAGCTTCAAATGAAGCCAGGATCTGTCCCTGCATTAATATTGTTGCAGAGACTGAATTACAAACAGAATGCTTTTTCTAAGAAGCAGATAATGCTGCCTCTGAGCAAAATGTACGAGTAAAAAGCTTCAGTCAGGTAATAGAATAAAAAACCATATTTTAGCAACAACAACAACAACAACAATAATAATAATAATAACAACAACAATGAGCAGGAGGAGATGGAGGATATGCAAGGTTGCACCAACTAGAAAAAATCAATGCAAGAGTTAAAAAGGAAAATCTTGTCTAGAAACCCTTGTTTAAAAGTTAAGTTCCTGAGTGATACCATCAGTTTGGGATTTGGGCTACTAAGGGGAAGAGTTTGGCTATTTATGGTACTACAAATTAATGTTTGAAAGCTGGCTTTTATAGATTACTGTGTTTCTGCAAAGTTCTGTCATGGAACTTGAAATTCACTCAGAGCCAAAACAGTTTCCTTTTGTTTTCATCACTTGTCCTTGCTTATGACAAGGGTCAGCATTTTTAAGTACAATGATTTGGAACTGTTTGAAGTAAGCTACTGCCTTGTTCCAATGTGTTAATCAGGACCTTGTAATTAAAAGTAACCTCCCAACAATGAACCAAGGGCTCTGAGGCTCCTTGGCACACTGCATGGTTTGTTGCTGTTTTGTTAAAACATTTTTATGTTGCTGATGGAACAGCTTAGCTATCCAGGAAGAAAGTAGCCAAGTTTGCCAAGTACTTCACTGTCACACACAGTGTAACACACTGGAGAAAAGGTTAACATGGAATTTATACTTCCTGGTGTACTGGCTGCTGAGAGAGGATGAGTGAATTTTGGGGAACTGGTGGCATTCTTCAGCAGGGCTTTGACTTTTCAGCTTGTAAGAAAGCTGAGTTAAATACGTTACTTAAAACCTGAATGGCAGCATAAAATATAAGAAGCGTGTGGGGAAGCTAGAAGACAAAAGATTGAGAACATCATGCTTTTAAGGGATTATTTATTTATGATTTATGTATTACAGTCATTGAGATTGTTAAAAACCAGGAATCCCCCTCCTAATGGTACAAGGAGCAAGTATGACCACCACAAATATTTGGGCAATAGTCCAGAAACCCAACTTATACATCTGCCTATATGCTGTCTTGCCAACTGTGCTCCCTCTTCTCATTTTCTCCTGGAAACCCATCCTTCCTGTTTGTTACTTCACCTCTTTCAACACCCATATTTGGGAGGCTGGAGGCACCCAGATCTCAGCACTCTCTGGCACAACTAGGGTTTCAAACAGACACAGCATCATCTAGGCAAGAGATTAAAATCAAACCAAAATGAATGTATTTCACTTGGGGTACCAATTAATTATGGGAAAGTCAGTGAGATACGAGGATATAGAATCCAAAGAATTAATACAAACAGAAAGGAAGCAGAAAATTTTGTGGAAAACTATCCCAAGAGGACTAGAAAACAGTGTATTCTGAATGCAGCATGTGATTTAGGAAGACTCTAAACTCTAGATTGCCAGAAGATGGGAAAGTAAAATAAAGGGAAACTTTTTCTGTATTCATCTTGTTTCTTGTTCCTCCTTAAGCCACTTGAAGACAAGATAGTTAATTAGATGGCCTTTGGTCCAATTTAATGCAGCAGGTCCTTCCTAAAAACTTTCTCTTGAGAATGAGATTCAGAAACAGGACTAAAAATTTTGTCCTGGATATTTCACTATTTATTTCTAGTGTACCTTTTTCTTTTAATTTTAAATATTGACATCTTATCTGCTATGTTTCACAATAGATATATTTATTGTATTTTATTTTATTCTCTCAGGTGCATTTTAACTTCAGTGTAAGAAACTGTCTTATTTACCACTGATGCTCTGAAGAGATAATGCAGCTGTTGAAGTTTTCACAGTTTTCCCTATGAAACAGGCTCTCATGACTGAAGAATACACATTAGCAGGTTTTGCTTTTATGGATGTAATCTGCTGTGTTTTTTCTGCATGAGGGCATGAAAAAGAGAATGAGAACGAGAGAAAATTGTAGGAACTTTTTCATCCTGTTGCAAAGAAATCAAACTTTCAGGGCGGAGGACAGTGATGTTTATTGTGCACCGACATTAGCAGCATCAAAACAGTATCACTTCCAAGTCCTACAAAGAATACTCCTGTGCTGAGAACTCAATTAGTACATCATTTTACCTTGGCAGCAGCAAGGTACTCAGCTCTTGGGCTGAGGAATTAATCTTCTCAGAGGCTTTAAAATATTGTTAAAAATAAACCAGGATCACTTAAAACATCTTGATGGTTGTTAATCTGCTCCCCTCTGCATCTAGTGTCCAGGCCTAATTGCCTTGTATGACCTGGTGATGAATTGGTCTTATGAATAGTGCTGTGCCTGGATTACTTTGCTGTTGCTAACCTAAATATTTGCAGGGGGGATTGCCCTTCTTTCAGGGCCTGCTTTGTATTGTGTGGGGCTGTTAAGACTGAGAAGCCTTAATGTAATTGATACAGCAACATGCAGACATGCCAACTTCTGTCTTCTTTTCTTTTTTTTTTCCTGTTTATTTTGTTGCTGCTTCTCTGTGTTCTGACTATAGTAGAAGATTTGGCATTAACTGTTGGAAGGTGAACTCTGTATTCCACGTTTCCACATTTTTCAACTGAACTTTGAGATAACAAAAAGTAGTGGAAGAAAGGCCCTGAAAGTCAACTGTTGTGCTTGTGGAGCATATACAACATGGGAAAGATGTTTTGTTTTATTAACATGTCCAAACTCAGGTCACCAGAATGAAAATATTACTGCTAGTAGTGTGTTTAGAGTCCAAGCCTTCTTAAGACTTCTTTGCTTTGGTCAAGACTGCTGGCAGTGGTTGTAAAATGCAATGGTAGTTTCCAGAGCGGGAATGGTCCTCTGAAAATGCAACAGATTTCCAACTAGGAGCAACCAAAGGCAGAAATTCTGCAGCCACATGAATATTACCAG
The DNA here is from genome assembly GCF_009650955.1 of Corvus moneduloides. Taxonomy (NCBI): domain Eukaryota; kingdom Metazoa; phylum Chordata; class Aves; order Passeriformes; family Corvidae; genus Corvus; species Corvus moneduloides. The sequence goes on along the minus strand of NC_045477.1, from coordinate 47,149,271 downwards.
ATGCTAAACCATCTCATGATGGAAATCCTGGTTGTCGTGGGCAACTTAAACCATTCCCATATCTGCTAGAGAGACAACACCGCAGGGCACAGGCAATCTGGGAGGTTTCTGGAGTGCATTGAGGGTAATTCCTAACCCTGGCAACTGAGGAGTCAATGAGAAACAGCACTCTGCTGGACCTCCATGAGCTTACAAACATGAAACATCTGGCTGGGCATGTGAAGGCTGGGAGCAGCTTTGGCTGCAGTGACCCATAGCGATGGAGTACAAGATTCTTAGAGGAGGAAACAGGACAAATAGCAGGATCACAGCCCTGGGCTTCAAGACAGCAGGCTTTGGCCTCTTCAGGAACATCCTTGGAAGATTTCTGTGCTATAACATCTTGGAGCAAAAATAGGTAGTTGTCTTTCAAGAATCACCTCCTGAATACTCCAGTCCAATAAGCAGGAAAACAAGCAAGGATGGCAGGAGGCCTGCATGGATGAACAAGGAGCTCCTGATAATTTAAACATCAAATGGAAGAATACAAGAGTGTAGTGGGTTTACATGGCAGGGTTTTGTCTGTGGGGGCTACAGGGTGGCCTCTGTGAATAGGAATGAAGAGCTGGGAGAGTATAGGCTAATCAGCCTCAGCTCAGTACCCAGGAAGGAGGTGGATCAAATCTTCCTGGAAGCCTTTTCCAAACATATGAAAGACAAGAAAGTGATTTGGAGTAGTCAACATGGATTTGCAAAGGGGAAATCATGCCTGGTCAAGCTGATAGCCTTCAACAACAAAATGACCAGCTCCAAGGACAAGGGGAGAGCAGTGGGTCTTAGCAAAACTTTTGACACTGTTTCTGATAACATGCTTCCAGGTAAACTGATGAAGCTTGGACAAGGCAAGTGATGGTTAGGGGATGTAAAACTGGGTGAACCACTGGGTTCTAAGACATGTGATCAATGGCATGAAGCCCATCTGGAAACCAGGCACTAGGGCTGTACCTCAGACACCAGTGCTGTGGCCAGTACTGGTTAGCATCTCCATTCTTGATGGGACAGTGCACCCTCAGCACATCTGCAGGGGATACAAAACTAGGAGTAGCACCTGTTACACCAACTAGAGCATCTGACATATGATGACAGGCAGAGACAGCTGGAACCATTCATCCTGGAGAAGAGGATGCTGAAGGGATTTTACTAATGGGCATAAATACCTGATGGGAGTGAAGCAGTAAAGAGGAAAATGAGAACAGGGACAGACTCTTCTCACTGGTGTCCAGTAAAAGGGCAAGAGACAATCTGCACAAACTGAAATACAGGAAATTTCTGAAATTGCTGAAATACTGGAACAGGCTGCCCACAGATGCTGTGGAATTTCCATCCTGGTAGACTTCAAAATATTATTTAAAACTTGACAGGACATGGCTCTGCTCACCTGCTTTAGCTGACCCTGCTTTGAGCAGGGGAGTTAGACCAGGTGACCTCCATAGGTGTCTTCCAACCTCCCCCATTCTGTGAGGGGGGCTGGACTGGATGGTATCCAGAGGTGTTTTCCAACCTCAACTCAACCTGCTATTCTGTGAGTTGCAGATTGACTGAAGATCAATTTGTGCCATGCAGTATTATTTGTGTTTCAGTTTCTCCCAAAATTTCAAACCACAAAGATACATTTAGTATTTTCTTCACTTTCTCCCCTCCCAGCACCATGATCAAAACCAGTGTTTATATGGCAACCCCCTAGATGAGCACCCTGGTGAGTGACCTGAGACCAGGAAAATTACTTGGACTTAGCATTTTTGATAATCTTTACTTAAAGATTTATAGAAGCAGAGGAAAGTCCCCTTAACTTTTGTGGACCTTGTGTCTGACTCAGAAGGCTGAAAATTGTAAAAACCCAGTCTTGCATGAGAAAATCATGGCTCTGAAGAGTTTGTTTCCTCCTTTTCATTGAAGACCTTGAGCATAAGTCAGACATTGCAGAGTTGTAGTTCTGTCTTTATCCTCTCATACAGTTAACTTTCTTGATACTGGTATCCCAGTAGGGCATTCAGCTAAAATGAATTTAACTAATAATAGGGAATTCCATAGTATCTGAGTTTCAGATTATTGCATGAGACATAATATGAAGCCTCATACTTCACTATAAATTATTAATTAGTTTTGAAAATTATCTTGGATATGTAAACCTATTATTGAGGAAATCTGCTGGTATTTCCACTTTTAATAAATGAATATGATATTGCCATTAAAGATTCTCATTTTGATTATTCATGGAATAACTAAAAGAACTCTAAGACAGAAATTAATTTCTCTTTGAATTAGTGTTCTCTTGCATTCACAATTGCAGTTATTCTTCACATCTTTCTAATTCAGAAAAAAAATGCAATTGAAAGTTGATTATAACTTCTGGGGAGGAAAAGGGAAGATTGAACCACATTCCAGCAGATCTTCTGTAATACAGAACTTGGTCTTCTATATAGGGATGTACAGGAGGGAGCTGTACAGGTCCTTCTGACTGGAGAGCACAAAGCCAGGGGCACTCTATATTTCTATATGTGATGCCAGGCTCTCGAGATAAATGTGGGTCTCTGGGAAAGTGTAGCTGCACCCCCATTGTACACCCGTCAGGAAAAGCAGGGAGGCTCATGTCCCTGGCACATTTCTGGCAGGTGTCTATCTGGTTTTCCACGCTGTTCTGCCACTGGGATAACTCTGCTCCCCACCAGCAGTGTCTGCTGCAAACCCGGTTGCCTTCCTGTGCCACTTCGCAGCTCTCACAGACGTAATTGTACCTTTGATTTCTGCCTCTTTCATCTGCTTCAGATTCATCAGGCATGAGTTTGGAATTTGGTGCTGTTGCTGACACCTGCCACTACTAGAGCTGGGTGATAAAGTTTTGAGGTTCCTTGTTATTTTCACTTTCATGGATGTGTACTCAGAGTGTACCATTCTGGGTAATCCATTTTGTCCACGCTGTCAGGTGCAGTTGCTCAGGGTAGATTCCCACTCATAATAACCAGCTCACAGTCTGCACAATACTTACTACAAGGCTTTGGTTGCAAGTTTAGATTATTTCTGCGTTGGCTACTTAATTTTACTTTCACCAGCACACTCCCAAACCTTTGCTTCCATATGGTAAATATATAGAAATGCTGCATACAAGACTCTCCAAGATAAAAACTTTAAAGAAATGTTCCTGTAAATGTTCTTCCTTCCGTGTTACAGTTATTCCAAGTGTATGTTTAACTTGCTGATTTCACATGCTGCTGTGCAGCCGTTTGTTATATATTAACTTAAGGTTCAATCCCACAAGGTACTGACTGCAGCTGGATCATGCTGAGTCCCTTTTCCTCCCAGAGGTGTTTAAAGGCTTACACAAGGTTCAGCAGAACTGAGCTCAGAATCCAGGCAACAACAGGCTCTTTCAAAAACCGAACAAGTTTTCTGGAACAAGGTTTGTACTGTAACAGGATAATAGTTTGTGCAATGGATTTTCATACATTTAGATTAAATATTATCCAGAAGAGCAGACCTTATAGTTAGTGGCTGCTGGAAGACATAATCATTTAGGTATATATGGTGGTAATTAATTAAATTTTATAATTATGGTTTTATTAGTTTTTCCAGTTAAGTGCAAAACCATGACTGAGACTAAGATCAAAATATCAAAAGTTTTATGTGTTGGCTGCAGTGTGGTTTGTTCCTCTGTGTGTATGGCTTGCAGAGTTGCAGATCATCTGTGCAGTTCATCTAGCAAAGCCATTTGGGCATTATTCACTGCTGAGCTCACACACTGCAACTGTCTGCTTGTGCTCTGTGACTTCGAGGGGATCCCACTGGCAGTGGCACTGGGGGGCAAATTCCCTGGCATTACCCCAGCTTCCTGTACCCACCTTGGGCAGAAGCCCACCCAGCCATAGAGCTGAGCCACTGGTGGCTGTGTGCACCAATGTGTCATCACTGACGACCCTGGGCTGGAGCGCTGTCCTCCACTGTCACTCAGAAATTTTGAAAGGCAGACTTTGCCAGAGGGTACTAAGCTGATCTGTTGCTTGCATTTTGAGAAGCCCCGAGAATAGACTGACCAAATGTATCTTATGTGACCATACCATGCTGTAGCCTGTGCAAGCTACAGTGTTACTTTTTTTATTAATGAAACTTTTTTCAGGAGAAGATGGTACTATTGGTCTGTGTTGTAATGTAATTGGCATTGATAAAGTGTTGTAACATACTGTTTCTAAAAAGCTGTTCTCACTGTTTCGTATGCAGATGAAAACCATAATCTTCCATTGTTTGCAAGGAAAAAGACAGGACCTGAAAACTTTAAGTAATGTGGTTTAATTCCATCTACAAACAAGGAAAATTACTTCCAAAATGGCAGCTCCTGCCTTTCCTGCTAGCCAGGGAAGGAGACACTCTTTGATTTTGGTTCTGGTATCACCTGCAAACGGTGGTAATTCAGAACTACAAACTAAACCTGAATTTTGCTTTCAGACGTACTTAAGGTTGGCCAAAGCCCAAGGCACAGTTTTGCTCTAGGAACTGTTGGAGCAATCTCGCTTTAATTCAAATACACCTGTGTGTTAATAAACGTATCTTTTGAAAATAAACAATCACCCTGTTGGCCTTTGCCCTTACTCCCCCAGTTTAACTATCAGGTGCTCACACATTTATTGTAGATTATCTCGTGAGATCAGTGTGATTTTTAAGCATGCAACAGCAGAGAATCACCTACTTAAAACGTCTGCAAGACCACAGCTCTAGCAATGCACTCTAACTGAACTTGTGGTATGAAATCAGTATGCAAGTAAACTGAGGATTAAGCAACTTGCTGACTGCCAGTTTTCTTGGAGTAATGGCCGTCAAGTTGGCTGCTGGGCTTTTCTGGGGAGTAAGAAAAAAACCCAAACAAAACCAAGCTTTTAGGAGTCTGGTAAATTAGAGAGGTTTCTCTGTACCTTTGAGCATAATTAGCTAAGCTAACAACTTAAGAGTTGTTTACCCATTAAGGGAAAGCCAGGAAATAGGTAGAAGTTTATGGGATCAAAAGTGGGTTGCTGATGCCAGTGAAGTATTTTCCAAAACTCTCAGCATAGGATGAAAGCACCACATGATTCCATGTAAGAATACTGCAGCAGAAAGTAGTCACAAGTACTCAATATCCTCCCTGGGAAAACAGCTCCTGGTTTAAGTGAAATGAGCCTGGACTTGGTCGTATGCTAATTGCTTTTCATTACTATGTGTTAGCAAAGCTGTTTAATACTTGCCATAAAGCCTGGATTTCACTCTCTCTCATTTAATACCAGGTTAATTCTGAACTAATAAGCTCTCAAAAGCTTAGAGGTTCCAGTAAAATGAGATTTGGCTAAAAATTGCATGTTGGTTTCTACTAGTAACAGTGGTGTAGCTTTGGTGCTCTAGGCAATGAGAAAGGAAGACTAGTGAGAAAAGAGAATATGCTTCACTGGGATGCTGAATGATTTAGTAGACGTCATGGTGTCTTACTGTAAACCTTAGGAAGGGTTTCTTAGCCTTCAGAACAGTGAAAGATGTAATAGTCAACTTCGAATAATTTTCAAGTGTTTATTTGTATGACGTATTTTGATTAAGCGTTGGAAAATCAAGATATATAATATTGTGCATGGAACAGGATGGCTGTTATTTCAGTGCTTCTCAGGCAGCAATATCTGTGACTCTGAGGGCTGAACACTGAACAGGAGCTGTTTATGAGCAGAACAATAGCAGGATTTCTCATAAATGAAGCATCTTCTCTTGGCCTGATACAGTGAAGTATAAAGATGGTACTGCAGCCTGCTGAAATTGGCTGGTTACAAAGGTGCACCTCTGGCTCTTCTGTTAAAAAAAAAAATTATTCCGGAATGTACTGTCTGTGGCTCTTCAGGACTTTCAGAGTTAAAACTTTCATGTAAGTCTTGTCCCTGCTAGGAAAATTACCAGATGCTGACAGGGGGTGTCAGCAGTGCCTCAGCTGAACATATGTCGCATATGGTTTGGCTGCAGGCACAGACAGGGAGGCCCTGTTCCCTGCTGATGCAGAGACTGGTGAAAACAGGCTTTAAACCAACTGATTCCAGCACAATACTAAACGTTAGCCTCTATGCAGTGTTCACCCTACCAATGAGACTGAATAAACTACTCGAGTATAGATTGGCCTGACAAGATTTTTGCTGCATCGAGAAAGAGTTAGGCAGCATCTTTACTGAGTTATTTTACAAATGGTTGTTTTGAGGTACACAGCAATCCCGATTGCTGTGCATTGTGATTATATTTGTACTATTTTGTGGTGAGGCTGGAATTGAAACTGAATCAGAGATTGAATGCAAGGCAGATTAAAATCTCTGTTTATCTTAATGATTGATTGTAATCTTTGACACAACAATGCATCATAAAAATTAAATTAACTGTTTTCTGGAGAAAGTATTTCCCTGCTTTTCCAGAGAACACACTGAAAAATATTTCCTGTTTGTGGTGTTGCCACAGAATTTGGTGATTATTTGTGTCTCTTGTGTGAATCTGCTACAGGCACCCACCCAGCACCACCACTCACACACCCACCTCCCACCCACACATTCTGGCACCCTGTGGCAGAAACACAGCACATGGGGAATTGCTGAGGGCAACTGCATGTTCCCCCAGCCCTTTCCAATTCACAGCACTCTTGAGCAGCTCCTGAGAAAAATTCCAAGGCTGGACCCATTTCAGGAGTCCTGTTGCTTGTGGAAAGCATTTCCACTCTCCTTCCTGCACTTCCCCCCCTGCCCTTAGATGCTTACTTCCACCTCCTGCCCAGCAACAGCTCGGGTGCAGCCAGGGGAGCTGCTTCAGCTCGCAGCCTGGCGGGAAAAAGCAGAAGGCATGTCCAGCATATCTCCCCTTAGGTGGTAGCGTGCTCTTCCATTGGCAGGAGCCACCAGTTCTACCTTCATCCTTAGAGACCAAGTAGATCAAAGGAGATGATGGGAACAGGATCAACTGATCTATGGGGAGCAACAGCACCTCTGGGTCAGTGTGTGGTAACAGGACAGAAAGGTAGCCATTCCTGTCTTGGCATAGAAACAAAGTTTGCTGAATTATGTAATGAAAAGCAAGAGGTGGTAAGAGATCTGGCTCAGGTATTCAGTATTGCTTAGAGAAAAGACAGACCCTAGGGCAGAATTTGTGCAAACTGCCTCCCTTTTGTACTGGAACTGGAAACATGGCTCATATCTCCGGCTTAGCAGTTTAATTATGTACCCGAGCATGTTGAGGGAATGGCTTTTAAGGTCATCTCCAACTGATTCTCTGAACCTGAAGTTTAAGGTCTTTTTAAAAAGGACAGCATCACTGACAGGAACAAAAGTGTCCATTTTGCTGTTTGTAATGTTCAGGCAAAGACAGCTCACCAACGTAAATTAACTTTTTTAGTAAGGCTGTGTGTAATCTTTCAGGTTCAGAGCTACCCCGTGCTATTACCAAACATAAATTATTAGCCAAATCTGCAAACTCCAGTTTAGAAGATTAATGGACCATCATCAGAATAGTCAATTGAGTCTTGAAACAGGCACTTGAATCTGAACTCCTTTCAAAAAATGGAATTTAGGGTTTGTCCTCTGCATGGGTGGATAATGGATTATTTTCCCTACGCGTACACTTTTTATAGCTGTCATCACTGTAAGCATCAAAGTGCCAGGGGAGCACTGACGGATTGGTCCTTGCAGACCCACAGGTTATAAGGCACTACTCCTATCATCACATATTTTACACACATGGCACTTAAGCTGAGAAAAGTATGCTGAACTGCCAAGGTCAGAGAGAAACAAAATCCAGAATCTGTCTTCCCCAGCCACAGGGAAGATGTCATAAAGACATCCCTCCTGCCTGAAATGGGTATTTCCTTCTTGGTCAGATAATTTACCATTACTTTTGGTGGTAGAACAATACAGAGTTGTTTTACCACTAGTTATAGGAGTATGGGTGTCTGAGCCAATGGCCATAAAAGTCTCTTGGAGCACTGGTTCCAGTTCCCCCACTTCAGGCAATTATGCATTTTGTTACCATAGATACACATAACTAACTCCATCCCAGGCTACTAAAGCTAGGGTTTTTTCCATGCTGTTCTAATAGGAAGACAGTTGCATGATTACAGTGTTCTGATCTTAAAAATAATCTGATTTCCCATCAAAATGTGACTAGCCTGTGCAGCTGCCATATCTTACAGATGCAGTAATGCAGTATGTATTATTTGTATTGCTTCCTAGAAACAATTGTAATATTTATAAATAACATAAGACTGCAAGAGATTTCCTTTACTATACTGCAGATAAAAGTTCTAATTTAATACATACTTTTTTTTTAAACAGGACAAATAACCTAGTCCAAAATTCATAAATCTGTGTCTGATTCCCTGTCCAGACAAATAAATTTTCAAGTGAGTGGCATTGTGTGTTTTCCGTATCTTTAAAATTAGGTAATTTCTTTTCTGGACAAAAAAAATAGACAGTTTGCTTAAATGTGATCATCCATGCTTTAAAAATATATTATTGAGTTTAGTATTAATAATTAAGAAAATAAGTAGTTACTACAATAGCAGAAGAACAGAGTAATGACTATTAGATGAAGGTTTATAATTGCGTTGAAGTTTTCAGGCAGGCTAAATTCAGAGAACAAATGTTATTGAAAAGACCTAGCACATAAATGTTCTTCTAGCACTTGTCACCTGCTTTGCTCAAATTATTCTTTTCTAGCTTTTCCATTCCAAGGCATTTTTGATAGAGTAAATTTAAACAAAAAGTAGAAATTGACAAACTAAAGGTAGAATTAGCAAGATGATTTTTTTTTCTGAAATGGAAAGAGGAACATGGTGGAGATGGTAATTCAATCATCTGGCACAAGAAATATTCCCATGAATGTTAATTTACTTCAGACTGTAACGAAGATAGCAAGTTTGTCATTGTAGAGAGAGACTAAAGAAAGTATTGGTACTAATTGAGAAGTAAACCCTGAGCAACTGTGTGGTTCTCGAAGGCCATGAATCAGTACCACCTAGGAGCCTCCTAACAACAGGATCCCCCAATCCTTCCCACCAAGTGCAACCTGTTTCTCTTAATCTCACTGAAATATTCACTGTTCTGCCCTCATGAATGTATCAAAAGCTGTAATTGTTCCAGGTTTTTTGCTCTGGCCAGCACAGAGTTCCCAAGGTCTGCAGCCACACTGTAACCAGGTGGGTATTTCTGTTGTGTCACGCTGGCCAATTATTCTGCTGACCTGTTACTTTGTTATAATAAGCACCAGAAGCAGGATGATCTTATGTAACTTTACATAATTTCTACTGATGTGGCATCATTCCTAATGAAGTCCACTACCTGCTTCACTCTTCTAGTATCTGATGGACACTATGCCTCTGCAGAGTTGCTGTATCCCCTCCTCCCTTCAGTGATTTAAGTGAGCACTGAGTGCTGCTTTATGATTCCTCCCTGAGCCCAGGGAGAAGCACCATTGCTCCAAAATCAAATAAACCCACACTCAGTCCCTTGCCATGGCTCACACACAAAAATGTTTCTCGCTATCACTCCAGCCCCTGGTCAGAGTCATTCAATGACCCACTGCAGGTGGTCCTCAGCCCTCAAACTCCTCAAGAACCTTTCTCTATGTATTTATTTTTCCATGTGTTTGTTTTTTTTTTTTTTTTGGCATCCTTGTTGCATAACAAGGTGCCTTCATATCCTCAGGTAATTTTGGAAGAACAGTTTTGAATAGAGAAGAGGGAATGGCAGGGTAATTAAGTGTGTGGGGAAGAAGGTTGATAAAGAGCTCCTAATAGTCACTTTTACATGCTATTATTTCAAGCAAGAAAAATAAATACAGAATGGCTGTAGGGCCATCAGACTCTGCAGTGAGGGGTGTGACAGAGAAAAGGACAGCACCTAGAACAGAGCAGGAAGAGAAGGCAAAAGGCTGCAGAGTGGGACAACTCCAATTCTGAAATCTCACCCTTTCTTCCCAACTAGTCCATATCACTTTAATATACAGCCACCTAACAGAAAATCTAATATCACATTTTTCAAGATAAGAAGAAAATGAAAAATACATGGTATAGAAAAAAAAAAAGTGATTCTTGACTAAATGCTTTTCCTTCCTATTTCTGTCAACTTTTCATCTCCACAGTCCTTTCTCTTCCTACTTCTTATACTTTGTGAGACACAAAATAAAGGTGGAATTCAGCCTTCCTAATTGGTAACTGGAAGTCTTCTTTATGTTAAAACACAATGATCTGTTTATTGGAAACTGCTCTTCTGTAGTACCAGCCATCTCTCCATGTCATGCTGTCTGAATAATGCCTCTTGAGGATGGGGAGGAAGAATAGCATCACAGTCAGACCCCGTGGGGTTATAAATAGCATTCAAACAGCCTGAAAGGCCGAAGCCATCATTAAGTTGCATGCAGCTGTAGTGGTGTAGGTGGGTGAGTAAGAGCAACTTGGAGATGCGATAATGGTAACCTGGTACACAAGGGTCATTTTTCATTGATGGCGTCACTTCATTGGGCTATTGTGTTCTCCCTAAATTAGGTCCCTGTGTTTAAGAGAGCTGAGCAAGCTCAGCCTCTGCAAAGCACATTTCAAAGAAGATTAGAGGGGAAAACAGTTTGTTGTGTATTGTGATTTATACCAAATTGTGATAAACCTTTCTCACTTGGGTCAGTAATTGCTTTTATCAGCAGCAAAGTAAATGCAAGCGGAAGGGCCTTTAGGAATCTGCACACCAGCCTCCTGCATGTGGGCAGTGGGGACTTTCACCAGACAAATTAGGAAGTTAACACAGCAATTTAACTCAGGCTGTCCTTTCAGCATTTTTCTTAGCAATGTGATTCATTGTGTCATCTTGGACTTTTTCAGTGCCAAGACGACAAGGTCTTGGTTTTGGAAAATCCGTTTCAATTTATTTTTATTAATTTGGTTGCACATATACAAAAATGGAAACATCCTACACTAATTTCACATAGTTTATATAAAAAAAACCCAGGTGAAAATTATTACCAGCTTATGTTAGTTTGAGCTTGCATACACAAACATACTACTCTTCACTCATTTCTAAACTGAAAAAATTGACATCTTGATCCTACTCCCAGTGAAGCTGGTGGGGGAGTTGCCTTTAACTTCAGTAGATATATGACTCAGCTTAATTCCCCCTGCAGGACCTGTCAGTATGTAAAGATTCCTTGGAGGTTAATTGCTTGCAGAAGAGACTTTGCCTGGGATCTAAAAGGAAGGTGCAAATTGCACAACTGGAGCTTTAGCTAAGTACTGCAGTCTGGAAAAGACACTGTCATTTAAAGCAAGGGGATCTCTTTTTTCAGTAATCCTGTGTCTGAAAAATTAAATTGGGTCATTCATTAATTTAGAGTATGTCTTAGAGAGTCACTTCCTTTGCCATCTTGCCCAGTACCTGTGGAAGTAGGACAAATGCTTTTATGTTTTCCTGAAATTATTCCTTCTAGCTTTTTTTTGTTTGTACTCTCTTTCAAGAGTACTTCTTAAAAAAAAATCACTACTTTGAAGTAGTAGACTTTTAAAAAGTATTTATGAAAGAAACATGAAAGAAATAACTGTTGCGGGAGTGGAAGAGAGGATTTCTAAACTAAGTAGATAGAATCATTCTTATTTAGACGCTTCAGATTTATGTGTGTGACTTCATTATATAAATGTGCCCTTTGCTATTCTGAAAAATCTAAGATGTATCACTCCCAGCTGAAAGCTGGGGGAAGGTTGTTCCTTCATCTTTAAAACTCTATATTAATTCTCCCATGTCACATTTTTTGTAATCCTTTCCCACCTGTATTACACTTTGAATAATCCTTCTCACTCCTGGTCACATGTGCATTAAACCTCTGTTAAAGTACAGACTTAGAGCTTCTAAAACAAGCATTTCATTTTTGTTGCACTAAGTGTGATGTCAAATCACTATTCGAAATCTCACGCATATACCAATCTGGAATTTATTCTGGATGTTCCTTCCTTCATAAATTGCTGTACTTGGTCAACCATGACATGTACTGCTGGCACTGCCCCTCTGTTCCCTGCAGCTTTTGTTATTCTTCTGGAGGCAAAACATTAGCCTGTAAATAACAGAGTATATAGCTCAGTCTTCCAGAAATACCCATGCAAGTGCTATGAACTTGTTTGTATTAGCAAGCATTCTCAGTGGCAAATGGTAATAGTACTCTCATTTTTGCTTTTTTAGGATTGTAGAAAAACCTTAATATAGGAAGGACTAATCTCCCGAAACTTTGGTTTGTAACTTTGAGAGAACACTGTGGCTTGTAAGAAACGATATAGTGTTCAAGTTTATAGTCAGAAGAGGGATTTGCCTTTTTTCTCATGGTGGTTCTGTTGATAAATTCTGCTTTGCATCATTTTACTAGACCTTGGTGTGATGGCACCTGAATACCATATACATTTATCAGCCTCCAAAAAAAGAGAATTCAGATTAAGAAAAGATTTTGTTAATTATTGGTCTCCAGTACAGGAAGTTAATCCTGTTCTCAGACACACTCTTGGGCGTACTGCATCCAAGCTTCTCCGAGTACGCACATGTGGAAGGGCTGACTGAATCAATGAAGCTGCAGGATTTAGAAGAGGGTTTTACCACACTACCAGCGGAAAAGCTATGATGACCAAGTCTGGAAGATTAAAACTATTTACTTTTAGAAACTTGACAAATGTCTAATTGACTAGATACTGTTATATCTGTAATTGCAATTTTCTAGATACTTTCTTCATTAAATGTAGTGACATTTAAAAAATACAACTTGCAATATAAATTCTTACCTTATTATATAAAGTGAGTTTTAGTGTGGCTTTCTGAGGAAATTAAATTTTTGTGAGCACTTTGTTAATCTGTCAATACCTTCTTGGATAATTTCTAGCTCTTCAAGCCTGTTTAATCTGCTGATGAGCTTCAAATACATTTAAAAGACGGTTTCAGATCTCAGTTATCAGGATTTCTTAAGTTTCAGAAACACTGTTGGCTGGATAAAGGAAAGACCCAAATTAGTGGCTCAATTCAGCTCAATAGTTATCTCTGCTTTGTCTTTTTGTCCAGCTGGTCGATAGAGGACACCTGAGGAACTGGAGGTTCTCTTCTCTAAGTGGGCAGAGCTTGTGGATTAAAAAGTATACTCAAAAGGAGTGTGATGCATATACCTGGGATATCTATGGAAAGGAACACAGGAACACAAATCCATTGAAATCCAGGGTTGAATAATGCCGTTAGAAGTTTTCAAGTGACCAGTACAAACCCTCATAGATACCAGGGAGGCTGTGAGACAAGTTTATAAGACCTGTTGAAAGTGGCTTTTAAGTTAACTTGACACACTTCTTGTCTCATATAAATGAAATTTTTCTCCCAGTGTTGCCACTAAGGTCATTCTCCTGCACGTTTAATCAACTTCACTGAGTTGTCCTTCAGAGACTTCCCTTTCCCAGGGTCTGAAGCAGACACTTACTGTCTGCACTGACACAAGAACTTCCCCAAGCTAACAGAGATCACCAGCCATGGTTCTTATGGACCCTCTCCATACAATGTCAGCATTTCCAGTCTTAATCTGCATTTATTTCTCCTTTGCTTCCCATGCCCAGCACTATAAAGCAACCACTTTGCCCCTCCATTTGAGTAATTATTCCAAATTCACTCCTTCCATGGGAAGTACCAGAAAGCTGTGGCCAGCAAGAGCAGGGCTGGTGGTAGGCTGTGCCTGCTGCTGCTGACTGCTGGAGAGTCCTGTGGTCACTCCCAGAGTTATTTGCTACCTCATTTGACCTGCATCCCTTAAGCCCATTTGTTTGCCTCATCCCCTAACTACACCTTGCCTTTGAGAGTGTCTGTACTGCTCTCCAGAGAAGTAATTACACAGCATGTGCAGTCACACCAGTCTTGGATGAGAGGCAGTGGGGCTGATGGCCTTCACTAGTTCTTTAAGGCATCTGCTCTGCCATGCAGTGTGTCTCATCCCAAATTAATTTTGTATCTTACTTGAGCTACAACAAAACAGTTCCAGTCCAAGTGTAGAAATAGTTTTGGACAAAAAACTTTTTGAGCAAGGACTACCAGTTAGTACAGGTCTTTGTCAGGAGTCATGACACAGGGGTTTCAAACACTGTCTCACAAAATTTTCCTTGTAGTATATGAACTCTGTTCAGACTGTGCATAAAATGTTGTTCCTGCTGTTAAGTCTGAAGAATAGCAGCAAGCCAAAAAGTTGCTCTGGTTTTGGGCAGAAAGGCAGCCTGGGAACCAACCGTGAGTTTGGTCAACGGGCCGTGCAAACTGCACTCGCCAGCAGGGCACACGGACCTAGAGACGGCGAGGCGGGGCGGGGCACCATCCAGGAAATTTTTAAGGTCCTAAACGTGACCATCCCTGCGTGGCCGTTTGTTCCTACGGCGGAGGGGAGGAAGGCAGGCTCCCTCCAGCGAGGAGCAGCGCCGGAGCTGCGGCGGGGGTCACCGGGGACGGGCGGAGCGGACCGTGGCGGGCGCGGGTGCGGCCGGAGCAGCCGGGGGTTCGCGCCCCGCCCCGTCCCGCCCCGCCGCGCCGGGCGCCGCTGCCATAGCGATGCGGGAGCGGGCAGCGGCCGGGACGCGCGGCGGTGGCGAGCCCCGGCTCTCCCCAGGTAAGGGCGCTGCTCCGGGGCCGCCTCCCTCGGGAGCTGCTGCAGGCTCCACGCTGCGAGCTGCGCTTTTAATCTCATTTTGCTGTGTTTGTTCTCCCGCCTCTCCCCCGCGCCCCTTCTGCCCGCTCAGGTGCAGTTTCTCCCAGAGCCGTTTTCTGTGGCAACTTCCCTGCCGAGAGCAGCGTCTTGTGCTCGTTTATTGTTCGGTGTTTTCTTTCCGCGTGGAAAGTTGCGAGCGGTACCAGGGCGCAAGGGCTGGCCGAGGGTTGGGTGCCCGGCGGGCTTTTGTCCGGTCCGGGTGCGGCGGCGGCGGGGCTCGGCCCGGCTCTGCCCTGCCCTGCTGCCTGGCAGGCTCCGCCGCGACCCTGTCAATAGCGGGGATTAAAAACTGCGGCGGGGGATGTTGCAGGCGTCTCTCTGAAGCGCAAGCAAATCCTTTTATCCGCGGAGGGATAGAGGCTCGCAAAACTTTCAAAGTGCGCTCAGGAGGGAGCAGCCTTAAAGCCAGCGGGCACGGGCTCCGCAGCTGCCGCGTTTCACCTGGAGGTGGGGACTGGCTGTGCGGGTCCCGCCGGGCGCCCCGGCGGTGTCCCCGCGATGCAAACGCCGGCGGGCTCCTGCACCTCCTACCGCGCCTCCGCCTCGCCCACACCCCCCTTCCCCGCTGCCCTCCGAGCCCCCCGCGGCCCTTGCCATGGGAAGGAGACAAAGAAGGGTCCGGGGCTGTCGCTTTCCCCAAAGCACAACTGTATGCTTTCTCTTCTTGCTTCGGGGCGAGGGGGAGCTCCCCCCGCCGCCCCCATGACTCTGCCAACAGTGGCAAGTTTTCGAAGAGCCCACTACCCCTTGCTGAAAGAACCGTGCCATGAGGTTTGTTTTTAAGGTGGAGCCAGCTTCAGACTGGGCATCCCAGTGGTTTTCGGGGCATTGCTTACCGTGGTGGGGCAAACGCCTGCCTGCCTGGCAAAGACCCCTGGCCGGGGTAGGGGACAGACCCCGCACAGCTTTCCCAGACACTGGAGTGTGGTTTGACCCGCTGGATCTCCCAGGCTCAGCTGAGGAGGAGATTGCTTACACCACGTCCCAAACACTCCACTCACTTTTACGTTTTCATCTTGCTGTCACCACAGCATATGCTGGCTTCTAAGTATACTGCTTTTAATTCTTGTTTTCTTTCACAGGAAAAAAGACTTTGCTGTGCACTTGATGTAATTTTTTAGGATTTCATGTGCCAGGGGACAGACAAGTCAGTCAAGTGTCACACAGCCTTCCAAAAGAAGCAAGTGTAGGAAAAATTATGCCTGTTTTCCTCTTCTTTGCCTCCTGTTTGAGAATTAGGTGTCACTTGATGAATGTGTTTTAGATGTAAACCTCCCACATGTCTTGGGGCTCAGGGCTGAGCACCTGAGGAGGAAGACTGGATAGCTGTTATTGGGAATTTCGTTCTCTTAAGTGTGTATGAGGATTGTATTTACCGTGGTAAGGTAGGTGTGCTAGTCATACTGAATTTATTAGGTGATTAGCTTTAGAGAAACAAGTACATACTGAAATTATTCTGGTCTCTTAAATTGCTAATGAATGCGATTGTACTTTGAGGGAGTTACAAATGCCTTCTCTGCACCCCTGCAACACGCCTTTGTTTGCCATAGAAGAACAGCTTCATTTTGTGTGTGTGTCTTTATTTACTGTAACGTAGCTCAAACTTCTTTTAGTTTGTGACTTTGTCAGAGAGTTTCTTAATGATGGCTTTGGTTTTCCTGATGCAGGCAGCACCGCCTGAGGAGCTCAGCTCACCCAGTCGATGTGAAGGCAAGGCAAACCAAGGTGCAGCAGATGAAGGGGAGGCAGCCAGGTCAGCTGGTGGAGACAGCAGTGTTGCTTTGAGCTACCCCAGCCTCAGCCTCCATGCCTACAGCATCGAGAGCATGACAACATTTCCGAATGGCTGTGGAAATGGCACCACTGTTACGTGCATAGTTATGGATAATAAAGAGCCCCAAAACCAGACTACCTGTGCCAGTCATAATGGGGGACACAGCACCAGCAACAGTCATGAGGAAGAATTTCAAGAGGATAAACTCAGCCCTTCCAAAATCATGCGCTTTTTCACCACCCCTCGGAAACGGGCTAATTCCAGCTCTGACAGGCCTCGTTCTCTGGTTTTGATGGGCAACTCATCCACATGGAATGCCTTCTCTTCTATCAGAAAGATGGGATCTTTCAAGAAGTTGAAACCTTTAGTTCAACAAGGAATTCAAACAAGGGAATCCTCAGACATCTTAAATGAGAACAGCATAGGCAAACATGGTTCAAATGGGGCAGTGGTGCAAGTTCAGACTAACAGGTATTCCTATTCGGGGCCTCTACATGATTTCCAGAATGCAGTGGATGGTTTAGCTTCTGACTGCTCTGATGCGGAGGAGAGCGATGAGTCTTTCCTGAGGAACACCCATCGCTCACGCAGCATCAGGCGGGCTTATGGTGCTGGCCGCATAAACTTGCTAGACACAGATAAAGTTCAGAGTCGCCACAACTGTGTTAGGCCAACATCACCTGTCATTGCAGAGCCAAAGATCTGTGAAATTTTGGTGAAAGACTCTGAAAACAACAGGATCATTTATCGGAGAAGCAAAAGTTCAGATAATTTGAACTTTCTGAAGAAAAGCTCATTCAAACGGAAGTCCACCTCAAACCTTGCTGATCTGAAGCTTGCAAATGAAAAACAGGTACCAGCAAGGACTGTGAGCGTTGCTTCTGCTGACTCAGACAAAAGTGGTGGAAACCCTGAGAGGAGATCCAAGCGGTGGAAGAGCCCTATCAGAGCAAAGGATTTTGACAGAGTTTTGAAACTTGTAAGTAATGTTACAGATGTTGCATGGAAGAAGGATGGCCCCAAGAGCACGGCTCCTTCTCCCAGCGAGCTGTCCCAGAGAACAAGGTCAAACAGCAGGCTGCACGATGACTACTCCCGCAGGGTTTCCAGCTGCACGGATCATGACAGGAAGAGATGCACCTCCTCAGTATCCAGTCCAGACTCTTCCTTGCCAGGAACACCTTGCCTGCAAAGCCCTGTGACTGCTCAGGATAAAGAGGCTGAAATGAATATATCTGTCACTGAAGATAAAAGCCTCAGGACATCATCAGGTATCCCAGACTCTGATAGCTTTTCTCCCACGCTGAACGACATTAGTCCATTTCCCAATGAAGTCTTTTATTCGGACTCAGATGAACCAAAAGCTACCCAGCAGTGTACAGATGAAGCCGAAAACCTTCACCTTCCGGTCAGGCCAACTACTCCAAAGCCTCAAAGTCCAACTGCAGGGAAGGTCAAGTGCAGTATGAATTTCCACTGTCCAAACCATCACAGCACGTTGTCGCTGAGCTCATCAGAGAGTGAGGAGAGAGTTGAGATACCAGGGCTGAAGCTGGGCAGGAATCCTGTTTGCTTCCAGGACTCAGTGCAAACTGTGTACTATGATGATGGAAATGAAGACAGTGGCATAAGCAGCCACTCTCAGCTGAGCCTCAATTTAGCCTCTGGTACTGAAGAGAAAAAGGAAGAGGTAAGAAAGAAAGCAAAATCCTTCAGAAGCTATGTATGTATCCTGTCAGGTTTTGTCTCTATTAATGCAAAACAATGCAAACAATGCAAAGTAATGGCTGCTGCAGCTTGTTATTGCTAAAATATGCTGACAGCAATTATTTCCTTTAATGTATTCTCTTCGGATGCTAATGTCAAATTATTTTTTCTTTGCACATTAATATCAAAGAAAGTTTTGGCAGCGAAGCTATTCATGTACGTTTTCAAGGGCAGCTCATTGCACCCTGCAGATACACCAGCTTATCATGTGGCCTTGTCAGATTTTACCAGCCTGAGCAGGGTCTGGCTGTGTTTCCTTCACAACTGAAAGGTCTTTTTTAAAGAGTCCACGTATTCTGAAGTAGTGTTGACTTACTGTAAAACACTTTGCCTGTGGAAACCTTGCAGAACATGGTAATATTTGTAGAGCAGTGTGGCGTGAAAGACACAGTACAGAGGTTTAAGCATTCAGTTGTATCCAATGTTTTCCCCGTGCAGTGGTGCCCATACACTGCTTGCTTATTCTTTTGCTTGCCAACTGCAGACAGCAGTACTTCAGATGCTGGGCTGAGTGTGTTGCTGCTGTTGTTTCGGTGAAGACACTGTTGTTTTCACTTCACCAAATACATGATTTCATACTCGCAGTGAATGGGTAGACAGATACATTTGCAGCACCTCTGAGGTAAATTCACATGATAACATTGTGCCCCCACCTAAAATATGGTGTGAGTTGGCACCAGCGAAGTTGCAATGATTGGGCAGTGTTGGTGAAGAGCTGTCAGACGTACCCTGCCCCTGTCTGAAGCAGTGAGGCTTAGCTGTGCCCCAGCGATGAGCAGTGATGGGGTTTTGAGATGCTTGGGCTAAGGTAGCTGTGAAAGGTTTGCTGCTTGTTGGAAAAGATAACGCTGGGGCAAAAATCCATCTGGACTTACATAAATATGCAAGTCTTTTACAAAATAAAGCCAACATATCTTTTAAGCCACCTCAGTTTGACTAAAGTATCTTAGCCCTTAGGTATGAGTAAGGCAAAGGCAATGCTGCAGCTCACAAGCTTCAGCCTTTCATGCTTTAAAGTTTCAAAATGTCTGTGAAGCTGTCCTTTTGAAAGCTTGGCACAGTTTTTGCAAACTGACTGTAAATGGTTACAGAGCTTATCAGTGTTGTCCTTCTGCTGGAAAAAAAGCAAGTTTGTTTACTGTTGTGTTTGCAGCAATGGTAAGATTGAAAAAGTAAACTCACTGTGTATAAATGTCTGGGCTCAGAGGTTATTCCTCTTCTGGAGCCCTAGAACTGCTCCAGCCATCCATATTTCCAGAACTCTCACTTGCATGCAAGGAGATGCTTTCACACTGCCAGAAGAGGCAAGAGCCCTAGTGTGGATGGATGCCAGTTGTATTTCTCAGGAATAAAATGGGAGGTAGAATTAATGCTACTCATCTACCATCTAGTGGTGATCTGCCATCATGACCCAGAAGAAATTTGTTTGGTCCTTCCTCTTGGCTTCCGACAAACCAGTACAGTTTTTACATGGACGTGTGTACATTGGGTGGATAAAAGTTACTGCAGTTTTTAGTTTTAACACCACATTCTGTTATTATCTAACATGCAATTTAAGCTTTCTCCTTATATTACAACATATTTTAGGGTAATTGTGAGTGTCTTTTAGTGCTTGCTTCAGTTGTCTAAAATACAGAGTGTGCACTAGTGGCAGCTCCGGGTTTGTGTAGTGGGCAGGCAGACAGTATGGGACGGATCCCTGCAAAAGATGGAAGAAGTGGTGGCCAGGGAACAGGCCCCTTGGCTGTAAGCCCTCACTCTGCTGTGAGCACTGCGTGCAGCCCCTGGGCTTGGTAAAAACAGCTGTAGCTACTCACATGGCATAGCTGCATCCAGACAGACCTCTCTTCTGATCGAAAAAAACAGTTTTTGGAGGCGGTAGCTGTGGGTTGGAAGCAGGAGCTCTGCAGGACAGGGTTTGCTTTTATCTTACTATGCAAAGGATATAAAGTCTGTTTTTTCCATGCCTGCTTCTCATCTCATACACAGCCTTAAAGCTGTGGCACTCAGAGTGACTGCAAAACAGGTAGAGTGGTATGGTTTCTTCCTACCATTTCTTTGGAGCATTTTGTTTCCTCCTTTACAGCATGCTTCCCTCAGCACAGAGCTAGCTTGGCACCAAAGATATTTATGCCAGGTTATTTTTTTAATTGGAGTTTATTCAGCCTGTAGGCACTTTTATGAATGCCACGTACTCACACAATGAGGTCACTGGGGTTTGAACTTTTGACTGCAATTCATTTTTACCTTACCACCTCCACGTTACAGAACTGTACCTGCCCAGCAAGTTGTTCCTATGATGGTTGAGTGCTTGGTTCGCTCTCAACAATCATTTGAGATGTAAGTGTGGAGCCATGGACATCACACATTTTCAAGATTTTGTCTGAACCTTAAATACACTGTGTTGATGGACAGCTCTGCACTGTTCCCATGTTTTATGGATCTGCCTTTCTGTACAGATTTCATGTATAAGCCAGTACGTATTCCAATACAGCCTCTAAGGCTTGGAGACATATTTTGGTTCAAAGCTTAGAGGATACTAGCAGTCAGGCTCAAAATAGGTTCTCTTTTCAGGACTGGCTGCCGTAGCTGGAAGCAGATGTAGTTTATTCCCTTATTCAGTCATCTAGTAGATTAGTCAGCAAATGAAATCTGTGGAATTTGGACCATCTCTATATTTTCCCAAATATGGGAGATAAATATTTCTACCTTGTTTCCTCACCACTGATTTTGCAGTAAAGCTGATTTTGCAGTATTCATGCAAGGACATCTATTCATTCATCAGAATCGATGTTTTGGGAAGTTTGAGATCATGCCACTTCTGTTACTTTGTTGGTTTCACCAAAATGCAAGATTTGGACTGGAGCAGAGGAGATTTCTTGGTTTTTGGTCCTGACAGAGGTTGCTTCCCAGGGAAGAGCTAATTAAGTGCAGCCTCAGCACTTTTGAAGCTACAGAGGTGTGAGTCACCAAAGCTCACCTGTGACATCCCGTGCTCTGCCACTGTCTGCTTCATGCCACTGTCATTTATATTCAATATGTTGCTTTTAAATAGCATGAAGAGATGACTAAGTACAAGTTTGTACTTGTTTGGAGTGTTTCACATAGTCTTTGCTTTCATGAAGAAAGAGCCCCATGTCTCTGGTATAATGAAAACTTAGCCTGCTTCAGACTGGAATGTGTCAGCCACTAAGGCTGCCTGAACAAAACACTGTTCTGAATTTGTTACAAGAAAGTAAAAATCAAGTTACTTGATAAATCACCTAGTCTTTAACAAACTCTTAGAACATCTGGTATTTAGGTTGTCTTGCTGGCATCTGGCTTCACAGTACACCAGGCTTTTTATTACTTGAGTACCTTATCTACATGACCATAAGTGAATGATAAATTACAGTGAAGAGGTAACTGCTGTAATTAAGGTCGAGTCAGAGTTTATTTGCAGACAATATTTTAAATGTTCTAAGACCTGTCTGTCGACTCATTTCTGTTCATGCCATACAAAAGTCGCTGGTCCTTATTAGCCACATCATAAAGTCCCCAGTACTCAGCTGGCAGAGTTGAGCTGGTTTGACCTGTACAGGACTCTGGGCTCTGAATATTGGGCACAGAGGGCTTAACTTGGAGGACAACTTACGGAGAGGAAGAAGAGCTGTATAGATGGGAATACAGAGGATGCATATATGTTTATCCTGCTTATCCTCACTATTTCTGGTTTCAAAAAGTGTCCTCACAGTGAAGGACCAAAGGGTGGTAGCTGGATGTGGTCATGTTCAATACCCACAAGGAGCAGCCGGGAGCTGAGGATGACCATCTGTAATACCTGCCTCAAGTTCCTGGGTGCTGTGGGGCTGGTCATGAGCACAGCTGCTGGGAGCTAGCTGCTTTCAGCTCTCTGAACTCTTCCTTTTGGATTTATTCACCTCTGCTTCATCTGCATGCGATTTAGAGTGTGGCTAATATGTATAACTGTAAATGTGATAAACTGTGAAGGATAATTAGATAAAGTAGTGGGGGGATTTCTTAAACTGGGTGTACTCCTAAGGGGCTTGTAATTTGGAGTGAGGGCTCACCACTCCAATGGCACTCTGGTCTTGCTGGCTACAGGGCCTGGAGACAGAGCAGCAGAACCCCCTCAGGCTCTCAGCAGCGTCTTACAGAAAACTGAAGTTTCAGTGAGACCAAGCAACACAGGATTTGCACTAAACTCTGAGCTGCTCTGCACAAGTCAGGCTACATTCGCACAATGTCCCCACAGTCACTCAGTGAGTGACTCCCAGAAGCGCTTGCCCAGAGCTAGACTAGAAACCACTGTGCACTGCTACAAACCCAAATTGCAGAATCCAGTGCTGCAGTAATGCAGCAGGTAGCCCTCAAAGGACAGGAATATCTTCCTATTGCAGCAAAAACTCCTTCAACTCTCAGCAGCAGAGCTGTCATCCATTCAGTGCAGCCCATAATCGTTTGTTGCTGTATCCACTACTAGGAAGAAGAAAAACAAGGCAGTCATGACAGTAATCTGAATTCTGGATCGGGTTGAATTTTAGACCAAGTAACTCTGCAGTTCTTAATAAAATTGTCCATTCCTGAAAACTGTAGGATAATACAGGAGTTACTGTCATCCCTGCAGAAATGTTTTGGATGGTGACAGGGAGAGCTCAGATGGACTTCACTGCAGTTGGCCTGGAGCAAGCTGCTCTCTTGCTTTATTGGATATGTGCACCTCTGCCGTTCCAGAGTGTCTCATATTTGACTCTAGTGTAGCCATCCAGTGGCACCTCAGTAATACCCAGGCGCTGCTTCCCCTGGTATCAGGAGTAATAAATAATACCCCAGAAAGTGGAACAGCACCTCTGGCCATGTGATTTGGTTTCTTACATCATGTGCAGTGTTGAGCTGTCATCACTGAAAATCCATCTCAATGCTAGGTGGTTGAAATATCCATAAGTGAGCAGAGGCAGCTGCAGAGTTTCCTCTGAGCCACCTGCATTTTCCTATTCTGGCATCTGGAGGCTGCTGTGTTGCTTGTGGTACCAGGATGCTGTGGCAGCCTGGGAGACTGGGCGAGTGCTGGGGAGAACCGAGCACAGCAGCCTTGCCCCCACCCAATGCTCTAGGAAGTAATAGTTGGCAGAGGTAGAGTTGCCCAAGGCAGCTCCACCCCTCACTGGGGTTTGTGACTGCTGCTGGGGCTTGCCGAGGGCAGGGCTTGGGCTTGAGCAGGGATGATGAGGCTTTGCTCTGGAAGGGTGGAGAGAGTGAGGAACCAGAGGACCTCATTTTGGAGAGACTCTGAAGAGAGGCAGAGGCTTATGGCTTTTTATGTTTTGCTTTGTTAGCATAAAGTTCCACTTCCAACCTGTGGTTATCATCTGGCTTTTGAGGTTTGCCCGTGAGCATTACAAAGATAGCCTGAAAGAAGGAAAAAGTTTCTTGTTTTGCCAAATAAAGGGAAATAGAAAAAAAAAGGTTTTTTTTAGACCTGTTACTTGAGCTGGGGTGTTCTGAGTCAATTCAGAAAATACTTAGGGATTTATTTAGGGTTTATTAATACCTGTACATCTAAAAGAAGCAGAGAATATGAATACCCCTGTACTATACAGTACATTCTTGCTGTTCTAGTTCAGATACTGAAGTGAAGAAGGGACAGTATAAGAGCATCACCCAGCCATCCCCAAGTAGCAAGTCACCAGAAAACTACCGGAAACAGTTTTCGGGGTTTTAGGACATCCGTGTTTTTCTATGAGTGATAAGATTATTTTTGCAAAGGAAATACATTTCCCTGAAACCCTTCCCCTCTGCCATTCAGAAATATGTTAGCTGATTTGGTTTTGGAAATGAATTAGAGGAGAGGACAAAGGAAATCCTTGAGGCTGAGGAACGGATTTGAGAATCATGAGATCCGCTTGTCATTTCCAGTCCAGCCCTATGCTTCTACATGACTTAACTGCTTTGTATCTGTTCCTTATCTGTGAAACATGGATATTACCAAGGTGAACTTGCTAATCTTGGTGAGGCATATTGCTGAGAGGGAAAGCTTTATGCTTTATCGTTGATTGCGATAAGCAGGCTTTCAAGGATCAGGTTAAATGAAGCAAACCTGCATTAAAAGGCCTTAGAAAATAGATGGCTACATTTTCTTTGTATCTATATAGCCTGATCTTTTAATGTGGTTTTATTGGCATATTTGTTAGTTAGAACACCACATTAGCTTTGATGTCCACAAATCCGAAGAGGAGAATTATACATGTTTTTCCCCAGTTTTTAAAACTTCTAAAATGAATGTTTTACCACAGCAGTTTGTGTTGGTAATGGGGGTTGATTTTGCTGTGTCACAGGGCACAGTAATATAATTTTTCTGTGCTACAATGCACAGTATTTCCTGCATCCATTCTGTGAGGTCATTCTGGTGTAGTGCAGTGGTATTCCTTTAGGGAGTCCTTCTCAGAAGCAGTGCTTTGCAAATTTTTAAACTGTGGCTCCACACAACTGTTTCTTATGGGGGAGGGGGAAAAGGAAAGGCAGGTTATCCTCCAAGCAGCTCAAACTTAGTTAAATGTTGACTATGGTTGTATTTCTTTGATTGCTTCTGCTTTGCTTGTTTATATAGGTGTAATTGCATTAGTTTTTAAGGAGGGTTTTTTTGCAGTTGTTTCATGGATTGTATTTTGCTGTCTTGCAGACCACTGGTTGAAAAGCCCTTTGTATTCTAGGGATAGATAACCAATGCATTTATGTGGGGTCTTCTCAAAGGCTAATTAAAAAGAAACTATGTTAGTGGCAGAGGAGGCGCAGGGGTGTAAAGGAAAAAAATATAGTACAGTGTGCATTTAATTAGAAAGGAATAGATGGAAATTTTCTTGAATTGGACTGGTTTAATAATTCTGGTTTGTTTGTGATCGAAGATGCACTTGCTGAAAGTGTGCTTTCTTCTACAGTAAAAGCAGTCATTTCCATGGTAGCTGTTGCTGTGATGGTATCACTGTTGGAAATTGTCAGCCTGTTGGATCAAAAGGGGATCACTGGGCTCTCTTAGCACTTCAGAATCTTTTATAAAATCTAGAAAGAAAGCAATAAATAAATTTTCTCTGGGATGCTTATTTATCCAGAGTTTCATAATCTCTGTGTCTGTTGCAACAGTTTGCAAAAAAGAGAAAGTATTGATCATGTCCACGAAACATAAAACAAGCTTTTGACCTCATTAAGTAGTGATGGTAAATGAACTTCAACTAATGGTCTCCCACTGCTATTTAGCAATGAGAAAAAGTGCAGAGGTTACCTTTTATCATGTACCTGGGTAGAGATATGTTGTCCAGACTGTAAGGTCAAGGTGGCAAAATAATTTATTGCTACTAGGTCATGATCCCTTGGCCTTTTTTATGTTTAGTGGCTTGTATGAACTGAAAAGCCAATTCTAATATTACTGCTGAGTTCCTCAGATTTGGCAGTTACTGTCTTATAGAGAAATAATAGCTATTTAATAGTCACCAATTGTCATATAGCTGTCATTGCTAGTGTAAGAAATTTGTACGTTTTTTATATAGACCCCTAAATATATGCAGAAATGTGTATTCTTGATCAAAATACAGAGATGTCTACATGACCTAGCACAAGTATTGTGATATTTGCAAGCCTTGTCATTTACAGAAGAACATGACTGATTACCTATCACAACTTTTCACTGAGAATATGTAGTAATTGTGTTCTGAAACTTCTCAGCCTACTCAGGTTTTCCTCGTAACTTATTCTGAGTCAGAATCAAAATGTGTTTAATTTATCACATTTTTTAATAAATTGCATTTGCAAGTTAGTATGTGTTTTTGTAAAGACATTATTAGATTTTGATTATCTGTTTTCTCTGGGTTAGAAAAAGACAGCAGTAGTTAGCAAAATTACATTTCAGCCAGGCAGCTCAAACATACAGAGATAACAGAACAAGAAGTATTGCAACTTATTGTATAGCTAAGGAAAACAAAACAAAAGCAAAGACAACAACAAAAAAAAAAGAGGCAGAAGCAGGATGCTCTTTTCCCTGGAGAAGAGGAAGGCTGGGGGTCTTTGTCCAAGAGGCACCTACTTGTGACTTCCCAACAGATTACCAGGTAGGGAAAAAACTTTCAGGAGAGATGTGTCCCTTTATACCTTCGTACTTGTCTGTATGTATATGTTATGAAGCATTAATTGTATTCAGGATGTAAAGATAAAATTTAAAAAATCCAAATAGGTAACAGTAGGGGTTGAAATGCAGATTAGTGGTCAGGGAGCCTCAGCAATGTACATGGTCACCAAGACCTCTATAAAGTGGTGATTTTAATTACAGAGTTTATTGGCTGAACATGTTGACAAAAAACCCCAAAAAACGCTTAGGGCTTGTTTTTGCTTTGCTGTCACGGTGTCAGCCCTCACAAGTGTGCCAACAGCAGGAAGCTGACCAGCAGCAGGCACTGTTGGGTCAGACTTCTAGTTTGGGCTTTCTCTGCAGCAGAGAATGGGGTCAGGTGTAGAGGATGAAGGGTTATTCATGGTTGGTGTAACTGCGCCAGTGAAAGTCCTGCCATGCAATTTCAGGTACCAGCAATTTCTTTGCCATATCACTGATAAAAGTTGCATCCACATAAGCAACACTTTATCAGTAGTGTACAATTCAGATCTTGTGCTCCTTGGGCAGCATTTCCACTGAAATCAGTTCTGAGTTCTGAATTTATCAAAGGTACACGTGGTCTGAGTAATAGTTGGAGAACCTGGCTCTAAAGATTAAGCTAAGATTTTAGTGATTAAACACCTGATGCTGATGTTGCTTACCTTGGTTATTAATGAGTACAGAGAACACCAATAGCAGTCATGTGCCATTAAATGGAACAGGGTTGTACCAGTGCCAAGTTGAGCTGGGTGAGATCATGATCAAGTCCTTGAAGTTGCTGTATGTGGATTAGGAAATCAGTCTGGGCCCAGGCACGGGAGGGGTTTGGTCTGGCTGCGCAGAGACTCTGTGGTGTAGTTGTTTACCTGGGAGCAGCCTGGGAGAGCTCCCACTGTAGCCTGTTGGGTGCGGTCAGGGGTCCTGGGGAACACAGCATTAACAGCACACCTGAATGTGGCACCTGGAGTTGAGCCCAACTAAAAATAGCTGTCAAGTGGGGTGAGGGATGGGTATCAAAGACAGCTGCACACAGCTGGAAAGCACCTCATGGTGAAGCTGCACATTGCTGGAGCAGCAGGTGGGGACCAAGCAGGGTTGCCCACAGCACTGGAGAACATGGTTGTAGCTCCACCTAAACCTACCTGCAATCCAGCTTGACACCTGGTTCCTGCCTGTAGTGCTGCCTGGCTGGTCACTCAGTAGGCTTGGCTGATGCTCTTGTTTGGGGGCTCAACTTGATTCCTGGAACATAAAAGACCCAGCACTGCTGGTGATGTCCTGACAGGCTTCCCTTTGTCCCCAGGGGCTGCTTCTGGATGGCCCAGGCCTCCATAGGTCCTGTGTCACACTTGCATGATCCATGGCATGTGGAGGTATCTCAGATTCCTTTGGACATTTGAAATGGCCCTGGGTGCTTATGTTCAGGCAACAAAATTTCATCCTAGATTTCTACTGGCTATGATGACAGCTTTATTATCTAGTTAATGTACAGACAGCTCCATTGCACAACCGACATTTAAATGTGGGAATCTGCAGCTAAGAGTGACATATTGGAAGGGAAGAATAGCAAATAAAAAGTGTAGCCTGGATTGAAGTAAATGTTCATTTTAAATGGTTGTATTTGTAGGTACACTGCTGTCAGGAATAAGGAAAGCAGTTGAAATACAATGATTTAACTAATTTGCTGTTGTAGGAATTTAGTTATCCAGATAAAATGAATTCATTTGCATCAGCACAAACAAGCAGAGCTGTTTGCTTTGTAGTCTCAGAAGAAACCTAACTGAGGATACAGCCTAAAAGACAAAATTAATAATCTTGATTGCTAACATTGATGATCATGTGCTGTTGCTAGACTAAGAGGTGTGAATTTCAGAAAATCCAATGTGAATTAATCTTAGACCGTAACTTCTTAGAAATCTTAAAATTCCTTGAAATTTTTGACCAGCACTTATAAGGCATGAGCCAGTGCATGAGATTTTGATTTTCATCCTATATGAAGTGGCATATCTATCTCTACACATCTGTAGATGTTCCCAGTAATAACTGTACAACATCAACATGCTTTCACTTATAAAGGATTCATTAGGAGAAGGTAATTTGAGGTCAGCAGTGGTGCACCAGTATAAAGCCAGTCACAGGTGGAATACAATTGTTTCCTCAGTATTTTTTCATTGATGTCAAGAATCACACTTATGCTTAAGTGGCTGCAGTACTGGAGCCTGTGAGTTGTGTACTGGATATTTTTATTCCTGCTAGTAAGTGGTCACTTGATCAGGTCCTGCTTGAGCAGGTCACTAAGAGGAATGTGAGATTATCGGTCTGGTTTCCTCTGGTTTTTGCAATGACAGGATTGTGGGGGTTTTTAGTGTTTTCAGTGCAGTTTGTAGATCTAAGACTAAAAACACACATCCTTCAGCATTGTTTGTTGCACAGTAGAGATTAATCTGGCTGTCATTTGGATCACTACTGTAGGTGGAGTCCTGCAGAACGAAAGCAGTCCTCTGCAAATGTTATTGCTCAAGATAAGGGTGTAAGCAGCAGATTATGAGATGACGTGTGACGTGTCCTTCCCTCAGTCTAAAAGTACAGGATCATGGTATGAACTTTGCCTGACTGGTTATGCAGAGAGTGTGCTCACATTTGTAGCTCCTATGGACAAGACTTTGCGAAACAAAAATATAAAATGACTCTCATGAACTCCTTTCTCAGTCACTGCATATGTGGAGATCCTTTACCTGTGTCTGATTCTGAGGTAAGAACCTTATTTAACCTGTGACTTTGCTGCTCAGATTTGGAGGGGCTGTGCTTAAGAGACAGCTTTGCTGAAGCTGTGTCAATGCACCAGCCGGGGAGTGACTCTCAATTAAATGCACTGTTAAAACTGGTCCTGAGCAAAAATCTGTAGGGAACCTGAAGTTCTTGCTTGAGTGACAGGTGTCATGCCATAGAAACCAAAATTTTTTAAAGTACTCTATTTAGAATGAATTTCATGCTGTAAGTGAAATAATTGAATGTAGAGCAATGTGTGATGTTGATAATTTTTTCATAACTGCAGTAATCGTGTTAAAATATTGACTATTGAGTAACTCTGCTTACTGGCTGAAGTGCTTTCATAGCATGAAATTAATCTTAAGCTGTCTTTCAAACAAAAAGCAACTTCTGCCCACTGTATCATGTGATCTAAAAAAACTCACTGGATTCGTAGTGGCCTGGCTGAAAATGGCAGGTGGAGAAGAAGGTGACAGAAGATAAGTCTTCTGCCACAGACATCATTGTAAAAGGCTGTTTCTGGGCTGCATGTTTGCTTTGATTATGCAATATCTGGAATGCCTTCATCTGGTCTGGAACAAATGAACAAAATACAGTCAAAGAGAGACAAAGTGATGCTTTTTTTTTTTTTTTTTTGAATACTTACTAGCTCTCTCTGCTTCTTTTCTGTTTTTATAAAGGAGTTGGGAAAAGCCAAGAAACACTGAGAAATCAGAAATTTGAGGGAAAAGTGAACATAAATTTTTGTGTGCAGATTTTTTTCCTGAAAAATTGCAAGGGTTTTGCTAGAAAAAATTACAACAGCGTTACTTCAAATGCATTGAAATGCTTAAAAATGTTCCCTCTACCAAGTATTTCAGCTGAGGTTATTTTATTTCCAGACTTGTAGTATCAGTGCAGTTATGATACTTGCAGGCATTACCTCTGTGAGCCAGATGTGCTGTTAAATAGGAACAACATGCTAATTTTCCAAGCTTCCTATCTAAACCCATCATTTTTTCCTGTGTTTGTGCTATAATATATCTTCAATCATAATCTGTATGAATTTAACCTCCCTGAGCATATGGGAAGTGAGCTTCTCCCTCTGAAACTGGATGAGCTTGCTCACCTAATTCAATCCTGGGAGCAGAACCTGTAGATCTGACCAAGTGGGATTGTGGGAGTGAGTGGTAGGAGGGAGTATGACTGCCCAGTCTGGTATCAGCTTACAGTTACATGGATCTGCAAGTGGTCGAACTGCAGCCTTGCTGTTCATCACTGAACAGAGGTGAAACAGAGAGATATATGGATGGCTTGGAAGGGACCTTAAAGATCATCCAGTTCCAGCCCACCAGACACAGACAGGGACACCTTTGGCTAGACCAGGTTGCCCAGAGCCCCATCCAACCTGGCCTTGAACAATACCAGGGTTGGAGCATCCACAGCTTCTCTAGGCAACCTGTTCTGGTGCCTCACCACCCTCATGGTCAAGAATTTCTTCATAATACCTAATCTAAACCCACCTTATTTCAGTTTAAAATTGTTGCCCCTTGTTCTGTTGCTACAAGCCTTGGTAAAAAGTCCAAAACCACAGTTGAGTTATTTTTACTGGTGCTACCTGTAACATCCTACTTGTGCATAGGAACAAGTCCTGTCAGCACAGAGCTATCTTTCCAAGATACTGTTCCATTAATTCAGTGTTTGTGATAGGACCTGTCTGTACTGCTGAGGTAATAGGTGAGCTTTTAGTGTTATTAGTCTTGTCTGCTGGAGAGGTGCTGATGGTTGGTTGTTTACCTTACTCATCATAAGCATCATGATGTCTGCGCTTTGCAAAGTTATCTCTTCATGAATTGTCAATTGCATTTATTGTATTTATGGTAATTCTGTTTTAGAAATGTAAGGTTGACCTGCCATATGACAAACTCACAAATGATTAACTGTCAGAAAATTCTGTGGCTTATTTGACTTGTTCACATTTAACAAGGTTGTTTCTGATGACCACTGGAAGAGGTCCACATCCCAGGATGAAGAAAAGGCAGACTCACAAAAGGTCACACCCAGGAAATGGGGCTCTGGAAAAAGATCCCGGCCCAGACCTCTCTCAGACTATGGCCAAATGTCGATCCGAAGTTTCTCTATACCAGAAGATGCAGTTGCAGTGGAGTCTCAGAGGACAGACTGCATGGATGGAGAAAATCGGCCAGGACTGGCATCTGTTGGGTCTGTGATGCAAAGCAATACTGTAGGCTACCACAGAGGGGGAAAAAGAAGACCCATCTCCGTAATAGGTGGGGTCAATTTCTATGGAGATGATCAAGTAGAAGAGAGAGAAAATCTGCTGACACAAGTAAGATAAACAGATGTGCTCTGCAAACTGCACAAGACCCTTTCACTTCCCTGTCTCTGTCTTCAGCCTAGAAAATAGAATGGATGCTTCCTTCTCTTCCTTCCCTTTTGTCAAGTTGGCATCGTGTACTTAGAATACTGCTTTCCTGGTCACTAATTACTTTGTCTTCTTGCTAAAAGAAATACAGCATGGAACAAACCTGATACTGACTTTGGGATAATCTTTTCTGATTTCTTTCTTGGCATGATCATTATGTCTCATGGTGGTCTATAAGGGCTCATTTGTGTGTAAGAGAGTTGTGTGTTTAGTCTCCTTACAGGGTGTTGGGCCTGAGGAACAGAGGAGTACAATCAAATGCAATAATAACACATTATTTATTGATCATTTCAAATTATCCAAAAGCAGTCCTGTTCAAAAACTGTGGCATTAACAATGGTGTTTAAAATCTTGGTTTTGGGATAGCAAAGATACTTACAACTAATGAAAACATTGCTTGAGAAAATTGGTAATAAATTGAGAAATCAATGAAATTAAGAATGTAAGAAAACTGACAATATAAATACAATGTCTGTTCATGTACTACGAAATTGATCAGATGAAACAAAGGTTGGACACCTATAAGCAAGCTGTGTGTACTTGTGTAGTACCTATATTTGCCATCTCTGTTGGCTTAAGTAAAAGAGTGAGAGATTAAAAACTTCTGAAAGGTAAAAATTGCTCCTTTCTTCCTGGAGGTAGTGCTGAGCAAGCACAATGTGTAGAGGAATTTACTGTTGTGTTGGTGGTCCTGGCCCCATCTTGCACTTGGTTGCAGAGCTTCAGGCTCACTGGCTTTCTTGTAAGACTGCACTGGTCAGGCATTTTCCACTTTACATGAAACCTGGAGGACCTCTGCCTAAAGCAGTTGTCAAGCTGATAAAACAACAGAAAAAAAGAAATAGTATTTGCATCCTCAAAAAATTTGATTCTGGTAGTTATTAATTGAATTTAAGTCCTCGTAGTCTTTCTCATGCCACTTCATCTCCTGCTGGGAAGTTTAAGGGTACCAAAGTGTTGAAACAACGGCAGGATTTTAAGTTTCCTGTGAAAAACATTTTATAACATGGACATTGTTACTGTATTTTGCACTTTTTTTTCATGAATCCCTGATGAAAAAATGCATCTTGATGCAAAACCCTAGCTGAACTAAATGAACCTTTTACCCAGGCAAAGGCTTTAGTTTCAAATCCTATGTAATTAAGGTATTTTAAAATTGATGTTATCTCTTAACTTGGAGAAGAAAAAGGAGGAAAATAATAATTATAAATTCTAGGCCATCTTACTCAAGAATAATAGATGGATCTCAAGGAATAGTTAAGTACTGGCAACTTGCTGTACTGTGGAAGTGATTAAACACTCTCCAGGCCCTTAATTTAGTGCTGAAACCAGATTGATCTCTTTTCAAACCTTGTTCACATCAGTTTAATAGCAAAGGAACATGTGTCGAGGCAGCTATTTGAGTTGACTCTTTCCATGCTCCAGTGCTGCCATGAGGGCTTGGCTGAGGTTAAATGAGCACGTTGCTGGATCACTGTGGTCAAGGCCAAAACTATGGAGCATTCCCAACAAGGGCACATTATTAAGCCAAATTATGGCTTTCTCAGGACTGAATAAAAGCACATCTGTGTCTGTCCAGGGAAAGGATTTGGACCGAAGCCTTGTAAGAAAATTTTAGTTGCCCAGAAATAAATAGCCTTTTTTGCTTACTCAGCCAGTTATTTGCATACAGTAATTGCCATCACTTCTATTAGCTATTTGATACAACAAATCAGACTTTTTGTGGTGAAGGATCCTGGTATACTGATAAGGCACTTAGGAAATGAGGTTTAAAGATGAGGTTGTAGATAAGTCATATTCCATACACATTGAGGTTTTTGGCAGTCATAATAAAAAGTAAACTTTTAGCTGGAATGTAAAAAAGGACTCATGAAGCAGGAATATATGTGCTAGAAGTATTTTATGTGGGGCTGTCAAAGACTGCTCTTCACACTGGTGGGTTTTTTTCTTTAAAGCTTCTAAAATCCATGGGAATATTTGAAAACTATGAAGCTAATTCCTTCTTTGCCATATTTTGTTTTGATCTGACAGCTTAGGTGTGAGAAAACATTTTCAAACAATACTGTCATAGGTTTCGTAACAGTCAAGAGATAGTTCATTAAAAAACCATCCCTGATGTTTCAGATTACTTGATAGAAGAACAGTAACTGTGAGCAATAAGAGAAGATCTAAAGACGAGTTTCTCTGAAGCTCATGTGCTGAGGCCCGGCTGTTTAACATTGAATGCTTATGCAAGATCATTCAGCCTGGCTAATGTGGAATTGTTCAGGGACAACATAAAATCAGACTCAATTTGCAAATAAAACGGGGTAGGTTCTCCAGTCATAATTTAAAAAATGAATGATTTATTCAGAGAATATGGCTTCGAGATAAAGTTGCAGTAAACTTAGTATTACTCCTTTTTATGAGACTCCTGGGAACTCAAAACAGAGCATCATTTAGACAGTTAATACTGTCTTGCTTATTTTACTGACAAGCAATACATTTAACTGATAGAAAAAATCCACCACCTCTGCTGGAAACCTGTTCCAGTGTTTTACCATCCTCATCCTAGAAAGCCTTTTCATTAATCTAAATTGACTCTCCTACAGACAAAGCTATTCCCCTTGTCCTATCGCTACATGCCATTGTAAAAAGTCCCTCTCCAGCTCTCTTGTAGGCCCCTTGGGTATTGAAAGGCCACAGTGAGGTCTCCCTGGAGCCTTCTCTTCTCCAGGCTGAACAACCCCAGATCTCTCAGCCCAGTCTTCATAGGAGAGGTGCTCCCGCCTTCTGATTGTCTTCAAAAAAGAGTATCACAAGATGAAAATTATAGAGCATGTCTGACCACAACAGAAGGCTAAGGAGTTTTTAATGTAACAAAGACCTGTAATGTAATAAAACTTGTTCTGTGATGCTGGTGGACATGGTATGCAGTGTTTAAGCAATGTCACTTCAACATAGGGGATTTTACTGCCCCTGTAATTACCTGGACTATCTGGAGAAACCTTACTTCATACCTGAGCTTTGCTCAGTTGGACTTGCTGACAGCTTTACTAATACTGGATTTTCCTGTTTTCTCGGTAGCCTGTGACACGGCCACCCGTTCCAGTACACCAGGTGCCCCCGTACAAGGCTGTTTCAGCCAGGTTCCGGCCACTCACCTTCTCACAAAGTACCCCCATCGGCCTGGACCGAGTGGGACGGAGGCGGCAGATGAGAACATCTAACGGTAAGATGAGCAAGTATTTTTAGACCAGAAAGTCACACCCCAGGCTGAGGAAGAATTAGAATATAGTATGGAACACAAAAGGGTGCAGACCAACTCAGTGACAATGTAATACCCAGCTAAGTTGCTTTGTTTTGTGAGTTTCTTATTAGTAGCTGCTGTCCTCATGTAAAACTTTTTTCAGGTCTGCTGTTTGACATTGCTATGGCTTATTGTTCTGTACCACCTACAGTCCTGTATCTTCCACTCTCTATTCACATACTTGCCTGAAGACAATAGATTATGAAGGAAGTAAGTTCAAATATGCTTGAGTTCATACCTGAACCCTAGCCACACCACACACGTATTTTTAATTTTCTGTTTGCTGCGCATTCGGCTTTACTTAGATAGGCAAGCCTTAAATAATTAAGCAGCTTGTTGGTGAGTGTAGCCCAAGCAAGGCTCTAGTACATGAGGGACAGGTTCTTGGAAAAAATTGCCTTTTTGGAAGCATTGCCCTTTAACAGGCTTGCTGATGTGTCCTGTGTAATTTTGCTGTAATTGTTTACTTTAGCATGCAATGCTGTCTGGAGTTAATAGGAGTAGTCTATTAACTGGTCTAGTAGTAGTAGAACATTTCTTCACAGGTGGGACCAGAAGAACTTGGGTTAACACCTTTTTTGTTCCTTCAGACACTGGCAAGAGTTGGAAATAAAAGCAAAATTTTCACTTTGTATCTTTCACTGTTAAGAGTGAACAAAGCACTGTTGGGAACCTTCACCCTGAACCTTCTGGATCAAGGCTTCCCGTGATTGAAGTAGGAAACTGAACAAATAGCATTTTCAATGTTTATTAAAATTACATGTATGTTTACAAATCAGTACTTGGCTTCTATGGTTCTTAGCTAAGTTTTATCTGCAGTGTTGTCCAAATTCTGCCAAAAATGCTTTAACTACAAATTAATTTATGTAAGAACATGTTAAAACTGAATTCTGCTGTCTTGAATAGAACATGACAGTTTTTTTCAGGAGGTGCTCTCCAAGAAGCAGACTTGAGAATTTCTAACCATGGCAATGAGAAGGACTAATCCACTGAGATGAGCTCAGTTGGTTGGATAATGGTGTTAATAATGCCAAGGCTGTGGGTTTGATCCCCATATGGGCCATTCACTTACGGGTTGCACTTGATGATCCTTGTGGGTCCCTTCCAACCCAGAATATTCTGTGATTCTGAGATACATTATTGTGCTGGTTTAGACTGCTGGTTTAGGGAACTAAACTCCAAATAAGCCACTCCCTTTCTGCCTGCCCCTTCCAGTAATGGAGGGACAATAAAGAGAAATTACGAGATAACAATTTACTAAAATCACAATGACAACAGCAGTATTAACAGCAAAAAGTATGCAAAAAGAAGGTGCCCTACCCACAAAAAAGGGCATTTATCACTGTGAAAAAAACCCCAACACTTCCTGAAGACACTGTCTGGTGTGGTCTCCAGACAAAGGCAATATCATCACTGTTCCTGCATCTGGGCCACGAGGTATTTGGGACACAAAGGCAATACATCAAGGAGAGCTTCCCCTGCTTTAGTGTTCTCCGCCACCCCAGTCTGAAAACAATGAAGGACTAGGACAAGCAAACCCCTTGGAAGCTTGATCATTATGTTGTGCCACAGTGCCGCCTCAGACCACTCTGCTTTGCTGGTTCGATTCCGCACAGCTGCCTCCAGCACTGGTGCTGCTCCTCTTGGGCCCTTCTGGGGCTTGGGCTCTGGGTGGCTGGGCTGGGCTCAGCTCCATGCTGCTGCCTCTTTCTCTTGCCTTTTCTTCCCTGGGAGCGGCGTCTCAGACTCGTCGCTGTCCTTCAGCACTGTGTCTTAAAGCCGCAACTTGAAGGAAGGGGAAAGGGACCGATAGTGGCGGAGAGGGGCTGGCTCCACTTGGCTGATCCCAATACCTTCTCCCTGGAGAGATCCAGCAAGATGGCAAACTTTGGTTTCCAGTGCCCGGCTTTTCCTGCCAAAACCACGCCCCCAGCAGTGATGTGGGTGGTATGGAATACACAGCGCTAAAAGCTCCACCCCCTCTTCTCCCTAACCAGGGCAATTATATACACTCCCTTTGTATTTTCCTTTTAATTTATATTGTAGTAAAGTATTGGGATCTACTTTAAAACCCATGTCTGGAGTGTGTTCTGCTGTATGCATCTTAGTACACGTAATGATCCAGATTAGATAAATTAGACATTGAATGCTGTGACTCTGGCTGAGATTATGTGGTGTCTCAGTCCATGCTTCCAGAAGAATCACTCACAGAATAACAGGTCTGCCATAACATAGTTTGGGAAAAAAAGAGGCTCTTTTATTATCACGGAGTAGGAATTACTTTTTCTATTTTTAGTTATCCTTTCCAATTCATGTTTGGAAACCACACAAAATAGTATTAGTTACCAGGACAACTGCCTGAGAGCAGTATCTTTCCAGGTATTTAGCTTTTGAATAACTGGTCTCATAAACATAAACATCAGGATGACAAATACACAAACCAAGATTTCTGCCACTTTTCAGGACAATGAAGCCAAAGCAACCTTGATTGTATTAGATGTGACTTTTATGAGACCTTACAATAGACATAGAAGTGGAGCAGGAAAAGCTTCTGAAATCAAACCTGTGAAGGCAAGTGGGGAATATCATGGACTTCACAGCTTGAACGCAGTTGCAAAGATCTGTTAAGTAGCTCTAGAAGAAATTTTAAAGTGACTAGTGTCACACATTCTGATCTCTTTCCTTTTTTCTCTTAAATCACAAGGAATTTCCTTGTCTTTGAACATGTGAGAGTTTTTTGTTTGCTCATGCACAGTGAAATTTGATAGCACAAAAGCCCTTTATTATAGAAAGTAATTCTAAACCCAAGCACTGAAAAGCAGTGGTATCTTATCTTAGTTACTTGCTAAAGCCTAATATGTTGCATGCCTTCTTATAGAAATGGCAGATAAAAGTGGAGGTGTAAATTTTTAGAAAAACATATGTTAGAAGACAGGGAATCTGTAGGAAACAGTAAGAATCAGACAACACAAGGGAAAATTCCCTTGAGACTTACATTGCTACTCTTGCACTTAAAGGGTTACAAGTTTTAAATTATATTAAACAGATTGCCAGTTTGTCACTGCAGAGCAATTTTCTTAAAAACTAACCCATCTTTTTTGCATATTTTTGTGTGGGACTGGAAGTTGTCCTGTGTGGAGCACAGCTCAGGAATGACTGAGGAAAGTGGTTGGTTTTCTTAAGGAGAGAGCTCATGAGTGGAACCAAGTGTTCAGTGTCTGCATGAATGATGTGGGAAGGGAGGTATAAAATGAAATGGTAATTCTTGCTGGTGTGCTTAATTATTCACTGTACTAGAAGTGAGGCACGAGGCACTGCACTGGCACCAGGCGTTGGTAAAGGCAAGGTAACGCATGTGGAGGAGGAAAAGAGCCTAATGTGCTTACAGAAGAATGGACTTTGAACTGCATATTGTCATTCAGGAAGAGATCTTGCAATCTTAACAGAGATTTAAAGAGTCAATGCAGTACTTAGTAACAGTCAAAACAGTAAATAAAAGGGCAGGAGTTGAAATGAATAGAGAACAAAACAGAGGGCCCAGTTGTGCCACTGGTGTGTGTGGGGGCTATCTCCCTGTTCCTTTCATCCCAAAAGGCATTTTTTACAAGGAATGATACAGAGAAAAGCAGAAGGACAAGAAAATAGAGTCAGTATGTGTCTCTGGGAGGAGTGATTAATGTGGCTTGGGCTCTGCAACATGGAAAAAAGGACAATAGGAGAATAAAAATCTGTTTGGCATAGGAAAAATGAACAGATAATAGTTATTGTTTCCAATAATTTAAGAACTAAAGGCCACCAAATGAAATCACCAGAGAGCAAGCTCAAAATAAAAGATAGTTTTCACACTCTATAAAATTAAACTATAAAACTAAT
Source organism: Corvus moneduloides (assembly GCF_009650955.1). Taxonomy (NCBI): domain Eukaryota; kingdom Metazoa; phylum Chordata; class Aves; order Passeriformes; family Corvidae; genus Corvus; species Corvus moneduloides. Next base: position 47,110,483 of record NC_045477.1, on the reverse strand, counting down.
TGCTACACATTATATTTCACATCCCAGCAGTTTAAAAAAATTCCGAAAGTGGTTTGAAAAATCCAGTTCATTAAACACAAAGATATAATTTCTGCCCCAGGAGGGATCTGACTGATCTGCAGATAACCGGAATTCAGAAAAGTACATCAGAAAAATGTCATCACATGCCTCATCTATTTTTGTATTCCTCCCTGGGCATCCTCTACTGGCTGCTGATAGAGAAGTGGATGGCGGTGACCTGTGGTCTGCCCCAGGATGGAGGGTTCTGTGACACCGGAGTGTATCTAGAACTAAATTTTCTTGAGGCAGATAAAGTAGATTTTAGTATTTTAGTGAGTGCTACCCACAGCCTTTTCAGAGTGCCCTGTGCAGTGGCTAAGCCAGCTCAGCATGCATTTGGACAAGGTCACAGTGAACTGCCACTACAAAGGGCAGCCTGCGCCTCCTCCTGTCCCCAGCTGATCTACAAGGCAATGAACCCACCACCACTTCACCCCAAATGAGTACTTCTGTGGTGGTTCAGTTTGTGGCTGCACAGTTGCCACATGTGCCCATGCAAAGGAGGGACAGCAGAGCCCCCTCCATCCCAGCAGCATCCCACAGTGGCATTAGGTTAGTCATTGGGCAAAAGCACACAGTCTGTTCCTTTCTGCAAAAATCAGACCAAAAGATTTTTGGGTTGTTTTTCAGAGGTTGTTTTTAAAGTGTCTTGTGAAAGAGCTGTATGGGGTTTGATCTGGTTTTCCTTTGGCAGTTGAACTGTTTTTCCCTGGTGGGCAGGGTTTTAACATGGCAAAGAGCTTGTGCTCTGGCTGATCAAAAGTGTGAAGTTTTCACTTGCAGGTGCCAGGATCATCAGCACTTCAGCGTCATCAGTGTCACTTCTGTTTGCCGGCTTGTTTTTTTTTAATGGCTTATGCCAACAAAAATGCTGTCTGTGAAGATCTTTTGTAGTAGCTTGTTTTTATTCTGCTATCCAACTAGAGCCCTTGCAGCAAGAAATAATAGGGAAGTTTAAGAGATTCAGAAGCTAATTTCTGTCAGTCTCCCATGCAGTGCAGCACAAACAGGATTTTTGCAGGAAGGTGGCATTAATATTGCAGGGCGATGTTTGGCCTTTCCTTCTCTGTCTGAGGCAGCGCTGGAGAAAACCATGTGATTTCAGTGGGTGTTGAGAAGTTGCTGTGTGCAGAAATGCCTCCAGGGTTTTCTGAACACATCCCTGGAGAAGGCAGTCCCCAGTCACAGGACAGGCTCAGATGAGCAACAGTTTGCAGGTAAAGAAGAAGCCATAAAGTTTATGGGGCTTTCCAAACAGTTAGCATAGTGCTGTGTGCAGACATAGGTTGCAGAAGGCTGTGCACTCTCCTGATGGGAGCAGCTCCTGCCTTTGCTTCCAGTGCATGGACTGATCCAGCTTCACTGTGGGAGGACAGATGCAGGGGTGGTGAATGCTGGGCCATGAATGAGGTTGTGCTCTGGTTGGGTCGGACCCGGAGAAAGATGGGTGGTTTGAGTGCTTTGCTGCTTCATTCTCTATTTCATGGAGCAGCTGGATTAAGTTTGTAGTTTCAGTGAGAAAATATCTCCCTCCTCCCCTCTTTTCCTGGGAGCAGTCTGCTGCAGCCTTAACACTTGTGCTGCTTGTGCCCTAAATAATGATACAGCATTTGCCTGTGAAGCAAGAGAAATTGTGCAAAAAATACCTTAGTTGTTTAATTCTACTGGAATTTTAGCTGGTAGAGTATGACAAAGATGGACCGATACTCTGAACAGTGTTGTAATAAAAGGAACTCCCAGCTCCCATCCGAATAGTCTCTCCCTCTGGATTGCAGTCATTTGAATATAGATTGAAATCGCATTTAGCTGCTTTAATGAAAAACAAGTGCACTCCCTGGCTTGCTCTGTTCATGATGTTCAGGCTCTGTGGGAACGGTCTGGGCGGCTACAGGCTCAGCACGGCCAGGGCCAGGCAGCTAGGTTTTTGTTTCTTTTCTGGAACTTCCTCCCTAAGGGCACCCCATGATGTCAGAGAGCCAGGAGCTCGCAGCAGCCAGGCTGAGCGGCTGAGTGTGCTGCTGGCAGTTCCCAGCTGGGCTCGGCCTCGGAGGCACCGCCGGGAGCTGAAGGCAGTGAACAGGCTGTTCCTCCGAGCTGTGGGTAGCTCAGAGCCTTTTGTGATCCTCCACCAGCCCTGTAGGACTGAGCATCATCACCTGTTAGAGGTCTGACGGCAGCATGGTAGCCAGGGGGGCAATGGCACGTTTTTGGAGTCTGGAGAGCCTTCAGATGGGTACGTGTGAGTAGAACATGCTCGCTCTTGCTTTTTTCATGGTGTTTTCTGATTGAACTGATAAATGGTGGAAGCCTGACTCTGATGACACTTACTCTGTGTCATCCATGGGAACTTGCAGTACTGGTGAAAAGCTGCTGGGAGGTTTGCATCAGTCCCAGGCTGTCTTTTAAGTTTTTTGCATCCCGTTGGTGCAACCGGGAAAGCACACCCCTCCCTCTGGTATTTCTGTCTGTATACAGTAGAGGAAGAGATGCAGAATGCAAGTGACTGATTTCACTTGATTCTACCTTACAAAGTCAATGTAAGCTTGTTGATTTGGTACAGAGTAACAAACAGCTTTCTGTCCCAAAATGGTAGTTATTTTTTGCCTGGATCCATATGAATTAGGTAATTTTGATGTGCCATTATTACTGGAACAACCCCACAGGCAGTCCAGATAGTACAGTGGAAATGTATAAAGGATCACTGGGATTAATTTTTTGGATGTTGCTTTATAAGATAAAAATTGATTTAATGAAATATTTATTTGCAGATTTTTTTTAATAAAGCATTTTCAGTAAGTTTCACAAGATGTATTTTAAAAGTTTATCAGTGCTCAGATTAATGAGTTTGTAGGGAAAAAAATCTTGATTTTTTAAATAGGGGTTCTGCATCCTCCGTTCTTAGGCAGATTATACCATTAGTGTGAATGTGTATTTAAAATGCTAGGGAGTAGAACAGAATGGTCAAATAGCCATGTTCTGTTGTATCAAGATTATGCCATACTTTTCCATTTTTGATGGAAAGAAAAATCTTGCAAGTTTTTTAGTGAGTCTGCGTGGTGATCTGCTTTGATCTCACTGGCAAATTAATGCTCAGATGAGTGAAGATGCTAGTGATGGTATGCGTGCCCTGAGGAGGAGATTGCAGTATTTCTCCCTATAAGGTAAATAGCAGATGGCAGCAGAGTGCCTGGTGGCAGTGGGTGCATGGAGTAAAGCCAGGAGTTCTCCCTTTGTGACTCTTACCCATCCGGAGCCCAGAGCTCAGCAGACAGGCAGTACCCAGGTTTGAAGCAGAGTAGAGAAGAGACAGCATCAGGGTCCTGCTGCTCAGCCTTGCTGCTTGTTGGAGTTGGCAGGTTCAATAATTCTGTTTAAAGGTCCCTTCCCAGGCACTCAGGAATAAGAGCTGCTTTGTTGAGTATGTGGCAGCTTAGCTGGATCACACTAACCTTAAGTAGAGTTCAGTGCTAGCAGCCTATTCTGAATTTTATTTTTAATGCCTTTTTGAGCATTGTATGATCTTCAGACTCTCTAGTTTACAGCTTGGGCTTGCCATAGGAATAAATCTTTAGGAATAAATTAACAAGGACCAGAGAGTGCACTCAGACACGGGGCGACTGGTCATGAATGCTTCTTGATCCCGGGTGGTTCGAACATTACAGGCAAACCCACTTGGACAGGGTCCAGCACTGAGCAGTGTGGGTGTCAGTCAGGCAGTCAGACTTGTTCCTGAGGTCAGCCCCAGTTCTCTTCCTCTGCTAGTGCAGAGGTGATCGCTGAAGGGATCTGTCACCCAGTGCTGTACCCCAAATGGTTTTACAGCTTTATACAGTAACTGTTTCTCCTGGCTTATGTGGCTGTGTAGCAAGATGAAGCCCATTTTAGTCCTGGCCTCTCTTTCTATACAAAGCTGCCTCTTTGGCCAGAAAATGTACAGTTGTTAAACCAAGACATTTTTGTCATTTGGGACAATTAGAACAGGTTTTTTGTAAGGCCATTCCACCGTGCCCAGTCTGGACTCCCTGTCCCCTTGAGCCTTGCTGCTGCCAGAGCCTCTCCAGTGCATGGGAGAGGTGGCAGCAGCCGGCGCAGAGCTGGGGCTGCACACGGGCTGCCCACCCCTCTTGTGGGTGGTTGGGCACGGAACCACTGGGTCTTTATGTTCCCGCAGGGGATGTGACCGTGTGGGGGCACCCAGCCTGGGGGTGGCAGTGTCCTCACTGACTGCTGGGGGCTGCTGAAGCTTTCTCATCTGCCACCTGGGAAATGGCCTCAGGGCCCTCCCTTCTGATACAGGTCATTTGAGGTTTCCTCTGGTAAAAAATAAGTAAGGCATTGTTGTAGTTCTGGTTTTTTGCATACAAAAGTTTCTCAGTTTTATCAGGTGCTAAATGAGAAAATTCTGAAGAAGAGTAAAACATACTTAATGACACAAAGGTGGTTTTCCTGAGAGCTATGCTGCCCTCCTCTTCTGCTGCTATTGTTTTATTCGTGACAACAAAGGCAATTTCTCAGCAATTCCTCTTGCATTGTTGTTTTTCTTTGAATCATAAAAATGATGAAGCAAACAGCTGTTGCACTTTTGTTTTAGTTGCTGCAGATGGTGCGACTGAATCTTCAGCCTTAGTGGATGACAATGGCAGTGAGGAAGATTACAGCTACGAGGAGCTCTGCCAAGCTGCTCCCAGGTACCTGCAGCCCGGAGGGGAACAGCTAGCAATTAATGAGGTAATGTCCGGGGCTTTGCATTGCTGGAATGATGGGATAGGGAGGGCAGGGACAGGGATGGGGGATGTGGAGGGATGTTTTCTACAGGTCTGAGATCTCATGGTCATAAAAAATTCAATGGCAGTAGCTAGTTTCTTTGGGAAGCAGTTTTGTTTGTTCAGTGGTAAATACCTTCTTGTGGGTAAACTTGCTTTTGTACGCTCTTTTATTAACATTGTCGTAGTTATTGCAGTTTTTCAGTAGACTGTGATTCCATCTTATAACATCTCCTAGTGTTTCCTCCAGTATAGGAAGGGAGTGGGGGAAAGGGGACTGCTTGAGTGGATTTAATTTTCCCCCTGGGTTTTAAACCATCACAGACTGTAACTGTTACCCTCTGTAACTGCTCTGGAGCAGGATTCTAATTGTTTTCACTAATGAGTATATGCATACATTTCTGAAAATCTTAAATTTTAGTTTTATCCTGTAACAGCAGGAGTAGTAGGCACTCTAGTGAGCTATTTTGATCTCTGTTGTTTATAAACACTTCCTGGTTTATCTTCTGTCCTTCACAATCTCATTTTCTTCCTATCTTAGCTGATAAGTGACGGCACCGTCGTCTATGCAGAGGCTCTCTGGGACCATGTCACTATGGATGATCAAGAGCTGGGCTTCAAAGCTGGAGATGTCATTAGAGTTCTAGAAGCTTCCAACAAAGACTGGTGGTGGGGAAGAAATGAGGACAAGGAAGCCTGGTTTCCAGCTAGCTTTGTCAGGGTGAGTAACTCTTCTGCTTCCTGCTTTTGCACCATTGCAAGATTCCTAGCAGAGTGCAACAGTTGTCATGGCATTACATTTCATACCTGATCCTCAGCATGTTTATAGCTGAACATCAGCCATGTAACCCCTAATGAGTTTACAAGGAAAAAGCAGCAGGGAATCACACCCTAAGATCCCTTAGCTCCTCTGACAACTTCTACTCTGTCTTCTTCCTTTGTTTGGTCCCTTCGTAACCGAAGGAATTTCTCAAGCAGAGATTACAAGAGCAGCAAGCTCAACCAGAAGTCATGAGTGTATACAGAGAGGACACAACAGTTCTCCTAAGGGGTTGGGGAGAGCTATGCTGCAGGGATTTCTTGGTAAAATAGGGTTTAATTTATTATCAATGACATAGTGTAGAAATCTGGTTCACAGTCTGAACTCCGCAATCAGAGCTCACCCAGATTAATGACAGTATAACTCTCAGATCGTATAAAATTGAAGTATGTTTTAGAAAGTAATTTGAACTATCTTTTGAGAACCTGTAGTGAAGCTTGGGCCACACTGCATGAAGTACTGTGTACACAAAGTGCAGCAGTGGTTCCTCTCTTTCCCTTTCCTAGATCTCTAGACAACATGGGCGATCAGAAGTTAAAAAATGAGGTGCTGCTATCCACATCATACAGATGAGGTAGAGGGAAACTGTTTAAAAGTGGTTGAGTGTCTACTTTTGTAAGTTTTACCCCTATGCTAACTTGGCCAAACACATCAACTATTAGTAAGGGTCAGAAATAAGCTTAACTCTGAAAAGCATGTGGACCGCACAACATGGTCTCTCTCAAATACTGTGAGTAGAAAGCCATGTATTTAACCAGACAGAAATCTCAACTTTATTTGAATGTGCAGTGAGTACAGTGAGATAAATCCTGTTGTGAAACCCCCTCTATAAGGTGAAAATGGGAACATTTCTGTATGCACTCTTCTCTTAAGTATAAGAAGTTTGTAAGAGTTTTACCACATATTGTAAAACTTTCTGCTTCACTCTAATTGCTTTGTTTGTTCTGGCTGCAGCTGCGAGTTAATCAGGAAGAAGTGCCAGAAAATTGTAGTAATATCCAGGACGAAGAACAAGATTCAGATATTAGCAAGCATCGCCAGAAAATAGCTGAAAACAGGGATCAGATGAGAACCAACGTTATACAGGAAATTATGAAAACAGAACGAGTCTATATCAAGCATCTCAAGGACATCTGTGAGGTACATGCTTTAACCTGAGGACGTTCTGCTGACCTAACGGGAACAAATCATTCCATATAACTTGAGACCCACAGTGGTTTCTCACATCAAAATACTCCCAATTGCACTTCTGAGGCTGTCAGTCAAATCCTTCTTGTTTCCTCTTACGGCTTTCCTCTCTGATGACTGCCATGAGCCATTGCTTCCTTTCTTTTAAAAAAACTTCCATTTTTGACAGCGAAGAAGTGCCTCTCTGACTGCTATTTCCATTATAAATGAGAGAAGGAAGTCCAGTTTATTTAGAGCTTTTTACCACTTTATATAGAAAACTCTGAGTAACTATAATAAAATAATTTACAGTTCAGTGATAAAACCTCTTGGAAGTAACTTGGAAAGAGTATTTGCTGAGTGGTTTTTTTTCCTGTTTTTTTGAGTGAGGAGATTTTTACTGGATGCTTAGAAGCTATGAAGAAATCTAAAGGTGTTTTAAATCTACCTTGCTTGTTTGAACCATAAAATGGGGGTGATTTTCTGCTATTTTTCTCAATATTTGTTAGAGGCTCACACTTGGGCAGGAAGCTTCTTAATACTTTTCACTGAAGTTTGCCTCTTTTGACGTAGGTTGTGATGCATTTGACCTGTATTTGATCTGTCTTTGTGGTTTGCATCTGGAATGGTGCTAAGCAACCTACAAAAATATTCTTTGTACCCTTGGTTTGCTAAGTCTGTCCTTGTATTTGTCATTCTGTCCACCACTTACCATTAGATTATTTCATGCATAGCAAAGTAGACAAGGCAACAGTGGGTTTTGAATTTTATTTTTCCTTTCATTTTTAGGTCAAAAAATTGGTTACTAGTTGGCTTATTTTAAAACATTAAATGTAAATTTTGTCATTTCTATTCATTATTTACTTAAGCTAGAAAGATAGATTGTGTGCATGAAAGGTCAGGGAAGAATTTGTACACTCAGCTATGTTGCTCCCATGGTTAGCTGAGTTCTAGGACATGACTCTCCTGTTTTACTGACCTGTTAAGACTTAGACAGATATTAATTAATCAATTTTTTCTAATACGTATATTCTATACCTCTTTTTTAAAATCTGGCAAGCCTCTGAGTTTAGTATAAGAGAGCAAGCACACATTTTCCAAGAAGAGAAGCAATGTGCCATGTGCAACATACAGGGTAGAGATGGTCTGCTGTCCTCAGAGTGAATCTGTAGGGTGGTGCCAAGTAGGACTTAAGGCTGAAAATACACTCAAGACTAAGCCAGAAAAGCTACACAGATAGTAATCCAAATTTGCAAGCTCAGCCCTAGAATGAATCACTAAGGCTGATTGTAGCCAGGATCATGAAGCTGGAGTATAAACCATAAAACATGTTTTACATTCAAGAAGTGTCTGCAGTCCACATTACAGGAGCCACACAGGAATTAGCTTTCCTTGTTGGTACAGTAGGAAGTGCGGTAGCTGGCTTGCAGTGTAGCCACTGCCCAGCTCTCAGAGCAGATGGCTGTGGAGGAGACAGGAATATTCATAACAGGGCCAGCAATAGTCAGTGTTGCTTCCTGGTGAACCTCACCAGAGCAACTGCAAGGCTATTTCAGCTGTCTGCTCCAAGAGCTGTTCAGGGGAGACCTACCTGACAGCAGCCGAATCGAGGAGCCTGGCAGATAGCCCCTGTCATATCAGTTAACCTTTGCACTCCCTGAACCCTGGTGCCATAACTGCTGTGAGACTGTGAGCACAGCAGCTATTCCTGGAGGTTCAATCCCTGCATTGTATTCGTAACAGGGAGATGTGAGTGGGCTTTACACTCGGGAGGTTCCCTGGTTCATTTGGGGTACCCGGAGACAGGAGCTGGACCCCAAGAATCCATGTGTGGACATCTCAGATGCAAATCTGAACTTGTGCTTTGGTGTGTGGCTGGGAAACCACTCCCCTGCCTGTAGAGCACAGGGGTTCTGCCAGCTCAAATGATTTTGTTCAGGGTAGGACCTGTCTCACATCCTCAGACTAAGGAGTGTTTTTTATTTCATTTCAGGGTTACATTCGGCAGTGTCGCAAACATACAGGAATGTTTACTACATCTCAGTTAAGCACCATTTTTGGAAATATTGAAGATATTTACAAGTTCCAAAGGAAGTTTCTGAAGGATCTTGAGAAACAGTACAACAAAGAGGAGCCTCATCTAAGTGAAATAGGGTCATGTTTTCTTCAACACGTAGGTTGAAAAAGTTGCTTTTATTTATGAAATTAACAAAATATCATAGTAAAAAGCCAAGTTACCATATTAGGAGGGGATTTTAGTAACAAGTGCTTCTTAAATACTAAACTTGGCAGCATTTTAGAATGTGAAGTAACTTGCAATTAAATAAATAAATATTTGTTTTAGATTTGCCCTCATCTTTAGCAATCATGTAATTTTGTGAACAGTTTTAAGTTTCCTTGTCAAAACTGTAATGATCACAGATGAGCTGGATTATTTGCAGTGATCTCATATTCAGCATGCAAAAACTTCATAAAGATGTAAAGGATTAGGTAGTGGGGAAATAGGCTGTGAGTTCTTGATAGACACTTGCTAAACCTATAGCAGTCTTCCCAAAGAAAAATACTTCTTAAAGTGGGTTTGATTATCCTGACTCAACAGAGACCTTTATTTCTGTGTTCTGACAAAGAAAGTACATAGTTTTGACAGCTACAGAGTAGATCTCTGCATACTTTCAAGGCTGATCAGCCTAGAAGCAATATAGAAAAGGGATTACTTAATCTAATTCTATATCGTAGATGTTACAAAAATAGCTTTTCTCCTTTATAGACAAATAGTGTAGTAAAGCTGTAACTTCCTTTTTTTTATAGCAAGAAGGCTTTGCTATTTATTCAGAGTATTGTAACAATCATCCCAGTGCCTGCATTGAACTCTCCAAACTAATGAAGCAGGGCAAATACCGCCACTTCTTTGAGGCCTGTCGCTTGCTTCAGCAGATGATTGACATTGCCATCGATGGTTTTCTGCTCACGCCTGTTCAGAAAATCTGCAAATATCCTCTACAGCTTGCAGAATTGCTCAAATACACCACTCAGGAGCACAGGTAAGAGACCTCAAATAACAAATTCTGTAACAGTAGTAGCACCCAATTACTCAAGTTTTCTGGGTGACACAGCATTGAAGTTTTTGAGATCAGGAGCAAAACTGCCGTGGGCCACGATAGAAAGGGCATCTTGGAACCATCACAGACAGTAACAAAAACAGTATCTGAAAATGCAGCACGAGGGACTGAGAGGATGCAGACACAGTGAGGAATAAGTCGAAGAGGGAGAAGGAAAATATGACAGTACTGAAATAGGATGCAGGGAGGTATGTGTAATTCAGAGTGAAAAAAAGGCTGATGTGTCAAAGAAATCAAGGAGAAGGAAATCCAAAGAAGAGGGGAGGACTCATAAAAGTTGTGGATGTAAGAAAAAGTAAAGAGTGCCTTAGAAAGAAACACAACCTGAGCAAGTTCGGAGGTAATTTTTTTTAGAAACTTAGTAGTAGTAAACATTGCCTTAGTTTGCAGTAAAGTCCAGATATTAGATTTTCCGTTTGCATAAATAAAAACCGAAGTTGCAGATTATTAGTCTTCCTGGTATACCCCTGCACTGATTAAATCTTTGACTAAATTAAGATTTTATCTGTAAGTGTTTCTCTTTTTACCTTGTATAATTGCAAGAAAACTATTCCGTTGTGAGCCCTGTGCTCCAAGTCCAAATGAAGCCTGAGGCAGTGCTTCCTTGGCCAAAGTCAGTACTTTAACCATGAGACAACTCTCCTTGGAGACCACCGGATTTTTGCCAGGAGCAAAATACAAGGTGTGCGAAGTACTGACATTTAGATGTGAAATGCCTCTATAGAGTTCTGTGACTACCTGCGAAGTGCTGCAATAACAATTGCTAACAAGAGTTTCTTTTCACTGCTACTAGTTTTAGAAAGGTTATTCTGTGAGCTATTAAACCTGCAGATAAAGTGACAGCGATGTCTTGCCACCTTCCACTCGTAGTACCTGTTTTCCTCTTGTGTGGCACAGCATCCAGAGATGCCTTCAAGCACAGAGAGGTGCCCACTGTGCAGAGATGCTCGCAAACAAGCAGACCTGCACCCGCACGGAGACTTGGGAAAGCTCCAGCCAGCTGGGGGTTTTTGGTAGCATTTTGTTTTAATGAAAAAAATGAAGATCCAATATACACAGCCTGCTGTGAAGGCCACAGGTTATGTAGCAAGTGTGGAATAAATACCAACAGAGAAAAAAGGAACTGAGATAAGGAAGGGCAAGTGTAGCAGTATGGATATCATGTGGTCACCCTGTGGGACGTCTCCCTGATGTTAGTAGGATCCTGTTACTGTTAATCTCACTTTTTGTATTCAGTGTGGCAGAGTAGAGTTTCCACAGATATAAATAAAGAGAGGAGAGAATGCACACATTCAGAAGGGAAGCGCATCCATCAGCAGCAGCCAATGAAAATTGGAACTGAGACAGAAGCAGATAAAAAGGACAGCAAGGCCAACTCCTTGGCAGGATTTATTTCTGGTTCATGCTGTTTTCTGCCTCTGGCTCCCTTTTCTGAGAGAGGCATTCTGATAAAAGAGGAAAAGCAGTTGCTCTGCTGGGACTACTAGGGCAAGAAATATGTCTCTTCTCTCTTCTGAGAGACTCCATTTGAGGAAGGTGAAGGAGTGATGGATGCTATTCAGAGGAGAAAAAAAAGCCTGCCTGCAACTTGGGGAGATTCATGGGCATGTTGGGAGCTCAGGAAAGAAGGAGGGGAGCAGAGTTTTGGAAGAAGGACAGGGTAATAGGCCTGAGTTGATTGCATTAGTCCCAAAGCAGGAAGAGGAAGGTGGCCATCATGCCTCTCACACATTTGTCCCATGGAAACATGATGCTTCTTCATATTGTCTCCTTTAATTCCTCTCTCTGGTGCCCCTGTTCTTGTGTTCCTCTCTCACCCTGTTGGGGGCTGCTTTCGGTTTTTTTTCCTGTCCACCTAGCATGCCCCATTTGTGTTCATTGACCCAGGCATTGGAAACAAGAAGGAGAAAATACAGTTGTTAAACATGATTAAATAAATGCCCTTCCCAAAAAAATCCCACTAAAATCTTGCTTAAAAACACAGTCCTTTGGTGAAATACAGCTATCACTGAGGTCAGTGGGAGTTCTACCATTGTTTTCAGTAGAGACAGTGTTGCAATTCACTAATCTATCTCTTCTGCCTCCTTCCACCAGTCTAATAATTTGCTCCTGGACAAGCCCGGCAGTACAGCAGCACTGAATTGTACAGGCTCCTGTGTGGGGTTTGGGATAGCGGGAATCAGGTTTTTTTTTTTTAAGTACCTGAGTAGAAGGATAAGTGGATAATATGGGCTAGTACTGCAAGCACTGTGGTTACATCATGTCCATGGTTTGTGATTGCATCATGTCCATTGTATAAGTGGTCTTTGAAACGTGCTTACATTTCACAGTGATTATAGCAACATAAAAGCTGCATATGAGGCCATGAAGAACGTGGCATGCCTGATCAACGAGCGAAAACGGAGATTAGAAAGCATAGACAAGATTGCACGTTGGCAAGTCTCTATCGTAGACTGGGAGGTGAGTGTCAGCCTGTGCCTTTCCTGGGCAAAGGTACTGTGTACAATACTTCATGTCCCCTGCAGGATATGTCTTTCTGCGTAGGTGGTTGTTTATGGTGTCTGCTTTTCAAGTGGTCATTGCTCAGTTAAAAGTCCAGTTGCTTCATTTGCAATGTTTCTGTTACTGATTAACCTTGTTTATAGTTCAGGAAGAGAAGCATGTATTAACATGGATGCTTGCCTTTGAGATGAGATGAAAAAATGGATCTTTTAAAAATGCTAGACCTCTTGAATCTCATTTGGAATTTTGGTAGTTGTGTCAGAACAGGAACCTGTTTCACTGACTTAAATGTTTCCCTCTGTTTATCCAGAAATAAAGTAGAGCAGAACCACATTGATGGAATTTACCTCTATGACATTATTTACATTGTGTGACATTTTCAAATCTAGTAATAAAAATACAAGAAAAGTGAGTAAACCTAAGACTTGATTATATAGTGAGGCTGGTTAGACACACAGTAAGATCTTAAAATGTTATTTACTTACTACATATCTCTATATCTCTGTATCTTTCTTCCTAGGGACCAGACGTGTTAGCCAGAAGCTCAGAACTGATCCACTCAGGAGAACTGACCAAAATATCAAAACAAGGCAAAAGCCAGCAGAGGACTTTCTTCCTTTTTGACCATCAGCTTGTCTTCTGTAAGAAGGACTTGCTGAGAAGGGACATCTTGTATTACAAGGATCGTATTGACATGGATGAGATGGAAATTGTGGACACTGAAGATGGCAGGGATAAAGACTTCAACATTAATGTCAAGAATGCTTTTAAGATAATAAACAGAACAACAGAAGAGATTCATTTGTTCTGTGCAAAAAAACAGGAGGATAAAAAGAGATGGATGGAGGCGTGTGAAAGTGAAAGGAGAAGAGTTCGAGAAGACAAGGAAATGGGTGAGTGGGACAATTTGCTCTCCAAATAGTGGTTAAAACAAACTTACTTGTGCAGCTCTTTAAGTTTTGTACAGATGTGCACTCTGTCTTGTTGAGCTGGTGTCCCTTTCTTACTTGACATCATGTTTAGCTGTGTGAGTGAAGCCTATTCAGGTGTGTTTGCCCTTTCACTGTGGGCCAAAGGTCCAGGGCAGGTAGCATCACCTATATGATTCTGGTGCATTATGAAGCAGAATGAGAGATGAGATATGACAAGAGGCAATTCACAAAGACCAATCAATAATAAAAATCCATCTAAACTCCTAGCACTTCTGTGTGAACAGTTGGTCAAAAATATCTGTTTGTAAAGGACACTTTTTTACAAAGCCAAGCAGCAGTAATTGTAGATTTATACTGTCTGTGTTGTACAGTAGCACCTCCTGTGTCAGGAGGCCTGTGCAGTAGTTGTATGTTGTCATTAATTACAGACCCAGCAATAGCACCACTGGGCAGTGCACAGAGAAATGAAGCCTTGAGTGAGCAGGAAAAAAGATAGTTTTAGACCTGCAGCCTGTGGGACACTCTAAGGACAGTATGTCTTCTGTGTCAATGTATAGCTAGGATTGCTATTTTGGTTTTGCATCGTTTCATGCTTCCTTTAAGATCAGTGACAAAAGCTCCAACAAAATTTCACTGGCAAAACATACGCAAAGAAAGCAGCAACACTAATTTTAAAAAGGAAAACTCTTTCTAGTATTTCTAAAAAGTCATAATAACAATATCAATAACACTCGTGAGGCTAAGGCTTTGGATTGACATCAGGTTAACACTGGAAGTGCAGTGAAGTGGATGGTACAAGTCAGAAATTATTAAAACTTAAACAGGATGCCAAATCTTATATTCCATGTTCATGTAAAGCACGTGGTCAGAATAATAGGAAGACAGGAATAACCCTTACATTACAAATGTAAACCTTCTGATCTTAGTGGCTTTCTCTCATTTGATACTGTTGTAAGTATGACAAAAATAAGGCTTCTTCCATATGTATTTTAGATAGTCCATATGCAGAAGAAAATACTTATAGTTTGCCAATTCATTCTCGGTATAAAATCAGTTTGCATTGCACCAAGTGTTGCAATTAATCCCAGTCATCTTGAGTCTAGAGTAGACAATGAAGGAGTCACAGCTAAATTTCCCTCAGACTTTCCAAACCTGACTCTTCTCCAGTGCTGAACATTGCAGTGTGACACTGCAGATGGTGTTGATGGGCACAATGCTGATGGCTTTCACGCCTTGCTCAGTGTGGACCTTGCTCTGTCACCTTGTGCTCATGGGCATGGGAGGTAGCTGCCTTCCCTAATTCACCTAAACAGAGCTCTGAAATAGTGGATATTGCAAAAGGGGGAAGGTGATCAGAGGGTAATAGAGCAGTGCTGAGGATCTGATTGTAATTGTCCACACAATGCCCCTTACAACAAAGTTACCAAACGACTCTGCTCCAGTATACAATGAGAACCATAATACAGTGACATGGAAGGAAGTTACTGAGTAAAACACAGCTCCTGCACTTTCGTGAGCAGGACTGAGCTAAAGAAAATAAAAAGGGAACAAGTGAACACTTCTCTTTCCATCCTTTCTAAGGAGAAGCATTCTTGAGCTCTGCACCTCCTCCTGGGTGGTTACTTTATGGAGCACTGGGAGAGTATGTCAAGCAAGTTAAATGCTGTCTGTCAGGAAGCTCCTGAGGCTCTGCCCTGGGCAGCAATAGGTCTCTCTTGGTGTTACCATTCCTCCTAAGTGACACTGCTAACAGAAATCCCAAAGCATAAGGAAATTGCAAAGGTCTAGCAGCTACAGCCCTAAACTATTCTGCTGGGACCTCATGAAAATCATATGATAGTCCAGAGAGTAACCATTCAACAGTGGTGGCACTGGCAGTGAGGTTTGTCATAACAGCAGTAACCCTTATTTAGGGTCATGAAGTCTCATGGTGCTGAGTGCAAGGATTGCACAGGAGGCTCCGTTGTGCTTGGTGCAGGCACAGTGCAATATAGTGCAAAAAAAAAAACCCCAGTAAAAAGAGAAACTGTGTGTTTGATAATGGCACATAGGCACATGCAGTATTTTCTGCCCATGTAACATCCAACCTTCTGTAAACTTGCTTTTCAAATGTTGCAACTCACTATTCTGATGTACCTGTTTTGGGACAGGTATGATGAACCAGAAGAAAGATTGAGTTGTAGTAGCTAATGTCCATCTGGTCTTGTGAGTCACAGTGGCTTGGATGCTTCTCCATTAACCAGAAGACTGTTTCTTTTCTAAAATTTCTTCTTTTTTTGGCATAATTGAACATTTTCTTTAGCCAAAACCAATGGAAAAGTGCCAGTATTCTCAACCTCATGTTAAATTTATCTTGTTGATTTTGTAAGCTATCTTGCTGGACTATACATAAAGCCTGTAATCTGACCACTCAGAGAACAAATAATACTCTTTCAATTCAGAACTTCAAATGGCATTTTACTTCTATTTTCAAAGACACTTTGGTGTGAGTCATTGTCTCCCAAACCGTATCTAGCTTTTTTTAGCTTTTATGAATATAAGAGAGAAAAGGCCACAGCCAGAAAATCCTTCTCCAAACCACTAAGAGTAACCCTAAGAAAGTGGTCTGATCTCTCTTGATGAAATTGCTTTCATTTTTAAAAATCTGTTTCCTTGTTTCTATAAAGGAAAAAAAAAATCCTGCAGAATAAAAAACTTCTGCTACCCCAAAATTATGGATGTTTTAAGTTAATACACTGATTTGTAATAACTTCTTCATAAGTTCAGGATGAAAAAGTAAAGGGATTTTTAAAAGTATAGAGAAGTGAGGGAAGATGCAAAATGGAACCAAAGCAGACACTTCATTCTGGCTTCGAACCACAACTTCTGTGCTCCTTCTGTGCTTATGAGTGAAATGAATGCAGCCGCATGCGCAGCATGAAATGAAACAGCATGTGCACCCTGCTGTCACCTTGTGCTAATGTGACATTTCCATATATCTCAACTGTATTGTGTTCTGGGAGAGGACACTGGAGTGCCTGTACCTGGGCTCCAGAAAACACCGGTCTCTGGTGCCACCTTCTAGTAGATGTCTGTCATCTCTGCCCTCACCACAGCTCAGTTATACGCCTACCACATGGTAGTAAATAGCATAGGGTTGCCCACGTGCTTCATGTAAGTTACACAAATATGTGAACAGGTGCATGAGAAACCCAAGTGAGGGATCCAGCCCCAGAATGATGCAGCCAAAACCACATCACAGCCTGCTTCAGTGTCTGGCAGATTTTGTGATACTCTCCTCTGAGTGGAGGGAAAGATACCCAGATTTGTACTACTGCAATAGCAGTGACTCCAATTTGTTACCCAGGTTAGCTCAGAGTGAGTGAAAAACAAAAGGATTTTGCATTTGTGATCCATTACTTAGTGACTTGTAGATTTCAGAAATGTTATTGTACACTTTTTTTAAAAAAAAAATCTTTTCTTATCTGGACTTACCTATCATTATCCCAGTGTAAAACTCCCTTGAAGTTCATATGACAACATAAAATATACTTCTAAAAACTTCAGGTGTATTACTACTAAGATTTACTAAAAATTGTTTAAAATATAGTTTACTTATTTGTTTTAATTTAATGTAACCAAGTATTAGATACAGTAATTTTGTACTAGTGCCCTAATTTACACTTTGATGTAGGTATGGAAATCTCAGAAAACCAGAAGAAACAAGCCATGCAGAATGCCCGTAAGTCAAGGCAAGGAAAAATGAAAGGTGGGTGTTCAGAATTGCATTACCTTCTTACTGTGTTCCAGTGATCTTTTTGTCAGGAGATAGCACAGTCTGGCTGTGACTGAGTTCTTCAGTCTTCTAAAAACATTTTTTGTGGTTTACATGGAGCCAAATTATTGCCATTAACCTGTATTTTAATATTAAATTCCAATGTCTCTATAAACTGTCTACTAAATCAGCTCCCTGAGCTTCTTCCAAACAGACGAGTCAGTATTCTTTATATTAGAGAAGATGCTCAAGAGGTAAGGCGAGCTGTTCATTTTAGGGTTGTGAGGAACTGCATGCAGAGGTTAAATTAGAAATGAGTGTTACTGATTCCTTCCTTTGCTTTTACGGAAAGAGCTTGTTCTTCTTTACCAGTTCTGTGCCTTCTTTACCATGTCCTAAAGTTCTTTTTGCAAGCCACATTGTTACATTTTTTCCAATAACAGTCATAATGGCTTCTTCTGGCATCCCTGTAGAAGGAAGGATGGACTAGAAGCTTGTTTATCAGGAAGTGGCTTTTTTATTCATTTCCTCTCTCAGAAAATAATCACAACAGAAACAAATCACAACAGATTTTGTCCTTTTCCATCTTAAAGTCAAACTCGGGCAAATCTTTAGTGTGCTGAGAGAGAAGTGGAACAAGATTTAAGTCTGAGTTTAGGAGCGAAGGAGTTGATGTTTGGTTGTCTTCTGTTCCCTGGGATTAATATTCTTAAAGCATCTTCTCTTTATCAATCACTAGATAACCCATAGAACCTGTCTGGATGTTCAGGGAAGTGGCTAAAGTTTGTGATTAGGTGATTTTGTTCAGAATGCACAAAACTCAAAGTCTTAAGAACATTAACCCATAAAAATATATTCCAAATGAAAGAAACAACATTTTTATTGGTAGCAGTATTTTACCCAACCTTACTCTGAGAGTGGACTGAAGTATTAGTATCTGCTGTTTGAAGTCATTCGTTAGAAATACCAGAATTTACTTGTGCAAACAATATAGTCCAGCTGTGTGAAACTGCCGCTTGTTTTTGGTAATTCTGTAATGTTATTTTTACTGGTGCTGTTGTCTTCTTAAGCCAACTCAATGCAGCAATTAAAAAATCAAACATCAGAAAAGGTGACCTTTAATAGTTCTGCCATTCAAGATCACGGCAAAATTCATCATGTCTCCTGGCTCTGTGCTTAAATTTCCCTGGCTGACTCAGGTGCTTTCTCCAACTGTTCCTTCTGCAGGTGTGAGCTATAATGGGTGTCCTGTGCCTCCTCCACACCAAACCCTACATCCCCTTCACCAGCGACACATCACTGTGCCTACCAGCGTCCCGCAGCAGCAGGTCTTTGCCCTGGCAGAACCCAAGCGGAAGCCATCCCTCTTCTGGCATACCTTCAACAAACTCACTCCCTTTAAAAAGTGAGGGGCCAAGGACCTGGAAGGACATCTGCAGAGAGGGAGACTTACTCTGGAGAAGGACCTTGGAGACACAGTCAAGCTTACTTGAGCTCAGCGAATCTCCTGTTTCAGAGGCAGAACCTTGTGTTCCCTTGCACCAGGAATGCAGCCTTTGTCTTGGATAAGAATGAAGTTTGTCAAGGCTGCTCTGAAGTCCGTGTTGCCAAGTGTCAGCATTGCTGATGAAGAGCAGTCTCTCTTCTGACAAAGACAATTTGCTCTTACTCAGAAACAGCAGTATTTGATCTCTGTTTCTTAGTTATGTTGAACTAGTGATGGAATCATGCAGGTCATTGTAACATTTCATTTTTCTTAACCTTATATTCATGGCCAAATTTTAGATAGGGAGGAATTTTTCCTTAGGGATATATCAGGAAGGAGTCTTAGGAGAGTTTTCTTCTTCATTCTGCAGTGCTGAGCACAGATCACCCATTTAAATCAGATGGAGATATCCCATGTGATTAACCAGCTATTGCAGAATTTAGTGGACCCTAATCCTTCCTGTCTTTTTTCTATTACATTGCCAAGTGGCAGGAGAACGTCCCGCAAGGCCTTACCATATTCCAGATTGGAACAGGGAAATATTATTCTGTCCTATAGAAACATGAACAGAGTGTGAAATGGACTGTAAAGATACGTGCATTTATTGCACAAAAGTGGAAACGAAAGGAGCCCAGGGCATCTCGGATTGATTAATTTCAGTCAGAGCAAGATACTGCATGCATGTATGCTCTTAAATGTAGAGCTTTTATATTACTTTTCACGCACTTCTTCACCTGGGAGACTCTTCTTTGTATTTCCAATATGCTTATTTCTCTGTGTAAAAAATACTTTTTTATTTTCTCACGGAGATAATGTGAATGTACAAAGTCAGAGTTGAGACAGAACATGGTGACTGCTGGCTATGTTGCGTAGGTCTCATGCTTTTTATTCATATAGTTGGACTTAGAAAATGAATAAATAGTAATGTAAATATATTGAAGCGGTCTGGATCCATGCTTCTTGTACACAGTCAGTTGACAATGGGTTTTGACCAATAACTTCATCAAAAAGAAAGAGAAATCCTTACTGGAAGGGACAAAGAAATTGTGTGGGTCAGAGATGGATTTTTGTCTCGGTGTCATCAGTCCTCATTGGAAGGGGAAGAACTTGACTTGATTAAGGTCAGCTCTGGCCAGCATATGCAATCTGTGATTTGCATTGCTTCAATTTGTGTGTGGCATGAAGTTGATCTGGGAGAATAACTTTTAAAAAGCCACCAGGAAGAAAGAGGATCCTGATATTTGTAGCACTGATGATTTCTGCTTGCTTGCTCTCATCAAGGGTGACAAGACTGGTGGGAATATGGAAGGAAATAAAGACTCGATATGTTTCAGAACTGATTTGCTATGAATGTCTTTACAGTACTTTATCTTATGCTGCTGATTAGGGGCATTACCTGATGATTAGGATAGATCCAAGGGTATTCTTTGACAATGGGCACAATCAGCTTTGTCATGGATCTGTAATATCTGAAAAACAAACAAGGGGCTAGAGGCCAGGCATCATAACAACAATGTAAAAAAGCCTTATTTTAAAGATGTATTTGTTCCTACTACTATTGTTACCTCCATATTTTTATTTATCATCAGTGTTGTGAAGCCCACTAGTAACTAGATTTTGTGATTTCCTAACTTTATGGCCACTTCTGCAAAGCCCATGTTTGTGGTTTTGATTTTAAATTACATCTTTTGACAACTGTACATTTCAAATGCCTTGTGTATATAGTTCGGCAATAAGGCAAAATCTGGTATGCTCAGCCAAATTGTGCTCTGCATAGTGAACTTCATTGCTTGTGCTTTCCCATAGCAATGGGAGATGACCTAAACTAGTTGAGAACTGGAAATGCGCGCTGACATTTGTGATGATCCAGCTGAAAGAAAATGCATGGGGAAGTCAGTGAAAAAAGCTGCTTGTATATTTCTCTAGATGTTTAAGCCAGCCATCACTGTTCAGATTTTTTCGAAAAGATAATTCTAAATGCTCAATTTAAACACAAGGAGCAGACTTCCAAATGCAGGCATGGATGCACACCCTTCCCCTCAAATGAGTAAGCCTTTTGCGTTTCTTACATACCCATTTTTGTGGGTACTTGCCACGTTCAGGCCTGCAAACCAACGAGATGCATGTATGGTGCGAGTGGAGATGATGTTTTTCATAATCACATTTTGAAAAACTTGTTCTAAGTGCAAAAAAAAAAGTCTGAAGTTGGATTGCAGTGCTCACCCAGAAACTTTGCCAGCTGGACCTGAAGACATTATGAGATCCACACTTACATATGTGTCTTTGCTGAAATCTACTTCCTTTCAGTGCTTGGTTCTGTGGGGTGCTGGAAAAAAAATGGTTTGGGGATCTTTCTTCTGACATGTCAGTGCCCATGAAGGCTCTTCCCATATATTAGTGCTGGTGCCTTAGCCCTAAAAATGAACAGAAATGTTTGCATATGGTTTTGGATGCAGCAGGTTTTTTCTCAAGAAGTGAATTTCAGACAGATAAAAAGAAAATATTTCATGGTGCAGATTACTCAGGACAGTTTTACATATAGTACCCTTCATATAGACATGTTTTTTTTGTAATGTTCTCTCTGTCTTTCTTTGCAATATGACCTTGCAACAGATTTAAGATCAAATATAGTAAGACAGGCCAAATTTATACTATGCCATAGTCTTTTAAAAAAATTATAGTGAAATAAAAACACACAGTTATATTATTTAACAATTAAGACAAATATTTACTTGGGAGTCAGCCTCACTTCAGAGTCTGTGGGAAGGAGTTGCAACTAAAATATAAAAGTTTGAATTCTAGCAACTCTTGCCCTGATTCTCCTTCTGGTGACAAAATTTATATATGTATCATCACAAAGTTGTGATGGCAACATCTGTTCTTTTCCACTTGCATGCTTTAAGTTACTATAAAAAATTCTAGGGCAACTACTAAGAACGTTTGTGCCTCATTTAGATAAAGCCCAGCCAGAGCCTTCCTGATGGCCTGCTGAGCAGATAACCTCAGACTTTTTGCATGAGATGCAGTAAAATATAATTGTCCTCAAATGTGTTCCCACTGAGTTAGGAAAATGCCAAACCATAATTGCATCCAGCTCAGAGCATTTGATGTATAAAATAATAAGATTGTTTTACAAGTGGCTCTTGCCATGCTAAATTTCACATTGAATTTTAGTGGTCAGTGTAAGAACTGAGTTCAAAGACAGACTTCTCAAATGTTCCACATTTTAGTTGTCTTTTGAAAATAATTATATCACAATTTTGGAGCCAAAGGTCTTTAGCCATAACTAACACAGTACCTTTTTCTGACTGCCTTTCTGCTTTTTTTTCTATATATGTGGCATTTGTATGTAGGCAATGCCTTCTGAACGATCTCTA
Source organism: Corvus moneduloides (assembly GCF_009650955.1). Taxonomy (NCBI): domain Eukaryota; kingdom Metazoa; phylum Chordata; class Aves; order Passeriformes; family Corvidae; genus Corvus; species Corvus moneduloides. The sequence continues at coordinate 47,088,503 of NC_045477.1, read as the reverse complement.
ATTTAAAACTCTTTGTCGTAAATACTAGGGATAGCTCACATATATTTTTTATTTCAGTGTTTTGTAACGCTGTACTTTCCGTACATTGCTTTGCGCATCTCACCCCGTGTGTGTGTGCTGTTACACTTGTTGTAAACGACGTGTCCTGGCTGCAGAGCAGAGGAATTGGCTGTGGACGGCTGAAGTACAATGTATAGGACTGCAGTAGCTTGATGTGCATTTGTTCTGGAGTAACTGCATTGCAAGGTTTATTTTACTCTTCGAACGTTGTTTGTCAAATGAATCTATTTTCTGGAAATACGTACAAACTTACATTCCTATTATTTTTCTCTTATTGTACATGTTTGAATTAAATAATATACAAAGCTGAAGTTCCTCATCTGTGTCTTAAAAAACTTTATTGTGCAGTTTTAAAATTGTTGAGGGTTTTCTATTGTCTACAAAATTTCCTCTGTGATGCAAAAAGGTATCAACTATCATATTTCTTTTAGTATTTTAAAGAAAAAAAGTCACACCTTCTTCTCTTGGTTTCCCAGTAACAGCTTCAGTACTTCTCAGCAGAAGTTGATTTTAACAGTGACTAAGCCTGGTTCTGGTATTGAAGTCTTCATTGTCTAGGCCTGTCCTTGTTGCTGTCTCAGCCTGTGATTCCTGTGCTTTACCTTCTGGTAGAGGGTTCACACGGTACCCCTTGGAATACATGCAAATGCAGCTTCTGTGTTAATAAAGAGGATGGTGACTTAAGTACTGCAGTGCCGGTAAGGAGGATTAAATTTTATTTTCTTTGGAACGAAAGCAAAGCCATTTAAAGGGTTTCACCCAAAAGGCACGTTCTGCAAATGTGTGTGAACAGGCTTACCTGCCTGCTTGATAGAGCAATGGGCAACACAGCTGGGGATTCAACTTCTCTGATTCGGGGAAGTTTTTTGTATCTCATTATTCTGACAGGGCAGAGGGCCACATCTGAAAAGTGTACCTGGGTTGTTCCCGCTCCAGGCTGTATCAAAAATTGGGTTTTGCTAAAACACATCACCTTTAACAAAATAACATGCTTTGCTGAAATCTTTTCATCAGAAATGTTTTGGCAAGTTCAAATGCTGGCACAATAGTTGGTTTGCTAATTCTTTACCCCTCTTTCCAACATCCAGGCTCTTATATTTCTTGGTTCACCTCAAAGATGAGAGTTCCCCGGGCCTCCCAAGGAAGCTCCTGCTGCAGTGGGATGTGTGCTGAGTGCTCCAACCTTAAAGTGAAAGGCACAGTTTGAGCACTTGGTGAGATAAGATTGGATGACAGAAAAACATACCCTGAGCAAACACTGGAGTAGGATGTTGCAATCAATAGGCTTTCTAAGGACCCTGTGGTTCATCCGGCCAGGGTGAGCTCATTTGTGCATTTTATTTCGTGCTTGGGCAGTCAGGCTAAATCCTGTAGATTGTAATTCTGTACTATCAGCTTTTAAGTTCCTTGAGAGCTGATCTGTCAGATGGAGCTTTTTGTTTGTACAGAAATAACACTGCTTGTCTTAGATTTTTTTCGTTGTTTGTTTAGGTTTTTTCTGAAGGCTGCATAATGATCTGTGCTTGGTAACAGAGACAAGGACTCGGGCCTTTTCGTGTTCCAGAATCAAAGGAGAAATGAAGAACTCAGTAATGAAAACCAGCACGCCTCATGGCTTGTAAGGGAAGCACACAAATACTCCTCACACAAATAAATGTGTTTCTAAATGCTTTACGAAGTCCAGTTACTCTAACTAGCTGTTGGGTATGTAATTGTAAGAATATGACAAGAATGTGTAAACTGTCAGCATAACACATTTTTTGTTCATCTTAAGTCTCCATTTAGTTCACTGCGATCAGAACTTGTCCTTGTCCAGTGCCTGGTGCTGAGAACTCACCTACTGCCACTATTAGGTATTTAGGCTCTGGTTTCAAAAAACAGATATGTGTGTGTTTGTATAAATGTTTTTTCATCGACACCTCCTTTATAGACTCCATGTGGCATCCCCAAATGTCTCTGCTGGCACCTACGGCAGGTTGCACCAGACAAGTGACCCACACCCATAACACCCTCCCTCTGTTTACATTACATCCTACCTTTCTGTTGTGCATCTTGGGGTATGTGTGTGTGTGTGTGATTGAATGACGCCTGGACAACATTTTATCTGAGTTGTTTTAATGTTCTAAGCATTCAGAGTGGGACACCTGCAATGGCAGCCAAACCACTCTGCAGACAAGCAGAGGTTGGAAAGTATGCATCCACATCACTGGAGTCGTATCAGTGAAGTTCAGAAGGGCAGATCTGAGAGGGCAGAGGTCAGCAGAGGAAGAAGTATCACTGCTCTTCAAGAGCTGAATTTCTCTCCAAACACAAGGTGATATAGGATTTACCAACTGTTTCTCCCAGCGATTTTTTTTCAGGAAAGCTGAAACTGCTTAAGGGGAAAGGAGGAGCCTCAGGTACACCATGACCCCTTCCTGTAAGTACACCCTAGACTTTAAGAGATACTGACTCACTGAAAAAGTGTCTAGAAGCTGCTCTGCTAATAGGATGACACATATCTCATTAACCATCCATCTCATGATCGTAGTTGTCCTATTCATCTAACAGAGGTGATTAGCACAGCAATCAGTCTAAAAACTCCTGCATCTCCTGCCTTTCAGGTGCAATGTTTTTTAAGCAAATGATGCACTCTTGCTCCTGTGTAGTTATTTTCAAGTCATTATTCTGTGATGAGACAAGGCACTAAAAAGCAGCTGAAAGAAACATTTCTCTTTAAGGCTATTTCTACAGCAGTTGTCTGCTAAAAATGCATCAAACCAGATTAACTGCAGAGTCCATCAAGGTAGAGGTAACTAATGAATTACGTTATTCCTAACTGGTAGGGTGGGCTGTTTTGTAATGACTCAAACTTCTAAGTGAGAGAGGAGGCTGAGGCTAAGCACCCTTAGAAAATTTCAGATGGTGCTTAATGGGTAAAGAGAAAAGGATTGTTCGTTATGGCTCTCGTGTCTTCTTCTCAGTTAGCACTGCAGCGACGTTAATTTGCCTACAGAAGTTCATTGAAGTAGAACAGCGAATTGCTGCACATGGTCCTTCCTTTTCTTCAGAGTGCGGTGGACACAATGTCCCAGGTTCAAGCCAGGGCACCTCAACTCTTGCAATATTTTGGTGTCGCCACAGGGTGGTGGTGAAGATCTTACAGAAAACTTCGTTTCTCAGCGGTGCTGAGGGAAAGTTCTTTGATTTGTGCAGAGCACACGTGTCACATCTTTGCAGTATGGTGACACTCAGACACTGCAGTCTCTTGAACCAACAAGGGTAAATTAAGGCCGCTTCCTCTAACACTCCTTAACTCCTGTTTACTTTTGGTTTTATCTTTCACTGTTGATGATCAGCATTTAGGGAGTTGATGATAAGCTCAGTTGACTTCCACTAGTCCTGAGACAGCAGCAGCTTCAGTAGTTTCAAGAAACACAGTTAAGAGTTGAGTTATGGCTTTTTTCAAATTAGTTACCAATAGCATATAATTTAGTAGCCCAATAGCTTTGACTGTTGCTTGAATAGCTAGATAGGGAGCCTGCTAATTACACATTAAAAACTTTGTAATTCTATTTATTTACTTTAATTCAACCTTGTTACCTCTTTTCATAATCACGTAATAATTGTAATGCCACATTCTCAGCATTTTTAGTTTTAATTGCTATAGTCTTTGTACCTAAACCATTGTAAATTACCTGATTCAGAAATGAACGTCACTACATATTTTAGCAGCACAATAATAGTGTGAGACATGCCTTCCTTCCCACCAATCAACCAAGCTGTCAGTGACACCACATTTGTGTGATGTATTTGTGTAAAGGAACAGGGAAATCAAAGCCTTATTAATCCATTTTAACTATTTTCTTTCATGTAACAGTGGTAAAAGCCAAAGTACAGAGCACTTCAGCTTAATATTGGAATAAATAGAAAGATTCCACTTTAAACCTCTGTTTTAATTATTGAACAGCTCTCAAAATTTAATCACTGACCTTTGAGAATTTAGTGACCAAACAAGTGCTTGTCCTCAAGGCACATATCTGAGTGTGCATTCCTTCACATGAGGCTTTTACACTCAGTTTAAAGATGCCCAAGAACACTGGAAGTACCAAGTGAACGAGGTAAGAACAGAGGTCCTATATATGTGATGATGGTACTGTCAGCTTGTGGAGTGGAGTGCATGTATGGAGACCACACTGTCTATTCTTTAGGCAAGGAACACTTCTTTAGACAACTGGGAATGGGGTTTTCTCTAAGTGGACAAGGACTGTCAGACTTCTCCGTGGGATGCACCATATCCTAGCAACATCATACAGAGCACTTCTTCCTTTTGCACTCTTCTGGAGTCCTTTGACTAAGGCAGCAAATGTTTATATACCTCAGAAGTAGCAAATGTTTTATCTATTTTCACCTTTCTTTAGTGCCAACCAGCAGTAGCAGACTAAGTGGGATTTTTCTGATGGGTGATCAAACATCTCTGAGTAAAGCCATTGGCAAAGACACCATAAATAATTTTAATAAAGGTAAAAAAATGGGGGACCTTTCGGAACACAGAATAAAAAGATTCAGGAACATGTCCCAAAATTAAAGTCTTACTCTATAAATTAGGTTAAGGGTATAGTTTTTCTTATTGAGGACATACTGGTGTCTCTCTACATGGTACTTGTGTGCATTGTTTCATGAGAGTGAGAAATGGTGGTGGAGAGATTAAAGAGAAGATACCATTTTTTAATCAATGCCAGTTAACTGATCTTACTCCTCATTAATAAAATAACAAATTCTAAAACCAATTGCGTAAAATTTACTCATTCTAACAATCACTTTTACCTAAGTACTTAACCTATACAGCCAAAGCTTCTGTGCATTAGACATTTATGGATATTAATTCCAAATAAAACAGGTATTAATTTTGTTGCTATTTGTTTTTTATTCCTCAGTCTAATCTCTTCCCAACAGTTGCTCTTACACTCAATTAAAGCAGCTGTATTCAGGATTAAGTCTGAATGTATTTCAATGGGTCTATATTAAAAGACAGTTTATAGGAGGGACTCTCTAATGAAAAGATAAATATGAGCTGGACTTTTAGTAGCAAAGTTACGTGAATTGGGAGAACCCAGCTAAAGACTTGTTTTTGCCAAAAAACCCTCTTACTTGATTCCTCTCACCTTTGCCCTCATTTCACTCTGCTCCTGGTCTGACCCCTCCTCTGAGGTTATTCAACTTATTAACCCAGTAAGGGACTAACTCCGGTGAATAATAATTTAAAAAAAAAAAAAAGTTATTGTTTTGTGGTGAATGAGGGGGTTGAATTGCCTTAGCTTACCTCCCATGGCACCATCTCCTGGGAGAGGTACAACCTTGCAGTCACAAGTAGGTGCGGGGAGAAATGGGGATGGAGAATAGTGTAAAGCTAATGTTTTAAATGTATAACAATTCTATGACTGATATCTCCATTAAAGAATTATTTAAAATAGCACTCAGTAGTCTCTAGGACTGTAATTAATGCTATATAGAGATTTATAAATAAAAACAAAACAGAAGAATAGACATGGTGAAAACCCATTTCCTTATTTTCCTCCCTCCACCACTGCACTCCCTTCTAAGGTAGACCTAGGCAGATGTACTTTTTCTTTCTTAAACATTTCAGCCAAAGTCATATAACTTACCTAAGAATGAAAAGCTGGATTGTACTGCTGGCTATTGTAGTCAGCACAGCAGAAACACAAAAACAGGATGTCTGCACCCAAGGGTATCCTGGCATCCCTGGCAATCCTGGGCACAATGGCATACCTGGTCGTGATGGACGTGACGGGTCAAAAGGAGACAAAGGAGATACAGGTACTATGTTCAGAATGAATGATTTAATGTATCAAATGCAAATCCATTCACTGCCAAATTTGTCTGTAGTTACTCTGCATGAATGGGATTATTCTGCCTAGCCTTCAGAAAACATTTCACACATTGGTCATTTACCTGTTTGAAGAAGGAAATATAAAGAAAGGCTAAATAATGAAAGCAAGACAGCTGATATTATGGAGATGCCAGGTTCATGGGATAAAAACAAAAGAAAAAAAGGCTTTACCTTCTATTGTGGGAATATTTTCAAGTCTATTTGAAAATTTTAAAGGCTGCAAACCTAATCCTACTTCTCTAAGATAGAAACTATATTTCTGCAAAGAGCTTCATGCCCAGTAAACCAAAAAAGCACCAACTGATACCTTGTTTGGTATAGTAGGAAGTATGCAGTGTGAAGAAGATTTCTCTTATCTAAACTACACATTTGTGGGACCTGATTCTGAGTGTGCCTACTTGCTGTAACTCAAGAGTCACTAGAGTAAGCTCAGAAATGGAGACTATTGAAAAACAGTGTAGGATTCATGTCTGCTCCAGCAGGCTATAATAGAGATTTGTGTGAGATATCAAAGCCAGAGATAATCTCAGCATCTTAAAGCTAATCACCCCCATAATACCTTAAGCCTTAGGTTAATGATGGCCCTTTCATCCATGCTGGAATATCAAGGACAGGGTTGCACAAGGTGATAAAACTGCAGGCATGTGGACATATCATACTTCACCTTTTAAAATATAGAAAGAAACAAAGATTTCCATTAGCACCTTAATAAACACATACACTTAAATGCCTTTTTTTTCTGTATGCAGGGTTCCAGAAAGGTCCAAAAAATGGAAAATCTTAAGCTTACTTATTTTCATTTAACTTATAAAGGGCCTTCCTTCACTCCAGTGAGTTATCACAGGATACCATTGGATTCTGATAAACTCCCCAACCATTTTTCCTAAATTAGTCTGTTATGATGACTGTACTGACTATTCTTTGTTTGAACAAAGTGGGGTGACTGTACCATTCTTTATATCTATGTACATACATCTTAGTGGTTTAATACATGAATATTAATTTTGTTCCTTACCAAGTCAATGAAATTTCAGCAGCTCCTGAGATGTGCCCATTGTGCAGAAAACTGCTAAAGAACTGTTCTCTGGTCCATATGGCTGGAGAGTTAGTCTTGGGATATGGTTACAACCAACTCTGTTTTTCTTCTATTGCTGCACTCTGAATGCAAATCCAGTTATTTGATCATGGACCTCTTGGTCATCTGTACTACATCTGTACTACAAAAGTAACTAATATAATTGCTCTCTTTAGAGCAGTGGAAAGTCCATGTCATGCTAGGTACAGGGATCAAGAGTGTGAATGCCTTCCTCAACTCTACAGGCAATATTACTTCACTGTAATGATCCATTACCACCGGTCAAACTCCTACACATCTCTTCTTGAGGCAGGAATTTAGGATTCAGAGCATCACAGAATCATTACAGCTGGAAAAGATCTCTAAAATGATCGAGTCCAACCATTAACCCAGCACTGCCAGAACCACCACTAAACCATGTCCTTGTTTCACTGCTAGGCTTCCTGCCCCTGCAATGCTTCCAGCTGAATGTGGCTTCCTCACTCCATTTCCACTGATGGAGGCAACAAGAGAAGGAGTTTTCATATTGGTGGTCCTCACCAGGATATAGCGACTCTACATATCTCAACAGCTCACCTCTTTATGACAAGGATTTCTTCTGCACCCAAAAAGCACCATCCTCAAGCACAGTTTCTGTCCTCTTTGTCAATCTCTCATAAGATAAAAGTATCAGCAGTGGCAGGCACTAAAAGTCAGGAATATGAGTATGTTTTACATTACTGTTTGCCCAGGATTGAAGAGGAAGGATTAAAGAAGGACTCTTCCCAAATTTTCTGGTAATTTGTTTAATGAGAATCTTTTTATTTCTGTACTAGGTGAACCAGGAGTTCCTGGCAGTCCAGGAAAAGATGGTGTCAATGGCGAGAAAGGCGAACAAGGTCAGAGAAGAAGTGTTTCAATTTAATATTTGTCTATTAACTGCTGCCCTTGTGTTTGTGAACTCATCCTACAATCTCATGTATTTTTATTTCATTGCTGCTGTTAAATTCTCTCATTTGTAAACTGAGAACAGCAAACCGTACAAACAGCATTATTACTAACATGGGAAGCCAAAGGCCCTTGTGCAGAATTGATCAGGTTCTTTTCCTGATGGATTGAGCTTATGTCCTTTATGGTGTCTTTTGTCTATCAACTGCTGAAGTGCCTCTCACATCATGAGATCTTCACCTTCAAAACCTTGTGCAGCAGCCAGAGGAGTTTTGAAGACTTTGATCTTCAGACCAAGAATAGATGAAGGATAAATGAAGCCTGGGGTGCCAAGTAACTAGGACAAAAAGCCTTTAGTTGTGGTGCAGTAGCAGTCTGGGTGACCCAAGAAAAGCTCCATCACATAAAAATTATAGAAACACATGGCAAGCAAGTTCAGGGTGTTGTCAAAAAAACCTCTTTTTCTGATTAAATTGTGAACCATCTCACCCATTTTGTACGCCAAAGACTGTAAAGAAGTGTCTGGACAGATTTTGCTTTTTCATGAGATGATGTGAGCTGTCAGTGTTATTATCAGCCCATAGACTACCTTCCTTTCTTTGAACTTATTCTTGCTGCTGTCAGCCAGAGCACCCGTTTTCTAACAAAATAACAGGCTCTTCAGATATTATGCTTATCCTGCACTTAAATGTATGATAAATTGTGTGTACAGAGAGCACAGTATGTACAGTGGAGACACACACCTGCACAAATATTCCTCATGCTGAAACTCAATTTGTGCCTTCCAATGGAAGATCACAAGAAAGTTGTGGGGTTGTTTTGTTTTTATTATTATTTGGTTTTGTTTTTGTTTTCCTTTTAGGAATCAATGGGACTGTTGAAGAGAAGGGGAACAAAGGAGATAAAGGAGAAAGAGGACCACCTGGGAAACTGGGACCAAAAGGATTTATAGGATCAGTGGGTTACAAAGGTCAGAAGGGAGAGCTGGGACTGCAAGGACAAAAGGGGTTAAAAGGAGACATTGGACCCATAGGTCCAAAAGGGACAAAGGGTGAAATTGGCTATCCTGGAAGAGTTGGTTTCCCAGGGCCGACTGGCCCGATTGGTAATCCAGGTCCTAAAGGTAGTACTGGAGGTATGGGGCCACAGGGTAATCCAGGAGTTCAGGGGGAAAGAGGCTTGAAAGGAGACAGAGGAGACAAGGGGAATGTAGGTGCCCCAGGAGTCCTGCCAAGGAGTGCTTTCAGTGTTGGCCTTACAGTCACCACCAAGTTTCCCCCTCCGAATCGCCCAATCAAATTTGACAAGGTGCTGTATAACAGCCTGAATGACTTCAACTCAGCTACTGGCAAATTCACCTGCAAACACGCCGGCGTTTACTATTTCACCTACCACATCACTGTCTACTCAAGGAACGTGCGAGTAGCTCTTGTTAAGAATGGCATCAAGATGCTGCACACGATGGACAGGTACCAGAGCGGAGAGGACCAGGCCTCGGGAGCTGCCATCCTTGAGCTGCAGGGAGGAGATGAGGTGTGGCTGCAGGCCCACCAAGGAGAGGCTTTCAATGGGCTGTTTGCAGACGGTGATGATGATACCACCTTCTCTGGGTTCCTCTTGTTCAGCACTGCTGACCCACTGGAGCCGCTGCTGTCACCCACCCCATAACTCGGTGTTACCCCTGAATGCTGCATGTCTGTGCCCTTCAGCCCTCCCTAAGAAAGTTGTTATCTGCTGGACAATTCCTACTGCATTCAACAGAAAACAGACAGTTGGTTTCAGGAACAGCTTCTGCACAAGAGAGGACAACTCTTCAGAATCTACAGTGCTGGGCTTAACACATTAGTGCTTTGGTGACTTACTGTAGGTAGGTACCCCAGTTCTGAAGAACAAATGTTTTAAAACAAATTGGGGTGAAATAAAACACAAAAGTTCCAGAATTATGTCATGTGGGTCCCTGACATCTTGTATAAACAAGAAGCAACAGTTACTTCCAAGCTAGTTGATGTCTTCCAAGGTGGCATGTGTAGATGAACTTGAAACTTGGTTAGTTTGTATCCAACCACTTTAAAATTATTTTTAAACTTGAAATTAGTGTAGTTGGGACTGCTTGCTGTATGGCGCAAGCAAGTTTCATTGTATCTGAGTGGATTTAACAGCTTTAAAATATGGGTTTTTGCTCTCTGTGTAGTCACAGATTTCAGGTCTGAAATTGAGCAAAATGGAGTGATAGGAGGAAGTGCAATGTGGATTCTCTGATGTGGGCAGATATTATAGGCCAGTGCAAAAATACAGCATAAAGCTGCTGTACTTTAGAATTAGCTGGTGCAAAACAAATTTTCCCAGATGAAAGATAATATTTTATCAACACTGAAGCAGCCATGCCAGAGATCTGATCAAGGGATATTTCCTGTGTCATAGAACATTAATTCTGTGATTTTTTTTCCCCAGAATTTTTGTTTCCTTTTTTTCCACCTTTTCTCCTAAAACTCAAAAAAATGAAAAAAAAAAAAATGTTGGGAAGTTTCATTCACTTCTCTTAGAAGAAAAGAATAAAGTAGAGATGCCGATGGAGATGGGTCAGCATCATGAAATTCAGTGCAAATGCAGTGTTGGGAGCGTAAGGCCGGGCTCCCATCAGCAGGGAGCCCGGGGGACAGGGGGATGTGGGCATGTTCCCACAGTAGCTGATCCCCGAGTGTGGATCACACAGAGCCCGAACGAAAAGGGCGCGGTGGGTTTTTTCGGGAGGAACAGCTGCACGTCTCAAATGACAGCGAGGGAGATACAAGGTCGCTGGGGCGGAGGAAAGGGCTATGTGAATTTTTCACCACGACGAAGTTTTTTCCCGGAAGCCACAGGCTGCAAGTTTGTATCACAGAAACATCTAAACAAAAAACCGTTTTAAAATGGCCTTAGGTTGAACTGGAGAATGTGTAGGACAGGTATCAGCCGGCAGAGGATCTGGTGCGGCCGGCTCGGGCGCTGGTGAGCCGGGAAGCGGGACACGCCGGGGGAGCGCCGAGAGCCCGGGGCAGAGGCGCCCGGCGGGCTGAGGGGCGGTGGCAGCCGGGAGCTCCGCCTCGCTCCGCCTCCTGGTGCCGCTCCTCCCCTCGGCGCGGACGCGCGGAGGTCGCGGCCGAGTAGGGCGTCCGGAAGCCGCGGCCGGGCCCGCTCCGCTCCGCTGTGCCGTGCCGTGCCGTGCCCGCTCCGCTTTGCCGTGCCCGCTCCGCTGTGCCGTGCCCGCTCCGCTGTGCCGTGCCGTGCTGCGCTCCCCCATGCTGGCCGGCTGCCGGCGGGCGCTGCCCGCGGCGCTGGGCCGGGCGCTGCGGGGCCGGGCCGTCAGCACCAGCTGGTGCCCCGTGGGCACCGCCTTCGATGCGAAGCAGCAGCAGCCGCTGCGCGGTGGCGCGGCGGGCAGGGACACGGTGAGCGGCGGGAGGGGAGGGCCGGGCCTGCCGCGTCAGGAGGCGGCCCTGGCTGCTGGCAGCCTCGTGTTTTGCTCTGCTTGTCTGAACCTTTTTAAGGGAATTTTTTTTTTTTTTTTTTGGGCGTAATTTTTCTCTTGTGTGTAATTTTTTTAAAATAAGAGTTTATATTGGTTCTAGCAAACCCAAACGTTGTGACTTCTGGACACAGCAGCGTTTGATAGTGATGGCCTTGTGCGTGGGAGCGCTTTGAGCCTCAGTGGTGCTCATATGCTCATAAAGTGGGATTACCCCTTCCCCTACCAGCCCTGCCCTGGCTGCCGGCGTTCCTGTGTCAGTGCCGTGCCACTGCACTCCGGCAGTGCTTCAGGAGCAGCCACGCTGCTCACATCCTCTTGCCTGGGCATTATTCTTGACGTTTTGCCTGTGGCAAAAAAGGGATTTGTTTGCTGATTTGGTGACACATGGGTTTTCTGATGGGTGTCTTTTTAGGGTGAGTCAGGGACGTTTGTGAATATGTGTCCAGGGAATCAACAGGCTCCCGGAGAGGGTAAAGTGGCACAGTGCATACAGAATAGGTGCAGCTGTAAAATCCAGGTGTTTGCCTGCTGACTCAACTATTCCTGTCATGGTGCCCAGCCTGGTGGAGCTGTCGAACTTTGGGATTCAGAGAGGACAAATCTGACTTCTGTTTTTAATCTTGCACTTGCTTGGGAAACCTTTCTTCCAGTTCTCATGCCTCTGCAAGCACACTGGTGAAAGTCTTGCTTCAGGAAATAATCCAGTTAAATATTGTCCATTCGGCTGGTCTAGGAAATGTGTTCCAAATGATTCACTTGGCCCACAGTTCTTTTGGAATAGAGGTATGTATTTCAGGCACACAGAGAGGCCGTGCCAGGTAGGATGTAAATGCTGAGGCCAAGCAAAGAGAAAAATGTTTCAGCCATGCAGCCAATGCCATTAAAGAAGAGAGAACTGCACCGGGCTTCATTTTTTTTTGTAATTTTTAAATTTTTATGTTAATCTTGATATCATATGTAAGAGGAGTTCCGTGGCTAGTTTATCTGTAAGAGGAGATACCTCATGGTCACAAAGCACTACATGTGCAGGAAGAGCTTGCTTGGGAGGGTGAGTGGTGATGTGGGGCAGCAGGAAGACCTGGAGTTCTCAGGGATATTGCAGGATACTGCATCCTCTGGCTGAGGGAAGTGAAGGGGCAGTCTTGAGTCTCTTACAAAGCAAACATTATTCAAGGGTGCTGTGATACAAGTGTATTTATGTTTGTGTGCATGCATGTATAGATACAAAAATACCTTTTTCGGTGTTCACTTCAGTCCAGTTCCTGTTCCCAAATAAAAATTAAAACATGGGAAGTGTGAGGAAAGGTTTTCTTTCATTAACAAAGAAAGAAGGTGCTTTTAGCAATAGTGACAGAAAGAAAATAGGAAAAAGCAACTCAGAATGTCCCAGATACATACTTGAAGGGTTGCTTTTGCTTCAGAATATGTACTTGTACAGACAAGCTGACAATTTGTAGCTTTTCATTTTATTTGGATAAGTACTTGCCAGCTGTATGCAAAACTGCAGCTGACTGCTATAATACAAAGAGTTTGCAGAAAGTGCATTATAAAGTGACTGGACTGCAGACTTGAAAATCCACATAGTGATTTTTAGATACTGAGGTTGAATTTGGGAAGGGATAGATGTTGTGTGAAATCATGTACCTTTCACAGTTCGATGCTGTAGTTACAAGGTAAAGAGATGCTCATGTTGTAGTTGGGCAGTTGCAAAGGGAGTGTATCGCTTGAAGTGATGCTGTTTTAACTTAAATGAAATTAAGGAATTATTAGGATAAGGTTTTTCACCCAGAGGGTGGTTGGGCACTGGAACAGGCTCCCCGGGGAAGTGGTCACAGCACCAGCCTGACAGAGCTCAAGAAGTATTTGGGCAATGCTCTCAGGTACATGGTGTGATTCTTGGGGAGGATGCTGTGCAGGGCCAGGAGTTGGACTTCAGTGGTCCTTATGGGTCCCTTCTGTCACCTGGAATAAAACACAAAACTTTTCCAAACAGTGTTAAAATGATAAAAGCAGATCTTTAATTGAAAGCCTTCAAGGTGCACAACATGGCAATATGCAGATGTGATACAGTAGTTCTGCAATTTTTATAAGGTTAATTGATTAGTATATCTATCAAATATTATCCAATTAGAAGAGCTGTTGGATTAGGTAATTTTCCCCCTGGGTTCAGCCCTATTGGAGCGCCCCTTCTGATCTTCTAACTCTGCATTTTATTGTGTCTGCGATACATGGTGCAAAATAAAGTGTCCTTGCTAAACTAACAGGCAAGATTAAACAGAATTTTGAGAATACATCAATAAGAGTTTGTTGACTGTGAGAAAGAAAGCTGGAAAAGTACTAGAAGTTATAACTATGTATTAACAGTCTGCAAAGTTACAAATACATGAAGAATGCATAAAAACCAAAAGTCTTTAGGCATCACTTCCAACTTGGGGGATTCTGTGATTCTTTAAGATCTTTTTCCTGTTGTAGGTCTGCATTGTGGAACTTCTCTATCTGCTAGTGCTAGTAATTTTGTTTGATTAGTGGTAGAACCCCTCTAAGTCTCTTCCACAAATGCAGAACGTAAGTGCTATCTACATCTACCCTTCACAAGTAAGTGTGTTTACCCTGCCCTGTGGGACAGGGCCAGGCTTGGTAGGAACTTCAGGAATAAAACTGTTCATTCCATAAACATTTTCAGTTGTTGTTGATTATTCCCTTGAGGTCTGCTTCCAGTATTTGGGGCTCTTTTAGTGAGCCTGAGACAACTGTCCTATTGCCTGCAATCCTTTGATATCTAGTGCTGCTGGCCAGTGAAGTGTTAAAATATGCTAGCTAGGGTCATTTTGATAAAATTCGGTAGTGATAATTCAGTCTTGAAACAGAGCTGCAGAAATTGAGGAGGGTAATAGTGGTGTGTTTTCGTTGTGTTCTGCACTGCAGGGTCTGTTTGGTGTTCCAGAGCTGAGCTGTCCAGAAGGATTTCAAGAAGCACAGGACAAAGCGTTGCAAGAATCGGAGCAGCTCGTCCAGAAGGCATGTTCAACCCCACCTGGGCCAGAGACCGTAATGATCTTTGATCAGCTTTCAGATAGCCTATGCAGAGTAGCAGACTTGGTACGTTACTTTTTTCAATATTTACATAGATTGTTTTAAACTGACTGAGTTTACACCATGTTGTTCCATTTTATGATTTTCTGCACAGCAGTAAATAGCAGATCAGCTCCATGAAGTTTTGTGTTAAGTCAGAAAATTAAACTGGCTTAAAGTTAATTACAAAGGCTGTTACCAAATGGTAGGTAACTACAAATCCTGTCAAACTGTCCAGTCTATTTTTAAGACAGATGTAAAAATAGTATAGAAGCCACAACAAGAAAAACAACAGTGAAATCATACTTGTGTTTCTGCTGTAATATTAATACATAAGCTCTCCAGCATCACTTATATTGTGGCAAAGAGGGTTTTGATTTCAGAGTTAAAGTTGGAGTGGCAATGCACATGTTTTAAGTTATGATCATTTATAGGTGAAGGTCCATGAAGAACTTTCAGATTAAAAGCAGCAGATGAAACTCAACAGTATCACTTTATTAACACAATAAAAAGGCAGCTGTTTCCTAGATTGTAGTTTTTGTGGTCCACAGATTTAGAGTACTTGGCCTGATATTCTGTATCACAAAATGTTAAATTTAATAGAGCATTTCATATTGCTCTCTGGAAACTGTTTGCCCAAAGTCTGTCTTTTATGAAAACATCATTCTTTGGTTCAAAAAAACAGAACCAGCCTTCATACTGAAATCAGTTCTTAGGTCGCTGAGTTTTTTGACTTGGGTTTTCACATTTGAATGTCTCTGTGTGTTTTCAGTTCTCCAATCTTGTTTCTTTTTCTTTTCTAGATTTAAGACATCTTTTGCGCCAGGCACTTTTCCTTCTGAAAGTACTTACAACCTCTGTCTAGTCACTTGTTCTTAGGTTTTTTATAGACAATGCCTAATTCTGCTTAATCAATCAATACCTAAGTAAAACACTAATGTCAGAATTCAATTGCCATAGTTTTGTATCAGTTTGCTGAGTTAAAATTGCCTCCTTTGTATTATTTTCAAGTTTTTTATGTTCAAAGATGCACAGCTTGCAGAACTGTCTGGAAGTAATTTGGTGATTGTTATCTGTTGTTAGGAATTTTGATATCTGTCATTCAGCACCTTTTCTGTCAGTATTATACAGGATTTTAAAAAGGAATTCTAAGAAGTAAAAATCTTAAGTGTGTAACATTTCTAAGGCTGCTTTTTGAATCACACTGCAATCATATTTTATACTGTCAGCTTATTGCATGTACTTTCTGTAAAATCATGCCGAATGTCTTCAGTGTATTCGTAGACTTTGAAATATTCCTGATCTTTTAAGTCTTTATAATTTCAATGTCAGAACTTCCCTGCTTTCATGTCTGCAGTCATGGAAGCCCCTAGCTCCCCAGCTCCCTCTTAGCATCCTTTTATGCACATTTGATGCTGTGCTTTCTTCTTAACTAGAAATTTTAGTTTAAAAAATATTTTTAAATAACATTTAAATACATTGGAGTAGCTCTGTGGTGTAAGGACTCTAAGATACACACTATACTTAAAATGTTTTAAGAAATGTGTGAGTTAATGGTAGTTATTGGAAAGACACAGGCACTGTGTGGTTTAATAATTGTCAGCAAAGTTTTCCAATCAGCTTTATGTTTTAGACAAAAAAAATGGCAAATTCTGCAAAATGATTGCATAGAACTGTAGAAATAAATGTTAATATAAGTGGAATTGCTTGAGTGCGATTTGTTTATAAACCAGGATTTTTTTTTTTTTGTCTTTTTGCCTCACTGTTTTCTTCTTCTACTGTGTCAGGCTGATTTTGTAAAAGTTGCCCACCCTGACTTTGCATTCAGAGAGGCTGCTGAAGAAGCTTGCAGGAACATTGGTACCGTGGTAGAGAAGTATGTTTTCTTCTTTTTTTTTTTTTTTTTTTCTTTTCTTTTTGCTGTTTCGATGTGCATCTTTAAAAAATACTGTATGATTATCTATGAAAACAGCAATCAACAAAAAATACTTGCACATGGGAACAAAGTGTCAGTCTTCTGATATAGATATTTAAGGGTTTAATTTTGTTACAGTATCTCATGAAAGGTTTTTCTATTTTAGTTTCAGTTTATGATTCCATGTCACTGAAGCCCATCAAAAGCTCAAAGTGATGTTTTTCTAGGATTTGTGATAATTCACTGGTGATTGTAAAGTTTATGTACAAAGTGCTTGAAAGTGGATTGACTTGGATTATGCACACCATGTGTAACAATATGACTTTAATATCTGAATACCACTTCAGATATAAAATTTGTATAAAGAAGTTATTCACATATCATCCTGAGAGGCTCATAAACTATTGTGTACATGTGTTTTGTTGCCCACTGTATCTCACCTGGGAATGCAGCATAACATGCCAGCAAATCCAATGGACACAGTATTATCTGCATGGGGACAGTGCTTGTGTGTGGAAGTGTTCTGGGGATAGTAAGTTCTCAGTCTATTCCAGTGGCAGGCAGCAGCACATTTATCTGATGGCAAACTTGAGCACAGGTTTTCCTTTAATGGAGTCTTTTTGATGCCTTAGGATTTTGGTTTTTATATTTTTCAGATCCTGTGCTGCTTTAGAGTGTAACTCTACAACTCCATATAGCCTGTTAGCTACTGTTCTCACATTCTGGTGAGGCATAACAAATCCTCTCTAGGCCTGAGACTCAAGGACACCTTGTTGTCCCAGGCCTCAAAATATGTAAACAAAGCCTTGAAAAAGGGGGAACAAATTTGGGGTAATGATATCATTACCTGAAATTGTAATTGGAGAATTAACCCTGATATGCAAATGGACCCAATTTATTAAAGTGTGAAAAACCCGTGACCTGTTATCCATTTTGGGTGTAGCCCTAGGGCTCTATCTGCCCATAGTGTACCTTATTGAAGGCCCTTCAATAAATACCCCCTCTTATTCTCTTAATTTTGTCTAGCCTCTGTTTTTATGTAGCCCCACCAAGGCATCACTTTCAAAGTAAGGATGAGAAAGTCATTCTCTCACCTGTATGGTCTCACCATGATTATCATTGTTCATAAAAAAATAAGCAGTCAGTATTAGGCTTGTTCATATTGCCACAAAATCCAATCCAAAAGTATTTTTCTATCAGATGCACAAGACCTGTTTCCATGCTGGTTTGTCCACACATGCTTTGTATAGAAATTCTCTACTTTTTACATGTGATTGTGAACCAGAAAACATTTTGAAAATACAGTGTTTGGCTTTTAATGTTGTTTCACTAAATACTGCCTTTGAATGAGTAATGCCAAGAAACTGAAGTATTACTCTGTTGCTAGTGCATGATTCTTTTACTCTGTATCTTTTCAGATTAAATACAGATGTTGAACTGTGTCAGAGTTTGAGACGCCTGCTAGTTGATGAAACCTTAATGAGTTCCTTAGATCCAGAAACCAGGTACTTATTAATGCTTATAGATCTTTATAGATTATAAATAGAATCTTACAGATTGAGGTTCTTAGGTAGTATGTATTGTTCCTTATTGTACTTATATTTTGTGGTTTTTTAAATTAATAAGTGCAACTTTTGGAAAACAAACCACGTCTCCATTATTAATTTATTGGTCACTACTAAATTACCTGCACAGGACTTAGGAAGTTTGTAGTTGTGTAATCTTGGAGAATGTCTTTGTGACTTGTAGAGCACAAGATATATTTATGCTGAATAACTGAGATCTGCAAGAACAGAAAAAATGTAAACTTAAGATTTTCTTCAATAGCATTCTTTTGATTAAAATAATATACTCTACTGTGATGTTTTTAGGATTAAAATTAGGGAGCAGACTATATAAATTGATTTCACTTTATAGAAGCTTATTTATATTTTTCTAAATCAGATTAGCAGTATATATATTGAAAGCTTACTTTATGATTGCTGTAATAGGTTTTATTAGCTGTTTATTCATTTATAATTTTGAATTATTTATTCACTGACATGGTTAGACAAACTTAATGTATTAGTTACTTCATTCTTCCTTCTTTCCCTATGATCAAGGATGTTAGATTTGAAAAGGTATTTTTCTGATGTTAGAATAAATGAAGTATGAAAGGAAATTAAAATGGTAATTTGCACAAATTGGTTGAACATCTAGATTAAGGTACTGGAATTATTTTGAAGGCTATTTTCAAAGCAGATGACTAAATTAAGAACAAAGGAAAAATTGTTTCTCACTGAGTAAATTGTTAAGGACCTAAAACATAGGAAATCTTTGTCCATAATAAAAACATTCATATAACTGTGGCGTTATTCTCTGTGAAAGATGTGAAACGTAAATAACTACTGAAGGCAAAATCTGTTAAGAAATTATGCTTACTATCAAATGAGGCTGTTTTAACAGGGATTTACTGTATTTTTAGGCGAGTGGCAGAACTTTTTATGTTTGATTTTGAGATCAGTGGCATTCATTTGGATGAAGAAAAGGTAATTTCTGGCTACAGTATATGAACAGAAGTTTGTCTGTCTACCAAAAACCAGATAATGAAACATGTGGGACATGAAATCACGTGATTCTGGGTCAGTTTCTCCTTTGTGGAATTTTGTTGTCTTAGAAGTGATTAATTTTGTCTATTTTAAATCACTTCTAAAGGTAGTTTTTAGATAGTTGGTTGTTCTTCCCAGTTTGGTCCTCATCGTTCCTTTCTGTTCTGAGGAGTTATAAGCAAGTCCTGGAATCCTATTTTCTTTTGTTTGGTGTCTTCATCAGATATTTAAAATAGCTACTCAGCTGTCAGAACAACGTATTTACAAAGAGGGAAAAGCAGTGTTTTATGCACCTTGATGACAGGTTAATCAAGTGGAGTGTTTTAGAAGGGATCAGGTGTGTGTCCAGGCACTCCTGTGGTGCTCACATAACCAGAAGTTGTAAATCTTGTTCAAAATTGAATATCTAGTCATGGTCTGATTACCTGTCTTGGAACTTCTATGTAGTTTTGCAGTAGTTAGTGATGGATTTTCCAAAACCAGCATCTTACACCATCATTTGTGATATGGATGCTCTGTCTGTTCATAGTTCATGTCACTGTATAAAGTTAATTCTTTGTTTGAGTCATCCCCTCCAAAAAAATCTGTACAAAGGCTCTTCTACCAGATTTATGTGGTTGAGTTATTCTGAAGATCATGGTTGTGATGGTGTTTTGTGACCTAGAAGATGGTTCTAGAATGTGTTTTTATGATTAGTTTTTCCAAAGAACAACCCTGAAACTTCAGCTCTGGGGTTTATGTCTGATTTGACTATTGGTTCTATGGTGCTTCATCTCCTTTCAGTTACAATTTCACTTATTTTTGCATGTTTTCCTCTTCCTCCCCTGCCTGTTCCACTTTTCTTCCTTGCTGCATAGTGTTTCTTCTCAGTTCTCATTTAAGACTTCAGAAATTCTTCCCTGTTGTAAGTTGAAATTTACTTCTGCTACAAAGAATTTGTGCTTTTTAAAATAAAACTCAAAGGTACATTTTCAAGAGTAAGGATGGAATGGGAGGACAGAGATCAGGTTATGTCATTCTTTGGACTTTACAAGTTATGTTGTATCTGTACCCTCAGCCTTTGTTTTTTTGAGCTGTGACCCCACAGACAACAGAGACCATACTTTACTAATGTGAGCATGTTCACTGAAGCAAATCGTGCACAGTTAAATGCATGAAATACTGTAATGAAGGTGATAAAACTCTAAATCACAAACTCCTAAGAGTAGGGTTGAAATACCGTGAATACTTACAGTTTCCAGAAAACAGTGCAATACAAACAGGAAAAAGAGAAAATTCTATGTCTCTTTTAGGATATTTCTCTCAAAGATGCTTCTTTTTTTATTCAGTATTTTACACAGCAATCAGTTACAAGCTAGCAAAGCTTACATAAATTCTACTTGAACTCCACTGTACATTTTCTTACTGCAGGAACATAGGCATTTTTTTGAAATTTCACTGCTTTATGAAATTACAGATCTGTATGAGCATCTAATCTTGTTGACTTCAGCCCTGCATTATGACTTTGTTGATGCTGTGGGTCTAATCTTAAGTGTTGTATTTTCTGCTTCGTTTTTGAAAAGAGTCCTCTAAGGTTTAAAAACTTGGAGTTCTGCTTGTAATGTGTCTGAAGATATTCTTTTGTGCTTCATTTTTCTTACAGCGTAAAAAGGCAGTTGACCTCAACATCAGAATATTGGATTTATGTAACGAATTTCTGATAGGAGCTCACATTCCCAACAAGATTGACAAACACGTTTTGCCAGAGCATATTCGGTATAATTTTACAGCTGAAGGCAATTACTTACAAGTTGCTGGTCTACATGCTGATTGTCCTGATGATCTGGTTTGTATTCCCCAACTTTACTTTGGCATCCTCTATACCAGAAATGCATATCGGTTATTTTACTTGTTAGTGAGGCAAATGCATGTGGTTTATGATTATGCTGTTATTTCTAACAAGGAAAAAACTTTTGTAGAACATAATAATCAGTTGCATACTTGACTGTAGTAGCTATGAAATAATGGCTGTGGAGCAGAACCTGAATGTCTGGAGGAAGAAGAGGGGCACAATACAGATTCTTGATTTTAAAATACTCTCTTTTTAAAGGCATATAAATTATTGCAAAGTCTTGACCTGTTATGGTCAACACTTCAGTTTATTCAGTAAACTGGGAGGTGGGATCCCATGAAATGCAATTCTGAAGGGTAAAGGAGCTTAAGAAAGCAGGTAGTTCTCTTAAGGCAGCGTCCTCCAAGCATGTGAGTATTAAGATACTCAGTATTAGTGCATTCTGATCCTTAGAAAGCCAAGCAGATGTATCAGGAACCAGGCTCAACAAACAGGAAACTCTTAACAAAGCTTAATTTCCAAAAGATAGCATACATGGAGTGGTACAGATCCAGGGGAAGAGTGTAGAAATATTGCCTGTATGTGTAGGGATGATGTTGGGAAGATCAAAGCTCAACTGCAGTTGTGGGTTGAAAGGGACATTAAAAGCAACAACAGGAGCGATTACTGCTGCATTGGTACTAAAAGCCATGGAAAACATGGACTCAGTGCTGAGTAAGGTGAGTGAGGTAGTGGCAGCAGACACAGATAAGGCTGAGATGCTCACCGCTTGCTTTTGCCTCAGTGTTCATCAGAGACTTTAGTCCAAGGTAAGAGATTACAGTCTGGATTGGTGGACAACCAGATAGGTAAAAAAAACTAATTTCATGATCAGACTCAGAGAGTAGTGGTTGAAATGTACCCTACAGGAAGACTGGTACAGAAAGAACTGTTGCAGGGGTCTGTCCTGGGTCTCCTGTTTTAAACTGTTATCAGTGACGTAGAGGAAGTGACAGAGGGCTTGCCTACCAAATTCACAGGTGATGGCAAATAGGGAGGAGCAATCAATACACTTGAAGGTCAAGGCTGACATTCAGAGTGGCCTAAAAGCTGAGGTAATGGTTCAGTGGCAACTTTACGTAACTCAGAAAGGACAAGTGCAAAATCCTACACTTGGAAAGGGAGAATTCCTGGTTGTAGGACAGGCTAGGACTGCTTGGCTGAGTCTGATCTGTGGCAAAGGCCCACAGTGTTGGTGAGCAGCAAGTATGAACATGAGCAGTAACCCTGGCAGCAGAGGGGCCAACAGCATCTTAGACTGTGTGAACAGGCGCAGAGACTGAGGGAAGAGATTATAGCCCCACTCTTTAGGAGTGTCTTAAACAGAGGCCACCAAGATGGGCAGTAACTGGAGTGCTTGCTGTATGAAAAAGGGTGGAGAGATTTGGGCCTATTCACCCTATAGCAGAGGTAGTTTGGGGGAACCCTGGCAGCACTCTGCCAGTACCTACAGGGATGTCATGGACAGAATGGAGCCAGGCTCTTCAGTGAGGTGCATGACAGAACAAGTGTCAAAAAGCACAAGTTGAGATGAGAAATAGCAGTTAGAGAAATTTTTCCTGCTGATGATACCAAGCAGTCAAACAGTGAGGTCATGCTGTCTCTCCCTTACATGCAGGGTTTCAGGACCAGACTGGAAAAAGCTTTGTGTGACTTGGTCTTAGCTCAGAGTTGTCTCCTCTTTGTGCAGGAGGTTGGATGAGACCTCAGCCTGAATTATCCTGGGAAAAAAGTCTTAATTTAGTTATTGTTAATGTTGTTTTTCTAAAAAAGAATTCATTTAGAGTTATAAATTTAAAATTAATTTAGACTCACTGAAATGTGGCAGTGGCTCTCTAGACTTCTAGATACAAGTCTAGGATCAGGAGCATATTAAAGCACTCCAGGGTTCTGTCTTCACTTATGTTATGTAGTTAAGTAATCATACTTAAATAATCAAGGTGGAAATCTTGTTTGTCACAAAAAAATAGAGAAAAAGTTACCATGGTAGAATCCAAGCTGCTGTGTTTAATTTCTGTAAGAAATTAAAAATTAATTAAATTATGGCACTGATAGGATGTAAATAAATGAATAATGCTCTTGTGTCATCTCTGAACTCTTGTCCTGAAATAGTGTAATCTGCAGAATTGCTACTGAAGCTATGAGTAATATATCAATTAAAGAATGCAGTTGTCTGAGTCAGCACTTCGGAATCATTCTTTGAAAATCATATGATTTAGGTTGGAAAGGATTTTTGGAACTTGTCAGTTTGAGTCTGATCCTGTTCAGAGCAGGATCAAGTAATCAGGTTTGTCAGTGATGTGTCCAATTGAGTTTTGATCACTTTCCAAGGATGGAGATTCCATAACTTCACTGGACAGACAGTCTGTTTGACCACCCTCACTACTATTATTTCTTCCTGATATCAAATCGGAATTTTTTGTCTTCTAGCTTGTGTCCATTACATCTCCTGCTCTTGCTCTGCACCTCCAAGAACATTCTGTCTGTATATTCTCTATGCCTGACTGCTAAGTAAAAGATTCAGATGTCCCTTGAGCTTATTCTTCTTTAGGCTGGAGAAACGCAGCTCTCTCAGCCTCCATTCTGTGTCATGTGCTCCAGCTCACAAACAACTTGGTAGCCCTGTGCTGGACCCACTCTCATTTGTCAGTGTCTTTATTGTCGAGTTGAACCCAAATTTGGACAACGTAGTTCAGGTGTTGTGTGGACGGTACCAAGTAGAGGAAAACAGTCAGATCTGTGGACCAGATGGCTGTTCATTTTCTAGTAGAGCTTAGTCAGCTCCCGGCCTTTGTTGCGAAAACAGACTGCTATGTTCAAAGAAGGGCAATCATCTCTTGCTTCATTTGCTTCCTTCAAGATTAGAGCCTGGTGGAACAGAACAGGTACAAAATGACTTGTAAATTTTTATATTCATATTTTTTCTAAACTCAATACCTGTATTCTTGTTCAATGTATTGTCCAAGAGAGAAGCTTATTTCAGATGAAGACAAGCGTAAGTTGTTGCTGGATTTCCTGAGCTTATTCCTTATGTACAAAATAAAATTATTTGCAATTGGTTTGTGAAACGTAAAAGCATTTTATCAAATTTTCTGAGTCTCCAGGTAATTTTTTTTTCCCGAGTTATGAAAAAAGCCCAAACAAACTAAAAATATGAGAAAAGGAGAAAGTTTGTGCACAGATGGGCAGACTAGTAGATTTCTTCTACAAAAGAAATAAGGCTTTTCTCTTCCTTTCTTTTCTCTCCCCTGACCCCATCTCTTTTTCTTGTCAGATCCTTCCATAAGCAAGCTTTACTGATATGCAGAGAACAATTTGGGTTTAGTTTCAGAGGTTTTAATGAGTTAAGACAGCCGACAGAGTGGTCTGAAAAACACAGGTGTTGGCAGAGGGAGGGAATTGATGAGAGACTGTTGCCAGGAGTAGAGAACAGGACCCTTTTTGGCAGTCTTGATCCTTTAGGTTGTCTTATTACATTCCTCATTCCACTTCTAATGGGTAAGAGATCTGTAATTGTCAGGCAGTTATAATTACTATTGTTAAAAGGCTTTAGGCCTTTTCCCAACAATGTCAGTGAAATACAGCTGTTATGCCAGATCTTCATTTGCATCTCTTGGTTCTGTAAAAATTACTCTGTAGTAATGTGACTTTTTTTTCCCTGGTATTAGGTGCGAGAAGCTGCTTACAAGATTTTTCTTCACTCAAATGCTCAGCAGTTGGCTCGATTGGAGGAATTGCTTGCGAGCCGAAACAGCCTGGCACAGCTGGTTGGGTATGACACATTTGCCCACAGGGCTCTTCAGGGAACAATGGCCAAAAATCCAGGTATAAGGCATGTATGGAAGGACATGTTGAGAAATCAAATGTGTAACATATCAGGTCAAAGGTTGTTAGTTTCTTTAGCTAAGTTTACACGTACTTCTTGCAGTGAAGTATTTTGTTGCAGTTACATTTTGCTGTATGCCGTACTCATGCTGTCTGTAAATAATAGTACTCACTGAGGAGGATCTGGTGTTTTGGTTCAGAATTGATGCTCACTCCTTAGATTATGAAGGTGTCATTATCTCAGCACATAACATAGTAAATTTAGTACCAAATTCTCTTGGAATAATGTCAGTGGAGTAGTTTGTTAAAAAATCTAAGGGAATTTTTTTGTTTGGAATATTCTCATGTAAACTTAAGATCCTTTAGGGAAAAATAATTTCCTTTTTTTTTTCCTTCCTTCTAGAAACAGTAAGACAATTTCTGGAGAAGCTGTCTGAGCAGTTATCTAAAAGGTATGTCTTTTTCACTAAGCTATTTTTTTAACCATACTATTTATTTCAAGAAGAGAGGGACTTGTGCACTAATAAGTTAGTCAGTGCTGCTTATTATATGCTCTGATGAAGCAAAAACCATGACTTTCCCAGAATTCTGAGAAAAGGCTATTTGTTTAGAATAAATTCTGTGTCTGTGATCAGAGAACACCCAGGACTGAATGCAAGAAATGCAGTTAACAGCAAACAGGAAAACCAAGTTGAAGTGTAGAACACATCTCCTGGTCTTCTTGCCATATGCACAACTCCAGATATTTTGCTTTTATAAAAAAAATTCCCTGTTTGTCCCTCTTGCCACCATGAGCACCACACAGCACAAAACAATTTCATCACTGGGTATAAATGGGGTGTATTGTAAGAATGAAAATGCTTTGGAGGTGTACAACCACAGTAAGAGGGACTGAATTTGAAAGTACCTGAATGGCAGAAGCAGAGTGGAAAAGTTTTTCTACTGTGATATGTGGGGCTGCCATTTTATATAGTAATTATATATATATATATATATATATATTCATATATAATCTCTGATGAGGGACATTTTCTTAGGATGGAGTACTATTGTACTGTATTACATTGCTCAAAAATCTTTCATTAACATTTTCATCATAAAAATATTTTTCAGAACTCAAAAAGACTTTCAAATGATGACAAAGATGAAAATGAAGCTCAACCCCCACAATTCAGTAAGTTACATTTCCATAAATGATTGTCTGTTTTGTTCTTAAAAGTACAGTATAAGGTAATCATGTTCTGCAATTACCTCTACTTTAGTGTACAAGATGTAGTAGAATTAGAAACATTCTCTCTTCAAATGCTTTCTGACTACTTAGCTGCTGTATTAAAACCAAGTATTGAGTATGAGAGAGCTGTTGGTTTATACAAAGTGATTCTGAGATAACAAAAACATAAAGCAGTAAAGGGAGTATCACTTTGCTTTGAATTAATTGACTCATTTGAAAAGTAAAGGCTTTACTTTAGGTTAGATTCAAGTCCAGTGTGTATACTACATTGGATGTATCTTAATGCTGTACATATCTAGATTTATCTTTTTTTTTTTTAATTGAGTGTATTTCTTGAAATCTGGTATGAAATCCTGGTATATAGTTGAAAAAGAAGACCAATATTCAAGAAATATAAAAAAAAAAGTTTTCAGTTTATGATATATGATGCTGGTTTTGGTGATGGTTTGAACCCTGTTTCCCATTATGTTTTAAAATTCTGTGACTTGCTGGAACTGCAAAAATACTCGAAGGAAACTGTTGAGTATTTTTACTTTGGGTTCACTTGTTGTCCATTATTGTAATTATAAGCTGGAATTCTCTTTCAGATGCTGATGCCATGGGATCACCCCTACTACAGTGGAGTCCTTCGTGCTGAGAGGTAGGCTCCATATGTTCCTGATTGTAATGTAAATGAGTGTCCTTGCAATAAGGAAAAGAAAATCCTCAATATAAACAGGATTTCTTTCTTTGAAGGTGTACCTCAGTATGAAAATAATAAATATTATCTGGTGGGAGAGTTGTTTGTAACATTTTTTAGTTACTGCTGGAATGCCTGTAGAAGTTTTTGGTTCCTCTGTTGTTTTGCAGGGAAGTATTGGCGCTCTTTGAAGATAAGAGGATGAAGCAGTTTCAGAACAGATAGAAAATCCTTATTCTTGTTGTGCTTTTAGTTCTTAGCTGGGCTGTAGTACTGTTTAAAAATAAATTTTGAACACTGAATACAATCCAACTTCTCCTCTTATTTTAACTTCATTGCGCTTCTTACCGAATGTGCAACTTTGTCCTCTTCTGCAGACTTGAAATAGCAACTTCTTCAGTAAATCTTTATGGATAGAATTCATTCTTATCTCACTTGAAAAGACTGGAAAATAAATTCTTTACACAGACTTAAATAGTGCACAAGACCTTTGTACATAATGAGATGTCAGCTCTGAAAGATGTAAGCCCTGCATGTTGCCTTTATTAGATCAGCAGCAGTGACCTTTTAGGTTTCTGTTGGAAAAGATAATTGAAAGTTGTGCTGCTTTCACAAGGGGGTTTAGAAAAACTTTTCCTTCACTGCAAATTTACAGTTTTTTGGTTTTTAAACAAACATAGACTGGATGTATCTGATTAAAATACTAGTTTACTTTGGATCAGAAAGCTGTGGTGGTATAGACATGGCATGGAAGGAGTGCCAGCAGCTGGCCTGGTTGTTTACAGAATTGGTGTGTGCCATAAGGGTTAGAGCAGTAGGTGTAGAAGCCACTGTGTTACTTCTCCTGGAGGAGTGTCTTCAGATGCTGATTGTCCTTCTTGGTCTTACTGTCCTTCTTAGATCTCCTCAGGAAGCTAACAGTCTCGTAATTGAGTTGCTGATGATCACAAGCAGATTATTCGGCTCTTTTTGGCATTAGAAAGAAAAATACTTCCTTTCCTTGGGGGGCTTTGTAAGAGACCCAATTAAGTTACTTAAGAATTGTGAGGCGGCTTTGTGAAGGGAGAGCTGCAGGTAAAACGGAGTCAGACATTGGCAGTGTATCTTTGCTATTTTTTTGTATTCAGGCACCAAGTCTGGAAGTTGGAACAGTGTGAAGAGTCTCCTGAATCTGTGTGGGGCCTCCCTGATTACAGTGCAGGATTTGGGCCCAGTGTTTTTCTTCCTCCAGCTTGGGCAGGATTGTTTGTTTCTGGCAGGTATGCAAGCATCCACAAGACGGGAGAAAAAGTAATTCTCCTTTCCACTCTGTGCAGAGCTGCTTTGCTTTAAACAAGAGTGTAGATCTTTCATGGTCCTGTTTTCTAGATAGTTGTCTGTCTTTGGAAAAAGGTTTTGATCTAGTTGGCTGAAAAAGGCTTTACATTCATTCTGTCCATATTGTGGGTGTTTAACAGGGTGCTGGATACTGGGTAATCAGCTCTGAAGAGTAAAACTCACTTCTCCACTGCATAGTGTCAAGGACCGTGCTTTATGACTGAAGCTAGGCAGGAATCAGAATATTCATGCAACAACCAGAGGCTGGGACTATACCTTGTCATGTCTGTGCCCTAAATGCCTTGTTACCCAAATGGAAATCTCCTATCCTTTATCTTGTATTTGTGCTTACCTCTGTTTGACTGCATCCCTTCTTGAATGCCCTGTGGATGCTATGGTATGTTCAGTTCAGCACTTTTGTAACTGAAAGATGAGAACTGTGTCTGTCACACAAAGCTTCATACTGGCTGGAGTTTGACTTTTGGCTGTTTGTTGTTACTTTCTTCCTAACTGAGCCAATTCTCTTGTGTTAAATTATGTGTCTAAAGAAAAGTGATGTTGTTTTCCTTTTTCGTTTGGCTGGTTTTTTTGCCATGGGAAAATGATTTAATGCTTTTTAAAAAAAAATTCATATCATGTTTCTTTTTTTTATTTATAAACTCAATAAATACTTTCTTTTTTGCTTCTATGCTATTATATTTTGCATTTTTTCATCATGGAATGACAAAATATGTTTTCAAACAAGATGCACTTAACTATCATGCATTTCTCCCATTCTTTGTTGAGTCTTTTTTTTTTTTTTTTTTTTTTTTTTTTTTTTTTTTTTTTTTCTTCTTCAAGGATTTATCTCTTTTGGAAGAAATCTGCTTTTAGCTTTAGATCTTCAACAGAAATGCCATGGTTATATTTGTAATAGTGCTGTGCATAGAGCATGGCTTATGTATTTGTCTGTCATATTTTGGGACTCAGTAGTAGTTTGTGTGGTGGATTTTTGTATTAGGAATTTTTCTTTTCTTCTGCATAGTAAAAGGGAAGCAAATGTATGCTTTTGAGTATTCCTTTTTGACTACTGTTGTCACTGTGGCTCCAGCTGAAGTACAGACCTGTAGTTTCCTAGGTATTGTCAGGTACATAAGATGCAGATTATCTTTACAAACCTAGGTATAAAGAAAGAGACTACAGAGATTTAGTTCTTGATTAAGTAACTCAGCATTTCTGGTATGTCACACGTGTAGCACTAGGGGGGTGCAAGAAATATTAGCTGGGCCAGTGTCTATGGCTGCTGGAAAATGTTTACTGTTTCTTAGTTTAGCCTATACAACCATTGCTCTTTAGTCCTCCAGATTTTGACCAGCTACATGTCAAATGACACTGAAACTTATGACATGTTTTTAATGTGTCTATATTTGTAGCATGTTTTATATTTTAAATGTATTTATATATTTTATCTTCTAGATATCCATTTAGTCTTTACTGTAACAGGATTAAAGAAACAAATCCTTCATCAGATTTCTAATAACTAGTTTTAAGGTGTAGATATTTACTTGTGAAGGATGCAGGATGTCCACATGCGTTTGGACCGTAGAGTTTTGATGCCATTTGCTGTCGCATCGGGTTGGTTTCATTGTCGCTGCTTCCACAGCTGTTACCGACCATTGCTGCTGTTCTGTCTCTGGAACAGCAGGAGGCGCTCCAGACTCAAGCCACAGAGTTGCGGTTCTCTCTAAACCCGGCCACAACAATTTTGTTTCTGTCAGCTTTCACCAAGTCTTTTCCCTAGAAACTTGATCCTACTTCAAAAGTGTAAGCCTCCCATTGATGGGAACAGGATATTTTACTTTTTTTTTTTTTCCCCAGACTATGTTAAGTAGCCTCTCTGGCTTTAAACCTACACTTAAGACAATGTAATGTTTTTGTAGCTATAGTTTAAGAGGCAGGGAAAATACATGTCAGTATAAATGTACTTTTAAGAGAAACAGAAGACAAAAAAGTCTGAAATTCATGGTAGCAGTATCTTAAAAGAAGATAGAGTAATTAGGAGAACCTCAAGAATTTTGGCAGGCTAAGGGTAATAAACCAGTGAATGCTAGAACATGCTTCAGCTTCTAACAAGTAAGAAGATGTCTAATATGTATATTATAAAAATAATAATGTTGAGTTTTAGTGCAGACAAGTACCCAAGTATTAATTAAATCACATTACATCTCAGTAAGTGCAGCTGTAACTCTCAAGGCCCTGATCTTGCAAAGATGTGGTAGTCCTGCTGACTTCTTCCGGGTCAGAAAAAACCACAACAGAAAATCAGCCCCAAAAGGCTGTGAGAGAATTTTTGAGGTTAGCCATTTGCCTTGAAGGTAGGATTGGCTGTGCTTAGTCACTTCTGACAGAGGTACAGAACTGTTCTTGACAACCGTCAGCGGTGAGCTTTGTGTATTTGGTATTGACTCCTGTTTCCTTAACCTGTGGTTCTTGCCAGGCTGTCTTGACTTCACTGGTTGTAATTCACTGTTAGGATTTTTGCCAAAATGTCCCACCTTTTATTCAACTTGAAGCTGGGATGTGCTTGCAGAGTACTGACTCTGTGCTAGTCCCTTTTTCTGGGTCTGCAGAAGGAAATAAGACCAGCCTTGAGGATGACAGATCAATGCAAAAATAAGTTAGTTTCCTGATGTGTAGGAAGGAGAATGACAGCTGCAGGTGTTTTGGATCTTGGGGTGCCATCTTAGCAGAAAATAGGAATAAATCACCTTCATTCTTGTTGGGACTGTACATAGGTTGCTGGCTTCAGGGGAGGGTGGGCACCACTTCTGGATTTTTTTTGGAAGGGTAGGTTCAATACCAAGGTATGAAAATGTGACTGGATGTTTCTCAAGTTCCTAAAAGCTGCAACTAATATTGAGGTTTGCAAGTTACTGGTAAAGAAACTTATTCATGGCTGCTTTTTGTTAAATTATTTTTAGTTTTATGAAAGACTGTTCTCTCTTGGGAACGCCATGTAGAAGAATAGCCCAGACCCTTTGTGGAACATGTGAGAAAACTGTCGCTCTGTTCAGTTTGAAAGCTGAAGTGGAAAATTAATGTAAAATATAACTAGGAAATCTTTCAACCGAAGTGCTCAGAGAGAAGGAGAACTTTCTGTGACAAACTCTTCATAAGAAAGGGAAGGCATGCCTCCTCTTAAATCAACTAATACAGGTATAGAAAGCACACTTTAACTCACCAGTCACTAAAGCTGGTGGATTAAGCTTTTTGGAGGGAAACCTGAAAGTTATTGAAAAGGATTGTTGTGAAGCAGAACTCAACTTTCAAGAATTATTTCTTTATTCAAAACATTGTGGAAGAACAAAGAAACCGTTGATTTGAAAACTAAGTCAAATCTCGAAGTTGTGTGCAGTGCTGATACTAATATTTCAAATTACCCCTTGACCTCCTCCAAAATATTCTAGGAAGTACAATTAACAGAAAGAAAAAAGGAATTTGAAATACAGGTGCTACTTTATGGTTGATGAGAGTACAAAGGCTTTCTGTTATTATTATTGTTATTATTTTTAAGAAAGCCAGAGTCTTCTATAAATCATGGTTAAGAGTCTCCCTTTAGGTAAAGAATTAAGTTTCATAGTCTGGCATGTAATGAAAATTGGAAGGGATTTTCCTTGTCTTGATCTCTTCAAGTTAACCTGAGGGGTTCATCTCACTTTTATCTTCACTAGCAAGATCTTTTCAAGTTTCTTTGGAAGTTTTGACAGGATCTGTTTTATTAGAGATATTTAACTTTGTCTTCTATATTTTTGTGGATGTCAACAGGATAATAATTATTCTCACAAAAACCCCCAAAGAAGTCAGGATATGTCAGGGACTACATTTAATAACCACCAATAAGAATTTTTGCCTGGCAGCTAATTTGCAATTGTTAAGAGTCTGAACGCCTGTGTTCTAAAGAACAGTGATCCTGATTCAAATGTCCCTAATGTTCAATTTTATAAAAAGCATTCTTAATAGAATAGATGAAAGTCATGCTGCACAAAGCAGTCTTAGCTTCCTTCCAAAGATACAGCTTAAATGAAAGTGATTTTAGAAGTGCATTTTGTTTAGACTCAGTGAAGTCATACAAGCTTAGAAATAATTATTTATAATCACATACTACATCTTTGTTCCTCACAGGGGCACAGCCTTTTTGTTTGAAGCCTGCTGTTCTTGAAGAATAACCAAACCTCATTGTGTTAGTTAACTTCTTTTTATAATCGTTTTTCAAATGGTTTGGCTACTTTGCTTCTCTTAAAAATATGGCTGTGCTGCAAACTGTGAAAGTAAGGTGTCTGGATTTCTTAAATATAGTTTATCCTTTAATAAAAAGCAGGAATTTGCATTAAAGAAACTAAATTTTCTTTGATATGTCTACTTTCTAATTAGAAGGGTACTGAAATTTCTCTTCATAAATTTTCTGAGCTCACATTCTGACATAGAGTATGTGAGAAAATTTTCATTCCTTCCTGGGTTTTGTTATAAATACAAATGGTTTGGCATTTGAAATCAGATGTTCAGAGTGAATTAAGTTACTGGAATATGCAAAATGAATACAGAGCAAACCTATCGTGTTCAAGTTTGTGTCTCAATCTTTCACAGTTTTTGACATGTAAGCATGAGAGTTACGCAATTCTACAGGAGAAACAAATAATTTAAGGTTCATTATTACTATAAAAGGGACCACTTTGAGTCTTGATTTTTATCTTTCTTGAGTCAAAGCAGCTTAATTGAAAGTTTGGCACAGAGGAAAGTATTCTTTTCCACTGTAGAGGAGTTCATGTATGTATCTGTTGATTCTGTTTCTGATTTGTGCAGGGTGAGTGTGTATTGGTGTCCACTTTTTTTTTTACATAAATGTTGTATTTCCTACATCAAAACTAAAAGCAACCTTTTAAAAAAACTTATTAATATCTAGGCATGTACAAAATCCTTGATTTCAGGAAGTCTTCTTTTAGATTAATCATTGTGTTTTCTGGTGGGTGTGTGTATGTCTGTAACGGATAGAATTTTTGATAATTCCTTTTCCTGTTCTTCCAGAATTACATTCAGATCCTTTAAGTTTTGTGTAATGGCTTAAGAAAATTTATGTGCTCAAGTTCAAGGGTAGTTGGGAAAATCTTTTACCGCAAATTGTAAATATCAAAAATCAATCCATACCTGTTTTTTTTAACCTGAGATACACTAGAAGAAATGTTACATGGTAAGAAGTCTTTTTGACTGGAATATATCATTCCCTGCAAAGTTCTGTTGGAATTCATCAGAACACCACCTGAGATCCATCTCTTTCACCTGCATTTTGAAAGGCATATTCCCATAGAAAACGCTGTGCTCTTCATGCTTTTGGGATTCAGGTATACGGCATGCAGTCCAGTCAGGGAAGCCTAAGTCCCAGAAAGAAGCAAGAGCTCATAGATGAGCTCTAGACTTCTGCAAGTTACCTCTAATTGGTACCTTATTAAGCTTGAAAGTGTTAAAGTATTTGTGTTTGCCCTTCTCTGGTGACATAGGCATCCTAAGGCCCAGAACTCACATTTTAAGCAAAAGGGTATCCAGACAGGGTGTTTGATTCTTGCCCTGGCTTGCTTAGCTGCCCTACATCCTTTTTCTTAGGAAGTGCTTCCATGTTTCCATGTGTTTACCGGCTTTGGAGACAGCAGTATAATGTTTTGTTGGTGATGTTACTACGCCATGTGCATCATCATCCCCGCTGAATTCTGTCTGTCTGCTCTTCCGGGGCTGCAAATGACGGCATATGAGAAAACCTGTCTTCCAGCTCTTCTTTGCAGTAGTTATTGTCAGTCAATGCTATCTGGCTCCAGAACATTAACCTTACTTCCTAGTAGCAGTAACCCTTAGCAGAAATTTTACTGGTAGCAGAGTGCCTGTTACTGTAGTTCAGTATGGGTCATGATAATTTCCTTTCTGATTTCTTTTCCCAAAAATACTTGAGTGCACTTCCTGTTGGAGATAAAATCGTCACTTGTCTGAATAAATGTCGGGGCAGCTTGCCAAAGAGTGTGCTCATAATAAAGCAGCTGCTTCTTGCAGTTTTATTTCAATTTTTTACTATTTATTTTAACTAGAAGGCATAAAGCTGTACAACTATTCAAGCTCACAATTGATAACAGCTTGAAAATTGTGCATAAAGTGATTCTTAAAATGATTGCTGCTTTAACATATAGTATAAAAATAATTATGTGCACAGTAGGGTCATCAACATTTTTTAACGTGTAGATTATGAAGATTGCTTTGCTCTGACTAGTGAGCATTTTTGGGGCAGGCTATAGCACTTTGGAAATTCTGCATTCTGCTCCTTTTTATGTAGAGTCAGTCAGTAGCAGTTAATTCATTAACTGAAGTTGTTGTCCTTTCATTCTGTTGATTGAGAAGTAATGTGCAGTGGAATCCCAGAATCACAGTATTGTTAGAATTGAAAGAAAACTCTGGAGATCATCTAGTCCAACCCCCTGCCAGGGCAGGAATGCCTTGGTTTTGATAGGGTCTTGCTGGGAGTCTTTAGTCTGCATTTACAAATACACTTGGTTTCATCTTTGAAAAAAAGGGATCAAAGAAGCACCATACACCTGGGATAGAAGATGGGGAACTTTGAGTTTTCCCTTTAGCTTCAGGAGAAATTAATTGTGCAGTCTTGGATCAGCCCTCAAAAAGGCTCTGCATCCTACACAGACAAGTTCTGTCTTTGTTACTGGGCTATTTAAAATGCTAAAGGAATGTATTGGGAGAAGTCTTCATCTTAAGGTTTTATGTGGTGCTTTAGAAAATCTGGCCCAGGTCAGAGCGTGTTTTGAAGATACAGCTGAGACCCTTTAATGGCATGAGAATTTTCGTTCAAAGGACTCAGGGAAGAGAAGTTTGGATTGCTGTCACAGTCACAGTCCCCAGTGCTGCTGAAAAGTTGAGTTACCATGTTTTGAGATTGGTATGAATTTGAATGCCAAAATACTGTGCCTGGGAAATGTGTTCTTCCAGTTCCACTAATGTCATGTCAGTAACTGAGATTGGGTAATCATTTCTAGCTAACAGATGCTTTTTTCTTGTCATCTGGAAACAGTGAAGTTGCTAATGACTGCTACCATTTGAGTGCCTGAAATCAACCAAGAATCTTTAACAAGGGAACATCTACTTTGTAAACTCTTCCAAATACTTTCCTACCCACACCCATATGCCAGATTTAAGTTTTAGAGATCTAGTAGAGATTGCAGCATTTCCTGTTCTGTTAATTGAATATTTTTATATTTGGGAAAGGTTCAAATATTTTAATTTCCTCCCTTTTCCCCATTGTCCTCTAATCTTATCTAGTGTTACACCTTTTATTTTTCAGTGAGTAGCATTAAATCTTGAAGGTGGGGGCTCAGGAAAGAGTCAGTCATATGCTTGCTCTTGCCACTGAAAGGCAGGATCATCTATCAATAATTATTCCAGGAACTGAGATTTTGGTTATAGGACATGAGTTTCAGATAGCTGAGGTTTTAGCTGATTGCTGTTCCTAAGTAAGCCCAAAGAGAAAGTTTTCCTGGAATCAGTGCAAGTTTGGGGTTAGGCTTTCTTCAGCTATCATTGGTTGTACTTAATTTGTGAAAATGGAGTTCATGTATGAGGTAGGACCAAATTCAAAACTTGGGAAATGAATCTGTGTTTTGGTGTCTGGCATGATTATTGCTTAGTGGGTACAGACTGGTATTTACACAAAGATTTTTGAAGATGTATTACACACTTCTTGGAGGAGTAGCTTTTTTTTTCAGTACCCAGTACTCATTTTGAAGTATTATTGGTTATTATCATCTGATTGTGATAATTGTACTATATTATGGGTTTTAACCCCTTTCTCCATAACTCCTGGGACATTGCACTGGCTAGCAAACAAACAATGGATGCCAGATAACTCAAGGTATAATCATCTCTGCTGACTGCTGCTAGGTGTGCCCAAAAGTAATTTAAATATTGGGTCTGTGGCATAGGACACTTGTGGTATTTGAGGATTTTTCAGTATCTTCAGCTTTGATCTTTTTTTGCAAACTGATGTAATAAGCAAGGCAGAAATGGACAGTGGAGATCAGAACTAGATACATTTTTGTTTTGGCATTCTGTATTTAAAAAAATGTTGTTTTTCATAACTTTTTCAATTTTCCATTGCCAAGAGGAGCATTAACACACCTTTCATTAAATGTGGGAGAGGTTTGGTCCTGACAGTGTTCTACCAGAAGGGACTAAAATTAACTTTGTGTAATTTCTGTTAAAGTGGTTGTTTAGTCAAGACCGCATTGTACTCAAAATGTCAAGATTGTGACATCTTCAAGCATTAGCCAGAGCAGGGGGCTGGTTCCTCTGGTGAGTCTGCCTTAAGGCATTATGGTCTGTTAATGCTGTTTTTCTGGAGTGGTGGATAAGTATCATGCTTTTTTGAAAGGACAAAACCATCACAGATGGATTTCCTGCCACCATCCCCTCCCCCACTTTGGATAGTGACAGTATATTACACAATATTTATCAGAAAGCCTTCTTCCTATCCTTTTCATCCTGGGGTAGGGTCATGATCACGGGGACATTGTGCGCATTCAAGGAGTGTTGAGAATGAGGAAGAAGTAGACATTGATCTTCTCCTTGTAATTTGTTAATGTCAGCTGTTCTATCCATGAAGAAATATCATTGCTTTCTCCCGCTAGTATGTATCTGTGTTTTTGACAGAAATTAAATAAAAATTAGTTTCAGAGGTTGTTTTTTTCTACCCCTCCAGCAAACACATTAATCTAGTATTTCAACCGAATGTGGTAATCCTTTGCAGCTAGTATGAAATGTTGTCTTCCTCTGATAAAGGTGGAATCTCTCTCACACTGCAGCTGTGTGTTCTTAGTTCTAGGCTCCATATGACATCTTCACAAAATAGTTGAGGCTGGAAATTTGCTCTGGAGGTCATCTGGTCCAACCCCCTGCTAAAGCAGGGTCCCCTAGGGCTGGGTGTCCCAGATCAAGTCCAGGCAGCTTTTCAGTATCACCAAGTTGCAAGACTCTGTAGCCTCTAGGCTACCTGTGCCACTGCTTGCTAATCCTCACTGGGAAAAAAACGTTTCCTGATGTTGAGATGCAACATCTCGTGTTCCATTCTGTGCCTGTTGCCCCTGGTCCTGTCACTGGGCAGCACTGAGAAGAGCCTGGTCTGTCTTCCTGGCACCCTCCCTTCAGGAGTTTATACTCCTTGTTAAGATCCCTCTGAGGCTTCTCCTTTCCAGGCTGAACAGTATGGCCGTGTCTCTCTTATCCTGAGGAGTCGAGCACTGGACACAGCACTTCAACACTGGACGGAGTGCTGAGTAGAGCAGAAAGGTCACGTCCCTCAGCCTGCTGGCCATGCTCATCCTAATGCACCCAGGATGCCATTCACCATTCACCTTCTTTGTGGCAAGGGTCCCTCGCTGGCTCATGCTTAACCTGGTGTCCACCAGGACCCCCAGGTCCTTGTCTGCAAAACTGCTTTCTTGCTGGGTGTCCCCCAGCATATACTGGTGCCTGGGGTTGTTCTCCCCAGGTGGAGGGGAGAACTTTTTGAACTTCTTGAGGTTCCTGTCAACCCATTTATCCAGCCTGTAGAGGTCCCAGTGGATGGAAGCAAGACCCTCTGACATATCAGCCACTCTTCCAGTTTGGATGGCACTCAGTTTGGTGTTATCTGCCAATGACTGGACAGGACTGGACCCAGTATTGACCCCTGGAGCACACTGCTGGTCCCTGGCCTCCAACCAGTCATTGTGACACTGATCACCTCCCCCTGGTCCCTGCCATTCAGGCAGTTTTCTGTCTGCTCATCCAGTTCATACATCAACAGCTTCTCTGCAAGGATCTTAGGGGAGACAGTGTCAAGGGCTCACTGAAGTCCAAGGAGGTGACAAGCACTGCTCTCCCCTTTTCTGTCAGGCCAGTTATTTCATCATATAAGGTTATTGAGTTATTTGAGCATGACTTGCCTTTGGTGAATCCATGGTGACTGCTCTTGGTGACTTTCTTGTCTTTCATATACTTGGAAATGGTTTCCACACTTAGCTGGTCCATCAAAAAAAATTCTACTCTTTAGAAAGTTTTGAGCAGTCTCTAAACATCTTTTGATTTTTCTTGTTTCTTGTGTGAAAGTGGTTTAATTTAGTGAAGTGTTTTTAAGGGTGCTATTCTTTAATTTCTTAGGATTTTCATGTTCTCTTATCCTGCAACTGAACTCACTGTTGGGAGTTACATGTTTTAATCTCCTGCTGCTGTGAAAATCTGATGTTTTATTATGAATGTGAGCTGTTGGTAGTGTTAAATTTTGTTTTACTGAAGTGTGTGTTTGTAGTATTGCATCATATGGGTTCTTTCTTGAAATACCTCGTATACACTTGTCTCTCTTCTCCCAGTGGGCAGGGAGGAAATGGCATGGGAGCCCCAGATGATACTGGATGTGTGGGGGGAGGAGGGTATGCAGGCTTTGCACGTAAGCATAGCTTTGACAGGACTGGTTGAAATGCACCCAGCAAAAAAGCCCTGCAA
Source organism: Corvus moneduloides (assembly GCF_009650955.1). NCBI lineage: Eukaryota > Metazoa > Chordata > Aves > Passeriformes > Corvidae > Corvus > Corvus moneduloides. The sequence continues at coordinate 47,049,986 of NC_045477.1, read as the reverse complement.
AGAGCCCTTGTGCAACGAAACCACTTGAGCTTGTCTGTAGTATGTATTGAGACAGTACTTTTATAGTCAGTTAAAGATGTTAAATAGAGTTAAAGATGCAATTCTTTGAATTACAAATGGAAAAACTCAGCTTAGTATTCATAGTGGCATGTAGGATGATAGTATAAGATTTTAAAGTGATATGACAAAAAGCAGTTCTAAACTATTATGGAGATTGTAATGATTTGCTGCCAAAAGAAGGGTCATTTTAACCTTGTTTTGCAGGTCTTGTAGTCTGTATGCAGGGAGAGCTTCAGAGCAGAATCAGGAGGTCTGAAGCACTTAGTGGTGTGTTTTAGTTTCCATGGTTATGATCTGGGCAGAAGGCAATCACCGGGCAATTCTGTAAAAGTGTGGAGACATCTGAGGTTTACCTGCTAAAGCTTTTCATAAAGTGCCATGTTGAAGGCATCACAAGTCTTAGGAATTACTGACTTAGTAAGTATTCAACACATACCCTGTAATTCTGTACTTCAGGGTGGAGAGGGGAGCTCTGTGTGTCAATCAGTGTTCTTTGTACTCCAAATTTCTGTGGCTTATATGAAAATTAACTTGTCTCTTCTGCTTTCTTTTAGAGACTTGCTTTCAGTCTTTTTATCTAACTTGATCTAAAGTGATTTATATCATGCTTATTTCCTTGGGTGTAATGACTTTTTGAGTAAGAAGGAAAATGTGCGTATGGCAGTGTGCAGCACGTGAATTTTGGTGTGAAGATCTTGAAGAACTGTGTCAGGATGGTAGAGCCAAAATATGCTCTAATTTCTATGTTCTACTATAGTTAAGAATAGAATGGAATACACCAGCTTTAGCTTGTTGCATTTGTGGTGTGAAAATAAGCAAAATCTTGTACCTTACGATATTGTGGCTTAGAGGAGTAGCCCCACCCTGCTGTGCATCACAGCTCAGTGATGCCCGTCAGTGAATTGGAGCTGCAGTCGTAAGCAGCACTTTGGCAAACGAAGCATCCCCAGTGGGCTTCTTTTTCAGGTCTTCTCTGTGTGGGAGTGGGAATGAAGGAAGGGTAGGTGTTTGGGTAGGGACTATCTGGTTCTTTCACAGCTGGTCTGTAACTAAACCTTTTGATCACAGGCCTTAAAATAGCGTGGTTCTTGTCTTTGGTGTCCAGCTGTTATAATCTAGCTGATGCATGTTTAAATTTCAATGACTCTGATTCTCTAGAGTTAAGCAGTCTTTACTCTGAGACCCCAGAAAATGGTATAAATAACATTTGGGCTTTGTATGTGAAATGAGGGAAGAGCATTTTTCTCCATTTGGGATGTACACACAACTGCAAGCAGATTCCAGTTGTGATTTTGCTGTTGTCTCAAAAGAATCGCGTGGTGCTGATCAGCTTGTGAAAGGTGTGAGTTTGCAAAGCATTTATTTGCTTGATACACTTGTAGCGTGTTTACTTTTTAGGGTCAGAGTCTCAGGGAGTTTGAGCCCTTTTATAGGCTGCATACATCTCTGAACTACTTTCTGAAATTTTGTTTGTTCTCAGTTTATATGCATGCATGCAGATGTATGATGTCTTACTCCCCTATGGGTGTCTTCTGTGCTACAGTGTCTTGAACATAGTTGGTTGACGTTAGGCTCAGGAAGCTTGGCCATGTTTGAAATCCACGTCACGTACTAAAATTTTCAGGTGGCTCACAGCTGTAGATGTTTTCTACATGGTTCAAGAGAGTCCCCAGAGCCTGAAGTGTGATTTTTTGTGTGGGAGGTGATTGTACCTACTTGGTGTTTCTGTTGCTGCAGTGAAAGGCAAGACTGCAGAGTCAGCAGTGCTTACCAGTTGGTTTCCTGCCCTAGCTGAGGATTTGGCTTACACCACAGCCAAAGCCAGCTTGTTTTTCTGATCAGTCACACGGTGCAGCCTTGGCATGGGAAAGGCACTTGAGTGCCGGTGGCCTCTTGTGGATCAAAAGCCAATGCTTGGCCACCCATCATGTTGCCATGGTCTGTTTGGGCTACATGTTCACCACATTTCTGAAAATCATAGTAAACATCTGTTGAATTTGGTATCGAGATTTAAATATAAGAAAAACTGAGATAGTGCAAAGCACTGTGACTGTGACTTGGTTTCACTGTTTGAAAAATAAAGCTGAACATGCTCACTAAGGGTCTTTGGGCTGAACTAGTGTATTTTGTGGTATCCTGTGGCTTGAAGGTGAGTACTGTAGTTTATGTAGCTCTGCTGACTGACTGGTTTGGGATTCTTGTATTCCCTTAGGTACAACATTGATCCTGGCTTGTACTGTCCATTTTTCTCTCTTGGGGCATGCATGGAAGGTTTGAACTCTTTGTTCAGTCAGCTCCTTGGAATCTCCCTCTATGCTGAACAGACAAAGAGAGGAGAGATTTGGTCTGAAGATGTTCGAAAGTTGGTAAGCATTCTTGGTTCCAGCATCTGAAACCAAAGGGCAGATAAACAAGATAGTGTGTTGCTGTGAGCCATGAATCAAACTTTTTTTTTAAAGTTCCTTGGGTACCTATCAGAGCACAAACTAGTTGCCTAATTTTAGTTGAAGTTAGACCTCAAGAGCTTTATCATCTCTTGAAGTGCCTTTTGGATGGTTGGTGTTTTATGGCCTTAATACTATATCTGTGTCAAGGAGTCCTGAATCAGAAACAGTTTCTCTGTTTGGAGATTATTGTTGCACCTTTCTGAATGAGCCCTGTTAGTTTATTTAGTTTCAATTTGTAGATTACTAGAATGCCTTGGGTGTGCGTCCTAGCAGTCATGTGTCTTTGCCTCATTTTTTTGACTATGTATGTCATCTTTACTTTGAGATTGATTTTTTACATCTTTTATTTTTCTGCCCTCTTTTTGGGGGAGGGTTGAAATAAAAACTTGGGCAATAACTTACTCAGCAGGTTCCCAAGTTTTTCTGTTGTCTTCCCTACATTTATTCACTGCCAGATCTCTACTCTTCTACCGCCAGCCTCCAGCAAGAGATGCTGTTCTTTATATAGTGTGGGCCAGTTTATAATTACTCCTTACTCTTTCTATTTTTATTTCCATGGTAAATGAGCTGCTGTTTGCCATTTGGGGGCTACAGACAGTGGTTTTTTAACACGGACAGTACTTTTAATACTAATCTGTGACTAGTTGGTTTTGGGTGAAATGCAGAAATGTCTGTAGTTTGAGAGAGAAGCTGTGAATTTTGTATATATATATATTTTCAATTAAAATTATGAACAGATTTTACATCAGTTATTCTCAATTCGTTTGTCATTTATTCATTATAGATCTTGCGATTTGAATATTATGTCTTCAATTTACATGTAATCAGTGCTTTCACTGTGGAAATTATATTCCTTTTTTCTTCAGGCTGTTGTTCATGAAACTGAAGGTTTACTAGGATACATCTATTGTGACTTCTTCCAGCGACCCGATAAACCACATCAGGTAACATTTATGATCTGACTTCAGCTTGGGTTTTATATACGTAATAACTGTAGCTTTAGTGCCGTTTGCATTCAATGTAAATTTAGTAAAACTTGCCTCATTTTAAAACAAACTGAAACAGGGTAAGTCTGTAACTTCATGTGCGGGTTTAGGTAAAATATTTTTTTAGAGTAACATTTCGTTTTAAAAAACATCACCCAGTAGACTGAAGTCAGACTCTGTGGTAACAGGCACTATGGAATGTCATAGAACTCTGTTTAGAGAAATAGTAGATATTGAAGCACTTATTTTCTGGCCTACTGTTTACAAGTAGAAACAATCTGACATTTACACTCTCTAGTTTTTGCACTCAACTAGTTTTTATTCTAAATTCTTAAAACTCTAAATGGTTCTGTTGTGGCTCACTCACTGCCTAGTGGCAGTAGATTTGCAATAGGATGCAGTACAGGAGACACTTCACTCAGTAGAAGCATCTGCAAATTACCACCTTTAGTGAGGTGATGAATGGACAAACTTTACATTAGTTTAATATAGAACTCTGATTGCTAGTATTTCACAATATACTAGGAGTGCTGTGTGGTATATTTGATAAAGAAGTTACTGCTGGAGGCTGAGGAGAGAACTTAATCTGTATGTTATGGATGTGACACATCAGTAAATTTCTTGGCACTAGTGATATCTCTTAGAAAATTTTAGCAGTTTTGATAATTCTAAAACATAAAGAAATAATTCTATTTTCTAAGAGCAAGACAGTCTTTTCTTTATGGAATCAAGTAATTTCCTTATGAATTCGAAGCATATAGTAACGGTGAAGAAACAATGCTGCTATTGAACAACACTGTTAATGATCACTGAATTCTACTTGTGTAACTTGAGTATATGTTCAGATTTGATTAACAGTTTAATTTAATCATGTTTTAGTATCATTGATATAATGACATTGGTTGTCCATATTTGCTTTTACCTTGAAAAGGATTGTCACTTTACAGTTCGAGGAGGCAGGCTAAAGGAAAATGGAGAGTACCAACTACCTGTAGTTGTTCTTATGCTGAGCCTTCCCAAATCAGCAAGAGGTACACCAACACTACTAAGTCCTGGCATGATGGAGAATCTCTTCCATGAAATGGGACATGCTATGCATTCTATGCTGGGAAGAACTCGGTACCAGCATGTCACTGGTAAGGAAGTTATAATAGTGATATTTTTGTTTTAGTCGACTGTTTAGTTTCCAGAAGAAAGGAGTAGATTAAAAAATAAACAGAGCAAAACAAAAGAAGAAAAAGAGTATGAATCAAAAACGGTTGAGTCATGTTAATAGTTCTATATCCTTCATGATTTGAGAACACAGTATCAGATCTCCAGATATTATGTAAAACTCAACCAAACAGCACTTGAATATTCTTTTTTCTAATAATAATTAGGCATTTTTATCTCTTGTTTATGTACTGTTGATCTTTATTCTATTGGGGGTATCCACTCTTGCAAGTTTCTCTTATGTGGAGTTTATAATCATTGGAATAGTTGGTGGCTGGGAAATAGGTTGTACCTAGTGTAAAACCACAATGAATCCTGGGTTGGAAATTAGTTAGGAAAATGAATGAAGGAAATTTAGTGGATTAGATCTTGCAAAGAGTAGTGAGTGTGTTGGCTGGCAGGTCTCTGGCTTCTATAACCTTCTGCAGTTGTGGCAAACAGGTCAAAGACCTGTGCTGACTAAGGCTTCTTGGCATGCTACTTTTTTTACCTGTGGACAGCTTGGTATATTCTTTTCTACAACAGTGTGCTGGAAATCTCAAGTGCAGCAGAGATTTACTTATTACAAAAAAACCCCAACTAAACAGATGAGATTGTAACTTCCTTGTCTAAAGAATTTTTTTTAATATGTTTTACTATTTTTACATTATTCTAGTGATTCAAAGGGGTGTCATGGCACAGTTAATGTTTTATCAATAGATACCTTTGCACCAGGGGCAAAATATTCTTTTTTAAGTCTTCCATTTAAAATTAAAATTGACTGAGCTGTTTATAAGTATGTCAGTACAGGACATTGTTAAAACAGATGAACACTGCATAACTCCTTCAGTATAAGCTCTGTATAGTCCTAGGGACAGCTAAGGGCTCTCCCCCACTCCTTCCACTCATATACCCTTGTTCATCTTGAGCTACAGGAATACTTATATGCCCAAAATAGCTGCTTTGGTGGGAGTTCTCCTCTTGTTCTGAATCATGTGTGTCTGCATGTCAAACTCTTGGAGGGGCAGGAAATGGCTAATTTTGAGGCTCAGACTTTCCAGAAGTGCCTGGGTATGGTTTCTGTGTTGCCTTAGCTCCAGGCAATCCCCCATCCCAGAGGATTTCACTCTAGATCTAGCATTGCAAAAGCAGCACTGGAGGCTGGAGGTCAGTGGCATTGTTTCAGCAGAGAATCTTTTTTTTATGGATTTGGAATGTGTAACAATCAAAGGGTCCGTCCCAGGGATGTCTGTTAGGGGCTGTCTGCTCTCATGGAACACTAGGGTGGTAAAGTATGGAAACAAGATGACTACAGGCTAGTGTGAGAACTAAAAATTTTACATTCTAGTTGAGGTGAGCTGAGTATTTGACATCTTTCCTGCTCTCTCTTGCCTTACTTTCCTGTAATTCAGAACTACACACTGCAGATCATGCATTTTCAGAATACAAGGGTAATTTTTGCTATGAAATGGATTTTTCAGCATTGGTGGAGAAACAGAATCACAGTTTTATGTGTCAGTGCAGAACTGCACATAAGTAATGTGTCTGTGAAGGGGTCCAATGTGATTTGAAATTGCACGAGAGCTATATCTAACAGCAGTAAGTGTTAGAATGGTAAAGGTACTGCTGAAACCTCATGCAATGTTTGGGCATGGCTTTGTGTGTCTAGTCTGAAGTTGAATTCCAACTGCAGCAGGTACAGAGAAGATAATAATGGCTCAGAGAGAATATAGTTTCTCAATTTAGTAGGTAAGAACCAGTGTGAAAAAGGTTATTTATACCGAAGAGCAGTATCAGTCTGAATCATTGAGTATAAACAAATTATAAATTAAGATTAAAAATTAGAGACAGGTTTTTAGAAGCCAAAGGAGTGATTTTAAAAGCTAGTGTCCAAAACATAATAAAAACACACTGGAATTTAAGACGAATTCTGAATGTTGACATTGTGTCTGGCAGACAGGGATAGAGGTGATGACCCACTATGAAATCAACAACTTTTACATTGCTAACTTTAATATAGAAATTAGAAATTCAGCTTTGATTTGGCCATGTGTTACACTTTTTAATAACTTCCATTGGGTGAGATGCTGATAAAGATTAGAATAAATAAGGTTTTTGGGAAAGTGCTTTTTGAAAATGCTAACAGCTAAGATGTTACCTCATTGCACTTACATAGAACATGTCTGCAATCTGCAGGAGTGTTCCTTGAATGAATGACTTGGTATTATAAAGTGAGGTTAATATAAAGCATAAGTAAGCTCAGCAAACAGATGGAAGCTAAAAATTGTAACTGTGAATGGGATTAAGGCAGAGTTTTATTTACATTGTAGTTTAATTTAGGTTTAGGACACTTAAAAGATTTGGTGTTTCATGTAGGGCCAGTTTGGCTACAGTCTGGTTTAGTTTAAAAAGGGTGTGATCCGGAGCTTTATAAGGTGCCTCACCCAGCTGTTCAAATATTTTGTTTTACTTTGTGATTTATAGTAAAATGTGTAGCATCATAATGAAGCTTTTCTGGCAGTATGTACAATAATGGAAATAAAATATTGACTTAATAAATGAAAGAACATTAAAGTTCACCAAAAGTCCAAACTGAAAGTTGCAAAACCTTTTGGGAAGAGTTAACTATTTGTGTTAATGGAAATAGCAAATGCTAATGTGTGCAATTATTCTACCTCTAGGAACCAGATGTCCTACTGATTTTGCTGAAGTTCCCTCAATTCTGATGGAGTATTTTGCAAATGACTATCGAGTGGTTAACCAGTTTGCAAGGCATTATAAAACAGGACAGGTAGGAAAAAGTAGTATGTAAAATATTGAAAATAGGAATACGTGTATTTAGGAAAATAATAATATTTACATGTGTCATTTATTGATAATATTTAAAGTAGAGATAAACAATGGATAAAATTACTTTAGTATTACAATTCCAGTTATTCAGAAAAAAATGTTAATATTGTCATAGCAAAAAAGATAAATGTAGTCTGTGGAAGAATACTAGATTCTTATATCCAAGGTTCCAATTACATATTTAAAACTTAAGCCTTCTTTTCCTACAAAGTGTAGTAGGTGAATAGCTTCTGAGGGAAGGAGTTGTTTGGAATGCTTTAATATAATTACAGGTAAGTTATGACAAAAATAGGATTTGTCATTTAACTCTCTTGAAGTCTGTCTTAAAGCTCAGGTAGCAAATCATGGGCGTAAATGGAAATGATCTGCAGTGTTTCAAAATTTCCATATTTAGCACAGTGTAGGGCAGTGATTGAAGTATTTTGTGATGAAAAACATACTGCTCTATTTAGCATTATATTAGGATTAGTTAGATTCTGTCAGTCATGAATTTCTGCATAAAACTCTGGTGCCTTTTTTGCATCAAGTTATTTTTTATCCGTCTGTTGCAAGGATGTGCTTTCTGTGGGGTATTTGGAAAACAGTGCTCTTTGGAACAAGGTGACTTTTAGTGGTTGCTTTAAGACATGGCAATAGAAAATGGTTTCTGTTTGTACAGACATTTCAAAAATTCCTCAGTTGTGTAGTATTACACTTAATTGGAGCTTTTTATCCAATACTAAGCATTGAGTATATTTCAGTATTATGGAAGTAGAATTATGTTTGCTTCCATTGAACAGTTAGGAAAATATGTTGCTTAAGTTCTATTTTAATAGATACTATCTGAGAAATTTGCTCTGTAATTTTTTTTTTTTTTTTTTTTTTTTTTTTTGCAACGGAGCAGTCGTTTCTGCAGAATTGATTGCACTAAGAAAAGTCTCTTTGAAGCCTGGGAGTTAAACAAACTCTGTTCAGGGGTGCTGATCATTTATCTATTTGAGTCCACATACAGAAATATGGCTTTCTAATGTTCTCTATAAAGTTCATGTAGTGTTTAAACAGCATGAAGTTAATCTGATTGCGTATGAGTTCAGAGAATGAGCTTCACTAAAACATCTGAAAGAGATTCGTGGAACATTATTTATGGCTTTGTATTTTCAAAATGACTTAACAAATCTAAACCATGTCTAGTTTCTGTGCAAAAGCTAAGAACCAGATGCTGTGTCCCATTTGGCATTTCCATAAACTTCTTCTGTTTATTGGTGGTGAAATCTTCCCCTTTCAGAGACCAATTGAGAGAGGTTTGATGTAGAAATCCAGTCTTGAAAAGGGCAAGAATGGATTATGCTGAAAGATGAGAAGAGCCTGAAACTGTTCTGTGTCTCTTGAGGCTTTAGATGGCTTCCTTTTAATTGCTTTTTTAAAAAATTAGGATGGATTTTTAAGCCATTATCCAACATACATAAATCTGCTTTTGCTTATGTTGGTTCATCTAAGCTGATTTTAAGAATCTGGTATTGGATTTCTGTGTCTGTCATTTAAATACAAATAGATTGAAGTAATCTCTTCTGTTTTGTATATGCCATGAAGTACTTTGAGTTGAAAATCTCATCTCTCTTACATTTTCAATTGCACAAAGATCTTTTTGGGGCTTATTTTCTCTGCTTGTTCCCTGATTAATTTTTCTGTTTTGCAAATAGGAAATTCAATCTTTTTTGTTGTTGTTGTTTCTCCAGTTTTTTATTTATTTGAAAGAAAAATGAGTCCACTTTACTCCTTTTCAAGGGGTAGTAAGGAAGGTGGACAAAAAAGTTAAAATGTGAAAATTGTGAAACCATTTTATCCAGATGTTGTTCCATATAAGAACTTCAATTAAGTTTCTTATTAATTAAGAGACTGAGCTTTTCTGTGCTAGAAGGACCTTTTCTGCAACAACTACACCAACATAGCTCTGCTGAATATTGTCAGAAGGAGAGCTTTCTACTGACCCCGTTTGTGTCAGAGGCAATGCAGATAATCTGACAAAGCATCCTTCTTTTGGCATTGCTGCATTTACACTCTAGTTTTTGCATGCAGACTTCAGGTGGTGTGATTTTTAATATTCCTACTGAACATAATTGCATCAGAAAAACTTGTCAGCATAGTCTCAGCTTATGTTTGCCATTGCTATAAAAGTCAGTTGTAGAAGAACTCATCCTAGAGGATCTGCACTTAGGATCAGTGCTTATGCTTGTGGGAACAGAAGGGGAAAGAGGTGTTTTGATTATTAAAAAATGTGAGTTGTTGAAAACTGTATTTCACTAGCATTGCAGAAAAAAAATTGATGGGCAGACCTTCAAAGATGAGAATGCATTTAGATGTAGATCATGAGGATCTGGTCCAAAATATCTTGAAGTTTATAGAAAGCTTGTCTCTGCCTTCTGTCCATTTGAAAGGTTGTGCTGTTGAATACTGAGGAGTAACAAAGCTTGCAAGCTCTTCTGTCAAAAGAGCAAGTCTTTTGAACTTAGTTGGAAAGGCTGGCCAGTACAAATCTGTTTGTTTCAAAAAAATAGCAAGCCTAGTTTTCCTTTCATCTGAAAGATGACTCAAACCAAAAAATCCTTGAGATAAAACAAATGAATAGAGAGGACTGTGGTAATTAGTTAATAAAGCTGAATTAGTCATGTAAGCTCATGAAGTCAAGCCATACCAAAATGAGGGCATTACAGTGCTTAAGCGGACAATCTGATGCATGGGTGCCATTCTGTATCACTGTGATTGTTTGTTTAATTTCATTTGTAAAGTGCACAGATATGTGGTAGGTCTGAGCTAAATAATTTTAAGCTTATGTGTCTTTGGAGGCTCTCTTGAACAAAGGCCACTGTTTGAGCTGTTCAAATTTGAACTGAGTTCATTTTTCACAGAGATGAAATTACAAAGACATTATTGTATTAGCATGATTACAAGAATAAGCCCACGAATAGTAAACAGTTGTAATGTGTTGCAGTTACTACACAACAGTAAGGAGTTAAGCATGCTTTGGGACACAGGGAATTCTGTTCTTTTAGCCACCACAAAAAACATGCTGAAAAATTAATTCCAAGATCTTAAAGTTACTTAATGGAGAAGAATGGAAAAGTGGACCTCAAAGTAAAACATGTAGTGTTTAAATTTAAAAAATTGAATGGTTATGCAATTTGACACAGTTTTAGCCAAAGCTCTGTGAAGTCTTTCTTTTAGAAGGAAGATGACAGTTTCATTCTGGTTTTATTGGAGAGCTCATCTTTCAGGAGAAGTAAAGGAAGAATGCTGATGCCTTTTTTTTAATTCTCTCAGCTGCTTACTAAGGGGCTGTGTGGAATTGTAATGGACCAAGGAGGAATAATTTCTATTGCCTGAAACAGTACATGTTCCAGTTCAAGACCTCAGCATATCTGTGTGCATGACATTCACAGAAACATACCTTGGAGTGGAGTCATGATCTTTGAAAAACCCTCTGGAGCCAAATTTTGCTTTCCTGAAATCTTAAGTATTAAGATCCCAAAGGTGTTTTGGGAAAAATAAGTGATTTCTTTATCAATTTGAATTCTTTCAATCTAATCTAATTTTGGCAGTGTTTTTCTGGTGCCAAATTCTGCTTGGCATGTGAATTATGATCACAACACGATCTTTGAGCCAGTAGTAGCATTGATAGATTTTTTAAAAAGGCATAAATGTTTTTTTCTCCTTTGCCTTTTTGTCAACAGATGTAGCCGTAAGAATGACTTGTACTTTCTTGTTGATTTTAATCTGCTCAAATAGTATAGAGCTACCTCTTCAATGCACAGTGGATTGACATTGTTTGGCATTCATATGGCTACAAAAAAAGTTAACAGAATTTTCTTGGAGTCTCTTGGTAAAATTACCTATATTTTACTTGATGTCTAGAACTTCCTCTTGCCATCATTTAATATAGATGAAATATAAAGTTGAAATACCATTATGTTGAAAGAGTTGGTTTGACCTTACTGGTAGGAGGGCTCTTGACTTTAAATATTAACTTTGTAAAATATACATATTTGCTGTTGCTAAGCTTTTAGTTGTTCAGGTCTTTTAACACTGACAAATTACAGTTTAAGAATTCCCGTTCAGTTTTCTCACACTTTGCTGTATCCAACAAATGGATGCCCCTAGAAGAAATAATTTTTGTTTAATTCCATGTTGTGCTACTTCATTAGGAAAAGAAAGCCTCCCAAAAGCTGCCAAAATTTGCTGATAGGTTTTGTGCTTAACAAATTCCAAATTCTATAGGTTTCCTTGTTGAAACCGTGTTGCTGCAAACCTGGATGTACTTTAGTTCCAAGATGAGAGGGCACTGAAGGGTGTGCCTTACTTGTGTAGGAGGATGAGACAGAGACATTCATAGAACAAGGAGAGTAATTGTCCAACCAAAATACTTTAACCAATTGTAACTTTTTTTCTGCTTTACTTTCTCTCTTATTAAATGCTATGGTTCTATACCATGCTTGACCTAGCTAACTTTTGACTTGGAGAAGAGGTTGCAAGCCTTAGCAAGTACTGCATAAAGCAGCTGTGCAACCAGAGAACTTTTCTTACCTGCTTGAGCTTTGAGGTTCTAGAATTAATTGATAACATTTTCTTCACTTATGTGTAACTTCTCTAGAGCTGGGTTTTTATTCTGTGAACATTGTTTGTCTTGAAGTCATATCATTTGCAGGGAATCTAAACATATGGCTCTGCTGCATCTGTAGACTTTCTTGGATTATTTTTTGAATGCTTCAACACACTAGAAAAGCATAGGAGGAATTTTAGAGTCAAGTTTAATATCTACCATCTCTATTACATTGTACAACTTGTAGTACCTCTCTTAATGTTTTAGTAATAATGCAGTTTTTTAAGCATATTTAGTTTGTTTGGTTAAGGAAGCGGCTAGCAAAAAAAAAAGAAAAACATCTATTGAAAATCTTCACAAAGTGGTGGAAGAAGTGTAAGGTCAAGCATTCATAGATATTCTTAAAAATCTGGCATTAAAAAGTCTTTGGATGTACTTGCAGACATCTGGATGGAAAGTCGGAAAGTTTGCTTATTGACTTGAAAAGTGTTCCTGACTTTCAGTATGTGGTGGCATGGATAATTTTATTGCCGTAGATGTGGAATAAATTCAACTTTGTAAAAAATTTCAAAGGGTGGATATTTACTGTTCAGTACAACTAAATATTTTTATGTGGGTTAGGGTAGAAGGTCTGATGCTGTCTCAGTTGAAGTTATAAAAACCCGGTATTACTAAGCTCAGTATTATGAGTTATATGATGTGGGAGGGCTTTAATTGCCCCAATCTGTTCTTTATGTCTAAAAATAGTAATAACATTTTTAACAGGCATATAAGGGAATATGGAATCAGTTATAGAGAAACAAACAGATTTCACACAGTGATTTCTCTTTTGCTATGTGGATTAGTGCTAATATCTTAATTGGCCATTTAATGCATAGCTCAGCAAATACTTCCTTCCTCAATGCAAAGCACTTCAAATGTATTTTAATACCACCAGGGGTTTTTTTGTATCTTCGGCCTCTTCTAGTAATTAGCTGTTTAAATACTATTTACAAATATACAATAAGTCTAAATTTGATCTGTTGTTTTTTTTTTATTCAAGCCACTACCAAAAAACATGGTGTCAAGACTATGTGAGTCCAAAAAGGTGTGTGCTGCAGCTGATATGCAACTCCAGGTATGTTTTTTGCATTCTAGTTTCTACTCTTTATTCAGAACTCGCAAAACTTGTTCATATGATTTGACCAAATTTTTTATTTTAATGTAGATGTGTTATCTAAGTATATGCAAATTAATTAAAATTAATTCATTTTTATATTAGTTGTCATGTTTGTTTTTCTGAACATATTCTGTGTTGTCTGCTTAAACCTAAATGCTGATATCTGTAGGAAAATATCGTGAAAACCAGAGGTTTTGAAAATGGTTGGATTATCAGAATTCCCAAATGTGGTTTAAGATTGAATTCTTGAATTAATGGAGTAATTCAAGGAGAACTTGCAGTAGAGGAAGTATTGTGTACCTTGGATCATTAAAATTTAGTAGGACTGCGAGATACAGGCTACCATAGTAAAATCAAGCCAGCAGGTTTATTTACTAGAAAGTGATTTGAGCTCCTTGTCTTCTGTAGCTCCTGATGAAAGTGGCCACTTGTCATATCAAAATGGCTGGCTGAGCTGTAAGGATGTAAGACTTCTCTCTCACAGTGTTAGGAGAAGTAACTAAATTCATAAACCTTTATTTTCTGTGGGTAGGTATGACTGATCAGTCATTTCTGTAAACAATCAGTGATACTGTTCTTCAAAGAAAGTAAAGGAAATTAGTCTTCTATCTAAAATGGTATTTGATCCTTTTCAATCCTGCAACAGCAGTTCTTGGATATGTACAGTAGCATTAGCATCCAGCCAAGTTTTTTTACAGTGAGCATTTGGCTGCATTTAGTGTGCTACAAGTTTTTGCTGTGTGATTTTTGTGATTTTGTTTTCTTCTTTGTTTTGCCTTAAGCCAAAACATATAGTTTTTCCTTTTACAATTAACCTGGTGTTTAGGTGAGATAACTCTGCTAGTACCTTAGTAAAGGTTAGTTACTGAGATGTGGAAAGAAACAAATTTACAGATCTTTGGAATTTTTCCATTTTTTCCCATGGGTGCCTAATCATTGACTGGTGCTGGCAATGATGCAGTGATTAAGCAGGCTGCTTGCCCTCAAATTACTCTTCTGTAACTAAAGTTCAACCAGTTTCAACCTGTGCCAAATGACCACAATGCCACACTGAATAATATTATTCATTTCCTACTTTCAGCACTGTGTTTTTGGAGATTCCAGATATAAAACCTGCAGAAATGTGCACTCATTTCAGAGAGACAGATTGGCAGAGCTGTTCTGTTTAATAATTCAGAAAAAAATATCCCAGAGAAGTTAAGTACATGGCAAATATAAAGCTAATATATTTCTTTGCAGAACTGCATATTGTTACTAATGCAGATTAAAAAGCAAAATATATTTTAGTCTTCAGATGCCGAAGTATATATGTGCTGCTAGTTGTATGCCTGAAAAAACTGTGAATAAAGGTTCTAATACTGTTCCTCCAGACTTTGCAAAGACTGTATTCTATAATGATGGCTAGATGCTATGTTAGCTGTATTTGACCTTTAAAAGAAGAAAAAATGCTGACAAATATTCCAGCAGTGTGTAAAACGCCTGGAGGTTCTTCTGTGGTCTGTTCAGAAAATAAGTCTATTGGCATGTGAAAGTAAGAAATATTGCTGCTTTTTCATAACTATAATACCTCTGAATTTTCTTTTAGGTCATGTAATCAGTTACTCAGAAGGAAAGATAGGAGAGTCCATACATCTTCTCCTAAGGCTTTTGACAGGCAGATTGAATCCCAGAGTCTTTCAGTCAGTAGTAACTTCACTGGAAAATGCCTAAGTGTTTGCATATTAATACTATTAAGCAGACAAGGAGCTAGAAAGAACTGGAATCAAGTGAAATTAATAAATACCAATGTAAGTGCGAAGTAGAGAGGCAGTATGAAAATAAATAACTATTTGATGGCGTTTTTATATTTTTAGGTCTTTTGAGAAATGTGAGAAATTTTCCTGAAATTAGAAATCATCTTCTATCTACTGCTTGATATTAAGTATTAGCTTGCCCCTCAGCAGTATCACCTAAAATCCTGTGGTCCTGTGATGTGTTTCCCTTTCCCATTTCAAAGGCCTGTGTAAACACACAGAACTGTAGTTTGTAGATGGAAATGCATATGGGTATAAAGTTCATCCAAGTTTATTTTCAGGGATGGTTTTTTTAGCCGTGCTGTCCAGGTGGCCTGGCTCATAGCTTTCTTCCCACACTTCACATGTGGCAGGATCAAGGGAGAGCTTATAGCTGCCTTCAGTGACTCATTTCCCTATCACCACATTGTTCTTCAGGCAGAACGTTTCCCTACTTCCTTGCTGTGAGTTGAGCTTTTGCTCTGCCTCCTTGACCACAAACTACTCGACTCCAAATTTCACTTTAGAGAAGGTCCACTGCAGTGCAGATGCAGTTCCTCCATCTCATGAGGAACACTGAAGAGCAACTGCAGACTGGCCCTAGCAAAGATGGGAGATAGAAAAAAGAGGATTAAGGCTGTGCTGATGCTGGACACTAAAGTCTATTGTCAGATGCTGAAGTTACTCATGTTTGATTTGAGTTTTTTAGAGAGGGGAAGTTGGTCTGAAATGACTCCTGCAGAGTTACAAAGGTCTAGGGTGACAGGAGAAAGTGTGCTTTCTAGGACTGTTACATCAGGTAATTTTCAGGTCTGTTCATGATACTTACTGTGGGTCATACTCTCAGTCACCCTTGCTACCATAAATGCTGTAGCTTTTGTTAAACTGTGTAAAAAAAAATGATTGGGATTCTGGTGACTAGGAATGCAAAGCCATTGTAAAGCCTCTTTCTTTTCTTAGATAAATAAGAGTAAAAAAATATTGCAGTTTTTGCAGGGTTGTGTAGGTTTCTCATTATATTATTAGTCTGAACAGATGCTTGCTGCCTATTCTGGGTTTGTAGATGATCAGTGTTGAGTGTTTACATGTCTTGTTCAGTGTTGCTACCTGGGACACAAAACTTGCAATGTCATTAATGGATGATTGTGCAAGTTGAGTCTTACTGACCTCTCTTCTCCTCATTAGCCATGTAAGAAGCAAGCAGGAAATCTAGGAGTAGCTCCTGCAAGTCATGGCTTATTCACCCCCCTACTTAGAACCCTCAGTTTTTCGTGGAAAAAAAATCAATGTGCACATTTGTTATTTGTCAAGAGAACACTGTCAAAGCGTTTATCAGAATCCTGTGTGTTAGAAGACAGTCTATTCAAACAGAAAGAATCTGCTCCTTTAGAAACAGTCACAATTTTGATGAAAATACATGTTGTATCCAGAACAAATAAAAAGATGCTGAATTCTGATAAACTACTAAAGACTTCAGAATGATTTGTACTAAAATTTCATAATAAAGAATCTTTTCTGAGGTTCAGGGGGTTATGTTATTTAGATGACGTAAAACATCCAAACAACCTTTTCTCCATAAAATTTCGTGGTTATAGGTCCTGGAACAGTGTATTTATGTCACTGGGGATGGTATTGCACCCTGGGAGTGTGACTGGGCCTGAATCTCTAGCCAAATTATTTGCTTCATTGCTTGCTCAGAAGCTTCTTGAGGCTCCTTATTGTCAATTTTCCCACGAAGTGTGCCTACCACAGAATGACCTGACCTGAACTCTTCCCTTAAACATCTGGATCCATCAAACTTCTCAAAAATATCTTGTGTTGCACAACAGTGGATGTCCTCTTTTTCTGTCTTTCCTGCACTTCCACAGATTAGGAAATTTTCGTATTAAAAAAAAGGCTGCGGTCATTTTCAGTGATGGCACACACAGAGCCTTGGCACTGTCTTCTGTCCATGCCTGTTTCATGTTGCTGTGCCAGATAACTCTGCTTTGCTGTCTTTGCTTGGAAAATCTTTTTAATGGTGCTGCTCTCCAAACACCTCAGTAATTTGGACATGGAAAAATTGCTTATGGAGTAGCTCTTACTTCCGGCAAAGTACCAACCCAATGCAGTGTGCTTTGAGCTAAGCTTACACTTAGCAATTTATTGCTCTGATGGTGAGAGCTAAAATAAAGGAAAAATCTGCCTTAGTACTACACTGTTGCAGGGCTCTAGCAGAAACTCAGTAGCATCAGCAGCTCTGTGCAATGGACATGGTGCTTTTAGGTCAAAGGTTGGACTTGATAAACTTGGAGGTCTTTTCCAACCTCAATGATCCTGTAATTCTTATGTTCACTGCCTAAGCCATAACTTGTCCCTGCAGGGGTGAGGTGTTCTCATGGCTGTATGTACATGTCTTGAAGTAGCTTATTTTGCAGTGTCCACTTAAATAACTTTAAAATAACTTAAATAAATTTAAAATAGGATTTTTAATAAATCCATTTGAAAATAATTTTTTTGAAGAGGGGAATTGCTGGAGCGCCTTAGGGACAGATCTTAATTTATTTAAAAATGCAGACAATTTAGTACTGCCAGTGTGCTAAGTGACCTAAACATAGATTTATTATAGGGTCATGATGGTGGTGGTTTGTGTACTCCAAAAACCTGTTTCTCTCCTTATATGTTATACAAATAATAGAAGATTTTCAAACCATATATATTTAAACTATTCCCTCTCCCTAGTCCATCTCTCATTCTTTGTGTCTTTTTTGGTTTTCATATGCCAATAACATGTGCCAAAGACAAATGTATTTTCTCTCTTCAGGTATTTTATGCTGTCTTGGACCAAATCTACCACGGTAAACACCCTCTAAAAAAGTCAACCACAGAAATTTTAAAGGAAACTCAGGAGAGAGTTTATGGGTTGCCATATGTACCCAATACAGTGAGTAGCAACAGAGTAACTGTATAAATTGCACCTTTTCTTTGATAGCATATTAGTACCCCTCCCTCTCCCAGACCCTTACCCTGCACACTCATATGCTTATTGCTGTTTTGTTATATTGAAAGAGTTTTCTCTTTCACTCACTTTATTCAGAGAGTATGGTGTTGGAAATATTCAGCCAAAAATCAAAATTTAATTAATGTACTTGTTTCTGTATAGGTATAGTCTTGTAATGATGAACTTCATTACTTTGCCTTTATTTTCTTATTAAGGAAGGCACCAGAAACAATATATTGGAAAGAGGGTTTATTTGAGCTTTTCAAAGGCTGCTTATGAAAGGCAGCAAAACACTGTGCTGCTCATTGGTGTTTGTATACTGTCAGCATGAGAGAAAGTGTGGAGCAGGAATTGGAAGTGTTTTTCTCACTGTATTCCTGTGACCTTTGTCATGTCATTTATCCTTTCACATGTTATCTGAGAGTGCAAAACCCTTGAGTTCTACAGAGCTATGTAATTTTGATCTTTATCACAGCATGCATTTGTTCTGTACTTCATCTGACAGCCAAAGGTACAGTTTGCTTAGACAATAGTCATGGGATTTCCTGGTCTGTGTGAAGCTGAATTGCCCCCTGGAGCCTGGCCCCCCAGTCACTGTTTGACACTGTGTCAGAATACCCAAATCCTTTTTTCTGCTTCTTGGAAAATGTACTTTTCTCCTTAACAAAATGTGTTTTTCCTTCTCAGAGAAGGGTGTTGGGAGATCCATTTCCTCATCAAAACCGTACTGCCACTGCTCACACCTCCAAAAGAGTGTAACATCTTGTAGTGAGGCTATGATCATTATGAAGTGGGACAGCAAGTTTTGGCCTGGAACTCTATCCCAGCAAAATGTACTGTGAACTTCTGAATTGTCAGAAAGTCTATGTTCACATTTGTTGAATGTAGAATTAGTGTCAAGAACTGTAAGACAGTTTAGATTTCAGTAAAACATAGTGAAAAATTGCATTAGAATAACATTAGTACTATGTAGGGTAATTAACGTCTGTAATTTGTCTTGCTGTCATTTGCTGTTCTTTCTTCCAAACTGAAGATACGTTTGCTGTTTAATTTATAGTCCAGATATAAAAATAAAAGCCTTGAAAGTAAAGGTTGGGGATTTTGATTGAAGAGAATATATTTCTTCCTTTCATTTGATTTCACAGCTAGACACTGAAATACAGTAGTAGGGACTAGCTATTATTTTTGTCTGTTATTTGGCTAGGTACATATAGAGGTGGCAGAGAAAACAGAATGTTTTGATTATTTGAATTTTATCTGTTCTCTAAACAATTAGATTCAGTTATGTATTGCTAAGTCAGGCTTCTGTATCTTAAGTTAATGGTGTTGGGTAAGAGTAATTCTTCCTTAGTGAAGATCTTCACTGCATTAATGTGATTTTTCTGTAGCAGCATTGTCTGTCAGGGCTGCAAACATCCGTTATTATCTCTTCCTGATGAACCCTAATTCTCTTTTACTGCTCTTGACAGGCAAGTAAACTTACTAAGTATCCTCTGAATGTACTTGGTTGGGCTTCAGTCTTATTGTGCATACTTATATTCTGAAGTAGAGCCCCAGCATTTGTCTTCAGCAGATGAATTTCTGTCATTCTCAGGCACAGCTCAGATAATAGGACAATTTGCATGTGTCTTTTTGTTACAGTGCTTTCAAAATGAGGCATATAAACTACACCTAGTAAGTAAATGCTGCTGCACCTATGGGGCAAGGTAAACGTAAGCATCATGTGTTATATGCCAACAGTAGGAGGGATAGTGCAAAAGAAGTTCTGTTGAGGGACAGTGCAAAATAAGTCCTGTTGAGGTCTGTATTTGCCATTCAAGCAGGTTTTGCAGGCACTGGGGCAGCAGGCATTGCACACAGTAGTGTTTGCGTTGGCTGTGTTGATGCGGATGGGTGCAGTGCTGGTGCCACATGCAAGGCAGAAAGGCAGTCAGATGGAAGCACAGAGAAACAGCACCCCACTAGACTTTGTTTGTCTGAATAATGCAAATCTCAATTTCTGGCTGGCCATTGCTTATCTGTTCAAAAGTATACAGAGTTTACTGCTGGCTGCTGGAGGATGAAATTCCACTGGGATTTCATTGCTCTGTTACTGAATCCAGAAGCTGATGACTGCCAGGCAGGGAGCAAGGAAATGTATCTGCCTGTTTTTGTAGTGTCTGGCAGTTTTGTTGCCAGAGGAAGTTAGTGTTACTGAGTTTGAAAAATGAATAGCAATTTTGCACAGGTTGGATTCTTGAGTTCTTGTGATACCTTTAAAAAGCAACCAGTCTTCCTTTTGATTCTTCTAAGAAAGCAAGATAAACAGAGTAATACTGACCATGCGTTTTCCAGCCATTTCCTCCTGAGGATGTGGTGTCAAAATCTCTGCGCTGTGGGTAATTCAGTACTCTGCTTTTGCTCCAAACTTTTCTTCAAATCGTAGCTTATGTCTTATCTCTTGTGAAGTCAGTTTTCATTTATTATGGCCTGCCTTGCAGTTGATGATACTGTCTGCTTTTAGAGTGTCTCCCCTGGTCTCCCTTACCTTTGTCCACAGGATGCCCAGAGAGGCTTTTGAGCATGTATCAGGTGACCCTTTGATCAATCTGAGACGTGATCAAAGTTTCTCCCCATAATCTGTTGCTTACTCCCCTCATGTCCCCCAAGTTCAGACTTGAAAACTACTTTCCTTTGAGAGAGTCATCAAAACTTAATGATATGCCATTGCTAGTCTTTCGCCAAGCATAATAATTCGTATCTCCTGCTGGGGGCTTGGGTCAGTATTGTAACAAAAAATGACACACAGGGTAAATAGACTCCGCAATGATAGTGGAGTTTGCAGCCTCCTGCAGTTACAGGAAAGAGCTCTCAATAATGAAGTGGTTGTACAATAAACACCAGCTGCCCAGATCATCATACCCGTATTTTCTTTGTGAAATAGTTTGAGTTATTGATTCTTATTTTCAGAAAATTATTATAGACTTATATATTAATTGTCTGTCCATTATAGTAACCTTTTCTAATCTGGAATTTTGGTGGGAGATGCTGGTTTGACTTGTGACTGTGAGGAAAAACGGTTTTGAAGAGTGAGGCATAGTGAATCTGCGTTCTTTTTTAGATCATTGCCAAGTAGTCTCTCTTGCATTTTTAAAAATTACGTGGTCTTCCAGTTGGCTTTTCTTCCAGAAACAGCTGAATTTCTTGTGTGATACTTGAGTACAAAGTGCGATGATGGAATTAACCCACACACATCATTATAATTACATTTGATAGGAGGCAACATGTTGGTATGTAGGCTGTCTTTGATATTTTTTGGAACACTGAATAATTTGCTATGTGCCTTTTTGTTTTAGCGTATTAAAAATACATATTACTTCAGAAGGACTACCTTTACTGATGCCATAAAATGGGCATCGGGTTACAGGTTTAATTATGGTTATATAGTTTTGTCCAGGATGCAAGTTTCTTTGGCAGCATGGTCTGTGGCTGCTGGTGTTTGGAGAGACCAAAACACCTGTGAGACCAAAAATATTAGCCAGCCAAGTTTGCCAGCAGAAGACAAGGCAGGTATTGTGAGAGATACCCTAGAGCAAAGACATGTATGAAAATGGTGTATCACCAATGTGATTGTTAGTCTGTCTTCTTCCTGCAGCTGGGGGGACTCTGCCCAGACAGGGATCCTGACCTTGGAAGGCTCCACCTAGGTCCTTGTCTTAACTTGCTGTGGTTGTGTCTGTCATGTTCCTGACAAAGAAAATCAATGGATGAGATGCAACCTAACATTTAGAGTGCTTGCTCAGGGAGGCTGTGAGGCGCTGCAGGAAGATGTGGCTTGCCATGGGTGCTGAAAACCCAAGTTTTCCTTTAACAGGGAACATGCAGAGGCATCTGGGTGTTTGGTCAGCTGAAGAGGAGTTGGTGTCAATAGACAGAACTGGCTTCTCTACAGAGAGAAAATAATTTCTGCATCACACAGGGTCGCCATGAGCCAAAGCCTCTTTTTTTGTTGTTGTTGTTGAAGAAAACCCATGTGCAAGGGAGTACAGTTTTAACAGGCTTATTCCTGAGCCTACTGAGGGCTGGCTGGCAGTTTGGGTGAAACATCTCGGTATAGAATCTGCCGTCTGGATCCTTGTGGCATCTGTTGTCTTAGGATTTCTTGTTAGGTTTTTGGAGTGACTTCTAATGTGCAGTTATAAATAACTGTTTCTGTATAAAATTTCATGTGAATATCAGTAATGCATATAAAAAGAATAAATAGTCAGACTGAGCAAGCAATGAGGCAGCTGGCTTAAAGTAAATAAGTGATAACCCTTAACCTCTGATGGTAAAAGTGGTTTTGAATTCTGAAAACTTTACTCAAGTGGTGAACATAAATCTTAAAATTATTGGTAAAGGAAGGCTAAGTAGTGGCTGCCTATTAAATTTTAAATTGTAATTTCACTTCATACTTATTTTATTTAAAACCTTCAAAAATTTATTTGAGATTTATTGAACTAAACTATGATGTAACCTTAGAACCTAAGCAAAACTGAAAGCTAGCTTAAAGGAAATGTAAAAAAGCCAGCTAAATGGTAGAATGGGTGCTACTGGCAAAGAGCTTTAAAAAAACCAATTCTGGGTGGCAGATGAGGGAATAAAATTTATGGTGCTAATCAGTAAGATGCTAAAAAGAATTCAGTGAGAGAAAGAGCCTGTACATCTGAATATCTGAGAAAGGGAGGTTATTAGAAAAGTAAAAGCCATATAAAAGTGTGAAGAACGGAGTACAGGGTAAGTTCTAAAGAGCCAGAAGTAAAACTGTGGAAGTTTCAAGCAGCTTAGAAACCAAACCCAGCAATAACGATTAAAAACAATGCAACAGAAAGAGGAAAGCTGCCAGATATTTGTTGGAACTGGAACATAGCTAAGTATGATGATTCAAAAGACATTATGTAGTTATTCAAGAGACTGAACCAAGGATACAAACCATCCTGATACAAAAAAGATTTGGCAGTAAAGGACCAAGTCCTTTAAAACTTTATTAAGATAAAAAAAAGAAATCATTTTATGACTAGAGATAATTACTAAAATAATGCAATAATTCAGAACAAAAAAGGCTAGAAATGCTGAGTTGCAAAGTAGGTTGCAAAGCAAAGAGAAGGTAATAAAATTCCATAATTACTGAAGAAGCAAGAGGAGAGTGGGTGAAAGAACAACAATAAATGTCAAAGACAGCAGTGATATTCTATTCTGCCTCAGCATTTTTTGAAAAATAAGTGATTTTTGATTAAGTAAGTAATACATGTAATTTTTGAGATGGATTGAAACAGTACTGAGATTAGGGAATACAAGAGAATAAATTAGATTTAGTCTGATTGTCAGAATATTTAAGCTTGTCAAAACAGTCGGTGACTTGGAGGAATTATCACTCACAAACTCAGGAAAAAGTGGTGTTATCATGATAGCTGATCTTATGAAGGGAGAAGAACTTGGGAACTGTAGACTAATTGTTCAGATTTTGTCACTCAAGGAGGAGTAGAAGCAATTATTAAGCAGCTCATAGGTACCTTGAGAATAATCAAGTGAGCAAAATAACCCCAGTTTTGTGAAGAACTGCCTAAGATGAAAAAAATCCGCTTTCTTCTTAAGATATTGATTGGTCTTGGAAACTGGAAGTAAGTAATTGATAGCATAACTCTATGCTTAGCAAGCTTTCTGACACTTGCAAATCGTAATTGTACAACCAAACTGTAGATTTGTGACTGAGTCAACGCACAGAAAACATAACTGACAAAGCAGGTGAATGCTTAGTTTCAGACAGGGACATTTTAAGTGGACATCACCAGGAATCTGTCCAGAAATTACTGCATTCTATGGTTTTGTTAATGATTTAGGTGATAAATTATTTATAGAAACTCCTTCAGTTGGCAAATGTTGCAGAAATTTTAAAAAACAGATTTTAAATTATCCAAGGAATTTGGATCACTGTGGTGTAAGTCAGGCAAATGGTGCAGAAGGCCAGCTTGGCTGATCAGGAAAATCCTGTTTGAGCTCAGGAGGAAAAAGAAACAGTATGGTCTCTTGAAGCAAGGTCTGGCTTTGCAGGAAGAGTACAGAGCTGTGATTTGTTTATCACAGAATAACAGAATGGTTTAGGTTGGAAGGGACCTTAAAGATCACCCAGTTCCAACCCCCCTACTGTGGACAAGGACAGTTTTTACTAGACCAAGTTGCTCAAGGTCCCTTCCAAACCTTACCTCAAACACTCCAGGGCACCCACAACTTCTCTGGGCAGCCTGTTCCAGAGTCCAGCATCTTTCAGAGTAAAAAATTTCATCCTAATATCTAATCTATACCTGCCCTCTTTCAATGTAAAGGCATTTCCCCTTGCCCTATCACTACAGGCTCTTAATAAAAGTCCTTCTCCAGCTCTCTTGCAGGCCCTTGTAGGTACTCTAAGGTCTCCCTGGAACCTTCTCTTCTCCGGGTTGACCAACCCCATTTCTCTCAGCCTTTATGCAGGGAGAAGACACAAATTGCCAAAGCTCAATTAGAGTTGAAACTGGCCAGTGTTGCTTCAGATAACAAAAAGGGCTTTTTAAAGAATGTTAGTAGAAAGATGAGGTTTCAAGAAAATTTTGGGCTTATACTTGTTGAAGATGGTCATCTGACTAATAGGATGAAGAAAAAGCAGAGTGATTCAATGCATTGTTTTCCCTCAGTCTTTAATGCTAGTAATAGACCTTGGGCGTCCAGTTCCCAGAGGACCATGAGTGCAGGACCAGTGATTTCCCATTGGTGTACACTGAATGTTCACAGGTCTCAGGGCCTGGTGGGATTCATTGCAGAGTTCTGAAGGAGCCAGTGGATGTCATGGCAGGACCCTTCTCAATCATTTACCAAAGGATAGTTTGCACTGGGAAAACAATTTAAGTAATAAGGATTTAAAGAACAATAAATGCCCAAAGAGTATGCTTTTATACGTGGGATGCTGAAAAGGAAATTATCTGTGGTTTTTTAAATATATTTTAATATTTGGTTTGGGGGAGTTAGCAGTAGTAGTATTGTGTCCAGTAGGTATCTACCTCTTAAAAAAATCTAGCGAAAATGAAAGAATTACAGAGAAGCAGTTTTGGAAAGATACTAGGTTTTGAACCATGAGCTATGAGGAAAGTTAAGGAAATTGAGCTTTTGGCTAGCAAAGAGAAAATTATATGAGCACACGAGTGGTATTGAAAACCTTTATGAAAAAATTATTTGGAATTGAAGCTGTGATTATTTGTTTCTTATTAATGAGCAAGTAGAGGGGGAAGATGATATAATTGATAGCAAATGTGATTATGGTTAGTATCTAATCTTTTAAAGTATTGTTAATTTTTTCCCTTGTTTGTTGAAGAGGGAAGCAGACACCCAGTATGTCTTGCATCTCTCTTATAGGCAGTTTTAAAGAAACCACTGTTGTAGATCACAGAGACATAAGTTTCATAGTAAAGCCAAGAACCTTCATAGAGTATGGCTTTTCCACTTTTTCTCCCTCTTCATTTACTTGAGAGGTCCTGATGTTGCTCATATTCCACTTTTTTGAGTGTTTTGAAGAGAGATGAAGTCATATGTTATTACTCAAACTCTTGAAGTTTGTGTATCCCCTTCAAGGTAATTTTTTACCTTGCCATGTTGGAAACTAAAGTTGTTTATGCAGAGTGCAAGTCCCTGGATTAGTTTTCATATGAGCCTTCTTAAAAGTATACTGTAAAATCAAATTGAAGTGTCTGAGTCTGAGGAAAAGATTAATAAAGGAGGGCACAGTGAACTCTGGGGAAGTAATAGTTCTGTAAATAATTAATAGCTAAAAGCAGTTTCAAAAAGATTGGTGCCCTGCTGAGGTCAGTATTAAAGTAGATGCTGGGACTTTCAAAAGCTCTTAAAGTCACCTTTCAAGGTTTGTTTAGGTTTCTGTCTTTGTGGAGTTGAGTTCATTTTATGATAAAGAAAATGCTGATAGCAAATACTGTTAAGATTTGTTTTCCAGTGGTAACATGACACCATTCACTGGGCAACTATCTACAGCACTAGAGTGTTTACAGCTGTCCTAAGATATGAAGCACTTTTAAGGAAATTCTTTTTCCAAGTGCTAGCCCCATGAAGCTCGAACGTACTTTAGTGATGGTATTTACCATATTTACCATGTGGTAGAGCATTTTAAGGAACAGTGCAGGAAGTAGTTGCATACGTCTCCTGTTAACATTTTGAATATATTTAGATATATCTTACATATATATGAAAAAACAGATAGCTTCATCTAGTTTGCTATAGTTCAGTTTTTCATGGCTCACAAATCCTTTTCCCCCCTGGGATTGCAGTACTGGAGTTATATTTGACTGTGATAGATACAACTGAATACATCATTGCCATAAACACAGCCTAGAGAGTCTGAAATGAAATTCTCTTCAAATGCAGCAGGAGACTGTCCTTTCTATGAAAAGTCAAAACAGAAAAGAACAAGACAGAGGAAATATTAGCACCCTTGCTTCACAGAAGGTGGCTGAGGGGGGGTGAATGTAATTTTTTAAGTTCACAATGCACTTGTGCCAGATTAAGGATTAGAATCATAATCCCTCAAATCCATCCCTTAATCTAGAACGGCTCTAGCAAAAGATAGTAAATAAATGGTACTGTAAAAAGGTGGTGATTTCATCTTCCAGTGTTGGTTCAGGTAATTTAGTTGGTTAAGTTGTACTTGCAAATATATTTTGCAGTTGCCACACACCTTAAGATATTTTTCAGTTTTTGTAAGGGCTTATCTTAAGCAGCATTCATGATGTTTATTTTAAAATAATAGGTCAATACTTAAAATCAGGTTTAATTGTAAAAGTAATTTTAAAAATTTGAGCTTCTGTGCAAGTCTGTACCCAGAGGAAACAGTGGTGATCTGATTCTACTTATGAATTTAAATCTTAGGCAATAATAGAAATTATTAATTGTAATTGAAGAGGGGGTATTGCATGTGTGTCTACCTGTGTAGAATTACATGGTATGACATGAAGGATTTGTTTGAAAATTGTATGTTTGCAAATTCTGTATATTTTACTTTAAAGACTAGTTACAATGTTTACGAGTAACACTGTCTCTTAATTTGTCCAAATAAGATCACTTAAAGGACACAATAAGGAATCAATTTTTATATCTCTGTGTCTTTTAAAGATTGTGAAGCAATGGAAATCATACATACAGATTTTTGATGTCAGTATTCTTTATTATCTCCCACATCCCCCTTCCCTCAGTCCCTTTCTGGGGAGAAGACAATATAGAGTAAATAGTTCTAAATTATTTTGCTATAAGCAGCTCAAATTCATGAATAGTTTATAAATAAAAATGAAATATTTTTCTTTAAGCAATTCAAAGACCATATGGTACATATCTGAAATCACCTAAGTGGTTAATTGCATGTTAAATTCCTTTCCTCTTCCTAAGTGTAAACAACTGCAAAAATATTTACATTCCCTGCCTTGCTAGATTTATTTATCATTTTATAATAAAAACATGGAAGTGTTATAAATTGAAATCTTAAACTCTTGCTTGACTCGCTTTCTGAAATGTCATCGGTGTCTCTGGTTTGGTTTACTTTGTGTTCTCTCCATTCCTAACACAGAAATGCACAGCCCTGGAAAACTGAAGAGTATTGATACTAAGTGAGTTAGAGGCACAGCACGAGATGAGGTTTCTTGAAATTAGTTTTCTGTTATTTTAAGCAAGATTAGAAACTGCAGGAAAGAAAGTGGTTCTTTATTGCATTGTATTATTATTGTGAAACTCCAGAAGGATGATGATGTAATTCTATAAAACTTAGAGGGGTTCAGGTCAAAAATACAGAATGTGAGTTGACCAAGCAAGCCGCTGCATACGTATGGAGAGAGTTGTTTCTACAGTCGGGGAGTGCTCCAGCTTTTCCCCAGAGGTAGCTACTGGCACAAACGGTCTGCAATCTGCACTCCGATACTCATTAAACCATTTCATCAAGTGAGAATGAGTCGAGGACATCTTCAAAGCACTGGCTAATGTGTGCTTTTTTGCATGGCAGAGCAGTGTTGTCCTGGATTTCCACTGGCGCTGATAAACCTTGGCCTCAGCAGAGGGAAATAGCCTGTGCTGATTCCCATGCTAATTGCCGTTCTCTCCTGCCTCCAAGTAACCAGAGCCTGCAGCTTCCCCTTGACTCTCAGGAGTTTTCCATCCATGCTGATAGCTAAATTCAAGGGCATTAGGAGCAGTAGTATCAAGTTAGTGCCAGACACAAGGGGTTCTCTACCCAGTAGCCCCTGAAGCAGATAAGTTGGCTGCTCCTCTGTTGGGTTTCCTGCCAGAATAAAATAATATATAAATAAATATATAAATACATAAAATAATTTAATTAAGAAGTGGGAGGGCACCAGATATCATCTCCGTCAAATATTGTTCTTCATGGAAACAATTCAACAACGTGCTCATTGATGTAATTACTGTAGCACACATTTTATAATTAGAAGTCTTAAATGACAAAAATACTTTCCTTAATTTAGTATTGGGTCTTTTCAGTTTCTCATTTGTGTTTTTGTCTTAAGATGCAAAGCAAAATGGACATAAATATACTTTGAAGTACCTAAAGTCACAGCAGAAACTGTTAGAAGAACGTTTTGAAAAGTCCAAGCAATAGTCAAGAATTTCTGTAGGATTTGTTTTCAAAAGATGTAGTAGGATCTTGTAGCACTGATTCCTGATGTAATTAGTGGAGGTCCCCAGAACAATGTTTACCCACACTCAAGCAAAAGCTAGCTTAGTATATATTAAGCTACCTATGGATTTTCTTTCAATTTTGTCTTTTTACCATCACATCTAAACTTTTATATCAGATTATTTTTGTGACAATATTAACAGTTCTAAATTTAAAATTCAGATAATGGAATCCTGAACTAATGTAGCCTTCAAAATAGTTCAGTTTAACTAATCCTACCGTGTTGTTAAAATGAATGAAGTGACTTAACTTTTGAATAGAAGATAGAAGGTGTAGTAAATTATTCCGATTTCTCCTAAAGCAGTAATCCTATCCTCTCAAAAGGTAACAGGATAAATATTTCTGTCCTCTGCTATAAAGGAGGCCTATGTGACTAGTTTGGGCAAGACACATAGGTAGCTAAAGTAAAATGAACTGAATCTTACCCTAAGAATGTACTCTTGAAGGACTTTAAAAAAAGTCCTGATAAGGTGTAAGAATACAAAAGTATCAGTAAGGTATTTTTGGTTTTACATGATGGGGTGGAAAGCCATTGCACGTGGAATTTTGGAAATGCTTCAGACATGGTTATAAGAAAAGATTTATAATGTTGGTGGAAAAAAAGCCTGTTTAATAACAGCAGTGGATCAGTCACACACCTTTTTTGCAGTCTGTTGTGCTGGATAAAAAGCAGGCATGAACATGACCTGTGGATGGCATATTATCATAACCCATGGGCTATGCTGTAAAATACACTGTTTTATAAACTCCTGGAATGGGTTCATGGAACTTTTGAAGTAACCGATTACTCAGAGTCTTCATTAACTTTCTAGCTGCTTACCAAAAATATAACATTTAATAAGGAGATTGCCCTAGTTCTATATGTCTAGCCTTTACCTTGTCCAAAAGGGAATTTGATATGTCTTTTTTTTTTTTACCTCTAATGGAGAAATGACTCCTCACTGGAAATAACACAAGAAATCAAATCATCTTGCATCTATAGCTGAATTTATTAACACAGAGAAATGGAGTTTTATGCTAGAAGGTCAATAATTTAGTTTAAAATACATTTACAGTGATGGGGGTGTCTTTTTATTCATCATAAGACTTTTTAATGGAGCAGTAGCCATTCTTGGGTTTTTTGCACATTTTATTGCCTAGGTTGTAATCTCCTCTGTATGAAGTAGGAGAGGAAGAGTTGGGTTTTTTGGGTTTTTTTTAATGCGGGCAGGTAGCTCCTTGTGAATTAGGGTAGAGGATGGGTGTTTTAATGTTTAAATATATTTTAATAGGTAGCTAAGTCCAGTCTTGGAAAGTTAATTGTTGGGATGACATAGAATTAGAAAATGTACTTGAGTAATGTAATAGGTTTTGGATAATATTGAAGATTGAGAGTTCCTGATCAGGAACTTTGTATGAGGACTGGGACAAAAGTAGTGACAGGGAATGATGACATGCTAGAGTTATTCATGCTCTAGAGTGGAGAAAATCTGTACTGGTTAAAAAATAGAAAATTAAATCGAATATAGGCTTCAAAGTTCAGTAGGGAATAGCTCTGTTTGTTGTTGGTTTTCCTTTACTGCTGTTTGCAGTGGGAGTACAATCTTAGTTTCAGTTTGACTCATCCTCCATTTCTGTTTTGGGTACTATCCTGTTCTAAATGAATTTTTGAAATTTCAACTTCATCATATTTGCAAGCCTCCCCACATGCAGTAAGAGAGATGAGTAGTGGCATTCCTTGGTCTTTCTATATCCTTTCCTTTTCTCTTTTGAAAGGAAACAACGTGAAGTTTGTCAGCAAAGCAAAGACAAGGTCAAACAAAATTAAGCAGAGGATACTGAGGGCTGTTGTAGGTGCAGACTTTAAAATCAAGCTTTTGGTCTTGGACAGCTTGGTGAGAAGTTGTTCTTTTCTCCTTGCTTAATTGTGATATAGAGTTTCAACAAACCCGATGAATGGAACAGTTGATCAACCTGGAAGTGCAGATGAGCTGTTTTAGGTGCAGACCATTAAATGCCGAGAGCATTTCAGTGAACAGTGTAATCTGAGGTTTCAGGGAAGACATACCGTCATAGTTACAGCTTATGTGATTATCAAAGTAATTCCTTTCTGTTGGGAGAGGTAGAAATATCCTTCACTATGCCAAACTCCTGGAAATTATTTTTGTTTGTAGCCTAAAAACCATTTCTGAGTATGCGAAACCAATTCATCAGTAAAGTTTTCCACATTCCAGAGAGAGAGTTGAAACTTCTAATCATAACTTTAAAAACTTACTATAAAACAAACTGACGTGTTTTCCTGCTCAGTCTTCTAAAAACGTAGTCTCTTTGCTCTGTTTCAAAATGTGCTTTTAGCTTAATGATTATGGTTATAATTAAGAGACTAGTTAGAAAAACTATAGCTATAAAGCATAAACGTGGCAACCAAAACACCTTTGAAAGCAAACTGGAGACTCTGTCCAAGCCGAATGTTTTAACACACTTGCATTACAGTGAAATACAGTACAGGGCTTTACCTTAAAAAAAAGAAAAAAAGTTAATAGTTTTTAAGAATTTGTACCATGCAGCAATACCCATAGGAAAATTGAAGACTGAAGACCTTTTTTTATCTCATTTAACCCTGCTACTCCTACTTTTAAGTAGTGGTATAGCTGGCCACCCATGGCAAATTCCATTTGTTTTGGACACCTGTCGTAGGGTGGAAATAATCATCTTGTAAAATGTCGGTTTTGAATGGCTGAACTACAGCTAACTTTGAGAACTTCATTTGTAGGTGTTGCTCAGGAAAAGGAACTAGCAACTTGCTTCTCATCAGCTGTTCCAAGTCATTTAGATTATGAGGCACCATTTGTTCCCTTTTCTTTTAAGGAAAAAAGACTAAATAAAAGCCAAATGCTTTCTTTTCCCACCTTCTCAGTTGGTCATTTTTTTAGAAAACACATACATCTTTTTGGGTAATGGAGAATAAGATGATAATCAGCACTTTCTTGAATAAAGAAGCATAGTTTATTTCAACTGTAAAAAATAAGGACTTTGTTAATTACAGTGTGATAAAGAATCCCAGTCAAAGACAAATAGTTTTGGAAAATTACAAATGTCCTTTCACTTTTTTGTTTGCCTTTATCAGAATTTCAGCCACTGACTGTAGGATAAGAACAAGCATCTCACAGCCTATGGATTTAAATTTAAAACATCTGTTTTATTACTTTATTGTTTATCTTTTAGTTCCTCTTGAAAACTGTTTATTGTAGTACCTGCAAAAACTATGACAACTGTCATATCACAAGAATGTTAGGAGCTTTGACTTTGGGTAGGAGGACATATAAGGTAGGGCACTTTTTGGCTCTTTGGTTTCCTCACAGCCAGCCAGGGCAAAGGAAGTTTCATACTCCTGCCTTTATGCAGTCACCCATTCTTATTTCAAAAAATATGCCAGAATCTGTTGGGAAACAACATTGTTTCAGTTTGGTCCTGTTTGCTTTTACACATCACACTGGAGAGGTGATGAAATCTTCATCCCTGGAGACTTTAGACAGAGCCCTGAGAAATCTCTCCAAAGCTGGCTTTGCTTTGAGCAAGGGTTGGACCAGATGACCTTTGGAGGTCTGTCACAATTTAAATTATTCTGTTGCAGTCAGGGAAATAAAAATTAAAAAATACTTTGATTTCTGTGAGGATAAGGCTGATAAATTCTTATAAGTTCTGATTTTCTTTGCTAAGAAACATAAGGAAACAGTCAACATTAAACAGCATTAAAAAATAAGTCTGTCATCACTTGAATGAGTCATAAAGTGACAATAAATTAGTCATAAAGTAACAATACATGAATGAATAGCAATATAATTGTGGACTATAATATGCTAAATATATATGCACTTAAAAATGTGCAGACAAATCTGTGAATTATGCATTGCATGTGGATAGAGTTTGTGTACCTCTAAGGTTTTTGGCACATGGAAAACTGTATTTTTTATAGTATTGAACCTAAGTTCCAATAACCATTTTGTTTGTGACAAAAGTTTATAAATTGAACTTTTGTGAGTGTAACACTGGACTTGCCCACATGGAAAATTATAAAATACTGTGTTACTTGGAACAAGGTAATTGTGGGGTTTTGTTCAAGACCAGTAGAACTACACAGCTATTATCAGATATGAGTAATTTATTTTACTGCTTGATTTTCTCCCCTTCTGACCCTGTTTATATATAATTTCAATCCCGATGATCAGTGTACTGGATATGCAGCAGTTAGGTTGAAAAATGCTTCTTCTGATAAAGGATTGTTCATTCTGGGATTTATTTCTGGTGGCTTTTTTTTTTTACTTTTTTCTTATTTGTTTATCATTAATAGTGTCAGATTTCTTCCATCATACATAAGAAAATGTTGAACAATTTAAAGAATTTAAAAGGTAACCTGGGGTTTGGGGTTTTTTTTCTTACAGGCCTGGCAGCTGCGATTCAGTCACCTCGTGGGTTACGGTGCCAAATATTACTCCTACCTCATGTCCAGGGCTGTTGCCTCTATGGTGTGGAAGCAGTGTTTTGCTCAGAACCCGTTTGATAGGTAAAAATGGAGAAATGTTAAATAGAATGAAATGCTAGTTGCTTCTGGAAAATATGAAACAAATGAGCTTGGTGGGCTTTTTTGATCCAAATTAATTGTTGGTGTTTTTCTTGATTTTATGAGGATTATAAAGCAGGAAATAAGCACGCATGTGTGTGTATATATATGTGTGTGTGTATGTGTGTGTGTACTTTGGTACATGTTCATTGGTGCAAAAAAAATGGTGTCTGTTTTAAAATACAGGTCTGTCAATTGGGAGGCACTGAAATCCCTATTTAGACATAATTAGAGAGCTTGAAATTCATAGATGCCTAATTGCTTGTAATTTTCTATTGAAATTAAAGCAACTGTGGGTATTAAACAAGTTTCATGTCACCAACTTCAAAGCTAAGTATAGCTATCCTACTCATTTTGCTTTGTGAAATTAAGAAGTTAATTGTGAGGTCACAAACTGTAAGCGTTCTTACACCTTTGCTGAATGTTCAGGACATTGTAACAGAGCAACTTCTCCCTTTGGCACAATGAAGACTGAAATGTTGTTCACAAATTCACTTCTGTAAGCACCAATACACACTCATATGTATAAAATTTGTCTAGTTCAGTTACTCATAGTGTGATTTTTAATGAAATTTGAATTAGAGGAGTCAGCATGACATCAGTTGTTTTGGGGTGGAAAATTAAATTTGGTCTCTGTCTGTGAGTTCTGTAGAGATCCTAGAAGCGAACCTGAGTGAAGGCTGGACAGGTGGTGTTTGCAGATGGCTCTAACACCTGTGTTTCTCCAGGGCAATGGGGGAGCGCTATCGTAGAGAGATGCTGGCACACGGCGGTGGAAAGGAGCCCATGCTGATGGTTCAAGGTAGGAAATAAACTATAACTGTTTTATTCCCTTGCAAAGGGAAGAAACTTAACTGCGTTTCCCAATTTGGTCTTTTTAGTTTAATTATGATTTTCACTGGATTTATGGAATAAAAATTTGGTAAGTGGACTGGTCATCACCTTTGTGTCATGGTCAGTAGAAATCCTTGTGGTACATGGAGTATACACAGATAGTCGGGCTGAAGTGTTGGAAAGGTTTGTATTACAAGGCTGTCTAAAGAATTCAGAATAAACTTGAAGGAAGATAGATTACATAATTTTTGGATACAGTAAAGTAGTAATTTTTCCATACATGGAATTCGTATCTCTGGTTATTTTGTATAGGAGAAGTTGAACTTGGTTTGGCCACATCATTGCAGTGTCATCAAAATATCTTTGGCTGTATCAGTACTTTGAGTGTACATTTTCATGAAATGCAGCTCTGACAGCTATAAGAAAGAAATATGGTTCATTATTCGTCTCACTACCATATTTGCCTTCTGAATCTGTAAAAAGAACTTCCAAAAACCATTCATACCCATCGCAAAAATACTGTGTGTTCATACATTAAAAACAGAATGCTAGGAAAATGAAACAAGTTTGAGAAACTGCTCATCTCAAATCTATCCATGAGATCAGGATAAAGACTTTCCTGTGTAATGTTACAGAATTCAAACCAAACCTTTTTGTGTTACTTTTGCTGTTCCTAAGATGAGCACTTGCTAAATCCTTCATCCTTTCAATTTTCTCTGAAATTCTTAATATTAAGGATGAGTATGAATTCACTGGCCTCTGTTCACTTTAGCAGACTGAAACTTGTGGGACTTTTTTCTACAGATAAGGAAGACAGTGGTAATGTGTCTGCATTTCATCATGAGATTGGCACAGTTTCATGACTGGAACATTTCAGTTCTTTGACCCATCTGTTTATATTTGAGGCCATGACCTCTGCTCTCCTTAGACTCATCATATATTAAGCAACTATATATTCTTTAGGTTGTCTGTTTACATTTCTGATCTAGAGGGTTACTTTTCATTCAATATGACTTCCCAGAGTTATTTCTCTTTACTGTTCTTGAAGAGTTTGTGTTTGCAACGTTGAAAAACTGTGGCCCAGAACTGTGGATTAAAAAGTTGAAAGACAGGGATATGTCTTTACAAGCATAACCAATTTTTACATTTTAAGTCATAATGGTGGAGAAAGAAAAAATTGTTTTAAAGTCCACATGTGTTTATGATCTCTTTCTGGGATATATTCTTAATTTTACTGAGCATTGATTTTTCCTGGAATGTCCTAGAAGCTATGTTGAAGTTGCTGGCAGTGTGCTTCCTTGAATCAAGTGCTGTTTGAATGAAGTTTCAAAATTCGTCTGTGGATGGTCTTACAGAAAATCTGCGGAAGTAAAACTGCCTTTCCCCCTTGCATGTGATAGGATCTTATGGAAGACAGTGTCAAAGGGCTCACTGAAGTCCAAGGAGGTGATGTGCACTTCTCCCCTTTTCTGCCAGGCCAGTTATTTAAAGTTATCAAGTTATTTAAGCATGACTTGCCTTTGGTGAATCCATGGTGACTATTCCTGATTTTTTTTGCTGTTCAGGAGTCTGAAAACAGTTTCCAGGATAAGCTGGTCCACCACCTTCTTAGGGACTGAGGTGAGACTGACCAGCCTCAGTCCCCTGGGTTCTGGTGCTTGCTCTTCCTGAAGATAGACACGACTTTTGCTTTTTTCCAGTCTTTCGGTACCTCTCCTATCTTAATAGATTACTGAAAGTCGACTTGCAATGCCCTCTTGTCAGCTCTCCTAGAACTCAGGGGTACATCCCTCCAGCACCTGTGGGCTTGTTTATGTCCAGTTTTCTCAAGTGTTCCATGATCTGATCCTCTTCCACTAAGGATACATCTTCCTTGCTTCAGATTATCTCCCTGGCCACTTTGGTATTCTGAATTTCACTTCTACACTCTTTATACAGAAATCTTAAAAGATACTCAAGATCAATAACCAGTGTTCATCAGCAGATTCTTGGTCTGTGCGTGTCATGATGTTCATTTGTACACAGTAAAAAAATTCACAAACATGCTTGAACAACTCCCTGAAGAATGGAATCAGGGTGACTCAGATGTTTTGACAAGACAGTAGCTTGATTGCTGATTTGGGATTATTGGAAGCTAAATCATAGAGCACACCTGATCAAAAAAGTTATGGTTGTATTTGATTGGTCTGTATTTATTACCAAAAGTGAGAATTTATGGAGAAAAGTTAGAACAATTTAATTTGTTTAGGTTCAATCAGTTTCTGATTCCTCTATTCCTCTTGCTGCTTTTTTTTTTTTCATTATAGATACTCGAGAATACTGGATTTCTGTCTCCTGTTGGTTTCCATCAGTTGCAAAACTGTGCTCGCATAGCAAATAACAAAACATATCTGATTAATGACAGATCCCACTAAACTTTAAAGCTTGTTGATTTTACTCTTCTGCAGAGAAACAGTCCAGATTCTGTGCTCACTAGTGCCCTGTTTCAAAAAGTTCTTTAGGTTATTTCAGATGGTTTTTTATGTGGGCTTGCACATGTCTGGCTTTCGGATGTGCATCTGCAGCCTCACCCTTGAAGTGCTTCCATACCTCATTGTGAAGTTAGCCATGTTTATTGACTGTTTGATAACAGGTTACTTCACGAGCACGTTTCATTTATGCAGTTTCTTTGTTATGATTCTCTTCTCAGAAGCAATCTATTGTCTTTCTTTTGTGTTTGGATATGACCCTAGCTTTTCATCTTTCTCCAACATGATTCCATAGATGTTCTGATTAGGAAAGATAAAGGATCTGACCTGTAGAATTACTGACAAGGTTCCTGTTTGAACTAGTCTTTAATTAGGAAACACAATATACTTTTGTTGTTGTTGTTGTTGTTTGCATTTGACTCTCTTGGCATTTGTTTCCTCTAAAAAAAACTAAAATCATAAAGGTTTTTTGAAAACTTTTAAAACATTTTCTGAAGTGACCCTTTTTATCTCACCCCCTTGATAGTCAATGAAATACAGAAATAGTCACAAATATGGATAGCAGGAGCAATTGAAAATGGGTGAACAGTGCTTTGTCCAAGAGGCCTATTTTCTTTAAATTTTTCCTTAGAGGACAAATAACATTTTGAGAAGAACTTGATTCCTCTGTCATTTTGTGTTGACCACATGACTCTTGCAGATTTTCTCCTTCCTAAGACTACATGGTATTAGGGATTCCAAATTCCTTTGAAGTTACATAACCCAGGTGTCCCTTCCAGGTCCAGTTGTATACTGGTTGCAGGTCTGAACAAGATTCAGGTGTGTGCCATTCCTCCCTCCTTTGGCACTCCCTAGCTGGAAAGAAACCCAGGTGCATAGGCAGAAAGGGAATTGCAGTGTGAAAACTACTGGGTTAGATGTTTTGGGAACTGAAAGCATGGAACATATCCTGGAGTGCACTTCTCCTGCAGCCTTAATGCAGTCACCTTGCCCTTGGGGCTTCTGAAGAAGTCATCGTGCAAAATGCATGTGAGGTTCTGTTCTTGCTTTGTTGATGCTGTATTGCATTGCAGACAGTCATACTCAGCTCTCTGCCTACATGGTAACCAAACCAACTGGCTGTGTAAATAAACACCCATTTGCTCCAATGCTGTTTGAAAATGTGCTTTTCCATGCCTCAGATTGTACTTCATGGAGTAATTTGAAGAGGCTGCAAAAATCTTCAGATAATGATTGTATGTCTCTTTGAAAGTGTAAGAAATATGCATAAAACCTAAAAGGTGATGTGTACAGCAACATATGTTAGTTCAAACTACATGGACCCAAAATAATTAGTGTTCCGGGGGGGGGCAGAGGCCAAATTTTGCCACAGGCTTTATTCTTCTCTCAATTTTCAGTGATTGTAGGTTATAGCTAACCATCTCTCAAAAGGGTGTGGTTAACCACAGTGCTGTAATGTGAAAGAAACTTCAAAGCAGCAAAGATAAGCTATGCAGTTGCCTTAGGCTTGGGAGAGACTGAGCTGAAATAGGAGTTGGGCTGAGCATATTAAAATACACTCCTAAATTTGAAAACTGCAACCATCAGACCTTGTGGACATCTTACTAAATCATTTAGACTGAAGTGCTGAGTACTTACAATATATCAAAGCTGATCTTGCTTTGATATACTTTAATGGTGTTTAAAGAAAGACATGACCGCTCTTTAGTACATCAGTGTAGAGTAAGAGGTTAAAACACAGAAATACCATCGTTGCCTGTTTCTTTTGGAGCTGTCTACCCTAAAATCTGTAGTTATTTATTTAATAAGGGCATTATCATTTCACTGCAGTAGGAGTTATTCAACAAGGACCTCGGTTACTCTCCATCCCTTCTTTGCAAAAGTGAAGTCTGTTAGTGTCTGCTTTTGATGTCAGTGTTGGGAAAATAGCAATGCGACAGACCACTAATGCAAGAAACCTGAAATCTGTTTTTGTTGTCAAAAGCTGGAACTACTGGGTAGGAGGTCATATGACATCGTTATTGCCAGAATAATTTTGGAGTCTCCTACATATTTAAAGCAAACCTGGTTTTAATAAATAAATACAATTTATAACAAGTTTTGAGTGATATTTGGTAAGGCTATATTCAGCTGCACTAAAATACACCCAAGTGTACTGTAGTTAATTATATTTCTCTTATCCATTCTGTAATATCTAGGGTTGGCATGTTTTTGTTATGATTTGCCATTTTTATGTAAGAGGGGAAATTAAATCTCCTTGAAGATAATCCCAGCTTCAGTTTCTTCTCTTCTGCCTAATCCTTATACTATTGGCTCTTCTTTTGCAATTTATTGATAATTGGCAGAATAATTATTAGTGTGTCAAAGAATTGGCTAAACATCATCCAGACTGGCTGTTTTTTATAAAGTCAGTATTGGAAAGGGATTTTTGTATAATGGGGCTCAGGGAGTGGTGGTTATGTCTATCATGGCTGTCTTTATGTACCATCTGTGCAGCATTTTAGTCATCTCTCCATACTGGTATCTGGTGAAAAAGGAGTGACTGTACTTGTTCCAGTGGGCTGCCATTCCTGTCACCTTCTTGAGGCACTGTCTCCTCTTCTGTGAAAACTGCAGGAAAATATGAGTTTAACTGGAATTTTTCCAGGGCTGTTAGGGAGCAAATATGCGTGTTCCCCAGCCAGGAACCCGAGAGAGGGAGTCTGCAAGAGGCCGTGGCTCCCTGGGGAGCTCAGATTAGTAGCTGGGTCTCTGTACACATCTGTTTCTCAGCCCAGCACGTAGCAAGCCATTTTTCATCGTGAACTACAAGTAATTCCACAGAGATTTTTCTAACATTAGAGTAGATTACAAGCTTATCAAGTACTTGGAAATATTAATTCTGTTCTCTTTCATTTTGAAAATAACTTGATGCAAACTTCATTTAACAGCATTTCAGTCAATCTATATATAGTGTGAGATTTGTTTTCCTTTTAGTGCTTGCTATTAATCTGCTGGGCCATGGCAGTTCGTGTTGACACTTGTAACATGTGTTTAAATCAGATTGAAATAGAATTCTGTAAGGTCTTAGTAAGAAAATTATTTTTGGTTGCTCACACCAATTTACTTTGAGCTGATCTGTTTCCTGATGGGTTTTGAATCATTGTGTTATAGTAAAAGATTATGGTCTTTTAGCAGCATGTAATTATAATTTCCACCAAAAGCAAATATTGTTGAGGATGTGAAAGAATATGAATTTATGTACAGTAGGTACACTGATCAGAAGGGGTAGAACAAGGTTATATTTACATTGGCAGTTGTCAGAAAGAAGAGATCGCTTCAAAGAAATACAAAGATTAAATTTTACATTATTTGGCAGTTGTACTGTTGGTTTTTCGGGTTTTTTTTCTGGTACAAGTTATGCAGTAAATTTCCATATATAATCTTGAAAATGTTAATAACAGTGAAAAGACCAACTTTATGGAATGTTAAGTACAAAGAAACATCTGAAAATAATTTAAAGGCTATAGTCTCATGCCATCTAAAATTTGGGATACTGGAGAGGAAGGGGTGAAATTTTTAGCTTCTCTCTTTGTAGAATTACCTGACAGAGTATTTGAGCATGATTCTTCATTATGCTAATTTTCTTGTCTGTTATCATGTAGCCAAGTGCTACAGCTAACAGATGGAGTAATTAAAATTCCTAAGAAAAGGTAAATCCTGGTACTGTAAAAAAAGCAAAACTAAAACTGCAGAATATTGAAAATGCTTTTGTTTATGTTTTGTGCCTTGTCAAAAATTTCAGATATAGCTGTACTTTAAATACTAAATTAAATGGTTGTAAGGTGTGTAATGCTTTGAGAAAATATATTTTTTCCTGGCTTGGTCAGAGCTGAGATTTAGCAGATAAGGATTTATACACCTTCTCAATCACTAATTTATTTCAGTCATTTGGAAATGACTGCGTCTGTGGTTACATTGCTTTAAAACAGATATAATTCCCTGCTTAAACAAGGTTGTAATGATAAAAATCAGTTAACAATCTTGAAACCTGACAATTCTGCAAAAATGTGGAACAGGTATCTTGAAATAATAAATAATCCCTCTACACTATAATTGCACTTTTTTCTTGACAAAGAAACCTGGTAGCTGTTTCTGTGTAAGTTAGTTACCAGTAAGTGTTATTACTGACGAAGCTGTCAAGGTCCCAGTATCCTTATGAAGAGCCTGTTGTCTTGCTTTTTTGTAGGTATGCTTCAGAAATCCCCTTCAGTTGAAGATTTTGTGGATGCCCTTGTTTCAGACTTAGACCATGACTTCGAAACATTTATCATGGACTCATAACAACAGAACTGAATTCCTTGATGGAAGATTGCATATGTCTTCATAACTGTGGATGAAATATTGTTGTGACTGGTTTTGCCTTTGGTGAACACTTTTAAGAGTTTGACTGTTCATGTTGGTGGAACGGTAATAAATACTTTCGTTGGATCACCTGGTTTCATTTTTGAAGGTAGTGACTGTTTTCCATTGCACAGGAGCTTAAGCATGAAATTTGAGAGAACAAATCCTCTAG
Organism: Corvus moneduloides; assembly: GCF_009650955.1. Taxonomy (NCBI): domain Eukaryota; kingdom Metazoa; phylum Chordata; class Aves; order Passeriformes; family Corvidae; genus Corvus; species Corvus moneduloides. The sequence continues at coordinate 47,008,779 of NC_045477.1, read as the reverse complement.
CAGGTACTGTTAGAAAATTTGATCTTGTTGGAACATCTGAGTAAATGGAAATTGAACTCGTCTTCAGGGTGACTGGAGGGGTATGAATGGTCTTTTGGTACACACATTCCTCTTGATGTTATGGCCCAGAACTGTTCACACAGGTCTTTCTCATGTACTCATGGATTTTCTTTAACCTTGTTTGACCATATTTCTTGTAGGAGTCCTGTGGTAGGGAAAAGCAAGTTGTGTTTGAAACAAAGGGGAAATTGGAAAGAAAGAAGTGAAAAACTAGGAGCTGTATTTGAAATAGGGAACAGAAAGATGGGAGAAGTAGATCTGTAGTCCTACAGGTCTGCAATGGAAAATTTTAGGGTGAGGAGGAAAGAGATATGTTGCAACACATAAAAGAGATATAGGAGTAAAATAGGTACCTACAGATGATCTGATCCCTGCATGTTTGTTCACATGGAGCTTCCTTTTAATGATGAGTGGACAAGTTTGGGGAACTGTTCAAAGTATAGGAGGGCAGGTTTTGGAGGGGAAACAAAATAATTCAAAACAAATATGTTTTTCCAGGATAGGCTGGAACAGTTTAAGGTAGCAGATTATATAGTGGATAATGAACAAAGGGAATGTTATCAGTGGGTTTTTCTTTTTTCCTCTAAGTAAATTATGAAATGGTATTTGAGAATGTTTTGGGAAAAAAAAAAAAAGAAGAAAACTGGTGATTTTTTTCTGTAGGAATTGTGTTGTTTAGAGGTCCTCTGTAGGTTGTTATAAAAGGTATCGTAAGTGTTCTGCTCGGTGGAAATGCAGTGAAAGAAGCAAGAAAGGAAGAGAACCAAAGCTGAGAGAAGAGGGCAAATAACTGGGAGAGAAGCAAGTAAAGGTAAAAAAAGCCCAGCCAGAAAAAGTGGGTGTTTGGGAAGGGATAAATAAGAGTGAGAGGTGATTGGATGATTTGCCCTCTTTTTAGCAGTCAGTACAATAGGGTATTGTTTGATGTTTTACCCTATTTTTTTCACTGCCTGTTTTTGCAAGGTGGAAGTTGCCTTGTGTGAGTAGCATTGTCATTCTTTCAGAGCTGGGTTTAGACATTTTCACATGCTTTGATTAAATCATAGTGGGTGCATTTTCAGACATGTACCACAACCAGGCTTCCGGCTTTCTCCGCTGACTGACTCCATTGTGTATCTGCAGTTGGTCCCTAAGAGCAAAGAATGAATGGTTTTACTTAACAAACTAGGTGGGGATTTTGCTGTAAGTAAGGTCATTAAAAAACCCACAAGAACTAAGTGTCAGTTTAGGTGTGAGTAAAAACACACTGTGAAGATGGGAAGGCCTGTAAAGTATACAATAGCTGATGAATGTAAATTTACCAACCCATAGCAGTGTATTTAATGGAAGTATATTTCAAAGGGAATTCAAGGGTGTTGCTAAGGGAGCCTTGCATTGTTTGTTGCCTGGGTTTTGTACTGGAACAAACTAACAATTATGTTTATCTGGAGCTGGCACATGTTGAAAGATTCATTGTGACAAAAAGAACTTAGCAAACGGAAATCCTCGTGCTGACATGGCTCTGGAAGCACTGCGGTAAAGAAAATAAAGCATCATAATTGGCGGAATAAGCAGAGCATTTACAATTAAGAGATTGCCCCTACATTTTAATTTGAAAGAAATTCATGTGGTGTTGGATTTAGTGTACAGACACCTCTTCAAACTATATGTAGTAGTCACATTGTTTAATGCTCATGGCTGCTATTACTTCCTTAATTCATCATCTGATTTGATCCTTCTGCAAACAACAGTCTTTTCAAGGTTTTATCAGAGTGGCATCAAACAATATCTTCCTTATATGAAATCAGATAGCAGCAAAGAAAGGAAGAAATTCTTGCCTTTTGCCAGAGCATGGTGGATTGCAACTTATTGCTCAGATTTATAATGTGTGGGATATCTGACAAAGATGGGAGCTGGTAGAAAAATACATCTCAGAATGATGGCTTCAGGTTCTTTTATGAAGAAACTCTGTTGACTCCACTGATTTTTTTTTTTAAATGAAATAACCTTTGAGGATTGAACAGTAGACATGATTAAGCCTCTAGAGAACGTATGATACCACCACTATGAGGCTTACTACAGAAAGGGAAATATTATTCTAATTTTTTTCTCTTTTTTGATAGTGTCTAAAAATGCTTCCAGCTGTTCAAATGTCTGATGCTTTTTCCCTTCTTTTTGTTTTTTTTTGCTTTTCAAGAGACTTTTATTTTCCAGCAAATAATGTGTACTCTCAGTAACGTGAGACCTCTCTTGTGGCCAGCAGTGTAACTCTTTGTAAATGTAAAAACCACTGTAATCCTTTACCAGCATTCCATGCTTTCCCACTGGGGCTGCTGAACCAGCTATCCAAAAGTTTGGCTTATAGTACTGTAACTCAGCATCATGCTTTTGATCTGAAATTTTACAATGTTTTGGATTTTAGCTGCCATGGAAAATAAGTAGTGAACATCTTCAGAAGAAATTATACCCTTATGCAATCCTGAAATAATAACACATAATTACAACACATCAGAAAAGCACAGGTGGATTATGTTTGGAAGTCTGAGGTGTGAACTTTGCTTCTTTTTTTTTTTTTAATGTTTGATGTGATTATTTTTCTGATTCACTTCAGATAGACTGAAATACTGTGTAATAATTACTTTCAGGTGACATAAATGCAGCTGGTGTTGCATGGAGTTCTCTAAACACCAAATATAACAGGAGCAAAAGGCAGCAGTTAAAAAGGCAGGGAAGAGAAGGGAAATCAGGCAAGGAATAATAGACTATAGATTAGAAACTGGGCATGGTAATGGGTTGATACAGAAGCAAAATAACCTCTTGAGTTAAAAGCTTGGGCAGAGTAAAAGAGGGCTTTCTTTCCACAGCAGTAAGTCTAAAATGGAAGTTACAGCACTGTCAGTAACAGAAAAGGCAGAGGTGTTCAAAAATGTTTCTGCTTTGTCTCAGTGGAATGCCAGATGGAAGAATTCATATCATATGCTGATAAAATCTTTTCTACAGATGTTAAATAGCTGCTTGCACAGCTATTTAAAAATAAAAATAAAATAAAAAGTGAATATGTCAAAGAGAGCTTAGTCTTATAGATGACACTAAGATGGAAATGAAGAGATGACTGTAACAGCAATATTGATCACTCAGAAAATATGTATCTTAGTCTATCAGAAGATTAACAAGGATGATACAGAAGCACAAATTTGAAAGATTGAGCATTGGTCTGAAAACAAACGTTTAGCAAGAGCTGGTAGCTGAAATTAGGCAAAGTTGCACCTGATTTCTAGTTTCTATTTTGACAGCAGGGACAACATATGAGAAATGGTTCTGGGGTTGACTGATCAGCACCAGAAATGTATATCAGAGCTGGACTGTTTTCTGAAAAACATGCCCTAATTCAGATTAATTCAGAGAAGGCCTATAGCCTCAGTTACACCAGGGCAGAGCCATCTTTTCTGGTCCTACAAGCTGTGAGTCAGGAGAGTGTCTTTGGAAGGAGGTTTTTCCACGAGGGTGGCAAGTCTGTGCTTGCTGGATAACTGTCCTGCTGGCTTCCCCTTCTCTTCCATGGAGAGCTGGAAAAGCAGTGTCAGCCAAAGCACGTCCTCTGCTTGCTGTGAAGCGGGAGGCTGTGTGTGTCTGCTCCTTCAGATTGCTTCTGGGTTAAGTCTTAGAGATTTTGTGTTCCCAGAGCCAGGCATTTATTTGCGTGCCGTTGGGAACAAATTCAAGTCGGCACTTAATCCTGACAGGTTTGCAATGTACCAAAAGGGGAGTATTACATTAAAATTAGAAAAAATTCAGGAGTTAAAGAACTTGAGAATTGAAGATGCATGATAGCAGAAAGCAAGCACACAGATTTCCTTGGGAGAAGGACCGTGGGAGAACAGCTAGTGTGCTCGGGGAGGAGAGGGAAGGAGATAAAAGATAAGGAAGTATAAATCAGCACCAGTAGGGCTGTCTGTCGGCCCTTCTGATCTTCCCCAGGCTGAGATTTGTTTACTTTCAAGTCCGCTGCGGCTGCTCCTCAACAGCTGGCACGCGGAGCTGCACGGGTGTAGGAAATCAGTACAACTTTTTGTTTGGAGGAAGCATCCAAAAGATCTCTTGGAGACAAGCTACTTACACCAGAAGCAAAGTGGTGTTACAGATCTGACAGGATGACTGGTTGGCGCTCTGCTGCTGTGTAGATTTAAAAGCACAGAGAGAAGGGAGTGGGATGCCTCTTGCCAGCAGCTGCCAAAGAGCCTGTAGCTTCTAAGGCAGCTTGTGGGTGGCTAAAACTTGCCATTCTGGCTGCCTTCACTCTTGATTAGAAGAAACAGACATCTTCAAAATGGAATATATCCTACCAGTCCAAGGATGGGGATGAACCAGCTCTTTTATGTGCCCTTGGTTGCTCCAGTAACTAGAGAGAGAGCACAGATGGCTGCAATAGAAGTGTCAGGAATCCTGGTATCAGTTCAGAACACCTCAAAACACTAAACTTACTTTTTTTTTTTAGCTTTACAGTTTTTCAGTTGTCAAATGCCGCCATCATTTACTTTTGCTGCATGTCATACATGGCTGAGTTCATGTGTCATTGACAGCATCACATAGTGCAATATTAAAATAGTCACAGAAGATGCTCTTAATTGATCTTCAGGACCTCTTGGGTTTTATGAAGTGCCGTTTGGCCGTTGTCCCTCTGACTCCTTACAGCCCTTTCACTTCACTCCTTAGACATTTCCAAAGGCCCCCTTCTCTGCCTGCTCTTACAGCTGCACTGGGACATGACCCAGGGGGTAGGAGGAGGGGAGGGATGCTTTGGGCTGTGACTGACCCGGGGGTTGTGATCATGTCAAAGCAAAGTGGCAGCATGGCAGGTTCTTCCCATCCTGTTGACAGCTGCTACTGCTGGTGCCCATTCAGCCTGGAGTTTGTATCATGCTCAAAGAGCATTTTTCATCCACCTTCCCTGCCCTGTGGAAAGCTGGGCCTTGGGAAGTGCCCTGAATGTGATCCACTAAGAAGGTAAGTGTTGCCGAGCTGGGCCAAGTTGGGATGGATGAGCCCCTTTAGGTTATAGGCCACAGGACAGCAGCTCTCAATATTCTGCAGGCAGCTGCTCCTCATGAATTACAGTAATTTATCAGGTGGGTGTTTGAAGGTGCTTGTCCCTTGAACATGATCAGAATCCAGTGTTTGGCTGTTTGCAGCAGCTCTTAATCTCATCAAGCTGCTCTGGCATACTCACAGCAGATTAGCAGGGCAGTTATTAAAAATAGTCTGTTTATTAATGGTGCTCTTCAGAAGTAGCCACAAGGCTCAATCATACCCTACTTTCAGTATTTAAAATACATATGAAATAAAAAAGGTGTGTAAAATCAGAAGGGCTTGCTGGTTTCACTTTTAGTGCACACTCCTACCAGACCCACTTTTCTTCCTCACAAAGATGGAATCCAGTTAACTCATCTTGTAGCTCCCTGCACAGAGGCAAATCCTCATCCCGCATAAATTTCTGTAGCCCAAATGAAGTTATTAAAGACCTGTGTTATTTATACCTGTTGAGTGTTTTCCCCCAAGGTCATTTGACAGCATCCCAGCTCCTGGGTAGCTGAGCTGCAGCATTTGCTGTGGGCAGCCAGGGGCTGTGTGGAGGAGGCTGAGCGACAGCCTGGGAGCAGAGGGGTGTCTTCAACTTTGGGCAGCTGATAGGGCTGGAGCCCTCAAATGGCTGCATTTCTTCACATGATTTTAGAAATGAAAAATGCATCAAGATTGCCTTGAATGCCTTGGCTTTCAATGCTTCTGACATACAGATGTGCTCAGTTGTCTGCAGTTCATTTCCAAGGAGAATACAGTTGTAACAAAATCATTTTATAAGAGGGCCCCAGGGGAACACAAGTGATAGAGCAGCTTTTATAACATACTCAAACTTCTATAAAACTAATTATATGTCTTATCAAAATGATTCATGCTAGCCAGAGTAAATCCTACTCTTTACAAATGAGAGTTGAAGTGACAGTTCACTGTCTCTTAACATTTGCACAAATATATTGCCTTTTCTCCCTGTGCTGTCACAGGGAGGTTGAGGAAGGAATTCCCCAAGAACTGGAGGTGCCATTGCAAGAAAAAGGCAGTGCCATTAGGGTCTGTAACCTCAGCTGACGGTGACAAGGTAAGTTCTGACCAGACCTGATTCCTCACCATCATGGCAAACTTTCTTCTTATTTCCTGTAAGTTTAATTTGTTGTCTTGCCCTGAAGCCTGCCCAGCAAATGTGTCCCTCATGCATGGAGGAGTGCCATGTGTCTGTAGGTATTGCTCTCCCTGAAACTATTTAACACTGAAGGTCTTTTGCAAAACAGTGCCGAATTGCTGGCGGTGCTTTCCCTAAGTAGGGATTTAGATAACTTGTTCTACTTAATCAAATTAGCTATCTTTGATTTAATCTGGTGTTTAAGCCAAATCCCCAAGACAAAGTGGTTTTAATAGTCTGTTCAGTTTGTAATCTGTTTTCCAAGAAAATCAGCTTTTATTTTTTTTTTTTATTTCTGACAGTCTCAAATGTACATGAAAAACTGATGTAGGCTGTCTGAGTACAGGGAAATAGTTTATTTGACATCCAGCTTCTTCCTTTGTGAGCTATCCCATTTTCCATGCCTTTCCCTTCGTCTGTCAGAAGTGTCTGTCAGCTGGTCTGACCCCTCTGCCTCTCTGGCTATAGCCTGTATTTTTTTTTCTTCTTCCCTGATTCATGTTTGTTTCTCATCCTATCTTGCATCTCCATCTTTATTTGCTTTATTTGGAAAAAAAAAGAAGTTTTACAAAGTAAAGTGGGTCAGTAAAAGCGACAAATCCCTCTTTTAATAACTCATTCTCTGTGTGTTGGGAGCCTTTGTGCCAGCTGAGAACATTTCACATCCCAGTCACCACACCCTACGGAAAAGGTCACTTCAGGGTAACCTCTTCAGAAGCACAGGACTTGCTGAGGCAAACAGGACCCTTGAGCTTTGCTCTTCCTTTTCCATTATTCACCTGGGGGTTTAGGCTGGAGCAGAGAGGCTGTGTACCTCTTATCCATGTCAGGACTGGGAAAGGTGACCCTCAGCTCACACTGTGCTCACCCAAAGGTCCCTCTGGTGCTCCAGCTGTAGGTGGAAGATCCATCAGTGCTCTCAGTCAACTAAAGGACACAGGTGTGAAATGCTGCATTAGCTCTGGACCTCCTAAACAGTGTTTTAAGGGCCAGTGTCAGCATGGGGCTTCTGTGATTGTTGAGAGACTTTGTTAAAAGTGAGCTCCTGGATAGTTTATTTATCAAGACCTGGAATGACAGTTGCAGTATGAATGTGAAAATGGGAGAAATAGGAAGCTGGAGCTGCTGGTTTAGCTGACATCCTAGAATTCTATTTTATTTCTCCCTGAATGTTGGGGAAAATGATGGGGTAGGTGAAAAGTTTTTATTTTCTGCATATTGGAGAAAATTCCTTGTTATGCCAAATTATCAAAGCCAGTTTTGGTCCTTCCATTTGTACTGCTGCTGCTCCTTACCACCTTCCACTGACCTGAAATCAAACCTGAGGAAATCCTCCAGATAAATTTACCCTGTTTATACTGACTTACCCATATCCCATCTGAACCCAGGGTGTTGCTCTCCAGCCCTGCCATTCTGTTGGTGAAGCTGATGCTGGGAGAGACAAATTCTGTCTCTGCAGGCAACTCATTCTCCCACCTTTTATTTGCCTTTTTCCTATGCCTGTACCATAAATACTACAGCCTCCTGGACACCAATATTTGTACTAAAAAAATAACACAAACAGAACACAAATAGAAAGGCCGGCAAGTGTCTGGCAGGGGCGATCTGTCTGTAACTTCTCTCTTCGTTATTACCACTCTAAGCAATTTAAATGTGCATAAACCAGCTCGAAGTGGAAGGAAGCTCTGAATCCAGCATGACCACTGTTTGGAAAAGAGTAGGTGTTAATATGCTCAGAGGTCATCTGGGGCTTGTAACATCTCTTGGCAGGGCCTGTGGCAGCCAAACTGGTATTTTCTTACTCTTCAGGAGTGCTGGGGTGTTTGGCAGCAACCTCTACACCTCACTCCACTTTAAGGATCATCATCATTAGGGCTGCTGAGCTGCCATCTCTCCTTCAGGGACTGGAAGATGTCCATAAAAAATTGGGCATTGGTGACGCTGAGGGGATGAAGTTGTTGATAATTGGTGGATTTTCTACAAGAGGGCTGTCCCTGGGTGTTGGCCCAGCTCCTGCTCAGTGGAGACTGGGCCTGCTCTTGCTGCTCAGCAGCACAGCAACAGTGTCAAAGTCCCAAGAGTGTTTATGCCTTCCATGGCTTTTCCTGTTGGCCTGAGTCTAGCATGCCTCTTCTCTGTCTCTCAGAAAAGGGGTGCTGAAGTGACAATAGTCGTTGGCTGGCACAGCTGGAAGTTTACAGTATTTAAATCACAGTTCCAGGTCTGAGTTCCGCACTCAGATCCTTAAGATGGGATCAGCCAGCATAGGAGGAGGTAATTAAAGGTCTATTACAGCAAGCTGGTCCTGATGGAGCCATAGTGGTCCTGGTGGTCCTGGTGAAGCTGCTGCAAGCAGGCACTCAAGTCACATCCTCAGCTGCCTTTCTGAACTCAGGGATTGGCAAGTGTGTTCTTATGGGTTGGTTTGAACTGAAACATGCATGGCACAGCTGTGCTCATTCAAAAAGGAATTAAGAAAGCTCTAAAGAGGGAATTAAACCTTGCTGAGACCCACCAAGACAATGCTGAGACCTTTTATTTTGACTGGAAACATGTAAATCACCTGCATTCCTGACTCAGAGTTACTTAAAGACTGCTTTCAGAAGTGTTTATAGAGAGAGAACCCACTGTCACTGGCTTCATACGATCCCAGATGGCATGATACAAATTTTACTCTTTTCTAGGATCTGTTTTGTACATCCTGCTTTGCATCTTGGCTTTTCTTCCCCTTTGGCATTGCTGATGAATGTTTCGCTTTCCCATGGCTTCCACTCCTCAGTGCTGCACTGAGTTGGTTGCCAGCTACACCAGCTCTCTGTACTGTTTGGAATCCCGCCTCCTTGTCCAGGTCAGCCTGAGACTTTGCTTTTGCTGAATTAAAGCTTAAGAGGAGACTGGTGTGACACACTGGTATCAAGGGACCCAGCCCCCTCCCCACTACTGCTTTTCTGCCCCACTGTGGCCCTTGGGAGGTCTATCCCAGTATCCAGAGCCCCATCTCCTGCCACAAGCTGCCTGAGGGTGCCTGAAGCTGCTGGGCCGAGCCATGATGCAAATCCCAGTAGGCTAATGCCAACCTGTGAACAAATGCCATAGAGATGTGTGGGGTAAAAGGGATCAGTTCTGTGACAGGGGAGAGCAGCAGCTTGGCCCTGCCAGGACCTTCCCAGTCACAAAAGCCAGATGTGGGTTGTGACCTGCCCTTGCTCCAGCCTGGGCAGTTCAGGGGCTGCCTGGCACAGACTGCTCCTTGCAGGGAGGTGTCCCAAGCCTTCCTGTTCTGTAGCTCTGCCGAAAGCAAACACATGGCGAATTAGCCTTCCACGTGTTGCACCAAATTTGGGGGCGAGGCTGGGCTCATGTGATTTACAAATCTTTCTGGGCTCCTTAACTTTAAAATCATTCCTGTTACTACAATTTTTACATCCACACTGCCTCTATCTGCAGCTTTGCCCATCCTTTGCTCATCGCCTTTGAATTTGGGCTTTACAAGGCCAATCACAGCTTCACACATCATTTTCTCCTCTTGAGTCTCTTCCTGGTGCACTCTTTAGCTTTTCCAGTGGTCAGTGTACCACAGGGACTTCTTTATCCTGTCTTGAACTTGGGACTCTGCACAGAGCTCTCAGCCAGGAGAAGCACCTTGGTGCCCACTTTGTGAATGTTGCAAAGAGATGATGGATCCTCAGCTGGGATTCCCCAGCAAAAAATCCCCATCCAGAACAACACTGGAAGAGCTTGCACATGGTAGTGGCAACATTTTCAGACGGTCCTGAATCTGGGTTTCCATACACCACAAACTGATGGATTAATTGCGGACAGGAGTACATCCTTCAACTGCCAGAGGTCCATGAGTAGTGCTAAGACAAAGGCTCACTCATCAACACCAGTTTGCAGTTTCCCACTCCATAACCTAATAAAGAGCCAGAGTCAAGCAGACAAACAGCAAATGCTGTGTTGAGGACATTGCAGTGTAGTGCCTGTGTCCTATGTAAAAGCCATTCACCCACTGGAAGACTTTGAGCAAACACCACCAAAACTTTGCTAAAGCAAAGGGAGGGGTAGATGCCACGGTAACACAGGATTGCTCCCGCTGTGACAGAGGAGCAGCTGTGAGCCATGGCCATGGCATCACTTCTGCCTTCGCTGGGGGCAGGTGAGGAGTTGCAGAGGGACTGGGTCAGCCAGAGCCCAGGCCTGATTAGCTGCTGAAGGGGCTCTTGAAAGTCCCCATTTTAGGGCCCTGTGGTTTTCTTTCCTGTAGAAGTGTAAGGATTGTAATGGCATAGTATAAAAATATGTAATTCTATCGTTTACACTGGATCTGTTCACCAGCAACAGCTGGTGAGGGTGAAGAGGTGAGGGTCTGAGGTGGGAGTGGGGTGCTGCCAGTGAGCCTGCAGGGAGTGGGTAGGTGTTTCCCTGCCCAGGCATCCCCTCCCACTGCCTGCGGGGACTCTTGCCTATTTTGGCCAAAATTAGACTGGATTCTTTGTTTCATGTCTTCCATCTCGCTGTTCTTAAGTTTTTGAAGTGTTTTAAAACATTAGTGTTAAAATAATTTCTGTTGAACTGAGTACAAACAAGTAACTTGGATGTGATTTGAGCTGATTTATAATCAGCAGTTCTAAGCAGGAGACTAATTTAACTGTGCCATCCTTTCTGCAGTAACTCCTTTGCTCTTTGGTGATGTTTTCCACCACCCTAAGAGCACAGGAGAGAATGTTCTCCTGTGTCTCAACTATCAGGTCAGCCCAACCTGCTTTGACTCACCCATTTAGGAAATTGAGCTGAATACCGGGTGTGCAAAGTAGATCTGATATGAAGGATTATTTATTTTGCTATAGTATTTTGTGGTAAGATTATCTCAGGGAAGAGAAAGTGACTGTTCCAGGCCAAAAAAGAGGGCACCTTTGTGTCTCCAGTCAGTTTAAACCATCACACTTCCCACTGTCCTGTCTGTAATCTTTTCTATAGATAATTTTTTTGCAGCACCTGAGGGTAAGTCCTATTACCAGCAATTTTTACATAATGTCCTGGATAGTTCTGTCTTGCTGCTGTGACTTCCTTGTCCCCAGTTTTCATGGAGGATTCTCGCAGAAAAATCCCAATCAAAAATCACCATTTTAAGCATTTTACCATTATCTTTCATTTCAGAAGCAGCTGTCTCCAGATAGGAATACAACCAAATAACCCCCTGGGTAGATTGGCTTTGAATGTGAGCTCTCTGCCTTTCTAAAAGCAAGCTTTGCCTCGTGCATGTGTTACATCTTCCAAATTAATGGAATTAAACCCCCAGTTCTGTTTTCCAGTGGCAAAGGGGGATCAGATCAGGCAGTTGAGGAGAGTAGGAAACACAGGCCTGGAGGAAGGCAGGCAAACAAGTACCTGAAAATTGCAGCCGTGATAAATAAGACAGGTAGGAAAGAACCATAAAACAGGAGGAGAGGGGATAAGAGAGAGAGAGATTCCTTTCCTGAGTGGAAAGAATCTTCACTGTGAGTCCTGTTTCTGCCATGGGGCAGGGGATGGGGAGGACAAATCCTCCTGTGTCAAGAAAAAGGGGTAAATGCAGCATGTCTTCTTCACAAAATGGATTTTTTATGAAGACTAAGAAGATAAAATTCCTGGTATGCTTGAGGGGCAGGGTAATTCTAGAGAATAGAAGAGTTTTCTTTCCTACTTGTTTTCCCGTGCAGCCCAGGGTTATTTAGCTAAGCTTTTAATACACAAATGGGAATTTTGCTGAATGATTCTCCAGCACAACTTTTATGCAATTTTTTTTCTCCTGTCTCTTTCCACCCCCCTTTTGTTTTCTTTTGTCTGAACTACCCATAAGCAGTGGTTCAATAGCAGACATTTAACAAATGGGTTGCTGGTGTGGGTTGGGGTTGATCTGGTCAAAGATGTGGGTGTTTGCTTTTTTTTTTTCCTGGCCTGGTTACTGGGCCAGGGGACAGAGCAGCAGTAATAGCATGAAGCAGTAGCTGATTCCAGGGCTGTCTTCTGGGTGGCATTAGGATATCTGCATTTCTTTTCCATGAGAAACAGTAATAGAAGTCTAGCAAAATCTGAATACAGTCTTTTTTTTTTAGTTTTGTCCAAAACCTGAGGTAATTAGGAAAAGAACAGAGATTGTCAGGCATTTAAACCGTCCGGCTCTTGCAGCATGGAGTATGACAAGGCCAAACTGAAAGACAGCTTCTGCTCCCTAAGATCAGGTAAGAACTGTGGGAGTATCCTCAGAGGAGCTGCAGCAGCTGTAGACCTTTAACTGGATGAAAAGCAAACATTAGGAAGCAGATCCAAGGAGGCCTTGCTTCCAAAACTTTCAGTTGTTTTTGGTTCACCCCCTCAGCTAACAGATGATAATAATTTCTATTTAATTACCTCTCAGCTGCTGCAGTTACAACACTGATTCATCTGCAGAAGGTGCAATATTTTTAGGCTTCCAAGCACTTTTACAGCTATTTGCACATGTAGGAGACTTGCACTTACATATTTGCACATGTAGGAGACTTGCAGAGGGAAATCAGCTGCAAGAGGCTGCAGCGTGTGCTGGAAGTGCCAGCCCTGCTCCCTGTTCTCCCCTGCCTCCTGCAGCTGTTGCTGCTTCTCCCACTGCCCAAAGTCCACTCACTGCAGAAAGGCAATAAAAAGATTTCTTCTCTAGGAAAAGAAAGCATCTGGGCCATAAATGCAACAAGCACCCCTCAGTGACACTCTTTGTATTAGGAAACATCTTCTGGCACTCAGGTATTTTTCAGGAATCCCTACTACAGCACTTGCCAACACCTTGACTAAACTCCAACACTATCTATTTGTTGTTGAAAGCCACAGGAGATGTAATTTAAGGCATTCTTGAGCTCTTCCCTGCAGATCCCACAGCCTCTCTCATTGTATTAATGAGAGGTCTGAACCCACAGGGCTTGCTTCTTTTAACCCATCAATACAATAGGCATTTTATCACCTAAAGGATTTAGAGTCTCTTCTGCCTGAGTCCATCTGTTCTGCCAGTTGAAAAACAGTGTATGAAGATAACTTTGAAGTAGTTCTTGTCTATAAAAAAATTGGTTAGTCCTCCTTGAGTAACCAACAAATCCTCCAAAGTTTAGAGTATATTTAAAAATACAGCTTAAATTGAGGATTACAGTAGATTGAGGGTTTAACATGGAGAGTAGCTGCACAAACCTTCCCAGAAAAACTTCCTTAGGTGAATTTTCACAGCATTTTGTCAAGGTGTACAAATTTTTTTGATTGAGGATTTTTGTTTCTTTGTAGTCTCAAAATAATCAAAAAAGTGTGATGAACTTTGACAAAATGTGTTATGTGCTGGAATATTATGGGTCTGTTTTGGTATCTCAGTCAGAAAGATATTTTCACTTGCACAGGTGCAGTGTCCCCTTAACTTCAATTGTTGAACATCCATAGGGATAAGGTTTAATAAAGCTGAAACTCTGATAAAGGAACACAACCACTGTTGTATCTAACAACGTAAACCAGCACCAGGCTGACCAAAAACTTCTTTTTTTTCTCTTGCAACAGAGAGACAACAAATGGCCAAACTGATACTTGCTGTTGAATTTGTTCAGGTTAAGCTCAGCTGGCAGATGTTGCAGGAATCAACACAAATATGCAAGAAAGCACATTTGCAATGCAGGGACAAAACTGGTGTGGTAGATGCTGTTACTCTGCTGATTCCAGATCTGCCTCATTTTGCTTTGGGATGGTGCAGCGTTTTTGTGTCTTTAGGTGAACGTGAAGTTAGAGAAGTAAGGTGGCTGTAGACTAGTGCTTTAGTTTGGCTTTTAAAATATGTTTTGCAATGTAATGGCCCATTTTCCTCTTTTTTTTGGTGCACTAAAAGCTAGACAGTCCTTTCTCATTAATCTTGTTTGATAATGAATAACCTCTGCTGCTGCTGTTCTGTTCAATATTGGTCTGTGCAATACCCACGGAGTGGAAGCACAGGCACGTGCAGGCACAGGACATCCCCATCACAAACATCTGGAGATCCCCTCCAGCTTAGGAGCATTCGAGCAGCTGCTGCACTCTCAGCTCCTCTGTAGGGGCCAGACAGGGCCTCTGGGTGCTACCAACCCTGGCAGAGAGACTGCATCCACTCCATGAATACTCCAGTGTGGTGCTCTGAAAAGTCCCGAAGGGAGCCACAGCGGACTGTCTGTAGGTCTTTATAGTAACTTTCCCCCCACCCCCAAGGCTCCCATATTGGCCTATGAAATGTCTAGGGCACTTGGATTATTGGGCTGAAAGGCATTTAAAAATTTGAAACACAACCTTTAGGTTTTGTTGGGTTTTTTTTAATGTTCTCAGTTCATTTTGTAATCTCTGCCACATGCAGAGTAAGTGCTTAGGTGGTATACAGGTCTCCCCTGAACTGGTCCACAGTGTTCTGTAATTTCCTCACATTAAAGGATTTAGGAGTAAAATTGGTAACTGACCTGGACAATGCCCTGCCTCAGGTCATGTGCAAGGTGACAAGTTTATTACTTTATCCTGTATTTATGTATGTTTATCGTTATGTTCCAGTGAACTGTCTGATACAGATCTGGGGCAAATCAAAATGATCTCTTGAATTCGAATGGTTTTGTTTTTTCTAAGCTGTAAATCAGTGCTCTCCCTTAACCTATTGGTTACAATCAAATTTTGGTATATTAGCTGCTATACTTAGGGGAATTTTCACATACTAAATAGCATGTGAATTGTCCATCCATAAACTGAGACCTGGGCAGAAGAAATGGAAAACTCCACAAAGACTGAGGCTCAGGGGAAGCACTTTCTAAAAGCTGCCTTCCCTTTTTGTCTGCTTTTCCACCAATGCTTTAGAAAAATAGCATTTATAACCTTTTGAACAAGCCAAATCTCCCTTTGTCAGGACAAAAAAAAAAAAAAAAAGGAAAAAGAAAAAGAAAATAATCCAATGGTGATAAGGATTTAGAAAATCAAATGATGGGAAAACCCCCTCAGTCCTACTCGGCTGACCCTGCTGTTGAAGCTGTGGTGCTGTGTAGAAGCCTCAGGGTGCCCCCAATCTGCCACCCTCTCCATCAGTAGGCTATTAGAAAACATTTCCTCTAATCCCATCATTCGCTGCTGTTGTGGAAACCAGCAGGCTCCCCAGCAAATCCACCCACTCTTATTTTTATCCTGTTGAAAACGTTACCTTATCGGACATAATCGAAACGGCTCATGTGCTGCTCTGTGAAGAGCAAGTGGGTTTTACCATTACTCAGGCCAAAACTAAATATGGATTAAATTGCACCCTGCCAGCACAAAGTGTGCATTGTGTGGCTCTGCTCTGCAGTGCCCAGCCTCAGCTTGCTCGGTGCCTGATAAAACACTGCACTCCCCTTCAATCCCCCTTTTTTAAAAGGGCAAAACAAAGCAGCAGTGTCTGCGCTGGAATGTGCTGCAGGTAGCGATCTAAACCTCCATCACCAGAGACAGGGAGAAGATTAATGCATGAAGGTTGCTCCTTGGAGGGACTTCATAGGAATGCAAACCAAAGGCCCTCAAAGAGCCCACACCAAAGGAAAAGCCATGTGATCTCAACCTCCTGGTAGGATGAGGAACACTGGATTATGGCCTTGGTCTACCTTGTAGAAAAGGCAGGAAATACTGTTGTACTGAATAGCAAAGCAAGCAGGGAAAAGATTTTTGGGGTGGGTGGGTTTTTTGCAGACCTTTTGGAAAGTTTGGCTGGAAAATTGCAGCCTTGTTAATGACATTTATATAGTAATTGATATGAGCAAATGTGTATGCAAGTGGTCACACGTAGCACATGTTCTGAGTTGCACTTTGTTTCCAGACAGAATATGTATCTGTTTTTCAATTCCTGTTTATTTCTTTTTTTTTTTTTTAATTTTGGAGGGGCACTCCATTGCAATCCTGGCAGTGCTGAGAGTCATGAAGCTCCCTGTCTTGGCACAAAGTGACCTCCCAAACATGCTCCATACTGCTGTGCAGACTTGCACACCTTCAAGTGAACTCCAAGGACACTCAGGTGGGCTGGGCAGGTGAACTGCTGCCACTTCTGACAGTCACAGCAGAAAACAAGTAGGAGACTGCTCAGGAGTGCACCACATGGGCACAGGGGTATAAGGAATCCTTACTATTCTGGGCAGGGGATCCCCAGTGAAGCTCTGAATTATGTACTTCAAAGACCACAGAAATAACAGCAATACACCAAGAAGAACCAATGGGAAATTTGCTTGACTAAACCAGTGACAGGGACCGAGCAGCTTTCGAGTTTCCCCCAACCTTTCCCTGGCGAAACCAACTGTGTTCCCACACTCCAGCATGAGCACCCAGGCTTTATGTTATCTGCCATCCCTATCTCGGTTCAGTTTCCAGCCACAGCTTATGGCTTTATCATAAGGACCAATTTTATGCAATTATCAAATTACTCTTTCTTCTCAGTCTTCTACTCTTGTCAGTAGGACTGCGCCATTCCTTTCTTAATCATTTAAACTGGGGCCATGACTCCAATCCTGCTTCAAAAATACAGCTCCTCTCATTTACTTATCTGTCTTGTCTGAAACAGCCTACTTGTGTGGAGCACCAGGTTCTCTTTTCTAAGACATTGTAATCTGTGGTGCTTACCAGCTCTCTCTCCCCCCCACCCCCCCATTTCTTGAGAAGCAGAATTTTTAAACTTAAATTTTTAAGTTTTGAAGCACTATGATTTTAAGCATTGATGTTAACTTACTGCTTCTTCAGGGTCCTCCTGCTTAAAGAATGATGTTACTGCTAAACAGCAAACATCTCAAGACAAAGATGCACCAAATTCTACCATGACCTTAATACAGTTACACCATTATGGAATTCTAAAAGAATTAGAAGAATTAATCACTAAATTTGTATAGAATGCTATTATTAATTTGAGGTCAACAAACCAAGACTGGTTCACATAATGTTTTATTCACAAGTAGAAAAAGTATTACAAAACAATTTATACAAGATTTTAATTTACATTTGTTAAAGGAGTATTTAAAACAGCACTGTAAATCCCTAGACATGAGATGTGGGCAGGCTAAATGCAGTGGTAGTGTGTGTTTTCTATTGGCATGTACAACATTGCTTGCCACAGGCAATATACAAAGGACCAATTTGGTTAAATTAAGAAAAAAAGTATATACAAAATATACACATATATTTAAAAAACACTCTTTTTTCCTCCCAATTTGCTCTCAAGCTGTCACTCCGTAAAAAAGAAGAGCATCTTTCTCTAGGGTTGCTGAACAAAAACAATTATACAAAGTTTAAATTCCAATGGGAAAACATACTTACTGTGGCAGATGCTGGCAAAATTTTTGAACATCGCTTTTTCAAGAACTGTTACTAGTGAAAAGTTAAATTTCCATATGTTCTAAAAATACTTTGCCATATACTGAAATGCACATTGGATATTTTTTCTATTTACAAAGTATGTACAAAGAAGCACACATCTCTTCATGCACATGTAGTGAAAAATAATGTTTTGTAACTTCTTAAATGTATGCAAGTATACAAAGAAATTATTCAAAACTACTCATATTTAAATATATACGTGAAAGTATTTATCTGAGTAATTGTACTGTATAATTGCTTATTATTCCATCAGTGACCAAAAGGTGGAATCTGCTACTTGAAACACCAAACCAAACAACAGCAAAAAAATCACTTGGGTAACTTGTTCACTTTGGTTTGAATTTGGGAACTGTTATTCATGGCTCTTGCACAAATGAATAATTTCACTGGGGAAGAGCTGGAGCATCTCCCTGCCACGGCAGCCTGTACTGTTTTTAGCTCTTCTTGTGCATGTCCAACCTTCTTCTGTGTGTTCCAAAACAAAAGTCTTTTTCCATAATGGATTCTGAATACTGTCTCAACATTTCCATTGCCACACAAACCATGTGTGGAAAGATGAGTAATATTAACTGCAAATTTGCATCTGTTTTGCTGATTGCTTTGCTTTAGTCAAGGCACATTGGGTACTTTAAGGAATAATTGCTAGAGTTCATCACTGACAAGTGTGAGCCTGTTGAGTGTAACAAATCAGTAGAGGTTACCGGGATTATCCAGAGAAGCAAAAACTATTTTAGGGATGAAAATGGCTGAAAAAAAAGGTATTAAGGAATGTGATAAAGCAAATTGCTTTTTATATTTTGTGTGGAAAATTTTAATTGACACAGTACTACAGTGAGGACAGAGTGTCTTGAATGAAAGGGACTCCTAAATGAATTAATTAGGTCACCATGAAGCTTGACCCTTAAAAGTAATGCATTAATAAAAAATCTTGGTAACAGTCTCACTGTATAAATGCTTTCATGGCACACCTGCTATAGTCTGACAGTTTGATTCGACAGTTGATTACAATTATTTCAACATCCAAAATTATATGCTATAACAAGAAGTGCTGTATTCCAATACTGAGACTACTAATTAAACACAACGTCCTTATCTATATGTCTGACCTTCGTTCAACTAAACCTAATTTAAAGCTAATCTCCTGCTACATTAAACAGAACAATGCCACCTCCCAGAAATGTAATAATTGGATGGAGGGGACTTCAACCATACATACTGTAACATGCTAATTTAACTCCCCAAACTAGCTTGACTATATTGTAATACATAATAAACGCTTCAGCTTAATAACAGGTGATCCTTGCATAAACAGAAATCATTTTTTTACATCCTTTAATAATAGGAATATTATTTAAATTTAAAACCAGCAGAAAAAAAAAAAGCCTAATGCATGCACAAATCTGCAGGCAGAGTAACTGGCACCCTGTTGTTCCACATCTTCTGACACCTGTAGCCATATTAAGAGACCCTCCCTAAACACACTGAAGCATTTGTATTTCCTGCTGTATTTACATATACTATTAAGCTCACTCTGTAAGATGTTTTGAGATTCTGTGAGGGAACAGAAGAAGAGATGCAAAAGGTCATAAATCCGCTTTCAGGGTCCTCATAGGATGCTCCTTGAAGTTTCACTTCACAGCTGCTACAGCTCAGACACAACTGCTCAGAAGGTGTGAAATGATGCTATTTTGTTCCAGCTGGTTTGGGACCCATGCAACACGGAAGACCAGACTATGTTTGATGAGAATCAGCAGGGAATGTAAGGGAAGCATTCAGCTTTAGTGCTGAGAGAAATAGCTTCAGTCCCTAAAAAAAAGTGACAGGAGAGTGGTTACATAAATTAATAAGAAACCTGTATGTACTTCTATATTTGACTGAACACTAAAAGAGTAGAGTACACTTACTGCTTGCTGTAAAAATTCACTTAAACCTGAAGATTGAAACTATATTAAAACCCACATTAAAAAGCTTATACTTGAGTGTACACATATAAAAATATGCTGTATTCTGATTTTATGGTATTATTGTCTTTGAAATATAATAAAACATTGACCTATGCAAGACTGTAATACACCCATAGGCAGTACAAAGACCATTCTTCCCTCAAAATATTTTAAAAAGACATGAAAGATGAAGGGCAAGTGGGAAAAAATTGTATAGACTGAGATAAAATAATTTTCTTGGAGTTGTACAGCTGGCCAGTTTTCATCCTGAGAATACATCTCAGGTAAGCCTAGTCCTGGTCCTGTCCTGTGAAACTACTGAAATTTCTCTGCCAAAAGTGCACACATAATGATGCACTGTAGAGTCTGAATGTGGAGAAATTGTACAAAATGAATCAGTGGGGTCTATTGATGGAAAAAATATGAAGAAAATATGAGGAAAAATATGAGGAAAAAAATGAAGAAAAACTTAAGCCTCCCAAAGAAGTTGATTATTCAAAATTATACACAAATCTCAGTAGTAATAGAAGATAGCAGAAAACTATCAAAGCATACAGGATTTTGAGATGCTAGAAAAGCTGTCTCCATACACATAGGAATCAAGAAAATTTACAATTCATATACCACAACAAGTATAGTGAAATAAAAGCTAATTTTTGTAGTCATATTTTGAAATTCTGTGGTTCTTTTGATCTAAGAAAACTTAAATAATATTAATCGCATACCTCTGAAGTTGATGCATGATTTAGTGGGAAAACACCCACAAACTTCTGATTTTTTAAATCTTGTTAATATGGAAATGCATTCCCTTAAAACATCAAGAGAGCTGGGAACTAGCAGTGTTGAGATATGCAGCCATAGCCACATCACTGTCCCTTCCCACACACAGCTACAGGATACGACAGTCCCCACATGGTACTGGGCACACACAAGAAGGAAACCATGAGAGCTGTGATCCAACACATGGGCAGAGAGCGCCCAGCATCGTTACAGACAGAACTTTGTGCTCTAAATAACACATTGAGAGAAATACGTGCCACCTGGATAAGGCTGACATTGTCAGTGACAGCAGCAGATATTCAGGGGGCTAAGTCCCACTGAAGTCAATGGCAAAACAATTCTTGATTGAACAGTTCCCATCCCCTTCCTCCTCTTGACAATGTCACCTAAGCAATTAAGGCCGGATTTACAAAGAAACTGTTGCACTTACATGTTTTCAGAATGCGCGTGTTTTTTGCGAAATACTAATTACTCTCTACTTCATATTTAGGAATAAAACAAAAGTGGCATGCAAACCAAATGGAAGAGGATCAAAGGAATGAAGTTTTATTTCTGCAGATGGCCCCAAATTTTCATAATTACAGATAGCATAATTTTCTTAATTAAATTTGGTGCATATTAGTGGCAACTTCTTGTGTTCCTGCCTCTGAGTTCATGCACAGGAGACTGTGTCAGCTTTCCAGCCACAGCCTGCATAAGCCTGGAGTAACACCACCACATGTCATCAGCACACAGGCCATAATTTGGGATCTTTTCACGGATTAGTTACTTGAGGCTCCAGGTTACTCCCAAGAGTAGAAAATTCCATTTTAAAAATACAGAGCATAGTTAATATTCAAAAAGATATAATGATGAAGCAGTAGCAGAATGACTTTTTGTGACAGTTCCACTGTTACATAGTTGAGACAATTGTTTATCACCTCTTTGCATTTTGACCTCAGCCCTGCATTTTCTATGACCTTTTATAGATTAAATTGCATTTTATGGACAAACTTATGTTTTATCTGATGACATGGGAATATAAATGGCATTACAAGGCATTTGAGATTCTATTCTGTTTCTACTACTACTGCAGTAACTCCACAGAAAGGCTCTGCAAATATTTTTAGATGAACACTTGTATGTCTTCAATGCTTTGTTTGCAATAAGCAAAGCCAACTCCTCAGTTCTCCCTCATAAACAAAGGCTAGCCTCACATAATGGTTTGGTCATAAGGCTATTAAACTGAACTTTTCCCTTGAAATTTAATGAAAAAATTCCTTGATAAAAGCTGACTGGTGTACAGACTTACCCCTGTATTCTGGTTAATATTATTTCAACACCACAGTTTTCATAATTACACCTTTCAAATTCAGTTAATGATTTAAAAATGTGAAACTGCTGGATCTCTTGCAGAGTTTTAATTTATTTCAGCAATAGCTAGGTGTAACCTATGGAGACATATAACCCTACACCTTCTTAGAATTCTATTTTTATCTAGCTCTACATGCCTGGAGCACTCATTCTCACTCCTTTGTAGTTACGTTTTTTACCTCTTTATCAGTCTGTAGAGTCATTTGTTGTTCCATTACACTTTGTCTTTGGCTGGGTTTCAGCAGTCACCGAGTTCTGAAGTGATGAAGCTTCTATGCATGTTCTGTGTTCGGAGATTTCAAAGGACTTTGCAACATTTCCATCAAGAGACTTAGCTGAAAGAAGTACTTCACTTAGTTCCTGGTTATTATCCAATCCAACAGTGGCTGCATTTTCAGTCTCAGGGCTGCAGGACTTTGCAGATCCTCCAGCCAGTTCTGAATATGATTCACAGACAGAAATGCTGTCACAACAAGCTGAGTTTTGCATAAGAGGCCAAGCATCTGGAATGTCTCCACAGGTGGAATGTGAAAGAGAACCAAGGAAAGCAGGAATCATTTCTCCAACAGAATCAGAAGCTCTGCAGAATGATAAAAGGCACATGGTTTACAAAGCATTCCAGAAAATATTATCAGTATTGTAATTACTGTCATTTGTAATTATAGGTATTTCAAGAAGGTTTAACAGGGTTATATTAATTCTCTAGAGACATCCTGTACAAAAAAAATCTATTGAGAAGGAAAACAGTTTGTTCTTTGTCTGGAAATGACAAAAGCTCTGGTGAACACTACTTCAGATAGTGAATCCAGGATTCCAGTGAATCCACTGAATCCAGGATTTCTGCCCATAAACAACCCCCAACAGTTGGTGTTGTTTACGGTCAGAAATATGACAAAAATACTATAGTAGCATTCAGACACAAACACTGCCACAAAGAAGAAGGATTTTGTTTTTTCTCAGTGCATGGGGAGGGGAGTATTAAGACAAGATATAACAGGCTCAAAGTGCAGCAACAAAGATGGTTGGGCAGACTCTGGAATCTTCAGCACTAGGGGGGTTTGGTAGTTTTTTGTTTGTGTTTGTTTTTTCCCCCAAACCCTAGACAGACAAATATCTAATAGAAGTAAAAGAAGTAAAGTGGCTTCAGACTGGGAGAATGGAACAGGCAACAAGACAAGACTGCTTGAAACTATGTGTTTGCTTTAAACCTGAAAATGCATTCACTTTAGATTTTCCAGTTTGTGCTGTCTAGCCCTCAAAATGTGACAAGTTTTTCTCCTATTCTCTTTCACATGGAAAGGACATAGTATTAAAGAAGGGCAAGCATTATTTTTATTTTATGGAAAATGGAAGAAAGTAGAAGTGGAAACTCAGTATTATCTACCTCAAGTATATTTGAAGTGCATGATAATAGTGACATGTGCCAAACTCTGTTAAAAGTCCAGTAGTGTTTTTCACTATATATACACCAAAATAACTATTAACAAAACCAGAAAGTTATAACAGTATATTTTATTTCCAAAAACTGTCTAAAGATTTATAAAAATGCCAAGGCTATATTAAGTCTGACATGCAGTGTGACAAAACTCATCCCAATTAACATGCCTATAACAGATTTTAAGTAGCCTTACTCATTTCCAAAACATGATGCTTTGATAGCTTTGATATACACACAAAGCATTTTCAGAGATGAGGCCAAAAGTCAGGACATTGCACCACAATTGAAGGAAATACATTATTCTGGCAAAGGAAACTGGCATAAACTCCATTTCTACTGGAAGGAACCACAGGATCTTTGATGTCCACATAGCATGGATATTACAGTTATTTTTAAAGCCTTAACCAAAAGATTCCTCAAAAAGTACACAGCTCTCCATTTGTCAGCCTCGGCGGTATACAAGGATGACTCAAGCTTGTCGGCATTTAAACAAGTTGTTAGAGAAAACTTAGATATTTGTGCTTAGGTCGCTAAGTCACCTTGCGCAAACAATACTTATGAAGAAGCTGCCTCTACATTTTTAGTTACATGTGGCCATAAGAACAAAACAGCTCAAGACCAATTCAAACCTTATATGGAAAATTATTCTAGCTAAAAGAAATAAATACATCCTGTGTTAAAATCTGTAACCAGGAAACTCTGAAGGACACCATAAATTTTATATATTTAGCTCATGGCCCTGCTGTAAAAATAACTACTCTACTACTGCACTTAGCTGATCAGGAGAAAATAAAGGTTAAAATCTGCTAGAAATTCAGAAATAATAGATATTTCAAACCTTGCAGTCCTAAAGAGTTCCTAAAAAAAAAATCTTCATGCCACTTGTAAACTGTACCTCAGTCCCACCAGATTCACAGGTTTATGCAGCAACTTGCTAACCATTAGCAGAAGAGGGGGTGGCCAAAGCCTCTGAGGTACCACAGAATAAAATGAAGATTATCTGCTAGTCAGAGAAGCCACTTCTTCAGAGGAGCCCATGTATCAAGTCAGCATTTACTAAGTAATACTTAAGTTTTTCACCATAAACCTGTTCTTGCACAACATGGGATGATATGGCTACAGTTCATCAAAATCCCTCATTCCACTTCAAGCAGCTGTTGTCTCTGTATAAATATTACTTTGACTGCATAGAAAAATACTTCATGTTTAATACACATTTGTAAAACTAAGTTACCTTTCATTAAGCGTGGTCTGTGAGTGGAAAGCACAACTGTGACTGCTGTGCTCCATGCTACAGGTTTCATCACAGCACAGTGAGGGAATCAAGTGAACTGGTCCTAAGGAATGAAAATTAATTTAATAGTGTTAAAACTGTCAAAGCTCTGTATAAACTTAGCCTCTTTTCTTTTTCAAACTTGAGTATTGGTTTGCCAGTTACATTATAATACATGGATTGAGGAAAGAGATTTCTTGCTGTAAAAACAGCTTCTTTATTCTTTTAAAATTGAATTATTTATAAAAGCCAAGTCCTTCCTACAAAAGTAATATAGAAGCCAGTCATGAGTATCTATTTTTTAAATTGATTTTCTTCTCAGCTGAATGCACGTAAGTGGAAGCATTCTAAGTTAAGCTATCAGGATGATATTTAAGCCTGTGCTTTTGCGTTAAATTATGTAATTAATTTCTTAATGTCATAACTGCATCTGTTCTGATACGACTTCACAAAATGCCAAGTCTTTGAATTGTCCAGGTTGTTAATGACCTTTAGCATTCATATCATATTCTTAGATACTTTCTGGTACTCTGGAAGCCTTCACACTAATTTAAGTCTCAAAGCCAGATGCAGTGCTATTTTTAACAGAAAGAAATGAGATAGACGCTTTAATTTTTTTTTCCAATTGAAGTCACTGAAATGAATACAGGAAAAAACAAAACCCCCCAAACAGCTACTTAAAAATCCTATCTGCTTATTGAGAAATTAGCCTAGGACAAAGGGTAGTTTGACAGTATCAGCTCTGCAGTTAAATCTAATTGTCATAACTCAAGTGTTAGATAAAACAAAGTCACCTTTCAGTAGACCTAACATACCACATGTCTGTGATGTACTTCTCTGGCACTGGCAACATGTTCTGTGGTCATATTCATTTAGCCGTGGTCTATCAAAACATGATAATTCAGAGCCATTGTAGTGAATGTCTTGAGATCTCAAAGACCCTTTGAACAAAGTGAATAAAAATCTGTGTTAGTGAGTGTTACCCTTTTTCCTGCTCACAGGCCTCTATCTTCACAGAACGTGTAACTGTCATGCTATAAAGTATGTCCATACATTTTCCAATTGAAAGATCCACACACCCTGTGGCTTCCTATAACGTAAACCACAGATTTTGAAACAAACCCTTGAACAGCCTCTTCTAGGAAGACATCTGCTCTCATTTGGATTATGTGAGAGTATATCTTATTCACTGTTACACTTTTCGCAGTGTTTAACGATTCTCAGTGATTCCCATCTGAAATTTTCCAGAGTCAGCTTTCAGCCACTGGGATTTTGTTTATATTCTCTTTAAGAGCTTTACAGACTTCCTTTAATCTCTATAATTGTAGGCCAAGGCAAACGAGTTACTACACTTCCCTGAATTAAATTTGAATTCACTGTGTCAGAATTTCTCAAAACTCATGCTGTAAAGCAAATTCTAGGTTAGGAAAAATTCTTACAATGCCTCTCTAAACCTTTTTATTTCTGCTTGCGCTGAAAGCAACAATAGCATTAATTCATCCTAGACGTTATTCTTGTTTGGCATCCAGGGTTCATTAGATGCTATAAACATATTTTAATAAAAGTTTTATAAAACAATAAATGGGAACTAGAGTGCTTTTCACTTTTTTCTTTCTTAATTTAAATTAAGAGGCAGAAAAATGTTTATTATAAAGAAATTATATTGATGAGCTGTTACGGATTTAAAAGAAATTTACAAATCTGTCTTAGGCATTTAATTAATCTTGAATATGCCCATGAAACTAAAACTGTTAAAGGCCAAATCTCTCATCTACACTGGCCACATTCATTATCTTGATGACCTAATGTGTGTTTCACAACAGCATTTCATGAACAGATCTTTCAAAGTGGTATTTCCACACTGACTTTGCAACTCTGTAATGTCCCATCTTGGATGATGAATGGTCCAAATGTATCTGTGCAGCACCTAGCAGAGCATGGCATGCAGTTGATGCAACTGGAGTATTTTGGACATTTACACAGCATTTTCTCAGTAGCAGCTGGAACTTCCACGCTGGGCTGGCAAGCTTGAACGGAGTCCTGGGCTCTGCTACATTGACCATCTCAATGCTAAACTTGCTTGAATAATGTAGGCATTTCATTTATTTACCTACAGAGAGATCTGCCAAACTAATACCGCCCTATAAATATTACAAAGAAACAGTAATAATTGGAAACTCACAGCTTGGTTTCTTCTCCATGAACTGCCTCTTGCAATAGATAACGCAAAGGATGAGAAGAGCCAAGAGCACTGTTGCAAGTGCACTGCAGATAACAGCTGCCAGAGCAGTGTCTCGAGGACTGGAAGCAGTTGAAGGGATCTTCACAAGATTTACCTTGGTGGTACCTGAAATATAATTAAATAATAATTAAGGCAAACTGCAGACATTTCCAGAATATAGTCATGTAAACGAAAATCTGGGAAACAGAAGAGGCTTGTGGCCCAGGAAAAAAAGAGAATGTTTCATCTGCTAATGGATCAATTGCACATATAAATAGATATGATCAACAGCAACCTCAGTATGAAACAAAGTCTTAGAAAAGATACATTGCAAAATATGCGATAATGAGTGGAGATGCACACAGACACATTCAGACTGTCCATGAGAATGGAATCAGATCCTCACCATGAAAACAAAGACATCTGAATGTTTAATGTCACATGAATTTAATATGGAGAACATTTCCTAGCATAGAATTGAGAGAGTGACCCACTAGAGGGAGTCACAAATACATGAACTTCCCTTAAGGAAACTTTCCGGGCACTGAGACACCCCCAGAAGTTCAAATGCTGTCAAAATTATGATCCTGCTTTGTTGCATATGTCATGGCACCGTGGTCATTTCCAAGATCAAACCTAGGATTTCAACTCTGATGACTTTTTTTCTTCAGTGATTTTTCTTTTAATACTAGATAATCCCTCTAGTCAACATTCAACAAACTGAATTTATATCCGTATTAGTAAAGACTTAAGTGATGTTTCTAGCTTTGACAAATGTTGCTACCTTTAGGTGGAAGGCGAAAAATATTTTTAAAGGATCCAAACTTTAACTACAACTGTTGAAACTACCTTAATTATGTATTTTAAAATTAAATTATCTTTTAAACAACTTAAGAATTTTGACAGCCTGCCTATTTCATCTACTTTAAAGTCCTCCTAAATTCAATGAGAAAAAGGAATAAAACACAGAGTACTTCTATGACAGCAAATTTTTAAGAAGCCACAATCTGTACTTTACTAACTTACAAAAATAAGTTAATGTGCCTGTTTATCCCAGAAGATATTTGGTTAAAACCTAAAGATTATAATATCCGAAGAAATGGTCCATACAGTCATAAGTTTAAATTGTGAAATAAATATCTGTCAGAGTATATTAAAACCTCTAATCAGATTGTACATAAATACAATTGTTCAATATCATTACTGCAATTTCATAATGGCAGGAGAGAACTTCCTAGATCAGTTAGTGCAATCAGTGGAATTGTATTACTCAGGAATTTTCCACAATAATTATGTATTTCCTCTACACACATTGAACATGGGCACCACAGGGTTTGTGATACCATATTACTTTGTTATAATGCCTAGATTGACAAAACCTAGGCATCTTGAAAAATCAACTTAATTCTAAGTCTTTAGACTACCTAATGCCAAAGAAAACACTACTTCTATGAAATAAAGAATCCAGAAAATTAAAGAAATAACCCACCAAATGTATTAAATAAAAACAGTTTCTGTGGCTTACAGTATCATGCAGTTGCTAGTAAATGCGGTAATATAAAAAGGTGGAGAGATTAAATCATGGCCATTATACAGAAGAAAGAAAGTTTAGTTGCTCATTTCCTGATTTCAGCATGAAGTTACTGCATTTACATCTGCTTAAATATTTCCATTTACCTTCAATTTGTACTATTATGTTCCACTGTCACATCAAAATCTGAAGAGCAAATTTATAGCAGATCTTTTTTACATGCTTTTGACTTGCCAAATTGCACAGAGTGCAGCAACTGGGGAAAGTACAAGAGAGAGACACAAAAATGGCCGAGGAACTGGAGATTCTCTCTCCTACAATCAAAGCTTGAGAGCTGGGATGGCTCGGGATGGAGAAGGCTCAGAGGAACCTCATTGATTTGTATAAATCCTTGGAGGGAGTGTGCAGAGAGGACAGAGCCAGGCTCTTTTCTCAGACCAGAGGTGATGGACACAAACTCAAACACAGGAGGTTCCCTCTGAACATCAGGACACATTTTAATAACTCTGAGACTGACTGGCCACTGGCACAGATATATTTGCTCTTACATAGTTATTACCTATCCATCTCCTCATGTTCTCCAATAATTACTATTAATCACAGAGCTAAGTTCTATGGCCTCTTTTCCAAATCTTCAACGTTAATTTTAAAGAAAATGCAATCAGTGTCATAATCTTTTTGTCATAACTTGCTCCTGCTCTTGGCAGGAGCATCTCAATCTTCCACAGAGAAAACATTTTACTCAGTTTCTAGGATTCTTGCAGCTGTAGTTTTATGTTTATAGTTTTAGCAGACTGAAGAAATTTCTGCATGAAGTTCCAGGATACCTGTGAGAGCAGTAAATCTATATAAAAGCCTGTCTATATAGCAATGTGTACTGGCTTTGGTGTGAAGATCAGACTCTGCTTTGGTATCAGGTTTTCAATTCCAGTCAACTGCCTGCTCTAATCTTTAGAAGGCTAAAGACAGACTGGACAAGTATTTAAAAACCAGATAATAAAGCAACCGATCAGAACATCTTCAAGTATTTTTTGTATCAATATACCTATTTGTATTAATGTACATAAGAGAACTAAACAGTTCTTAGTAATTAGGCCTTCACAATTTGCAGAAAAAAGAATGGTCAATTTTGAAGGGCAAAAATGAAATAGAGCAAGGGAGGTGAAGCTTCTCTATTTTTGTCTCTCTTCATTTGCTCACAAAATACATGTATTTTCAAGTATGATTACATATTATGTGTTCTTGGAAAACATAAATTATATATTTCTTTAATGCCCATCAGCAATATTCAAACTGGAAATACAGTGATTTCATTTAAAATAGGGATGGCAAGATTTAAAATTTTTTTAGCCATCTAGATGTTTAAGATTTGTTTTATTTGGTTGATTTTTTTTCACTTGAGAAAGCAATTTTCTATTCCTGAGAATGCCTACCACTCATCTTCACCTTCAAAGAACTTTTTGGAATAGCTACTATGAGCAGTCCATTGTAGTCTAGCTCTAATTACAATGATAGTGATCTTCCCTGCAGAGACCAACATTTCAGAAGTGGATTGCTATTGTAGAAGTGGCCCGTTGGGCATTGCTGAACTCTGCTTTCAGTGTTACTCAGACGTATGCATTTTCATAAACTCTTTCTTCTCACTGACCATGGTCCCACTTCAGTAAAGCAAGGAGTTGCATCTTAAACTTGTATTTACATCTGTTAGATGATTACAAGATTAAATTTAAATACCCAAATAAACACTTTGTGATCTGGATGTGATACATTCAGAAAAGAGGGAGGAGGTGCACACAGTTTTCTGATTCTGGAAAAGCATGTCCATATTATCCACATTTTATTTAAGAAATTGACTTCCTTTTTAAAGTTTTCAGTCTAACGTATTCTGAAAATGTGGTTATGTTGAAGAAGAATTACCCAAAATATCAAACTGTCTCCTGTATAATTTTGAACAGTAAGCCTAAACACACATTCTTCCCTTAATTAACCAATATTACATTATAATGGCAGTATATGCAAAGGTGTGGTCCTTAAAAGCAAGTAAAGTTTCTGTTAATCCAAGACAGTTAAACAGCAGTAACTCAGCTAATACGGAACAGATGAATCCCAGCTGTATCACTAAAATTTCTGCCAATAAACGGAATAGCTGGATTTTTGGCCTATTATACCAAACAACAAGAGACAGGGAAAAATGTAAAAAGACTTCTTTTGTCACTTATTTCATGGTTATTTCCTCCAATTTTTTTTTTTAATTTTTTTTTTTTAATTTTTTTTAATTTTTTTTTTTTTTTTTTTTGGAACCATGATTCATTACAGTCGCTACTGGAATCAGCAAACCTAAAAGAAAGCTTTCTGTGTTAGATCAACCATGTTAAACAGAACTTGCAACATTGTATGTTTCTTCCATGGATACAGGAAATATATAATAATTACTAAAGTTGAGGAGAATAAAACGTGCAATATTATGTTTCGGTTTCTTTCTTAACGCATCAAGTCAATACTAACCTAAAGACAGCTTTCTCAAAATCACAAACTAATCCAAACTGCACTTAGAAAGCAGTAACATGGTAACATTGGACAGAGTGCCATCTGTTACAATCAGGATTGAAAGTAAGATGCAAAGGTTAAAATGTTGTTAATTCCTGGGATATGGGTATTCCTGGTTGACGGGGGAAAGGAGCCTACTACAAAAAATGTTTGCCCATTACCTTTACGTTGAATGGCCCAACTCAGTGGTATCAACCTTAATTTGACAAGAATTAAGGGCTCAGACATACCCTCAAGTTATGTAATTTAACAAGTTACTGCCTGTCAGCTGAACTGCAGCGGCTATCTGTATGTGTGCTTGATCCACAGAAAAGGCAAGCCAATGTAAGGCAAAGTGGCTTACCTTGAAATTCCTTCATTTTGAAAAAAAACCCCCAAATTTGAAGATATTTATATTAATTTAAAATAAGAAGGCAGTATGTTTACCTAGCCCCAGACAAGCAAAAGTATGTATTATATATATAGACAATTCAGATACTACATGCATAAGATTTGCACATATAGATAAAATACATATGTTTTATATACTACTGAGCATTAACATAAATGGAAAGTAAGTAACCCTGAAAGTATCTTTGAGTCTTTACAAAGCAGCAGATTGGCTCCCTTCTCCTGATCTTTCAAGTAGGAGGTAAGAAACTTTATTAAACATTGCTGTTGGAGACTGTGGTAAACAGTGGGGACAGAGTCTCCCAACATCTGTAAAAGGACAGCCCTCTGCATGCACGGCCTACACCCAAAAGTTCATCATGTCAAACCACATTTTTCAAATGTGCTCCAAGTGCAGACTTTAAAGCCTTTAGCTAATGGTCCACAACTTTTGGTTTTTGTTTGTTTTGGTTTGTTTTATTTTGCTGGTTTTGTTATTTTTTTAATAAATGTACCAAAGAGCCCTAGGGGAGAAAATGACTATTCAAGTATTTATCCATTGTTTGGAAATCCTGAGAAAAATGCTTATAAATTAAAATCTTTGAAATTTGGTTTATTCATTTCCAAGACCATTTCTCTTGCACTGTGTATTTTCACAAACTCCAGCTGCTGACAGCCTTTTATGTTTAAAATGGTAAAACAATCGCACTGTGTATGTGAATTTAAAATATATATGAATTCCACAGTACTGGATACATATCTCAATGTCTGTAAGGCATAGCCAACCTCTGCAACACATTTTTCTTTTAGCAATTCATAGATGTGAAATCTTGGTATTACCATGGTGATCTAAATTGAACCACTATATGGGCACAAAAGTAACATTGTTTCATACATAAACCTCTCAACGTGGAGAACTGTCCAGCCATGTGAAAATACCACTCCACGAAAGTAATGCCTCAGATCACTGCTACCCTCAAATAACCTGAAAATACCTGAGAGTAAGCAAAAAAAAGTGAGAGGAAGTGGAATAAAATCTGTGTCACTGCTGAACTACATATTCTAGTCCTCAACATAACATAACTGGTTATTAATATGAATAGAAATCTCTCCTCCAGAAACTGGAAACACCTCGTGTGATCCGATGGCACCAAGTCTATGTTGCTGTTAATGACTGTGGTGTTGGCAACAATTATCTTTCTGACTTTTGCTTCTAGAAGCCAAGTTCACATCTCTGACAGCTGAGGGTGGGCAACATCTATTTTCTTGAAAACACAACTTTTTTTTAGGCGTTCTCATGTGTTAAAACCATGTCCCATAAAGCTTACATCAGAACATATGATATTGCTAGATACAGCAGAAAATCTATTTTCATACATCACCTCTAACTTGTGCTTTCAACCACATTCTTTGCCACACGTTTTGCGAAATAGAACACACTATTTTAGGCTATCCTCTTGTTAAAATCCAACTATAGAATGCATCCACCCCACACAGGCTATGAAAGCTCTTTTATCTTTTCAACAGAAAATGAAAGCAGAAATGCTTTGTATTCTGTATGTGCGGTCCCATTTAATGTTTAGGACTACCCAGTTAGAGAACAAAAACATCTCTGTGCAGTATTTGAGTCAATTCACTCTGTTTATGACAGTTTATGCTCTATTCAGTCTCTGTATACACACTCTATCACTCCCAGTCCCAAAACACTTTAACAAGACATTGCCCATGTAAGCAGAGTCTGCATTGCTGAAAAGCAAACCCTGTTCAGGAGGGCAGCTACTGCCATTGCCTATGTGCTAAGGCAAGAGAGGGGGGCCATGTACCCTTCAGAATCTACCTGTATATTCACTAGTTAAATGACAATGGCATGCATGTAAATAGCAGAATAATATCCTTCATGTCTGAAGGTTGTCTCTTTAGCCAATAGAGAATAACCCACTTTCATAAATCAAAAGGACAACTGAACATTGTGAATTCCATGCATACAGGTTACAGATCTGTTCCAAAAGGTTCAAGCAAGCTCTTACAGCTGCTGTGTGATGAGGTTGTAGATTGGTGCATGGATTGGTTTTCAGTAGATTGAAACATGACAGTGTGGAAAGCTCTATCTGTGACTATGACTGAGGGCTGGTAGAGCAGCTGAGCTGCCCCTAGGCAGGGAATATATATGCTCTTCCATATATATCTATGTATTTATCTTTATAAATCCCAGTAAAGCAAGAAATGAAATGTAAATCAGTCATAAAAGAGGTTTTGCCTCCCTCTGATTCAATGAGAAGTGATTTCTAACACTTCACTTTCTATCTCAGTTATTTCTCTCCTTGTCCTGGTTCAGCTGTGGTAACACCCAGGGAGTAAAGCAAAAGATTTCGTAACAATTGCAAGCCTGTGTCCGAAGTTTGTTGACATAGAATTTCCATAAACATCACTAATAGTCTATGCAATACCTTTTCAAGAACTATAGCTTTTTTCCTTGCTTTGAAAATGCTTTGTAAAAGTATTCAGCTACCTCACTTGTTTGCAAGCTGTTCTATCATCAGAATAACAGAGTATACTGTGATAAATTTCATTCATAAAGTTTCTAAAGCTTTAGAAAATGGTGATTGTATATTCAAATAAAAAAATAGATCAATAAGTGATACATTAAGAAAAACTACTATATTTGAATATCAAATTAAGTGCAGGAATAATTTCCTTATTTTGCTCAAAAAAACAACTTTTTGAATTGGCCAAATAACTTATTTAGTCCAGACAGCTAGATGTTCCAGCTCTACTAGAAAATTCAATAAAGTTTTAGTACCTTTCCCTTGTTGCCTCCTGGCCTACAATTAAAATCTGAAATAACTGGGAAAGGAAAATGCAATCCTGATAGTTAGAGACACCTTCACTCTTCAAACTCTCTGTAATGTACTAGTATTTTTTTGTTACCGAATATCAAAAATATAAATGCTAAGGAAATTCTTCCAAGTATTAGCAATCCCATGCAGAAAGAGCCTACTTATAAGTCATGACTAATAAAAAATCAGTACTCAAAGAGATGTGGAAATACACGTGTGTGTGCATGTGTGTTCAACACTGGACAACTTATTACATTAAATTTTTAAAAAGTTATTTTCAAATTGAGAGAATATATGAGATAAAATACAGAAGACTCACAACTTCCAGATTTCAGATAATTCAGAGTAATCTAAAAATCAACACACAAAATATTGATGCCATTGTATTTTGGTATCCATTTTGAAGAGTGACAAAGGGACAAGGCTTAAGCATGCAAAAGTTAAGCTCTAAAATCTGTAATTTTAAAATCCAAATCTATTGGGGAAGCTAGAAGCCTGTATTAGGTCACATACTTCCTATGCAGTGTGAAGAAATGTCAAATACAGAACAGAATCTGAAATAACTGTCATATGAGTAACACAGTTCCATATGTTACCATGCTCAGCCCACAGATATAGAAAACTGGAGAAGGATAATATACTTTGCTCTTCCCATAAATTACTCAGAGAGGAGCTTCTACCTTCTCTTAAAACTATGGAGAACAAAAAAATCTATGATCTCATTTTTAAATTAAATTAAGAGAGAGAAATCACAAGCATGGCTTATAATGCCTTTCAGATGTGACTCTTGAAAGAGGAGGTAATGATGGGGTTCCTGCCTTCTGAGAAAGCTTCAGAGCCCTTTGCCAAGAAGTATGAAAGGAAGACTCTTCTACCACCTTCATGGAGATTGTTTTAGTCACTAGGCTAGAAGCTGAGCTTGGTAAAAGCTCGCTTCTTCTCTCCAATTGAATTTGCCCAGTTGTAAACTTTGGCAGTAAGGGCCCCACTTTGCACAGCCGACAGTCACGTGATACGTAGGCTGGAACAAAATTAAATAAACTAGACCTAGGCTTGCTCAGCACCTATGTTTCTCCTGTTTATGATTATGTTTAAGTATCACTAAGTTACCTTAAATTCTCCACACGCATGTGCACACAAGGCACATGTTGGGGGGAGAAATAAGTCGGCGCTAGGGAAAACAAAAAGCATGTTTACGTAATTAAGACAGTTTCATAATATACTCCACTGAGCTGAATTAAATTCTGAATTAAGGTTATGAGTTGCATAACCAACACTATTAGTATTTTTTAAGTTTTTAACTTTGCAATCTGTTTTCTTTTAAAAGCACTTTTTGGGGGGGTAAGTAATATGAAATACATGGGATTAAATATAAATTTTCAAAATTCTGTAACATAGAGGTCAACACCTTTAGAAGTTGGCCATGCTTATTGTATTACTGCAGGTATCATAAATGTGATTTATTGCAAAGAAGTTACCTACAGTGCATCAGTGTGCATGCACATGCAAACTGTATTACACATGAAAAAGCTGTAGCTTTGACATCAGAAATAATAATAGCTTATGAAAAGCAGTTATTAATTCACCACTTAAAGCTTTGGGGATAAAGTCAAGTTATACAGAACAAAAGGCTGCTATATACAAGATCCTTGCTTCATTATATTACCTAATCTGAAACATAACATCTCCCCTCTTTAACGGAAGTCAGTAGGAACTAGCCATAGAATACAGAAGATACTCTGAAAGGTTATCTTTGAAAAGTCAAGCTCTATAAATGAGATTCATCTGACCAAAGCAAATATCTGCTTTGGAGAGAATTACCTGAACGTTCTCTACAGGGGATGGGGAGGGCTGGTGGGGCAGATGGGTAGGAGAAAGGCTCTTTTAGGGTGTAATTAGTCTGATTTGTTTTAAACACCACCCATGATCTCTCCACTGAATATAGAGTGAACTTAAGATCACCAGCTGACAGATGTAGCCATTATACACAACCACAGTCAAGAAGGTGGCATCCTACTCTGGTTTTGTAAAGAAGCAATGAAAGGTTTTGGGGTGCCTTTGACTTCCTCTGTTTCAGTTTGCTAACAGATGTTAAACATTTTACACCACTTCCATTGAAAAGATAAAAGTCAGTCACAACTGCAAAATTTGTAACAACTTCTTTACAGTGGCAGAACCCCAGAAAAGTCCAGCAGTATTTAATACCTCACATTCTGCATAGAATATAAAATAGCGTGTAGCAAATAAAGTGAGACATAGAATTATAGGTTTTGCCTAACCTGTGCTTTAAATGAACAAAGGCCCAGTGGGAAATAATATGCAGCAATGTAAATACAACCTGTGTTACAGTAACTATACATGAGGGAATCCCGTTATGGTTGCAGGCCTCAATTCTGGCATATTCTAACTTTAGTTCTAAGTTCTCTTAGAATATGGGCTTTGGTTTGTAAGAGACATTTCACCAAAAAGTAAGAAAAATATTTTTCTAAATTTTTTATTTGTGTTTTTATTTATATAGCAGCGGTGGAAAAAAAAAATCTACACTAAAAAAGTCATTTTCCTCCTTAAAATTAATTCAAAAGAAGAAAGAGTAAGATCAGGTTTTAGGGAGTCAGACACAATTATTCAATGTTGGATTGCAGTTTTCATCTAACCTGATATTGGCCTCTAGGTGAAGTATAGAAGTCTGAAGGTCTGAAGAGAAAGTCAGAGCTTGTCACCTTAGGCTCTCTTTCTAAAACAAAGCCAGGAACAGAATCTTTTGAGAAGTAATTATTCTGAAAAGGCTTGAAAGACTGCTTAGGATTAGTCACTGAAGCTTACCTTATCTGGCTTACCTGAACTCTTGAGGTACGAAATTCTCACCCATGATTGGGAGTTTGGGCTGGCAACTTCAGTGCTAAGCATTAACTTTTATATGCCCAAATTAGGATGCATTAATTCCATCTTAAATTTCCACATGCAGACAGGGTAACTATAAATTACATTCAGTAATATGCACATAGAATCATACCACTGGACTGAAAGGAAACTTTACTAAAACTGGTGGACACAACCCTTTAGTTAAGAAAGCTCTAACAAAGAGCTCATGTTTTTAGGAAGCAGTCACAGGCTGTAACTCAAAGGCACATGTCAGGGCCCAAAATAACATGTGAGATTACTCTATGATCTTTGTAAAAGAGGAGTTTGGCAGCACACTGCTTTAGCACAAGTGAACTGGTAAGAATGAGAATGTGTGAGGTCTATCACCAAAAGAATTAAAGGTGAGCAAAGTAGAGGATACAAGTGATCTGTAGGAACATTAGTCTTTCTTCTATAAGGCTGCTTCCAGCTCATGAGGTGTTGGTTTACAATGAATCATTACTGCTAAGGTCCTCAGCACATAACTCTTGTTTTAGAGCTATTGCATTTTATCCTACTTCCAATACATTCCAGTCCTCCAGGTAATTCCAGTTCTCTGCTGTGGTACTTCAGTTTTCTTTTGCTTGACAATGATTTTCTTAATAGGAGGTTGGCAGTATGGAAATTTTGAGCCTAGATGGATTCCATGTTTTCCACTGTATTTTCTTAAAAACAAGACATTTAAGTGGAACACAGCCTAAGTATTTTGTAGCCGAGCAACTTAAGAGTCATAGAATCCTTAGAAGTCAAAAAAGATCTTTAAGATCATCAAGTCAAATAGTAACTACCAGCACTAAGTAGAATAAAAACCCCAACATACTACTGTGCATTTGTTTAGCAGAGTTTTATATTCACACGCCAGTCACAGCTTGGATTCTGTACCCAAAGCCATAGCAGTCAGCATGGATTTATACCAGAGGTACCAAAACTCAATGCTGCTGAAGTGGTGCTAATGCAACTATTCCCAGAATTACCTGTGTGATTATGAGAGATAAATTTGAACCAGTATTTTCAGTCTGAATGCTGCTTAAAAGCATGTTATTAAATTAATATATTTTAAACAGCCTAATGCTTCTGTTATTAGAGGTTGTTTAAAAAGTACTGAATAGTTGTAACCACCGCTTATTTTTTTCAGATTACCCCCAAAAACAATAAAGTAAAAATTGACTGAAAAAAACATTCTGCAGCTTTACTGCAATGCATGCAATCCTGGAACAATTTTGAATAACTTAATGGCCAAGTTAAATAAGAACTTTGCAAACCCACTCCATACAGAAAACAGATAATTGCTTATAGCCACTGCAAGCCTGGGCTGAAGGGCTACCCACATTAGTAAGTGCACATAAGAAAATACCATAGGAAATAGTACCTATCCACTACAGGTCACAGATTAGTCCCTTCTCTGTAACTCAGGAATTTCAAGTTCACTTTAATCTAGTGTAATTGAGCTAACCAGCTCTTACATTAAAAAGTAATGATTAAGTTAAATTTCTTGCAGACATTCTGTACCTAAAACAAACATGCAGTATGCCTCTGGCAAAGAAGGATACTAATTATAGGATTGACTCATAAGATGAAAGGTTGCACAAGTTACTACTAGAAACTGAAGTATGGTAAGCTGCTTTGAAAAAACACATTGAAATTCTCATACTCTGCAGTTGAGAATTTAATTTTCTAACTGTACTTAACAGTGTCAAGAAACAAAACTAAATATGCTTGTAAACTGCTTGCTCATATTTTAGATGAACAAGCTAGAATACAGTGAACACAGTGATTACTTCATTCTATACTAAGGATTTTTTTTAATGTAATGAAGTGAGGTCTACAGTGAGTTTTACTACACAAAAACATGCAAAATTAAGTATTTTTGGTCATTCTTAGCTTTCTTTTGTTATAAAAAACATGGTCTTGAAATGGGTATTTGAGGATTCATTGCTTGACTTTACTCTTAATGCAATAATTCATTCCCTGATTTAACAGGAATCATAAAAGAAACACATCTCCATGGCTTCAGACATCTGTGGGGAAGGATATGCAAGTTCAAAAGTAGTTTTGCATTTCCAGCTGAAGCTTTCACTTGGATTAGCAGATAGAGCTGCCACCTGTGAGTTAGAACAAAGATACAAAATATGCCCTATATGTTGTCCTGAACTGATCAGATACAACCTTCTGAATGCCAGATGGGTACTGCTTATGTGAGCTCCTATTGCCAGCTGCATGAGCTTGTGATGTGAATTCATGGAACTTGATTCAATTTATTTTAAAAATCATATGCTGAAATTTCTACTTTCATTTTAAGAGATACACTTTCCATCATATTTTAGCAAGCAACGAGGGATGTATTTTCAAAGAGATATAAATTGGAATACTGTGTTCTCTCCAAAATACATTAACACATGCTTTAGTAGATAAAAATGGGTTACATATAATCAGTGCAATTCTCATGCTGAAACTAGACAGCAAAGGGCTTTCAGTGCAATTCAGCTTGGTCAAATATCACATCAACTTCATCTACTTAAAGTTTTACTGGATTCTGACCATATATATTTTATATATTACATTTTCAGGGATTACAAACAAGTAGTGTTAAAAAAAAAAGTTTCTATTCCTAATTTATTCTATGATTTCCATCTGTATTATGGAAGCCATTTACATTACATCTGCTCACTCTGAAGGTAATATTTATATTGCTAACACCTTACTAAGTAGGGACTGCTAATACTAGGTTTTATACTAGAGTAGATGATTTTTTTAAAGTTTCAAACTTTAGTACTCAAAATTTTCAGTTCTTTCCCCCCAATCATAATAAATTAACAGTTTCAAGAGGTCCAGAAGTTATAATTTCTTTTTCCATTATTTTCTTTTCTGTACATTTTCTGCATAGTTCATTTGCTTTTGTAAAATCAGAAAATTCTTTGTCTGAAGTCTCTGTGATTCTGTCAGCACAGATAGAAATTAGTCATCATGGTCAAAAGTATTAAAAAGGGATAAATGACAACAGTATGGCTACACTGTGTTCACCTAGGAAAGCAAACTCAAAACCCCCAAAATTCTAATCTTATCATGTATCTTTAAAAATTTGCAATAACACTTAAATTTACAATTCTGAAATCATTCCTAGCAGCCAAAAATGACAACTGTCACACCTATGGCCCACTGGCAACATTCATGATGCTTAAATACGTAATAGTTAAAAGCAGTGGAAGACAGATTCCCTGTTCTCAGAAATTTAGCCTTCTGTGGCAAGGAAGGAAAAATCCGTTTCCCCCAAAGAATACTAAACTGGCAGGAAGGAAAATTCTTCTACAGATCCAGAGATTAGTATGATTCAGGCATTAAAGAAACGATCCATGTGCTCAGTAATAACCACCAAGTGCTCTTATAGGTGTTCAATCAACAAAGCCAACTCAGCTCTTAACACAAAATTTAAAAGAGCCTGATGTAGAACGACAGGCCATGTTTGACTGTCAGCACGAAAGTCTTTTATAACCTCTGGAATGGCTGTGAGAGACAATCAGCACAAGTGTGGGGCACAGGTTCATCCATTCTGGAAGAGAAAACCTTACAGCTACATCCCACTTACATTACATCACAAGCCTGCAGAAAGTAACAGCAGGAAAGGACTAGGAAAGAACTAGGCTTTTTTGGTTTGGTCTTTTTCCTCTGTTGCAAGAGCTA
This sequence comes from Corvus moneduloides, assembly GCF_009650955.1. NCBI lineage: Eukaryota > Metazoa > Chordata > Aves > Passeriformes > Corvidae > Corvus > Corvus moneduloides. The sequence continues at coordinate 46,968,267 of NC_045477.1, read as the reverse complement.
CAGCATTCCTTCACTAGTCAGCTAGCTACTGAAGCAGTGATCTGAGTCAGAAGACATCACAGAGACAGTAAACTGTGTATCCTTATAAAGTACAAACATCTTAACTGGCATGTTAAGATAAAAATGAGTTTTCCACCTCCTTATTTATCACTTACTAGCACCAGCAGTCTTTTGCACAAAATGTGATTGCTCTTGAATCAAAGGAAAGAGCACTATTTTCAGACCTGCATAAAAAAACCTAACCTTTACTTTTGCCAGTACAAAGTGAGGTTACAATATTTTACAATATCTACAATGTTTATTTACTGAAACATGGATAGTTTTCATTGTTGGTATATCAGTTTAGGCTTCCTTATTGTATTGAATACCAGCCCAATCAGACAGATTTCATATATAAAACCTCTTCACTATGGAACTTTCTACCTATATTTTGATCCAGAAGAATGTATCACAATCCATTTCACACAGCCCTAATTATGGAAATCTGTGTGAAACCAATCTAAAAAACCATGTTTTGTCAAAAGAAAAATCACATATTATAATTATCATATGTAGTTAAAGGAAAGGTTTAACAATTTGCTTGGAAAATGACACACAGAAAAGGGGGATTCAAGCTGAGTTCTCTAAAGCCGCTGGAAAGAAATACTACCAAGACATATGAATTAAAATCCAAATTTTGTTTGGCATTGTACTTCTAATGCAAACTCTGTTACTGAACCATACCCAGGTCTTGCATACTTTGCAGAAATATTTATTGGTATATCAAGGATATTTTGTCTTTACACAGAAAATATTTGCATTTCAGAAGTGTAAATACAATTATAATGAAGGGAAAACAAAAAGACAGTATATTCCTGAATTAAAAGGGGCTAAACCAATTAACACAGCAGAATGTCTTCTAGTGATTCTTTTGTGCAGATTAATTTCCTGATGTAGAGGATTACTCATTATAGTGCATGAAGCAATACATTAAACCTTTGCAGAGCCTTTACAGTGTCATATACAGTTTTTAAAGTTTCCATTGGATATTATCAACAGACCTCCTTTAGGATTTGCTGGTCAGCCTCAATGCATCTAATAACACAAAGGTAGCGACAACCAAAACAGAGGACTGCCCATTATTTGAGATTAAAGAGCAGAATAATTGAAAGAGAAAGTCTGACCCAGTCACCTGTACTTTACACACATAAAGCAGGAAGTAGGGAGGAAAGTTGAGTTGATTAGTCAGATAATTTAAATGGAAATTCACTAATTTATAGCCTGAACTTTACTTCAAAAACACAACTCAAATTCTTAACTATTTGAACAATTTCTATTCAAGAGAAGAACAGTCTTACTGGTATACTTTCATCAGGATACCCAAACAGGAAAGATGAGCTTTTCCCCTCATTTTGAAAAGCTGTGAGTAGTAAATTAGACTCTATTACTTAACCATGACTGGGTTGCAGTCATGGTTAAGTGAAAATTATGAACAATGTAATTACCTCAACAAGCGATCTTAGAGCCATTGAGATGTATTGCAACTTATTAATTTGAGAAGGCATGAAACCAGGATCACAAACAGGCCCAGGCCCTGCAGTGCCAAGCACTGCAGCACCTGGACTGCATCCACAATGCTGGGAACCTGCCCGTGACAGGAACATACTTGTGATGTAAGAACCAAAAAGTAACAGCAGGGAGCCAACACACAGTCAGTACACATGATAAGGGATGAATTCTGAACTCAGAGAAGTCACCAAGAAAAGGACTCCCAGACATTATCCCAACCTGCTCTGCTGAGTTTGACATTAGAAGGCACCACAGAACAGACTGTTCAGAGATGAGCAACAGGCCAATCAGCTTGTAGATCCTGATGGCTTCAGTGCCAGCCAGGCACGTAACTGCTCAGTGTTGCAAAAGTCTTTGGATGACCACTGAAGGGTACAGAGAAGTTTGTAGGTGCGTCCTTAAATTCCAATTCCATTACCTCTTGGACCAGCTGTGATAAAAAGAAGGGGTCTGTATTCTCCAATTATACACCTATTAAGAGCATCCTGCCCAGTCTATGCATATGCACTCCCTTCCAGGGCAGTCAGGGCATAGCAGGTAAATCACAAAACCTTTGGCCTAAACTAAAGCTGCAACGCGTCCAAGCCACCTGGACCCAGAATCAGTGGAATACTCCTGGAGATCAAATGAAATATTGTAGGTCCCTTGGGCTTTTAAGTGTTTGCACAATTAGGTAGCTGGCAAGCAAGACAGTTGGTGATGCAATTTTGGGGTCAGAATCCTGGGTCTATTTGAATATTTAAGCCTTATGTATCTCTGGATACTTGACAGAGCTAATGTTACCTATACTAAGATACTCCTACAGCATTCACTACTAGCCTAGCTCTTTCAGTTTGTAGCTTGAACCAGGCTACTTGAAACACACTTAGCGGAATAAAATTTCACCGTGCAAAGAAATCTAAGTTAGATTTTAGGTAGCAGGCACAAAATAAGGACCCTGCTTACTGTCATTATAAGAGCTTCAAAGAAGATCAAGAAATTTCAGAAGCTCATTAGCTGAGGTTACTGTAGACTTTTGCAATAGAGGAGACACATGATACTGAGTACTTCTGTTCTACAGAAGTTACTAGTAAGTGACTCAATTCACTGGAAGAGCCCTCACACCTACAGTTTTGCAGAATTAAGCTGTATTAGATGTGATTTGAAATCTTTCTGATAAAACAAATTTTCCACTGTAAAAAATAAACTGAATGGTAGAAAACCTTTAAGGATAGTGCAACAAAGTGGACAAGAGTTTAACAGTTTAGACTGACTGGATGCCCTTAGAGCTTCAGCTTCCAAATCTTGATTCCTTGGTAAAGTGTCTGGCTTACTTAACAGAAATTCTGTTGGGTTTGGGAGTTGCACCTCCTTGCAATGTCATTTCAATTTATAAGCTAAATTTTCTTCCATGGAGAATTTGTGGTGGTCTTTGGTTTGTTTAGGCTTGGGGTTTTTGTTGTTTTTTTTTTTTGGTTTGGTTTTTTGTTTGGGGTTTTTTTTTGTTTGTTTTGCTTTTTGTTTTGTTGTTGCTGTTGTTTTTTTTTTGAAGAGGAGTAGACAGGACAGCAGATAGAAATGAGGGAAACACTTCTGACATTTCTGTCTACTAACCATAATACATAGGTAGTGGTAACAAGCTACATAATGAAGTATTTCTATACATATAAGGCATAGAAATGAGAGGTACACACATGGAAAATTGATGAGAGTAAGCTGGGGAAGGTTTAGAACATGATTAAACTGTGCAATGTATCTGAATTTCCTCTCCATTAAGTAATGCTTCAGAACTATTTAAACTCATTTTACTGGTAACACCTCTGTTATTAAAAGAAAGAAAAATCTGCCCTCTGCAACTTTTTTAGAAGAGGAGCCCAACATATAAAGCAAATTCAAAACAATATGAAAAGGAGCTGCTTGACTCTAAGTTATACATGAACCCCAATGGGTCAGAAGCACCTCAATTATCAAGGACGACGAATTGAAAACATTTAGGTTTTCTAGGTTAACTCTCTTTATGATGTGTGAAAGAAATAAAATTGTAATAAAACTTTGTAAGACACGAATAGCAATTCTCATCTCTCTGAAATACCTTGTGGAATTTGTTTCAGACTTCCTGAAGATAAGTTACTCTACCATCAGGTCACATATGGAAAATATCAGACTGACTTACTACATTTTTACAAAAGTGTACATTTCAGTTTTGAAATAATGGGAAGGTAATGTCTCTGTAAGAAAACAGTATTGATATTCATAAGTGAATGATGCTATTATCTGTACTTAAATTAGCTGTCACTACTTATGACTTTTGTGAAAGGTTTATACAATATTCCAGCTGCTTTCTATCACAGTGTTCAACATGGTAAAGAGGAATATGACAGAGGTTGTTAGGCAACCTCAAATCAGAACAAATACTGAAATAAGAAGGAGATATATGTTGGAACAGAACCCAATAATTAAGAATAATTTCATTTTCTATATATTTTCAGCTGCCAGTTGCTTCATGTGCCTGCCTTCAAAGGCTGCTTTACATTAGTAATTCCAAGTTTACTGTACAAAGCAACCAAATAAAAATTACAGAAAAACTTAATTGCTAGAAAAACATTATCTGGAGTCTGACAGCTTTAAAGTCATAAAATTCTGTAAACAGAAAGAAGAAAGTGACATAAATAAATTAAAATTCCACTGTATAAACAGTGGAACTAATGTGGAATTGAATGTCATCCAAAAATTACTCTCAAGTTAAAAAGCTGTATTTATGTTTAATGAAATAATATAAAAAGCTTCAGCAAAGCTGAGACAGCAGGACTTTTTTTCTCTTTTACCACTAGTGAAAGTATTTTACAGAATATACATGTAGCCAACAAGCTTCCAGCTCCCCTCTTACAAAACAATGTAAGTTATAACCCTGCAGAGTGCAATTTCTAGCTTTTTATCTTCTTTCTTCTGATGTTTAGTCAATACCCCCAATACCCATTACGCTCACATGAAAGTTTACAAAGTCACAGATTCTAATCTTATTAATGTAAATAAGTAGATTTATATGAAATCTTACTTTTCCTACACCATCTACTTCTATCACCAGGAAAAAAGGAAGTAAAACCAGATTTTAACTCTTAAATAATACTCTTCATTAGTGAAACAACTTACTTTATAGATTTGAAGAGTGAGACAGCTCCAGGACACTTATATTTAGTTCCCAGAAAAAGCAATACCGTAAACACACAGAAAGTAACTAACAAAAAATCTACACAGGAAAACTTAAAGGGATTGTGATCAATCTTAGTTAAGGCAATCATGATGTCACAGGAGTTCCTCAAAAGAACAAAATTTAGGGCAGGTAAGATATGGATGCCTCATGAAAATGTAGTATTTTAACATTTAATGATCTTAATGTATTTTGTCTCAACAAGCCATAGTGTTTACTTTTATTTCTCATCTTACTGTTTATTTTGTAGTTTGAGACATTCTTTGTAATTGAAATAGTTCATGGCAAAAAAAGCAGCACTTTTAGACCTGAGTGCCAGTTTATTTCAAATGCACATGATGTTACAACCAAACTGCAGATATTTCTATTCCTGTGACTTATTCTATGAAACATTTCTGCTTCATTGAAGCAAAGCATGTGTTTATTTCCTGGAACATGTAGAGGCTAGTTTCCCAAGCTCCACACAGAATGGTATCCCTCCCCCAGCTTCCCATGCTCCTTGATCTATGCCATGAAGACAAGCAGTAGTAGTCCTGGAGAAGGAAGAACATTTTTTGCTGGACAACCTGTGCAATTTTTAATGGTGTAAAAAATTATTATTTTTATAAATCTAACAGTGTGGTTACTGGGGGGGGAAGGACAAGTCTGTTCTTTTGGTAGCCGTTTGGCTGTAAAATACTCTCTTGTGCCTAGGTGTTAATTTCCTCATTTCCTTGACTCTTGCAATTTATTCCAATTTAACTGTTTGTACAGCCAAATTCTACACTGAATTTGCACATAAAAGGGGAACACCATTGATTTTAGATTGAACCAGAAAGGAACAGTAAAGTGAAGTTCTAGGAATGATTTTTGTAATACATCTCAAAAAAGTTCCATGTCACAGGCTCTTCTGCTTCACAGAAAGCCTGTCCAGAAACTAAAGGATGCTTGTGACTCTGGTGCTTTTCTGCATTTTGAGTTGAACAATACAACAGGAACCACTTGTAAGAATAGCTGACATAATAATTCCACTGCTTTAATTTTAATCTGCCATTTTCTTATGGCCAAAAGAAGATAAGAAGTGGGGTTTCTAATGTGGCTTTTTTTGTTTCTTTGCTAAGACAGACTAGCTGAAAACATAATGGTTGTTCCAAGAAAGTAATGGTATCTTTGGAAAATCTGTTCCTTACCTGAACTGCTCCCACATCTCTCCTTAACTTCTGTCACCACAAGTGTTTTGAGGTCAATGAGCTCATTAGATTAAAAAATAACCTTAAGAAGGGAGTTATTTTAATTCTTTTTCTATCACAGATAGATTCACAATCTAGCTTACTGAGCAGTTTCAGTAACAGTTTAAGCACAACCACTGGGAAAGCACAACACTGGCCTGAGCAGACAGGAGAGTGAACTCTGCAAATCTAAACTGGTACTAAGAAAAAAGAATCAATCAACCATATCAGTGTCACTTTTTCACTACTTTTGGACAGTCTATATTACCTTCTATTTCAGAATTTACATCTGTGATAGATTAGGTTTCCACTCTAATTCCCAGTTCAAAGGATTTGTTTTCTGACGTTCAGATGAGGAAAAAAAAAGTCTTCAGGTGAGAAAAATGTCTTCAGTTTACAAAGTGAGCATAAATTGCAATTTTAAAAACATGCTTTCATTTCTAATGTTTAGATGCTGACCTTATACATAAGATTGGTATTTACAGTTTATTTACCTGAACTAAGTAAATTAAAATATAACTGTATCATTGTGTATTTAATTGTCTGACGTTTTAAAAACACACAAGTCATTGTGTCTCCCTGTAAAATTTGCACAAAGGTGATAGCAATTCTCCTGGCCTCTAATACTCTCTTTACTTGTTCATTATAGAATCCTTTCAACTTTGCCTCTAGCAATTCACAAACTTATTTTTTCATGAGTAAATATTTAAACCAGATCTGTTTTAAAATGTCTACAGAAAGGAGATAAAAGCAAGTATTTAGATTTATAGCTAACCGGGTAATAATCAACTGCTACTAGAAAGAATTTGATCCATGTCTCAGCTTTAACACGAACCTGTAGTCCAGGTAGGGGGCTGTGAGCCTTTGTGCCCTTATGGTAATGTTCTTAAGCAAACAAAAGATTGCCACACACCTCAGAGGACAATTAATTCATTGAAACAGGACATTTAAACTTTTCCTTTTCATCTGTAACATAAGAGCTAGCTGCACTAATATTTAACTTTCTGTTTCGCCGTGCAAAGAGAGAAGGATAAGAAAGGCAGAGAATTAGAACTCAGTTCTCTGATCATTGAGAGCTTGTCCCACACACCTTGTGGTCTGTCTCCACTTAGCTTCAAGTAAGGCAGTCTTAACTATCAAAATACATCCATTATTGAAATAGACCACTAACATTTTCAGCATTATGTGGAACATGTTTGCTTCCACATACCATTATTTATGATTCCTTACAGAATTATGTTTTTGACTTGGATCTAAATTTCCCCCTATCTGATGTGAAGTAAAACTCAAAAGTATTTCAGTTAATTTAGCTATTATTGTAGGAAAAACTTCCTAGGCTGCTTGAGGAAGGCATGTGCACTTTCCAAAACTGAGGCAGTTGCTGTTAGAACCTGAAGAGCCAACACAAAAATTCTGAACAAAGCCTTCTGAAAACCACAGTGACATATGGCAACTGTACTTCACAGTAGGATTTCTGTTATTTAGGATTTTAATGGGAGGTTAGTATGCAAATAACAAACATTTTAATGATTTCAAACCTTTTATTATATAGCTTCTGTAAAAGCTGGAAATACTTGCCAATTCTCACAACTTTGCAGTTACCATTTCTGTTACTTAGCCAAAGGCGTTTTCCCAGCCATGGGATTAGGGAACAAAAACATCTCTAATCTGGATTTACCACTGCAGCATGTGCCAGAGAAAATGCTCTTTTCCATAGGGTTGCCTGTTGTCCACTTAAAATGAGTAATAGCTTCCTAATGGTTCAATTTAGGATCCAAGCTTAGGCTCAATTACAAAAGCCAAATCACTATAAACAAAACAATTCTGAGTTATTTCAGAAGACTAGGCAACTGTTCTTTCATCACCTTTTCAAAACAATAATTTGTGACTTTGAAAAATATGAAATACACAAGTCACTAATTACAGTCAAAGCTGAATGATAAGGGACATAATTTCTTCTTCGATTATGTTAGAGAACAGAATTCATATCTGAAGAGCATACTTTCTTAGAAGGGAACAAACAAGAAAAGAGAAAAAAACACATAAAATTAATTCATGAGTTAGAGATCCTCCATTAGAATGGCATTGTTGCACTTTACATTTTACTAATTTTCTTTTTTTGCAGATAAAAAGAGAGTAAAGACAGACGAAAGGGATAATACTGAATTTGCCCAATTGAAGGAATTAAAATACATGTACATATGAAATGGCCTGTTTGTGTTCAAACCCTGTCTAGAAATAACTTCTGCAACTCATTGTATTTGAGTGATTTACTTCAGTAAGTCGAGATCAGCATTTCATTCTTGGCATCAAACCTGACAGTGTTTGATACGAAGAACATACTTTCTAAACACTTCTAAGATTTGTCTAGACTACAAAAATAGTTGAACATATTTGAATGTACTTTCTAGGCTTATGTTACACATGGGCAGGAGTGACTGCTGCAAACACTGGAACTTATTTGACTTATTCGCTTCATAGAAATCTGATTTACTGGCTTTGAATGTTGCAGTCTTTAAAAGCAAAAGTTTTTATAAATGTGGAAGATGTCTGAAAATCTGGGTTTATAAGTTTATTATAAAAGGCACTAAAACTAGAATGGAAACAAAAGAAGAAAGTTTGGCTCATTTGAAAAAAGACTATCCAAGCAATATATGAAATGCTGAAGAATCCTTATTTCATTGAAGTTAATACAATATAAAACTATTGAAAAGTATGGGTTTAAGGCACAATAGTATAATCTTGGTTATATTTTAATTTTATACAATTAAAAAAAGAAAGGATATTTATAAGAAACAGTGTGTATTTATTAAAGTAGCATAAAGTATTTCAGGAACCTGACAATTTATTCTTTCTATAAACAAATGTTTCTGTTTCAACTAGGGGAAAAAACTAAAACACAACTTCACAGTTACAGAAACAAACAAGTAAACCCACGGTTTTCAACATAATTATCTTGAATCACAAGTATTTTTCACTTTATAAACTAGGCAGAAATCAACACAAAAACAATAGTTCACTCCTTTCATTGAATTAAAAACATGATGGGATGTAGACCATCAACAGTCTTGGAAGAAGTGGTAACAAGGCTTCTGCTGCAGAATAAAGAGGTTCTCTTCTTTTGAAGAGATTCTAATTCTCTCATTGGCAAAAGAAAAATAGAAAAACCAATTATTTATTTCCTTCTAACAGTATAAAGGTCTATAAAGTTATTTATCGATATTCGTTCTCACTGTAACCTTAGTATAAAGGTTATTTTTAAAGGTATCAACAAATACCTTTTTGGGTGTCAGGAAAAGATACTACCCCTACCTGACAGTTGGCAGAGGGTCTAAGAAGATTGCCTTTCTTTTGGCATTAACACAGAAATTAAAAAATTATAAGATGACATCAGAAGTGGAGTCAAGACTCCCTGACCTGTGGTGTGACAGGAATGTTTATCTGCAAGGGACTGGCTATTTGCGGGAACTTCTCAATGACAGTACTGGCCCTGATGAAATGTATGAATAAAATCATTTACCAAGAAGAAAATGAGTTTTAAAAAGAGTTTGTAACTGTGACTGTAATTTTTTTTGCCAGGCTTTAAAGTTAAAAGAGAAAATACTCTAAAGCAAAACCAGCACTTACAGTGAGGTTCATAGGGAGGAGGAGGATCACCACAAGGAACACATTCCATGTCTTGAAAGCCTCCAAGCTTAGTCTTCCTATAAAATCTAGGAGATAAAAGAATGTGAAAAAACAGTTAATCAAAACCAGTTATTATTCCTCACAAAATTAATGAGGTGTTTTAATAACATCTTCTATAATTTTGTCAATCTGTGTCTCAATGCAAACTATCAGGAAATAAAAGAAAATAAAAGTAAACAAAAGTACAGTAGTACTTTTGTCTTGTACTAATAATTAATTATTAGTACATGACAGATCTACAATAAACTGAGGAAAACTTCTAAATCTGTTAGTCGAAATGCATAGTCACTACAATCATATTCACAGAAGAAATAAACCATTCTGGAGATTTTGGACAGAAATCAATATCCCATTTTCCACACAGATCACAACATACATGACATGCATGAAGAACTTAACTTATGAAAGCTTAGTTGCATGTCTGAAAAATGAAAGTGAAGTGATTCATCTATATATTACAAGGTAATTATCACCTCTAAAAATATATCGCAGGCCAGGTATCAGTGACATTTTATTTAAAGACCCTTCAAGAACTTTATAACTGAATTTATGTTTGAAGAGCTTACTGGTGACTGGTAAAACTGTACATTCCTAAAGCAGGGAACAAAACAAAAACAAAAAACCAAAACTTTAGAATGCTGTATTTCAAATTTTTATGTATGACATCCTCTAAAGAACTTATCTACAGCTCCTAATCAAGTAGGTCAGTCTGTCTTTCAACCATTCATTATTACTAGGACAGAATCAGCAGCAGTGGCCTCTTCAAGATGAGTACACGAATTGTCTTCTGTAGTGGTAGTGGCACATTAAATAAGAGGTACTAACTCTACTGATGTTATATTCCTAACACTGCAAACGCCATTGAAGTATGAAGCTTTTATCAGCTAAAGCAAGCAGCTTTCCAACTGCTCAAGAAACTCGTGCTTTAACAATGTGAACAGAAACAGATCCATAGGCTGCAAGACTGAAGGGGTCACTGTGATCATTTACTCTGAACGAAATGTGTTGATATTTGGTTTTAGCTGACAGGCTCACCGTAGTGTTTTGAAGCTGAACAATAGAGAATGGCATGTTGGAAACTCATGCAAAACAGAAATAAATAAGAGTGCTGAGAGGTAAAACATCAGCTAAACTGTTTGGTTAGGCTAGCTATATCCTCCATTCGCTTAGGCAGCATCTAAACTAAAGGACAGGTATGAGTGGTGGCATGTTCTACAGTTCTGTTACCCAAAACATCCAGCTGTCCTGTGACTACCCTTGCCATGGCCATACCTCCCTCCCTCCTCCTGTTTCCAACTTTGCTGTCAGAAAATTCAGGTTGTGGAAGCAGCTCTCATTTTAATACACACTGAACACACAGCTCTCATTTTAAAGCATACTCAACAGACCTATCTAGGATGCATTCTAGGCCAGAATACTGAGAAGCATTCCCAGGTCCTCCAGTTTAGCTTTACCCTTAATTCATGTTTTAATGTGGCTTCTTTTTTATTCCTTTCTCATCTTCCAAAATTCAGTTTATATTGTTTACACAAGAAGAAAATCTTCTCCCTGCTGACAGCCAAATAAGGCCTACAACACATATATCTTAAAATGTAATAGCATAAATCAACTCACCATGTGGCTGCAAGTAGTATCAAAAGTGGTTGCAAGTAACATCTATAATGCCTGGGGCTGCACCTTCTTATGCAGTGACTTAAACTAAGATTAGTTACCAAAGCTTTACTAAGTGTTTTTAAACAAAGAGATTTCACCTCTGGCTTGAGAAGGAGTAATGGCAGGAGCTTCAACAGTGTTCAGGTATTTAAAAGTTGGTATTAAAAAAAATAATAAAAAAAAATATGTATAAAAAATAAATAAAATAAAACAACTGAAATATATATACTAAATAAATGTATGAACTTTTAAGCATGTCAGAAATGTATACTCTGAAAATACAAAGGCTGTTACAATTGCAAATCAGTTCTCATACACTACTTCTATCAGTTAAATTAGTAGCTCCTAAAAGCAACAGAAATGTCTTTCAATTCATGGCAGGTGTTTATAGTATCAGAACTTGGCAACAAGGTAAAGAATAGCCTTTTAGAGGTCCTAAGATTTAATATTACAGAGAAAATTAGCAACAGAGTTTTGGGATGACAGGACAAAAAACTAAGCACAGCTCTTGATTTATAAGAGCAGTTTCAGCAAACAATTCTTTCAGATTAATTTATGATTCTCAGCCAGGATCATGCTTTATGAATTTTGAAGGAAGGAAAGGAAATTTTGGACAGTAAACCACAGCCATTGATTTTGATTAATATTTATATAAATATATCTATTTCGATTTATATTTAAGAATATATGTGCATGGGAATTATTAGACATTGACCTAGGGAGGGGAAAAAACCCAAGCAAATAATGTGATCACTTTTGAAGAAGGTAGCTGTGAATGTTTCCAAATGTTTAATTCTTTATAACAATGAACTAAGTCACCAGTAACACTCACTGTTTTGAAGTATTTGTCTCAGGTACTTTACAGACAATACTCTCATAGACCAAGTAGGTAATTATTAAACCATTTTTGTAGATAATTATTACTGCAATTCAGAAATTATTTGCTCAGATAATACAGTAAGGTCAAGATTAGAACATAGGACCTTCATACATACACAAAGGGCACCCACATTTATCCAGAAAACATGAACAAGCAATTTTAATGTAAATTAGGTTCGAATTTGTTCAAGTCTCATCTTCAGAAATAGTCTTACCCTGGTAAACAGTCCCCACATAGTGCATTGCTGGTGGCAGAACAGTTGGCCTTCTGAAACCGGTTAACTAATGCACAGTCCAGACAAGGCTTGCACTTCTGAAAGCCCCAGTCTTCCTTGAATCGGTTTGGCCTGCATGTCATGCACTGTGCATCCTCCCCATATCCAAAGCCGCATTCCTGTAGGGATTAACAAGCAATAGGAAGCTATTCAGTCACTGAAGGCGTGAACAAGAAGAGAATGCTCGGATAAAATGAAGAAGTAGTGTAATTATTACCCGAGAGTAGGTCTTTCTCGAGACAAAAGCCATCCTTTCAGCAAGTTCAAATGTGTCTTCCACTGCTAATAATCTCCCTTACCTCTATAAGTAATACTTAGTCATCCACTTTATTCATGAAACCACTGTGTATTTGAATGATAAAGGGCTTCAAGGACTCCCACAGTTTCATTATTACTAGCTTATGGTAGAATTATTGAGCTGTCTGTTTTTTAATTAGGTCAGTCATGTGAAAGCGAAGAAACTGGGACAAGTGAAGTATAAAGACACTTACTCAGTTACAAAAACAGCAAAGAAGCACTTTGATATTAAGGTTCATAGCTAAGGTGAACAAAGTTAATTGCCGAAGAGAGTGCACTGATCTTCAAAAGCTTAGGACTTCTGTTACCAAATAAACTAGAGCTGGTTAATAACCATCAGCTAGGCATGAAATGTTGCTGAGCCACTAAGAATTTCAAAAACTCAATCCACTACAGTCCTAACAGTTCTTAAACTGTTGGAAAAGTTTAATAGATCTGCAGATCACAGAGAGGAACGATATTTTACTGTACAAGCAATATTGTTATGGTTGGTTATTTCTGCCTAATTTAGCGGTTTAAAGGCATTATTTCCATTCATTTGCAAAAGGACACCTAATACAACTGACAAGCTGCAAAGATAAACACCAAACCTATGTAATAGTTTGGGGACTGAATCCTATTAACTGATTACTAAAAACTATCAATCAACTTCTTAGGAGTTATCAAGTTACTAGGAGTTGCTATTCCCTCTTATCATCCAAATATCCTACCAATTTTGTTTGGTACTCTGGAGTTAGATTGGATGCATTGGTGATACACCACAAAACAGCAAGAAGAATACAACATATTGCCAGAAAGGACTTATTGGGAAAGGCACAATATGGGGACCTGGTTCTCCAGTATGTGTTTTCAGTGGAAAAACAGGGCATCTTCCCAGAGGGAGAGCTGCGGGAAATCTTCAACTAGGGCAGCTTCAGACAAAGTTTCTACCAGTTTCCACCATAACACATGTGTTTGATGCATATAAACAACTTGTTCCAAAGTCACCAACCTAACCAAATCTGCTGCAATAAAAAAAGCTTTTAAACTTTAGAAACACACTCAGATTTTCCAAGATCCAACACCCTTGGATTCTCCAAGGCTTTGCACTGAGAAAGCATCTATGGGACAAGCTCTGTGATCAAGATGGCCAATATGCATTTTATAGTGCCTCTAACCTGCACTGACAAAGTAACAATAAACAACTTCAGATGCATTTTACAGGACATTCTAAGACTTTTAAATTTTCCTTTATGTTAACAATAAATTTTACTGTCCTCTGAAGAACAAGCGCTCAAGTACACAGAAAATGGACAATTTATGAAAGCAACTACAAAAAGACACTAAAAATAGTCTTCTTCCTCTGTCTCTAGATCCATGAACTTAAAAAATAATCTTTCGTTTTCGTTTTGCTTTCTTTTAGCTGAAATGTAATCTATTACTATTGAGTATTTTTCAGATCGAGGAGCAGACAGACAAATCATTGCAGTTATTAACAACTAAAGACATCCTACAGTTTCATGCACTACACAGCGTGGTCCTCCTGTGATATACTGGGACTATATTAAAGCTGGTAGGCAAAAAAAGTGATAAAAATATTTATTTTCTTTTTTTATTTACTTCAGATGTAGAACATTTTATACCCTTTTATTTCAAATTGAAAAGTTTCTACAAGGAATCAATGCCAAAGCAATGTCAGTTCTAGCTGTATCTTCCTGTGTTAATTTTTACACTCCATTTCATTTATGTAAGACTGTACACAAAGCTACATGATTACCACCAGGGACTGGAACCAGATTAACTTGTGTTAGATTTTGCTTTCCCTAAGTCTAAATAAACTTTTCCATTGAATATCATTAATCTTTAACACATTCTTTCTAAATATCTACTCTTTCTAGCTAGCTTATCCAAATAGTAGTGTTATGGAATATATCATACAGCTCAGTTAAACCATGTATATTTGGATCTTTTGATAAATCACTCGGAATCAGTCCCTCCCAAGTCCTATCAAACTTTCAAATATAAGGCTTAAATTAACTTAATTATAAGTTTTCCTTTCCAGACTACCTTTGAAGCTTTGGATCAAAAAACAAACAGGAAATAAAAGTTAGAATTAAATACTTTCACTCACTGGCCCAAACTACCAAAGCTGAGTAAATTGTTTCTAGATCAGATCTGCTTTGCTACAGATGGATGTAGGGACACATCCTAGTGATCCTTTGCATCATGGAATGGTTTACTTTAAAGCTATGAAAATGGTGGATGCAGTATAAAGAAATCTTCTGCCCAAGGAATTTACAGTCTCCCATCTTTTCAAAGATGGCTTCTAAGTCCTTGCCAGGAATTCTACAGATACTAATTCATAACAACTAAAACTTATTTATGTGCTTTTTATGTTCACGTAATATTTGAGGTAGTTAACTGCCTGGCAGGTGCAAATAAATATTTAAGCTTGTAAACCAGGCAGAACTTCAAACAGATCTGTACTCATAATTAACCACATTCCCTAAACTGAAGGATGTGATTTAGATGATGGACTCAAACCCTTTGAAATCTTGGACTTTATAATTTAGCAGTCCAGCAAAGACACAAACAATTGACTGTTCATCTTTTATCAGTTCATGTGCAAAACTGATGTGCACCAGTTTTCTCAGTGTTCTATTTAGAAAGCTGTCAAGTTGTATGGCTGACGAGATCTTAATAGTTCCCAGCTCCCCTACACCCTTTCTATCCTCCAACTCTTAACTTTAAAAGAGAGCTCATCTCCTGTGGCAGTTGACCTTAGGACTGCAGGAAAGATAAATAAAACTTTTAATATCAATTAGCACAATTAAAGAAAAAAAAATTATTTTTGTGCCAGAAAAAAAAAAAGAGCACAAATATATGCCGTCTTTAATTTTGCTGTTGCAAAACTTTCTGTGAAGAACACTTAGCACACTCCTCCCTTTCCACTTTCCCTTTTCAATTAGCAAAAATTGTCTCTCTCAAATGATACACAGTACAAGCCATAAAGACTGAAACACTTCTTTAGAAAACTGAATTAAAGTTAATTAAAAAAAAAAAAAATCTTCAAAACTCAAATGCACTTCAATTTTCTTGTTATCTATACAGCTTTCACTAGCACAGTAATGTGCCATCTCTTTACCTTTAACGTATGTATCCTGAGAACAACTCTGCCAGAAGTGTTTCACTAAGGTATCAAGTGGGTGACTGGCCAAGGCTGCCTAGGAATCTGTAGCAAACTAGTTAACCAAACTCGTAATTTAGCTTCTAGCTAAAAATATTAAAAGCACAGAATAATGCAGACACCTCTTCAAGTACTATCAGGCCACTGTTAAAATTTTCTTTCACTATGTACTACCCAAACACTGATCCAGACAGAACGACCAAAAGTCTAGCAGACTATAAAGGGTACTGGAGCTAAGTAGTATGGTTTTTCCCTAAAAGTTGAATCCAACACAGACAGTAAATGAAAAGTAAATTAGATTTTAAACATTATTTCAATTAAAATAACCTCAAATTTCATTAAAAAAATGCTTTCAGGCATCATTAAGATCATAATCTGCAAGTACATTTTAGAATTTGTTTCTAGTTCCACTGATTATCCACAACCTATGTAAGTCCCTAGACAACACAGCACAGAGCAGTTCCACTTATGCCATGATGATTACAAGAATACTTGGGTATTCTCAAGAAAAAGTCTTCCAGGCATTAAGACACTTTTAATTATTGTCGGGTCATGTAACAGGTTGCGGCACTACACTGGTGCTGGGAAATGAAGTTTTTCCTAATACCTTTGAGTACATGGCCTTGTTAAATAGCACACGGTTTTAGCTTCCCAAAGTACCTTAGGCTGTGGGCCAGCCTCACCCAGAATCCAATAACGAGCCCTATCTATCAGCAGAAGTCTCTGAGCAGGACAGGCTGCAACAGTGCGCTGTGAAGGTCAGACTTAGCTACTGTGTCAAAGTGCACAGTTAGGGTCACAAAAGTTCCATTCTCAGTGAAGATGATTTGACATGCCTACACGCAGCTGCTCCAATTTCCAGAAACATGTTGGCCCCTCCTGAGCTGAGATCTGGCAGGCTTCCTCACAAGCAGCTCTCTTGCTTTGAAAAGTTACGCGTGACTGCTAAACATCTCGGTAGCTTCACTGTAACAACACGTCAGTCTTAGCACGCCACTGTGATGTTCTGTGTGAGGACTGTCACATTCAGCAGTAGCTTCAAACAGTACCTGCCCGCTTAATTCACAAATCCTTTTCCTGAGACAACATGCAGGTCTCCTCTTTCTTCATCATATACCTGGTACAAGGAAGCAAGCTGTGATACACAGCCCCACCTGAGCAACCATTAAGCTGCCTCCATCCCACCAGCTCTCTGTACAGCAGCTGTCTCTTGGTGACAGTATTTATCATTAACTTGATGGCAATGCTGGCTTCAGGCACTCTCCCTTTCACCTTTTGTTTTGTATTCCTTTATTTTCCTACACTGTCCTCAGTGTACTGGCTCAACTGACAATGAGGCTGAGTCATAAATCTGACCATGGGACTGATCCAGGTTACAAGTGATCAGCTCAGTAACCTGTTCCACAGTACACCCTAAAAATCTACTGTCAGCCTAAGTGCACAGCAGGGCACTGTGCAAAGAACTTACTATTGACAAAATTGTCCTTTCAATGTTTCTGAACTACAACCTCAGATGTGATCTGTTGATAAAACAATCTAGAATTGCAGTTTAAACTCTGAGTTGCAATAGAAGTTTGATGAGGCTGAGATACAGATTGCTTTTTTAAATTTAAAAAAAGGGAAGGCATGGAAGCTATAGAGTTACTGAACTTAAAAAAAAAAAAGATGGTGAAAGGACTGGAAGGACTTTCATTTCCTTACTTGAACATTTGCAAGAAAAAGGCTGAAACACAAACTACCTTGTGGGTTTTTGGGGGGGTTTTTTGCATTAATTGTGATTTCTATAAATTTCAATAATATATAAGGTTTGATTTATTTCAGAAACACATATAAGATAGGACAAAAGGCTGTTACTATCAGGCCACACCAATAACTATTCAGGCACTGGCAAACTGAAGCCACTTAAAGAATAGAAGATATTAAATGACTTGTGCTTAACTACGTGATGCTTTGCTATCTACTAAATGAATGAGAAGTGAAATAATGCTGAGCCACATGAAGCACTTTCTTTTGAATCGACACAACCATTTCATTCTCCAACCCCAGAAGAAAGAACTGCTTAACAAAAAAAGAAAAAACCCAAAAAGCTAGCAAAAAACCCCAAAACAAAAAAACCCAACCTGAAACAAAGACTGCTCACACTGAAAACTAAGCTTATTCAGTGATTCAAAGGTTTCACAAACATTACCAAAGACACACGTTTATGAGAAGAAAAGGCTATACAGACTTTTTTTTTTAATTAACAAATAGAAGCAAACAAACATGGGAAGCAGCTTTCACTCTCTTCCCATCAATTCTATTGATACAATAACAAAGCTTCCTTTCTTCTGATGGTAATATGTTAAAAGTACTTAATAAAAAATACAATTAACATAAGTGATCAATGGATTTTAGTTCTAAGCGAATGTAACATTGCAGCACTGTTGTTAGAACAGTAGATAGGCAATCAGAAAGGAAAAGCTGAGGGTGTACTATTTCTTTCTTACTTTAAGGAAGAAAAAGTTACTTGAAAACATTTTTGAAAAAGAGCGCTCCATTAAACTGTGTCAGCAAAAGCTGAAAATAATAATCTAGATTCAGAATTAGTTACATGAAATAAGACTGGGTTTTTTGCTTGTTTTGCTTCATGCTATCAATGGTGTCTGAAATTGCTCACCTATACAGACAGGAAGGTCAATCCAATAGACTGAGCACTGGTTTGCAAACAAAATTAAAACACCTACCATTCAATCACAGAACAGCCAGATTAGAAGGAACCTTGAAAGAACGTCTGATTCAAACTTTCATGGGTCAGGGACCTGAGCTGATTTGAGATGATCTAGCGCACCCTGTCCAGTTGCATCCTAAAAGCTCCCAGTGATGAGGACTCTAGGGAGGTTGTTTCAGTGAATGAATGTTCTCACTGTAAAAAAAAAACTCTCCCGGTACAATTTGTGCCCATCGCCCTTTGTCTTGTCCATGTGCTGCCTTGTTAAGAGAAACCTTCTGTTCCACTCTATGGCCTGTCTACCTTGTTCCACAAAAAAATTCCTGCATTATCATGGGCAACTTGATTTATGTTAGTGTCTCATGTATAAATTGAGAAAAGGCTACAGCATTTCCCTAATTTAGAAAGGTGAAATGCTCATATAGTATAGCAACAAAGATATATATATATATATCTAACTGAAGTTGTAAACAATAGTTGTAAAAATAAGTATATATATATACACACACATACATATATGCACTCTGTACAGGCGGGTTTTTGCCCTGTATTTTTGTAAAGTCAGTCAAGACAAGAAAGAAAACTACATACTTAGATTGTAACTGAGAGACAGTAATTTCTCATTCACAAGATGAGAAAAGCTGGGCTTTTGTACTCAATAATATAGGCTGACGTGTTTTGTTACAAACATAAAAAGAAATGTCTGTCAATTGCTTAAAACACTCAGGGGGAACTGAACCAAAGACCCCACCACTAACATTGTATTTTACTATATACTTAGACAGACAATCATGCTCACACATCCAGCAGCATATCTAGTTTTATCCACGAGCACTAAATATTTGATAGGAGAACTGACACATTATTTAGTGTTAAGAAACTGTTATTAAACTACAGCATTATCATATCATTGCTTTCTCATATGTAGAAAAACCAAGCAAACAAAACTTCTCCTGGGCTGCAAATTACTTCAAGTATATCATTAAACGCCTCTTCCCTTTACGTTCTGACCTTTGACTTAACATATTTGTTGCTTCAAGCTGTAGTTCTACATGACTACTTTCAACCACATTTCAGTTACAGCCACAGCATCACATCCTTCTATGATTCACGGAAAATTGTACCATTGTTCTATTTACAGTGGTACAATTGTTCTATTTATGAAGGAAATTATGATTCCACTCATTTAGGTTTGAGAAAAATCTGTCATTTCATTTCTAGTGTAGAAGAAAAAAATATTTTTGAAAGTCTATTACTGTCTGTGAGAAGCAGTTACATAGTGAAATTAACCAAGCATTCATATTTTCAAAAACAGCAAACTTGTCCTAAGAATCAGGACTATCAGACTGTAAGCAAAAATAGCTGAAGCAAAACCATAACTTGAATAGTGTACTATTGCAAACTATAACCTTGCTGTTTTAGTTTAGTGTTTCTTTATTAAAATGAGTGTAATTACTGAGGGCCTTGGCTTTTATGCTTTTGGGTTTTATTTGCCAACTAGGTAAGTATATTATCTGACTTCATAAATGCACATAGTACTGGCCCACTGCTATACAGTGCCATATTTACAAGCCCCTTTATAAATTAAAACACCTCCTCGAACCTTTGAGTTCTCAAATTTAAGGCCAATCTGAAAAAATCCAAACAAAACCACATCCATGTCGTAAGTCACGTCCAAATCTGCTTCAACAGCATTGCCTGTATGACTAAACCTTAACTAATACTGCCCAACATACATGATTCCCACTAAAGTGTGAAACTAAACATTCCTGTAGGGTCAAGAGATAGACAAAATGTGTCACTCAATTGCAGTAAATCTCTTCAAATCACACACAAGCCACAATATTTAACTTGTGCTTTTTTCAGAGCTGAACATAGTAGGAAATACAAAGCCATAAACAGAAAGCTTCTTTATCCCTCTGTAGTTTGGACACAGATACACACCAAACTTAGGAACGGTTCATGTTAAAAAATTTTCAAAAGAAATATTTCAAATTCTCCTAAACACCCTAAATTCCTTTTTACATTATCAGTAGAAGACCAAGACAGAGTTTGCCTTTCTGTATGCAAAGGGCATGCTCTTTATGGCCCCACCTCTCAGGTATGAATCTGACTGCTTACTTATGTCAGGGTCACAGTGCGCACTCCAACAATGGGCAAGATGTGGACTCTGAAGGAAGAGTCTTACACATGCATGAGTAGGTCTACTCACCCTTCACGACACCACCCTGAACTCTCTTTTGCTTTACCATCCTCACACCTCTGCCAGGACACACTTGCTCCCTCAAGACATCCAGTCTCCCAAGACACATAACTCATTCTGTCATCTCTTTCACCTCCAGTAACTGAGTTAGTAAATCCCAAGGTATCCCTCTCTCCTTCTCGTTTCAGCTACGGCTTCCTTCACTGCTCTCCATCCCTGCTCATGCACAGCACCTACTTTCTCTGAGCTGAAAACCACTAAGATCCCCCTCGTAACTTGCACTCAGACTTGGAATTTTGCTGAAAATTTTGCCAAGTGAACTTTCTAGTTCTACTGAATCCCAGCCCATAATCACAGCCAGCATTCATCTCCATTGATTCATTCCCACGGTCCTAAAAACAGAGCAATTCAAAAACTTTTATGGGGATTTTCTTTTGGAAGAGATGTAATTGTTATAAAAGCAAAATACAATTACATAAGATTCACAATAGTATTTCCTTCTCCATGATATTAACAAGAATTTCTTATGTGTCTTCTAAATATTATCATGCATTTTTCTGGCCTCAACCTTTTCAATTACTTTACGTGGCATAAAGATAAGAATTACGTTTATAGCATTTTTAATGAATTGTAAAATGAAGAAATTGAGCATGACTTGAATCTGGCTTCTTAAAGTGCTCCAACCACTGATCCAGTAAAAAAGAACAATCACCTATCTCCCTCCTATTCTAAGGAAATATATTAGCTCTCATTTGAATCTTACTCTGTATTTATGTACTTATGACCTTTTTATTATAAACCATTCTGTTAAGACACAAGGTCATATATAAAATATTTAAACTTTGTCACCTAAAATCCGTAACTGATTGTGAATGTCAGCACTGTAAAAATTAAGCCCCTGCATTTCAGCAGTCTGTACCAATCACTAGTTTAAAATAAATTTTTTACATTCCCTTCTACAGAGTAAGGTTATTCAGTCTTAACTCCTTGTAGTTTTTTCCCCCTTTGTAGTTTCTTCCCTTCTTTGTAGCATTAATTCACCTTTAAAAAACTAATTAGAGAGCCCATATCCAGATCCATATGGTACTACCTACTTTATTAATGGCATCATAATTTTCTGAACTGAGCATTTTATATAAAGCAACCAGATAACATGGTTCTTGAAAAACTGCAAAAGGCTCAAATGCCGAAACAGTAAATATTTTCACATAAGTACAGATATCCATTATTTTAGATCACATACATAAATGCAATTATCAGAAAAAAAGTAAATTCAAGAAAGCATGATTTCCTTACCTTTGAGAGTTCCATTCCAGGCCCACATTGTTTGCAGAGGATACAGTTTCCATTCTGGTCCTTAAATTCTTGTTCTGTGCAGTCTCCAGTCTCGCAAATTACCTTATTCAGCTAAAAAATACCCCAAACCAACAACAAAACAAAAAAAAAGGTAAATTCATCAAAATATATTAAATCTGAGAAATAAAACCATGTTTTGATCTTAAAAATAACTTTTTGAATTATTAATTACCTTTAGTTCTACAGCAAGCCAGAGTTAAGTACACTTAGCAGGCAATGTAATTGTGTGCTATGCCACATTCTGTCCATAAACTGAATACTCCAAACACCTGAACTATGTCTACAGCACACTGTAGTAAGAGATGGCCATCTCTCTGAAGTGAAGCCATATCACCTCCACAGCACTATTCACCCACATTTTCTGTCCTAGTCCACTCCTTCGTCCATGAAGAGGCTCACAAGGTAAAATTTTGTAATTTTGGAGTGAGGAACAGCCAGAAAATATATGAATCAATCAATATACTCAAATCAATAAAATCTATATGCAATTGTCTGCAGGCAGCATTTTAAGACTTTCAGTGTTAGCAGTAATATCTAAAACAAAAGACACAGTTTCTGTGTTCAATACTATTTTTTCAACATGGGGGGAAAATATTAATCTTTAACTTACCAAATATGCTAGTAAAATGACGAGCACCTTCAATCTATCATCTCCTTGTAATCCTTTAGCATCCATTTCTTGCAATAAAACCTTTCTCCCTAGAATAAAAAAAAAAAAAAAAAAAAAAAAAAAAAAAAAATCGTTCTATTTACATAATTTAAATTGAAGAAGTCACATGCCCATTGTAGTTCCTGTCACTTGGCATGTCAAAATACAAATCTGTCAATGCCATTAACATTTGCAGATGGATTCCTGGGAGCTGCTAAACAACAAACATATGCTTTAAAAATCATATGCCTTTTGAGCACAAGACCATAAACACAAAGTTTCTATAGTTTTAAATCTCAAGAGAAGAGATAGCTATCAGTCCAGATTAGAGAACATCACCATTTACCCCTAACATATCTTTCTTTCTTGTTAAACACTCAACTAAGCACATGATCAACAGACAAAAACAAATTTCTTCTAACATGCCACATATCAAAGCAGGAGATGATAGCTGTTCCTGAGAACATTCCTTCTGTACTGCAGGGTCAAGCAGAAGGTTTGCCTACTGACTAACACAACCCCTTCTACTTTACTCTGCAAGCAGCTGGAGGCATACACAGATTCTGTTTCTACCACCTACCAAAGGGATATTACTTCTAAAGATGTGTTAACATGACTGTTTAGGAGCTAGTAGGCAAAGAATATTTTTTCTCTACTTACTTTCCTTTTGTTTTTTTGATTATTTATGCTAAATTCTAGCTTCTTACTTCTTGGTTCTTTCAGTAACCTGAAAATGGAACTGTAACTTTTAGTTCAATAATCCAAACTATATCAATAAGAACAAGAAAAGAAAAAATAAATCCACCTTACATAACATGATATTTGAATTTGATCTTAATTTTCATACTTTATATGACAGTCATATAATGTAATTGCTTTCAGCTACATGAGGAAAACAATGTTTAAAGCATTTCTGGCCTACTTCAGAGCTTAAGGATTGATGTTTAGGTACGCTATTTTAAAATACAAAATCAGTAGTTTTTATCATTTAAGAGTAGAGACTGACAAATGAAAGGATGTAATGCAAAACAAAAGGAAAATAGCAGAGAAAAACATTAAGTTGTAAAATGCTTTACAACATGGAACTACTGCAAGTATAATATGCTTTCAAAACTATACAACCAGAATGAACATAAACTATAATTAACACACAATTTCACATTTTACTGCATGAATACCCTCGTTAATGAATTCTAATCAATAAGAAGAAAGTACACTTTAGTGTCACTACTGATATTTTTTAAGCTGCATTTTGAAGTGTAAAAAGAGCAAAAGTCTGCTAGAAAGAACAGAGCAGGCAGAGATGTGTGAGACAGCACTCCATGGGAAAGCCAAGATGACATTTATATGGTTATTTCTCACTTAGTGATGGTAATGGTCTATGGGCCAACGACAGTTATCAGATTATGTGCATGTCAACATGGGTAAAGAAGAGGACATATTCTCAAGGAATACGAACACATATGGACATAGTATTCAACACAGGGGGTTTTTTTAAGTCTGAGGAAAAAAAAATAAGGCAAGAAACATGAAATGGAAAAATCTCAGAAATAATTCTGGATGACCAAAACACAACTTCATGTAAAAAGTACTGTAGAACAACTAGAAAAATGAAAAAGGAGAGTCAACAAATTTTAAGTTTTTAAGTCATGAGAAGCTGACAATTCTAATGCTGAAAAAAAATAGGTATGTAAAAACAAAACAATTTCTAGTAATAGCAAAGAGCAAACAGTGTACAGACAGTAAAAATACTGTTAAGGGAACTCAGAAATTTCAAGAAACATTTCTCATCTGTTTTTTGAAAGATACAAAATGGGTAAATATACACATCATACTTTACATCTTTGGCCAAAAAGTAACTGAATATCTGCTAAGTAAAACTAGATTAGATAAGAGAAAAATTGTGAGACTTTGCACCTCAGTAACCTTGAAATAAGTATCAAGAAAGTCTTAATTTTGGTCCTGTTCAATTTTGCTGTTCATTCCCTTTGGAATGCTACAGAAATTCAAGAGTAATATATGAAGAAAATAAAAAATAACTAAGAATAGTAATACAACAAACAACTCTACACTGCATTACAGAAAAGCAATCCTGTAAAACAAACTTGACTTCACTTGATTCAGAGAAGACAAGACAGTAAAGCTAAAAGTCTGAGAGCTAAATGAAATAAACTGATTACATATTAATTAAAAGAATCATGCTGAAATTAATGGGATTTGGGAGAAAAATCCTCATTAACTTTTTAATTTCATGCAATACATAAAATAAATACATTACACTGTTTAGTGTAAAAAATAAATACTTCATGTGCTTTCTTAATTGCTATAGGAGTTAAAACTTTACAGAAGTGTGCAAGTGAAATAAAGTTGTAAATATAATTGAGTTTCTTAGATTTGAATGTCAGGTGATTACTCCAAGTCATACATATTCCTTAATAATTAAAAATTTTTGAAAAATCCTTAATAATATAAAAAATAGCACAGTATAGTTCTAATGTAATTATTACTATCTATATAATACTATCAAAACTTCATAACCAGGATTCTTTCTGAAGTTAAAAGTAAGTTTAATTTTAAATTTCAATATTTACTTTTGCTTCTGAAAATACATGTGTAACATATCAAAAAGAAACTGAAGAGTGTAATAATTGCATATTTTTGTGTCAAGTTTCACATAGAATTTTCACTACAAATAATACTGGTGAGCTGTACTAAACCTAATGATCCAAAATATGGAGCTGTAACAATCTAAGAAGGCTACTTTTTCTGTGCAAGTCACCTGAAGCATGAAAAAATTAAGAAAATTAAGAACAGCCCAATTAACTGCCCTGCAGACTAGTTATTTGCAATAAAACTATATTAGCTTAATGTAATTCAGGTATATTAACCCTAGACCTTTTCTCCAGTATGCAATAACTTGAAGATTTAACATAGCTAAAAAATCAGTATACATACAACTTATCAAAATCAATATTGAAACAAAGCTAATTATGTATTTTCATGTTTTAATATTCTGGAGTCACAATTGAAATAAAAATCAAATGCCAGTCCTTAACAGAAGGTCATACAGAACAACAAGCAGTATTAAAAATCTTACTGGTCATGCTGATATCTTGTATTTCAGTTTTGGAATTGCCCTATCTGTCATAAGATGATCTTCTTATAGCATGTACCTCAAAGACTTTTAGAAAATAAAAAGCACAGGGTAAAGCATCCTGAAACAAAATACATTTTGTTCACTTAGGTATGAAATTTCATTGCAGCTGTGAAATATTCTCTATTTAAAAGAAAATCTACTGCCTTTATAACAGTCTTGCCAAGTCCAGTCACCAGGAGTTCTACAACACAGAGCAAATTTTCAAAATCAAATGTTTTATAACTGGCATCGAACTATCAAGGACTTCTCCAGCTTATCTATACACCTAACTAAGCTTCAGTTTTTTGACTGATCATTACAAGTTTCATGAGATCTTATAGCTTTAGGTCTAGTATAGGAGATATCATCTATATGTCTTCTGCAATTAACAAAGATTCCAAAAGAAGCTTGCAGGTCTACGGACCTTGAACTTCAGAGCACTTCAGTAGTACCAGTGCATTTTAGTAGCACCAAAACACCAAATAATTTCAGCAGACGTGTATGAATGCCTATGGAACTCTATCATGCCCACTGTCATCACTCCTACCAAAACAACACCAGAGACTATATACTGACTAACATGTGAGAAAGAAACAAGCCAGTGTACAATAACCATTGTTAAGAGCACAAATAAAATAAAATGTTTCTTTCATGACAAAATTTTGATAAAAATAATTGAAAGGCACACTAATGGTTAAGGCACATTAATAACTCATTGTATTGAACGGAAGTCCCAAAGGAGAGAGAACTGTGTCAGCTGCGTATTTCATGTTCAATCTCCAGTTTGGTCAAAAGTCCTGCTCAAAAAGCAGAGACTGTAGCACTTAATAATAGGTTGCCATTGGGCAAATTTCTTCTCTCATGATATCAAATGGCATTATACTGATGTCTGTTGGACACCAGCCATTCACCTCATGCTTTCAAGTAAGAAGTTACTGGAAGTTTTTTGCCCCTAAAACATGTGTGAGTAAACAGAGGTTCCATACCTTTAAAGATTATTTGCTCTTGTCCAGATACTGATTTTTAAAATCCTGCATACAGTTATACTTAATTTTATTAGAAGAAAGAAAACTGTGGACAGTTTTTTGAGGTCACTAAATCATACCAAATACATCTTATTAGGTTAACAGTAATATGCTTGCCTAAAATACTCAGGGAAAAGCAATCATCACTGGTAATGTACTGAACTCAGGATAGAGAGCTTCCATTTGGAAATGCAGTTGCATAATTTTAAGGTCATTTGGGGCCTACTATGCAAATGCATAAAGAGAGCAATATCAAAAAACAAATTAGAAACATGTAATAAATGTAATGTGGAAGTAAGAACTTCCAGCCTTTCAGGGTTCTAGAATCCATTGTCCTCTAGAATTTACTCCTACATTTACCAGCTTGTCTGAATAGTAGTCATCATTTTATTTCAAAGTCCATGTCAGAAAAATATTTCTTCTTTTTCATGGTCTTCCACCATGAAAGACACACTACCTCAAGAATCAAAGCAGCATGGCTAAATTATGGCAGACTAGCAGGTTTCTCAGACATGTAAGCATCAAAACTTTGAAGTCAACATCATCCATCTTCTAAGGAAAACTTTAGAAAGGGTGAAGAGTCCCAACTACACATTCACTTTACTTGAAGCTGTGAATTCCCAGTTAATTTACAATCAGATCTTATAAGTTTCCCATATTTGATTTGATATTTTTTCTGGACGACCACTTTTCATGAGCTCTCTAACACCGGTAGAGTACTCTGAGAAGTTCTGGGTAAAAAAGAGGGATGAAAATATAATCATCTTATCTTGCCAACAGAGGTCTCTGGTATCCAACAAACAGGGTCTCAGCTCCTTTCTAACCACCTACTTCCCACCCGCAGCTGTCAACTGCATGCAATAAAACAAGAAGGAGTGGCAGATGGCTTTTGCAGAGTCAGTGCCCCACGGGCAAGAAACAAGAGAAGGGAAAGTACTTACGCTGCTACAAAGACAAAGAAAGGGAGCAAGTTAGGGACAAGAACTTCCACCATAGAGCTGCACATTGTTATTCTGTCTCACAGGTCTAGAACATTTTCCCTTTACACCCTGCCCACAACCCTTGTACTCTTCCCCTTTGTGAAGTAAATGAGGTCTTGTCTGACCACATTTGCTCCAACTTTTCCGAGAAATGTGGGAAAAAAACATCATACTGTCAGCTAGAGCACATTCATCACATTAAATATCATGTTGAATAGATCTGTATTTTACAGAAGCTACCATACGTGAAATTGTATGACATTAGGCAGCTAAGAATTTATTTCTAATTTTGTAAAGA
Source organism: Corvus moneduloides (assembly GCF_009650955.1). Classification (NCBI taxonomy): domain Eukaryota; kingdom Metazoa; phylum Chordata; class Aves; order Passeriformes; family Corvidae; genus Corvus; species Corvus moneduloides. Next base: position 46,940,013 of record NC_045477.1, on the reverse strand, counting down.
CAAAGGTAGCAGATCAAAGTTAGAACCTTGCTGGTGATCAAAACCACTTCGATGTATTTTAGGGGCTGAGGGAGATGAGAAGAAGATTTATACACAGCCAGGAAATATTTGTGCTTCTCCTGAGTACCATATGCTTCAAGTTATGTTAACTGAAGTACTCGCCTTCACAAGAATAATGGTGATAAAGCAGTTTATCATTTGTGTTCTTCAACACATCCAGCTTATCATGAATTAGATATTAGAGTGAAATACTGTAACAAAGGTGCAATGTGGTGACATTTTTCCTACACATAAACAAAGCTTTTTAGAGGATCAGAGCCTGTGATTCACACAAGAACTCCCACTCTCACTGAAATTGATGAGCCTACTCATACAACACCAAAACTGTGGTAAAAAAAAAAGTTGATCCTTCTGTTTAATAAATCTCACCCATCTCAAGTTCTAGGAGGCACCGGTTTGCTAGACGAAATCTCAGTGTCAAGATGCACTTGTACTTTTGTACTCAGACATGTGAATAAGTAATTCATTGAGAATGCCAGTATTATATTCATACTTCATTTACACCAAAATACCCTAATAGATCTTTTCAAAGTAATTTTTAGGGATCATGAATTATAAAGCATTGGGCTGGTTAACTACTGCAATGGTGCAAAGCCAATATGCTACATTTATCCAGCCAGCCTTGGGCAGTTTTGGATGGCATGTGATGTCTCAAAAACCACAGACATGAGTTACGTTCGTTCACATCATTCTCTTCTACTAGGATTGCAAGTTGTGGAAAGTGAGAAAAAGTAATTTATTGCCTCCTTAACTGACATTTTAAGCATCTTACTACTAAACTAACTAATAAAGAAGCTTACTTCTAGGTCTGAAAAAAACCAACAAAACAACCAACCAAAAACAACAACAAAAAACCCCACCCAAAACCCCCAACTCTTTTCTCTTATGGTAACAAGTTGCCAGGTAACATACCTAAGTAACTTGCTTTATATCTGATGGTGAAGGTGTGCTTGAAAGAGATTATGCAGTAGTTAAGAAACCTACCTATATATTGAATCAATTTGCCACTTGCTCATAATAAATGCTACTAGACCACTTAATGAACTTCATAAAAGCATCCATCTAAAGTCGTTGTAAATATAAAGGCGCTAAATAAGTATTTAGTATCTCGATTTTTCACGAACATCAGGTAAAGCTAAAGGTCAGATTAATGGGGACAGCCATCAGGAAAGGAAGTCAAACAATCAAAAGCTTTTCAACAAACCGAAATGTAATTGGGGCTTTTCAACTTCTTACCAGGCAAAAGAAAAAGTTAGGAGCTCCTATTCCTTCAAGTCCAGCTCTAAAATTGTTTGAAGCAAACAGCAGCTTATTTATGCAGCAGACACGAGAAGCGCTTGTGAACATGAAAGCCCAGCTTTCAAGGGCTTTTTGTTCGCCGCACTCCGGGGCGTGGAGCAGCCACTCCAGGGCTGTCGAGACCTGCAGAACCCACCAGCGGCCGCCGCGGCTCTCCGGGGCTGCGCCGCGCCCCGCGTACGCACCGCGGCACACCTCGGGGCACGGCGGCGGCTCGGAGCGGCAGCGCCGGAGCCACCGCGGGGAGCAAGGGGCCCGGCGGAGCCCTCCCCCGCCCCCGCGCTGCCCCGCAGCCTGAGCTTTCCGCGGAGCTCACTGCCATCACCTCCCCCGTGATGTGCTGGCCTTAGGGGCAGGCAGCGCTGCCGGTGCCGGGCGGGGCGGTCTCGGGGCAGCGGTGTCCGGCCAGCCCGCGGTACCCTGGGGGGTGGCGGGGGGAGCCGCGCGGAGCCCCGGGGCGCGGAGGCGCCGCTGCCTCCCCCCGTGGCCGCCCCGCTCCGCGGCGGAGGGGCTCGGGCCCGCCTGGATGTCGCACGCACCCACCTGCCACGCCGCGGGCTGCCGGCCGCCCCGGCCATCCGAGGAGCGCTCTCCCCGCGCCCGCCCCGCCGCCGCCGCCGCCGCCGCCTCCCGCTCGGCGCCCGCCCCGTCGCCCCGGCAACGCCGCACCGCTCCCGCCCCGCCCCCCCCGGGTCAGCTGACCGCGGGCAGCCAATGGGCGGCGGCCGCCTCACGTGCCGCGGGATGGATATGGATAGATGGATGGATATGGATGGATGGATGGATGGATGGATGGATATGGATGGATGGATATGGATGGATGGATGGATGGATATGGATGGATGGATATGGATGGATGGATGGATGGATGGATGGATATGGATGGAGATGGATGGATATGGATGGATGGATATGGATGGATGGATGGATGGATGGAGATGGATGGAGATGGATGGATATGGATGGATATGGATGGATGGATATGGATGGATGGATGGATGGATGGATTGATGGCAGGCACGCACTGGGTGTCCGCACTGGCAGGGGGTGAGTGCCCAATAGTAGTGGTGTGAAGCCAGGGTGAATCACAAGTGAGGCGCTGGTGTCTTTGTTATCGCACCAGGAGGACAGGATAGCAGAGCACCCTTGTGCCCATCCCTGTCTCCAGAGGCTGCCCAGGCTTTGGGGTCTGCAGCCTTGGCATTACAGATCGCCCTCAGAGGGAGTTCGGCTTATGGCTGCTGGGCTGTTTTAAGGGGACTGGCCCTTGGCCACTGTTCAGGTTAGTTTAGAATGAGTCCTCGTAAGTCAGCAAAGCCCTTTCCACCTCTCCTGCCCAAAAAGCATGATGGAGGCTTTCTGACAACACACTGTGAATTCTTCTTTCTGTAGACTCTTCTTTCTGCAAACCCTCCTTTCTGAGGTACTTGGGTAGGTTTTTATTCCTGCTAGCTCAGAGCCTGAAATATTTTATCCATTCTGCAGGTAACAAGTTGCCCAGCTGTAAGCACAGTGTCGATACCAAATGCCAGTATCAATGGAGAAATGGAGAAATCCAGACCTTCACGGATACTAAGTTGTTCACAGTCGCTAGATTGCATGTTACTGCTACTTACTTCGACACAAATTAGGAGCTTTCCTGAAGGTGGTAATGCTCCAACATCAGTGAAACCAGTCTTGGAGGCCTTGGTAAAAGAACTGCTGCTGTAGGGATTTTGGGTCATTAGTTCTACTTCTAATGAAAAGGTTAATGATTCACTTACAGTCTAGACAACTGTGTAGACACACAGGGGATGGAGTTAGGCTCTGAAAAAGTGAACAAATGCTTATACTTGGTGGTAAAGCATTTTCAAATAAACAGATTTTTTTGGAGCTCCTCACAGATAAAATTTTGAAGATCGCCAGCCACATGGGCTTCTCTAAAAATAAGGAGCGCTTATTGAAATCCAGCAAGATATATGCAAAGAGAGAAATGATTGCTGCAAAACTAGTTGTTTTCAATTATGAAACCCAAACAACTCAGAGTGTGCAGGGGTTTTCATGTAATTATCTTCTAAAGGGCCTTCAAAGAGGAGTTTTGCTTCAGGACCCTTGCCAGGAGGAGCTCTGCAAGAGGCTGGAATTTCAGTGAGGAATGGCATACTGCGGAGCAGCAGCAGCGCATCTGTTGTGAATAGCAGCTGCTGCACAGCATTGAGCATTGTACACAGTCTCACTGTTTACAGACAACCTTTTTATGTTATCTGTTTTCTGGAGCCACCAGCGAAAATATTGCATGAGTTTTTCTTAGTAGAATCATCGTGTATGTTTCAGATACTTGTTTTAAAGCAGTATAGTTAGACAAAGGTATTAAAATATCCCAGAGTTCTTGAAGTGTTGACTAAACACTGAGCGTTACCATATAAAGAAACATTAAGACTTTCATCAGACAGTGGGTTACTATGCTAATGAACTAAGAGCAACGTGTTGTCTGTATCTGAAACTCAAGAGTTCAAGTCCTTGTTGCAGCATGTAAAATCTTTCCTCTGAATGTAAAATGGATGAGTTAGTTCCATTCATCATTGAAAGATGTTGAAAATTGCAGTGTTTATTTTGTTTTAAATCATGATGTTTCTCAGGAAATTGAAGAAGTGAATTGTTAGAGGAACTAGTACAGAGATTCTCACTACAACAGAGAAAACAAAAAAGAAATATTTGGAAAGCAGTTTCAGCTGACCCCTTTGATAAGACTGAGTTGTGTGACATATCTGATGCGGAAGCAGAAATTGTACAGCAATAGGAAGTTGTTATCTCCATATCTCAAATGCTAACACAGTTCCCCCAGTCAACTGTGAGATAGATCTACTCTTGTTATGACAGCTGTTGGAAACTGATGTCAGTATAACTGTGCAATGTCTTTTGATAATCTTAACTATTACAAACCTTAAAATATGTTTATGATGTTATCTAAGACACCCTGTTTGGAAATGGGTCTATTTATGATCAGAAATTGCTCAAGCTATTTTAATAAATAAATTATGTACTTGTGATTTTCCTAGTCAGATTTGCTTGAAAAAGCATTGTGAACTTTTTGTTTCTGAAGGCTTAAGCCTGAGGATTAATTAATGTTTATACAGCTCTTAGTAAAAGCAAAGTTACTAGTGCCAAGAATTATTACTATTTAATCTTTGAAAGTCAGATCAATGACAGGCTAAACTGTCAGAGAACTGTTATTTAAAACAACAAAAATGCTGAAAATCCTCTTCCCACCATGCTTGAATATGTTCAAGTGTGCTTTCATTTCAGCCTCACTTGCATACAGACAAGCAAAGATATTTTTCAGTTTAATTGGCTTGACGCCCATCTTTGTTTAAGTATCTGGGGAGATGACCTAAAATCCTAGAGACTCTTCACAAAATGAAAAAAACTTTGTTTCTTAAATGCATTTTCAGGGCCCAAATGTTGCAAATAATGATATATGCAAATCCTACTCTACAGTGTAATCTATCTGCTTAACCAGTGTTACTTCTGTGTGCAACTTCACCCATTTGTGTGATGGGTCAGATCCTTGTAGTGAGTTTAATTGTATTAGGCTCGCATAACTATTTTAACTTCCGAGGAAAAAGTACCCTTGCATTATTTTTTTAAATTTCCTTCTCTTTCTACTTTACACCAAGCAGAGGTAAGGTTTAAAAACAATTTTCCTCAGAAAATAAATGTACATATTGGAAAACAAGCAACAAGCAAGAGGGGACTGGAAAGGCAGAGAAGCTCATCACTGAAGCATAGAATTAGTAAATAAAGCCATCTTTTCAGGGTTACAGGAACATGTTTTAGTACATCACTGTTATTTAGGGAGAAATACTAAATTTTGCTTTGGCTGTGCCTTAAATGATATTCTTCCTTGACAGCTATACACGTATTATTCATACAGTGCTAATTACTTTCCTTATAATATAATTGACTTGTTAAGTAAGAATATGAATTAATTGGTGGCATAGAAAACTAAATGATACAAACTCAGGCCAAGTTAATCTATGTCTGGCATATTATCTCTTGATATTCAGTAAATTGAAATTTTATATATACAAATACAGTTTTAATTAGAAGAAACAAATTTTGCAGACTGACTAATGAAAACTAACTACATCTATCTGGAAGTGTTGATAACTTGATCTTACTCAGATGCAAGCAGACTGTTAAAATTTGGGTTTGCATGTTGCACTATGGTGCATACTGAAATATGAACATCTTGAGGGTCCTGTGGACTGGTAGACCTCTCAAAGAATAGTTCTCAAGCAGTGCTTAACAGCTATCATTTATGCTGACTTTTAGTTGCAATTTGTTAATAGACATAGTTAAGATTTGTATACACTTAAATTTAGACTTAAGAATATATAAGTCAGTATTTCAGAAGATCTTACTAGCCACCATTAAGACTAGATCTTCAAAGACCTCAGTGTCTGGAATGTTTGCAAGTCTGGTCCCAATTATGGGTTCTAAGTTCTTCTGAAAATCTAAATTATATTTAAATACTACAAAAGGAGTTTGAGTCTTATTTTAACAGTCTGACTCCAGCTGCAGGCACAGAACACTCATGGATTTGGCCCAAACTCACACGAAGATCTGGCCCTTTAAAATTGCAAATGTGTGAATAATCCTAAATCTTCAAAAGATTGTTACCTTATAATGAATTTCTGGAGTAGATGTCTTAAAACTTCTTCAGCACAATATTATTCATAAATATGAATTTCAGGAACAGAATACAAAACTGTGAATGGAAGCTGCATCACTAAAATGCAGCAAAACTTCAATGAAATTCAGCAAAACCAGCTGTTGGCTCTAGATAAACCTAAGATTTCTTTAATATCTTTATTAACATTCCTTAGAGGAACCTTCTACCATCAGGTAAAAACATGGCTTTTATTTTCAAGATTTCATGTAGTACAGCTGAACTAGCATCTCTTCAATCTTAATCTTAAAATAAAACCATTTTCTTTTGTGTATAAGGATGTCCTGTTTATAAATTTAGTTCTAATAACTTGTGGAAGTGGAGCCTTTTTTTCAAGTATGGAACTATTAGGCTTGAAAGTGTTGTTTGAAGAAGACACAATTTAATAAATGCACTGAGAGCAAAGAAAGTATTACAGTGTGTAGGAAACATGGTTGGCCTTTCCTTAGAAAATAAATACTTCCCTGAGTCATGTAATACATGTATTCAAATACAAATTTACAAAATTAGACAGTAAGAATGAGCAGTGTAACCCAAAATTGTATGTATCCCCAAAACATTGAACAATACTGGGGTTTGCTTAAGTTTTCTATATATTGTTCTAGATAGTCTGTTCTCAATGTAATTCTGCCCAAGAGCTGCACATAAAATGCTGCATAAATTACAAACAATCTTTTGAACTTTGTACACACAATGATGTGTAGTATTATTGGTTATGTGAACTTTATAATTTCTTAAAATCTTGCAACACGAAACTGAAAAAAAATACAAAATTCAGTACCTGTTATCTGATGAAGTTTTCCAGTGCCAGACTTTCTGCAGCTTAATTTCACACCGCCAGAGCTTCTGTATTAAATGCTTTCACCTCCTCTAAAAAAAAAAAAAAAGAAAAAAAAAAAGAAGAAGAAGAAGAAAAAAAAAGTATGTCAGCACAAGCCCAGACGAAACTCCAAATCCGGGAAAATAAAATTAACCATGCAGATCAAAGGCAGACGAGCACTGAGACCAAATGCCTGTAATCTGATCAGTGATCAGTTGCCGTACATCAAAGGCAGTGCTTTGGCGAGGAAAAAGAGCTCCTTTTCCAGCAGGTAGCTGCACTCTTAAATTCTGCCTTTCAGAATTCTGCACTAGCCCTTTTCCCCCATTCCTTGCTTGTGCTGGGAGAATGCACACGATTCTGAAATGCTTGGGGTTGAGTGGCTGGATCTGTAGCTTTTGAGTTCCCAAGCTGTGTTGTGGATTGTGTGTTGGAAGCTTTCCCCAGTGCCAGCGGGTTCCGCTTTATCCCTTTCATCTCGCTGAGCTGCAGATCCCATGACATCATTCAATGCTGTGGGACTGGTTAGAGAGCTGTAATACAGCCTGTGGGGGAATGCAGCTAAAGAGCAGCAAGAGTTTGCATGATTTCTAATCAGGTTAGCCCATTGTAACAAACCCGAGGCTCACTTCAAAGTCTTCACTAAGTTTAAGTTTCCTCCCGAGAAGGGAGAATAGTGTAGCTATAAAGTATTCTTTAAAAGATGCTTTATAATTTTGTCTGCAAAAGGGAGTTAAAATTTTCCATAAAGTTCTGAAAGTCGAACGTGAAGGTCGGTTTTCCAGGCAGCTGTAAGACATGAGAGAAAACTGCTTTTGTTTGTCCCTTTGTCGAGATTTGGAGCAGAGAAAATGGTGTATTTTGCACGCTGGCATTGGTTTTTTGCACTGGCAAAACCAAGCACAATAGAGCATGCTCTAAGTCCCTGGCTCACATCCTCCCTGCTGCTTAATGTGTGGCCTTTTGCAAATCATTCTATTTGAGCCTGATTCATCTGTGGCTCATGATTCCTTTACGTAAATGAGCTATAAAGCTGCCATAAGTAACTCACAGAAGTGTTTTTTGGTGTAAGACCATTTTTTAACTAGAGTAGATTTGAAGTGGTCACCATTGGCTTCCTCAGAGGGAGGCTTTTGGGGGCATGAAAGTATATGGACAGACATTCTCTGTGCTGCTGCAGTTCGTAGTCCCGAGGTTTGCTGGAGGGTCCTGTGTAGCGCTGGCAAGTAGGGGAATCCTCAAAGCTGCTGTGACTTTCTGTCTTGCAGTGCAGAGGAAAGGCAGAAGAAATGTACTACTGAATTTCATATTCTGTGATCTGAGGCTAAGTTAGCTTTTGGCACAGAGATTAATCAGCCCTCTATACTTCAGCTATTAGTAAAACATACAGACATCAAGCAGGATGGCTTTTAGGACAATCAGCCATATTGAAGATGTCAGTGAAGTTCCCATCCACGTATACCCCATATTTCGGGCATACCACATGTGCAGATGAAAGTGATACGAGCCTGTCAGCTGGTAGACTCATGCAAATATTTGCACATCGAGTAACCGAGAATTCATTTGAAAGGCAAAAGTAAAAAGAGGCAATGTGCTAGACACAGTTGCCTTAAGCGCTGAAACAAAAGCAAGCAATCAGCGGGTGATGGGTGCTGGATAGTGGAGCGCGGGAGCGGTAAGTGTCTGCTAGAGGTCCCTCGTTCTGCTCCCCGCGTGTGGCTGCAGCCGCCTCCCCCTCGGCGCTTGTGCCCCGCTCCTTGCCTTGCGCAGCCCCGCTGCTCCCGCTCCCGCCGCCCGGGGACGATGCTCCCGCGGCACTCGGTGGGATAGGGAGCCTTCTGCTGGTGGGACAGCGCACTGTGGGCAGCACCGGGCCGGCAAGGAGCGCTCTGCTTCCCGGAGATGGCAAAGAGCATTTCCAGAAAGACTCGAGAACCTTACAAAGGGTTCTGTAATTTTGTTGGTAAATTATTGTTTTGGGTCACCTGTCCAGGCAGGCCTTTGGGGGATGTTCTGGTAACTGAGATGGAGAGGAGGTGTTGCAGGCACAAAGGAGTATGGTGCAGGTAATGAATCTGAGTTTCAGGTAGACACAGCTGGAAAAAAAATGTGAACAAACCATAATTTTCTCCCTTTCTCTAATTTCCACTTCCATCTATTATAAAGAAAAGAAAATTATCCAGGCTGCTTACTTCTCCTTTAACATTAATTTGCACTCTTCTGACATACAACTCTCTATCACCAGAAAGTTTTTTATAAGACTCCATTTGTAGCTTTCATGGTAAAACTGGGAATGCTTATACTGAAAGAAAATTTACAGGTGGGCTGTATGGAACTAAAATAACCCCTTTAATTTCAAAAATGCTTTAAGAACAATGCTGTTCACAGAAAGCACCTTTTATTTCTCTGGATTTTAAGCAAAAGCAAGTCCTGATGGCTTATTAGAGGTCTTTGATCTTTCTTTCATACATATGAAAAGAGAAGTAAGGTTAGTTATTGCCAATTTAGCCTTCTAAACTTAAGCATTGCATTTTGCATTTATGACACTACTTTTTACAGTGGAGCCTGTCAGCCTGAACTATCTGCTATTTCCTATTCTATGGCTTCCACAAAATTTAGCCAGATGTGTGTATTATAACAACTGTTGTCTATAGTTCAATATTTTTCCAAAAGCTGATTATGGTTTTTTCTCCTTACATAAAATGTGGGTAATATTGTGATTTGTATAAGGCACAGAACAGACTAGTACCAGAGCCAGAAACAGAACTTACCTAAGATGACACTTCACTTTTACACTTTCTGATCATCGGCTCATGCTTTGTCTTGTAGTCACTAATCTCGCAAGGCATTCAAGCCCAAGTGGTCTGAAATCCATTAGGTTGCTCTCTAGATGATTGATTCTAATCACTGAAATTACTGGTATAGGAACAGACCTGAAATTACTGAAACTGGGGACCCACTTTTTACTCACTCTCTGGTTATCTAAAATGTGTTTCTGGAGGAAGCACTTGTGATTCCTGTGCGAAAGCAGGGAGGTGTCTCTGAAGTCCTGCACAGGGAGATGCTCTCTTCCCAATTAATTGCTTAATTTTTTCTAAATTTAGACAGAATCTTCCTTGAGAAACATTTAGTTGGTTTACCCTTCTCTTTTTACCATGTGAGGATCTCACGCTCTTAGGTTCCTCTTTAAGAATTTTTAGGGAAACAGAACAAAGTCGGCCGCTATTCATAGCCAAAGTGCTTAGCTGGGTCAAAGCCATACAAGGTAGTCAGTTGATAGAAATAAGAACTTTCTGGAGATGTTTCTTAAATACAACTAAATCTTGGGAAAAATTCTTTGTGGAAGAAACAAACAAACCAAATAAAGGGGGTTGTACCCTGCTCCATGCTTAACATACCTAATATTCATGCTATGCCTTACACACTTTTATCATATACATCAAATGATTTATCATGTTACTTTATATACAGGCTGTCTGCACCTCTTCACTGCACCTCTTCCCTTTGCTTTAGCTTAGTACATAGGAGCTCCAACAGACATTCAGAGAGGAGGCCAGGAATCATCACGGGAAAGCAGTGCCATTGTTACAGCCCACTCACTGGCCATGCAGCCATTGCTCGTGCTTGCTGCAGCCTTTCTAAGCGTGGCATAAACGCTGGATATCCTATTATAAATATCACACCAGCAGCATTGGTGCTGTAACCAACTTCCATCGTGCACATCTGCTGGGGCTGCTGTCTCCTGATGATCAGTGGTGAGAGGCTGATTTACAGAGGTGGAAGACCATTTTCAGAACCTTTTATGGTAGATCAAAACTGTCTCTGAAATAATGCTTGTCTATCTGGGTCCCAGTTGATGTCAGAAGTGCTGATCATCACTCTCTTAAAGCATTAGTGGGATATTATTCCATGAGGCAAGTCAGTCCTGTGGTCAGGAGAGATGCTTTAGAATACCCAAATCCAGCCTCCTGCATTATCTGCATATCCTGATAAAAGCTAACATCCTATTTCTGCAGTATCACATGTGTGTTGTTCGTCCAGGTGTTGCTGATACCTGCTCCCACTTCCTGCTACAGCACTTGCAATCTCCTTGAGAGTCATAATATTTGCTAAGGACTTCAGATACAGTGCCTTTAGGCAGAAAAATCAAGACCCTTTGGCATTTCCTGAAAAACTGGCTCGCTGTTATCACCTAGTGTGTCATCAGACTTACCCTAATCTGCAACACTCTGCACAGACAATTGCAGAGCAACTTGCTCTAGTTAATACTAGCTTTGGATGTAGTTCCATTAGATTTTGACTTTCGGGGAGAAAAATTCCGTCTGCCATTTATGTCTTCTGCAATAGCAGGTCTCTGACCTCATGACTTAGGAGGAGAAAACAGCTTTGTTTTGCCTGTCTTTGGTCCTGAATTTTTATTGCAGTTTGCCTGTGGGTTTTTTCCCCCTGTGGGTCTTCATAGGGAGACAGCTTTGACTTGTTCCCTTGTGAGTACCTTAAGATCTAAGCAAAGTGGAGATTTTTGGTTCTTGGCTCACCAGGTAGATCACTCTAAGGGAAGCCTCATGGGCACTGCCACATCTAGATAATGTGGAAGGTTGGGAATTTGGCTTTGAGGTTGTCTTCAAAGATAATGTAGATGCACCCTGTAGGAAGTAATAGCTAATTTACCTGTGATTGGGGGTCAGAAGTTGTGGTTTTATTCCTGGTTCTATTACATGGCTATGACTGGAAGCAAGTTACTTTTTCTCACTGTGTTAGATCCTCAGTTGTGTAAGTTTTAGCTAAAATTAAATCAAAGGTATAGTGTCAGTTTATGCTCTATGGCCATCCAGTTCCCCTCAGTATATTTTCCTATCCCTTTTAGAATAGTGTTAAAATAATTATTTGTAATACCATACCTGAAATAATGCAAAATAACTCTGCATGAATCTGGAACCAAAATAATCTGGTTCTGAAACTTCCAAAGATTCTGTATTGAAAGTGTTCTTGAAGATTAATAAGAATAACAAGCATCCCTAGGGCAATAGTGTGCTTCTCACTTTACTGTACACTGAAGTTTCACAGCCCTTACCTGTCCTCACACACATCCCAGAAATGAAGAAAGAAACTTCTGTTGTGTCTTTGCTCTTTATTGTTTCAGTAAATGAAAACATAAAGTTTCTTCCCTCTTCTACATAAAGTTTTTCACTTGTACTGAAATTATCCACTGTGATTTTCTGCCTGTTAGGGTGCGTGAAGTTCTGCACCAGCCTGCAAACTTTAATAACCTAGCACTCTTTCCAGAGGTGCTGGTGGAGTTGTGTCAGTGAATTGACTTCCCCAAGGCTGCTGAAGCTTGATTAGAAGTATTGCTCATGTAGATGGAACAGGAGATTCAATGATTTTGTAATTTGTATTTCAAAAGTCAGTGAATATTTTTGAAGCACTGTATTCTCATCCTACTTTAAAGAAAAACTATGTACTTAGTAGCATACCCTTCTCTTCAAAGCATTTTATTATCCAACCTTTACTTGTAAAGCATGCTAAGGTTTCATCAGTGAGATCTCATGTATAAACCCCCCAAAACTCCAAATCCAGTTCTAACTGTTCTATAGAAGATGCAGTGAAATCAGGCTAAGTGGGAAGAAAGGGAATGGAGAAACAAATCTGAGATGGGTAATTCAGTGATCCAGAGTAGAGATCATGGCTGGCCACCTGCCTAGTTGTATCAAAACACAGAGTTTCAGAAGTATTCCCTTAAGGAAACTGTAGCAAAACAATTTCTAAAAGATCATGAAATTGGTTGCAAATAAAAAGACTGTTCTTATTTTAGACAAAATATTGTTTATAAATACATATGTCTGATCATAGAGACACTGCAATCACATCACCACACTTCTGTCTTCAAGCATTTGTTCAGTTTTGCCCTTTATCCTCACTTCGTAGTTCAGAATTCTCCCCATTTAAATAAAACGCTCTCGGTGTATTTCACAGATCTTATACTACTTCTCCCTTCCTCTTTCCTTTTTTCTGCCAATCTTAAGAAGAATTGGCCCTCTCTCCCAATCTTTATTTTCCCCACAAGTAATCAAGAACAAAGAACAAGTTTACTGACTTCTTTTTTTGTCAGTGCTTTATTTGAAATTGTTTTCAAAAATACTCTTTTATACCAGAGCTTTGACTCAATACCTATTTGGTTAAAGTATGAAGCTGCAGAAATGTAGTAGTCAAGATGTTCAAATAATACTTGTGAATTATATTAGTAGAGACCTTAACAATACAATTCTGTTTTCCCTTGTTTGTCATTACTTTGCCATCTGGGAGCTCACTTCAGTAGTTCAAATGAAAAATCCTGTACTGCCTATATCAGATCCTGTATTCCAAAGTACACCTACTGCAAACAAAAATCCAAATTTCCGTGCTGAGCAATTTAAGTTCCTTATGGAATGACTGCAAACTGTGGACACTTACTCCCTCTGCAGTCAAGAGCCTAATCTTAGTCACTCAAAGACTTATAATCATATTCAAAAGTCAAAAGGGGTAGACAGCTGAGATTTCTTTAATTCTATCCATATAGCAAAGAGCTTGTATGTCCATATCTTCAAGCAGGAGACAGTCAATAGGACATAAATAAATGCATATCTCTGAGTTGAGGCCTAGCCTGCACGATATTTTTGGATATTCAAACATAAAGAACCTGTCCTCAGATGATGATATAGCAACTGACTTGTAGAGCAGCATTAGTGTAATTTTTGGCTGAGTTTCACCTCCCAGAAAAGAGTAGGTTTATTTGAAGAAATGAAAGACAAGAAGATATACAGATTGTCACCACTCTTAAATAGGCAGCTTTGATAAATAGTGCTATTGTTAAGAAGACACCTGAACAAAATCAATGTCTCAGAAGAAATGGTAACTAGATCTAATCCCTAAGCAATTGTCTGCAGTCCCAGTTGCAATACATCTTTTCTTTTTTCACATATTCTACTTTGAAAGAGTTGAAAGATTTGTTCTTTTTCTTTTTTTCTCAGTTTCCTGGTTATAGATGATAAACTATACTTTTCCTGTATGAAGTATTCACAGCTTTATCCTGCTGTCCTCAAGAAGTCTCCCATATTAGCTACAGCCACAAAAATACCAAAAGAATAAAGAAAAATATAAACAGAAGAGCAGAGGTTATAAAAGAGATCAGGCTCAGCTGATACTTGCTGCCAACTTTTTTCAAAGCAGATGTTCTTCTTCTGACATTCATCTGTTTTTAGTCTGGAGTTCTGTATCTGCTATGACACACATTTCCTAGCTCATGATTTGCAAAGCTCCAGTATGTTGTCCCTAGATATATTTTTGCACTCTTCCTCACCTTAAAGCTCTTTGTGCTCTTCTAAAAAGCAATGACCTATGAAAAAAATAGTTGAAAACAATGGAAAAAACAAGAGACTATAAAGACTAAGTGAAGATGACTCAGGAGAAGCAATCATAAGTTCTAATAATATCTTCAAAGTAATATTATACATGATGAGAGGGAAGCTTTTTTTAATTCCTTGCTGAATTTCCACAGAAATATAATTTCTTAGAAGCCTGTTTATTCTGTGGAACATGCCCTTGCATGACAAAGTGATTTATTTCTTGATTTATTATTGAGTGACATACTTGCTCTCTCTCAAAACATTGAGCTACAGAAATGTGGATCCATTATTCATGTGATATATCCCAGCTTCTGACTTATTCTATGTACTTTTATCAAGGAATGAGCTGAACTTCATAGAATGGCCAAAACCATCAGTAACATGATAATGCCCCTATTGTTCTGCAACTTGCAGGATGCTGGATGAAGCAATTCCTCCTTTGGTTTATTCTGGACCTTGTGACTTGTTTTATTTGATACCCACAAGTCCTCATACTGAAATAAACAGGGAAAATTTGTTCTATAACAACATTTGGGATTTTGTATTAAGTTACTTTTTTTCACCTTGAAAATACTATTAGGAAACTATGATGTCATTTGGCACTTAGTAGTAATAACTAGCAATTGAAGGGCACCATGATCTATGAGATATTGGATTCCTGATATGTTCCACAATGTCACAGCAAATGTCTAGACAAACCTCTCTGCCCCACTGGATTCCTTTTGTAAGCAGGAGCTGTGTGAAGATGCAGTCTACAAGAAGCTACAGAATGGGAATAGATCTGTAGGGTAATGCTGGATTGTGTACTAAGGTCACCATCATCAACAGCAAGTGTTTTCAGAAATTTTAGGTGCTGCAGCTATGTCAGTGTAACAGTTTGCAGTGATCACAATATAGATCTTTTATTCCGTGCCTCCTGAACCTGAAGCATCTGGCCCTACGCTGTCCTTGCCTTTCTCCTGCAAGCCAGAAGAGATGTTACTTGCAGAGGCTCCCTCCCCTTGTAGAAGAAGAAGCAGAGCTTTGAAACTCTCTGTGTTTTCATATCCTTTTCTCTGTCCTTTGAAACACCTGCTTCTTCTCAGAGAAGACTGGAGAATTCAGTAGAGAATCTGTATGTCCTAAAAGAGGAAGAGGATGACAAAATGTGGTCCTGTGAGACAGAGGAGGTGAACACAGAGTAGATCTCAGGCCCTTGAGAATCAGTCTGCTTTGTAGCACCCACTGTCAGAAGTTATTTTCAGTCACAGAGTCAATCATAAAACACCAGGTTAGAAGGGACCTCAAGGATTACCTGGTCCAACCTTTCTTGGCAAAAGCATGGCTTAGACAAGATGGCCCAAACCCTGTCCAGCCAAATCGTAAAATTGTCCAGTGTTGAGTAATCCACCACTTCCCTGGAGATATTATTCCAGTGACTTATTTTTCTCATTGTGAAAAATGTTCCTCTTGTGTCCAATTGGAAACTCCTCAGGAGTAACTTGTACCCATTACCTCTGATTTTTTCCATGTGACTCCTTGTAAAAAGGCAGTCTCCATTTTCCTTGTAGTCACCCTCTAAATACTGGAACATGATGATAAAATCATCCCTAAGCCTTCTTTTCTCAAGGCTCAACAAGCCCAGTTCTCTCAGTCTTTCCTCATGTGGCAGGTTTCCCAGTCCTTTGATGATCTTTGAGGCCCTTCTCCAATCTGTTCATATCTTTTTGTGTGTAGTGGGAACCAAAACTGAACACAGTATTTTAGGAGAAGACATCCAGTATCCTCCATGGTACAAAAGTGACTGTTCTGGAATGGCGCTGACTGTTTCTGCAAAAGATTGTAGTGAGAATGAAACACTTACGACTTTATGATACTCGTTTGGTACTGGTATCAGTGAAAGGTTCAGAAAGTATCACTCATCACTACTACAGGAAAAACATGCATGAAAGGATTTCTGAGAATGGTTTGCTCTTATTTCCTACTGATCTTTGCTGTATTTGCTTGCTTAAAGTGAGCAAAACTTGTTATTTCATCAGCTTCTGTATGTCTGTCCCCAGTATAGGATTTGTTCAGATAAGGAAAAGTAAATCATTCCCATCAGCTGTAAGTGCCTGCCCTGTACAGCTATGCTGTACTCACATTCTGGTAAACTGCAGCTACACTGACTTCTCCAACCCTGGTGAGGCACTGGGCTTCCTACGGAGGCATCTTTTGTGCCAAAAATATTGTGCCAGTATTCAAATTTCCTTACAGAGTCTAATGGAAGAACCTGTTTGCCCTTCCCTTTCACATGCTGGAAAGTGTTTGCAACATGCCAACAACCTAAATTCAGTAAGTCACATAAGGCTATGCCCAGTCTTACTTCACTCTATGACCTGAGTTAGAGCCATTGCCCAAGAGCAGCACTTTCTTGCAGCGTCTCCTTCTGTAGGAGGAAGAAAGGCGACTGATGTCGAGAGCTTTGGCTTCCCCTCTGGAGCATTCAGTAAGGGGCTGGTGGGAGAACATGCAGATTTGCCTACGAACTTGGCATTACGAACACCAGGTGCTGATTTTAATAGCTGTGTCATCTTCTTAGCTTAATAGTGATGGCAAGCAGGTTTGCTGATACTACATCGTCAGGCTACGTGCAGGCTGCCATCAGTGCTGTCATGCTGAATAGCAAGCTCTTCTGTCAAGTGCTACCTGGAGATATTCTGGTTGGAGAAGGAAAATCTGTGTTGCTGGGAATTTGTGAGGCAATTATTCCTGTGGTTTATCCAACCTACATGAGCAGTGTCGATGAACAAGCATCTGATTGGGATAAGGGAACAGCTAGAATGATCTATTTTATATGTGTGCTCTTTGTTTCCCTTCCTATCTCTACTGGGTAAATACACATAAATAATTCAAAAATAAAGAATAATATTATTTCCTTTTATACCTCTTCATCAGCCACAGAAAAAAGAATGAACAAACACTAGTAAGGAGGCAATGATGCGACATCTGATATCTCTGAGACTCATATATCTAAGGGACAAGGGGGGATCTTACTACCTCCCAATAAATGTACAAGACAACTGTTCATTGTTCTTTCAGAGAGCCCGACCTATTTTCTAGTGCCCTGCATCACAAAGCTGTATGCTGTACCTGGAGGAAGATCTAATTACCCAAAGACTAGGTGCTTGATGGTGTTAGAATTTTGGCTGATTGAAAACAAGAGGCTTTTGTTCTGTAAACCTGTCAGAATAGCAAAGTGTCCAGTACTGTTCATGCTATTTATGCTGCCAGGAAAAAACTTTAGCCAGCATTGGGTTCAAGATATACTTGATGACAGGTGTGACTCCAAGAACCCTCAGAACACCATTACTATCCGGATGTATCAAATGCTAGTCATTTGAGGCATTGTTGTGTGATTTCAAATACACTCATTTCCTAGACTCATCATGGTGATAGGAGTGTGCAGACACAGACCAAAACCCATTCCATAGAGAGTTTAGTTTCATTAAAACTCTCTTTTCCTGATGATGGCCCACACATCACTTTAAGAATGAAAGCCAGTGGAAGATGCTAAATCACTGGAGAAGATCTCTAGCACAGAGATAGTCAGTGGGCAGAGTGGCAGGTGAATGCAGATGAAAATGTGTTGAAATATACTTTAAGATGATAATCTGCAGTTAAGAGGTTTGCTGCGGTATTTATGAAAATGCACAGAGATTTACAGATTAGTGCTACATTTTCATGCAAGATTTATAGCAGAGCAACCTTGAAAAGTATAGGACCTTGCAGAGTGTTACAGCAACTCAAAGAGAGAATTACAAATAGCAAGTGCTAAAATAAAGACCCAATGTTTTGCAATATAAAATGAGAGGTTCTGATGTTTTAAGAACCTCTTAGAATCTTTGGTGCTATAAATATGTTTGTGTATGCTATTGGTACTATGATTTACTGCAACTTTTTCACACTGATAAAAGCTTATCTTTCAGCCAACTGTGGAAAAGTTACTTAATTGCCAGCAGTTTGGGCTGTACCAACATGCTGTGTAGATTTGCTCTGCACATCTGCTCTTCCTTCAGCTGTGCTTGTTCAGCCTGGCCAAAGCTCAGTGTTGCCTGGCTCAGGTCACACAAAAGTTTTGAGGGGATTTTGAGTCCTTTGCTGAAGAACAGCTTGCCTGCAAATCCTGCTCAGCAGAAAGCCTTCATCCTTGTGTCCCAAGCCACAGCCTGTGCAGGCTCCCTGGGGCCCTGCCTGCGTGGACTGATGATTCCCCTGAGTTGCTGGTTAGTGAGCACCGGCTGCCTTCGGCTCGGGCTGTCTGGTGGGGCAGTGATCCACTCTGAGTCAAGGAGCAGATAGTGCCTGCCATCCTGTGGGAAAGGCAGTGTGCAGCATATCATGTGCTGCTTGGTTCCTTGTGCCTGACACGCAGGGAGCAGCGTGTCACACCACTTCGAAATGGACTGAACCAGTATAAATAATTGGACTACTTACTGCATCTTTAATCCTTTGAAAATCATGTTAATGCTATATGTGTCTTGCCATTTTGATATTCACAGCTTTCATGTGCCTCTTCCTCAGCATACACACCTTGAAAACAGAAATTTGTGTTGGAGGACTGTGTAGAAGCAGGAGAGTATAAGCTTTACATTTTAGGGACTGGTAATCTCTCGGTTTTAAAAGGCTTTGATAGCTACCTTTAATTAAGGATGTGCCAACAGCAATTTTCATCCCTATTTCACAAGAAATATAGTTCTGTTCAAAGCTGTATTTTAGTGTCATGATATGGTTCCCCCAACTACTTTTTTAGAGCTAGGCTCTTTCTCTTCATGCTGAAACCATGCAGAAACTTACATTGAAACAGAAGGTACTGTGGATATGATTCACATTTGTCTGTCGTTATGTCCATTTCATCTTCATCTTTTGTGAATAGTATTTTGTATTTCCTATAAGTGATTTAACTTAACCACTGCCTTCCACAGAAGCTCACAATTAAACTCTAAATGTTATTTACTTCCCTTTAATTATAAAAACACACCAGGTTAGTTTGTAATTAAAGATAATGATAATGTTGTTTGATACCTTGTGGGAAGAAGTTTAAATATTTCATGACCAAGCAATTCTAGAAAAGAGGGCAGCAAAAACAGCCAGAGGTTCTTTTTTTCCCCTCTCTCTCTTCTGG
This sequence comes from Corvus moneduloides, assembly GCF_009650955.1. NCBI lineage: Eukaryota > Metazoa > Chordata > Aves > Passeriformes > Corvidae > Corvus > Corvus moneduloides. The sequence goes on along the minus strand of NC_045477.1, from coordinate 46,920,595 downwards.
AATGGAGAACAAAGACAACAACCCCCAGCAAATTTGATATGTAAAGAAAATGCAGTAAGTTGGTAAAAGTTGAAGACTCACTGGATGTAAGAGAAGAGAGAAAGCACTGAAAACCACACAGATGAACTCACACAGATCTTGAGACCCACCTCCAAGAGGTCACCACACCACTCCCAGCTGACTGTTTGTGTTCTCCCAATGGAGACAGCAGGAACAGTGCATCAGGGGCTTCCCTCCAGACCTGCCTCTTAGAAGCATAGAATCATAGAATATCCTGAGCTGGAAGGGATCCACAAGGATCACTGAGTCCAACTCCTGGCCCTGCACAGGACAGCCCAAGAACTACACCATGTGCCTGAGAACATGGTACAAGCACTTCTTGACCTCTGTCAGGCTGGTGCTGTGACCGCTTCTCTGGGGAGCCTGTTCCAGTGCCCAGCCACGCTCTGGGTGAAGAACCTTTTCCTAGTATCCAGCCTAAACCTCTCCTGACACAGTTTCTTTCACTTGATTTAAGCTGTGCATAAAAAGGGGTTATCAAAATGCTAGACTTGGCACAAAAGTATCAGAGACTTTGTTGTAGATCTCCCTTGAAGGACTCGTCTTTCAAGGAAGTGGGACAGAGTTGGAGCTCCTAAGTTTGCTAAGTCACCATAGCAACGTCCACTAGAAGTGCTTTGTCAGCACTCTTAAGCAGAATGGAGCACTGGTAAATGACATCTTTGTATCCTCATGATTAAAAACAATATCTACTATAGACAAATGTAGATAAATTGGAGTTTTGTCAAGCCTGAATATCTCCTGAAAAGATTGTTTTATGTCTAGTATTCAGGCATAATGAAATTTTCCTGCATCTGTGCTAATTGCGCCTTTATAAAAGGGAAGAAACAGTGAGAGTGAGGGACACTCTTTCACAACTAATGATCACTATTTGAAAATTCAATATATCCTCCTACTATATAAATAAAAAATGTACCTCGGACATTCCTGTTATTTCAAACTATGAATGCTCAGCAATATACTTTCTTGATGTACCTCTGGAGGTTTTAAATTCCATCCCATAAAACACTATGCGGGATGAGTTTCATTCCCTACCTAGTTAGAGGAGGATAAATCTGAACTGGTATTTTTTAGTTTGCTGCTATTTCATCTCTTTCATGCTTCATATGCATATGTATTAGTAATAATCTCATGTGGGAGTTAATCCATCTCAAAGGAGTTCCTTTTACATGTGAAGTATGCTGACACATGTGAGAGACAACACAAGAATGAAAGAAAAGGAGGTCCTTAACTAAAAAGAATGGATGTAAATCAGTCTGTTCTGGCTGTGTGGGTTAAATGTCACTTGCTGAACTTGTGGGGTAGACTGAAGACTGGATAACTTTCATTGAGTTTGGAAGACTTAGTAATTTGTTTTCTAAAAAATTTGTAAAATATGTTTTGTGAAACACTGAGAATCTTTAGAAACTGTGTTATGGCATTGTTTTATCTACAGCTACTTTAGAAGGCAATAAAGTTTACAGCTGAGTTCACATTTAGACTAATATTTGTAATATTGTCAGGCTTGATTTTTAAGCATTTTTGACAGATGCGGCTGGTCCTTTGTGAATGCTTTCATACAGGGGAAGTGGATCTATTAGTTGTAATTACCTACATTCCTAAAGTTTCCTGAATGCAAGGAACAAGAAAAGTGCTGACTTTAGAGAGATTGGAGAGGGCAAAGGAACTTAAATAACACTTTCTCTGAAAAGGCCAAAGCCTCCTTGATGTGGCTTTGACACAGCAGGATCAACTAGAGATTTTTGGGTACTCCTATGAAACTATGCCATAGCTCTGCTGTCCTCAGTACAGGAAAACTTCACCCTAAGTAGTAACAAGTTACTACTACTGTAAATAGAAACAACCCCTTTTGTAAAAGTCCTTTTAGGAAATAAAAGGGTTGTTAATAACATAACACGTGAGATTATGTATGTGTTGCCATTGGGAGGTGTGATCACAGTATGTGTGGGAACGGTGAAATGACTTTCATTTAGGTAACAGACTTTTTAATGTCTGTGTTGGCCTTGAAAGGTGCTGTTAGTCAGGGCTACCTGGCAGAGCTCTGAAGCACAGGTCCATCTCCTCCCTTTCTGACACTTGCAAAGAGCCTTATGTGTATCTCAGTGAACTGCTGTAATGGTCAGAAGTGCCCTGAAATATGTAATGGATACAGCTCACAAGGGCTTTCCCTATCCGTCCAGCTGAACAATTTCAGGCCATAGAGAGGAGACTGCTGCAAGCAGGGTAGGACCAGCTTTAATTGTCACAAGGTCTCCTGGGTAGAGCACCAGTGTTTCTATTTAATGCTCCTGGCGTGTCCTCCAAATAATTACAAATATCGTGGTAACTGGTACTGGTAATTGTTACAAATACTTGGTAACTGTTAATCACATTTAATGGTGCTGCTGCTACAGTTCACGTAACACTGGCAGCTGTAGCATCTGTACCGGGTTAAATCTATTTGAAGCCAGTAGGTTGGACTTTCCAGCATGCTATATTAGCAACAGAAACACAATAAATTTCCCTGTGCATGCTGCTAGATTAGAGCATTACTACATACTTTGACTTAGATTATTTTGTTCTATTGAAGTTTGCATTTAGAATGGGCATAAGCAGCTGAGACACAGCAACTTCTCTCCTTTCTCAGTTGTTCGTGCAATGAGATCCTTCTTTCAAGGTAAACATAAGTGAATAACAAACTTCTTTGAGCTAGCTGTCTGAAGGAATCAGAAGCATCTTACAGACGTTTGTTAGTATGAAGCACACTGGGGCCGTACAGGAGGATGTATGTTTTGATGACCCCTACATAGAAATACTGAAGAAACTCTGAAATAAGTAGCCGAAATTCAGAACAGAATGAAGACTGCTGTGGTACATCACTGCAGACAAAGATGTGGTAAAAAAGCTTCGGGTTAAGGGCTAACTGGTGCAGAATTTAGAGCTCTACTTCCCATTGCTTGAATTATGTTGCGCCAGAGAACCCAGATCTTGCGCATTTTTTTGTACCGTTCTAATTAATAAATCCTTTAGCCCCCAAAAATGGGCAACTGTCAAAACTAAGTATAGCAATATGTAAGAATTTTATGTTGATACTAATATGAAGTGTGTTCCTTTTTTGGTATCTGGAAATTATGTTCAGTACAATAGGGAGAAAGGGAACAAAGGAGTCTCCTTGCACGATAATGATTTTGGTATTTGTACGAATAGGATAGAAGGTGGAGACATAAGGAATTATATAAAGAATAATTAATTTCAAAAAATAGTTCTTAAATTTGCCCTACTGTCCTTTTTTGACCTTTTTACTTGAAAAAAAATTCTAATATTTGAAAACTCCATTACTTCCAAAAATAAATACAAGTTTTGACAAGTCTGGACTTGTTTGATTTTGCTGGAGGACTTATTTTTTCCACATTTCCTACAAATCACATTGTGAAGTCTCCCACTGTCCTCACAGTGATAGGACTGCTGAGTTTTCTTCAAAGAGATCCTTTCTCTGACTTTCTCTCACAAAAATTCCTGAAAACCACAAGTGGACTTGTGCTTGACATCCTAACAGTTTCATAATCCATAGATAAAGCAGTTGGTTCTGTCTAAGGTAGAATCTCTACATATTTTCATTAAATGCAGGGATTATGTGTGGGGCTTCTTTTATAAAAATGTGCTTGGTCAAACAAAAGATACAGTATGCTGTAAATTCTGACTTAATTGTGACACCTCAGTTTAATTTAGTCTTTCACTTTTCTTTTCCCCAGAAAATGTAATAAAATGTATCAAAAGTTCATTAAATTCTTACTCAGATTAAAAGCTTCTCTTCACAAGTGAGGGACATAGACTGAAAACAAAATGATGAAGATTCTTCTGTTTATGACATGGGTGACAAAAATGTTATCACTGAATGAGCAAGGCAGATGCTGGAAGATAAAATACGTGTTTTAAATTTAATTACTTAGGACATTTGGAAGTATTTAAGTTATAAAAAATGGAAAACAAAGGGAATTTTTGTTTTTAATTTTTTGGTTGCCACATGTACTGCTTGAAGTAAATAGAACTTTACCAGAAAGAAATTTTTATTTGTCTGCTTTAAATTGAAGACTTCCTAATATAAATTTTAACTTCCAAGTATTACGTGTGCAGTGTGCTGAAGCACGTTTTCACATGTTTCCTGGTAAGCAGCTGCTCCTCTCAGTAGGAGGGCAAGATAGAAGATACTGTGAGCAGAATTAGAGGGCTCTTCAATTAGTATGAAAAATCAGCCCTGTTCCCATATTTTAAGTCTTGTACTTCCTGGTGGATTTCAAAGTCTATTTTGTTCTGCCCACCCATAGAGTAACTTGAGCTGTTACTAGTTAGAATTTCTGAATATTATAATTGGTTAGTGTGATTTATGTTCTCTAAGTGCTGCTGTCTGTTAGCTGCCATTTGTCTGGCAGGAATCTGTAGCCACCTGCCATGGTGTAAATACAGTGTTCTACAGTTTTATGCTGTGCAGCCTTATCTAAACTGAAGACGTGTCATGATTCTATGCTTTATCATTGCATTCAATTTAGTATTCCAAGTCTCGTGCCAAAATAATTTCCTGAAACTTGTGTCTATCTTGATGCAGACAATTGTAGCTCTCTCTTTTACATCTAGCCTCCCTCTTTTGCATATATAATTTCATAGGGGGTGGAAGTGTGCATAATCTGATGTAGTTGTTCCATGCATACACTTACCTTTTAGGAATATTTTATATGCACACACAGATGCCCTAAGCTCAGAAGTCTTAAACAGGTTTTTCCAGGTTATCAGAATGCCCTGGGATTCTCCTTCCCGTGGAGCTATCCCATTATGTGATATTCTCTTGGTTAGGAAATGTGTGTGAAAATCTCCTGAAAAGGTCTCTTAAGGGAAATAATACTTGGTTTATCATTCTGTAAGTCCAGAGACTCCCTCTCAAGCCGGGCAGATATCCCATATCCTCCTTGGTTCATTGGGAGTTATGTCAGTCCCTACCGTTTGTGTAGGTCAGCCGAGCGCTGACCCTAAGGTAACTGCAGAAATGTATGGTTAACTCAAGGGTGAGAAGCAGTTTGAATGAACAGCATGCTGAAGAACAAATTATCCTGGACTGAGCACTGCGCTGTCATCCTATGTTGCTACAGGGGTCCAAAGAAGTTATCTGTAAGCAAGGTGGGTTATCTCCCTTTACATGTCAGCCTGTGGTGCACTGTCCTCTGCGACATAAGGACATCGCAGCTCTGTGCAAAGAACAACCTGCAGCTCTACCACACCTATTTTGGGGAATGCTTCTTGGCCTGTGGAGGAATCCCTGTGTGATTCTTAGTCCTGACTCTTGCTGTGCAAACCCTGCCTTCTGCCACCTGTGACGTGTTCTCCTGGGGGTGCCGGAGAGAGGGGTTAGTGGCAGACGTGCCCTCAAATATCTCTTTTGCCAGAGGAGGCAGCGAGTGATTTGGGGGTGGAGTGACGAGAGCCACATATGAGGAGCTCCCTGAAGGCACTGAGCTGGGCCAATAGTTTAAGCATTGTAAAAGATCATATTCATTTAATGAGACCTTGGCTAATTTGATATTCATAGTGGTTTCCTTTCTCTTGCCCTTTCCCACCCTACCAAGGAGTAGTGATTAAGAACTACTTTTTGGTTGATTGCTTTTTAATTCTACTGCTTTAAGTGGTAAAACTGGATAAGATATACAAAATGCATTATATCACTTGCACTTTATGACTACTCAGCTCTTGGGAGTTGCACTAAGGCCAAAAGGATCAGGACCAAAAAATTATTCTGGCCTTTGAAACCAGCTTTGTTCAAACATTTCCATATATCTCATAGCCTGGGGTGAGGAAGCTTGTAGCCTTTCAGCTGTGACTTGCAAGTGATTCAGATGCAGTTCGCAGGATAAGACTGTAGCACAAGGCTGCCAGCAGTGCTGTAGCTTCTGGCTGCAGGAGGAGGTGAGCAAGCAGGAGGTGGGGAGACCCAACATCAGCAGGAAGTGTAACACCAAGCTCTGTGCTCTGCGCTTCCCCAAGTTACAGCAGGATAGATGAATTCCCATTGCACTACTATCACCCTCATCCTCTGAAATATCCCTGGAGTTTCCTGTGTCCTTCAGATCTCAGGGTATATGGTATGTGTCATATGGTCTTTGATCCTGTCAAGGTTTTAAATACTTATAGAAGGATGGTCACCCTGATGGCAAGTCCTTAAAATACTTTTAAAGAAAGAAATTAAAAGCTATCTCCTTATGTCTATGTTAAATGCACTACGAACAATTCTTCCTTTTGATCATATTTTAATAACACCACCTTTCACTTTTTTTTCACTGCTCTAAGTCATCCCCTGTGTAAATTATTTTCATTTGGTTCAATGACTGACTGAAATGTCAACTTTGATCAAAGGAAAATAGTCTTGAGACATTCTGTGTGCAATTTCCTTAAAAGTAATATTTGTGACTTTGTGATGGTTAAATGTCATAATTGCCAGTGCAGACACTGGCAAATGCACATGTGCACATACAGATATGTGCATGCTTGCAGACAGATACCATGCAGCAAAATTTTGCTATCATTCATTTCACTGCATACTTGTCACATTGTTATGCTTATATAAGTTCATGACAATTTCAGGAAGAAAAAAATTGTGTCTGTTTTTGAAGTTGTTTTGGCTTCTGTTTTGTTTTGTTTTGGTTTTTTTAAATGTTATTTATTTGCTGAAAAGACTTAGAAAAACATCAAGAAGAAGTCCAGAAATTAATGTTATGATAGGTGAGCATACTGGGTATGGAGTGCAACCACTTACACAAAAGACAGCTAAACTATTTCCAAAGTAATAGAAGTGTTGGAAAATAAAATGACTATTGTAGAGCAAGAGCACACTATTGATATAAAAATAGCAGAGAGAGCCAATTTTTTCTTACTGTCATGAAAAAAGAAAATAAATTTTCCAATTAATACAAGAGTAATTATAATATCTTGAATTGGTGAACCTTTCCGGGTGAGGATTCACAAATAGTTTTAAAAAGGAACAGGTCAGAATTATTATCATAAGAACAACAAAGGAGGACAAAATCGCCTCATATCAAAAATATCCCTTCGAAATCTTTTGGCAGATATTAAAAACAAGACCAGATGTATAGATGTAGAGGAATTGTTATATCCTTGCTGAGGCAGTAATTTATGGAGAGGATTTGTTGTGGAAATTACCCCTTACTGAAGAATTGCTGTCTCCATTTTGGGGGTGTGCCTGCATTTGTGAAGCTACTGGAATTTATTGAAGTAATTATTCCAGAATAAGTTGGTAAATTTCCAGAGAAACTCCCAGACCTAGTTTTAAAATGTTTCTGGCCCTGAAGTTTAAGAAAATATGTGAGTTTATTTGTATGGTTGTAGGGAAATAGAATTGCCTTCCTGAGGTCACAAAGAAAGCCAGAAATAATAAAGTTGAGAGGTGGGATCTGCCCTGTAACAGGCTTGTTTAAACTTAAAAAGGCAAGTCCACGGCGTAGTAAAGATGAAATGTAGACTGAAAGATGAAAAAAGACCAACTCACTATCAGACAGCACAGCAGCAGGATTATAGAATGGATGCTTCATCACCAGAGTAAAACTTGAAAAAGCTTGAAAATTCAAAAAAATTTGAAGGCTCCTTGAAGTCATAGATTTCTGGCAGTTTTCACTCATGTACTGCAAACTTTGGGATCTGTCCTGAAAAAAAATAATACCCAGCTTTCTGCAGAGCACACTAAGACTCCAAAAGAAGCTGCACATCATTCTTGAGGCCTTGCTAGGAAGACTGTCTTACTGGATAAAACTACACACGCTTTCAATCCCAAACTGCTACAGCTCTGTATAAGAGCCTTACGTCCTACAAACGCTCACATGTGAATATCTCTTGGTAAAGGTGACACAGTCCTAGAGGGGCAATCAGGTGTGAGGAGAAACATTGCTCAATTCAACAGAGTGCCTCAGGATGTAGAATTTATATTATATTGGCATCACATGGCTCCAGAAGTATTAATAAATTCTCCTCCACCTCAGTGAAGCAAATAGTTTGATTTTAAACATGCACATATGGGAGAAGTTATATAAAAAAATTTTAGTTTATTAAGGTGAGCAGTAGAGATTTACAAGTAGAATCAATTCTGATCTGTGGGTTGGGGAGTCTGCACTCTCTAAGAAGAGTATCCATATTCCATATTTCCCAAGCTCACCTTTCTGTTTTGGGTTTTGTTTCGGTTTACTTATTTATTTTTTAAAACTAACAACTTTTGATCATCAGGAAAACTAGCTATTTTGTACAACACTGAATTATTTTTTTCACTCATTTTATTTTTTTTTTAAGCCTGTGAATGAAGCATTCCAGTTCTAGTTTTAAGGGACTGGCTCACAGACACTGAAGTTAGGGGTAGTTTTTTTGCTGATTTCAGTAGACTTTGAGGATCTGTGATAAGTTTGTCTAAACTTGTTCCCGTCTAAAATGTTTACAATTCATGGAAGTAGCAGAAAGTTCCTGCTGGGGATATTTATGTTCTTGTTTCCAAATTTAATATTACTTTGATGTAAAGATATGAAAGAATAAAATATAAAATATTCTACAGAGCACATTATGAGCGAGTGATATTTTGCAGTTCAGAAACCAATGATATACTACTTAAAGATAATTTTGATATATTTCAAATGTCAAAGTTTCTAGAAGTTCCAAGGAGCTGTAGACAAATGTGATTTATTTTCCACCCATGATTATCTTAGTAGATGAAGATATATGGTGATTAAACATCTGTAATGGACTCAGAACATGTAAAGCTCACTTCAGGTTCTTTTGGGGGAAGGAAGAACGTTTAAACTCAAAAAATTCTCTTTAAATACTGAAACATATGTACATATTTTAATATGCCTGTCAAGATAATCTGTGTGAAAGATAATGTAAAAATGATTCTCAGTGCTCTTATATGAAACTTTGTTCTGATATTGAGATGCTTAGGGATGACGTAGATTGTGAAAAGGACAGATTGGAAATGCAGGATCATTTGTGTCTCAATACTTGAATGTACCATTACCTGCCATTAGTAAGAACAGCTTGATGCTACTAGTAGTAATACTTCAGTTCATCAATGGTGTCCTGATAGATGCTGGCTGTGATGTTTGTCTCCCTGTCTCAGTCTCCTATGCAAGAAGTTTTCAAGCCGACTGTCATCTGAACATAATGCTTCATTGAAAAATAAAATTTCTTTCTTTGGATGTGCGAATATAGACTGAAAATTCAACCTGAAATATTGTCTGTGGCTTTAGATGGTCATGGAACTTAGAGAAAAAATATAGTCCCGGGGTCTCATATCTACATGTCAAGAAGGTGAAGGACTGTAGTAATGACCAGAGTCCTCAAAAACTTGCCTCAGGGTGAGACTCAACAAATGCATAAGTACCTATATCAAAACCAGAAACTCACTCTGAAAAGGCTTTTTGAAATCTAAAACAAACCAGGCTTTAATAGCATCCAGTTGGTGCAAGATGAAGCAGATAAACATAAACTACAAATAAAGCACACATTTTTAATAGAGATGTTATTTAAACTCTGGAACAGTTTATCATGGGTTGTGGTGGATTTACCATCACTGGAGTAATTTAAATCAAGTTCATATGTGTTTCTAGAGGTCTCCTCCAGTTGAGAGGGAAGTTAATTCAAGGCAGTCCTGTGGCCAGTATTATTCAGAGAGTTAGGTTAGATGATCTCAGTCTTTTCTGGCGTGGTAAAATATTAATCTAAAAAACCCCACTTTGTCTATGTAGAACGAGGAGAATTAGTTGTAATCTGAAACAAATAGAGCATCACAAACTATTTCAGACAAAAGGTAGCCTCTGAGATGGAGCATGAACTGGGCAGGTGGATGGGAATCTTGGAAGACAAACAGTTAAAGACGTAAAAGGAACCAGGGTAGTAAAATAAGCCAAAAAAATTAGCATGAAAATGGAAAACAGTAAGAAGCATTTATCTGAAGAAAAAGAAAAAGCTAAGAACCAAACCACCCATCATATTTTCCTACATCCTTATATGAAATGAGTGGAAGGAAGAGGATAAATGGACATAGAAGACAGAGAAAGATGGCATGGCCAGAGATTATTTATGTTATGTGGCAATGGGAAAGAAATCAGCTTATTAATATGAGTCACAGATCCTGTCTGAGTAAAATGAAAATTAGTTGCACTAGTGTTGAAACACATAAAGTACTAAATGATTCATATTGGAGCAGCAGTGATCTTTTCCTCGGCACAAGTCACTGGTGTGTATAAACTGTTGCAAATGCTGTTTACAGAGGACTGACAGATAACAGTAACATGCTTTTAAAAGCTGTTAAAACTCCTGCACGGTTCCTTAGATGATCAGCAAACATTTTTTAGTGCATATGTACTTGGCTAGATTGTAAGGTTATGCAACCCTTGAATTATCCTGTGTGCCATCCATTTAATGATGTGTTTTCCTGGAGATGTATTTTACTACATTTTCTTCTTTATTGGGTGTAAATTGTAATGACCTTATTCTAATTTGGCAGGTTGCTTTCCAGTGATTGCCATTAATGTAATAGTTTTCAGCCAACAAGGATGTACAGTGGCTAGCACAGTAATGAAATCAGGCCGAATCTGGTTTCAGAGTGTCTTTAACCAAATAGACTGCCAAAAACACCCGGAAAAACAGTACTCCAAAGTAGTGCAAAGGATCAAATTTCTTACACAATTGGCTAATTCCTTGTTCTGTAAAAGAGCTGTGTAGGATCCTGGGCTGTATTTGATGCTCATGGAGGAGTGGGATTAGCCCATCTCACTGGCACCAGGCTTGTGTACTGGAACTCATGGCTGCCATCCACATTTCCATCTGACCCCACTTCTTTTGAGGGGGCTGGATTCATTTGGGGAAATAACTTCATATCTTGGGACCTACCAGAAGTGTCCCAATGTAAAATGTGTATTGGGGGATCCTATACCTGGAGTTTAGAAGGGATATCCTACTCCAACCCAAGCTTCTGTGACAGAAGGTCACAGCAACACAGCTGTGGAGCTTGGAAATCCTTTCTCTAAGATAATTGTTGGGTCTTAAAATTAATTTATGGGAAAGTTTTAAATGTAGCACCACTTAGAAAATCTTCAAAGTTGAATTTTAATCCAGGCTGTGGATCAAAGGCACTTCTGCTTTGCAAAGAAGAGCAAATTATGTCTCTGCATGACAGGCAGCCCTGCAGGTTGCACCCCACTGCAGCAGGAAGCATAGCCCCAGGAGAAGACCAGGATGCCTCTTAACTAAGGGTGGGTACCTTTCCTTTTTTTGCCATGAGAGTCCCATGCAGCAGCAGTGACTGGAGCTCTGAGAGTGGCCTGTGGCTCCTGAAGGTGCAGCATCTCTGCAGGGAGGTGGCATCTGGGGAGGCTTGTGGCTGCTTGTCACTGCCACTTTCTTCTTTGTGCCCCAGCCCTGCTCTGCCTCGAGGCACATGCAGTTTCCTTCTCCTAAAGAAATCAGATGGGAGCATGAGTGATGTACACCCAAATCAGGTCAATTCCTTTGGTCTTTACTTCAGCCTTTGTGTGTTAGCAGGCTGCACGTGGTGCTCAAGAAAGAGCTGTCTGGGGACCTCCCCAGCAGGAAAATTATGTGCCCATTGGGACAGGGATCCCAAGGACATGGGACAGCCTGATTAGCACCTCCTATTGTGGTTTTGCTCCAGCTCTGTAGAGTTAGACTTACTAACATGTGATACTGGGGGTTAATTTGGCTATCAAGGAGATAGCCGAAGGGACTATGGGACAAAGGGACTGGAAAAGTGGCTGATAAATTTTCTACACCCACCAGATGTGACCATTGTACAGACAAGTTTTGTACACCTGCAGATACGCATCAGGTCAAGATTGCACTTCAGGGAACGTCACAGACACAACCCACAAAACCTCGGGGCTTTTTTTTGTTCGTTTGTGGTTTTTCTATATTTATTTATCATAGTGCCCAGTTGTGCCTACAGATAGTACCTCAGCAATTTATTCTCTCACAGAGACTGCATTTTTGGGCACAGGAGTGCCGGTGACTCAGTGGTCATAACTTCTCTCAGTTTTTCTTCTGGGACAGCAGTGTAACTAGTAGCAAAACACATGCAAAATGAGAGCACAGAGCTTTCTTCAGCTGAAGAGAGGAGAATGTACTTATCCCAAAAGCTTAACTTGGGAGGCAAGTAGGGAATGTGCACACAACATGTTGATTCCTTTTAAAAATGTAGATTAAAGTTGGCATCCAAAGGGTTAAATACCATACAGCTAAATTTTTCACTCTTGCAGCTGCTTCTGTTACAGCTTGTCAGGGAAAAAGAAAATGTTCATTTAAAAACCTGTTTTCTTAATCTTTTTCTCTTTTGCTCATTTTCATGGCATAATGAAGATATTGTTTAAAGTCTGAGGTTTTAAAATTAAGTAATTTTTAAAATTATAAACAAAAAAAGTCAGGCACTTTAAAACATGTGAAAACAGATGGTATTTTTATTTGCATCTCACTTAGTTTGATGTTTTTCCTCAGATGGGGCTGGGAAAAATGCTTAAAGAACTTTTCTGCATTCTGGCAACAAACAAGGGAAAAAAGAGGCTGTGTGGTGGTGGGTGCAGGGGAAAGGAGGGCTGAAAGAAACAAAGAAAACTGAAAAGAGGGAAACCTCACTTCAATGTGAACTTTGATTCAGCAAGTGCTGGCACAGATGTCAAGTTTCTTCTAATTCAGGGCTTCAGGACCAAGTCTTTTATAGATGCATTTAAAGCTCTTAAGCAGGATTATTTTTTCCTACCTGGACTGTAGGGATGAAGTTAGCATTCATTATATTTTTCATTACACTTTGTATTTTTCTCATTAAACTTCACAGATTCTTTACTAATTACATATTTCCTTTTCTTTTTTTATATATGGTGACAGGACTTACCTTTTAATTCACCAAGACATACCAAATTTACCTTCTTCAGTCACTCACATTATATAAATCTAATAATTGAATACATAATTTGGGGCATCTTCCTAAAAGCATGATGAAAATATGTGAGCATTGTAAAAATCATAAACTGATTTCCCTTCAGAAATTAAGCAATGCACATTTCTTTGGAGAAATCTGCATCAAGACCACAGTGGTTTACTCTTCCCTGGCATGAGTTTTCTATAGCTTTCACAGAGTTTGTCCTACAATATTATTTCTAATATATTAATAATAGCGATGAAATTATGAAGAAATCTGTGCATGTGTTTTGTTCCTGTCAATGTTCAGCCTAATTTTGGTTAAAGTAACTTATGCATGACATTCTAGCACCTTCTAGCAAATGAACTTGTTTCCAGATGTCAAAGAAGGCTATTTTGCTGCACTATTTTATGTGTCATTAAATTGATCAAGATATTTGTCTTTATTAAAATGTGTAAATACCATACTGGGAAAATATTCAGCTCCCTTTCACCACCTTGTTAAAAAGTTATAAATGGTTTTCAGTGATAGCAGAGCCTGACAGGTTGGAGGGTGTCATAAAACAGAGAAATAACCATGTATCCACAATGGAGATCTAGCTTTCAGGATTTTTTTCCCTGCAGTTTCTGTTCCAGTTCAAAATGGTGAAATAAGAGGCTAAGGGCTAAAATTAGTCTTCATAGTGTTTGCACTTGGTTCTGTTTATTTTTTGTGTCCTAAACCCTGTGAGATGCTTTGTAGTCAGGATGCAACATCTCATGTTAGAGTGGCACCTGGGTCCTCAAATACACAAACTGCAGCTTTATTTTTGTATCCTTTCATCCCACTCCTGACTGGCACCTGGTGGTGTAGTCACAAAGTGAGTAATTTAGGAAAAAAGAAAAATATGGAGAAAAGAAACAAACAATCAAACAAACAAACACGTTTCAGTGTATTTTCTAGGTTTGGTCCCATTGCTTTCTTATGAGGTATGCATTGCCTCCACTTTCAATCAGTATTAAGGCACAATTTTAAGGTCTGCAACATGTAAATCATGTGAAGATATCTGAGCTAGCTTTTTGTAGACATTACATTCATTTTATAATTCATGATCTTCCTGCCCTAAAAGCAGGAGAGACATCCATTCTTCACTTTACCTCTGCTGACCTGTGAGATTGCAATTACATCTACTTGTGCCAGCATTGACCAAGTCAGCCCTGGAGGGATTCACCTGAGTGCCCCAACTGCCTTCACAGTTTCTGGATGAGTGGAGCAGCTGTATTTGGTGAAAGATCCTTAATACCCCTCCACTGCATAAAGATTGATGAAAGGGCTAAGCCTCCTACTTTCCAGCCACCCCACTTCTGCCCTCGTCATGGCCAGCCCTGACATTGTAGAGGATCTCATGAGCGACGGTTGTTCTCTGGTCGAGGGCAAGTCCAAGCAGGCTAAATTTAGGTAGACAGTTTGAAAGCTGCGAGTAGTTTCCCAAAGTGTCCACTGATGGTAGATGAAACAGTGAGTCTGGCTGAATAAAACCAACCCATCTTTTAATCCTTTTGCTTGAAAGATGGGATAATCTAATCCAAAATTCTTATGCAATTGAACAACTGTTTTTTAATCAAAGGCATCTATATATGTTTTTGGTTGGAGCTGGCTGCGAGCAGATCTTGCAGCAGGGTGCTGCACCCTCAGGCCCCCAGGAAGATACTGGGACTTCCCCTTCTCTCCTCATTTTCTACTGGTTCATGTATTTGGCTACACAATCAGTGTGCTCTCCTGTAAATGTCCCATTTGTAGATGCTTCAGACTCCACCACTTCAATATCTAATTTTGGTTATGAATTTGATTTTTGCCCCATCACCTAGATGATCATGTGGCCCCACTCCACAGCAGTGCTCCAAGCATTTAACTTGTCTGTGGAGTTTGATGTTGCTGGGCATTAAAATGGCATAGTCATGGAAGAAGTGCTGAAGATCCCAAATATGATCCTGTAAGTCTTGTATTATAAACAGTCCTGCATAGCTGAGTTAGTGTCCTTGACAATATGTTTCAGTGAAGTCAGTTATTAATATTGGTTTGTGCTAAACTGGGCAAAAGTTCTCACCATTGTGGGCTCTTTTTACATCAAACACAGGGGCTGTATATTAATCACAGTAATAAAACCAGGAACTGAGAAGTCTAACACTGTCATTAGAGATATGATTTTTGATTTTACATTTCATTTCTCACAGTAACTGTATCTACAAATTTTAAAGCCTGAGGGCTGAATCACAATATAAAGTATCTAGTTTCATTTATCAGATAAGTGCTTAGGAAAGATTAAAATCAATTATGCTATTGTAAAATTTTAAAGTTCAGAGGGATTGAGATCTGTAAAAAAATGTTCAAGATATTATCTCAAGGCAAAGAAGTAGGCACTTATGGCTACATTTGAAAATCTGCTCCATAATCAAAAGCTATTTCATTCCATCAGTCTTAGCTTGGGACCCAGTACTGTAGTGTATTAACAGGGGATTTGATAAACCTCCTTCATGCTGAATTGCAGGAACCTCATAGCTGAACTGACATTGCAGCAAAGGCACTTTTTACTTCCTTTTAGTTAGCTTAATCCATGAAGAAATTGAAATATTAGATCATAAAAGCTCCTGGTAACTGGTTTTTGTTTTGTTTTCTGGGTTTTTTTTGTTTTGGTTTGGTTTTTGGTTTTTTTTGTTTGTTTGTTTGTAGGCTTCTGCCACTGTGAGTGCTGTTTACTGAAGTCTAAGGAACAATGTGGCAGGAGCAGGTAGATTGCAAATATTCCTGCAGCAGTATTAGAGGTACAGCACAAAGAGTTTAGGGGAGAGCAGCCTGTGGCTTAGCATTTGCAGACTTAGACCTTCATGTCTTGCTGCCAGTCAAACTGCACAGCTGTGGGGATCCCTGACTTCCCAGCAACACCCCTACCCAAAGTTACTGCTGGAGGCTGTAGCACTACGCAACAGCTTAAGCAGTAGAGCTAAGACCTTTTTCCTAAGAGTTTGAGTTACTTTGAATAGAAAACCCTGCAGCCCCTTTTTCTGCAATCTTTTAATCTAGGACAAGATGATATATACAGCCATCTGTGCCAGAGCTGAATTTCATCCATAAAGGCTAGAGAAAGAAATGATGGTTTGCAGGTTTATATCCATATTCATCATGAGAGAAATTGGTTTAATGAGAAAGAAAAATCTAAGATTTTTTCTTAGAGCTAGCAATGTTAGTTCATTGGAAAAATAGTTCTGAGGGGCTGGGAAGGAATGCATATGCATATACATGGAGAGCAGAAAAATACAGATATTTGTGCTGTGTCTGTATGGGCAGGAATGGACACTTGCATTTTGAACTGGCTAGACAAGGGCCAGCTCAGGGTTGACATCCATGTAAACGTGCCAGTGTAGTGTGAGATACCTAATACTTCTCAGAAAAATTTATTCCCTTAAACTCAGGACTCTGTTAATACAGATGCCTTGAAGGTCTGCCAGGCTTGGGAGACGGGTTTGGCAGGTGTGCAACCGTTGGTAGCAAAGCACACAGACATGCCCACAAGCCTCCATCAGCGATAGAAAGAGTTTTTTACGTAGTAACTTTTATTTAAAATTTTATTCCAGCCCTTTTATTATTATAGCTGTATTGCTAGACCAGGATTCTCCCAGCCCTGTGGGTGCTGGGAAGCATGACACCAAGAGGCAGAGAGCACCTTCAGCAGCTCAACAGCTGGGTTGCCTCCATGGTTTGAGGGAGCTCAGAGAGGTGCCTATGGCCGAGCAGAGCATGTGCAGCAGAGCCCAGCATCCTTTTATCTTTCCTGCCCCACAACCAGCTGGAGTGAATTCATAAGGAAAAGAGTTTTTCCTGGGAATAAAGGCAAAACTTAGATGGTAAACTTGTCAGGGCATACTCATATGTTGCTTACTTTATGTGAGTACACTTTGCAAATGAGTACACTTTGCTTCTTCTGCATTTGCAAAGTAGCACTTAAGAGCGTTTATAATTAATAACAGTAAATTATTCTACATTTTCTTATCAGATAATATGAGATCAAGTAGCTGTCAAGACATGTTGGGCAGATATATACAAAACCAATGATATCTAAAGATCCACAACAAAAAGGAAAATTTTGGAAGGTCTTCAGTCAGCACCTAACAGCTGCAAATTTTGCTTAGGATGAAATAATGAACCCATCTAAGGGTGTCTCTCTGAGAACAGTCTTGCCAAGTTATTCTTGTCAGAAGTTGTATTTGGCTTCTCATCTTGATATGTTCACAAAAAGAAATTGAAACGAGCACCTCAAAATAGGTACCCTAGATAACATTAGGGTGTAATGAATAAATAAATAAAGAAAAAGTGTCCTTATATGCAGATGATTTGCAAAACCCCGACACTGGAGATGCTGCTGAAGTTGCTTTGGTATTGCTTACCTAAATGTCTTCACTCATATTTATATTCAAATTTTACACTAGATGATATGATGTGCAAGATAAAACTCCAATCTAAAATCAGCCCATGCCCTTAAGGCCCTGATACAAATGCTTCTATTTGTATAGTATTTGATTAACTATTATATTGCTCTTGTTTCACAGTTTAGATTGCTGTAATGAAAATGAGTGGCTGTACTGGCAAGTAACAGTACAGAACTAGCGAGTCAAAAAAGGACTAATTATGTGCAAACACACTGAAACTGAGGCTGTCCTGGTTTCAGCTGAGATAGAGTTAATTTCAGATTAATCCTTTTTATTTATTTGAGGCTATTTCTGTGCAAAAACAGAATTAATGTCTTCTTCAGAAATGCAACTGCTTAAGGAAATACATATTTAATTCCATAAAGATGGATTTGCTTCAATTTTTTTTTTTTGAGACAATTGTGTCATCTCGCATGACAATGACTTTTTACTTTAAAGTTGTAATCCTTTGTTGAAAAAAATCATTAGAGTGATGTAACAATTGTGATATTCTACTTCTTCACTGTTGTAAGAATGTAATTTATTATACTTTTGGGCAAAATTGATACTAATTTGGAAGTATTTATATGTATATTTACTCAGTTTTGCCAAACATACTGGTTGAAGGCACATTCATCAGCCATGAATTAGGGACATCAGCATAATATGAATGCTGAATGTTAGCTGAAGGCAATGGCTATGGGATGGTCATACAGAGAAGGATGAAAAATTGTCACACACCTTTGTGCATGTATGCAAGCGCGTGCATCTTCTTTTATATGTGTATCATTGCTTCAGCTACAATAAAGCCCGTCTGAATGTGAAGCCAAAGGAGTTTTGTTAGAAGATTTGCTGGTGGAAAAGACTTTAGATAATCACAGAGTCCTCCTGTTTATAAGACTAAAACTTACTGGTTTTTGTTCTTTTTCCTTCTGGCCCAGAAAGTACTGAGCTCTAGAAACAATATTCATATATTAACTATGTGACTACTACCCGTTCAAACAGTCAGGGCTCCTGTATGCCAAAGTGTGCTGAGATGTGTTGTCTAAATGCATAAACATCAGTTAACATTGTGGAATGGGTGGCAGGCCAAGTTAATCAATAATTTAATTACCAGTGACCCATTTTGTTTACTTTGAGTTGAAAGGGAATTTCTGCATTCTTGCATAAGTTATCATTTATTCAGTCTTTCACAGATGGATTCAGATGATGTTTTTCCTGCCTTCAGGATGAGAAGAATCCAATGTTATAAATGAAAAACAGGTGTCCAGATGCACACTTTTCCTGACAGCTTGCATTTCATTTATTTACCTAGAATAATTCGTAACAAAATCTGCTGCCAAAAGTTAAGTTACCTTCACTTACGGTGAGTGTGGCCATGGATGCAATCACTGCAGTGACTGTCAGCAATGCTTTTTTTTAAGTTGCAAGCCCTTGTGAGAAGGCCAATGTTCACATGTTGTAGTTGTTATTATTATTACTCATTTTTATTGAGAAGGCAGCTGGCTGGAGCTCCAGAAATAGAACAGTTTTAAAGTGAAGCAGAGCTTTTCATTTGTCTCTAAAAATAGGTCATCTTCCAGAATGGAATTTGAAACTGCCAGTTTTTGTGCTTTTGAATTCCCAGAGTTATTCCTGTTGGATTTCTCTTCATAGAATTTTAATATGAACCCTTTGAAATTGGATGCTGGCTGAAGAGTTTCTTTGGCTTGAAAATCTGCATTTGACTTGCAGTTGCTTTAGTTAAAAAAAGAAAAGCTGGATGAGAACAGGTGGTGTGACATACTTTTTTTAATAAGCATTCTGCATTTATGTGGTATGTGGCATCACCACAGTCATCACCACAGTCAGGTTGTAACAGAGAAGCACATATTACATATCCTTGAGAGATCAAACTTCAGTGTAATCTGCCCTTTTGATTTGTCATAGTATGAAGTATGATATGCTCTATACAGATGCCCAAAAAATTTGCAACAAATTATTGTGCATGTATCAATTATAATACTGGCTGGAGATCTAAACAGAAATTAGGGTGTGCATGTCTTAACTCTCAGCAAGGATCTCAGGAAACCATTCTTACCCCTGATTATTGCAAGCAACACGGACAGCACCATTTTACCTCCACTATGCAGATGACAAACTATGTGCAGGAAAACGTAAATTATTGTCCCAGAAGAATTAAGCCTATGTCTAGACACCATAAACTGAAAAACATCTGAGTTTCTGACTCAGAATGTGCACAAAGGCCATGTCTGGATCACATTTTGGGGTGAACCCATGTGCCTGCCAGCCATCTCACCCCAGATACCTGGTTTTCATAGGAAGGACATCTGGGGATGTGAGCCAGGCTAAAGCTACAGTGAACTCCAAGAGATGTCTGGCCTGGCCAGTCAGGGGGTTGGATGCAGATGATGGAGCACCTTGGCAGCTAGTTATGATTCAGGCAGAGCCACAAAAATTAAAAATAAAACCCTCTAGTCTTTACAAAGGGAACTCCAGTGCTTAGGTGCAAATTTGTCCTCTATGGGCCCAAACATTTAACAGGATGAAAATGTTAAAATGGTTCTCAGTGTGTGGGTGCAGTTTTAAATAGGATGACGGGGAAATGGCTGGAATATTTCCACTATTGTCCAGAGCTATTTGCTGGATTCTGGGAACAACACTTCTGTGCAGGCCCACTTTTCAATGTGCAGAGGCACAGAGCAGATTTGTTAGGCATTTTCAAATGTGTGAAGATTATTTAAAAAAAATAAAAAGTCTCCTACATCGCAGGTGGGTTACTGGTGAACTCCTAGATGTGTTAAAACTTTTTGAATATATTAAAGAAGAAAACGAAGGGGCAGTTCAAACTCAGAATCCTGCCTCTGGGTAGTGTCTAGTGCTACAGTAGCCGTGACCATTTAAGGACATAAGCAAGATTAAATATATGAATAGAGGTAATATGGTCTATATTATCCAAATATGGTCTTTATTACCTCTTCCTAGAAACACTGTCTTTATGTATTTATTCCTGATCTGTCCTACTCTCAGCACAATGGTCTGAAGGTTTTTCTGAAGGTTTTTATGATAAAGCTACTGCCTAATGTAGAATATTTTATGACAATCTTTTGAGCATTTGAAGACAAAGCTTTACTGTTATTTGCACCTCAGACTTCAATATAGCTCTAGGATTTATGCCTACTCAACTAATAAGATCTTCAGAGAGCACATTTGTTTAATTTAAAAACGCGCCTCAAAATGTGCAAATTCACAGATGTTAATGATTACACACATGTTTTCCCTTATTGCTTCAAAGCCAGCAAAGGCTAAATTCAGCTGTAATTTGTTCTGCAGTGATGAGATTTGAATTAATATCAGTGACACCAAAAAACATATTCAGGGACTTAGGGGTTTTTGCAGATAATGGGGCATTTCTAGAAACATCTGTTTTGGTGGAGTCAGTCCTACACTTCAGCTCATAAAGCAGCAGGAGGGTCACTCCCTAATGTAAAGACTAAGCTGTGCAGAAGGTGAAGAGAAAGGACAGAAGGCACCTTCTGCATCCCATGGCAGCAGCTGCGTCTTGGAACCACTGTTTTCATGTTATGGAAGAGAAGAAAAAACAAAGAGGAAATTAAGTGATGGGTGAAAAACATGGCGCCCAAGAGCAACTGCAGTGGTGATAACTGTGCAGCACACACTCTGCTACTGAGACTTTAGTCATGCCCTCTGTACCTATTTACATATTTCATGTGCTTCCATGCATGAATTTTTGCTGATATATACATATTATATAATTTCCCCATTTCTATAGTAATTCTGGTACCAACCATTGTAAAGTAAGACACTGAAATATGAAAAAATATGAAAAAGCCCTTCTATACAAATACATGTGATAATAAATAGTTTAATAACAAGTAGAAATGTGTGCCCTAAAAAGAAGGTTTTCATGTTTTCTTTCTTCAAAGCTGATGCAAACATATGGGTTTGTTCAAGTTCTTTCTACACAGTTGCTAAGATTTTTAGGAGAGACCAGGCTTCAAAACCCCAATTTGTGTTTGTACAGAAGCCCGCTCTTGCACTTTTCATTCACGTTAGAAATATCCACTAAACAAAAATTTCAGAACTTTAAGTGTTTAGGTATAAAGCTGACAGACTCAAGGCAACTGCTTCTGAAATTTGTGGTCTGATCTCTGCAGCAGTCCCTTTTCAGGGTCAGATTCGATTTTATCAAAGTGGAATATAATGCCTGTAGGAATACACACGCACACAAATATTTTTCCTGTCTCTGATATCCAAAAAAAAGCTGGTGCCATGGCTGAAGGCACTACTGTAAAGCATCAACCCGGCACTTTGTAAAGCTTCTAACTTACTGCGTGACTGAGCTCCAACACAAGTCCATGCCACCAGTGTGCTGGTGTCTTTTGGGAAGGGCGCTCCTCACCCACTCCTCCGTGGTGACAGTTCCATGGTGAACTTGATTCCTGGCTCACCACACAGGAGCTTTGCAGCGATGGCCACTGTCCAAATGCCTGATATACTTAGCATCAGAAAGTAACTAAGATTCTTTCAGTTCATGTCTTTGGTCTGGAAATTTATTCCTCTCTTCAGTCACTCTTTATTGACAGGATAATATTTTTCCCCTTCTAATCAGCCACTTACAAGGTTACTTCATTTCCCCCTGGGTCATCCAGTGCTAAAGCTTAAGTGTTTATGACTGGTGCTTGAAAACACATGCACTGTGCTTTGTGTGTTGCACTACCTCACTGAGGTTTGTACTGAGGCACCGCACATTCCGACAGAGCCTCATTCCCCAGTTTCGCTTGGTAACAGTGCTATATACTTACCAAACATTTTTTGTCTGGGAATTAGCAAGACTTTTAGGGAACTTAGGCAAACAAACATGTAAGTGTACTGGACCGTGTTCTTGCAGTGTCCTAATCATAAGTCACTGACAGAATTTTGAGGCTGCAAGTGAAGAGGGCATTTTGTCAAGACAAGACACCGCCTAATTTTTACACAAGCTAAAGCTGTTCCCCTGATGCAGCAATGATCTTGAATTACCTGGAGGTGTTTTGTCATATTTCCAAACTCAGTTTGATGGGGAAAGAATGACAGGTACCTGGATTCATCACTGCAGTTAGTGCAAACAGGCTTTAAGAGACTTGGGTATAGAGACTCTTCATGGCTTTGACATCTGCCTGAGTGGAGCTCATGGTAGGACTGGGCCCAAAATGACCTGTTTCTCATATGAGGCGGTATCACTGCAGGCAAAGGAAGCTGAGAAACCGGATTTTCAGACACTACAAAGAGCACTATTGTGTGAACACTCTGAGGGTATTGAAGGGAGAGGTTCAATCCTGCATGGCATTTTTACAGGTGCATAGTTTCAAACATGAGAATAATCATACTGATACCAACAAATTGCTTATGGACTTAAAATTAAATGCTTGCTTTGTTGGATTAAGGCTAGGGTACAATCTCACCAAATTTAGTGCCTGGTTCTTTCTAACTGTACAGCTAGGCCACTCTGTTCCTCATCACTACCTTTTGCAATAGCAATTAATTTGCAAGGAGTTGGTCTCTCATATGATTTTTAATTAATTTTTTTAAAAAATGAGTGACAATAATTGAGATGCAGCATTGACCAAACCTAACAGGATGGCTAATTTGCTGCTGCCTGCACCTGCCTTTCATGTTGATGGATATTGCAGAGATATGTGTCACTTTCACTACCACGGACCTTTATTCATATTCACAATTCAGCTGGAGCACACCCCTGCCTGAAGTCATCTTGATGCCTACCAACATGCAGCTCTGAATATGACTCAGGGACAAGTGCTGTGTGAAAAGGTTTAATGCACATTCATTTGCTAGGGGCCACCTCTGGCACCAAAATGTTTACACACCCGTTACAATTTTAAAAATAGCTTTGGAGAGAAGAGTAAATAATTGGGTTTATTTGAGAGACAGAATGTTTTTCTAAATTATTCTGAATATTTAGTCAATGTCTTTTTTTCTCCTGGTTTTATTTGTTCTTTTTTTCTAACTTACTCTATTGAAAGAACAACACATACAACTCCAGTCTTTCAAGCACAGGCACATATAACTGCAAAGATGAGACTACGAGGCAGGAATTTGCAAATACCGTTATTTCAAGTACCTTCTTATGTAAAAGAACTGCAAACACCATTACATACTTGAGTGGATAAGCTGTGAGTTGACTCTGCTCTCTGCTGGATCTTACTATTCCTGTTCTTATTCCCAATACAAATACATCCATTGTGGCAGGAAAAAAACCCATAAATAAATTTCATAGCCAGGTGCTGCATTTTGGGCACCCAAGTTTGAAGAAGTGGCGTTCTGAAGGCGACAGCGGCTGCTGTGACGGACTCCGCGCCGGGCTCCAGCCGCAGCCCGGCCGGCAGCCTCAGCTGGCGAGGCTGGGGGGACCTCTCGTGGTGGCAATGGAGGGAGCAGCCCTCGGTTCCTCTGCCCCCGAACACCCGCAGCAAAGCTGCGCTCCCCGGGGAAGCCGATTGGAAGTGAAAAAGGGAATACAAGTGCAAATTAACAAGAAGAAATTAAACAACGCTGTGAGTTGACATTGAGCAAGACATTGAGGTGCTGGAGTGTATGTCCAAAGCAAAGCAGCAAAACTGGTGCAGTGTCTGGAACACAGTTCACACGAGGAGCAGCTGAGGGAGCTGGGTTCCTTTAGCCTGGAGAAAGGAAGGGTCATGGGGGACCTTCTCGCTCCCTACAACTGCCTGAAAGGAGTGTAGCCAGATAGGGATTGATCTCTTCTCCAATGTAACAAGTGACAGAAGGAGAGGAAATGGCCTCAAGTTGTGTCAAGGAAGTTTTAGTTTGATTGCTAGGAAAAATTTCTTCACTGAAAGGGTCGTCATGCATTGGAAGAGACTGGCCAGAGATGTGGTGAAATCACCATCCCTAGAAGTGTTCAAAAACTTTGTACATGTGGAACTTAGGAACGCATTTTTTGGTGGATTTAGCTGAGCTGGGCTAAAGTTTGGACATAATGATCTTTTCCAATCTAATGATTCTATGACTCTATGATTATCACAGAACCATAGAATGGTTTGGGTTGGAAGGTACCTTAATGTTCATCTCATTCCAAACCCTCTGTCCTGAGGAGGGACAGGCTGGTCAAAGCCTCATCCAACCTGGCCTTGAACATTTCCAGGGATGGGCAACAACTTCTCTGTGAAACCTGTTCCACTGCCTCACCAGTGAAAGAATTTATCCCTAACCCTAATCTAGATCAACTATCTTTCAGTTTAAAACCATTAACTCTTGTCCTGTCACTGCACTCCCTGATGAACAGTCCCTCCCTGTCTTTCTTGTAGGCTCCCTTTAGGTAGTTGAAGGCTGCTCTAAGGTCTACCCACAGCCTTTTCTTCTCTAGACTGAACAACCCCAACTGTCTCAGCCAGTCTTCACAGGAGAGGTGCTCCAGCCCTTCAATCATCTTCATGGCCTTCCTCTGGAGTTGCTCCAACAGGTCCACATCCTTCTCATACTGGGAGCCACAGACCTGGATGCAGCACTTAAGGTGGGATCTTATGAGAGAGGAGTAGAGGGGCAAAATCATCTCCCTTGAACTGCTGGCCACAATTCTTCTGATGCAGCCCAGGGTATGATTGGCTTTCTATGATTATGATTCTGTGTCTGTGATTCTATGACTATTACTCAATGCCAGTGCTGGTGCAAACATGAGCAGTTGTGTATATTTTAAAAACATATAGCACGAAAATTCACAGCTTTCTGAGTAATTAGTGCCTATATTCATTGTGCAGATGTAATTTTCAGTCCTTTCAGTGACACACAGTCCCAACACAAGAGTTTTTTCATGCCAGTTTGAGGGACATGCTTTCATCCTTCCTCAGGCAGTAACGTTGCAATTTTTTATCTATTCCTGTAGTGTTAGCTTTGTGGAGATAAAGAAGTGTCAGTGTATGCTAATATAATTCAGTATTTCTTGCTTTTTTCATACAATCTGGGGGTTTTTTTTCTCAATCAAAAATACCTAAACTATGAGTTTGAAGAAATTTAAAGATTCTAGTTTCATAAGACATTATAAACAATGCATTTGGTCTGGGAATCAAGCTCTTTAGCCATGGCCAAAACTATGCATGAGACAAACTGCAAACAGAATCAGATACAAATGTAAACTCACATACTGCTCACAAGGGGGTTTATTATACCTTCTAGAGTATCTTATGGAAAGGTACCTACATGTGTGTCTTCAAGGCAGATCGCCCAGAATCCCATTTAAGCTTCTTAATGGAGAGATAAAGGGGCTCTCATCAATCATTTTTTACCTGTTTGCATATATGAAAGTAAGATAAAGGTGCAGTGTTTTGTTTGTTTCTTTATTTGTCTGGGGTTTTTTTAACCAAGAGGGGATGAATAAGCTTCTCCCACTCAGTGTCCAAAGAAATCTGTTTCAGCCAACTTGCTGAAGTGCAGCTGCAGTGCTGAGCTGGGATTCCAGGCAGGTACAAGGTAAGGTACAGCAAGAGGTGGCTCTGCATGTGTTTCAGGACAGAAGTGGAGCTGTTGGTGTAATGTCTGCCCAGAATTTTAATGGACTGGAGGGACACATCTTCAAGAGGATGGACATGAAGGATCACGGAATCACAGGACTGCAATAGAATTTAAGCAGGGGGGACCATAGGAGGCCTCTGGTTCAACTTTCTCTCCCGGAAGAGTCAGCTCTGAGGTCAGACCAGGCTGATAAGGTCTTCCTCCCGTCAGTGCTTGAAAACCCTCAAAGATGGAGAGTGTATCACCTCTCTGGACAACCTATGCCTCTGCTTGGATGTCGTCATAGGAACAAACTTCTATCCAGTTGTTGTGGTTTAACCCCAGCCAGCAATTAAGCACTACACAGTTGGTTGCTCACTCCCCCACAACGGGATGGGGGAAAGAATCCGAACGGTAAAAGTGAGAAAGAAACGAATGTGTTCAGATAAAACCCCTTCAATAATTAAAAAGTTGTTTTGTTTTTTTAATTGTAAGGAAAAAAACCCCGAACACCAAAACATCAAAGAAAGAGTAAAATAAAACACAAGAAAAAAAAATCAGCTATGAAAATGAAAAGAGTTGCTCATCACGCACCGACCAACGTGCAATGTCCCTGCTAACCTCCATTCACAGTTTTATTGCTGAGCACGACGCCATATGGTCTGGAATATTCCTGTGGCCTGTTGAAGTCAGATGTCCTGGCTCTGTACCTTCCCAACTCATTGTGCGCCCTCAGCCTCCTTTGAGCCTGTGCAAGCCCTGCTCAGCAGTAAGGAAAACATCTCTGTGGTAGCAACACTGTTTCCAGCACAAGTCCAAAACACATCCCCTACTAGCTACTGTGAAGAAAATTATCCCAGCCCAAACCAGTACACCATTTTTAACTTCTGATCTTTCAAAATGCACCTTCTGGTTTCCATCTTCCTGTCCTTCACTGCTGTGAAGAGTGCGGCTCCTCCTCGGTGACGTCCCTGCTGGCACCAGTAGCTGTTAGGTCTCCTGAAGCCATCTCAGCTCAGGCTGAACAATCCCACTCCTCCAGCATTTCTTTACAGGGCCAGCCCCCACCAAAGTGGTGCCTCTGCTGAACTCAACCAAGTTATAGTCAATGCTTCTCCTGTGTTCAGGGCCCCACATTAATATAATTAATATAAGTGCTGGGTAGAGGGGAATAATATCTTCTTTTGGTCTCTGGCTCTGCTCCAGCACAATATGTGTTGACCTTCTTTGGTGCCAGGGCACTACTGGCTCATGCTCATCTTGCTGTTCACTTTCTTCTCCACAGAGCTGCCACTAGCCAGGCAGGACCAGCCTGCACAGGTGACAGAGGCTCTTCCTTTCCAGGAGCAAAACTTTGCATTTGTCCTTGAATTTCACAAGGCTGGACCATTCTTCCAGTCTGTTTACGTCCTTCTGAATGACACTTCTCAAGTGCATTCACTCATTTCCCCCCAAACTGGTGTCATCTGCAAAATTTAATTAGAAGTAGATCCATGCATGTAGGCAAATGATATGGCTATGTGAGTTTTTGTAGACCAACAACTGTTCACTCTTTTCCTGCTCCAAGTGTTTGTGTGGTATCCAGTCTAAGCTAATACACATTGCCTCTCAGCAGAGTTTAATAGCTTGGGATCAGGATTATGCTAATCACAGCTAAATAGACACTAGTTGCTCTTTTTTAGTGTCCTGGATTCTCAGAAGCCATAAGTCTACTGTGAAGGCTCTGAATTGATTGATGCAGTGACGAGGTTCACTTGCTATAGCCTCCAATTTTGCTCCCTAAGATCCTACGCACCACTTAAAGACTTCGTAGCCAGCTGTCATTGTCAAACAATTCCTGCAGAAAGCACAAAAAAGCAAACAAAATTTGTTTTGACAAGGAGACCAGGAAAAAAATATCTGAAGTATTGTGCCACTGTTGTAGGCAGTTTTCCTGAGTTCACAGACTTAAGGTGGTTCAGAGAGGGGCAAGGTGCCCCATTCTTCTTGCAGGCAACTAAAAGTCTTGTGAGTATCATCACTGTTAAAGCAGTTCAGTTTCTCTTGCCAGCAGACTCTTGGTGCCACTACCACTGAATGGTGCAGAGGATCTATTTTTTGCTAGGCTCATCATAGGGGTGCCAAGCCCCTTCAGGGACTGCACCTGAGAGAGGAGGGAATGGAACCTGAATCTCTGACAAAATGTACCTACGCTGATGGTGCTGATTTTGTAGCTCATGAGCTTGGTGTGGCTCACTGGAACAATTCTCATAGAATGGTTTGGGTTGGAAGGGACCTTAAAGACCCTCCAGTTCCAACCCCCCTGCTCTGGGCAGGGACACCTTCCACTGGACCATCTTGCTCACAAGCCCGTATCCAACGTGGTCGTGAAGAGCGCTTCTGAGGACAGGGCATCCACAACATCTCTGGGCAACCTGTTCCAGTGTCTCACTACTGCCACAGCGAAGAATTTCTTCTCAATAACTAATCTAAACCTGCCCTCTTTCAGTTTAAAACCACTGCCCCTTGTCCTGTCACTACATGCCCTTGTAAAAAGTCTCTCTCTGGCTCTCTTGAGGGCCCCTTCAGCTACTGGAAAGTTCTGTAAAATCACACTGGAGCCTTCTCTTCTCCAGGCTGAACAACCCCAGCTCTCTCAGCCAGTCTCCATGGGAGAGTTGCTGCAGTCCTGCAACCATCTTCGTGGTACTAAGGACATTTTGGCCTAAAACCTGCTCCTGATGCCTTCCTTCATTCCTGAGAACCATGAAGACAGCCAGGGGCTAGGTCTAGTCAATTATCTGTCAGTCTCAGCATGCTCCCAGCCACCATCTTCCTAGCGCAAGTCAGGAGCACTTCAGGACACGTATGTCCTTTTTGCAGTGAATTAAGCCTGTTAGTCCTGGAACTCTGATCCGGGCATGTCTGCATGCACCCAGTTTTTGGTCTTCTTGGGCACATCTGTCTCCTCCTTTCCCTTGGGAAAACATTCTGTTCCTAGCTTTGGCCAGAAAATTTCTGCATCCATTTTCTATGCTGCCCCTCAGAATTAAAAAAGCAAAAGCTTATTTGCTTGACTGTAGTGAATCCAAAAGCAGACAATGGTAACAATCTCATGTGTGACCGAGGAAGGACTGTCTTGATGCAAGTATTACGTAAATTAATAAGGTCTTCAGTCCGAACTCTCTGTCCTGCACAGCAACCCATAGACCAAGCTTATCTACCAAGCACTGGAAGAACCAAAGAGTCTCAGTATTTATGATTTTTTGGATGGTAAATAGTAGCAAGTCACACTGTTGATAAATGTATTGTACTGCACCTTACAGTGCACATCTTAATGTACAGCAGTGACCTTGGTGGTGTCATTTTGTCAGTCTTCGAGTTTAAGAGATAACTGCTTGTGTCATGGATCTCAAGGTCCCCAAGAAAACTGAAAAATTATTACTATATTCACATACCTTAAAATGTCCTTATTTACACACTCAAAAAAAACCCCCAAAAAACCTGTAAGAAATTCTTCTTTCTTCTTCTACCCTAGAATTCACTGACTGCAAAGCAGAACCTCAGACTTGGGAAACAAGCAGCACAGATTCCCCTGTGACTTAGAATTTATGGATATAAATCTTTCCAATCTGAAGTGGTCTCATAATATAAATGGTATGACTGTGGCTCACCATTGTTCTATCTTCACCAGAGATGAAGACAGCAAAAAGTCTTAAGAGAACCCACCAAAATGATTAATACTCATCTTTCAAGTTGCCTCATTTTGGATAAAGATGTGTCATGCCCATGCATCCTTCTAGGCAAGCCTGTGCCTCTGACAGTGGCCAAAAGTGGAAGCCCAATGATAATTTGAGAAGAGGCCAGGCACATGGTAGCAATTTCCTGGATGCCCCCCAACCTCTGAGGGTGAGGCTCCTGAGCCAGCAAGGCTTTCTCTGTGTGTTTCCTGCCAGCACCAGGCCCTGCTGTGTCACAGCCCCGGCTTCCCCAGCAGCTTCTACCCCACAGCAGCGTCCACCTGGCCACGTACAGCCACAACACTTCCTCAGGTACCTGGTTTGGGGTCACACCTCAGCCTCAGCAGTATAACCAGAGTGGGCTGGAGGAATGCAACAAGGGGGTGAGGTTTAGTTACCATTAGAGCCAGGGCACAGGTGCCGGGCTGGAAGTGCAGCCTTCTATTGCAGCAGCAACTGCTGTGGCAACTGCCAAAACTGCAGAGAGCCTTCCAGAACCTTCTGAACACTGGAACCTTCCAATGGCTCCACCTGAGCCCTCTGCACTGTTCCAGTGGGGTGGAGCAGCAGAATGAACACATCCCTCTCCCAGAATCACAGAAGAGTTAGCTTGGAAAGGACCACTGGAGATCCTCGAATCCAACCCCCCTGCCAACACATCCAGTTAGAAAAGCAGGGTGTCTAACAAAAAGCACAGATGAAGAGAATCCATGTATTTATAGGGATGACTAGGCTAACAAGACATTTTCTGCTCTCCCTTACCTTGCAACCACAGCAGTTTGGGCATTATCAAAAATCAGTAGCCAGTCTTTTAAACAGTAAAAACCTGTGAAAAGTAAAGCATGCACCAACCTTAACGTTTCTTATTCTTATGAAGCAGCTAGAAATGCAGTGCAATGCCACAAGAGGAGACATAGAAACAGCTCCAGTACAAATCCTTCAGGCCTTTGCTGCCTGTGAAGCTGAAGGAAGGAAAATATCAGCATATCTATGAGTGATAGTGATCCATGAAATATTTTCTTGTATACCTGTCTTAGGTAACTGACAGAAAGGAAACTTTTGGGTCTGGCATTTTTTATGGGATGAGTCTGCTAGACTCACTTTGGGGGGAATCACTAGCTATTAGGAAATGTTATAAGGAAGCTGTAGAATGCATCTGAGTTCTGAGCCTGAGGGCTGTGACTGCAACAAAGGTAGGGATGTAATTATGGTAATTATTTTATTTATTGATTTTTTTAAATTTTATTTTATGATTGTAGGATTTATTTATTTTCTTTGAGAGCACCATCTAACATCTAATCTCTTAAGAGTCTTCTCTTCCTGGCAAATAAAAATATTCCTTAACAATAAAAAGTAGACAGATGGCATCACTCTAAGATTATCAGGGAAAGCTGCGCCTGTGCATGTTCTGTCTTGTGTTGCAACAACTCACCATTTGTGGGTGCAGAGGCACCCTGGGCAGATTAATTTTGGGGCAGTAGTATCGTGGCCAGGCTGTGCCAGGCTCTGTGTACTCCTGGCAGAGGTCAGCACAACTTCAGGGATATCTGTGGCCCCTGGCTGTCGTGGCCATTGACTGTTCCTTTCTCTTTTGCCTTCTATATGTTCATGTAGACAGATGATATGTAGAATAAGAGAAAAGGCCAGGCCAGTTAGAATCAAAATCCTAATGGAAATCCTGCTTAGGGCTGAGGCATTTCTGCTGGTCATGGAGAAATCTGGTCTTCACCCTCTTGGGAATGGCCTCTTGAAATGATTGCTTTGGACCCTCTAATTGATTTCAGGGGAAGGGAGAAAGGAAAATGGTGGAGGAAAGGTGAGAGGAGAGCTCCATTTGTACTTAACTAGTATGAGATACTAGAGGTCAGAAATAAAAGGCTTGTAGTTGGTGCCTGAACACAATAAAATACTACAGTAAAAAAATTACAAACTGACCGGGAGTAGTTCTTAAGCCAGATGAAAAGCAGATAACAGAAGGTTGTGTGAATAAGATTTTCTCCATGAGTGAGTTGTCTGATGGGGAGGCCAATACACTGGTGCATGATGAAATGGAAGGTAAAAGGCAAAGCTGGTTTTCAAGACATTTATTAAAGATGATTCAGGAAGACTGAGACGGAAATACTTCTTAACTTTATGCTCGAAGATAAGTTTTGCTAAAAAAATTGTGAAATGTGGCGTAGCCACATTAAAAAAGGAGAAAAGATGCATGAAAAAATGAGAAGACCATTTGTAAATAAGAAATTAATATTGTCCAGTAGGTTAAAAATACATTTTGCTTCCTGGCTATCCATGGCCATGATGGCCAGTCATTTTTTTTTTCTTCTTCTTTTGATAAACAAATTAAGCAGGTTTAATAACTTTCTTTCAAGGTGAACATTGTTTCTCTAACTGTATTACTAGGGCTTCTCTGAATCTGTTCTCTGTGTCTTCTTGGCATCCTGCTTAACTGGGACTAAATCAGAATCACATAGAATCTTGTAATTAGCTCTCACTCATTAGTAACTTATGATTTTCTGTCCCCTGTAGATCACACTTTCCTTCTTCATGGCTCCACTATGCCAGCAGATAATGGTTATCAACAACTTTTATAATAATTATTAAGATTATCAACTTGGTTTGTAGTTTTTGGAAAGAAACATATTTATAAAGAAATACATAAAATTTACATAGTATTTATTTATATGTTGAACATACACATGAAATATAATAGATCTGTATTTTGTATAGTATTTTTACTATTATTTATTACATAATTAATAATATTTTCTCTGACTGTAGGATGAAGGCAGGCTGCAGACTGTTGGCACGGCAATCTGATTCATGCTACCCCTCATTTCACACAGCCTGCTCTTCTGTCCTGTCACGATGCCCTGTGAGCAGGTATAAGAGAGACAGATGAGAGATCCCTAAAATTTTTTTCAAAGCTTTACTTATATCCATTGGGGGTCTGGAAATGGTTACCTATGAGTCTTCATCTTTCTCTCCTGATTAAATTTTTTTGGTGTTTAAATAGTGGAAAATAATGTGTTAAGCATGGCTCTGCCCCGTTGAACACAGTGATTCATGCTAGCTCATGCCTACCTTACTCTCCCTGTGATATCATGTTGAAGAAGGTATTTGCTACCAGTGCTTAGGCGAAGCATCTCATGTGGGAGAGATGAATTAATAAATAAACCAAGACTGGAAGTGACACAGCTCTGAGCTGATTACTGATGAACAACCTGCAAAAGCGCAAAACTAATTCTACCTAGGTTTTCAAACTCTTCCATGGTAAACAAAGCAAATAAGCCCATCACAGGAAAAGCTGATTCAGCAATTTGCGTCTTTTTTCACCACAATAGAGCACAGGAAAATCTCCACACTGGCACCCTTCCAGACAGAAACTACACAGAGTTGCCATCTTGGAGTGAAATATACGCAGTACAGTAGAGAAAATGAGGAATAACAAATAAGCAGGACCTAGACATTTTAAAAAATCAGTTCATTTAACAACTCTTAAAGGAAATACCCGAATGACTGCCCATTGTAACTTTTGCTTCAAAACCCTTTGCTTCTCACAGTGCTGGAAAGCAACTGATGAGACCACTTTTCAAAAAGGGTTCCAACCGGGATCTGAGGAACTACAGACTGGTATGTTCATTTTCTCTATAGGACACTTCCACAAGATTTATAATAAAGAATAAAATTAGAGAACACAAGGATAACAATGACACTGTGAGAAAGTCAACATGAATTTTGTGAGTGCAAATCACACCTCACAAACCTACTTGAACTGAGAGGAACATCAAAAAGGGATACAGGAAATCCTGTGTACCTGGAGTTCCAAAGAAATTTGAATTCATTGCCAAAGGTTTTTAAGGAATTCAAAGTGGTCACAGAATAAGACTTCATGGACATCTGGAGAGCTGATTAAAAAATAGAAAATTCAAAGTTGCAGTAAATGGCCAATATATGTATATGATTATAGAGGGAGTACAGAGTGTGTATATAGATATAGAGATATACATATATACAAATGCTACACAGGTCCTAAGAGGCAGTGTAGGTGCAATTCTGAGTTGAACACTGATGGCCAGGGTGCTACAGCCCAGCTGACATGGCTTCAGCCTTCTCTAGGTATTTGCTTCTACAAAGGTGGTTCTTCATGGCCCCACTTTTCCTGGATGGCCTAAGCCAAGGTGTCTTCCATGACATTTTTGTCCTTAATGTCAAACTTTGCCCCTCATTGGTGTTGACAGTATTTATCATAGAAAAAGCCCACCCCCTGAATTTGAACTCTTGGTGTCAAAGACAACTCTTCCCATCAGCTGTTCTGCACCCACCTCGGGCTGCAGAGAGGGCTGCACTGCACTGCAGTGGTTAATGCATCCACTGCCCTGGGCAAATGGGGTCAGTCAGGCTGCATGGCTCTGGCTGCATGCCATGGACTGACTGAGCTGGCATTTAAGTTTTAGTCAGAGGGCGAACAAATTTCATCATTGTTTTAATTTCCCTGCTTGGAATTCCTACTTGATAATCCAGCCTTTTCATGACTCCTCCTACACAGACAATATGTTAAATCTTCCATTATCACAGTGGCACAGATGCACAAAAATATTTTTTTCTTATGATTACCTAAATATTTGAAATATGCATATATATATATATATTTCAATGAGCTAAAGTATAGTTAAAGAAAAAGCCTCATGTCAAGCTAATATGAGCCTAAATTAATTCTCAAAGGACTATAAAATTCCACACCGTTGGTGGTACTAATACTAACAGCCAGGACTGGCAACGTACTAAAGACTCTGGCTCTAGAAGACCAGGCTGGTATTTTAATCACATAAATGCTAATTGCCTGGCCTTGCTGGCATTAAAATTTTTATGGCACTAATAGCCTGGGCAAGATGGTATTTTAATCATCCTGGATCACAGCCTAGAAATGTTAATTTATAACATTTTTGTCTTTTTATCTAGGTTAACAAGAGGTCTACTGCAGATATGATCAATTACAAAATGCAGAAATCACAATTTTAACTTAAAACAGAGGCAAATCAGGGATCTTGGCACTCACAGTACTGGAGACTTTTCAGTTAGGTCACCTCTTCCTCATATTTTGTCTTTTTTTTAAACTTTTGCCTTGCAGCAGCTTTAAATCACATGTGAGTCTCTTGAGACAGCTGAAGCAGGTTGTGCTGAAGAGTTTGCTGTTCCAAATATTACATTGATCTTACTACAAGATCCAGATAATGCAGTTCCATATATTTAACCTCAGAAGATTAAAACTCTGACTCTACTGTTGATATTGTAAAAAAATTATTTCAGGTTGTCAACAATTCAGCTTATCTTCAAATACCACTAATTAGTTATCTGTTATACATTCATCAACTTCAAAGACCCCACTTAATCTTTGCTGTTACGTAGTGCAGGTAACTTACAGATGGATTTGGTAGGAATGGTTTATGGCTAAATTTCATTTTTATCCCCTTTAATTGGAGGCTGGCTATGCTGGGGCTGGGGAGAAGAATTAAATAGAAAATTGCCAGTCTTCCTCCTACAGCTGAGGAGTGTGATCTTGCAATGCCTGGGAAAATCCAATAAAATTGTGAAGGAAATAGAGTACAATATGAAAATTAGTTTTGATTAAGATTTTGCATTTTTTTCATATTTCTCATAGTGGTTGGATCAGCTCTTCTGAGATTTTCCACAGAGCTAAAATAGTCCTTGTAACTTTGAACTAGGTCTGCTGCAATACACTGCCACTTGAGGAAGATTTCATCTCCCCTCATTATAGGGATGGCTGTAGGCTGCATCTGGAAGATAAAACCATTTGCTTATCCTGGAGTGTGACAGTGGCCCTGTACATGGCAGGGTGAGTGATATGTTTTTAGCTGCCTCCAGCCCAGTGCTGCCCAGCAGGAACCCAGCTTTCCCCTTTCCGCCACGGCCACAGTGAATGTCCAAGAGATATCAGGGGATGTGACTTTGTGCCTCTCCCTCCGTGAACAATATAGAGAGGCTGCTAATGCCGAGGGTGAGAGAAGGTGTCCTGTTTGAGGAGGAGGGAAGTGAAATTTAAAAGGAGGAGAAATAAAAAGAATGGTTCTGACTGAAAGAGGAGGCAGGTGAACTTCATAAGGTATCAGCTTTGCAGGCCACCCATTTAAGTAGCTGGCTGTACTTCACCCATGTCAGCACCAAAAAAAGTCATACCAAACTCAGCAGCAGCAGCAATGAGCCTTCTAATTTTACTTGATTTTCACATCTGGGATGCTGAATACATCAATCAAATACTTATTTTTGCCTTTGTTTTAAAATGTCCCTGGAGAGGAAATTTGCCCTTCACCTGCTTCCCACATGGGAAGCCCAGCTGCTTTTTCAGGCTGAGTTTCCAGACACAGGGCTGCTCTCAGCTGACAATCTTCTATAAGAAGATTGCTAATAATGCTAGTTGTTCAGAATCTATTTTCACTGTAGGAATGGAATTTCAAAGGAGGGCTCTTTATGCCTGCTGCTTAAAAAGGATTTGAGCACTTTGTGAGAGAGTGCTTTTAAAGCATTCTCATTTCAATGTCCTGTCCCCCGTTGCTTCCTATCCTTGCGATGCCTGTGTCATCTGTGGCTTCATTCCCACCCCTTATATGGATTTTTTTCTGGTTTCAGAACGTGACATTGATAAACAGGGCAGATGCCATTCTACTGGCCTATGTGGCCAGCATGGCCACGGGCAGTTGCAGCTGACACGCATGCCCGGGTCAGGAAGGTCGTTCTCAGCGTGCCACTGCATTGGGGTCAATCCTTTCGGCAGTGAAACTTAGGAGCAACACGACAGCTGTGTGAGATCATTGTGCTGCAGGAGCTTATCCAGAGGGGCAATGTTTTGGAGACTGGCACTGCATGTTTTCCTGGCTAAACAGTCTGCTCTGCCTGGTTACAATGTCCTTTTGTTTACTTGAACTCAGAGAGGATTTCTTAATGTTTCTATGGCTAAAGCTGAGATGTGATGACCAGAAAACTGTGTTTTCCTTGATCTCTATGCAACAAAAAGCAATATTGTAAGGACAGTGTTGTTGCTTACTTATGCCCAATTCCTCTTGGCTTTTCAGGACTCCAAATATAAGGATGTTGACCTCCTCTGGTAAATTGCTTCTGATAACACAAGTAACTTCACTTACTATCAGATGTACTTTAATATGAAACAGACTTCTTTTCCTTGGAAGAATAATATTTCCTTTTATACAATGGAGCAATAGCCTCTCAGTGTTTGCAGCGTTACTTTGACCTTCAACATGAGAGTAGTCAGCCTCAGCTCCTTGACAGCAAAACAGGTTTTTCTAACCAAAAGCGGCAGAGCTGTAGCAAAGTCTAGGAGTTTTCTAAGGAGAAGTCCTCTGTCTGTACAAAGCTGCATTAGCACTTTGTTTTCTCTGCCT
Organism: Corvus moneduloides; assembly: GCF_009650955.1. Lineage (NCBI taxonomy): Eukaryota > Metazoa > Chordata > Aves > Passeriformes > Corvidae > Corvus > Corvus moneduloides. Next base: position 46,883,481 of record NC_045477.1, on the reverse strand, counting down.
CTGCTGACATTACCCTGTCGAGAAGCTATTTCTAGTGCATCACCTGTGCAGCTCAGGACTGCAGAGGGAAAAGAGAGACCCAGACTCCCTAGAAATCCCTAATCTCATCCTTTCAGCCAGTCCTGAAGCTCTTGTGAACTGCTGTGTTAGTACAGCATTTTAATGAAGACTGACGGGTTGGAATGATGTGTTTCTGGCAGTAGGCTGCTGGATCAAGGGGAGGGGCAGCATTCTACACTTGGACGTGGAATTAAAAGAAACACAACTGGCAAGATTAGAAGGGGTCTCAAAGGAAAGGATTCTTGGTTTTCCTGGAGGACAACCTGACAGGTTAACATGAGTGACTAAGGGGAGAGAATGAAAAATCTTAGAAACGCCTTAAATGCTGAGGTCTGCTTTATGCAGTTGATCACATGAATAGGAATATGAATGTGAAGTTAAAAAGGAGATGAGTTTTAAAATGTGGAAGTGCTAACAGCTACCTGTGCCAGCTTGGAAAAGAGAAACCAAACTCAGGATGCCACTGGCAGCCCACAGACTTCTGCATTTTAATGTAATCAGGACTGACAAAATTAATTTAAGGAAGTCCTAAAGAGTGTGAGCATAACATGTCATGGGCAAAACAGAGGCAAAACAGTAAAGATATTTGCTAAAACTGCTATACAGACAAAAGTTTTAACAGAGGAGTTCTTCAAATTGTGAACATTTAAAATGTGAACATTCTTTGACACAGGAGAGTTGAAGAGTGAAATAAATAAGCAGAAAACCTATTAGTTCTATTGTGTAAGCGGAAAAAAATGCAAAAAGTGAAGAAATAATGCAGCAAAATGTCAAGAAACATTTAAATTAAACAGAATCAATCAGAAAATTGGATCTGTTACAGGCAACAGTTCAAATACATGTTATGCCTTGAGCAACATCTCTTAAAATTGTGCTATTTTTGCCTTCTGTCTTGGTATCCTTCCACATCTGTTTGACTGCCCCGCGCCTGGAGCTTGTATTGTGCTCCCGAAACCGGAGGTTAGTCAGGACCATATCTCTTTAAAAAAAACCCCACACAGACAAAGAAAGAAAAAAAAAAAAGCCAGGCTGGGAAGGGGGAGCTAAAGCCTCTGCTGCATTGGGCTGTTTGGATACATCGGCTGCACCAGTGGTCACGCATCTCTCCGCAGCCTGCTGATTTTGCAAAAGAGGGGGCAAAGGATCATTTTGCAGTCCAGATGCTGTCAAACACAAGCAATCAATGGAAGGAATAGCACAATGAGCAGACATGCATGTGGAAGCAGTTTACGAAGAAGTAGTTAAATGCGGAGCTTTGTTCCGGCCGATGCTGTAATGTAAGTACGAGCTCAGGAGCAGATCCCGTGGTCACTGCAGTTGTTTGTAGGAGATGTTTCATGGGTATCCTGATGCTTTTAGCACTTAAGGGTGGAGAAAGCATTAACTGCGACATGTTTCATAGTGTATTTAAGCAAATAACTGTGTTGTCTGGGTCTCGACAGGATTTTTGAGTGACTCACAGGCTGCAGTGTGTGGGTAGGGTGGGTGAAGAGAAGGACTTCTCACATGAGCTTATTCTCCTTTCCCGATGGCTTATCTGGGCTCTGCTCTATAGATGTGCTATCAGATTGCTGCAGCACCACCCTCCCTGTGCAAAGGCCTCTCGCTGAATTTCAGCTCTGCCTTCAAGCACAGGGATACACAGTACATTTTTTCACACTCCAATGGCTGACTTAATTAAAAAAAAAAAAATCTTAGAATTATTTGTTAAACAAACTTACTTCATGCCAACTGCTTTATTTTAATTTTTTTCTCTTGGATGCAGTTGTAGAAAGCTTATGAAATTCCAATAGCTTCGTGTGTTACTATTGGGAGACTAGTTCTTAACATAGCTCTCCCAAAGGGAGTGCCAAGTATGATTTATTACTCAAAGGAATGTACACTTTCCTATCTTTGGTCTTTGGTAGCTGAAGTAGATGTATATATTTTAAAATATTTGTTCTTACAGAAATCCAGTGTCTTTCTCTTTGGCAAATGATTTGCTGCTTTTTATTCTGCATATGCCCTAATGATCTAGTACAGCTTTAAAAACAAGTGAAAAAAAAAAGAGCTAGGGCAAGCTTACTGCACTGAATTTCTCAGAAATTTTTTTTTGGTAATCAGAAAAAATTTTTTGTTGTAGCCAAAACTACGCATCTCAGCAGAGTGAATAAACCAAAGTAGTGAGTATTTGCTTGTTACTTTATGAGAGTATTAATTTTGCTTTCTTCTGCATAAAGCCATGGTGATTTGCTCTAAGCCAGAGAATATAATCTATTTGATGTCCTCTGCAGCTGCACCTTGGTACTTACGCAGCTCCTGCAGAAACCTCCAGGAGATCTCACTCCGGTGTCAGGGGAGGTGACAGCAGGGTAATTGTGATGAGCAGCCTGTGTGGGCCTGTTAAGGAGGGTGAGTAGCTGTTGCAAGGAGGAGCCTTCTTTTGTGCATCTCTTTTGGGACCTGGCAGAACTGCAGCTCCTGATGCTGAGCGCTGCAGGTAATACACTTCTGCCCCATCTCATTGATCACCTTGGTGGGGATGTAAGGCAGAGCCTCCCTCACACTGAGGAACCCACAGGGAAGTTTGCTTTTGAAGTTGCCCTTGCCTTGTATTCCCAGAGGTATTAGAGCTCCATCAGCTGTCTATTTGCAAAACAACTTTTTATTGCTTGCTACTAGAAACTGAGTTATAAGAAGCCAAATTTATCCCTTAATGAGCTTAAAGCAAATTATTGTTACCTGGGGAGTGCTCTACCAGTGATTGTGAATGCTGAAGCTTGGTAGTGTCAGTGTTCATTCTTGTCCCTTCCTCTTCTGTGTCAGGATTGTCACCCTCTCAACACCAAGCAGAATCCCTGGTTGGAAACAGGATTTCCAAAGATTAAGAAAGTAATCGTTTGCAAGAATACAGAAATAATAAAAAAACCCCTCAGTCTCACACAGCAAATTTCTGTTCACCTACTAAAAATGTGAAGGACTATTAGATAAAATAGTTTTACAAGCCGCTTACTGTTGTGTAAACACAGTGGGAAAAGTTCAGTTCCTGTGTACTTCCATTGTTTTCGGCAGAATTACATGGATGAATTCGGCATTTTTGGGGCCAACTCAAAAACCTTTTGTTTCTCTGTCCTTCTTTCTTTCTTGTTTTCCTGTTTCTTAGATGTGATTTTTCATGACCTCCAAGGTAACAGGCACAGATTTATAAAGTATAAAACAGAGGACCTAAGGTGCTCAAGTTTGGACCGTATTTTCCTGATGCTCCCTGTAAAGTTAATGGAAACACAGCAGCAGTTCCAGAAAAAACTGATATATCACATATCTAAAACTAGCCCATGGTCATTATACTTCCCAGTTTTGAGGGCTCCTTGGACCCTGTTCTCAAAAGCAGAGTTTCTAAAACAATAGATGCATTTTTATGTTAAAATATACAAAGGTGTAGGCTTTTAAGGCAAAAGAGCATTTTCTTGAAGGTTTTAAACAGTGTCTAGTTGCTCAGTCTGTATGAAACCTTGGAGCAACATACAGAATTGAAAACATGCATGTCATATTTTTAAATATTTGATCGTTTGGAAGGCTTAGTCTTTTTTGAAATAAATGTTAATTCATTTAGCAATATTTTTTGTTATACACACAATTATTCAGCAGTTATTTCTGCCTCAGCTAAGAAATATAACAACTCACATTAATTCGGTACAGTAGGTCGACATTTTTCTTCTAAGTGTGTATTTAATGGATATATTTGCATTTTAGCAGTCTTGAGCTAAGTATTTAATGGGGTGATCTAGTTCATTAGTATTTTTCATCTTCTTTTTGATCAGCTCAGCAGAAGATGGCCATGGTTTGGAATTTTTAGCAAGTGTGTTGTTGGTTGTGATGGAGGTAAACCAGACTTATGTGAGAAAGGAAGGTTTCACATTGCCTGTGTGAATACACCTACCTGTGTTTATGTGCAAAAAAAAGTGCAGTCATGAAGGTCAGACTAGAAATAAATAAGGCTTAGTTGTCTTCCCTAAAATTACCTGTGGAAACTTTCTCCACCCAGGTGAAACCAAAATAAGGTATTATTTCTGATAGGTGATGATTACACTCATGAGAGGATGGGGCAGGTGTTTTGATCTCCTCTGGCAACCTCACAGGGGGGAATGAATGTACCTCAGGCTCCTCTCAGTGGTAAGGTTTGGTTTCTTTTTTTCTTACGGGAGACTGATACAGCTGGCTGCATATACCAATCACCACTTATTTGGGATACGACAGCTGGTGGAAAATAGAAAAGGTCAGAGCTTCAGCACTCTGGTCTCCCATGAGGAAGGAAGTAACAATGTTAGTATTTAAATTGCTGTTTTGTCTAGGATAGAGTTAATTTTCTTCCTGGTAGTTGGCACAGTGCTGTGTTTTGGATTTAGTATGAGAATGATGTTGATAACACACTGATGTTGTAGTTGTTGCTAAGTAGTGCCTTCTCTAAATCAAGGACTTTTCAGTTTCCCATGCTCTGCCAACAAGGAGGTGCACAGGAAGCTGGGAGGCAGCATGGCAAGCACAGCTGTGCCAAACTAGCCAAAGGGATATTCCGTACCATAGAATGTCATGCCCAGTATATGAGCTTGAGGGAGAGGCTGATTGCTGCTCAGGGATGGGCTGAGCATTGGTCAGCAACTGTTGTGCATCACTTGGTTCGCTTGGGTTTTGTTTCTGTCTCTCTTTTTGTTGTATTCCTATAATAACAATGAAAAATTTTATGATTATTGTTACTGTTGTTTAATTACAGTTTTTAACCTATTTTCATCTCAACTAGTGGGTTTCACCTTTTTTCTGATTCTCCTCCTCATCCCACTGGGGTAAGATGGGTGAGTAAAGCATCTGTAGGGTACTTTGTTGCTGTCTGGGATTAAACCACAACAGAGTTTTAGTTAAAGCTTCAGTGAAGCAAAAGGAACAGCCTGTACCTTTTTTTCATTTTAGGACAGGCTAATTTGCCTACATCTTTGTTAGTTATATATGGTGAAATGTGGAGCTCTGCAGAATTAACAGCAACATTATTGTCAGATTTTAACCAATGTAAGCTGAGATCCTGGGGAATGTGGTAGTAGCTTCAGAGTGGTCTGATATGCTTTATAAGAAAGCACCAGCTGTCGCCAAATCCTGTCCCATAAAATCATTCACACTATGAAAGAAATTGCTAATGTCAGATGTCTGGAGACCTCTTGGGAGAGAAGGGGAATTGCAGGACTGTGCCCTCGATCCTTGCTTATGCTACCTGCATTTTCCCCATAAAATGCCCCCTGTAAACCTTCCCCTTCCTTCTCAAATTTCTCCCTCCATATTGTTCTTTGTCTCCATACCAGGACAATTCCTACATGACTCACCACTTCTGATCAACTCCTGTGAGGTTTTTTATAATAGCAATGTCCCCAGCCTGTCCCAATCCTCTGGCAGTACCACTCTCCAGGCCACAGACGTACTGCTAAATAAGAGGTAGGGAACTAAAAAATGCTCAGGTCCTTAGCTCTCTGTGCTTAGAGGTGCAGCCAAACTCCTGCCTGCGTGTTCTGAGCCAGGCTCTCTGTCTAGAGCAGTCCATGGGTAAGAGAGAGAGCAAGATGTGCACTGGAGGATGATTTTTGCAGTATAGAGTGATGTAAAGCCCCATTCCAGGTGCCAATATTTTTCAGCTCACTACTTTCATGTTCATATTGGACTGGCATTGGAAATACTTCCCTGGATCTTGGCACTGGCTTGTGTTACCCCACTCTGTGCCATTCAGGATCTCAGCCTAGCACTGTCTTTCCACCATAATAAAGTAGATTTAAGAGCTGAAGAACTTAAATTGCTTAAGTTGCTTTCTGGTTTGCTTTGGTTATTCCTGTTGATGGTAAAAACCTCTCTTTGACTCATGCTAGTTGTTTGATGTTTATACAATGTATGCATATGGACGCAGGAACATCCCTCAAACAGCAGTAGTGGGACACAATCATATACAATAATCTATTTAGTTGTGTAGGTTAGCAAGCCCTTCCCTACTGCAGAAAAATGGATTATTAGATCTAAGATTTTTCATATCTTCTGTGAGAGATCCACAAAGACGGATTTATTGCAGTTTCTCATTAGCTGTGACAAGGATGATGTCAGACAAGTCGTGCATGCCCTGTCTTATAAATAATAAATGAGAAGGACTCTGCCTCCTCTTCAGCTAATGGACTAATGTTATAGCTGGATGGAAAAGCCACCAGCTTAATTTATGGAACATAATGGAGCAACAAAATTGCTTAGACTTCCTTAAGTGTATTTATCCCAGGGCCCCCTGCTTGACCTTTTATCTTGATCTTTGGCATGTCTCTCATAATGTAAAATTCAAGTAACAATGAAGTCTTACAGTTTTCTAAAAAACCCCAAGAAATAATAGAACAAAGTGCGTGGGTTTTTTGGTCAACCTAAACTCTATAATATAAAAATCTTCCACATACCCTTTCAGCATGGCTTTATTTATTAATTATTAGCAAGGTAACTGCAATCTAAAGTGTGCTTCTCATTTCTTTCTTCTTATTGTAGTGCTCGCAGAGAGAACTTGTTGTTATAAGCTCCTCATTAATTATAATTTTCACTAATAAGGTGAAGTTTAATCAAGTAGTTCAAAACACTCTGCAGACACTCACGAATGCAGCTTTATTTATTTATGCAGCACCTGATGCTTAATATAGCTGTTTGTGAATAATGTTATGGCTATTTCTTGTGTTGAGAAGTCCATGTTCAGACCCTTGGTCATTTTTTTTCAGTGTTAGGCCACGTTTTTGGCATTTTTATTGGGGGGGGGGAAGAAAGGGCATTGAAATGTTCTAGAAAGTAATGTGTAGAATTGGGTATGTTGTGAAGCAATAGAAGAGAAGGAAGAGGTGTCCAGTCATGGGCACAGCAAATCTTGGCAGAGTTTAAGGATATTTTTCAGCAACAGTTGTCATGAATGGCACCTGCTACATAAACAGGTGATATTTCAGTGCTTTTCACACTTTGTAGCATCTGCAAATGACTTGTAGTCTCAGCTTTTAAAAGATTTCCTCCATACTGTCTTGGTATGCTGTATCAAGCCAGATCTGTGTTAATCTCCTTGCTTCTGCAACATTTGGCATTCCTAGTCAAAAATTTTCAGCATAGTGTGTCCCAGTTTAGAGACAAGCTCCCCCCACTTACAAAGTAGAAATTAATACAGATGGATTCCCTGCTTAGAAGCATACTAGTAATAGACAGAAAATGCCATACCATTTGTCATGATTTTTGGCTGACAAATGACATAGAGAAAAAACCACTTCTGGTCATGTCTGTCAAATTCTATCCGTACTTGTACAAGTACGCAGTGATCATAAAAATCTCTTTCTAATTTTTTTATTAAATTAAATTTATTTTATTTATTAAATTTATTTTATTTATTATTTATTAAATTTATTTTATTTATTATTTATTTATTTTATTAAATTAAATTCCTTAAAAAAGGAAATAAAGAGAAAAAGAACTTTTAAATTAACATCAGTAACTGAAGAAGAAAAAATAGCCATGCAACAAACACTTCAGAAGTATTTATCTGTTGGTCTGAATACCCTTTGTCAGGTATATGAACAGCACTCATCAGAGCTCATCTCACTCTTGTGTCTGTTTCTGACACAGCTCCCTGTCCTTTGCAGGGAAATTTGGCTGGTTACCCTGTGGAATTGCTCTGGAGAAAGAAGATAGCCTGCAAAATATTCCCCACTCCTTACTTATGGACCTGCCTCTCTCCTTAACACCAGTCATGGAGACAGGGTTAAGTCTGTGCCAGCAACTTTGTGCTATAGAAGTACCATTTTTATGCAATGTAACCATTATTTCAGGTCTTTTGGCCTAAAATGAACCTTGTTTCTTCAAAGCTCCCACAAACCTCTCAAGATCACTGGGATGTCCTAGGGGGCACAGAGACCTGGGAGAAGGGATACCCACTGGATGTGTAGCCCAGATCTAGCCTGGTTCTGATCTTGAGCGCGATGAGCTGGTGTGTATCTGACATGCCAGTTTTCTGCACCCAGGATGAAGTCATGCCAGGCACAAGTACAAACCCTGAGAGGAGTGGCTGGAGACCAGCCCTGCAGAGAGGGATCTGGGGGTGCTCGTGGGCAGCACCTCAGTGGGAGTCAGCAGTGAGCCCTGGCAGCCAGGAGGGCAAACCCCATCCCAGGATGCATCAAACAGCATCACCAGCTGGGCAAAAGAGGGGGTATTGCTACACTTTTCCATAAGTCAGGATCAGCCTGGTCCAAAGTCATACTTTCTCTTGTCTCCTCTCTTCACAGGTCTGGTCTATTTGTTCAGGTGGCTGTGATGTATCTGTAGGTTCCGAATTATGTGATTCCTTCTAATAGTTGCAGATTGGGTTCCTTTATTCTAGATTTTATATTACAGTCCTACTATATCAAACAAACAGTTTTTACTAAATATTTTGCTCCCTGGCCTAAATCAGAAAGTCCTGTGGTATGTCTCGGTGCAAGGCAAAATTGATCTGTTTTGCTCTTCTACCTTTATTTGAGCAGTCTTGTGGTATGCTCGGGTGCAAGCAAACAGAACAAAATCACCAACATCAACACTGAAATTCTCTGCCAGCTGACTGAACAACAGTGAGTTTCTGTTTTAGGAGAGCACACTAAGGCAATTTTTTCTTAAGGTATCCATTAATTTTTGGTTTATACTCTTACATTTAGCAAATCTGAGATGTATGAGTGCACTACTGATGATGCACAACGGATCTGTAGTTGCCCAGAACACTTTTTCCCACTATGTAGTGCTTATCTCTGATTCATTAAAAATATTTTCTGCAAAAACTGCAATTTCAGGGATAATCTAATTTCTTCCAATTAGAGTGAATTAACTTTAATTCCTACTTCAGTTAGGGAATTTCAGTTTCTGCACTTTTTTCTGCTAGCCGTATCATCTTGGTTCCCACGTTGAATGATAAAAATAAAAGGGAATGCTACTTGCCTTTGTTACCTTGCTCTGTAATAGGTTGTGAACGAGGCTAAGTAAAAGGCCATATCTCAAACTGTGCCCAGAAATCACTTGGAAGCTATGGCAGGGTAGGAGATGCATTGTTCGGTGAAGAAGTGCACTGTGCACGGCCTGCAGTCCAGAACTGCTGTTCCCGACAAGATGAATCAGAGCTCAGTTTTGTCAGATGTGTTTATGCCAGCAATACACACGTGTCTCACCTGGAGATCCCTCAGCCTAGGGCTGTCTGCATATCTCATACCTCCCGAAGGACAGAATGACTTGGCAGGCTCACGATGTCATCAAGATTACCTCATCATAAGCTTTCCAGTAACTCAATGTGAAGAAAAGTTCTTCACAAGAGTAATTGAGGCCGGGATAAGTATTAGAGAAGGTTTGGCTTCATAAATGCTCCTTTGAGAGTTGTTAATATCTTCCCCTCCATGAAAGTATTTGGAATATTCTGTAACTGTAGACTTGAAATTACCTAGTCAGGCTTTTGTCAGTCAAATGCAGATTTCTGAGTTGTAGTCTAAGATTTTCAATCTAACTCCAACTTTTAAGAATGAGATACTGCAAAATACATCCATATAATCAATCAATCAGATTTATGTACATCTGATACAGGTTAGTGTTTGTGGCTATCAATCTTTCCTGAATTCACATGACTGTAAACAAAAGGGGCAACCTCCATATGATAATAAATACTCATTTAGTGAGAGCAAAAAAAAGTATTTCCACACTTGAAATTACTGTGATAAGCAATTCTTTCCAATCTTCATTGCAAAAATGGTGATGATGATGATAATGATAACAATTTTGAAAGACCCCGAACTGTCCTTAGAAGACAGAAAGCCCAACCAAGAACACAGCTGCTCTTATCATCAGGTTAGCATCCTTCCTTCCTGGCCCTCTGTGCTGCAAGGTGACCAAAGGGGAAAATGCTAGGCCAGAGAGAGTAGTGAGGCTGCCTATCATATTAATAGCGTTCAGGGAATGGTAATGTCTAAATCAAACATCAACTCATTTTACTCATTGAAGATAATTTTTTTAAAGATCTGAGCCCATCTGCTCTTAATTGAAATGTTGAGGTAAGATCAGTAGCAAGATTTGGACATAGCTAAACCCTTCACTTGAGGGTAAAAACAAAAATTATTTTAGATACAATGTGTGAAAGGATAACTTTCCATATATATGTATTACTCATTGTAATTATTTGGAGTTTGATTTACTTAATAAGTAAGAAAATTTCCTCAGTGTATTTTTTTCTGCTCCAAACATTTGAATGTAAACAAAGAGTTATTTGTGTACAGCTAAACCAAGTAGATTAAATATTCTTATTTAGTATAGTTCAGTATACCTAAGCCTGAACTGCCTGTTAGCTTACAGTGGAGGAGGCAATACATAAGGAATTTGGATACCAGGATTAGGTATCCAAATACCAGGTATGCATTTAGGGCATAATTGACCTTATAGTAAATAAATATTCTTTCTAAGTTCATCTTCGGAGTAAGTTTAGTTACTGTTTCAACTGAAGTGCTTATCTGCAAAGTGTACTTTAGGTGCACTCTGAGACTTCACATATCTGTTACAATGGTTTTCTGTGGACAGCACAGTACAGTGCCCTTACGTAACCAAGAAGGGTGTTTGGTTTTGCTGGTATTTCAGCCACTAGTAATGCTGCAAACCAAAAATTGATGTGAGTTTTCCAGGTTATTCTTGAAGAAAAGACTTGAAGGAGATATTTTTGTAGCTAAATCCAAACAAAATCTAATTAAAAAAACATAGAGAGAGAAGGAAATCCGTAAAAGTACTCAGTTCCTTTCCTTCCTGTGGAATTGTATTTTCAGAGCACTTGACCAACTACTTTTCCTTCCATCCCTGTATCACATACAGGGACTGAGTTCAACAAAAACTGTGTAATTATTCTGAGATTTTAGTATTTTCTGTACGAGGACTTAGTTCCTATCTTGTCCTTCCTCTGGTTTCTCATCAGGGATTCATGAGACTGACACCCCACTGTAAGATAATTCATAAACTCTTGCATTGGCAAGTCTGCACAGAACAGTGTGTTGCTACAGTGGATGGTCCAGACTGTTTCAGACACTAGAAATTAGTGTTCAGCTCAGACTTAGTGTACCTTGCTTTAGGGCAAGAAGAGCTTATCATTAATCTGTGTATCTCTAAAGGCATCATATTGTGCAGTCAAGCCATAACTCATATTCCTGCTATTTTTTCCTCAGCTTAATAGCCCATTGTTTATAACTTTGTGATTGCAGTGCCCTTTAGGCTTCTGTATTATGGTTCATAGACAGTGTCAGTTTCTCATTTCATTGGAAAACCCATTAAATGATTCAGAACCAACACCAAGCACAAATGGTTCTCCTTCTGCTTGTCCTTTTTTATGGCAACCACTGCTTTCAGTCTCAGAGAAAAGGTCTTAAAATGTCCACATTTCTGGAGAACAGCGGTGAGGTTTTAACCACATGGCCCTTTCTCTCAATTTCGTGGGATTTTTTTAAAGCCTTTTCCTCCAGCTGCTATGCATTGCTAAAAAATTGCTTTGAGATATTGTCATTTGATATGAGTTTACTTCATCAGAATTTGATGAAAGGACTCTCTATGCATAATTCAGCCACATGGTCCCAGATGGTTACTGTAAGGTCATTTGAATACCATAGAATCAAACTTAGTCATATTATTGCAAGTAATTTTTAGACTTTTCCTATTGTTGCGTGTAATTGTACTTCTTGAGTCACATTTTCCTTAAGTGAAATATGGCAGGTCTTGTGTTGGGCACATTTATGTTTTAAGAATTGTGTTGCTTTTGCTCCTTCAAGAAAGAAACAGATCAAGTGGGTACAAGACCTGTTTTTGGTTTCAGTTAACTTATTCTTTTATGTCTGAGACAAAGTTCCTCAACTCCATGGCTTAAGATAATGGTCAGCTGATGTATCCCTGCAGCATTGAGCTGTGAAGAGATACTGGATTAATCTTGAGAACAATAGGGCTGTCAGTTCTGTTCGTTGCAGTGCTGGATTGTTAGTGCTTGGCTGCTTCTGGTTTTGGAGCTAGTGGCTGTTCTATTTGCTCAGGTAACTCTGAAATATTTTCCAGTATGTGCTACAAATGCATCCACACCAGAACTACTACTTACCTTTATGCCTTCACTGACGGCTGCTGGAGGCTGTCTTCTCTCTTTTAATAATAGAGAAGTTTTCACAATTAATAAATTTCAGTGACTGTCAGATGACTGCCTTGCTGTGAGGCAAAGAGCAGAACAGGGTGTTCGCTCAGCTTGAGGGAACTACAGGACCTTGCTGTAGGTCATAGAATGACAGAATGGTTTGGGTTGGAAGGGACATTAAAGATCATCCAGTTCCAACCCCCTGCCATGGGCAGGGACACCTTCCACTAGACCAGGTTTCTCAGAGCCCCATCCAGCCTGGCCTTGAAGACATCCAGAGATAGAGCATCCACAGCTTCCCTGGGCAGCCTGTTTCTGGGCCTCACCATCCTCACAGTAAAGAAATTTCTCCAGAATATCTTATCTAAAGCTACTCTCTTTCAGTTTGAATACATTTCTTCTTGTCCTGTTACTACATGCTCTTGTAAAAAGTCCCTCTCCATCTTTCTTGTATGCTTCCTTCAGGTACTGGAAGGCCACAATTAGGTCACCATGAAGCCTTCCCTTTTCCAGGCTGAACAATCCCACTTCTCACAAACTTTCCTTGTAGGAGAGGTGCTCCATCCCTCTAACCATCCTGGTGCCCCTCCTCTGGACTTGCTCCAACAGCTCCATGTCCTCCCTGTGCTGGGACCCCAGAGCTGGATGCAGCACTGCAGGTGGGGTCTCACCAGAGCAGAGCAGAGGGGCAGAATCCCCTCCCTGGCCCTGCTGCCCACGCTGCTTTGGATGCAGCCCAGGACACCTCTGGCTTTCTGGGCTGCAAGCTCACTTTGCCAGCTCATGTCCATCCTAAAGGGAGTAACTGCTGCTCTTCCTGGTGCTGGTGTGGCCTTGGAAAGGTCCAAGTATTACACAGGCAATACTTGCTTCAAAAACTGACTACAGCATTTGTCCTGACTTTCATCTGTTAAGTATTTTTATCCTTGTACTTACATTTGTGGTGTTTCATCAAAAAGCAACAATGCCTACTGTGCAAATGCATCAAAATCATCACATTCTAGAAAAACAATCACTTTTGTACAGCTGCAATCACTCTCTTCTCTTTATAAAAATCAACAAGAGTACAGCATTTTTATTGCTTGTAATACAAACAGCATTAATGATACAGAATTTGTAACATTAATATTATCAGTTGCACAATTTTTTTAAAGTATTGGCATTTTTGAATGCTTTCAGTATATTTTAAATCTTAAAATTCTATGTGATAAAGCATGAAAGCTCTTGTAGTGCATAACAGTCTAAATGCAGAGCCATATATTTTGCTGATGGCACTGATGATGGTGTGGACTACTCATTTCAGTTGAACTTGCTACATCAAAACTGTCTAGACAATTAACATTCTAAGGGCATATCTACTTTATTTCCATCATTTCTAGCTCGCTGGCACATTATTATATTTCACTTTGTCAGGTCTGTCTCAAATTTTGGCAGAACAGGTATCTCTGAGAAGCAACTCTTTACATTTGTGTGGTACCTGCAGTTGTGTGATGGCCTTGAATTTAATTTGATAGAAATGCATTTTGAACTCTGCTAGTGTAAGTTGTGTGTTGACAGGAACAATTTGTGCTTTTAGACTGTATAAAACATAAATTAAGTATTAGCTACTGAAGTACTTTGTGCACAGATTCCCTACTCAAAACTTTGGATCGTGTTCAGTAATTCTGATGGTTCTTGTATTCTTCTCATGCTGCTGGATGGACTATTAACAATTTTGATTTAGATGGTATCATTGAGGAAAGGAACTCAATGTATAACATTTAGACTGATCCTAATATTAATTAGGATGAGGAGTGAACAGATAGATAGTCAGATAACCACTAATGGTTTTTAAAACAAAAATTTCTGTAGCAGTGTATATAGATATATATAATCACCTACCTGGTTTGCAGGCAAAATTATGTATTTGTGTAGCTATACCTGTGGCTCCTACCTACAACTAATCACAGGCATCCACAAAGCTGAAGATTGTTTTTGCACTTTGACTACCAAACATTCTCCACCAAAATTCAATTAAAGACACATAAAATCCTCCAGCAAAGGTGTTTTCTCCTAAAAAGCAATAAATCCCACACTAGAAAATTGGCATAGGCGTTGGCTGTAACTGTTTCTTTTTTCCCCGGGAGAGATTTATGCTTGGCTATAGTAATAAATTCAGATAGAGAATGTTCTTGGATGCTGCACCTCTGTATTGTACAAAAGTATAAGGTAACCTGTATGACCAGCTCAGGCACTGGGGAAGTGTAAGGCCAGCAAGTTAAGTGTGCCAGGATAAATCTGTATCTGCTATCTGACAGCCAAGTTGGCTCTCTTTCTTACCATGGGAGACAGCATAGACATAACTGCGTTGAAATCTTTCTAGGATTGTAATGTGATCTGGTACCAAACTGAAAACACCTTTTGGTCACATCTATGCTGTGGGGGCAAGACCAAGCCCCTTCGAGGACTATTGGAATTATTTGCTGGTGTAGAGATGGCACGTTGCACTGTGCTGTAACGTGCTTTTCTGCTAAGCAAACTATTTATTCTATCGATAGTTTTAGGCTGTTTTTAGGTACTTTAGAGCTATCAATTTTCTGAACAAGGTGTCATTGTCAAAAATCCTAGAAGATATTTTTGTTTTCCTAGCGTGTGTCAGTACCAAGAAAAGTAACATATCAAGGGGCGACATAATAAAGGACAATCTTTGAGAGACCAAGCCTAGAAATAGAATGGAGTCTGAGAAAATGTGTCACTCACTAATTATGGAGAGGCTGTCTCTTAAAGTCATAATTAGCTTTCTATTACTTTCTGTTATAACATATTTTTCATTTATCGTTCCTCAAGGCAATTGAAGCTGCTCAAATAACTTGAAATGCTTTTCAAGTGTGATTTTTCTAATGACTTTTTAGGGGAACTGGTATAAGTTGCCCTTGTCTTCCAACCATGGATCTACATGTAGTGCCTGGACTTCTTGAGCCTGGATTTCCATTGCAGCTAAAATGCCTTTCCTTAGTGCTCCCCTCCCAACTGCAATCCATTATGCAGCAGGACTGCAATAGTTTTGCCCTCTATGAAATCATTCACATGTGGGTAAATGGGGCTGGATTTGCAAGGCCCTTTGCTTCGGTCTTTATTATTTAAGTATGACTTAAGTGTGGACTTTTCTTAGGATTATAAGGTAGATATACATCTCAGCATCTACAGAAAGAAAAATTTATATTGAAGCCACTTAATAACACATTATGCTAACTTAAATTCTTCATGATGCTTGTCACAGCAAGCATGCATTCAGAATTCATACATTTTGACATTTTATTTACTGAGTAGGTAAAATTCTTAAGTATTAAAAGCAACAGTATTCAAGCCACAAATTCTACTTCCCTTTCTTTCGTACCATTTGTATTTCAGTATCATGCTTGCATCTAATTCATCTTTTGCAATTTAGCCACAGTTGTTTTCCTTTCTGGCTCAGGAAGGAATGACTGTGCATTGCTGTTTGAAGAGGGACATACGCAACTGCACATTATGAGAAGACTTGCCAACACTGTCAGAGGCTCAGAGAAAGATTTACATTTGCACAGATGCAGAACAATAATGGAACACCACTGTCAGTACTCCAGTACTCTTAAACATATCTTCCTTGGGTGATAACTTAATAATGTAGTATATTGTTTTCTGCAGCTTTACAGCACATGCCTTGCCTCACTTACACACTGTTCTGGTGCTACAGAAATTCAGTGGAAATAGTTCCCAAGGGCAGCATAGGGTAGATGTTGACCCATATACCTTGGGAGTGGGGATAAGCTGGGAAGAGTTTGAATCCTCCCAGTGGAAAGTCATTTCAAGCTAGCTAATCTCGTCCCTTAGCTGCAAGCCATTTGAATAGAAGGGCAAAATCCTTCTCCATGAATGTTCTGCCCAGCCTGTTATTTTCCCGGATGGCATAATTTTATATCCAGACTGTAATACACAGTGCAGAGGAATAGATATCCTCCAATAGTTGCCAATTGTACTGGGTTTGGCTGAAATAGAGTTAATTTTCTTCCTAGTAGATGGTATAGCACTGTGGTTTTGAATTGAGTGTGAGAATGGTGTTGATAACACACTGATGTACCTGTTGCTCAGCAGTGCTCGCTCTAAATCAAGGACTTTTCAGTTTTCTGTGCTTTGACAGCAAGGAGGTGCACAAGAAACTAGGAGGGAACAGAGCCAGGACAGCTGAGCCCAAATGGCTGAAGGGATGCATCAGACCACAGAATGTCAGGCTGTCTACATAAACTGGGATGTATTGGCCATGAGGGATGGATCCCTGCTCAGGGATGGGCTGGGCATTGGTCAGTGGGTGGTGAGCAATTGTTTTATGCATCGCTTTTCTTTCTTGGATTTTATTTCCGTCTCTCTTTTTGTTGTATTTTTTTGCATTTCCATTATTTCATTTTTACTAACATTAATCATAATAATAATTTCAATTATTAAGCTGTTCTTATCCCAACCCCCAGATTTTACCTTTTTCCCTGGTTCTGCTCCCCATCCCACTGGGAGGGAGTGAGTGAGCAGCTGCTGGGTGCTTAGTTGCCAGCTGGCATTAAACCATTACACCCATTCAGTCAGCATACTTACAGCTCTGCGTGCTTGTTGCCATACTGATCATATGGTATTAAACTGAAGGAGAAGCAGGAAACCTCCCTGCTCTGTGTCAGCTCTCCCTCCGTGTGCCTACAAGTAACGCACAAGGCAGTTTATAATTAGTATCATGACTCACTCAATACTGGTAACTGCAGCTATGCCCTCAAAGGAAATGGCTTTTACATACCCTTTGGTTCAACTCTGTTTTGTATTAATGGCCCTCCCCTTTTCCCTTGTGTCTCTTCTTCCAGAATTCCTGAGCTGATGTTAAGAAGTATCTTCTAGCAGGTGTGATGGAGAAGACTTGTTAGATTTTAGGCCTCACTAATACTCTTCCAACTGTGCCTGCTTCCAGACAAAAAAGGAAGACAAAGCAGAAACAGCAGTTTCCAGAATTCCACTTCTTTTCTAGAAGATAAATACAAATCAATTGCACAAGAATATAGCCTGAATTCAGTTAAAGAAAGTGAAGAAGACCTCCTTGCTTTCTGAAATCTGTCCTGTTACATCTGTTCTTGATTATAAGAAAATGAACTCCTGTGAACAATTAAGCAAGTGGCTTTGAAAGAAAACCAGAGAAGTAGCAATTGGTGAGGCACAGAGACATCTTGGGGAGATAACAGAGACATCTTGGGAAGATAAGGGATGGAGTGAATACTGAGTTGACTTCCATATGCTTGGGCTTTCTGGCGTCCACTGAAGAGATGATAAGCAAAAAGGATTAAAAAATAAATTTCTAATTTATAAATCAAATATCTGCTTCATGTTCCTATCAAGAAGATATCAAAGAAGAAGAGACAATGGAGATGGAGGATAAGAACAGGTAAAAAAAAAAAAAAAAAAAAAGCCAAAAAAATCTTCTGAAAGAATTTATTGTTAGGCTGGCATGTTCTTGCTCAAACACCCATGGTCAGTAATTTAAAGAAGTCTGAAACTTGCCTAGTGTTTGTAAAAAATTACTATTTTTAAAGGTAAAATTAATTTCTTAAGTTACAAAATAATACTTAGGTGCCAGGTTCTGCTGCAATTACTTATGAATCGTCACCATGAAATTAATGAGAACTGCTTGAAAAAACTCCTGTGATTAATGGGTTCATAGTCTAACTTTCAATTTACAGTCTCCATTCACTATAGCATTTTTTGAAAACGAGTGAAAGTTTCCTTCCTGTGCTTGTCTAACTCTGAATTCAACATGCTGTTTTACTGGGATGAATGTATAATCCTGCCAACAGCTAAAACGCAAAGCAAGTTCTTTGCGTGAACAGTGTCTAAACAAATTTTACAACTTATCTCTTGTAAGTTACAAAACGTTAAGTTGTAATTAGAAGTGTTCTTACTTGCTGTCAATGGACCTGCAGGAAGAGGACAGCTTCCACCCTCAGCCCTGCAATCTGCAGGAGCCCCCTTGATGTGCAGTTCCTTAGTGTACAACCTCTGCTTTTTCCTGTGTGTCAGGAAGGTGGGCTTTGCATTGTGTTAGACAGTTGTTGATAGCAACAGCAGATTACTCTTTCAGGGTCTGCTCCACTGGCTCCCTGGGGAATTCTGTGAAAATTCATGGAAGTTATATACTTCCTTTGCCAGGTCACTGTTGGATAGAAAATGTGGGGGTTTGAATCTTTCTTTTTGGTTAGTTAACTAGGCGCTTCTAATCCAAATCTTATACATTTGGGCATCTCTGAGGTTTTTTTCACTTCTCTTTGTTTACCCAGAAGAGGATGACCTGTGTGCTTTCTTCCCCTTTTCCAACCTTCCTCTCACTAGGCCTTACATGTGACTCATGTTTCTTCTTCTGTGCCACCTGTCCTTCTGTTTTGTGAAGGATAAATTGTAGCTTGTATTTCTGTATGGAACTGAATGTGTTATGAGTGAGACAGAACTGATACAGAAGTGGAAAAGAGCTAGGATTATCTGGAAGGACATTGCTGGATATCAACCACTATCTGATGAAGAGACACTTGCAGAAGTGCTTGAAGTTGTGTCTTTTCACAATTTAGGAAAACTACATGTCTTGTAGTAGTATCCTTCTACTTTATATTCTAATTTTCTCTATATACAAAGGACTCTGTTCAGTGATGCCTAGAAAATGTTATGAAATTTTAGAACACGGTTAGATGCAGTATTCAGAAAAAACAGGGATCAGCAAATACTTCTTAAAATGTTTAATGCATGTGTAATGAGGGTCCTTTTAGTTATTGAGTTGATTTTCCTCAGTGGAATGATAGTAGCTCCATTAGCTCTGAAATCAAAATAAGAAAATGCCTTAAGGTAGTATGGAAAAAGCCTTGCTTTGATAACCTGATGACTCTGTGTCCTAAACGGAGGCAAAAAACCTAGGCCTGGATTCATGAAGATGTTTAGGAGCCTACATTAGGCTCTGAAATTAATTTGCAAATTTAGGCTCCGCTCTTTTGATGTTTCAAGGTTAAAGTGGATGTTCTAAATCTGGCCCTTTTATTGGCACCGAGGCCAAAACAAAATACCATCAGTAATTTAACATATTGCTTATTAAAAACGTATGCCAACAGCAGTTCTTGCAACACTGTAGTCCCTCCTATTGCGATCCCTAAAGAGCAATTGGGGAGTTTATTTTTATAATTTGGTTTAATCTTTTGCATAATTTGAAATACCAAACATTTTGTACTGGTGTTTTGTTATTTGTACCATCTAGAATTGAAAACTCCATCATTCTTAGCAATTCAAATTTGTGGAATGATGGTTACTGTGCTATAGCTGAGTTATCTCTTCAAGGACTTAGCTTTAAGTAGTATTTTCTCAAAGGTGGATCAAAGAGGAAATTTAACTTCAGCATTTGAGATTTTGAAATCTTATAATTTATTTGTGCCTTCTTGTTTTGCTCTTTATTTGCAAAGAATAAACTGAAACAAGTTTTATAGGTCTTTCAAGTATTTTCCATTACAATTTGCTTAGTGCCATCTAGGAACTCACTTGAACACTAAAGCAAATCACAGAGAGATCAAAATCATTAGATGAAAACAAATGTCTGTTCCTGGTCTCTGTGCCCTTATATGTTTTACTCATTTTTAGTAGTATTCAAAAGTATCCTGTTCTGTTGATACTTGACATTTAGAAACGAATCAGCTTGCAAAAGGAATAAGATAATTCTTCAGTTCTTCAGTGTTTGACTAAGCTATGATCATACAGATATTTTGCTTAGAAACTGATAATAGTGGTTTCACATGAGGGGTGCAAAGTAGGAATATTTATTTAAACTCACTGCACCAACCTAAAATAAAATAGTTTCATCAAAACACCCAATTTGTGTAATAGATCTGAGGGAAAAACTAGATATTTTGTTTGAATCAAACACTTCACATGCCAGAGGTTGGGAATTTTTTTGGCTGTTTGTACTACATGGAACTCTAGCTAGAAAAAAATTAGATGTTTTCTGTTAGTGGAGCTATTCAAATGAAATAGAAACTGTACAATAAGTGGTGGCTTGCCAATGACTAGCACATGTGTCATCAACAAATGGTAGGCTTACTTTCAAACTTCTTGAAAAGGCATTAGTAAGCAGGGGGAAAGCAAACTCCTGGCAGTGACTATAGACCAATGCAATCTGTGTTCTCTGACTGCTGGGAAATAGATATGGTGCAATGTTTAAAACATCTGCTGGTAACAGTTAAGGAGTTGATTTAAGAATGGAGGTAAGTGCTTGCCGTGTCATAGAAGGTTTTGCTTTAAGTTTGGTGTGCACTGTCTCAAACCCAGATGAAGTTGTTGAGTCACTGCTGCTTGCCTGCCAGCACTGCAGAAGGTTACTTGCTGCGCTGGAAGCCACTGTACTGCAGCGGTTTTCCTCTGGCAGGAGTGACGGAGCCACGTCTGTTTCTTATCGCACCATACACCCCTTTTGTGGACTCCATTCCGTCTTTCTAATCACACTGACAGGATGGAAGGGACTTGCATCCATCTTTTTCTGCTACTGCAGTCTTATTTTAAATAATTGGAAATATGAGGTGATTCTGCAATGCAGAATTTTCTGTCTTCATGGAACTTGTACTATGAAACCAGCTTTCATTTTGTTTTATAAAAATAATTTAATGTTACAGAGACTGTTAAAATTTTAACAATTTTTTTTCTTTTGCATGTCCCTTCTTATATGGGTTATATGACTTCATTCTGAACTAAACAGAATTTATTTATAGCCACAGGAGAATTTTCCATACGTGCTTTTAAATCTAAATGCTGTTCTGCTTGGAAAAGTGGTTATAAAATTGTTAGCATAGGAAATTGTAGAAATAATATCAAAAAAATTTCAAATCAAACCCAACCCTTCTATATACAAAAGTTAGGGTTTTTTTTTAACCACTATGGGTAGTTAAAAAATTCCTAGCTGGTATGGTCAAACGAATTTCTTTTAACATTGTGATGTAAAATAATTTTTAGTAGTTCTTCATAACAAATTTGTACATTATACCTTGAACTTTGCTAGGATTACCGAGCTTCCAAGTTCTGTTTTCAAATGGATAAGCAAGATTTTAAAATTTATTTTTGTTGTTGTTGTTGCAAAAATCTGAAAGTTGGAACATGTAATTTTTTTTTTTTCGGTCAGTGTTATTTCTGTATCATCAATTTCTAGGATATTTTTATTTAGATATCAGGAAAAAATAAGGGGGTCAGATTTCTGAGGAGAACAGACATGGCTAATTTCCAAGAGCTCAAGAGTCCAACTCCTCTGTCCAGAACCTTCAAAGGTTCCAGTTCTGTATTACCAGTTCTTCCCAATTCTTCCCTTCTACTAAAGAGGTCATATACTAGACAGAATCTGTGGTACACAAAGTTTTTTTCTCCTCAATACCAATGTTAAATCATCACAGGATATAATTTGTGAGTATTGTCTTGTCATGTGATGTGGCATAGTTTGGGGGACTTCAGCCTGGCACTGACAGCAGGACAGTCCATGGCCCTGAATGTGTCCCACTATTTGAAAAGTTTCACATGGAGAGGTGGCTGTTTCCTGAGATAGCTTTGTTCCTCTCCAGGGTCCCATGCAAACAATTGTGCATGCTTCATAAAAGGCTAAATCACTCCTGTGATCCCAGGCAGAGAAGAAGAATTAGATTTTGCCCATGTGGCTTGGTGCTTCACAACTGGTCTGGAGACTATTTTAGTAGCTAATATGGATGGAACTGCATTGGGTTTCAACTCATTCCATTTTGCCCAGTCATCCACATTTGTGTCCCTCATGACGTACCCTTCTGCAGGTATTAAGACATAAAAAGATAAACATTCAGAGATTAGAAAGCAGCCTTCTCATTCTTTTGGACATAGTAGGAAAAATTCTATGATGACAAACTCTGAAGAGGATGTATCAAAAAGGAAAGTTAAAAAGATGAAATGATAGAGAAATGAACAGAGTCCTAAACAAAAGTGAAGAGAGACATCTTGTTTATGTTAAAATAGTTTTTGTGTTATTTCTGGTGAAAGCATGATCAGACCCACAATATTTTCAATATTTTCTTATAATCCTGTAGAAGTCCATATACAAATATTGCTGATGAATGAAATCAGTTGTAGCACTGGCAAAACTCTAGATACTGTATTGGATCGTGACCCACCTGACCTTTGTGGTTTTTTTAGCCTTGTATCAATTTTAGTGAGCTTTTTTTTTTTTTTTTCTTAGCTCGATACACTTCTGCAAAGGTTCATTGTGTCTTTTTGCCCTTCCACAGAAACTCTGTTGCCTTTGGTTGTCAGTTATCAGTTTTAACTCCCTGTCACTGAGTAAAGTCATAAATGTTTTTAGTTTAGCCAGGGATCGAAAGTGATGGAAGTGTTGGAATGAAGTGGAACTGTTGGACGGAGGTCTGTAGTCCATATTTTTGCTCAAAGCAGGAGGATCAGTATTGGTTCAGGTCAGTCATGGCTAAGCCTTGAAACACCCCAATGAAGAGTACCTCTAGACAACTCGCCTCCTAGTGACAGGATTTTTCCTGCTGTCTCATGTGAACCTCCCAAGCTACAGTTTGTTGCCACTGCTCCTTGTTAGTCTTGCAGTACTAAGAAGAGCTCAGGTCCACGGCCTTTGAAACTGCCCTTCAGGTACATGCAGGATGTTACCATACTGCACCCTATGGTCTCCTCGTCATCAGACTAAACAGCCCCCCATATACTCTTTGTAGGTCGCGTGCTTTGGGCCCCTGACCATGCCAGTAACCCTCTGCCTGGGAACAAAGGAAGCCCAAAACACCACTATGTTCTGGTCGCAGTATCCTAGATCCAGCCTCAACAGCACTGAGCGGACACTCACTTTCCGTGATCTGGAAAGCTTGGTATTCCCCAGCTCCTTTGGAGCAGGGCTGCTGTTCAGCCCGTCACTGATGCACAGCCCATGGCCCTGGGTGCAGAACTTTGTACACGATGAGCAGTAGCCTTTCTGCTGGCCCTCTCCATAAGTTTCTCAAACTGCCCTCTCAATTTATTGGGATTACAGGCAGACTAAGGCTCAGTTTTCAGGAGCAAGAGCACTTTCCTTAAGTCTTGAATGGTGTGAGAACTTAACGTACACGCTTGTGAGGTAAGGCAGGGTGTATGACCTATCACAGGCTCTCCGACAGAGAGCAGAAAAAGTATGTTTCCTTCTGTGTTTTGCATCCTTGAGAAACAATGAAGTTTATCAGCCGTAACTCTGTGTGATCCATACGGTGGTGCCTGAATGCTGTGAATTACGTGAAACACCAGCATGCTTCCCTGCCGAAGGAGGGATGTGCCTGCGGTACCATCTCTGCATCTCATCCTCAGTCACGGCTCACGCCGTACACGCGACTGCAGCCTCTCCCTCGCCCCAGGCGACCGGGCTCTCTCGCCCGAGGGCCCTGGGCGCACGAGCCGCGGGGAGCCGGGACACGCCTCCGTGCGCCAAGGCTGAGGACCCGCCCGGGGGGCCCCTCGCACCGCCGCAGCCGCGGCCGCCGCTCTAAGGGCGGCACTTCCACCCGCCCCCGCCTCCTCCTCCCGCCTCCTCCGCGGCGCCGATCTCCGGGCGGCGCAGCCCCACCCCTTCCCCGTGCGGGGAGCGCCGGCGGCGGGGCGAGCAGCGGTCCTTTGTGTGCCGCGGCGGGATGTGAGTGCGGGCCGGGCCGGGCGGGGAGGGAAGGCTGTGGGATCAGCTCCGCCGCTTCCTCTCGGAGAGCGCCTGCCCGCCCGCACATCCCTGCACCCCGCGGGCTCCGACGCCCGTCTCGGGCCTCCGTGGTGCCCGAGGGGGAAGCGAGCGGGCGGCGGCGCTGCGAGCCTTCTCTCATCTGGTATCTCGTGTTGCCGCAGGCTGGCCCGGGTGACCGTCCTCCATGACTGCCTGGGCTGCAGGACCTTCGAGCTGCCGCCGTCCGCGGCCGTGCGGGACGTGAAGAGGCGGATCGACGCGGAGGCCGGGCTGCCCCCCGCCGAGCAGCGCCTGTGGCACCGCGGCAGAGAGGTGAGGGGCGGGCGGGGCGGCTCTCACAGCGCCGGGCTGCGGGAAGTCCCCGCCCGGCTGCTCTTGTGTCACGCGTGGGCAGCGCGGCGTGTCCGTAGGTGTTCCTCTCGTGGGAAGCACGGAGGTCGACCGTGCTTGGACGACCCACATACCGCTCTTGATGGTGCCAGCTTTTATTACCTGAGTTTTTGTGTCTTTTTCCCCCCCCTCCTTTCCCTGATGTTCTCCCTGTGTTTTATCCTAATTTCTTTGGGGAGTTGTTGGGTAGAGCAGAAATTCACCCGAGAGTGCTGATGTGCTTGTTCTGCCCTCCTGCCACTCTGGTCAGTTTCAAGACCAGAGCTGACATCACAGTGAGATGAAAGTGACAAGCTAAAAATTGAGGTCTGGGCACAGGAGAGAGTCGAATGAATGAATGAATGACCTTGTTCTGTTGAAGGCATCAACCTGGTGTCAGTCTTTCAATACTGCTTGGTGTGCTTCCGGCTGTGCTCTTGGGAAATGGGAACCTGGAGACCTGGTGGGATGGGATGGGATGAGTAGAGGCAAGAAGAGGAGAGAGAGGAGGTTGGAAACTAGTGTTAAATAGGGCAACGGGACTTGCAAATGCGTAGAGAAGAGAGGGCTCTAGGGAAACCTTGTTGTGGTCTTTCTGTATATGATGGGGGCTTATAAGAAAGATGGAAAGAGACTTTCTATCAAGGCCTGAAGTGATAGGACAAGGGACAATGGCTTTAAACCGAAAGAGGGTAAGTTTAGATTGGGCACAAAGAAACTTTTTAGCATTAGGGTGATAAGACACTGAAAATTTCCCAGAGAAATAGTGGATACCCCATGACTGGAAGTGTTGATGATCAGGTTGGATGGAGCTTTGAGAGACCTGATCTAGTTCCTGTTCATGGCAATGGTGGGAGGGGGGGTTTGACTACATGATCTTCAAATGTCCTATTCCAACCCAAACCATTCTATGATACAAGGAAAGATATAGGTGTTGGTTTTAAGGAAACTTTTAAGAACCTGGGGAACACAAGTAGTCTTTGAGGGCTCAGGTTTGAAGCAAACTCCCTGTGTAGTTTATCTTTTGTTTTCTTGTCTGATTTTGTGTGTCCTTGGTTTTGTTCTCTCCAGGCCTTCCTGTTTTGGAGGACGAACTCTGTATCACTTTCTAAAATTTGCCTGGAAGCAAAGATCTGACTAGCACAGAAAACTTATCTTTTTCAGGGAACAGTCAGTAAGCAGGCTGCAATTGCTATTCTGTTTGTTTGGGTTATTTTTTATAATAAACTGGAATTTATATGGGAACATTTATTCTGTACTGTAGAAAATTTGAAAATACTTTATAAACTTTTGAACTCCTGTTTATTGGGACCAAATTATTTTTTAATTTTCTGAGTAGTAGAATATTAATCCGTAAATCTTTTTCCCCCCCTTTTTTTTAGAACTGTTATGTGCAATTTACAGATGTTAAGTAAAATCCAGTACCTTTTTTCTCATAGGTCCTTACAGTGTTAAATTATTGATCTGGATCTATTCAATGTCCAAGTTTCTAGTGGTGTTTTGGTACAAAAATTGTACCTTAGAATATTCAGTTACTCAATCCCTTTAATGCTTGGTGATGGTTTAGAGCATTCCATGGATTGCTTTTTATTTTAGTCATTTCAGAGTAGCTATACCCAATTTTATGTCTTGAGAAAGTTCAACTCAAGTACAATATTTCTGCATTTTTATGATAAACCCACTGTTGCTTTAATCACTATTTAAAACTGGTGTAAATAAAAAAGAATGTAAGTTTTTATTATTACTGTTGTTGTTAAATAATGATGACATACTCTGGACTAGGGCTGTCTTTTGCTTATTGAATGTAGTTAGATTGTAAGCATCTATGTCTGTGTAAACACCAACTGCTTTCTAGTGATTTGTTTTTACCCATCGAAGTGAAGAAGTAGTCCCAACATTTGCTGTAAACTGAGACTAATATAATCATATAATTTCACATAATAATATTTTAATATAGATCCTAATTAGTGCAGTGGCCCTCTAATTCAGCATTTGTTGTTGTTGCATGCAGGATAACATATGAGTTTTGTAACAACACTTAGTATATGAATGAGACACGCATCATATGAAATGAGAAGTGCAGCAAAACCATTATGTGCTGTGATTACTGAATAGTTTTCCCAATGGCTGCTAAGGAATGTGTTGCTTAGTTTGCCTCAGTTTCTCAGTGATGTTCCTGGTGAGTCCACTGGGGGTTGGATTAGGTGACTTTCAGTGGTCCCTTCAACCGGTCTGCATGTAGAGGTAATGGGGGATGAGGCTGTCAAATTCTTCAGGGGTGTTTCTCTGACACTTCTGTCTCTACACATTGCATCTTGCTAGCTGTTTTGAGCTGATATTGCTTAGTTTAAGCCCCCTGTGAAATTGCATACCCAGATGTACTTGTGGAGTACAGATTATGTACTTCTTGTATATGTTAATTTTTTTTATGGTCATTCACCTTAGAACAATAATGCTTTCATTTTATGCTTCCAGAACTTCCCTGAATACAAAACTTTTTCAAATGTACAAACAAGAGGCCGTGGCTTGCTCTTAGTATGCTTCTATAGGCATTTTTTCCACCTGATTTGTTTTGGTCCTGTTACTAACAAACTGAAACTTCTGACCAAGTTCTGTCTTATTTTTTCCTTCAGTTGTCTGATGATATCAAGATTGTGGATCTTCAGAAGTCTCAAAATCAAGTTTTTCTGAAACTTCAGTCAAAAGGGTTGAAAGGAGGAGGTATGGAAAATATTTGTCTCTGTTTATAAACTGGAAGCTCAAAGCATTTTCTGATGCAACATGGAGTTAATTGAAAATTTATCTCCTTTAAATGTGAAGCAATTATTTTTCATGTAAGTCCTAGGTTTGACACTTGTTCTTTTCATTCCACTCTAGAAAAATTAGGCTTCTCTTTTTAAGTGCCTTGGCATTTGTTTTTTTCTTTGTAATATAATGTGTAGAATTTAGGTTATTGCTGTCCTTTGGAATCAATAACACTTGCCTTTCAGTAGTGTTGTAGCTGCCTTGTCTCATATAAAAGAAGCTGAATACTTGAAAGCAATTCAGATACTGAAAGGATATCTTTTCAGTAACCACCATGTAAAAAAATATGACACTGGTAAAAATCTCTGGATTTCTTCCGTTGTTTTTAGGTTTTTTTCTTTGATAGTTTGGTTTTCTTTTAATTCTGTCTGTTATTTACATTTTTATTAAAGAAAACCGAAGGTGTATCTTTTCATATGGTGTCTTGATAACTGAATATCTTCAGAAATGCTCTAATTAAAATTTGTCATAATTATTTTATTTGGTTGCTAGCATTAGTATTTTTCTCACAATAACTTTATTGCAAGGCAGTGAAATAATTGCTAATGGGATGGTAGGATGAAGAAGGAAACTGTTCTTTTCATGCAGATATTTTATTTGGTCTTACAAAAATATTGTATTTCTTAGCCTGTTCAAGCCATGAACTGGATTATGGATTTTTAGTAACAGAGGGAAGTTTGTATATTAGTCAGAAGTTCGTGTTCACATTCTCTAGAACCTGAAGTAATTAGAAAACACCTATAAAAATGGACTTCATGGTTCTATGACATCAAATGCTTTTCTTTCTCTCATTCTTGACTGCTTGCTCTGATGTTTTGCTGTGTGTAGGCTGTGGTAGACTAAATAAAAAAAGTCTTATTTTCCACCATGCAAGTATATAGAGGATAAAGTGTAGTGGCCCTAAGAAATCTTAAATGGGAAAGAAAAACCGGCACTGTATTTCTGTGCCTAGAAATGGAGATTTTCTTAGAGATTTCACTGTAAGCTGTCTATGTCTAGATAAAGTGCTTAACTTTTCCTGGCCCACAGTTCTGATGTAAGTCAATCTAAAACATCTGAAGGTTTTAGTATCAGCCTTTTGTGTTCATTCCGGAGTCTTTCAGTTCAGAGATTTTTCCTTACAGCAGATGAATCAAGAAATGCCCTGAATTTCTCACTTGGAAGTGCATGGTCAGTAGGACCAAGCACATGGGTTGCTGAAGTACTCTGAAGATCATCCGTGTCCCCTTTGTGCTCATTCGTTGCTGGTGTCTGTCAAATAACACATGATCTTTTCATATGATCACAGAATAATTCATGTTGGAAGGGACATCAGGAGGTTTTTACTCCAGCCTTCCTGCTCAAAGTGTGGACAGCTCTGAGGTCAGACCGGGTCGCTTGAGGGTTGATCTGGTGGAGCTTGGAAAGCCTCAGAGGATGGAGACTGCACAGACTCTCTGGGCTCCTGAGTGCTTGTCTGCTGTTATGGGAGAACAAGTTTCTACTTGAAATTTGTGGTACCAGTTTTGTGTTAAATATCACCAGCCCTAATAGTCAAGAAAAATCAGTTCAGCCTTTGATAAGATGCAGTAAATAATGATCTATAGCCAGAGTAATTGTTGTGACATGCATAGAGCAGCTCTGCTCTTGGATTTAAAGTGAACAAAGTCTATCTTCATTCCTATCACTTAAAAGTTATTTGTCTGTTTTTGTGGTTCCCATGGTAAATGAGATGTGTTGTTTAAATACTTCCACCTGCCTGCCTAACTTAGAGAAGATTAGTTTCTTGATTTTGGATAATTTCAGTTGATCAGTTCACCTTATTTTGGAAGTATGCATATTGACTTTCATATACTTCTGTAAAATTAACAAAAGTTATAAAATATTTCACACACCTTCAGCTGTCAGTTGCAATTTCTTGCTTATTTTTTTCATTGATGCTATTAAATTACCTTAAATAAAGTGACACAAGAAAATTTTAAAGACAAAATATTTGATGTTTTTGCTTGACATTTTCTCAGCAAATAGAACTCTTATTTGTCCCCTTTTTTCCACTTTGCTTTTTTTCCTAGTGTTTTATTCCAGAATATACATAATATGCGTGTTTGATTCTGTGTGTTTCATAAACACACGTATATGCAGAAGAGAGGGAGAGAATAATTACTTGTTAATAATTTTATGAGGATGCTTTAGATAGGGCATCATTAGGGTCTGTTTTCCTTGTGAGGATTGCATCATTGCTATTTGTTTGAAGCACATGTTTTAGAGGTTTGGTTAAGGGAGCTGCCCTTTAGCCTCAGACCGGAGTTTGAATTGAAGAGTACTGAACCTTTAATTTTGTGATAACTTTTTCTCTTGGAGCAGATGTTCATAATGCTTGGACTCTTTTCCCTCCAGGGTTAAGCTCTGGCAACACCAAAACTGGCACCAGGTCCATGCCCAAAGTGTGTCAGAACAGGAGGTGTACACTAGAGCCAAAACCTTCTGTGCCTGTGTGTAGCTGTCAGTAGGGATCATCACTGGCTATAAAAGAGTTAGAGCCACTGCTGCCCTGGAATACTGTCCTGCTACTTAAAAAATAGTAGTCTTTTAGTAATTCCTACTTTTGAACATTAAGTAGTTGGAATTGTGGTATAACTGTTGCAAAGACAGCCTCCAAATTTATTTCATCTAGATATGAAACAGCTTGTTGACCTTAACATCAAAACTGCTGCTTTACTTTTTTTAATTAAAAGATTTATAATGTAGTATTTTCACAGTTGATTTTGGAAAGACAAGACTTTACAATAACAGGCCTTAAGTTAGTTTAAAGAAATTATCTAAGTTCGCAGTAATTGTTTAGTGGTTTTTTATTTAATCTGAAATTAGGTGCATAGTAGCATAATGCACAGGGGATTTTTAAATTTATTTGTTTGGTTTTAGGTCGTTTTGGACAAACAACTCCGCCACTTGTTGATTTTCTTAAGGATATATTAAGAAGATACCCAGAGGGAGGACAGATTCTTAAGGTAGACAATAAATAGCATATTTAACCGTCATTTAATATGCATGACATAATACCAAAGTTTAACACTTTCCAGAAAATCTTATGGTTGTTTTATCTTATATTTACAGTAGTACAGGAGATACATGTTTCCATTTGTGTGGACAAGGCAAAGAGAGTTGTGTGTTTTGTGTGGTTTTTGTTTGTTTTTTTCCTTTAAACGTTTCTGAGTTTGCTCAGTAGAAGATGATTTGTGTGATTTATCATAGCTTCCTATGTTAATATCTGAAAATGGCAGTTTGATTTTTTTTGTTTTTAAGAGCATCTGGGGTGATTAGTTGGATGTTAGACTTCTCATCCAGCATGCTTCATCACATGGGTGGTAGGAACCTAATTTTCTTAGTGTATGGGAATACTAGATTCTAACTAATGGAATCTGGTAAAGTTGTCTTATCTATCTATACATACATACATACAAAACACACAAATGTTGATAGATGATGACAGTTCCTGATGTCTGTTGTATTGTTTGCAACCATGGAACTAGAAGCTGATTATGCTTAGTGGGAATGCCCAAGATAAGCTTATCTTCAACTGTTTTGGCAAACTGCTTCCTGGATACATTCTGAGCAGCGTCTGTACTGTCTGTTACAGTCTGTAAGAGGGTGCTTACATTTTTATTATTTCTCAGTACTAGTTGCATCTGTAAAATGTATTTGAATTAAGAAGGGTTCAGATCTCGTCAACATTGTAAACCCAAACTTTCATTCCAACATGAAGAAATAAGGTAATGTCCTTAGAAATCAGATAGGTAAATCTAAAAGTAGAAATGATGCTATTTTCATAGTTTACAATTTAGGGTTAACAGATTGTTAGGGAGAGATTACTACCAGGAATTTTGCTGATACCTTAAAATTTATTTCAGGGTTTTGATTCTTCAGATACAATGCTGTTACAGCTGAACGTAGCAGTTACCCCATGTGCCACAGCATGAATGCAAGTCTGACTACATGGTGATTTCCATACTTAGTATTTAATATTTCTGAAGACTTTGGGCTATCTTTCTTTATCTTCATGAAGAACTGTCATGATTGTTCTTTTAGAAGAAGAACTGCATATAAACATCTTGTAAAGATTCTTTAAACATTTCTTATTTATGCTTAACTGTAGGTATATTTCTTGCTATCTCATAATACTTCAAAATTATGTAGAAGTGACAATATAATATACGTTATAGACCGAACATACTGTCACAAACTGCAAAATCAAAGGGTTATAATTTTGGAACCAGATATTAGATAACAGTGAGGTTATTTTAGTCTCAACAGTATATTTGAATGCAACCTAATCTGAAATACTTGCTGCTAGTTGATGCATTTTCTAAGTACAAGCTCATCTTGCTATCAAGTCTTTTATGCATAACTGAACGAAATTATGTCTATGAATACATTGCATGTGATGTATCTATGTTGCTTTTCAATTCAGCTGAAGTACTTTCATATGCCAACCTTGCACACACCCACATGAACATACACACGTGTTTATATATCTGGAGCCCTGATACACTGGGGTGGTTCAGTGTAAACAGAGCATTGTGTGAGGCTGTAATCCCGTAGGTATTTATAACCATGCTTACGTGTCTGCCGTTGATGAGAATGGGACTGAATAGGCATATTTTATTAATGGTTGTGTTTACAGAACTAGTTTACTGACATTGTAGTTTTCCATAGCTCTCACCACTACTAATACTATTTAACAAATACTCAATATAAGCCTCTTTCCAGTCTGTGGGTTTAAATCAACGGGGGCGCTGCTCTGTTGGTTCATGGCTTAGGGAGCTACTGGTCAGAGCTGTTTTGCAGCCCTTTGTCAAAGGGGTTTAGAAGTGTGAGCATCGTGGCCCTTGAATGGTTGGTTCATACTGTGAAATGTTAACCTGAACTTAATTCAGTTGACGTAAAGAAGAGTGCTGTGTATTACCCTTTTGTGGATGGGTGCCTCACTGTTGTTGTACAACTGTTTGTAAAGGCTTAACAATACACTTTGATAAATAT
The DNA here is from genome assembly GCF_009650955.1 of Corvus moneduloides. Classification (NCBI taxonomy): domain Eukaryota; kingdom Metazoa; phylum Chordata; class Aves; order Passeriformes; family Corvidae; genus Corvus; species Corvus moneduloides. Next base: position 46,851,322 of record NC_045477.1, on the reverse strand, counting down.
GAAAATTCTTTTTTTCCTTCTCACATTTGTGTTGTTTTTAGACTTCTACAGCTCTGATTCAGGATAATATAGTAGTAACAGCTTAGTAGCTTGTTTCTCAGCTTTGTGACTGCTTTTGTATGGTGCTTGAGCTTCAAATTCAAATCACATTTATAGTATTTGTCTGAATATTTGTTTTATAAGGATACCTATTCTCATGCAGGTAAACTGGATAAAACCATTTTGGTTGAAAAGTATGAAAATAATTACACTTGAGACAATTGCTTATTATTTTCTACTGTTTAAGTTCAAAAGCCATTGCTAGAATATGTATTACTGCATTACACTTTGTTTTGTTTATTTTTTTTCTGCCTCAGGAACTGATACAGAATGCAGAAGATGCTGGTGCCACAGAGGTTAGGTTTCTATATGATGAAACTCAGTATGGAACAGAAACATTATGGTCCAAGGACATGGCACAATATCAGGGTAAATATAATTTTTATTAAATGTGGTCATTGTTCTTCAATATGCATGTTGTTTGGGGTTAGCTGTCCTGGCTATGTCCCCTCTCAGCTCCTTATGCACCCCCAGCTCACTTGCTGTTTGGACCACATGAAAAGCAGAAAAGGCCTCGGCTCTGTGTAAGCCCTGCTCAATGATAACTGAACCAGCCCTGTGTTACCATCACTGTTTCCAGCACAAATCCAAAATACAGCCCCCAGCTACCAAGAAGCCCAAGCCAGCACACCAGTTCTTAATGTAAGATGACCATAGCCCTTTACATTTCAGCATTGTCCGGGCAGTTCAGTTTTCTTCCCCATCCTTTTTCTCTTGCCCTTACACCCAGCGTTGCTCCATATTGCCTGTATACTGCAAATACAGTTTATTGAAACTTTAGCATCATTTTACATCATTTACTATGGCTTTGTGAGATGAAGGTCAGTTATGTATTTAACAAGCAAATTAGTTTGCATAGTCATCCTGAAAGGCATTCAGTTGTGATTTGTAGATTTCAATGATGGATGATCCACTACTTCTTTCTTCTGGCTTCTTTCAGTTCTTAATCAGCCTTATTATGTCTTCTAATGTGAATTTGTCTGCCTTACTTTCTAGACACAGGTTATTGTTATATCTTGCCTTATATTCCCTTCCAGTGGAGGTATCTTTGGACTGTGACTAGTACATTTTTCAGATATCTTTTCGATAGACTGAACAGATTGAGTTTAAGTCTTGTGCCACATGGTACTTTTTTCAGAAGTTTCATTGTTTTCTGCTTTTTGTTCAGTTTTTCAGAATCATTCTTTTAAAATGTGGATGCGAGAATTAAATACCACATCAGAATATAAATCTAACTACCATGTACAGAGTTAAATTCATCTCCTTGCTTTTGCTTTTGCATTTTGCTTTTTTTTTCATTACCAGTCATAATTTGATGTCATCTTAAGTCATAGCTTCCCCATTCAATTTGCACATGCATACTTCAAATAAATGCTTTCTCAGGTCTGTGACTTCATTTCCTAGAAATTTTAAACATTAAATAGTTTTCTTCTGTCATCTTTTTAACTCTTGCCTGTTTATTATAGGGCCAGCATTTTATGCGTACAATGATGCCATTTTCACCCCTGAAGACTGGCATGGTATACAGGAAATAGCAAGAAGCAGGAAGAAAGATGATCCCTTGAAAGTTGGAAGATTTGGAATTGGCTTTAATTCAGTTTATCATATAACAGGTACTCTTTGTAGTTATTTTAAAAAGAAAATGTTGAAGTTTTAAATAGTTAAATTACTTTAGATATTCACGAACATTTAATATTTTCTCTATAATGCGTTTTAAAATTAGTACATGGCTAGATTTTCTTATGAAGCATTCCTATTTTTTGCAATCCTGTAAGATATCTATTTGATTCTGAATGTTTTTGAAGAAGATTGTTCTATCAGCATCATTATCTACTTAGTCCCTTATATTGAAATGCGCATTCCTTTACACTGGTATTTCAATTTTACACTGGTGCTCATTTTATAGAGGCTCATAATGTATGGTAGCTATCCAAGTAGAAGTGTGGAAGTTCTACTCACTAGACTGAAACTCTTTTGCAGGTTCTTTGTATAGTAGGTAGTGATTTTTATTTCCTGCTAGAAAAGATATTATGTAATAGAGGTATATGCACATTTACAATTGAAAGAGATAGTACATACTGTTTCACAAGCAGGTAATATCCAGTCTTGAAACATATTATTCTCCCAGAATGTTTTATTGTGGTACAGAAGAAGCATGAATAATGCTTACAGTCTCCACACCTATAATAGTACAGAATAAGAGGCAAAGTTTTGCTGAAATAAAATTTTTTACCTTGTGAAGTGAATTTTTAACATACATGATGTTTTTTAACAATATTTTGCCTAGCTGAGCATGAATAAAATTAACATTCAGTGGTTTGATAATTCTGGGAATTTGTGCTTTTAAATGTACAGGATTACTGTTTGCCAGCCTTCAAGATCTGCAAAGTATGAATCTAATAGAGCACACTTGTAATAAATTAGATGGTTTTTTTCTTGAAAATGCTGGAAACATAAAAGTATGTAGTTGAAAGTAATTGTATTTGCTGTTGCTCTCTGTCTGCTAGAATTCAAATAGCTGAATGAGTATTTATATATTCAATTGCAGAATAGGTGTGTGCTTGTTTCTTCCCTGTCAGTAAGCACTGAATTTTGTTATCAGAATCACAGAATCATGTAGGTTGGAAAAGACCTTTAAGAACATTGGGTCCAACTGTAAGCCAAAAGGTACCAAGCCTGCTACTAAGCCATGTCCCCAAGGGCCATGTATATGTGTCTTTTAAATACCTTCAGGGATGGTCACTCAGCCGGTTCCCTGGGCATTATACTCCGTTCATCATGGTTTTAGAATATTTTTTTCTCGCTTTTTTAAAGTTTGTTCCTTAACACTGTACTTTTAAAGTATGTTGTTTTAGGATTTTTAATAATTGTTCGTTTTTATGTATACAGATGTCCCTAGCATCTTCAGTGGTGACCAGATTGGAATGCTTGATCCCCATCAAACCCTTTTTGGACCTCATGAGTCAGGCCAGTGTTGGAATCTAAAAGAAGATAGCAAGGAAATAAATGAACTTACTGACCAATTTGCACCTTTCATTGGTGTATTTGGCAGCACTAAGGAAACCTTTAAGAACGGAAACTTCCCTGGTACCTTTTTTCGTTTCCCACTTCGCCTGCAGCCCTCCCAACTGAGCAGCAATGTTTACGACAAACAGAAGGTTCTGGAGCTGTTTGAATCCTTCAGAGCAGATGCGGACACAGTATTGCTTTTCCTGAAGAGTGTTCAGGACGTTTCATTGCACGTTCGGGAAGCTGATGGAACAGAGAGGCTGGTTTTTAGAGTAACTGCCAGCGAGAACAAGGCCTTGAAACATGAGAGACCCAATTCTATCAAAATCCTGGGAACTGCAATAAATCAGTACTGTAAGGGAGTTCCAAGCAATAGTATAACATGTGTGACATACCATGTAAATATAGTTGTAGAAGATGAGAGTGTTAAAGACGCACAGAAAACATCTTGGTTAGTGTGTAATTGTGTGGGTGGTCGAGGAATGTGTACAGAGCTGGATTCTTTAGCTGATGACTTGAAATTTGTTCCTACAATTGGAATAGCCATGTCTTTAGCAACTAATGTGGAGGAAAATGGAGCCGTAGCAGACTTTTCAGGAAGAGCTTTTTGTTTTCTGCCTTTGCCTCCAGGCGAAGAAAGCAAAACTGGACTCCCAGTTCATGTTAGTGGTTTCTTTGGTCTCACAGACAATAGGAGGAGTATCAAATGGCGAGAGTTGGATCAGTGGAGAGATCCGGCAGCTTTGTGGAATGATCTTCTTGTGGTAAATATAGTGCCTAAGGCATATACCACCCTTATTTTGGAAGCTATCAAACGAATGGAGACTGAGAAGAATTCAGATTTTCCGTTGTCAGCTGAAAGAATTTATAGGTTATGGCCTGATGAGAACAAAATCAGGGTACCCTGGAAACCAATTGTATTACCTCTCTTTAGAGACCTGCTCCAGCATACAGTTATTTACTCAGTGAGTAATCAGTGGATAAAGGTGGAACAGGTGCACTTTTCTGAAATGGATGAGAGTTTGGAGTACACACAGTCTGTTCTCAACTACCTCCAGAATTCAGGGAAGCAGATTGCCAAGGTACCAGCAAATATTGCTAGTGCAGTGCATCTTACTATTTCTACTGCTAAAGCTGTGAAAAAAGTGACTCCCACTGTAGTGCGACAAGTGCTACGGAAATCTGGACACAGTGGACCTGCTGAAGAAAAGCTTCATCTTTTAGAATTTGTGCTTTCTGATGGAGTCTATAGTGAACTGATTGGATTGGAGCTTTTGCCTTTACAGAATGGGAATTTTATTCCTTTTTCCTCATCTGTGTCAGAACAGGATGTAGTTTACATAACCTCAGAAGAATATCCCAGGTATGCTTAATATTTGTAATACTGTGGGGGGTTTTTTGTTAGTGTTTTTTTTTTTTTAAGGTACATGTTAAAACAGAGCTTCAGACTGTTCTTTGCTTATCAACAATCAAGGTATGCAGCAGCCTGTATTGTGATGAAATAATGCATAGATAGAACTCTTTTTTTTGTATATATGTGTATGTCTGTGTTCATCTGTCTCATTTGAAAAATTTGACACCCATTTGCCATTAACCCTTTATAAAAGAATTGTGCGATCTACGCTTCAAGAGAATACCTCGGGATACCTTTCAAGTCCGTTTTCTTCTGGGAATTACAAATAGGAGGAGATTAGAAATATGCATACTAGGAAGTTCATTAAATTAGGTAATGATAAGAGCTTTTATTAAACTTAAGTCTTGAGATTACATCTATTTTTAGTTTTTTTTTATCACAACACTTACTTTCAGTGAGGTAGTACTTTTACATCTGCTCTCCTTTTGTTCCTTCCAGTCCCTCTCCAATTAGCTTTTTTCCTTGCTTATTTCCCAGCTGCACTAGTGCTCCAATTTGGTCCTCATTTCATCAGCCAAAAGAGCTGGCACTGACACTGGGGAGAGGATAGCAAAGAGCAGGCTAGCTGGAATAAATGAGCTTGGGGTCACTGGGGAGAAAGCATGACTACTGCTTTTTATGTCTGTACTGGATTACGCATGTATTAAATACTTCTTAAATCTGGACCATTCTCCACATAATCTCTAAAGATGTATGGCTTGAAGTCACTCAGACACACCAGCTGTCTTTCTGTTTCCCCTTACAATGTGCTACCTGCATGTATGTTTACAATAATCCCACCTTCTCCTTTGCCTCAGAGTTCCACTAATTTCCAGACATTCAACTTGAGAGAATGTGACACTTGGACTGTTTTTGTTGCTTTTCCTGCTCTGTGGACTGTTTATAAGGGAAGTAGAGGTGGGTTGGAGTGTGCCCATAGAGATATTATTAAGGTAAAAAGTGCTTCAAGTGAGGTCCTTATGTAAAATGTGTTTTGAATATACATATAGACAGCCAATCTTCAAGAAAAGCAGCTGGATGCAGGTAACTTGTCTTCCCATGCTTCTTGAAAACAGTTTGCATATCTTCAAGTCTGCTGCTGGTTTTTTTCTGCTATATTCTAATCAGAATCACAGAACGGGTCAGATGACCCCCTGTGGTCCCTTCCAACCTCCCTGCTCAAGCAGAGCCATCCTGGAGCACACGGCACAGGATTGTGTCCAGATGGTTCTTGAGTATCTCCAGTGAGGGAGGCTCCACAACCTCTCTGGACAGCCTGTTCCAGTGTGTGGTCACTGCACAGTGAAGGAGTTCTTCCTCGTGTTCAGCTGGAATTCTTGTGCATTGGTTTCTCTTTGCCGAGGCGCTTTGCCTCGTATCCTATTGCCTGTATCCTTGGCACCACAAAAAAGTGCCTGGCTCCACTCTCTTGACACCCTCCCTTCAGATACATATAGATGTGGATGAGGTCCCCTCTCAGTCGTCTCCTCTCAAGGCTGATCAGGCCCAGCTCCCTCAGCCTTTCCTCATAGGAGGGATGTTCCCGTCCCTTAATTATCTTCAAAGCCCTCTGCTGGATGCACTCCAGGAGCTCCGTAAATTTAAACCCATAATCATAAACCCATAATCTTTCTTGCTCTAAACAATTCAGGTTATTTATCAGGGGATTAAAACCACTTAGAGCCTGTGATTCTAGTGTCTTTTTCTAAAAAAAATGTTCTTTAGTATCAATTGTGAGATGATTTATCTTTTGTTGTTCTTGCACTCCTTCCAGAAGTTACAGCAGCATACTAAAACGGAAAACATTCCCATGATGAGACTAATAAATTAGAGCCCTGCTTCAGACTAGATATAAGATACTTTTTTTGAAACTTGAGGACACCAGTATATCTTATCCAGTTCATGTTCCATTGGTAGTGGACTTGGTTTGATAGGCCTTGTAAAACTGATTCAAAAGCGTATGATAACAGTCATAAATCTCCTTGCTAGCTGTGCTAAAACAGAAATTTGAAATAGTAATGCTTTCTTTGCCTCTATTCTTGCCTGCATCAAGTATCTTTAATTCTAATGTTTTAAGTATGATAAATTATGCATGTTAGATGTTTCAAACCCCTTTCAATTTAGGAGATTGGCTCTTTTCTTATTCAAATTTGGAGCCTGCTAAGAAGGTAAAATAAGCTCTTAAGCATTTTCTTTCTGTTAACTCTGTGGAAGAACAAGATTCTGTGTTGGTTTGTCTAATGAACATACCTGTGATCAGAATTAAACTGGATATTTTATTTTTGATTTCACAAAGACCAAAGCCCTGAAAAGCGATCTAGTTTTAAGAGCTAAAGCAAGAGAAGGGCAGGATGAAACTTACTCTTCGCACAATAATTTTAACTATTGATCACAGATCTGAAATCTGCAAATCTTTTCAAATCCACAGACCTGTGTGACATTCTAGAATTATGTGTTGTATTTTTTGTACACTTTTCAAACAGAATTCTAAGAGACATAGAATGGTAGGTACTATTTTAACTTTTTTTTTGTTACAATTCAAATAGGTGAAAATAGTTTTTTAATCCCAGTTTTTCTATCAAAAGAAAACCTGCTTTGAAAAGAAGAATAGTTGGAAAAATTACTTTCTTACTACCCTCTCCTTCTAAATGTAGGATTTTTTCATTTGTCAGAAAATGCCCACTGAAAGCCCTACTCTGCATATGTACGTGATTGCTTTGCATGCTACTGTTCTACCATGATGATTACCAAGCTGGTAATGTCTGTGCAGTAACATAAATAAATGATGCTAAAGTGTGGGGGCCTTTTTTTGTTTTCTTTTTTTTCATGGTGTGCTAGATCACTCTTTCCTGGCCTGGAAGGAAAGTTACTCTCTGATGACCTGAAGCCTGAGGTTCTTGCTGCTTTGAAAGAAGCCGCCAAAAGCCGAGGTAATGTGTCTTTTGTATTCTCTTATAGTGAAACCAACTTCTAATGGTTCAAACAGACTAGCTCTAAGCCAAAGTTTAAAGTAATGTCTCTTGAAGTTGCATTCCCATAAATAAGACACTCATGTAAAAATCCATTAAGATATGATAGACTATATTGCTTGAACTGGAAATGACACAAATGAAAATTATAAATGAACAAAAAGGCAAAGGAAGATGGATGAAAATTTGTGATAAAACAATAGATACTCATTTAGTAAAATGTATTCAAGGATGAAGAATTTTATTCAAATAGTATTCTTCCACTTAGTCTTAATTCTGTTGTATTTATAGGATTTGCATATGCAATAGCTGTGTCATGGTTTTGGTATTGTGGATCATCTCTTATCTCACAATTGCAAGTGATCACATCAGTACATTTGTTTTGGACCAGATTAAGTCAGTTTAAGTGTCTAGCCTCAAGCATACTGTAGATCATGTAATTTCCTCATGTGTTTCCTGAGTCTTAATTCTTAGTTTATGGTTGTGTCAATGTGGACCTACGGAAATACTCCCAATCGTGACCAAAAGACTTAGTGAAGGAGTTTGTTGTATCTATAGATAAGATGCTTCTATGTTTAAATGTCTTCACAATTAATTTTTTCGGCATTTATTCTTCTCAGTGTTTGTTTGCACTTACATTTCCACCCTTGTGTTTATCATTTGATTGGTAAATTTGAAGCCTGAATCTCAGAAGTATCTTCACGTAAACAAAATCCACAAACCAATTCACTTGTTAGCTCACCATACAGTAATACTATTTAAAAATAAGCTGTTCTTCAGTGTCTAGAAAATTTACTTTTCAGGAAAACATTCTTGTTTCTGGTTTTTGGGTTTTTTTTTTAATGAGTTGATTCATCAGAGTTCATTTTTATACTGAAGACATTAGAACTGGATGTAGAATACTATTACTCATAGTCTTGATTTGCTTTTCTTTATATTCTTTATCATGATCTTCAGTCATTCAGTCTCTATTTCTTCTGTGTTCTGACCTTTTTTCCCCTTCAATCCTTTAAATATTCTCTTTATTACTCCTTTTGTTGAGTTCTAAAGCTCGTCCTTTCTCCATGTTTTGATCATTCCTTCATTATCAAAACCAATAGAAAAATAAGGTCATTCTGAGGCAAGATGATAAATTTTTAAAGTATGGCAAAACACCTGGGAAAAAAATAGAAGAATTGAGTGACTTTTTGCATAGAATAAAACATGTAAATATTAAAAACAATATAAAATCTGTAGAAAATACGAAATATGGGACTTCAACTGAATATGAAGGACATCAAGTTTGAAATTATTATAAAGCAAACCTTTATTTTAAAAAGCAAAACTTTCAAAGTCCTATCAGCGTATTAGATGATGGATGTTGTGCCTATTAATGCAGTAGAGTATGCTTGGTTTAATTTTTTTCCCCTACTGCTAATTTCCCTCAGTACTGTTTTTAAACAGAATGTAAAGTGTTGAAAGTAATGACTACCTCAAATTGTGTATCCAAACAGGGAATATTCATGATCTAGGATAGAACCATAAGGAGCTACTGTTTTATTAGTAACTTTTAAAGAACAGAAATATATAGGTATCAAGACAACCACAGTGAGATTAGATGGATGAATATTTAATGTAAGACAGCAATGTTAGTACTGAAAAATGCTTGTTCTGTGTGATGAAACGTTGAACTGACTTTTGAGATGTACTTTCCTAGACAATTTCCTCCAAGTGAATGTCACAAAGCAATCTGAAAGCAGGCTTAAATTAAAAAGCAGAGCAAAACAACCAAAAGAAAATACAGTATATGCTTGAATACATCCTAAAATAGCAGAGGTGACAGAAACGAAAAAAAACCCCTCTGTTATTGAACCAGTCCCTTTCTGAGTTCTAGGACATTCCTTCCCCTCCAGGCTTGGTCTCAGAGCTGCAATGAAGTCTTTCTAGACTTTTTAGTTACTGGGAAGATTTTAGGTCACATTTAAGGTCTTACTTTTGTCTCTCTTTTCTTCTGGCATCTGATATTTTTCTAGGGACTTATTCTTGGTAGTGTGCCTCTCATTCATTAGGAGAACATATTTTTGTTAATAAATATGATGACTATTCTTCTAAATGTTCTAGAAATTCTTAAATACTATTAGATAGTTCTTTACAAGATTCAAGTATCCTATTTTTCTCTTCATTCTACCTCCTCCTAAATTATTCTTCATTCTATGATTCTGCACAATTGTAAAGTATAACTGCACTACCAAAAAAGTTGTATGTTGCTATAAATAATAAGTATTAGAGGGGGTTTTGACAAGTTTAGAAATCTTAATCTGTCAAGAATTTTATTTATATAGATGTAGAAATTACATCAGAGAGGTTTCTGATATAGTTGCAGAAATAGAAATTTTCTTGTATTATTTCTTTGAAAGACAAACATCTTACTTTTAATCTCCTAAAATAAGACCTGTATTTGTCTAGTTAGTAACTTTTTCTATACTGAGTGTATTAATGTGTAGCTCACAGGATGTTTTCTAAAAACGGATTTGATTATATTCTAGCCCAACAGCTTCTCTGGGGATTTTCAGGTACGGTTATTAATTGAAGATGTACTGGTTTGGATTGAAGCTTGATATTTGTGTGAATTTGGTCATTAGATATTCTCATTACCCCAGCTTTCTTGTAAAAAAACCTTGCCAAATAGAGCCACTAAGATATAGCAACCTAAAATAATTATGAAAAGATTTCTAAATACAGCTGAGGGGAAAATGCATATTGATGAAGAAAACATTGTTATAATGTTACATGGAAATTACCAATATTTTCATTGGGTTATTTATATATTTTTAATAATTTTAGATGCAGGAAGATTTCCAGTATTTTAAGATCACATGTATAGTTTTAAAAACAATATTTTAAACTTCTGTTCTCAAATTAAAAAAAGGGGTTTTAAGATTAGCTTTTAAGTAGATTCTTATTTTCCTGGGCCCCTTCTGCAAGTTTTCCTCACTTTCACAAACCTGATGTGTTTACCTGTTTCCTGTTCAATAGAATTTACCCAATCTATAACACTGTAGGCATGAAGTGAAAGAAAAAAGATTTTTTCTGAAGGATGTCTACAAGTGCTCTTAATCTTTATTTGCACTGTTGCCTTCAAGAAAATGGCAATGTTATCTAGATGCACGATGAAAGATCTGAAATTCTAATGGATGTCTTGCTTCCACTTCTGTCATTGGTTTTGATGTGTTGGGAGGTAGTGGTATTTTCATATTCTATTGATATTTTACCCCCAGAAGTTCTGTAGTTTTTAAGTATATACTGTCCTAATGATAATTAAGACATGAGTGTAAAGACATATTTCTTTTAGTGAGAACTTTGATAATAAGAATAAAAGCATATAGACTTAATTTCAGCACTTCCTGCACAACTGAGTCTAATTTCTTGTCAGTTTTAGTTGTGAAATCAGCTGAGCCACTTTGCTATATCTAATAAAGAATCTTTCAAATGTATTTGAACACTTTCAATTATAGACAAATAATGGGTTAGATTTTTATTTACCTCTAGGCAAATAAGTAGGATAAAGAATCAACTAAACAAAAAAATATATTTGTAGTTCAATTCTAAATCTCTGGTTGCTATGTATGCCTGAGAACTTTGGTGTTAAACTAACAAATATAATAACATACTGATAATTTTCAATTTGTTTATGTTTCCATACTAATATGGAATGCATTTGCTTTTAATTAACTCCTGAAAGCAAAGGAAGGTGGTATCTGCAGTCCTGTTTAACAAACATTTTTTTTTCCCCCCATAAAAAGACAGAGCACAGACTAGACTTTTTTTTCTTGTTTTCCTTTTTCTTTGCCCCCTGAAGCCATTTGCTAAGAAACTCTGCTCTGTGATTTTCACAGCTTTTCCCTTTTGCTGTAATTTCAGGGAGGCCATGCACTCAGCTGCAGCTCCTGAACCCAGAAAGGTTTGCCCGGCTCATTAAAGAGGTTATGAACAGCGCGTGGCCTGGGAGAGACGTGGTTGTACAGTGGTATCCAGGCTTGGAAGAAAAAAGGCACCCATCAGTTTCCTGGCTGAAGATGGTCTGGAAAAATCTATATATACATTTTTCTGATGACTTGAGTGTGTTTGATGAAATGCCGCTTATCCCCAAGACGCTGCTGGAGGAAAACGAAACACCAGTGGAACTGGTTAGATTTAGGAATCCATCACCTATCATACTGGAAGATGAATCTGAGACTCAGCTCCCAGAATATTTAGCTGATATTATTCAGAAAATTGGTGGAGTTGTACTTAAGAAACTGGATATTTCTATCCAACATCCACTTATAAAAAAATATGTGCATCCACCATTGCCAAGTGCTGTTTTACAAATAATGGAAAAAATGTCCTTACAGAAACTATGCAATCAGGTTGCATCATTCCCATCGACACATAAAGATGCTCTTAGGGCATTCTTAGCGAGTTTAACAGATGCAAATGAAAAAGAGAAGAGAATTATTCAGGAATTGCTAATATTTAAAAAAATTGAAAAATCATCTGATGAAAGTGTCCCGGTTTTTACTGGGCTAAAAGGTAGCAAGGTATTACACCACACTGCCAAAATTCCTCCTGGTATAAGATTTTCTGTTCCAATAATTGACAGCAGTGATGAAGCAACTATTCGCTTAGCTAATCTGCTGAAAATAGAACAGCTGAAGAGCACAGACTGCTTGAAGTTTGTTATAGAAGACATAAGAAGTGATTTTTATTCATATGACGAAACAGCACAGATAATGCAATGGGTTCTTGAAAATCTGACTTTTCTGAAAAATGAGAATGCAGATGTGATAGATTGGCTGACACCACTAAAGTTTATTAAGATTTCACCGGAAAAGATAATGTCAGCAAACGAACTCTTTGATCCTGAGGTAGAACTTCTGCAACATTTGTTTTATGCTGAGGAGGAAAGTTGTTTCCCCCCTGTTATTTTTACTTCCTCAGATATTCTTCATTCACTGAGGCAAATAGGCTTAAAAAATGAAGCTAATCTTGAGGAAAATGATATCTTGAGAGTGGCAAAAAAAATTGAAAGTTTGCATGCTGACTCTAACACCAATCATGATTTGCTGTTAAGAAAAGCTAGAACTCTCTTGACGATTTTGAACAAAAACCATATGCTGCTTCACTCATCCGAAACAAAAGCTGCAATGAGAAAGATAAAATGGATTCCTGCAAGTAAGGAAAGGCCTCCAAATTATCCAGGGTCCTTAGTTTGGAAAGGAGATCATTGTGATCTCTGTTCACCACCAGAAATGTGTGATATATCACATGCAATTTTAGTTGGTTCCTCAGTTCCTCTTGTGGAAAATGTACTGTTGGATATTGGAAAAGCACTTGGCATCCCCACCAAGCCCAGCATAAAAGCAGTCTTGAAACATTTCAAGGTGGTAGTTGATTGGCATAGTTCTAAAACCTTCAGTGATGAGGACTACTATCAGTTTCAGCATATCTTACTTGAGATTTATGGATTCATGCATGATCATCTAGAAGAAGGCAAAGAAGCTTTTAAAGCCCTGAAATTTCCCTGGGTTTGGACAGGTAAAACATTTTGTTCCCTCACACAAGCAGTAATAAAGTCAGTTCCTGATCTTGATCTTCAGCCTTATCTACATTATGTGCCAAAAACTATGGCAAAGTTTCACCAGTTGTTTAAATGCTGTGGTTCAATTGAGGAGTTAACACCAGACCATGTTTCTATGGTCATTCAGAAAATATATCTGAAGAGTGAGCAGTCTCTCTCAGAGCAAGAGAGTAAGCAAAGCCTTCACATTATGTTGAGCATCATAAGATGGCTGTACAGCAATCAGATCCCCGCGAGTCTGCATACGCCCATGCCACTGTACAGTGGCAAACTTCCTTATAAACTTGCAATGAAGCCAATTCATGAGTGCTGTTACTGTGACATCAAAGTTGATGATTTAAATGATTTGCTTGAGGATTCTGTTGAACCCATAATTTTGGTGCATGAAGACATACCCATGAAAACTGCTGAGTGGTTAAATGTCCCATGCCTTAGCACCAGACTGATTAATCCAGAAAATATGGGATTTGAGCAATCTGGGCAAAGAGAGCCTCTGACTGTGAGAATTAAAAACATATTGGAAGAATACCCTTCAATTTCAGATATCTTTAAGGAGCTTCTTCAAAATGCTGATGATGCTAATGCAACGGAATGTAATTTCCTGATTGACATGAGAAGAAATATGGATATAAGAGAGAACCTTCTGGATCCAGGAATGGCAGCATGTCATGGTCCGGCTTTGTGGTCATTCAATAATTCTGAGTTTTCTGATTCTGATTTCCTAAATATAACTCGATTAGGGGAGTCTCTAAAAAGGAGTGAAGTTGACAAAGTAGGAAAATTTGGACTGGGATTCAATTCTGTTTATCATATCACTGATGTTCCTATTATTTTGAGCCGGGAGTTCATGATTATGTTTGATCCAAATGTCAACCATATAAGTAAGCATATCAGAGATAAATCCAACCCTGGCATCAAAATCAACTGGAGTAAACAACAGAAGAGACTGCGAAAATTTCCAAATCAATTTAAGCCATTTATAGGAGTTTTTGGTTGCCAGCTACCACTTACAGTAGAATCTCCCTACAGCTACAAAGGAACACTTTTCAGGCTGTCTTTTAGGACTCAGCAGGAAGCTAAAGTGAGTGAAGTCAGCAGTGCATCTTACAATACAGCGGACATTTACTCTCTTGTGGATGAATTTAGCATTTGCGGTCACAGACTGATAATATTTGCTCAGAGTGTAAATTCAATGGTTTTGAAATACTTGAAAATTGAAGCAGATGATCCCGGCGTGGCACAAGATGTTGTCACTATCAGAAAAAATCAGTGTTCTTCCAAAGCCTTGACTGCACCAAATGTAAGTGTTTTAAAGGAAGCAGCTAAACTCATGAAGGTCTGCAGCAGCAGTACTAAAAAGCTTCCCACTGAAACACCAAAGTCATCATGTATCCTACAGATAGTAGTAGAAGAATTTCACCATGTGTTTAGGCGGATTGCTGATTTACAGTCTCCACTTTTCAGAGGTACTGAAGATGATCCAGCTGCTTTCTTTGAAATGGCTAAATCAGGACAGATGAAAAGATCAGGTGATGAATTGCCACAGAAAACAGTAGATTCAACAACGTGGCTGATATGTTCTTGCATGGATGTTGGAGATGCTTTGAAATTTTCTTTGCACGAAAGTGGAAGAAGACTAGGCCTAGTTCCCTGTGGTGGTGTAGGAGTGTTGCTGTCTGAAACCCAGGATCAAAAATGGATTGTGAAACCTAATTGCAACAACATAGGTGAAGTATTTTGCTATTTACCTCTGCGAATAAAAACAGGCTTACCTCTTCACATAAATGGCTGCTTTGCAGTTACTTCAAATCGGAAAGAGATCTGGAAAACAGACACAAAAGGAAGATGGAATACAGTATTCATGAGGCATGTTATTGTGAAAGCCTACATAGAAGCCCTTTGTGTTTTACGTGACATGGCAATCAATGGTGAGCTAGTTGACTACAGTTACTCTGCAGTGTGGCCAGATCCTAATTCAGTTCATGATGATTTTTCTGTTATTTGTCAAGGGTTTTATGAGGACATAGCTCATATGAAAAGCAAAGAAGGGATCAAAGTGTTTTCTGATGGCTCGTCCTGGGTTTCCATGAAGAATGTAAGGTTTTTAGATGACTCCATACTGAAACGGCCAGATGTTGGGCCGTCAGCCTTCAAAATCTTTCTGAAGTACCTTAAAAAAACTGGATCCAAAAATCTGTGTGCTGTAGATCTCCCATCCTGGGTAAAGACAGGATTTGAAGAAGCAGGATGCAAATACATACTATTGGAGAACACGTTCTCTGAGAAACAGTTCTTTTCTGAGGTATTTTTCCCTAATGTTCAGGAGATTGATGCAGAGCTGCGTGATCCTTTGATGCGTTACGTTCTCAATGAAAAAGTTGAGGAGTTCTCAGGAATTCTTCGTGCTACTCCATGTATTCCCTGTTCATTGGATGGACATTCATTAGTTACACCATCAAGACTGATCCATCCTGAAGGAAGAGTTGCAAAGTTGTATGATGCTGAGGACGGAAGATTCCCTTATGGTACCACTCAGGATTATCTTAACCCTGTTATTTTGGTTAAACTTGTTCAGCTGGGAATGGCTAAAGATGATATTTTATGGGAAGATCTGATAGAACGTGCAGAGTCAGTAGCTGAAATTAACAAGACTGATCATGCTGCAGCTTGTCTCAGGAGCAGTATTATATTGAGTCTTATTGATGAAAAACTAAAATCTAGAGATCCTAGAGCTAAAGAATTTGCTGCAAAATGTCAAAACATTCCTTTCCTTCCTTTCCTTAGCAAACCAGCAGGCTTCTCACTGCACTGGAAAGGCAGTGATTTTCAGCCTGAAGCGATGTTTTCAGCAAATGATCTTTACACTGCTGATCATCAAGATATAGTTTGCCTCACACAACCAATTCTTAATGAAAATTCCCACTCTTTTAAAGGTTGTGGTACTTTGTCATTAGCTGTCAAAGAATTTTTGGGTTTACTGAAGAAACCAGCTGTTAATTTAGTAATAAATCAGTTAGAAGAAGTTGCAAAGTCATTTGATGGAATCACATTGTATCAAGAAAATATCACTAATGCTTGTTACAAATACCTGCATGAAGCAATGTTAGAGAGTGAATCAACAAAAGCCATGATAATTGAACAGCTAACAAACAGTAGTTTTATTTTGGTTGAGAATGTGTATGCTGATCCATCAAAAGTGTCTTTTCATTTGAATTTTGAAGCAGCACCCTATCTCTATCAGTTGCCTAACAAATACAAAAATAGTTTCCGTGAGCTGTTTGAAAGTGTGGGTGTAAGACAGGCTTTCACAGTTGAAGACTTTGCTGTAGTTCTGGAATTAATAAATCAGGAAAGAGGGACCAAACAACTAACAGAAGACAACTTTCAGCTCTGCAGGAGAATAATTAGTGAAGGAATATGGGGCCTCATTAGAGAGAAGAAGCAGGAATTTTGTGAGAAAAAGTATGGTGAGATTTTATTGCCAGATACTCATCTTGCCCTTCTGCCTGCAAAATCTTTGTGTTACAATGACTGTCCATGGATTAAAGTCAAAGACACAACTGTTAAATACTGTCATGGCGATATTCCAAGAGAAGTTGCAGTGAAGCTTGGAGCAATACCAAAACGCCATAAAGCTTTAGAAAGATACGCATCAAATATCTGTTTTACTACCCTTGGAACAGAATTTGGCCAGAAAGAAAAATTGACTAGTAGAATTAAAAGCATTCTGAATGCTTACCCTTCAGAAAAAGAAATGCTGAAAGAGCTCCTTCAGAATGCAGATGATGCAAAAGCTACGGAGATCTGTTTTGTGTTTGATCCTAGACAGCATCCAGCCGATAGAATATTTGATGAGAAATGGGCACCACTTCAAGGACCAGCACTGTGTGTTTACAACAATCAGCCTTTTACAGAAGACGATATTCGGGGAATCCAGAACCTTGGAAAAGGTACAAAAGTAGGAAATCCCTGTAAAACTGGACAATATGGTATAGGTTTCAATTCTGTTTATCACATTACTGATTGCCCTTCTTTCCTGTCTGGCAATGATATACTTTGCATTTTTGATCCTCATGCAAGATACGCACCAGGTTCAACATCAACAAGTCCTGGCCGCATGTTTAGAGATTTAGATGCAGATTTCAGAACACAGTTCTCAGATGTACTGGACCTCTACTTAGGAGATCACTTTAAACTGGACAATTGTACCATGTTTAGGTTTCCTCTTCGAAATGGAGAAATGGCAAAAGTATCAGAAATTTCGTCAGTTCCATGCTCAGACAGAATGGTCCAAAATCTTTTGGATAAGCTGCGCACAGATGGAGCAGAACTCCTAATGTTTTTGAACCATATGGAAAAAATTTCTATTTGTGAGATAGAAAAAACAACAGGAGCACTGAATGTCCTGTATTCCGTACAAGGCAAAATCACTGATGGAGACAGACTGAAACGAAAGCAATTCCATGCATCTGTGATTGACAGTGTAACTAAAAAGAAGCAGCTAAGTGAAATACCTGTACAGCAGATTACTTACTCAATGGATACTGAAGACTCTGAAGGAAATCTCACAACTTGGTTAATTTGTAACAGGTCAGGCTTTTCTGCCATGGAAAAGGTATCCAAAAGTGTGGTTTCAGCCCACAAGAATGAGGACATAACTCTTTTCCCTCGTGGTGGAGTAGCAGCTTGCATTACTCATAATTACAAAAAACCCCACAGAGCATTCTGTTTCTTACCCTTATCATTAGAAACTGGGTTGCCTTTCCATGTGAATGGACACTTTGCTCTGGACTCTGCAAGAAGAAATCTGTGGCGTGATGACAATGGTGTTGGAGTAAGAAGTGACTGGAATAGTAGTCTAATGACAGCGCTGATAGCACCGGCCTATGTTGAACTGCTGATTCAGCTGAAGAAGAGGTATTTTCCAGGCACTGACCCTACGGTATCAGTGCTGCAAAACACACCTATTCATGCTGTGAAAGACACTTTAAAAAAGTTCTTATCCTTTTTTCCAGTTAATAGACTTGATATTCAGCCAGATTGGTATTGCTTAGTGAAAGCAGTTTACAGTTGCATTTATGAAGATTTGAAGCGTCTTTTACCTGTTATGAGAGCTCCAAATGTTGATGGTTCTGATTTGCATTCTGCTGTTATCATCACATGGGTTAACATGTCTACTGTGAACAAGGGCAGACCATTCTTTGACAATTTGCTACAAGATGAATTGCAGCACCTCAAAAATACAGAATACAACATCACAACACGAAAGACAGTGGCCGAAAATGTTTACAGACTAAAGCATTTACTCTTGGAAATTGGATTTAATTTGGTATATAACTGTGATGAGACTGCAAATCTCTACCACTGTTTGGTAGATGCAGATATTCCTGTCACCTATGTGACACCCGCTGATGTCCGATTGTTTTTGATGACATTTTCTTTTCCAGACTCTAATTGCCACATTGGAAAGTTACCCTGTCGTCTTCAGCAGACAAATTTGAAACTCTTCCATAGCCTCAAACTCCTGGTTGACTACTGTTTCAAAGATGCAGAAGAAAATGAAATCCAAATTGAAGGTTTGCCACTCCTTATTACTCTTGACAACGTTTTGCAAGTTTTTGATTCAAAGCGACCGAAGTTCTTGACAACATACCATGAACTGATTCCGTCTCGGAAGGATCTCTTTATGAACACACTGTATTTGAGATACAACAATATTCTGCTCAGCAGTGAAGTAGCAAAAGTCTTTGATATCAGAAGTTTTGCTGAATTGTTATCATCTGTGCTGCCTAGAGAATATAAAACTAGAAATTGTGTGAAATGGAAGGAAAACTTTGCAAGTGAATCTTGGCTTAAAAGTGCCTGGCATTTTATCAGTGAGTCTCTAAATATTAAAGAAGAGCAAGAAGATATGCAAGCAAAATTTGATGGTGTTATTGAAACTTTGAAGGACTGGACTTTGCTTCCAGGTGTAAAGTTTACTGTCTCAGCCAATCATCTTGTTGTGCCAGAGTGTGATGTTTTGCTGCCACTCAGCATTATGCATATAGCTGTCTTTCCAAATGCTCAGAGTGATAAAGTCTTCCATGCTTTAATGAAAACAGGCTGTATTCAGCTGGCATTGAACAAAATCTGTTCCAAAGACAGTGCTTTAGTGCCTTTGTTGTCAGGACGTACAGCAAACATAGATAATCCCTCAAGCATTCTGAAAGCCATACAATATATGGTACAGACATCAACTTTTAAGACTGAAAAGTTAGCAGAAAGTGACTTTGAGGCTCTCCTAATGTACTTCAATTGCAACTTATGTCATTTGACATCTCAGGATGACATTAAAATTTTAAAGTCTCTTCCATGTTACAAATCAATCAGTGGCCGATACATCAGCATTGCAAAATATGGGACATGTTACGTCCTCACAAAAAGCATCCCATCAGTAGAAGTAGACAGATGGACACAGTCGACTTCATCGGCTTTTCTTGAGGAGAAGGTTCATTTGAAAGATTTGTATACTATGCTTGGTTGTGTCTCTGTAGATGATCTTGAAGTGTACTTGAAACATCTTTTGCCAAAAATTGAAAGTCTGTCTTATGATGCAAAATTAGAACATTTGATCTACTTAAAGAATAGGCTAACTAGCATTGAAGAAACTTCAGAAATGAAAGAACAGCTGTTTGAAAAGCTTGAAAGCATTTTGATCATTCATGATGCAAGCAATAGGCTAAAACCTGCAAAGTACTTTTATGACAGGACTGTAAAAGTCTTTGAAGTTATGCTTCCTGAAAAATTCTTTATACCTCAAGATTTTTTTAAGAAGCTAGAGCAACTTACAAAACCAAAAAATCAAGCTGTGTTCCTTCCATCATGGGTAACTTTTCTACGACATATCGGATTGAAATTCATCATTTCACAGCAGCAGTTACTGCAGTTTGCTAAGGAGATCAGCATGAGAGCAAATACAGAAAACTGGTCTAAAGAAACACTACAGAATACTGTCGATGTTCTCCTCCATCATATATTTCAAGAAAGAACTGACCTTTTTTCAGGAAATTTTCTGAAAGAATTGTCTTTAATTCCTTTTCTGTGCCCTGAACGAGCTCCAGCAGAATTCGTGAGATTTCATCCTCAGTATCAAGAAGTTAATGGGACACTTCCTCTTATACGATTCAATGGGGCACAGGTGAATCCTAAATTCAAGCAGACCGATGTGTTACAGTTGCTTTGGACATCGTGTCCCATTCTTCCTGAGAAAGCAACACCTTTAAGCATCAAAGAGCAAGAGGGGAGTAGTCTTGGTGCACAAGAACAGCTTGAGCAAGTTTTAACCATGCTGAATGTTAATTTGGACCCTCCTCTGGACAAAGTTATCAATAACTGCAGGAACATATGCAATATAACAACTTTGGATGAGGACATGGTGAAAACTAGGGCCAAGGTCTTAAGAAGCATTTATGAGTTTCTTAGTACAGAGAAGAGGGAATTCCGCTTTCAGCTTCGAGGAGTTTCTTTTGTAATGGTGGAAGAAGGTTGGAAGCTCCTAAAGCCTGAAGAAGTGGTAATAAACCTTGAGTATGAATCTGATTTTAAACCTTATCTTTACAAACTTCCTTTAGAACTTGGTACTTTCCATCAGTTATTCAAACATTTGGGTACTGAAGACATTATTTCAACGAAGCAGTATGTTGAAGTTCTAGGTCGCATATATAAGAGCTCAGAAGGAAAGCAGTTGGATCCTAATGAAATGCGCACAGTTAAAAGAGTAGTTTCAGGCCTGTTCAAAAGTCTTCAGAATGATTCTGTAAAGGTTAGGAATGACCTTGAGAATATGAGAGATTTTGCCCTTTACCTTCCCAGTCAAGATGGCAGGTTGGTAAAGTCTAGTATCTTAGTTTTTGACGATGCACCCCACTACAAAAGCAGAATCCAAGGTAACATTGGTGTGCAGATGCTTGTTGATCTTAGCCAGTGCTACTTAGGCAAAGACCATGGCTTTCACACTAAATTGATAATGTTATTCCCTCAGAAACTGAGGCCTCGCTTACTTAGCAGTATTCTTGAAGAACAGTTGGATGAGGAGTCTCCCAAAATTTGTCAGTTTGGAGCGTTATGTTCTTTGCAGGGAAGGTTACAGTTACTGTTGTCTTCGGAGCAATTCATCACAGGACTCATTAGGATTATGAAGCATGAAAATGACAATGCTTTTCTGGCTAATGAAGAAAAAGCAATAAGACTTTGCAAAGCTTTGCGAGAAGGTTTGAAAGTTTCCTGCTTTGAGAAGTTGCAAACAACATTAAGAGTTAAAGGGTTTGCTCCTATTCCCCACAGCAAAAGTGAAACATTCGCTTTCTTGAAGAGATACGGAAATGCAGTAATACTGCTTTACATACAGCATTCTGACAGCAAGGACATAAATTTCCTCTTAGCATTAGCCATGACCTTAAAATCTGCAACTGACAACTTGATTTCTGATACCTCATATTTAATTGCCATGCTGGGTTGTAACGATATTTATCGGATCAGTGAGAAGCTTGACAGTTTGGGAGTGAAGTATGACTCTTCTGAGCCATCAAAACTTGAACTACCAACACCTGGCACTCCTATACCAGCTGAAATTCACTATACACTTCTTATGGATCCAATGAATGTATTTTATCCTGGTGAATATGTTGGTTACCTTGTTGATTCTGAAGGTGGTGATATATATGGATCATATCAGCCTACTTACACCTATGCAATCATTGTGCAAGAAGTAGAAAGAGAAGATGATGAAAGCCCCAGTTTTCTAGGGAAGATTTACCAGATTGATATTGGGTATAGTGAATATAAAATAGTGAGCTCCCTTGACTTGTACAAATTTTCCAGACCAGAGGAAAGTTCTCAAGGCAGGGATAGCACACCTTCTACCCCAACAAGTCCTACAGAATTTCCAGCACATGGACCGAGGGCAATTCCACCTATCTTCACTGGTAGAGAGAGCCACAAAACAATGTCCTCAAAACACCACTCTCCGAAAAAGATAAAGTCAAACTCATTGCCAGAAATATTAAGAGAAGTGACATCTGTGATTGAACAGGCTTGGAAGCTTCCAGAATCTGAAAGAAAAAAGATTATTAGGAGGCTATATCTTAAATGGCATCCAGATAAAAATGCAGAGAATCTTGATATAGCTAATGAGGTTTTCAAACATTTACAGAATGAGATTAACAGGATGGAAAAACAGGCCTTTATGGATCAAAATATGGACAGAGCCTCAAGAAGGCCTTTTTCATCCTCTGCTTCTCGATTTCAGTCAGATAAATTTTCATTTCAGAGATTTTACACTTCATGGAATCAGGAAGCAACAAGCCACAAATCTGAAAGGCAACAGTATAAAGAAAAGTGTCCCTCTTCCACAGGGCCGTCATACTCCCAACGCTTTTTCGTCCCACCTACGTTCAGGTCCGTTGGCAATCCTGTGGAGGCACGTCGATGGCTTAGGCAGGCCCGAGCCAACTTTTCAGCTGCACGAAATGACCTTCATAAAAATGCCAATGAATGGGTGTGCTTTAAATGCTACCTTTCTACTAAACTAGCCTTGATTGCAGCTGACTACGCTGTGAAGGGCAAGTCAGACAAAGACGTAAAACCAGCAGCCCTTGCACAAAAAATAGAGGAGTACAGTCAGCAACTTGAAGGACTTTCAAATGACGTTCAGACATTGGAGGCTTATGGAGTAGATAGCTTAAAAACTAGGTATCCTGACTTACTTCCTTTTCCACAGATTCCCAATGATAGGTTTACTTCAGAAGTTGCTATGAGAGTGATGGAATGTACTGCTTGTATCATAATAAAACTTGAAAACTTCATACAACAAAAAGTATAAATGATTTGAAGAGGTTAGGGGACTGTTTTGTCAAGAGTTTAGGTGTTTCATGTGACAGGATACAAATGCAATTGTGCAGATGATGGAACATCCAAGAGGTTACATGGTGCCAAGCAGTTTAGAAGTGTAGTGCACAAAGGTGGATGGTAGCGAGGTACTTAGAACTGAAATTTACTTAAATGGGACCTTTTTCTTAACTGAGCCTGCTGTTAAGCAAACTGTAAAACCTGAATATTTTTTAGAATTTGCAAGGAAATTGAGCTGCAAAAATTAGATGTGTGCACAACATTGTGATTAATTGGCGTATTATTGAACTGCACTTTGTATAACCAAAGCTTAGCTTTCTGTTAGATGAAGCCTGTAATTATAACTCCTTATTAGATTTATTTCAATTAATGTAATGTTTCTGAAAGGGTAATGTCAGTTTTCAATGTACTAATCCTAAGACTGGACATACAATGAAATGGGAGATGGGGTGGAAGTTTAACTTTGGAGGTATTGCTCCAAAGCATATCTGTATTCTTTTGTGTTCTGTGGACATTCATGTCACTCATAGTAATACTCCTATCAGCTGGATCTGATTATAAATTTGCTGCAGCATCACATTGTAAACATTTAAAGGATAGTTTAGTACCTGTAAACTGGTGCAGTTATTTTAATGCTGAATAATGATACTTGATTTAACATGCCATGTCATGTCATGCATTGATTGCATTTACTTTATTATAGAAGAATGAAATATTTAATTTACTTTTTTTTTAGAGCCTCTCATCTTTTGTTTAATGAAAAATGCTTGTGGATGATATAAAATCTGTGAACATTATTATATGGTGTTTTATGATTTCTTTTTGAACACCAAAACTGTTTTCAGATGTCTAAATGCTTGAGTTTCTTTTTTTCCCCATGCGTGTGTGCCTTTGTGTATGTACATATATATATATTTTTCCACAAACATTGGTAGTAGTACAATCCAGTAACTCATTTTTGGTGTACACAGAGCACTGGTTTTTGTTACATGTTTAAAGGTGCTGAAATGTAACGCTGGTTTTATTTTGTTATTCACTACAGCCCTTGAGAAATCTGATTATTAGTTCACACTCTTTCTTTTATAGTTTGTAATACTTTTGGTAATGTCATGCAGTATGTTCAATGTTAGCTTTTTGTAAAAAAAAATGTAAAAAAAAAAAAAGGAAGGATAATGCTAAATGAAAGGATTTTTCTAAGCTGGATCAGCCACATTAAACCTAAATGTTAAACGTTTTCTGGTGGTATGCTGTTACAATTGTCTACTTGACAGCACAGTGAAACTGCAATTTAACTTACAGAATACAAAGGAAAATAAACCAACAGCAAGCTTGCACAGCTGTGATAGTGTTGTAATACAAAAATAAAAAATCACAGTGAGGTCTGCTTCAGTTTTGAGTAAATTATAAAGGCCTTGTTCTCAAAGAAATGTGATGTTTGAAAAATGATACTGCTTCTGATTGTGGAGCCCTATTATTATTTCTGCTATTAAATTAAGTGCCATAAATGTAGTAAAGAAAAATGCAAACATATATTTCAGTCCGATGTGTTTTGGTTTTATTATGTAGGCTAACTTTACCTATTATTTGAAGCTTTTATATAGGTAAATTCACAATCTTTTTTTGATTAATTCTAAAAAATTGTACAAATATTAAAATACTATTGAAAAAGAAACATGCTTTTTTCTTGCAATGACAAATGTTTGCAGTTTTCTCAAAGAAATTGTACATTTTGCTGATTTTTTGCAATAAATAGCATGTAAGTAAAACACAAATCCCAGTGTGCCATGAAATAAATCAGTTTAGTTAATTCCCTATGTTTTTAAAATAGATTCCTTTGTGGTTCTTGCTTTGTGCATTAAGTCAGATGGATAGTATTCAGGGTAAGCAAAATACTTGAAAAGGAAACAGTTCTCATGCTTTTCATTTTAAATGGAGCTAAAACATGAGGTATCACGGCAGCATGCAAACGTGTAACAGGAGCACCACGAACACTTTCCTGTTTTTACGTGAGCTCTTGAGAAAGAAAATCTTCTAAGTAACTGTGTTTTATAAGCAACCTGTGTTCCCTTGCCAGTATTATTATTATGAACTGTTAAAATGGCTGTGCAGAACCACTGAACTATTCTGTTATAATTACTTTGTTTATTTTGTATGTATTGTTGAGCGCTGACACTGTGAGAAAGAAAATGGTCCCAGTTCTTAGGAAGCTAATGGCCTGAAGCAATTTTAAATACTGAACCAAGCTGAGAAAGAAAACTTGAATGCACAGAAAAACTAATTTATTCTGTTACTCCTGAACTGAAACTAACAATAAAATTTACACATGGCAGACGGACAGGCAAGAGTGGTCTCTCAGTTGGAAGTCTCTTAGTTTCTTATTGGCTTAACTCACTGTAACAGCTAGCCTAAATAAAGAGGCTTTGTGAGACCAGGAAAGACCTGATAGAACAGGATTTTGTAAGTGCCATTTAATTCCTGATTAAAAATAAAAATAAATGAAATGCTTAATTGATTCTTCCTTTCGGCTCAGCTGGGAGACTTGGCAATGTGCCTAAGTCAGGTATGGAAGCTTAGAACAGTTAGGATGTGATGGTTCTGTAATAAAGGTCTGTAGAAGTAAATGTTAGCATGTAGGTTCCAGAAAAATACATTTAACAGGCAATTCTGCACATTAAATGAGTTCTCAATTGAAAAAATGTCTTTTCATTCAGGTCTTTCTCCTACCTTCCAAGGTAGCAGGAGTTCATGTAGGAAAAAGCAGCTTCAGTAGTCTTGTCTCCCAAGATTACAGTTGAGGAGTTTAACAAGAAGTCAGTGGTATAGGAAGCTGATTTAACTATACGTTGGGCATCTTAAATCTAGGGAACTGCAGTCGGAATAAGCCTCAATAGGCTTGTTACTATCTTCTTGTGCTTTAAAAGCTTTCCTTTCAAACAATGGCATACATAGCTATTCTAAAAAGCACGGGACACTTGCCTCAGCAATTAGTGACAAGAAAAAGGTTTGAGGGTTTTTTTGTTCTTTTTTTGTTAAGGAAATGGATTTTTGTGTAGTTGACTACCAGAGGAAAAATAAATGGTTTATTGTGTAAAAAATGCAGTTTTGCAAGATTTGTACTCAGATCATTATCAGTAAAGTTGTTATAATGATTTGTGAAACAGGATTTAAAACTTGGTGTAAGGATTGCATTCACTTGGTACTGGTATACTTGGATTGCTTTAAATAAAGCTGTAATTAAATCTATTGTAATTTCTCCAGTTAAAGTAGAGGAGGGTAGTGCCACCTTTGAGATTTTCTGTTGCTGTATCTAAACTCTTTGAGAAAGGCTGGATTGGTCTTGGGGAACAAAGGCAGAACTAATAGTTCAAAAATAATTAAACTTGGCAGCCAAAGTAAATGTTTTCATTTGAAGAAGACACACATTTTTGTCACATGAAGGGATTTGTCAATGAATTTTTAATCAAAACTGTTTATCTTTTCTTTGGATTGTTTTCTGGATGATTAATTCAGTAGCACTGGCATAATTTCTTTGTTTCCTTTCACCTACTACTGATTAAGACAACGGAATTCTAGATGTCCAGTGAAACTAATTGTAAAGCATTTTCTAAATTCTGCAAGGTACATTTTTCGTTGGGACCAAGACTTTTGTTTGTATTTTTAAATAACATACATTTCACATTCTTAGTCTTGGAAAAATAATTTTGTTTTAAAAATGAAAACATTCATTTAAGCTGTGTTTCATTTGGATACAGAAGGAGAAACAGACTTTTCAAAATGTATAAAGTTTATTCAAGAACTCAGTTCCCAATTCTTGCAATTTCCTTTTGTGTAAAGCTATATAAAGACAGACAAATGTAAATACTAAAGGACTGTGATATGGAAACAAAAAGGCTCATGTTTGGGCAATCACCAGTGAAGTTTTACTATCATTTTTCCACTGTGTAACAATTGCAACCAATTACAAGAACTGCTGTAAATAATTCTTTTTGAGGGAGTAAATATGCAAACAAATCAGTTCACTATGCTGGTAGTGATTTTTTTCCTCTTCTCCATTTGGATAATACTTTTGGAAATAAACTAGAGAACTGCATACTCTCACTTCCCTGTGCCATAATTTTCTGTTAATCTGTAACTATTTACTGAAGTTTGATTCAAGTAGAAACAGTAATTTTGAAGTATTAGAGAGGTACAGACATCCACATGAAGATATCAGAAATGATAATTTAGTGATGTATGAGCTATATTGAGATTAACAGCAATTCAGATTGTAGCATCAGCTGATTACTCTGGTAATTTTAGCATAAATTTTGTTTCTCTACTAACCACACCAAAAAGAAAAAAAACATTCAGTGACAAGATGTTGCCATTCATGCTTTAAAAAATGTGCACAACTTCTATACTGCAACAATACTTCTGATGTCAATGTTGTAGCATAATGAAAAGAAGACTGAAATTTAAGCAATGAAAAGGGTCAGGTTGGTGATTTGGGTGACGGCAGTGCTGAGGGTACAGCAGATGTCTTTAGTTTTCGGTACTACTCAGAATCCACCTGTGAACTGAAGCACATCCAGAAGGTTTATCTCCACAAGAAAGGTGGTAGTTATTGCAGTATCTAAGTGAGGTGCCATAATGCTTAGTAGCGTTACCAGCCAGGGGACTGCACCCTGACTTTCCTAGCTCTTCAGGGGTCAGGTGATTCTGGCCTGGAAAGCTGCAGTTCACTCCCTGGCTCTGAATTAAATGGCAAATCACATTTGAAAATGTGCCTCCAAAACAAAAGCTTAAAATGTATAACTTAAAATGCTGTGCTTCCATTGCCAGCAGAACAAGCAAGATGGTAACTATCTTGCGGTATCTGGCTAATATTTATGGATTAGATTAGGTGAATGATTTGTTTGATACCCCACGGAAGTGGGCATATGTTCCTTGATGTCAGAACAATGGCTGAAATTAAGGACTCAAGTCCCAGTTTTGTTGTTAGTACGACACTTATAAGAGACTGGTGACATGACAGTCCTCCAAGTTGTAGCAGCAGTTTTTAGGTATCTGGTACAGGCAAGGGTATTTGCTGACCTTTATTTTAATATTCATGTCTTCTATCCAATGAATAAGCGAAGGCTGCTCGTGTTTTGGTTTGTAAAATCTTGTGCATGGAGCTGAAACCACCTAAACTGACTTTAAAGGAACACTGAAGACAGGTTTCTGTTACAGTGTGCCTCCGCTGCTGGCTTAGTTGTAGAGACAGATATAGTCAAGAGATACAGTTGTGGAGATAAACATTTCTCTCCTTATGGCCAACAGCCTTGGACTCACTCCTGAAGACAGGAGTGAGTGAGTCTAAGCCCAATAAAAGGGAATTTCAGCTATGGAAGATGTGAGGCTTCCTGCTTCTCCTTTAGGCAGTGTAAAAGCAACTGGAGCACCCTCCAGATAACACTGAAACCTTGCTTCACTCGCTTAAGCTCACCTTTAGTGCTTCCTACTTGCTATATGGAAGCTCTTTGAATTTGCATTAACTGCTGAGGGCTCCACTCTGCTGCTGAAGGGCAATTTCAGTCCTGTACATCAGACTCTTGGAGAAATTGCAAAGGCAGCCCTTGAAGCAGGGACTGCCCTGGGCTTTACCACAATAATAGTGGAAAATGTTAAATGAGGACTCTTTCTCAATTCAGGCTTTTGTGTGTATCTGGGATCTCATCCGAGTGTTGGTTTTCTTCCCTTGTTCACCAGAGCTGAAGTAGCAAGCTTTAAAAAAGTTAGTAATAATTTTGTTCTGATTCTCCTGTTTTAAGGACGATGACTAATTTTTTTCCAAAAAGTTGGATATTCGTGGTTTACTAACACCATGGGTTAAAATCCTTTTGTAAATAGACACCAAGGCACTATGTGATAGCTACTTCCTGGATAATAAGATCATCAAGTATATACAAGACAGCATCAAAGGAATTAAAAACCCATGAGATTTAAACAACAGACTACTAAATACAAATCTTGCTACCCAGAGGTGTGCAAACAATTTATTTGTGTTCAGTGCAACACCGTACAGGGGAACGGGTCTGCAGCTGTGTTTCTCTACAAGGCCAATAAATGGTTTCGTCAGCTCTGGTGAGCATTTATTTTGTATCTAAAGTCCTAATGTAAAAAATAATAAAGAGCAGTTTTACTCTCTCTGTTTGTGATGACAGAATCAGAAATACCAGTCAACAAGTGCAGATGGAAATGAAATATTCCTCTTAATTGAAATCTGTGGGCTGCATGAAAGGATTTTTTTCCCACTGCCCAAGTAGTTCCTTGTGTCAGACAATCTGAAGATACTTTTTTTTTCTTTTTACTACTCCAGCTGGCACAACAGATTGCCTAGTTGAATTAGCATGCCCTAAAATAAGAAAGGATATAAATGAATATGACGGTACAGGCAGTAGAACAAACAATTGCTATTACAAAATATACTAACGTATTTCTCTGTTGTATAGTGAATGGATTTGAGACACAGGGAGGCCTTAATGACTTCTGGAGCTTTTTGCATTAGTTATATTTATATGAATCTCAGTAATAAGCAAATCAGCATATATGTTGCCAAATAAAAATACAAAGCTACTAGCAAATTTACACCTTTTGCACAGAACTTACACAGATATCGCATTTTTCTATCTTGTGTTATTGCAAGAACAAAATTGCATAGACCATTTGCTGGCACTTTCTGAATTCTCCAAATAATGCTTTGTCTTACAAATAATTCAAGTAGTTCCCTCAAATCAATATCACCCACTAATACAGTAAGTGTTTACATGTAGTGAGAGAAAAAACCCACGGATCTCAAAAGTATGAACAATGACATAATCATCTGACTGAATAATAGTTCAGCAAGGAAACATATTTGTTTTATTTTTTTATGCTCTCTGTAAGGCTGTTTTCCAAGTGTTACTGACAAAACATGTAATTTGATTCAAGTCATTCTTCTGAAGTGGAAATGTCATTTGTGCTCTTCTTCCCCTTACACCCTGTATTCCAGAATCGTAGATGCAGATTTGTTTCCTAAATTGAAGTACTCTGTTTTTAAAATGCTGAAAAATAAGCTTTCAGTAATGCTCTTCAGCAATAATACAAAACGCAGATGCGCAAGGGGGTGTGTGGCCTTTTCGGGTGCCTCACTGGCAGACCCGGCTGTATTCTTGGCAAGTGGAGCCCACGCCGGCCACTGACAAGTAGAGCTTTCCATCTGGACACACGCAGATTTCATAGAGCCCCTGAGAAATCCCAGATCCACCCCTTGCACCCTCAGGCAACTTGGGCAGTCGCACAGTTTCAGCATCGAGCAAAAGCTGTGTGGGAAAAAGCAGGACAAATGGGCTTGTTAGAGATGATAAAGCAGTAACATGCCATGAGACAAGTTGAATTTGGCTAGGCAGAGGCTCAAGAATGGCCTTCTATCCAGGACTTGTAATATACAAAGTTTCTTTGCGCCCTAGGCTCTTGGCAGACATAAACAGGATAGGGATAAGCTGGTGCCCACCCTCTTCATTAGCAGAGAACTCCTGAAGTTCAACAAGGCCAAGTGCAATGTCCTGCACCCGTGTTGGGGCAATCCCAAAAATGCATACAAGCAGGGTAATAAATGGATTGAGAGAAGCTCTGAGGAGAAAGATGTGGGGGTATTGATGGATAAAAAATTATGTATGAGCCAGCAATGTGCGCTCGCAGCCCAAAAAATCAATCACACCCTGGGCTGCAACAGGAGCAGCGTGGGCAGCAGGGCGAGGGAGGGGATTCTGCCCCTCTGCATCCAGCTCTGAGGCCGCCAACACAAGAAAGACATGGACCTGCTGAAGTGAGTCCAGAGGAAGGCCATGAAGATGTTTAGAGGGATGGAGCAACTCTCCCATGAGGAAAGGCTGAGAGAATTGGAATTGTTCAGCATGGAGAAGAGAGGGCTCTGGGGAGACCTCACTGCAGCCTTCTAGCATTTAAAGGGGGCCTACAAGAAAGCTGGGGAGGGACTCCTTATCAGGGATACTGGTTTTAAACTGAAAAAAGATAGATTTAGATTAAATATATACAAAAATAAAATTCTTCTAGTAGTGAGGCACAGAACAGGTTGCCCAGTGAAGCTGTGGATGCCCCATCCCTGGAAGTGTTCAAGGCCAGGTTGTATTGAGCTCTGAGTAGCCTGGTCTAGTTGAAGGTGTCCCTGTCCATGGCAGGGAATTTGGACCTGGATGATCTTTAAGGTCCCTTCCAGCACAACTCACTCTAGGATATGAGATAGTGACAGGGTCCCTGCCCATGCACAGAACAGCAGGACAAAGCGCTGCTGCTGGGCCCTGGTCTGTCCTGGCCTGAGTGCTGAGGCCTCACCGCTGAGCCAGCTGTTAAGGATGGGCATGGGTTGGTCTGCAGTTCCTCTGCAGAAGAACTGGCACAGTACAGCCTTGCAGAGGGGATAAATAGGCTGCTGCATGTTGCCTGCTGCTAATGATGTCTGCAGAGCTTCACTCCTTAATTTTGCCACCCTGGAGCTGTGTCTGCTGCTGAGCCAAGATTCCCCACTGGGGTGCCTGGGGTCACTGTGCTAGTGGGGAGCTAAGCGCTATCCAAAATTTATTAGAAAGCACCTCTCTAAGCTAATATAACATTATGTCTGTTGGTACTATTTTTACATAAATAGAAGTTGTATTATTGGCACTAATAATTTTAATATCCTGCCACCTAAAACCTGAGGAATTAACAGGACTTGAAAAAAAAGAACTGGAGTATAGTCACAGAGAAGATCAACTGCAGTTACGGAAAAGAAGGGCTTGTACTCACCACACCATCACTGCTGTGTAGTTTGATATCCATCTGGGAAAGAGCTTCAATATTCCCAGCTTGTGCTTTGATATTAATTCCTCGTGGTGCATCCATGCTCAAAGACCGAGTTGGTGATTCCAGCCTAAAGGCAGGAGCAGGAAATCAGACAGTAGCACAATCTCATACATTCCTTTATTTTAGAAAAATAAGTAAACATTGAACAAGCCCTGGCAGGCTCTTGCCTGGAGTCATATAAAAGATGCAGCTTCCCTTTTCTTCAGGTAGACTTGAAAAAGGAGGCAGCTATTTCAAAAACCAACAAAGCATCCCAAACGAAAAATATAGATTAATTCATAATACAAATGCAAGGTATTATTTAATACACAACTACAGATTATTTCAGTATAACAGTAATTTAATCTGTTAAACTGAAACCCAGTTTTACATTATTTAGTTTCAATTTGTTTTCATTTTTGGCATAGTAAGACATTGAAATTAATACAAGTAATACAGCCGGGAAATTCTTTCTATCAACAAGAGTTTTGACACTGCTATTAGTTGGACCAAGATTTCACTCAGGGAGTGTGTGCGTGTGTGTGTGTTGTTTAACTAGATGACAACGGAAACTTAAAAACTGTTAACTTAATTTGAAATAAAAATTATACAATGTAACAAACAGAGAGTTGCAAACCCTGCAGTGCCACAAGATGGCAGGAAGGTACTGTATTATCTGAGTAATCACCTCATTGGATCAGCTGTGCAGGATTAATGATTTTTACTTTTCAAAGAGATAAGGCTTTGTTTCTTCAGAATTTTGGTATCATTTCCGTGCTAAGTAACTGGGATAGAAGTACTAATTAAAAAATCATGAAAAGGAAAGAAAAAGCCCAATCTTAGCAATAAGCTAGTGATTATGTTGGTTCTTTTGACCATTACCTAGAACTACTTCATCTGGAGGCACTGCAGGATCAGAATTGATACCTATTAGGTTCTGATCATGAATATTCACTTACCCTTCCTGATGACACCAGCCAACACTAAACAGGTGAATATGAAGGCTAGAGAAAGTGAGACAACTGGTGGTCCCTGTTTGCATCTGTGTTAGCTTTCCTATTCCCTAGACGTATAAAAGAATGTGGAATGTGGGTTGCACCCACATTGCAGAACACATTCTCACATCCCTGTTCCCAAGTCACCATGTTCTCACCCACTGTGTTTTTAGAAATGTAGAGGGTTGTGTGTGTGTGCATGCACTCCCAGAAGATCCTGTGCTGGCTCCACAGGTGCTCCACAGCTGCCAGTCCGGGCGAGTGGAAGCTGTGCCCCAGCAGATCCTTTACTGGGAATGCATTGCGTAGTGAGTCCAGACTCTGACTGCCAATCATTGGCAGGAATTAAATTTTACACACAATCTTGATGCATCTGTCTAATTTAATAATTTATTTCAGTTCTTCCTTTTCTTTTTGTTTTCCTGTTACTTCATTAAAACCAGAACTTAAAAGAAGACAGTTTGTGCTTGTGAGAAACTTCAGTTGTGTCTTCGAATTCTGAAGAAGCTAAATCCAGCTGATAGCTTAAATCCTAAATCCATGATATCTAAGCACAGTCACTGAAACTTCATTTTTTATCCTCAAATCTGAAAATAGCTCAAGCAATATTGGCTTATCATTGCTGGCCAGAGTTAGCAGAAGATTCTATCTTCTCTGATCCTCAAAGGTCCCTTCCAATCCAAATCATTCTACGACTTTATGTTTCTATCATCTGCCTCTCCCTGACACCTCCTGGGTTCATCACCCTCAATTAGCTTAAACTCCAGATTGATAAATAAATAAAATACTAACAGTGGGTAAATGCATCATGGTCCCATATTGAGACCATATCCATAAAATAATTTGATGCCTTATCCCATAAATCTGAGATGGCACAAACTTTTGTCATGATCATGCTGTGTACAAGGGCATGAGTACGAGTCTGTTCTGCATCAGACAACTAATATAGTATTAGTAATTTATTGCGCAGTGTCTGGGATTTAACAACTTTTGTATGAATTTTTGCCTTAGATCTCTAGATTTATACTTCTATGAAATGGAAAATCAGTTCTTCCCTGAGTGATTAATATGGGAGGTCTGCTTCATGGGAATATTTTTCAGTGCACATTTGTACGCATTATATACTGAAAAATTAAACAAAGTTTCTATTTTCAGTCTTTAAAATCTAATATATTTTCTTAAGTTAGTGTCAAGGTACTTGAATATAACTTGTCTTAGTTTGTCTTAACGAAAAGCTTTAAACATTGAAATAGCTCATGTTCTTTTGTAAAGTATTTCACCTATGTAAGCAATGTATACATAGGCATAAATTTTTATTTTTAAGCTCTATTGAATATCACAAGACTGCAGACTGGGACAAATTTCTGAGAGTGTATCAGACCTTTGAAAAGCGATCAAACATGAGAGAAATATTTATTACTTCCTACCAAAATTAGTGCTGGCAAGAAGCCTACAGACTTCGGAAGCACTTAGATTTATGGTATGACATACATATAATTTAAATTACATTGCAGAATTACCTTTGCTATATTAATCACAAACCTAAATTTCTGCTGTTTATGAAGGTCCTATTTCCAGATTAGCTCAGGGTGGATTTGCCTAATTAAGCACTGTTGGGGTCCTGTCCCCCCTGCCGTGGGGTCCTGGGAGAGGGGCCCCGGTGGGGAGACACGGGGTTTCCCTGCCCCTGGTCAGCTTCGTTCCCCATTGGTTGTTTTGTGTTCCCCTGTGCGGGCAAAGGACCCTCGGGTCCCGTGATCGAGCAGTTTCTTGGCAGAGCCCCGGCCATGCGGCTGGAGAAATAAACATCTCTGAAACATCTACCAAGAATCCGTCCATAGATATTTCTTTTCCACGAGCGTTGTTGTCTAATACACGTGTTGAAGTATCCACACTGTAACAAAGCATGTCAATGAAGCTTCCTGGCACTGCAAACTGTTGTGAATCAGTGACGTGAACTATACTGTGTGAGATTCTAGCAAGGCAAGAGTCACTAACATTACTGATGCATTTCTCTGTACAGCATTCAAAGGTTCCGCGTCTGAAGTCCAGCCACCTAGTGTAGAAACAGCCTGAGTTGAACCTTGAGTTTGAATGTCCCTTCTCAGACCCCACACTGATGTGCATCCCTCGGGTGTCCTGGCAAAACAGGAATTCAGTTTGCTTGTAAATGCTGGAGGGTGCTTGGAGAGTAAGAGGGCAGAAATTAATTGTCTTAGAGTTTTTGGTCATTTTATAGTGTTTGAATTTGTGCATTAGAATGATGAGGGAATATTTTGTTACTAGTCGCTTTATCATTTTTTAAAAATTACAGACACATAAATTACATTTAAGAGGATGAAGTGAATGATCTTTACTATCTAGGGGAATTAATCTATGTAATGTGCTGTCCTAAATGTGACATCTGTCACAGCCTCTATCTCACTTGGGAAGATGGATTCTGTACTCGTGAGTAGCTTCTAGGTACTGCGGTAGCTGCCACGGTCAATTAGCAAGGGGTGTGGTGCAAGAGAAATTGATCTGGACACCACAACATTTGATGCCAAGGACCTGACAGCCCATTATATGCATCCTGAGGAGTACTCTGGACTAGCCATTGCCTACTGGATGCCCAGAAAGGTTGGAGCACATTGGGTGCTCTCCAGGAGATCACAGATTTCAGATTAGTTTAACCCAAATGTCACCCTGTCCACGTACCCAAAACAGTTCCACAATGAAAATCAAGATGTGGAGAGCTCAGGCCATTGGGAGATCTCCCTCAAAAGCATGTTTCTAGTTCAACTTCAGACACTCAAGTAGACCTATCCATGGACTGTAAGGCAATGCAAGCCATACCTGGGCCCACCTGCAGAATAGGTATTTTGCCTTGCTCCCCTTCACCCCAATACCTGCAGCCAGGGAAACTGTACCATGTCATCTTATGAAAGGCAGGGAAGGGTGAGGGAATAGGTGAGCCCGGTTAATATTTTACAGCTCTGTCATTTGCTGGATATTAGTTCTCCATAGTCCATTGCAACTAAAGCAATTGATTACAGCAAAGGTAGTATTTTCATTGCTGTCTTCTTACTAGTTGGTAAGACAGTTCCAGGAGTCAACTATACTGTCTTGTCTGGCTGCCAAGGAAATTTGGCGCTGAGGTGTGCTAAATAATTAATGAAGGACTGTGCGAAAAATATTCTGAGGGAACCTCGACAGCATCCAGGGTCTGGATCTGAAACCATCCTGACAACCTAAAGGCTTGGAGATTCCCCTTTTCCTATAAGCATGTTGCTAACTTGTGGAGATGCCAGATCACCAGAAATTGCTCAGTTGGCTGTTAGGGAGGATGTGAGGGCAGCGACAGCCCGCAGCAGTCCTGGTAAAGAAGCAGCTGACACTGCCTGTGCACGCTGCAGGAATACTGATCTCTTTTTTCATCCTGGTCTGGCTGGAGTAAGAAGGATGCCTTACAGATCTTTTAAGTACCACAAGGCACTAGAAAGCTGTTTCTAGCATTGCAGAAAGAGTACCACAAGTTTCCTACTGAAGTTTGGGGTTGCTTGACCCTTAGAGCAGGACAGAGGAACCAGCTTGCTCTTGGGTAATTGTTAATTCTTTCCTTCTGACCCCTTTTGGACTTTTCCAGCTCATGAGTCATCATCTCTCCTGAATTCAATGGGAAGAGAATTCCTCGGTATGACCTTAGATAGAAGTTGCCCATCTGTAGGCATTCTTCCCAGCACCCACCTAAGGAAGGTCAGGTTTACTGTAACTGGACTGAACAGGTCCAGGATAGGCACTACCTCTAATATTGTAGTGCACCCAACAACTGTGGATGCCCCACCCCTGGAAGTGTCCAAGGTCAGGTTGGATAGGGTCCCGAGCAACCTGGTCTAGTGGAAGGTGTACCGGGTCATGATGGGGAGCTGGAACTGGATGACCTTTAAGGACCCTTCCAATCCAAACCATTTTGTGATTCTATAATCAAACATCTTTTTCACATTGTTAAGTAAGGAAGAAACCCTCGCTTACCTTTGGCATGGAAGAAGAAATCCTGCCATGAACACCTGCCACAGAGGTTATCTGACTTTGTAAAGGTTAAAGGGGAACAGAAATTAAATTATGCAGTGACTAGAGGTCATGGAGCAGAGGATGAATAGAAAAGGCAAGAAATGAAGAGGAAAAAAAAAAAACCACATGAGGAAAAAAGGGGAAAAAGGAAAATCTTTAACCTGTCTAGGAACTAATGTTCTGAAAGGCAAAAAAGCAACCTAGAGGATTTTGTGGGCTTAATTGGCCTTGACTCTCTGTAGATGTCTGCTTTGAGGCCTGCTTTGTGAATGCACGTTAACCTTTAAAAGGCAATAGGAGTATATTGACTTTTTGATTAGTCTGGAAGGCAGTCTAATTCCCCAGCCATGCAGCTAGACATTGTAAGAGAGTAAACCATAAGCAGAGCGTGCACTAGTCACACAGGAAAAAGAGGACTGTCAGCAATTTATTTATGGTGCAGTATACGCAATTTCAAACCATATCCCTTCTTTATGAGGAAGCTGGATTCCTGTTGACATGAGCTGAGCAAAACTGGGCTGGAGTTCTAGAGGTGGAGAGTGAGGAGCAGGCGCAGAGAATGCCAACTGCCAATCCTCACCCATATCCACTTATCTCCCAGCAGCTTGCTATTTTGAGGTCAGGCGAGTGGGGAGGACGATCAGGATGTAGCAAGAAGAATATGATCACCCAAAGCTGAGGATCTTGGTGTTCTGCCTTGTGGCTTTTGGTTGCTTGCCAGGAGGTCCAAAGGCAAAGAAGGACAAAACAACAGGACTGAGATCTCAGTCTCAGTACATGCCTCATTTCTATATTTTGTAAAAGTATTTTCTTTGGAATGGCTCCTAAAATTACATCTCCTTGCAAAGAGAAAAAATGAGTTTCACAGCATATTCCAGCAACTGTGTCTATCTTAAGGACATGGAAGTATCAGTATTCAGCAGTAAACTGTGACAGCTCTTATTGAGTGTCAAAGAATAGAAAATACTAATGACTCATTAAATCTTCTTCCCCGATAAGTTTCAGCATCATAATGAAAATATAGCAGTTACTTAGTCAAGCCTTAGCACAAAATTCTGATTTGACGTAACTTCTAGGAATCTTTCAAATGCTGACTGATTTTTCTTTCTAAAATGACCGATTTTGCATCACATATACTGATTTCCTTCATTTAGAGGTGGAATAATCGCTTCCCACCTGGATGATATTGTCTTCCATACTTCCTTCGTTCACTTTGATATTCTAAATCTGAACTTCACTGAGTTAAACTAAATGAAACATAATGAGAAAAATTGGCTGAAAAGCTGCATCCATTTTTCCTTCTCAAGTCCATTAGTTGGTCAACGGCTATAATATATCTCCCAATTTTTGTAGCTTAGTTCAAAAAAATAATTTTCCAAGCATTATTGCCTTTGAGAGTTGCCTGCACTAGGACACATATTCTGTTTCAGTAAGACTAATGTAAATATCCACAGCTCCTTTACACTGAACACTAAGTTAATTTATTATTTATGCCACAATAAAATGTAATACGCAAACCAGTATGTTTTTGATTAATCAAAATTTAACAGTGATTATCTTAAATTTAAAAAAAAGAACATTTATTAATTTTCTACCAAGTAATCTGGCTCTTTCATTGCAGAAAAACTTACAGGAAAATTTAGAGTAGCATGAGATGCAGCTTAATATTAAAACTGTACTTTCAACTTAACTATGACAAAATTATTAAGTCAAATAAAGTTTTTGTGCCAGTAATAAAAAAGATCACCAGCCTCTTGTGAAAATACAGAAAAGTTGTCTGATAACATTTTAAGAAAACCCACAGGATACAACTGAATTCAGATAAACATACTAAGAAAATGTCTGTTTAGAGGCAACTGTATGTACACAGGAACTCCATCAGAGAAAAACTATTTGGCTGGAATATAAGCAGCTGTTCACAAAGCACATCATTTTTCCAGGAATTCTGAAGCTTTTTAAAAAAAATCTTCAGTGACCCTGTGTTGTAACTCAAAGACTATAACATGATACAGCAATTTGTTCTAATTTGACTTTTAAAGTAATTTTTAAAGATTTTTAAAGATTTTTTTCTTGATTCTTCTGCTTACTGCTTAAATGCATTAATGAAAATGTCATTTTGGAAGGTCCATCTTTTGTCTCCAATCACTCGGGGAAGTCTCAAAATGTGCTGTGCTTTGCTGACAGCTTGTAACATCTCTGACCTCTGAAAATAGACAGAAATGTACCTTGTAATGCACTGAAACATCCCAAATACTTTAATAACAGGAGAACTACCCTGAAATAACTACACAATGCTGTAGTAGGCTCTGCTTTTTCTGCTGGTCTTCTTTCTCCAGACAATCAGGTTCATGCACATATACAGTCAGTCCTAATGTGTGAGGCACAAGCAAGTCATTACTTACAGCAGTACAGGACTTCTGTATGGCATGTGTAATACTGCAGCAGGATCCCTTCTTTCATGTTTATTAGACTCCCCTCCCACAGGGCTGTGTTGGTAAGGCCTAGGAGCACTTCATTACTCAACCATTTCAGGGTTGAGTTCTTGTATCTGGAGGGGAAAAAACCTCACTGAACCACTTTCATACTTCCCTTTCTTCCAACTCTTGGGAAGGGGTTTTCATCATACATGGCACAGCTGGGCTTACTGAGCTTGGCTGGAATGAGGGGGAGTCACAGTGAAATGACAAAATTGTGGAATGGAGAAACCAAGAAATCAGATCACAAATACTCACTAGGCTCAAATAAGCACCCTATAGGAAATGCATTTTCTAAAGTTAAACCAATCTCATAGCGACCTTTTAGAATATTGAGCCACTGCAGTAATGGATCATAGACTCTGTGCTTTTTACATTAAGACAATAATTGTATGAAAATGAAATCATAATTAATCAGATCCTATTGTAAGTTGAATTTCCCATAGATAAATGAATCCATTTATCCTTATTTATTCCTATATTTAAATGATTTTATCCATGGATTTATTACAAATCTTATAGCTCAAAGATCTTGGATATGGAGTCAAGTCTGTTACTTGCCCTACTGCTGCATCAGGGTGTCTAACTTTTACGTATTCCAACATTAGAGATGCAGGACCCAGGAAACGAAACTGGATTGTGTTTCTCTAATGATGTCTGTGTTCAGGACTCTATGAAAGAAAAGCACTAACAATATAAGATTTTCATCCTTTGTTGTGTTTCAGGCTGTGGGCAATCTGATGATCCAAGATTAGAAGAAAAGAGAGATTGTGTTATTTTCCTGATACACATTTGAATATTCATAAGCTTTAAGGAATAAGTCAGTTACAGGAAGACATAGGAGATGAGTGTGCAGAGTAGAATAGAAAACCAGAAAAATCCTCAAAACAAGAATTGCAGGAGCCAAGGGAACAACTGTAGAAGATAATAAATATAAATGTAAATACATGGCAGGCAGATGCACAATTATCAAGACTATTATAAAAAAGAAGACTGAATTTGATGCAGAAGATACGAAGAAGGTTTTGAAGGAAGAAGAGATCCAGAAACTTAATAGCAATGAAAACATTTA
Organism: Corvus moneduloides; assembly: GCF_009650955.1. Classification (NCBI taxonomy): domain Eukaryota; kingdom Metazoa; phylum Chordata; class Aves; order Passeriformes; family Corvidae; genus Corvus; species Corvus moneduloides. The sequence goes on along the minus strand of NC_045477.1, from coordinate 46,810,933 downwards.
GACTGTATTTGAAATTCTCCAAGTCTTTAGTGAGTATAACAACAACCATGGATTTTTACCAACTAAGAAAGGATACTTCTTTTAGGTAAATATGATGGTGTCATGACTTTCCTGAAAAGAAAAAGTCATAGCACTGCCAGGGCCTCCAAGCTAATTATTAGCTCGGAAGGACTCATTGCCTCATGTGTGGTATCAAACAAGAGCCAGTAATTAGCAGCATTTTCTAATCCTAGTTGCATGGTTATACAAACTATGATTAGGAATTTAGATGAATTTATGAAATACTGGGTTACAAGTGGAAAAGCTTTATTCTGCAATTTGAACATTTCCCAGCACTTGCTTCCCAGTGCTTTGTTTCTTATGATGAATTTTCATTTCTTCAGACCTTAACCAAACATGGAGCAGTTGGCAAGTGCGCAGTTCCTCTAAAGAAATGCAGTTGATCCCCTGTGCATCCTGCAAATTAATATAAAGAAATAGGTACTGCTAGAGCATAATTAATCTATTTTAGATATCTCTGTAAAATGCCCTCACAGTATCTGTTGCCTTCCACCAAAAGGTGATGAGATGTGGTACAGGTATCTGCACCTAGATGTCCAAATGAATTGAATCAATTCCACCTGAACATCTGCCCAAACAGTTGTAAACCCCTGGGAGCATGCTCCAGGGATATTAGTCTCTGTGCAGGTGGCTTGTGGGAGGATCCCTTTCCGCTTCAGTGAAAATGAACAAATGAACAAATGAATGAATGAATGGTTTTGCTCGCATAGAGAGAAGTATTCTAAACCTGGATGGGCATCTGAGATGCATCTGCTTTTTCTGGGCACACACAGGTCCTCTAGATTTGGACTCAGTTGTATGAATGCAGCCTAAATATGCAAGATCTGAATGGTAACCAGGAGTGTGTGCTGAACCATCAGCTATGAAAAATGAAGAATCACAAAAAATGTTAGGCACACGCAGCTGAAAAGGTTTTTGTATGTTTTCAGTTTTCAGCCCTACTCCATATGCATAGGAAGCACAGTTGATTTTTAAATAAATAAATCTATTGGGTTTTTTAAAGCTCATTTTGTCTTATGCTAAAAATGATCAAGGATAATGATCAAGGGCAGAACCCCAAGGCACTCCATTCCTTTTGGGTGCCATTCTTAAATGTTGGGAGTATCTGCCGCTCTTGAAGATGTCAGCTGGTGTTTCCTTCAGCACATTTTTCTTTCCTTTAATTTAAATACAAAAATTCTTATCAGTTTATTTCTTGAAATAGCCTGTGTTCCACGTTAGTTCTGTATTTATGCTGTAAATCTGAAATGCGTGGCAGCAGATGATTCTAGTAAAGCTCAGTTCTGAGATTCTGGATTCAAGGGAATTGTTCAGCATAAGCACAGCAGGCACTAACACTGCTTATGGCTTAGGGGGGATCTCTGTGCACAAGCACAATTACAAAGCCAGATTTGAATAACAGATGTTTCCAGCTCCCAAGGTTTTGGTTAAAAGATTTTTTTTTAATGCAAGCAACATAAAAGAAGCGTTCAAAGTTCTAGGACAAATGCAGTTATATGTTCTCTTAAAAAGAGAATAAAACAGTTCCCAGTTTTAATGGCACTTTGAAAAGGCTCTAAAAGCAATTTAAAACAACATTTATAACGTATTAAAAAACATAGCAGATATGTGTTGCTGCCTGCTTGGAGCTTCCCCTCCCCCTCCCCAAGCTGAACCCCTTTGTTCCAAGCGTGGGCAAAACCAAATGTAACTCAAACTCTTTAGCAGTGTCTGACTGGCCGCTCACCCCGGGTCTGCCCCCAGTCCTCCCCTTTCCCCTTCTCCAAATAAAAGAGAGGACCAAGGCGGGGCCCGCGCTCTTTTGGCTTTGCAACTCTTTCTGCGAACATCTGTGTGCTTCTGTTTCTTTGAAAGCTTCTAATTGTGGGAAATTAAGCAAGCTAAGAGCTGTATTTCTCCCTCTTTGCTTCTGCTGGTGGTATTGTATTTGCAGCTACCATTTTGCCGCTTTTAGAGCTACTGAAATGCTGGATTGCCCGTGCTGGCCCTCTAGGCTGCCTGAGGCTTTCTAAGGCATTAAATTACTAGCCCAGCTGGTAAAAGCTGTAAGTATACCCCCACAGATATGATTATCACAGAGTACTTATTTGTTTACTAATTCTCCGTCCATTTTAAATATTGAGGTGTTTTTTCCTGTTTGCCCACTGTCACTCAATGCAGAGTTGTTGAAGGAATGAAGACTAAAGATAAGACTGAGATATGATTAAAATAGAAGCTTCTCTCAAGAGTGACAGTTGTGATGAAGAGTGGTAAGAGCTAATTCAAAAGAGGTCTCTGTGATGACCTCAATTTTATGATGTGCTGATTCTCCAGGTAATTAAAAATGACCAAGGCCCCAGTGAATGTGATTAAATCTGGCACATCACAGATGTTTCCAGCATGACTATCTTTTTCAAATTACTTTAATAATATTATAAAATAACATCTTATATGATAAAATTTTAATCTCATATAATAACAGCATTTGCATCACTGTTGTAAAAAATGAGCTAAGCATTTTCCTTATGAGAAATATCATAAAATTCTCTTCCAGGCTGAAATTTGCCATGCTTTTCTTCTATATGTATCTAAGCAAATTTTTATTTAATATGCTGAAGCATAGAAAGATTTCAAGTAAGTGGAGTTCTTCAGTGCACGCTGTTCACAGTGTTCATAGTGTTCACATGTTCTCCACGAAAATAAACACTTAAGTGAAGAGGCTTTGCCAAAAAGCAGGCCATACCCTTTCCTTCTTGTGATTTGTTAGTACAGTGGCTGAATGTGCCACACTGTCATCAGAGTCCTCACAGCTGAAGTACCATAACTGTGCACACAGTCTGAGGGAGAGGGGAAGGAGTGAGTAGTGATGATGTACATGTGCAATGCATCTTGGAAAAGTTACTCTTATCAGGAAATGCTTCCTTTTCTTTTTCCAGTGTTTGCCACACCCACATCCTTATGGTGGGTGTCTCCTGTTTCATGCCTCCTCCCCAATTCTCTTGATACATGTGCAGATAAGTATGCAGGCTAAAGATAATGTAAGGGATGATCAGCTCAACTCAGTATTACAACTTGTATCAGTGACAGCACAATCAGGCTTACAAACAGGGCTCCACGTGCCCATCTGCAAGGTGTCTAAAACTGTGACAATCACTAACGAAGTTTTCACAGTGGCTTGTGCTCTGGTGGAATATGCTGTAGTCACTGATGACAATTTCACTTTAGCAAGCTCACTGAGCAGTCTGACATTGTCAGGCACCCAGTTCAACAGGTGCATTAATCAATACAACTTTGCTCTTTGTGCTACTGACATAAGCAGCCATGGAAAACACTTAAATGACTGTCCCATACAAGAAGCAGAAACAACTTTTGTTGGTTTTAATGCGTTAAGTGACATCTCTGAAAAATTGAGGCTTTAGGAAGAACATCAGCCACATGACTGCAGCAAATGAAAGCCATTTATGAGAGTGCTTGCAAAATTCTTTTCACTTTAGGATTAATATTTACGGGTAAAATCACTGCTTAAAAGACAACCAGATGTGTTGTCATACACAAGACTTTGCTAATAGAGTTTTTTAAAATATTCAAGTCAGAAATACTTCTGAAAAGATGATAAACACAATGCCCTGTACTATCCAGTCCTTCTAAATGACACCTTTTTACACATTTGAGTCCATCAGATAAATGGAAAGAAATTCTTTAAAGCTTCCAAAAGCAGTATTTGATGGTGTTCCTTGTTAACCTGATTGCAGTAAAGTGTATGAATGCAAATTTATATCTAGCAAATTAAGGCCAGGGCTCATAAAATTACACAGCAGTAGAAATATCGCACTAGTCAGGGAGCAGAGGTGCTTGCAAACACTGAATCATAACCATAGTCTTACTTTCCACTATGTAATTCATTCTCTTCTGACTGACTGGGCTTTTGATTTACATAATGAATTCAAATCAAAATGACTGTACTTCAATTAGTTAGATGGCATTTTTACACAATTAGCATGTAAGCATTAGCATTACAAATATGATTAAACAATTATTTGGCAAATGTTTTTACCCTGGTTGGCTTCTATACATTTGTCTAGATTTCCTTCATAATTCTTACTCATACAGCCATAAAACCCCACTTCAGTTTCCAGCTTTCTCTCTGTCTTATTACATAGTTTAACCATAGCAAATGCTTCAATTGCAAAAGGAAAAAAATACTATCAACGGGGAATGGAAAGGATAAAAATAAGACCGGAAAGAATCAGAGAGAAGTAGAAGCCATAACTCCATAAGTAGAGTTATTGGATGCCACAGAACAGACATAAAATTAAAGGGTGTATGTTAATTATGAATATATAGACAGGGAAAGGCCTACCATCAGTACAGTAATTTACCCTAACCAGATACCTAGAAAAACATATAATTGGCCTTCAAATTATCAATATTCTGTAATATGTTAGTCACATACCAGTAAATACTTTAATAAATATTTTTATTAAGCTTTTATTATGCTTTTAAGTGTTGGACAGGTATTTCACTTAAATATAAAGCAATGCTTCTTTAATTACACATTTGAAGTTTTAATTAATACCAATATTATACATTTGTTTAGAATACATCTGTTTCCCTGGGGAATACTGAAATACTTTCAGCATATACCCACAAACTATTAAATATGCCCATATCCTGGTAACATATATCTCTCTGTATAATCATACTCTGGCAAAAGTTGACTCTCTGGAGCAGTGATATCATTCCTGCTATAGTGCTTTCCAAAATCAAGAGTTGTGGAATGATGTGGATCATTTTGAACTTGGATGCAAACCCTCAGCTGAAGGACTGTCAGAATACCACAAGCTGTCTGTACTAAAAGTGATTTCCCACAGGACCTGTGCTCAGAAGGCACAGTTGCTGGCTGTCAGACAGCCATACATGACAAATATGAGAACAAAGATAGTACTAATTCATAAGTATTCTATTCATTATTCATAGCACACAGTTAGTTGATAAATGGAAAAATGCCATACTTGTAAAGCACATTTCTGTAAGTTTCGGAAATGCAAATGCTCAGCTCAGAAACATCGTTTTGAGATTTAAAGAATTTTGCTGATCCACTGTTTTCCCTTAGAAAACCACAAGCCGTGTAGATCACAAGAAGCGAACGGTATCAAAATGACAAAACTATGTATGAACTCCACATTATTCAAGGATACAAAATTTAGGAGGAATAGAGGAATAAGCTAAATGATATTCTAAGCTTAAGTAAGTTGTCAGAAAAATATGTTAGCAACAGACTGGAAAAAAGTCTAAACTTAGACACCAGTTTTCACAGAGAATGTTATTTGATAACAGGGCGTATAAAAAGGTACGTGTGCCGGCATGAAACTCTGGATAACATCAGAAGAGGCTACTTCCATTACCTAACAGGAACCTGGGGAAAAGATGGCTTTTAGGAAATTGTTATAAATGTCTCTGTCTACATCATATAGTTCCAGTAGTTGCTGTTACAGATTTTTGACCTACATTTTGGATCACAAGGTATGTGTCTGAACATGAGCTTTCCTAATTCTGTTTAAATTCAGGTTTTTCTAGGAATAAAGATACCTGTTTTCCATTAAAACTTTGCTGTGATCTAGTTATAGGTGTCAGCTAAACAAATTCTTGGGAAGCCCCAGGAGACCTGACTGATGCAAGTTCTCAAGGTGCCAAATACACATGGAAGTACAAGGCCTCATGAAGAGCTATGGAAAGGCTACAAAATAGCTTGGCAGGAATGAAGACCTGGATTGTGGCAATCACTGACATATTTCTGTTCTCACTAATGACAATTGGCTGTTTCAACCAAGTGCCTCCTCCAGTGATATTTGTCTGAGAAGGGTATTTCCTGGATATATCCAAATCTCCCTGTTGAGTGTAAACAAGTGTTTGAGATGTTTGTTGGACACTTGTTACATGCAAGGCCCTGTTTTTAGGTGTCCACTGGGTCCTAAAGTCTTAAAAAATTTTGTAAATGAAAACTAAGTATCTTATGTAGATATAAGAACTCCATTAAAGGAATTAAAAAATAGGCAATATTATTTTAAGCTTAGGAAAGCTACAATAATGAAATACAGATTTTGTTGTTTTAATTCTTCCTAGCTAAGTGCAAGCACATCTCCTTTTCTTTATGAGTGAGTCATAAATTTGATCTTTTAGACTGAAAAGGACTATAATTTTCCTTCAAATTACAAATGAAAAGACAGTTACTGACCACAGTATAATTCCATTGCTCTGTCTCCATAACTTAGCTATAAAAAGACATGTTCCAAGACATATATCTCTGTGTTTCCAGAAAAGCAGTCTCTCTGAAAGTTCGGCATTTGGACAAGAAAGCCAGCAGAATGTGCAATTCAGAGGCCATTTGTGTCAGCTTTGTTTGAAATCCTGCCCTAAATCTGAATGACAGAGAAGGAATGTGGCCCCCTTCACATGAAACAAGCTGAAAAGTTACAAGCATTAACAGCTTTCCAGTCAGCTCCTTGAAACCTGCAACTCCATTCGCAGTGGATGGGGTTTCTCGAAATACTATTCCCCACATTTAATGCTGCAGACCATGGCACTTTATAACACAGTTACCCAGAATATCACATCCACATGGCACAGCACAAACCACTGAAGGAAAAACAGAGGAAAAATAGGAGAAGATTAATAGTAAAGTGTGGAGATAAGGCTCAAGGTAAGCAAATATGTTACATTACCTATAACTCTATACTCACTACCCTCATCTGGAAAGGCTTCTAAAATTGCATTTTAAATTTTCATACTGAAGTGCTTTCCAGTGGGCAGGTTCCTGTATTTAACAGTGTGGAATGAAACAGAGTATTTATGAAGCATTACAAAATATCAGTTTTTTGGTAAACTTGTCTGAGCTTTTCCACAACAGAGTGCATGAATTTTGTTTACGCTGAAATTTAAGATTACCCTTGAAAGTAACCTTTTTCCAGCTTGACAAAATGGTCTTGTCTGCCTACAACTACACTTGCCATCTGCACTGCAGACCACTGCATTTCCATCTTAACCTTCCCCAGAAGCTCTTAATGAAAAAATTAAATCGTTGCTATCTCTGCTTTCAAACTTGACACTGATTATAACAGAAAAAAAATAAAATTAAAGGACTGAGGCATTCTGAACTGCTCTGGTAAAGGCCTGTCAGGACAGGAGAGAGGAGAGGGACGTTTTACAAGGGCCTGTAGTGATAGAACAGGGAGGAAAGATTCAGATTGGATATTGGGAAGAAATTCTTTACTGTGAGGATAGTGAGGCACTGGAACAGGATGCCCAGAGAAGCTGTGGATGGTGGAGGTGTCCAAGGCCAGGCTGGGTGGGGCTCTGAGCAACCTGCTCTAAGGGGAGGTGCCCATGGCAGGGAGGGTTGTAACCCGATGATCCTTAAGGTCCCTTCCAGCCCAAGCTATTCTACGATGGCACAAGTGAGTGGTGTGTACATTGCATAGCCTCATGCGGTGACAGTCAGTTTTCTTAGGATTAAGCTAACTCATTTTCTAGCACAGGTGTTTAGCAGCTGGATTCATGTCAAATACTAACAACAGACACAAGTGTGTCGGTGGCCAGGTAGCTACTTCCCCGACTTTACAATAATTTGTAAATTATGTTTAGCAAACATTCTGTTAATTCTGGAAAAGTTTGTGTTTCCCACTATTTTAAGTTAATTGAAGACAGAACTGAGTGGGATTTTATGTATTACATTTGAGTTCTGCTAACACATAGCAACATTCTAGCTCAAAACGTGTGTTTATAGCTGACATGGTAAAAATCACTAAAGAGGTAAGCTGTGAGGTAAACTCATCCATGGAGGAGAACTCTATGAACACTTTGAATTAAGCTCAGTGTTTTCCTTCCAATGTTATCCTATTTCAAAAACAGGTAGAAATATTGTACTAACAATAGTTTTATGTAGTCAGAAACATCATAACTTGTTAAACAGAAGTGCGAATAAGAACTTAAAATGTAACAGAGCATAACAGATGTAGAATAAAACTATCAGCTTTAAGCCTATTAAAATATTGATTATGCATTTGAAGCAAAGTAACAACCATAGAAAATAATAGATATGTATCCAATCAAAATTTGCAGAGAAATTTGCAATTAAGAAATTAGATTTCCTACTTCACTAAAGTCTAGATAATCACAGAAAATGACAAATTTCCAACATAATAAATCCACTTCCTACAAAACCAGATAATGTACACTTATAATGCAGAATATTGGTCAAAGTCTGTCACATTCAAATTCTACCATAACAGAAGAAACACATTTTTGAAAGTGGAATCTACATGTAAAAAATAATGCCTTGAGCTCACACTGTCTTCAAATGCAAGCACAAGGTATTTTACTGCAAGTAAATCTTAAATATAAACAAGAAAATCAAAATAATTATCCTAACAGTCTCCCTCTCATTTGTCATCCTCAATTTGAAAATTCAGTCAGAAAGGTAGAGAGTGTTTTTGAAAGCTTTCATCATCTTCCACTACTCTCTAGTAGCTATCCCTATTGGAGAGAAAAACTAAGAAAAGAAATTATGACAGAAAGTAGCAAACTGCCAAGGTATGAAAGGACAGAAATACAATGGTTAGAGAGACTCTCTTTCATTTCAAGTCTTTCTTTGAACTGGCTTATAAAATCAAAGATAACATGTTCATGAAGAGAATATAATTTGAGTTTATTACCTCACCATAACCAGCACATTATAAACTAATTTGGGATACTCGAAATTAAACAGAATAATGCACAAAAAAATGCAATCCCAGAATTAAGGAGCTCTGAATACAAAGTACATAATAATGATTTTCTCAGCCCAAACTGCTTTTTAGTCATATTACAGAGCTTCATACATTTCCATGTTTTCCTTCTTAGTCTGCTTCCTCAGATTGATACTAGTTTTCAAAAATCTTGACTAATTACACATTGATGACCTACTGCAGACAAACAACTTGTATTGTAACACAGTAGAAAAAGTCATATTTCAAAGGGTTTAAAAACCCAAAAATAGAAGTTTACAGAATATCTTTCCACAGTGGTTTTAAATATATTCACCATCAGCAATAAATAATTGATAACGTATTTCAGAATTGCAGAACAATATATATGATTTTCCTTCAAAATAGTAACTTGTCACATAAACCAGAAAAAAAAGGTATCAGTAATTCTGTGATGAAAATCATGTGTTTGAAAAATGTGAGTATTTATTAACATTTACTTATTAGATTTATGCAGAAATTCTTACCTAAGCTGTTTAAAAGCTTCTGCTTTCACAAGTGGTGTTTCTACAGAATGTTCAAAAAGTGCTCCTTCAGGCCCTGCAAAAAAACAACAACAACAAAAAAAACCCAGAAGAAAAATACTGTAATAGTTCAAATATAACAAGAAAATAGCAAGAGGGGTTTTTGTTTAATATGGCCACTTTGATATTAGAAATCAAGATAAGAAAACATATGTTAAGAATTATAAGACACTTGAAATATAGCTACATTATCACCATTATGGTATTGATTGGAACAATACAATACAGAAGTAACGACAGCTGTAAACTCTTCAAACTAAATTTAAAAAGTCTGAAGACAGAGAAATTTTGAACTATTTGGGACAAAAAAATAAGTAAATAAGATTTATACAATGTAACTTTCATTACAGTTAATAGAGCTAATTAAAATTCCACAAAACCTTTGCAAATACTAGTCCTAAATAATTATATTTATTTTAGACAGTTCCATGCATATCACAACTTCTGTCATATAGCTTTATCAAAGATTTTCCCCTATTTATAGGCAGACTTGCTGAATATGGGATCAGACAGTTTACCTCTTGAAATACGAGTAGTTTCATTCCAAAGAGGAAGAAACAGTGGGCACCCAGCCTCACCAGGAGCCTCCCTGTTGGAAGATCTTCCAAGGACCTCCGTTTCTGCTCTCCTGAATATCAGCATTATTGCAGTATCACCAGTCCAGTGACCACCTCCCACCTAAGCTCCACTAGGATCAGGAAATTGGCTGATGTAGGACAAAGCCCCTCAGCAACAGAGAGGGCTCAAAAAAGCAGCTGAACACCACCACCTACAGCAAGGGTGGAGCCTCTCAACTTCTGTTCCTTGGCTTTATGAATGTACTCATCAAAAAATGGAGAGGTCTTAGGTTGAGAGGTCTTCTCTGGCTTTGAGAATTCACATATGTGAGCACTTTCCTGGTGCACATGTAGCAAGGCAATATATTTTAATAGTTAGGATATTAGTCAAGGTGGCTCGTCTGGCTGCTCTTTATGCTGTTACCCTCTGGAAAGAATTCTAGGTTGTAAAAAGCCCTAAGTTAGGGATTTCGGCTCTGTCTAGACAGAGAATGGCAATGGATGATTAGAAAGCATGGTATAGATAGTATAGATGTGGTACTAGAATATTAAATGTGGTACAAAAGGAAAAAGAGAATAAAAGATTGGTTGGAGCAGCCTCAGAGAACACGGTAAAAAAAAAAGTGAAATAAAGAAAAAACATTATAAATGAATACATTGCTGAGAAAACTGAAAGAAAGACTGCCATTTCATGAGGGCTGCAGGAAAATTCTCAGGATATCCTGAGAAAGTATGAAATGTGCTGATTTTTCAGAAGAGTTTTAGCTGAAATCATGATTCCTTAGAATGAAATCTCCTTGTCTTAGATGGAAGAGAAGTACACAAGATGTAAGAATTACCATATTAAACCACTTCAGAACTTTAAGGAATCATTGATTTACTAAGCTTGTATTTAAATTTTATTTAGCTGTTGATACCCTCCCCATCAATTAAAATTAATTAATCTTTCTGTAAATTATAAACTGGCATGAATATAATACTGGAAAATTTAAAATTTATTAATTCAGACAGAGCTTTAACCCTGCTGCATTAAGATTTAAGTTCATTTTCATTAACATTAAGATTATTCTGCACCTTAAGGAATTAAAAATGTTTATCAGAAAATGCTGATTTGGTACAACTAAGATATTTTGCAGGGATATCCTGATATGTCAAAAGTGCAGATGTGGCACTTTGGGACATGTTTTAGTGGTGGAGTTGGCAGTGCTGCGTTAATGGTTCAGCTTGGTGATCTTAGAGGTCTTTTCCAACCTAAATGATTCTATGATTCCATGATTCCATAAATACAAGTAAGTGATAACAGAGAATGTATCAGTTTCATGGAAATAGGGGCTAATGGAAGGAAGAGAACAGGAAACATCAGTGTTAATGTTCTGGGCAGCAGTGGGCAGGTGGTGTAAAATGGAATGAAAAGGCTTATTTCCATATTCTAGAGCTGTCACCTCTAAGCAAGAGTAAAACCTTGCCTTTATGTGAGGAAAACTTCTTCATCAAACAGTGTTAATAACAGTATGCCACTCATAGAAAAAAACTCTCAGGGCAACTTTTTTTTTGGAAAATGGCCCTAAATTGATTTATTGTCTTCATTTCCTACTTTATCTTTTTAACTGTGATATGACTATTACTATATTTACTATTTTTTTGGCTACTGTTTATTAAGATATTGTAATCTAATCCTAAAATACACAAGAACAAGATACTCATTTTCTTAATGAGAGGATTGAAGTCAGCAAGATTCATTAACACCTCACGCACCCTATCAGGCAAGGACCATTTGCCTCCTCAGAGTCTAACAGAATGTTTACTCATACCCTCAAACTGCCTCCTACTTAACCTGCCTTCTGAGCAGAAGTGTTTAAATTAAACACACACTGTCACACTGTGCTTCAGCATTAGCTACGCAAACTGAAAACCTTTGCACGGAACAGAGCACTAGAAAATCACAGACAATACTCAGCAAATACTTCAGGGGATTTTTATAAAAGACAAACAAGCAGAAGGACAAGTAGTAAACTGGATAAAGGGTGATACAAATACACTTCTCCATAAAAATACTGATCCTCTCTGCCCTGCCAGCTTTTCTTTAAGGTAAAAGAAGGTGTAGATGTGGCACTTGGGGATGTGGTTTAGTGGTGAACATAGGTTAGGTTAATGGTTGGACTTGATCTTAAGAGATCTTCTCTAACCTTTACAATTCCATGTTTCTGTGAGCCTGCCATGACGTTATAAAGCAATTGGCTCTTTGACAGCCAATACAGTTACAAGGTGGTTTCTCTGTCCCCAGTGCCAGCTGAATGTACAAAACCCTCCCAGAACAAAACACGGATGTTCAGTACATCCACAGCAACATAATAAATGTCTGCAAAACGCAGGTCCTTACTGAAATAATATTAGAGGATGTAGTTGGAGCCCATGATCCTTCAGGAGCAGTAATTGTCACAAAGAGTTAAGCCAAGCTTTAGTTTCATACACTTAAATGATTCTGTGATGTAGATGGCTCAGATGAGCCAGAGGCAGTGTTTTGTTGCCTAATCATCTGTACTTACTGTCATCTGGAATACCCTTGTGCATCCTGCCTGGCCTCCAGCTGTCACGATCACAGGAAGCATCTCTTGGAGATAAAGTGATATCATGAGGTGTCTCATACACCCTAAGGTGTTTCACACACAGCTGGATGTTAATGTCTGAGCACGCCAGCTCAGCTGCTATCCACTCTATCCAAGGGAGATGACAAGCCCTGGAGCTCTCCCCAAAGCAGAGAACAGCATTTGTGGGCACAAGAGCTCTGCCCAGGGCAGGTGCCGGTGTCTCCCCGTGCTTCAGGGCAGTGTTGGCACCCAGACCTGTCAGTGACTCAGCAGGGTATCGGAGGCACGTTCCTGGTGGGGGCTTTCCCCAGGCATTTGCTCTTCCTTCATTTGCACTGTTCTATTCTACACGTGGGCCAGAGAAGGTCTGACTGAAATAGCATCAGTTGAAACATATTAATTGTAGGAAAATGGCAATTCTTAAGGTGTTGGATTGGATTACATTACCCTTAGACTTTTTCCTTTGTCCTGAAATATCCTAAATCATAGACATTTGCTCTCTGCTGTATTACATTTTATTTGAAAACCGTCAGGTTTTCTTAAAAATCATTACTGAGCTTTTCATAATCCACATAAATAAGGAGAAGTAAAATCAAATAGTTCGCTACACTGTACATAAAAAACTGCAAAATGTTCTTTGTGTATTTTAAGCCCAGGATCATGTTTTTTATGGTATGAACTTTAAAAAATTTATTTCACGTTGATCTTGTTCTCTATCTAAAATGTTTAAAAATAATCTCAGTATGCAAAGTATTACTCATTTATCCTTCATGCTAATAGTATCATTTAAATCACAATAATTTATCCTTCATGCTAATAGTATCATTTAAATCACAATTTTAATAAATTAATTTGAAGCAAAGTAGGCATGAATCTCTCTCACATTAATTTTACACTGAAATAACCTCACTGACTTTAATGTATTTGCTTTTGAATTTTACTACAGTGTTAGAAAAGAAAGAGGCAATGTGTCGTACTACAGTATCTGCTGAAGTAAATAATTATCAATGCACTGTAAAGATTAATATTTGATGAGTGAGTCATTAATATTAGCATAACAATTTCAACTTGTGTATGAATGATTTTTACTTACTTTGAGCAGAGATAGACCTTTTCCAAATCAGTTAACAATTACGCAGTTTTTCATATCTTTGTTAAACATGCTTTTCTATTAAAGTTTAGCATCCCTTGGGCAAACAATAATTATTTGATATGGTTTCCTGGTTAAACAAAGTTGTAATTTCAATTAGGTTAAAAAGTAAAAAACCCCTTAAGATAAGACCCTCAGGCGTAAACAAAATGTATCAACCCAATTATTATAACTTAACTCTGGATTTGAAACACTAATTGTATAGTTACTACCATATTAATAGCTTTGACAGTGAAATAATATGAATCTATTCATTAAAATGAAGACCTCAGGATTTCAGAGGACCGCTAATTAGCAAAGGTCAAACATGACAGTTGCAATCAGGTAAAAGGTATTTAAAAATTAATTGAAAACAAGTTACAGAATAATTTCAGTATTTCCTTTGATGGATTCTTCTGCTCAAAGAGAAATCATGCCCTGATGTATCTATTTTAATGCAACCTTACACCTAGAAAATGAAGGCTGACTTTATCGGGTCATATGGAAGGAAGTAGCTTTTCATGTGATAATTCTGACATATTATTTTGTAAATGAGTACTTCAGTGATTTGCAGAAATAGCCTAAGACGAACTTGTATCTTGACAGATGACATTTAAAATATACTACAAATATCATCCTGTGACGTATGTGCTACTCACAGAACAGAAATACAGTAGCTTTCACTTTGAAAGATAAAACCATATAAAAATATCAGAGAGCCTGAAGTTTTCACAAATCAGACTCATTACTACTCAGAATGGAATATCTAGAATTTTTTCAGCCTCAGACAGTGTGCACTGGAAACACTGAATAATTCAGAAAAGGATGCACCAGTACAGTTCTAGTTACTAATAGCTTTAAAATAAAACACACATATATAGAAATATTTAGATTTTTTATATATATATATATATATTTATATATATATATATATAAAAGTATTATTTTGTGTTAGTTCTTACTGATTATTTATTCAAAAAGGTCAGATTGCCTTCATATTTCTGTTTCCTAATGAGGTAAAACCAGAACTTGCATTCACACATAATAACATATTTAAAAATGCCATTTTTATTGTGCTTTTCATATGGGTATTATTTGAACATTTCTTAAACCATTACAAACCTGTGACTCGAAGCTTATCTGTGCCAACTACAACTTCATTTTCATCCACTGTAAAAAGTGGCTTTCCATCCTTTGAGTTGATCTGAAATTGCTGACTGTGGAATTCTACCATTTTAGGACCTGCAAAGCACAGTAGAATAATGGAATAATTACATCATCTTTCTTCAATTTTCTATATAAATTATTAATAATTTTAATTGGTGTCTTAATTTTGTTGTTCAAATCTGTGCCTGGAGTCTTCCTTTATAGTTGGGTTTCCAGGAAATCTAAGAAATCCCACACGAATTGATCCAGACAAACATTCATGACATTCATGTTCTTGGTGTTGAAACTGCTTTGATCAGAATGAATCCATCTTTTCCTTTTTTTTTTTTTTTTTTTTTTTTTTTTTTGAAACAGAAACTAATTATCAAAGTCTTCGCAGCATCATCCCTTTTCATTAGGAAGGCTCAAATGCTTTAAAATTACAAACATCCCATGTAAAAGCAGGACCTCAGCTCTTCATAACAGATGCCAGTTTGGCTCCACATATCTAACAAAAGCTACTGATCATGTTCATAAGGGTTTCAGGAAGCTACAAGAATATTTGCAACTGATTCTGGTACTCCAAAAATGAAAACTAATTGTGAGCAAGAGAATCTTTGCATACTTCCATACTTCCAGATCCTAAATTCACTAAACATCCTGTTTTACGGTATTGGCTTGGTAAGTAGATAAAAATCAAACCGTTAATATTCCCTCTCTAACAACCTGATCAATTAAAATTCATACCACATCTAGCCTGAATATCTATTACACAGAGTTGTCACCATAAATCTATATTCAGAATTAAAATTACAGAGAATGGTCAAAGCAGTTAAGACTCCTTTTCAGCAATTTTTAATAAATGCATTTCACAGACTATCCATGGGACCAAGAGGCACTGAACTGCTTCCTTCCCATTAAGAACCTGTTTTACCATGTCTGCTCCCATAAATGTTAAATATATTCCAGACAGTAATTCTCAAAAGAAATAGTGATTTTTATTTTTTTTTTAGATCTTATGTTAAAGGGGCATTAGGTGACACTGAGACTGCTAAGAAATACATGCAGGTATTTCACAAAGTCTGGTTGGTAGCTGGTACGAGAGAAGCACACCATAAGGCTCCATCCAAATCGCTTATTGCTTCACTCAGCAGATGCAAAGCA
Source organism: Corvus moneduloides (assembly GCF_009650955.1). Classification (NCBI taxonomy): domain Eukaryota; kingdom Metazoa; phylum Chordata; class Aves; order Passeriformes; family Corvidae; genus Corvus; species Corvus moneduloides. The sequence goes on along the minus strand of NC_045477.1, from coordinate 46,794,985 downwards.
TTGCTTTTAACTGCCCACTGAACACAGAAAGACTTAGAGAAGCCATAATGTCCTAAACTAGTGCAACAATTTTAAGGCATAAACCCCAATATTGATTGTACCCAAAAATGGTCCGGATAGAGGGCTGAGCTCTGCATTATGCTATGGTCTGCTGCACATGTGCACCCAAGCACAGCCTTATGGATCCCAATTTGGCTCTTCTCTAAAGCTATTCTGAAGCCCACAACCTTATTTCTGAGAAGTATGCTGCAAAAAGTGAGATCAGAAAATATCTTCATCAAGTGAAAAGCTCTTAAACAGTATTTTTTTTGTTTTGGTTTTCTTTTTTGGTTGTGTTTTTCTGTTTTATTTTTTACAGCAAAAGAAACAGTTCTGGGTAAGTGAGGCAAGGATGGATCCCTGTCAATGGTTTCCTAGAAAATCTCGGTTAAGGTTTTATTTAAGGTCCCTTCCAACCTGGGCCTTTTTATGGTTCAGTGATTGATTGTTCCTGTTTGTGCCCAGCAGCAGTAATGAAACTGGCCATTTATGTAGTGTAGCTAGATCCTTGTGTATTCAAACAAATCAAAGGCCTGAGTCAAATGGATGTTATCAACTTTACTCGTGCTGCTGGTCCCCCTCATCCTTCCCATTCATCCAACCCCATGATTTTTAAAGCTAGCTTAATTAAGGAAATACTGTGCAAGCACTGTGAGAGCACTCACTGAACATTTTACGCTTTCTGAAGGTACTTTAACTTGTCTCTCTCTGAAAGTACAACTCATGGCCTTGCCCACGCTGGGTTTGCACCCAGATTGTTAGATCCTGGGCCTTGCACACTTAAATAAATCTTTAACAAAAATCTTTAGGTCCACAGTTTCCTTAACAAAAGTGCCCCAGTAACATGGGAAGAGGATCGTCTTATAGATAATCTTCATTATCAGAGAATGGTATGGAAAATAATTGATGTATTTTAAATCTTAAGAGGGAATGCTAGGGTAAACAAAATTCAAGCACATGTGTTATTCATGCTAGAGATGAGACATCTCAGTATATGTGGAACAAGCTTCAAAAAGGAGTAATAGGCTTTTTCATAAATGGAAGTAAGTTTATGTAATGAAAAGTAGCCATTAATTTCTCTTAATTGTATTCCACAATACACATAAATGAGCTATATTGCAATAACACTAATTGTAATGTAAACCCAGTGAGATTAATTTTCAACTCACAAACAGCAGCCAAACTCAATATCTGAAAGTTTAATCTTCTAATGCCTAAATGTGTTTTGTTTACCACCCTAGTATATTAACCACATGTAAGTCAACTAATACTATATAATCACATTTGCTGATAAAATCCTATGATTAAAAATGCAAGCTGACTGAATGCAGGTTATAGAAAGTGTTTGTTTTCTGCTTGCTGCCAGATGTGTCACACAAATTTCCACGTCAATGGGTTATTCTTGCTAATCAGGCTGATTCCTGCCCACTGCTTCTGTACGTTTCCTCCTTTAAGGTGCAGCCCTGAAGCAGACCTCGTAAGATCTTCACATCGCATTCACCTCTTGACACTGAGGATGCTGCTCTAAATGATGAGGGTTTTTTTCCAAAAAGAACTGACATACTGGTAAACAGTCTTCCTTTCAGTTTGTCCTCCTCACTCTTTACTTCCCTAGAGTTTTTCCAGGGAAGAAAGGTCTTCTGTTCAGTGACTCCATTTCAGTTGAAAAGCATTTTAATAAACTGCTTTCTACTGCTACCCTGCCTTTGAATTCCAGGCCAATACAAATATAGATGTACCAGACAGCAAAGGATCCTCTGTCAAAAACAGGGCCTGCCATAAAATAAATATCCACAAATGCTTAATGCCAATTAAATTTGGGGAGTCTGAAATTTGAAGTCTGCCTACATGTTAAGAACAGGCAGATTCTTCAAATAGTTAGTTCTGCCAAATACTAAGCATTTTTAGTGTGTCTTTAGATCTTTCAGAAGAAAAGGCTTTCCAACACTGAATTTATGTCTATCATTAAGCAATTTAATATCTTTTATTTTCTTACTCTTTTTTCTTATCCGTCATTTCCGATTAACCTATGGCTGTCAGCTACTCTGTATGCTTTGCTCTTCTCCTACCACCCAGAATCATTGAAGTATTGGGTATAAACCAAAATCCTCAGTGCCTTGGGGTATTCCTATGCAATTTCCTTTTTTAGTTAATTTTTATTAAGCTAAAGCACCTTACTTAAAATAAGATCTCATTAAAAGTGTATTAAAAATGTAATACTCCTACAGATTCGGTTCTCATTCCAAGAGAGATAGAATACAATACCAATAAATGTAAAGTCATTACTTTCAGAAATATAAAATTAGTCATATTTTCATATGGAATGGTATGGTATTTCATTAGAACAAAGGCATTACTACAGAGAATAGGCAGCACATTGCATATACACGTTTTATGTCCATATCATACATCTCTCATAACTTTGAACAACACTAATACATTAATAGAGCACTTGCTGCTCCTGTTTCCTCTTTTTCTCTCAGTTCTCCTTTTATGCAATGGATGAAACAATGATGTCCCCTCAGATCAAAGTAAGAGTGCTTTACTGTCACCACTGTTTATACTTTGTTGTCATCTGTGATCGAACACAAATCTAGAGATCTTAAAAAATTGGTTCTGAAAGATGGTTGCAGACACTGATCATACAGACAGTGGCAACCCAATCAGTGCTAGGTATTTAGGTGACAATAATTTCCACTCTCACAGTGAGTTAGCTAACTCAATGTCTTCATCCATCTAGGCATTAGTCTTATAAAATACTCTATTTAAATACAGAAGCAATAAACCCATGAAATATTCCACTGTACAATGCATTATTGCACGTAGAAACCATGGCAGGAACAGGAGATTGTGTTTCTCACAGTGACTTGACAAAAAGGCTATGGCGTCCCTTTTTCTCACAGGCTTAATGAATCCAGATTTTGTTGCATGATGAATAACTTCCAACAGGAAAAGGTGAAACACACAGTCCTCAGACAGATAAGGTGAAAAGGAAAATACTAAAGGAGATGAGGCATGATAATTTGAAACCCTGTATGCAGAGGGGATAGCTGATCTGAGTCTCTCATTCCTAAGCGAATACTTTAACTACTTTATCATCTGTATAATGGATATTCTTCTTCCCCTTCTCTTTTTTTTTTAAAAAGAAAGCCATGAGTGTACTTTCATGAGGTCAACTCCTGCACTGTGTTTCAGCAGTATTCTAAGCATACCTACTGGATCTGGGCAGAGGACAGTGTGAGAGGATCAGCCAAACAGATGGGGCATGGCTCAGTTCACAACATCACTGTCTAGTACAATTATACATTCTTTCGTGTTCTCCGCCCAGCCTTCAGCTTATTTCAGATGTCCTAGAGCATCTAGGACTTCCATATCAGACCAGAAATTCTGACATGGAGTCTGTAAGCAACGTGAGCCCTTCCAGCATGTCAGCTGAAGACCGGGCAAGATGGAATCACAGAAGAATGCAAGCCAGAGGTCATCTCTGGAAGTCCTACCTCCTAACCACATCAGGCTCAGCTCAGTTGGAAGTTAGATAAAGGTGCTCAGGGTCTTGTCCAAGTGTAATTTTAATACCTCTGAGGAAGGGGATTTAACAGCCTCCCTGAGCAATCTGTTCCCATGGTTAACCATCCTAACAGTGGTAATTCTCCCCGAACCCTTCTATCCAGTTGCATTTTGCCTCTCTGCACCCTATGACCATTGCCTTTTGCCCTCTTGCTGTGCACCTCGAGTCTGGATTCATGCTAGTGATAGGGCAAGGGGAAATGGCCTCAAGTTGCACCAAGGGAGGTTCAGGTTTGATATTAGAAAAGATTTCTCCACTAAAATAGTGGTTTAGCATTAGAACAGGGTACCCAGGGAAGTGGGTTCAAAAGTGTTCAGAAAATAAGTCGTGTGGCACTTTGTGATATGCTTTAGTTGGCATGGTGGTATTTGGTCAAAGGTTGGACTTGACCTTGGAGGTCTTTTTTCAACCTTAATGATTCTATGATTTATTTTGTCTCTAGCCCTCCTAGTATCAGGCGTAAGTTAGAAGCTCTCCTCAAGCTTTCTTTTCTTGCAAGTTAAAGAAACACAGCCTCTTCAGACTCATACTTCATGTGCTTCCACTCCCTGACCACCTGAACAGCTCCCTGTGGGTGCCTCCTCCGCTGGCACTGTGACAGCTCTGTCACAGCGGAGAGGGCTCCACAGTATTCCAGCCACAGCCTCCCGGGAGTGGGATGACACAGCCCAGTGTGCTGTTCGTGCTCACTGCCACAAGGCTACACTGCAGGTACATGTTCAAGTAGTCCATCAGGATTGGGGGTGTCTTCAGCAGACCTCCTGCACAAAGACAGGGGGGTAGCTCCTTTTTTGGGCAGTAGCTGCCGTCAGGATTCCAAAGTACTGTTGTATTTGAAGTGACTAGGATTTTAGGTGTACTTAATTACCTAAATTCTATCTTACAGTCACAATAAATTTGAGCTACTTTAAGCTAACCTTTACAAATTCGTCTAGCATCAACCAATGTCAATAATTCAATATTTTTCGTGCAGGAACCATCCTCACCTTTAGCATTAGCTATTATCTTCTGATTACCATCCAACTACTTAAGTTAATGATTACTGTACCATTGAAACCAAAATATATTTGGGATTGCAATTACTGAAACTGTGAAAGCTGAGCAGGTTATAAAATCTTTAATAATTCCCCCTTTTTCACTTATTTTGAATTATTTTCTCCCATTGGAATAAAGAGACAATGAAGCTACTGAGTAATTGCTCTCTGATGAGAGACAGGTATCCCTCAAAGGGTTATTTTCCAAATAGAAAAATGGTTTCCCAAACATTAGTGGGTTTTTTTTCAGAGCCAAACTCTGTAGACTCATGTTCTCATTTAGACTCAGTGAGAAGAAAAGTGACAGCATAGGATTCATATCCCCTGGGCCAGGTTAAATTTCCCCTTAATGTGATGCTGTCATATTTAACAGGCTGGCAATACACATTATCATAGAATCATAGACTGGTTTGGGTTGGAAGGGACATTAAAGAATGCCTAGTTTCAACCCCTGAAATGGGCAGGGGCACCTTCCACTAGACCAGGTTTCTCAAAGCTCCATCCATTCTGGTCTAGAACATTTCCAGCGATGAAGCAGCTACAATTTCTCTGGGCACCCTGTTACAGTGCCTCTCTACCCTCACAATAACTATTTGATTAACTTCTAGAGGATGTTTTAATTCTGGCTTAAGTCAGCCTGTCTGGAAACATTATCATGTATTTCTTCATAAAAATTATCATACTGGGGGACAGGGTGTGCATATCTTGCTGTGGTAAGCACCCTATTCTACATGGTGCATAGACCATCAATGCTATCTCTTTTCAGAAAAGGATACTTTTCATTTGCATCTAAATATTAAACTGCAGTTTGATATGCTTAGCTAGCTCTCATTTAAATGTATCTTGAATATTTCTTACTGTTTTCTGCTATTTGTTTTAATTCTTTTCAACATTTAAATACATAATGGTCTCACAAAGGACTAAAAGCATATGCATTTAATGCATATTCTCTTAAAAAAGAGAATTGGTTAAAAAGTCTGTAGGATGTTTTAGCAGCTACCTGTCATTCTCTAAATCTTGCCTATCTAACCAAATTTTACTTTTGAATAAAACTAGCATGTATGTCTTGATATGATCAGATTCACTGATTGCTAAAATTTCTATACTTTAGGAAGTAAACACTCCTACTTTAATCCCCTTGGAATAAATACTGTAAATTCTTGATCATAGGAAGATTTAATCACCTCAAAAATACTTCAATGAATTTTCAGATTTATCTTCCTAGTAATTGCTCCTGTGTTGTAACTTCCTTTCTTATAACTCAGCGAGACAGCAATTAAAGTTGTGCAAATAAATAATCATCTTCTTGCAGACAAAGATCTTCAAGAAATATGTTCTGCCTTTTATCTTAAAGATAAGAAAGAAGTTATTTGGACAAAAACGGGGTTTTTAATGAAAGACTTCTGGGAAAAATAAAGAAGGAAAAGCTAAATGATTTTACAATGTCACTAAGTTTATGAAACTGGCTTCAGGGTTTTCTCTGTGAAAACAAGATCAAACCCTTCTTAGAGTCATCATGTTTCCTTAGCACTGTTTTCTTCCTCTTATGCCTCTGATGAAAAAAAACCATCACTTGAAAATGAAATATTAAAGCGCTGATAAGAAAGCCGTACATGATTTGACTTGGAAAGCAGTAGTTTTCTAAATGGCAATTATTACTGCTAAAGCAATATATGAGGTACTGACAGTGATCTGTTTCCTCAGAATGTTGTTCCAGTCTGAAAAAAGAGGGGTGGGATAGCACAAATACTCTCACTGTACCAACAGTTCAGATTAATGTTACAGACATGAAAATAGTCTCTAAGCAGAATTTTGACTGTAATTCCATTTTCACACTGCATAAACCATTTTGTCTTTCACCATATTCCCATGCTTTCTGAGTGAAGCTGATTTCATACTTAACAATGCAGAACAGCTTCATAATCCAGCTATCTAAATAAATTCCTTCAAGATTTAAACACTTTAAACTGAACCCCTGACCTGAAGCTACTGGTGTTACTATTCCTTGGTGTAAATGACTGAACTAGGAAGAGGATCAGCAATCCATTCTACTGCAATCTGTTCTCACAGACCTTTCATGACTCTGTAAACCTCCTTTTTTTTTTTTTTTTTAAAGTTTTTCAATTTTTTAAAAATTTTCTCCTAAAAAAGTCCTATCACAAGGAGAATTTAGGGTCTTTTGTAGGTCGAAATCTCCTTACATGATCCTTGAAAGATATCTTAAAAATCTAGTCCTACTTTTCAGCAGTGACAGTTGGAAACATGCTGCTCTTCATTCACTTATTATCCATGACTGGAGCACAACTGCAAAAGCTGACTGGATTATTTTCATCTGCTGATAAGCTGTACATAGAAGCCTACGTTTACTTAGGTAAAGCATCATTTACTGTTTGTTACCAATGTTGCTCTTAAGCATTTGATAATTGACTATATGTTTCTTTTATACATAATATATTTATCATCACTCATTATTGAAAAAGTTTGACAAGTTTTTTGCACTAAGTTGATTTATTATAGCTCAGGATACAAATGAAAGAGCTGCATTGCTGTTTTATTCTAGGATTGAATAAGGCTTTGAAGTGGTTAAGAACAGCAGCCTTGGAGGTGATAATGAGCAGCTTTCTTGGATTACCAAAGAAAGTTCTAGATATTTCAGTTTTGAAAGCTGATAAGCCGTAATAGTGACACCTGAATCTTATTCATGATTTTAAAGAGAGGAGCTATTCTAATGAAAATAGTTACCACCTGTTCTGTAGACATCCTTGCCTTGCCTATAAGCAACTCTCTCCACAACTTTCTTAATTCCCTATGACTATCAAGCCTGTACATTCCCAGAACTATGTCTTGCTTAGATTCCTTCCTTGCTATCTGTTAGCCAACATCCTTTGAAGTCCCATTTCTCCTAGAAATATTACCAAAGCAATCACTTCCTTTAAATAAAGGTCTTATTTCCTTTTTTTTGCCATGCTGTTTTGTTGTTTGTTTATTTGTATAAAGTAATTCAAGCAAAATGGGTATTTTTGTCATCCAGAGGGACACTGAAGTCAAAAAAGAATAAAGAACATGACTTTTTTTTTTTATTATGATCCTTATTATTTTGAAAGTATTCTTTTCTTGGCAAGCTGTTTTTAAAATATTTGCATTTAGTGATGCTTCTGGAAGCAGTGTAATTATGGATCACAGTACAAAACTCAACATCTACAGTATTTTGTTTTAAAAAAACTACAATGTCCAGAAAACTCCTGCAAGAGGTATTTCATGCAGATGAACTGAGGGGCACGGAGAAGCTTTAGAGCAAGAGCGATCATGTTGGAAGTTGCTCACATTTTATGTCTTTTCAGTATATCAGTGATTCATGAGGGAATGCATATGTGCCTGTTATCTTCATATGGGGAATTTCACAGAAACTCCTCAAGTAAAGATTTGTTTCATATCTCTCTTGTAAATTACTTATGTTGAAGACTGGGTATTTAAATCATTCTCAGTAACTTACTACATTATTTTAACAGATCATTTGAATCACAATTTCTATGAGTTAAAAGGTATTTTTGTTATAATCTTATGAGAGATGCTATGCTATATTGTCATCTATGGAACAATTCCAAGCTTATCTATACAGCCCCTTCACAACTGCAACTTGTCCTATTTATAAGATGACTAGAGTTTTAAGACATAATTCCATCATGTTGTCAATTGTGGAAGATAGTAACTCTTTAGCAAAGGCTAGTGCATATAAAGTAAATAAGCCACACACCTATTTGTCACACTCCTTATAAAGGACCATCAACTTACATGCATGCGTTTTATGACTGGCTAAGGACAACGGCTGAAAATGTCAAGCTGTGTATTTACTTTAACAGACTGTCCCCCCAGTCACTGCTGGTTTCTTTCAGTAAAATTCACTGTTTGCAGCACTGAAGTTCTCTTTGTTAACAGGAAAGATACACTATGAGTGAGTATCTCAGACTGCTCATTTATGGGCCTCAGTTACATTGCATCTGCTGAAGTCCGAATGCCCAATGATCTATACCACTCTGAAGTGCTGACATTTCTTTCCCCAACAAAGTTTCCTAACTGTTCATGGGGAAACATTGTCAGATAAACAATTTGCCTTCCACCTGACAAAGGTATCTCATGTTTCCTGCTTGCCTTATTTGCACTGGGACAAGGTCTCCTAAGTGCATCGTGGGTATGTTAAAATACAGTGACTGAATTGAGTTCAGCAGACAGGATGGGCACATGACTACTGTGATGGTACACATGTGACCCCATGATGGGCCACCACAAACAGTACTCAGCAGACAGAAATCATTAGCACATGTATAATGTCCCAGAAATTTTAACCATGGATGTGTTTGTATTTCGTCATATGGTCACTGAATTGTTAATTGATGCGAACTGATTTAATAACTTTACTAATAATATGAAGCTGTACATTTCATAGTCTTGATTATGATCAAAATGAGATATGAGTGCCAGGTTTTGATAAATATTTAGGGACATTTTCTTCAGACAAGTCATTCAGATCTTTATGATTGACTGAATTAAAAAAAAAAGGAATTTGAAAACATTTAAAGGTTAAATTGTGATTAATTGTATAACTATACATTTTTAAGGGGAATAGCAGGCTCCTTCATAATTTTTTTTTTCCTTTTGTTTAAAAGAGTTTGTTTGGAAACAGTGAAGCTTGCAAAACGTTCTATGAATTGAAATGGTAACTCTTCGAACAGGAATTGTCACAGAAGTTACATAGTCTCAACAGCATGGAAAAGTTGCTCATCAGTGCTCAGCTGGGTCCTAATTAAGTAACCGACTCAAACATATCAGGTCAGTCTGCAGTTAAATAAGCAGGAATTTATGCTTTGCTGCCTGAGGATCTTAGAAGAAATGAGTTAATAAATTGTTACATTTTTCTCCAGAGTCAAATAAAGTTGAAAAATAATAACAAGGCTAAGAAAAATTCTGTTGTAGCTGACACATGTTGTTGCCATTCTTGCTTTAAAAATATGATTAAGGAGTAGGGTCTGCTTATTCTTGCTGCCAGGATCTCTCACTTACATCTGTCTAGATCTATTGATTTCACTGAGTAAACCAATGTATTTTACTGCCACCATAGACAGTAAAAGATATAAATGTCTGAGTTTTGAACTTGAATTTTTTAAGGATGTCTGCTTAAATGTATTAGTCTCTAGAATACTAGGAAATAAAGAGAGACTCTAGCCATGTTTTCCTGTTGCATTTTCTCAGAAACCGATTTGCAACTACCAATAGATATTTACACAAGAAAAATACCGATAGATATTTACATAAGGAAAAAGGGTAACTTCTGCAGAAAACTTTCTTGCATACCTTTGCAATAAAGAAACGCTTCAAATATTTAAAGAATTAATGCTTAACTGAGAAATTGAAAATACACTGCTGCTATTTACCAAGTGGCAGCTGGACTACTCAAATGTGACCATAACAGTAATAAATAATCATGTGTTTAGTGCTCTATATGCTCAAATCTCTATACAAATATTCATTACAATGTTTCCAAAACAGTGGACAAGGAATAATCCCTCAGACTTACCCACATTTAATCTGCCTGTGACTTCCCCATTTGAATTGCGAGCATTCACAGTCACATTGTGAGTAGACTGGAGAAGCAGTGATGAGTCCTGAAGTATGGAGAAAAAAAAAAAGTATGTTAGGCAGGACAATTAGAATTATGAACATTTTTCAAAATTTAGTCTATTGTTGGTATCAATTCAGTCACCGAAAGATCTTTGCAGCTACAAAACTATCCACAGATGTCATCAAATAATGTGGGCAGATGATTCTGATTACTACACCAGATTTATCATAAGAAAAATAATTATAGGGAATACTTCAGGTGAACAAAATCAGTGTCACTGGACCAATGAACATGGATGCTAACATTTTATCTTTTGGAAAAAATGCTTTAGTACTAGATTTACTACCTTCCAATACATAACTGAGACTCCTAGAAGAGAGTCATTTAATTGAGTGTGAGCACTCCACTTTGAGAATTCGTACCGTTGTATTAACTTGGTGAGAAACATGCATGTGCATTCTGCTTCCCCAATGGTCCTCGCAGTCTGTGGCTTAGTTTTGGCACTTGGCACTGACTCTCCTGGCAAGGAAGCTGCAATAGTGAGTGATGGAGAAAGTGGCAGGCTGATAGATCAATGCTGACTTTAACAGATGACAGTACAAATAAGTATGTTAGTCTAAATCAAATTGTCTCCCAGCCTGCTGCTCTGAAGGATGACAGAAAGACGTGTATCAGTGGAATGAACAAGCAGCACCTGCTTGTCCACATCCCTGAATCATGACTTGAGCTGGGATACTTGCTGAGCAATCAGAGCCTCATGCCTACCCACCATTCTGTGCTACTTCAGGGCATTCCAAGCAGGTGTAATTGGTATCTTTGCTCATCCCAATCACACCTCACCACAATCCAGACTAGCTACAACAGGCAATTCAAAATTTCATGTTATTTTTAGACTGCAGCCTGCATGGAATTACTTCACCAACACCAAAATATCCCATTGTGTTAACTCATGGCTTCTTGTTGGGCTTGTTGACCAAGCATGCTCCCCAGTGACGCATCATTTCCATTACTTATTTCTAGACCTGCATTGAACTCTCTACTTTAGGTCTATTGGACCCTCCACAAGCTACTCCTTGTCTTGAAGGGAAGATGTGTTGATAGACCCAGCTGTTCACTGTGCCCCATCAGACTACCTATACAGACAGTAATGAATCTGGTAATGAATGGCAAGAGACCTGGAAGGGGGCATTTGAAAGTGTCCTAAAAATTTGTGAGGAAGGCAGAGTGGTTTCTTCTAATGTTTTTACTTAGCTTACCACCTGAATTGTCTTTAAACGTGGCTGATTTTCAGGGGTATCATAGTGGCCACTGTCTTTACTTGACATTAAGTATCAGAAAATTATCTGGGGACACAAAATCTTACCATGCTCATTTGCATCAGCAAACTGTAAATACACTGGCAGACTTAAAAAAAAGGGGAGGAACTTTTTTGCAGTACAAGTGCTTTCATACTAAAGCATACTTTGTGTCTAAAGGACAAGAACTTAATAAGTGATAAGAAGTGCCTAAGCAGATCTCAGTTGCCAAAGTATCAGGGAATACATGATATTAAGAGGGTATTAGCAAGCCGCCTGCTTGTGACCTCAGTGGAGATACTCATTCCTAGATAAATGAGTTTCCAGCTACTGGAATATTGTTAAAAGATCAGTCTCTTTCACAGCTATGGCTTCTGGTACTTTTTCAGGACTCGACAGAGAATATGCAGTACCTTGAAGGACTAAACTCTGAAAATAACCCCAAGGCATATTCTCATCTCAATTTAATGCTTAGAGTATGAGATAACCTGGGAATTTTAAACACTTTTTACGTGATGAATTTTACTACAAATACTTATTTAGTAACAGAACCTCAAACCACTGCAACATGATTAAAAAGTAGTAAAATACACAGAAGCAACACACAATTTGGAGTCAAACTTACACTGGTTTTTTTAAAGACAACAAATGGTACCTTACAAGCAGGTAGAGAGGCTATCTCAAATGAAGTAATTAAGTGAGCAAAATAAATGAATCTCGTTTTGTAAATTTTAACAGGAAAATATGAAAGCTCACAGAACTAACACAAATAATGGAAAGTCTTAGGAAAAAAGTAAGCCATGTATTAGAATGAACATTAATGGTAGTAAGTTAGTATGAACTGGTATAGGAAGGCCAACAAAGATTGGGGATTGGGTAAATATAGTACATTTAAGTAAATGTGCTAAATGCCCCCAATGTCCCAAATCTGGGCATCCTTATTACATTTGACTGCCATTGGTTGATTTAAAAAATAAGTTAGTAATTTGTGATATCAAATGAAAGCGTGAATAAACTGTACTCTAGACCTGCTGCTGCCACATACGTGGTTTAGACTAATTAAAATCTAGAAACATATTTTAAAACGCTTATCTTTTATCTTTCCATGAAAATGTATTAGCAAAGATGCAATGGTCTTGCCCACAGCTCTGTGTTGGACTCATAATGAAGGCATAAACTTGCAATAGGCTCCAGAGAGACAATGCACAGCAAGTAGATTTTCTGCTACATATTTTCTTAGCACTTTGGAGACCTCATTAGGTGAGAAAATCTGTTAGGAGACTGCAAGGAGAAAACTATTAAGGCAAGGGAGAAAGCTGCTTTGATAGCTGGGAGAGGCCCAGTTCTCCAAGACAAACTTAGAAAAAGAAAGCATAACAAATAAGTAACATTATGAGAATAAACACATAAATGACAACTCAGGAGATCGAGCTACAGGCAATTAAGCCTTTAGAGAGTTCAAATATTTAAAAAAGCAAGGATACAAACAAAAAACCTCTGATGAATTGTCAGTAGGGAGAGAGAAGCAGTAGCCTGAAGGCTCTAATTAATGCATGCAACTAATGATCATGACGGGTCATTAGACAGCTAAGCTTATATTAGATGCTGCCACACCTCTTTTTCCTATATTGTACTAAATGCATTAAGAGCTGAAAAGAATATTAAGAGAGCACAAATGGTAGCTTAACACTGCATAATGATCATCGGGAGCAGAGGGAGTTCTTTAGTATTAGCTGTGCTGGTCTTAAAAAGTTACATGTCTTACTGGATAAACAACCTCAGGGGAAATACATCTAAGCACATAAATCGTTTTCCCATTGCCTGTGAGGCAGAAAAGAATACAGCATAAGAAACTAAATGAAAGTACAGATATAGTAATGGAATTTCACTGTCTTAATTAAGAGCTGTTCCCGAAACTGGAAATACTTGTTGCAGAAAGAAAAAGAAAAGCTTAATATAAGTAAAATATGTTGGCATTGCTTAAATTTTAGTAATCAAGCATGTTAACATCATTCTGATTAATTTACTTGTATTTTCTCTTGCTACAGCAATAAAACACTAACTTTTTTCCCAGGTTCAGAAAAGTCTCACAGCTGGCTATTTCTTCTTGTTGATGATAATGTTTACAACTTTATTTTGTGAGACGTTAGACTATGGACAATAGTTCTGAAAAATATTTCTTTTATTGGCCAGAAGCAGATATCTCTCTATAAAAATTCACTGGAATAAGTTTCAGAGTTCCTCTGGATAATTAAAATTCAAATCAGATTCTCTCTTCCTTTTTCTAAACCCACTACTTCCATACCATTCCCATTCCCAGGGACATTTTAAAGTTAATAATTTTGATAAATATTTTACCAAGTATGGTATTCTTTTTTTACCTCACTAATAGTAACAACAACAAACTTTTTTGTCTAGGTAAACTAGATTAAATACTAAGTCCTTCCATTTAGACTTCTAGATATTATATACATAAATATATAAACATACCATATATTGCACTGTCCTTGAAATAACAAAACCAATATATTTTAGAGAAATCATAACTTTTCCATAGGGATCCTCTAATTTTAGAGATATTGAAACTATTCTGTAGTGCATTAATAAACAAAACAAGCAGTTTCCCAGGGAAGCCTATATTAAAAAATAATCTCAGTAAAAATAATGAAAAGCTTTCTATACACTCTTGAAGTTTTAGCATGAATTATATATGATAACATTTATAATTCCTGTTTGAGCTGCTTATCACATGCCTAAGAGATAAATGTTAATTCTGACAAAGCATCATAACACTGACCTTGTAAAGTGCACAGAAATATGTGTGTATACCGATATAGTAACACCCATATATCTTTACGGTTCCGTGACAGATGCCCGGACTTTGCTTAAGTTCAATTTTTCAGAAGTGCATTGATTTTATTTAGCATTATTGGAAGATTACCCACTTACCACTCTCGAATGGATTTCTTTGGCATAAAGAGGGAATAAGAATTCAGATTCCCCTTCCAGTCGAAGGCCTTCCTTTGTAACACGCAGGTGTCCCATTCCAGTCTGAGGAGAAGATGTGAGAATTATGCACATTTTATTATTGTTGCTGTATTTATTTTGTGTTCTTTTCATGAATTGAACATTTTCAGAGCTGCCTGCCTTGAGTCTACTGATAAATATACAAATAGTAATGCATTTAAAATTTTGAGAATTCCTTATTTTTTCCAGGAGTAGTTTTCTGTAAGAAGTTGCAAGTTTCATAAAGTTATTAAACTTGGTGCTTGGTTGTTTTTTTTTTTTTGGGGGGGGGGAGTGGAGTGGAAATACAGTACTACAGGCATTAAATTAAAAAGAAGTGCATTTGTATTGGCTGTGCTGAAATCGCTTTTGTACTTGCCTTCTAAAAATGTAATGATCAATAAACTCTTACATACGAGTACTCACATAAAACAGACCTTATATTAACATCTCAGGGTTCATACTATCAGTAATATAAGCCTACAGAACAGGCAAAGAAGGATTTTTATTTGCTTCCATTTTCAGCAATTACTTCTTTTAAATTAGGTTTTAATTAATTGGTTTAGTTTTTTCTCCTCTAATTGTAGGTCAAGGCTCTGTATCTCATCATTACCTTTTTTTTCTATTACCTGCTTCTCAGCTTTTTTAATTTCCTCATCCTTTCTTCATCATTCCCTCCTGCTTTTAGCCCAATTATTCCTTCCAGCTGATATCTTCTTTCTTTCTTTTTACTTTCTTTCATCATTATCATAGAATTTATAATTGAAAAATGAGTGAGGAATTACTTCAGTAAGTACATCTGAAGGCTTGCAGGCTTCAGCTGCAAGGTATTTCACAGGTATTGAGCTAATTTGTAAAGGATTCACCCCTCCCCTGACATAAAGAGTGACAGAAAACTTGCAAAAAAAACCCCCCAAACCAAAAATACCAGTCTTCCAGCTTAGCCACGTGAAAATATTTCAGGACAACTGCTGCAAACTACAAGGAGGAGGTGGAAGGGCTAAATAAAAACCAATAAACCCAAAAAAATATTTCCACTCCAAATAGTTTTCAGGTTGTTCTCCATGTAAGCAGAAAAGATACATAACAGGCCTCTGACTATACACCAATAAATTGTTCATCTAATGAATTATGCTTAGCGCTGATAAAAGTTATAACTGAAGAGATGGTAATTGCTTTCAAATATATGTTCTGACTAATCAGATTATATATGTATACATGTAATGCTATGTAACATATCAAACCAGCCTTCAATGGAAAATCATAGCTATTTTTTTAGCAGGCCTGAAAGGAGACAAGGAGAGAAACAAGTTTTGCCTAAATTCCATAAGGTAAGGAATATTCATTCACTCCACTGCAGAGTACAACTACGATTCTTCCTCAGCAAGATTTGCTTCAGGAAAGAGGCTTTTAGAACAGCTATTTATGGAATCAGGGTTTTTCAGTGCCAAATATTTTACTGTTTTGAAATATATAATGTACTGACTTTTCTCAGAGGAAACAGATACAGTTTCCAAATTCTAGATCATTGCAAAGCTTTTAAAAGTACCCAGTATATACTGAGACATCCCATAAGAAAAAACTAAAATAATACCTATGATGAGCTTTTATAATGACAATTCCTAGACAGCACTGACTGATTTAGAAATATGTCTTTCTAGTGAACACTATGGACAGCTTTTTCTAACCTGCAACACTCCAGTGTTATAAAGACACACAGGTTTTAAGACAAACACTTTTGAAAAGTATGATGTGAAATACCAGGGTATTCTAGAGAAATATCACCAAAAAGTATCTCCTCTTTTATTAACCAAATTCAGAGTTTGGTTATTTGCTCTGACCTCATGCCTTTTCCCATCAGGTGAAAGTAGGTTATATTAGCTATCAGGTTTAAACAGAGTTTGCATATTTTTGTGGAATATAAAGAACAAAATAAGCAGTATATTATAGAATAAGTACAAAAGATGACATCGACAAATTTGAAATTTAAGAAGGCAGAGCAAGAAGTAGCAATTAATTCTTGCTCTGAAGCAGACTGGAGAAAATTAACAAACTCCTGAGTGGAAATCTCTGTCCTGCCTTTGGCAGGAAGAAATTTTTAGTACAGACAAAAAAAAAAAAAAAAAAGACAAAAAAAAAGAAAAAAAAAATAATTTATGTGGAAAAAAATTATGCAATTTACTCAGCACACTCTTTCTAGTCGATTCAGGTTTCCCAGCAATGATTATTGTGAAAATGCTATATAGACAAAGAAATGGCTTTGACATAAAGAATAATATGTCATATGACAAAACTTAGCACTTTTAACTTATCTAAAAGTTCTTATTTTTTCAGTAAATCCAGTCATATCACTCAGGATTACTTTGTGTAAGTATGTCCTCCAGTATGCCCTATTTTTTTCATCAGATATTTAATTTAGGCATTGACACAAAGCTCACATTCTCACATATTTGCCTAACTGCCTCATTACCCACTCTCATTGACCACTTGGGAAGTGCAAACCCAGAGAAATTTAGATTTGGGTTATGTGCATAAATGACTATCTGTGAGGACTAACACAAACTTTGTAAAATGCATGCAAACAATAAAAATGTGGATTTCATATAATGATTCCCACTTCTATTACCTTTGTGACTGTAAACAATTATTATGTTCTTAGTACCACAATATTTGAGCATCTTAAGATTGTAAAAGTACTGAGTTATGCAGTATTGTGAGATAGTGGAATTCTATTAAGCCCCTTTTATAACTGGCAAATGGAATATGGAATATACATGGAATATAAAAGAGAGAGATTTAAAATAAACAACTACTCTAATGCACTGAGATCCAATGCTAAGTTCCATCAAAAGGCAGAGCATAATACACATAATGTTCTCTCAAAAACCACTCGACTCCTTACGTTACCAATTACTATTTACTGAGTATTGCAACTTCCTCAGTGATGAACAAACTTGATGCTTTCTGTTTCAGGGATTTGATTCTGTTCCTATTCAAATAATTGAATAAAAATATTTCTATTGACTTGAGGAAAGGGACCAAGTATCAGTTAGGTGTGGGCTTTGATGCAGTTATACAACAAACTATTGCTTAAGGTGGGGGTAAAAAGAGTGCTTCATTAAACATAGGAGATGTATGGCAGGTCTGGATTCTGGTTATTCTGATGCTGGTGACTGTCACTGCTTGCATTTGCTGGCCCTGAGCTGTAACACATTGTTGCACATACAGATATAGCTGAGACTCACATTTTGTAATTACTCAAAGCCCTCAGCGAGGCAGGGATGCAGCTGTACAGAAGGCAAGGATGAAATGGCATCTCTGTAGACAGCAATCAGGTTTTATTGCTGAAAGGAGTTGACTAGCATGGAAACTGCTGGCAGCTGCCAAACCCTTATGCACCAAAGACACAGCTTAGCTTTAGGGTTCACAAAGGTGTGACCAGTTTTCATTTCAGAACTGCTTGACTGATTCTAACTGGAGCAACAGGATGTCTTCAACTGCAGAAGCATTTTTTCATCATTTGAGAACTCCCCCAAGCAGGTAAGTGCTTGAAGAAACAGAGACAAGGCCTTCTACAAACAAATTCCATCTCTGAATCCTCATAAAAGCTCATCAAAAGACTCCTTGATTGAGATGTCCTAGTCTAAAAGACATTTGACATCTAGCTTCTCAGTGAATTATCTACACAGGGATACTCCAAACCAGCTGAAATGAGTAGCCACCACTGCAGAATCCTAGGTAAGATGCACTGTGTTGTGGAGTATCTGGATGGGAGGACCATATTGGATGTATTATCATTCTCTTGGACTCTAAACACAGATTCTAGATGACTAGGAGTGGAAAACAAGCAGAAGTAGCTCTAGGGCTCTTGCACTCACAGCGACTTGCTTTCAGGTAGCTGAGCCTCATGCTGCCTACGGCATATGGAACCAAAGGAGCATCAGGTGATTTATTTGGGATTAATCTCCCAATAATATGACAATGCAGGACTGATTCTGTAGGCATGTGGCCCTTAGAAACGAGCATGAGGCATGGGGAACATTCATTCAGTTTACAATGAGTATGTCTAGTCACCTAAATTCAATCAATAACTATAGCTTGTACTTTCCTACCAACATTGAAACTGATACACACGTGGGCTCACTATATTTGGTCAACCACTCGTCATATCATATATCATACCATATCACATCACATCATCACTGTTTCTGCACCTTCTCAGCATTAGACTCAAATGCAGTCCTCAGACTTCTCTGAATAAGAGAAATTGAACTTCTGGTCTGTGTATCAGCTAACAGCAGCATGGGATACATATTTTCTCCTTTTGGAGAGAGACCAAATACTGGAAAGACAGGCCGACCCATATATTGGCATGGTTACACCAAAAAAATTCTCAAAGTTGATTCAAATGTTAGTTTTAACACACATTCAATTCAAATCAAGTAGCTTTTGGCTCAGGAGTCAAAAGCATGTTTGACTTGCAGTATCTGCACCCTGAATATTCAACTTCTCCATATATTAAAAGTCCACACACGCTGTAGTGGCTGAATGAAACTGCTAATGACATTAACTTCAGAACAGAGAGGATGCAGCATTTCCATCCAGTTAAATCCTTTTCTTTCTTGTAGGATCCTTACATCCTCCTTCTAGGCCAGTTCAGTGAAAGACCTTGGCAAGTTCAGGCCAAGACATTGCTTGTTGTGCCCCAAAGCTAGTTCAATTAATGGCTTTGTAGATCCAGCTTGCACTGCAGTACTTCTTGTAGCAATTACTTATTTAGAGAACTTGCTTTGCAAACAAGAGTGTACTGTTTCATTGAGATAATGGGACTGTGGGTAGAGATTGTTAAAGAGCAATCAGCAAAACAGGATTGGTAATGAATCTGATGAAACTCTCTGTTTGACTTACAATATCAATTTTGGAGCTAAGTACGTGCTTGGTATAATAACATTACCGATGCCTCATCTCATTTTCAGTTGCGAGGACTCTATTTGCTGGGCTCAGACAGAGGTTATCTGACTCATCTGCTTAGATGACAGTGGAGTCATTTCACTGAAAGACATTTGTCAAATCAGAGCCCTTGGCAACAGCAAGCACTCCTGGTATAGAAGTTAAGTCTCACCTGGCTTAGGGCTAGATACAAACTAAAACACCATTTGGTGACAAGACTAAAAAGTGGGTAGGTAATATTTCATGATTTAGAAAAGTAGATTGCCACTTTGAATTCAACAGATTTTTAAGAAAACAGCTATGAATTATGCAAATTATCAAACCACTGACGTTTGCCTATTTTTATAACATTTCTTTCATAAAATAGGATTCATATTTAAGATGCATACTTTCAAGATATTTTCAGATCCTCTTTTATCTTTGTCCTGATATACAGAATAACAAACTTCCTTACTTAAAGTATTAATTAAAACAGGTGTTACTCAGAGGAAAAAATATATTCTTAAAACAGATTCAGTTCTAGCTTCATTTCCTTGTTCAGCAAGGACCAAATTCTGTCTTTGGTTCTGTATCAAATAATTAAATAAATAATAAATAATTTAATAACAAATAAATAAATAAATAAAATAATTTAATTAAATAATTTAAATATCTGCACAGATATTTAAAAACATCATTACATCTGGCATTACATCTTCTGCGTTAGAAAAAAGACTGCTACTCCCACTGCTACATGTATTTATTCAGGAATTAAGTTTTTATAAGTTGGGTAAATAATTTTATTATATTAACATTTGTAATTATGCAACTTAGCTAAAAAAATTGAATTAAATAGTTTCCTTTGATTTGTAAAGGTTGTCAAAAGGATTTTCTTAAATCTAGTTCTTAAACTTGCATGTACACTCTAATCTCAGAGTTTTTGTAACTCTTGATCAGTATCATAAATTATTCCAACAGTACACTTTAAACAAGTGTTCCTCCACACCATTTAACATACATGATTTGATTCATAATATAATTCAGATTAACCAAATGTTTTAAGAAAATACATTAAATTTATATGAAAATACGTATCACTACTGAAAAATCTTACTTTCTTTGGCAACAGCTTCTGCAGTATCTCAATATCTTTCTATTCAACTATTACTCTTTGGAAAAAATATTTAAATATTCACTGTCTGATAGAGACAATGGGAATGACTGTAGCCTGATTGGAGGCAAGTTGTATTTAGCTTAATACAAAAGTAGCAAAATACAGCTGTTGAGGATTATTCAGAATAGAAACTATGGAATGTTCATGTTCTGACATGAAAATTTGGATGAGAATTTCTGAAAAATTAAATAATTTATTTCATTTGAGTATTAAGGTAATGCAACCTTCTCAAAATGGCAACTAACTATGGAGCACCCACTATTAATCACAAAATGCACGGAAAGGCTGTACAAGTCCACTAATGTATGTCTTTAGTGAAGAAGAACTCCTGCTGTAAGTGTTCTTTACTGTACATTTTCACCGTTGTCTGGTCTAGTTTTAGGTGTTCCAAATGATTGAGCATCTCCAATTTAATAAGACATACTATTACACAGTCTACTAAGTCTCGCTGTCAGAAAGTGTTACCTGATTTTCAGTTAAAATTTTGCTTTCTCAATTCATCACATTCCTAGTTTCATACTTTTATATTTCCTTAAGTAATTCCCTCCATCTTCAGTGCCTGAATTTATCAAGTGCTTAAGTAGTTGTTTACACAAGTATTTTATTTCAAAATCAGGTTTTTTTATTTCAAAATACATGTAGCATTTATAGATTTAGACCAGTATCATTATCAGCCAACTAATATGTATATATAGTAAGATTATCTATAGTTTGCTTTTCGACATGTCTTATTAAATGAACTACCAACAAATTACTATTGCCATACAGAAAACTTCAAAAAATAATTTAAAAAGAATTTTTATTACTTTGTCAATATTGATTTTTAATGAGAACCCTAAAAGTTTAGAAAGGTGTTATGTCTGTGATAAAAGTTTCTGGGAACGGCTACACAGGTAGAGTACTCACTAATTAAGCCAAATGTCAGTATTTGGAAAACCCTGTGTTTTTTGTATAACTGTGGCAATCGCCCTATTTATTCCAGTGCCAGAAATTTATGTGCATAACAGAGAAACTAAAAGCCCACAATCTACCTTAAATGCACAGAAACCCTCCCAGTTCTCATTGCCTTTGTCTCATGTCCAGATGGAGTGCAGGCTAAATATTTGTCCTGTTCTTAGGAATAACCGTGCTTAGGATATGCATTGTTGGACTGGACATTGTGCGCTTGGCCCTCCACAGAGCAAGTTACTCCCTGTGACTCAGGGGTTATTCTAAGGCTTAGTATTAGGACTTGACTTTCTTCTTGTTAGACTCAAACCCAAGTAAGGTTTGATATGGATGGCAGGAGAACTTGATACGGATGGCAGGAGAACTTGAGATTGAGTGCAGATTTGAATTATGCTTGACTAACAGTGCATCTAAAATTATGAAGACCTGTCTACTCCTCTTACACTGTGCTTAAAATTTTTGTCAGAGGAAACTCCACACTGAAGAAAGGCAACTAGTTATTCTGGTGAACACTGTAGTTGCATTACTATCTGTCCATATCAATATGAAATACAGTGCCATTTCCTTTCTTATTCCAGGAGACCACGATAGCTGGGGCATCCACTAAAATCCATGGAAAACATGGGTTTCTCCATCAGAGGCTAAAAAAAGTTAGAAATAATCTTTGGCACACAACTCTTCCTGGTGTTATGATAATGTAGCAGAACCTAAACAACACAATAACTGAATTAATGAAGGGTTTCTGAAGAAGATTTGCTAGAGCATCAGGAATGGTAATCATCTGATCAGGCACATCTTTCACACTTGAGTTTTAGAGCACTAGCATGACAATCCTGGACTAGGGCCAGCATGACCTCCAGCCTGAGCCTTGGAAGGATTGAATGGGTACCCCCAAACTGGTATAACCTGCTAATTTAGTGTGCAAGCATTCTGTCACCTCTTCCAAGTCGTTGATAAAGTTTTTGAAAAGGACAAGACAACTGCAATGCTTACTACTGCCCTCCATGCAGACCACAACACATTAGCATCTACCTTCCAAGCCCGACTACCCAGGCAGCTCGTTTTTTTTTATACTTACTCATTTGTCCACTCCTCATGGCTGTAATGTTCCAACTAGGGTACAGGAATGTTTTGAGAGGGAGTCAAAAGCCTTGCTAAAGTCAAGGCAAATGCTGTTTTGTGTCCTCCCAACATCTGTAATTCCAGACATTTTATCATAAAATGGCAATCAGATTGGTCAGGCATCATTCACCCTTGGTAAACCCACGGCCTCTTTTTTTAAAGACAAGTGCAATACTTACATTCCCCCAGTCAGCGAGGATCTGCCCAGTCTCCAAAACTGTTCAAACATTGCAGAGGGTGGCTTTGCAAGAGAATCAGTTCTCTCTGCACCAATGGATGCAGACCATCTTGTTGCCATTTGCCCTTTGTAATTC
This sequence comes from Corvus moneduloides, assembly GCF_009650955.1. Taxonomy (NCBI): domain Eukaryota; kingdom Metazoa; phylum Chordata; class Aves; order Passeriformes; family Corvidae; genus Corvus; species Corvus moneduloides. Next base: position 46,771,939 of record NC_045477.1, on the reverse strand, counting down.
TTAACTGAAGCTGAGCTTTGGCACTCCTGACACAGAAAGCCTGACACATTTCCTGGCCCAGACAACGTTTCCAAATTTCTTCTTTGTAGCCTGTGTCCGCTTCCAACTCTTCTATACTGCTTTTTGCATTGAAGCTCCATCACAAGTAACCTGCCTAGCTAAGCCAGGATATTTAACTTCCTGAGTATCAGGACTGATCATTCCTACATTTGGAGGATACAGTCCTTAAACTTGATCAAGCTTTTTGGGGTAACTTTACTTTTCAGATCTGGCTTCCATGGGATCCTTTGAGTAGCAGATCCAGCTGTGTGCCACCTTTAATTGTCCTATCCAGAAGTTATTGCTGACACCCTCTAGAAATCTTCATTGCTTCTATCCTGCCACGCATGTCTTTCAGCAGATACCAGAGACATTGAAGTTCCCCTCTTTCAGACCTACTGGATCTTCAGAATTGTCCACAGGACATCTAACATCCTTGCAGCCCTAAAACCCTTAAGATTCTTAGTTTCTAAACTCTTAAAATTAGCAGTCCCCTTTAGTGCTCAGAAAGCCTCATTATGTCAAAAACAGAATCTGAAATTTCCATTATATGCAAAAGGTGATATGTCATCCAGGGGGAAAAAACCAACCTTTTTTCAAACTGATTTTCATGCAAAAATAATGCTAGTTTTTAAATTACTCTATTTCACCTTATCCACCAAGCTCAAGGCATAATTATTTGAATGTCTTCTCTGAAACAGCTGAATATAATGAATTCACAGGTTTCTTCTCTCATCCCCACAAAAAAACTTGAGACCCTGTCCCTCTGAACTCCAAGAGAGAAAAGGAAAAAATGAATGAGACACATCTGATACCTGTGAATTAATGTGCACAATTTGGAGATGCTCGTATGTTTTTTAATTGGGGCAGCATGAGAACAGGAATATATTCTCTGTTCAGGTTGTTCTCTTTTAGTCTAGCTTTTATGAAATGAAATGAAATGAAACAATGAAATTCTGTTCAATTTAGCCATCTACATTTAATGCTGAAAGCCTCTCAAACAATAGAGCTTAGAAAAGTTTCTGTCTTTCATCATTCCAAATTCTCACAAGGAGGTCAAAATCTATTCATCCTGCAGTATATCTACGTCTGGTTCACGTTCTCCTTTATCAGCTTAGCTTCTTTGCTGGTATTTATCACACTGTCTGGTTTTATGGGGGTTAAGGCAGGACATCTGTGCATGGATTAATTCAATGCCAGAGCTTCTTCAAGCTCTGTTCATAATTTCATTATTATTTTAATCTGGATTTCTGAATAGACATAGCATGTGATTTTTGTATACTGCAAGTTATTACTTAATGAAAGAGTCAGGGATGCTTTATAGAAAAAGAGAACACTTTTTATACAACAAAACAAACTTTGATGTCTAAATAACAAGTTTGTCAGCTCTGAGTGGGCTTATGAACGGGCTGTGCTATAGAACCATGTTGATCAACCACTAAAGCACCAACGCCCCTATTACTGAAAAACTGTTTTCCTAATAAAATTACATACTGCAGTCATGGTATGTTTAAAGTTTTCTTTGAGCATAAACTCTCTTCAGGACTCTACTATAAAAAAAAGTATTTAAAAATGTTTGTTGTGTTTTTTCTAAATATGTTTATCAACCTTAGTGAGGATACAACTTGTTTTTTGTATTATTTTACAGAGAAAAAAGCTGTTAATATCTTATTAGCTATCAATATTTCAATATTGTTAAGAGTGATATTGTTAAGAGTGATCTTAATGTATTTTTTTAAAACTAGGACCAAATGTTTTTAAAGTATTAGCTAAAAAGACAATATTTACTGTGACTATTAAGCATAATAAGTCCTATAATCTCTACACAATAGACCTAAAACATAATTAATAAATATAAGTGTTATCACAGTTGACAGATTAATATTTGCCAAATAACTGATGATTGCATAGGATAATATTTCACAATTACTTTTAAACTCTTCCCAATCATGGGAATGCTTAATAAGTGTGATATACATGAATCAACTCATTTCCTAAACAGCAAATATTTGTCAAGCTTGGAACTCAAGAATCATAAAAATCTAATTCTGACTCTATATTGATACCTCGCTTTTCAAACAGTAACAAAAAACTTGGAGCCATAAAAGCTTAGTTGCATCAGGAAAAGGGTTTTATGGTAGTATTGGCAATTTCTGTGACTGTTACACAAATTCTTCACAGTTGGTGTTTCCTTAGACACAGGAAAGGACTGTGACGTTTCCAATTATACTTGTAGACTTTGAACATGCAGTAAACATCTTTTTTACACTCAGTGGCTATCAGTGCTTCTCTTGTGATTCTCTGGGTGGTATTTCTGGTTATCCTCAGAGTTACTTCTTGTCTCGAGAGATGTAGTCTATTAAAACCATACCCAGTAAAAAACGTTCTCCATTCTTAACAACGTCACATGTACTTTTGTGAGGATTGTGACATACATGTGCACTTTGCACAAGTGTATTTACAGTTGATATTTAGCTGAATTGCAGTATTTCCCTAAAATTATCCCAAATTAATGAAGGCATTACGGTTAAATCACTACCCAGTTGGGTGTGTCAGGCATACAGATTCTTTAACACAGAATTAGGAAATTCCTTGTAATCAAGGCATTCATAGCCCACTCTGTGAAAGAATGTAAACCTGCTTTGCTACAGCTGTTACTCCACTGCTCTTGTTGCAAAAGCAGAAGGACACTGTCCCTCAGCAGATCACGGCATTTGGTGCCTTCCTCACAGGCAACTATGAGGAGATTGGCATTCCTAGAAGTAGACTCTCTAATGCTATTTTTTTTAAGTCCTCACTGGTATCAGAAGAGAAATGCCCAGGCTCATACGTAGAAATCAAACCAACATAAAGTAATTTTTAAAACTCCTTAAAAATAGAACCCTGAGCCACACAGAAACAATTACAAGTTTCTCATGTTCTCTGTGATTTATGACATGCAGGCACTGAAAGCACATCTTCCGTGAGAGCTGCATAAGAGAAAAATTATGTGATCTAAGATGTTCAACACTGTAATCTGTATGACAGTAACAGTACTGTAAAGAATTTATGTGGGGGGAAAACCCTTCATGGGAATTCAAGCACTAAAAACTGTATTAGTAAGTAGGACTTAAAGTTAACATACTTTCGTTTTAGCAAGTATAGAAATATTTATAATAAGATAAAGTGGTCTTCACTTAGTGACAGAGGTTTAACAACAAAGACTTTCTTCAGTAGCCAGGGCAGAGCTGTAGAAATTTATTATTATTGTTTTTCTTGTAACAAGTCTATTCAAATCATTTGTGTATCACAACTGCATGTTAGGAGCAAATTAGCTTATCTTAGATATTCACTGATACATTTTATTGCATTCTGACTAAAATCGTATCTTGCAGACTTCTGAAACTTACCCTTTAATCTACTACATGCAAAATTACATTATAAATATTAAAATATATATGACAGTGGAAACTTATTAAATTTATTTCTGAATGATATAGCTGCTTAGCCTCAAGCATGAAGTAGTGAAAATTACCTCCGAGCTGTAATTAATTGGGCAAATAAATTGTTAAATTTTAGATGCTGATAAATAGGAGAAGGAAGCTAAAAAACCACAGCAACGGTCAGCAATATTTTAACTAAGGAATTCTGTATGAGATAAAATTACAGCAAACACATTTAAAAAATATCAGCCAAACAGAGACTATGAGACAACAGTAAAATACATTCTCATAGAATGGTTAGAATTCACTGCAATGTAAAGCATCAACAACCTCAGTCTTCCAAAAATTATTGCCAATATAGAAATTACATACGAGGAAGTATGTTCAAAGATAGATTTTTCTAACATACTTTCAACCAAAGTACAAATCACAATTGAGAAGAAAGAAAATAGAACCTTCCATTACCTACAGAGAAGCTGGTGTACGTACAAAATAAGTGAAGTGGTGAGGCAGGAAAGAGAAGACAAGAATGTAAATTAAAGAGGACACTTACTGGGGAAAACCACATCACTTTAAGAATCCAAATTGTCAAAGAAAAATTCACAACTAGGATGATAAGCAGAAGGAGAACAAACAGGTAGAGGCAACGCTTTCTCCAGCCATAAATTCCAATTTTGTAGATATATTCATTCTTCGGCCTCTCTAGGCTTGTGCCTGGTGTTGTTGTCGTGTATTGTTCACGTACCATCTGCTATGTAAAGGAAAAAAGAAAGGGAACTGCTTAGTTGCTTAATTTAAGTGACAATATTTATACAAAACTCCAAAGAAAAGATGAAGATATATTTGTAATAGCTAGAAACCAGAAACTCTTATGAAGTTTTACCTGGAAAACATTTTCATCGTGCCCTGTTCAACTTACATCTTAGTTTTTGATACATGCAACGTGATGTTTTAATATATGAACTGCATTAACTGCTGTTTTCAGGAGGCTTAAATTTATTTTATCCTATAAAGAATGGCAACACTTTCCTCCTATTTGTCATAATATTCTAATTCTCCCATCATAAAATATTTCATGGGATCATATAATAATCTACAGCTCACAACTGCGTATCAGTTGGAAAAAAAAAAAAAATATATATTTTCCAATATATTTTAGGTTTCAGAATATGTATGTAAAGAAAAGATATTATTCTTTATGATGTACAGGAAATAATGATTTCTCAATTCATCTCAGATATTCATATTTAAAGATATATCAGCATTAAAAACATTGCCTACTGGGTTTAAACAACTTCACTTTATACTATAGTTCTTAAAGAAGCATTGTTTGAATTTAAAGGAATCTTACAAGGTTGCACTTCCTTAAAACATGAGAATATTCACTAACTTCCACTTTCACAGCACAGTGATCATCAACACTTCAAACCATTCATTAAAGCTTACAGTTTTGGCCAAAATAATAAAAACTCAGCAGCTGAAGCTACTTATCAAAAATAACAGTGGGCAAAATCTGCCTCATTTACACTGAGATAAAGCAAAAAAACCCCCAATCCAATCATGGATGTCAGAAACAAAAAAGGTATTTTAAGTTCAAGCCCTTCCATGAGCCAGGTATGTCCACAGGCATCTCACATCCAAAAAATGCTCCACTTTCCTAACAGTACGATGCTCCCAAATGAAAGTGCCTTCAGAAGGGTTTCACACAAGGTCTGCTCTCAATTCTCAATTTCCTCCTATCAGTGAGATCACCATGCTCTGCTCACACAGCTTTCAAAACATGATCAAGTGACATCCTTGCCTCTGTTCAAGTTTCCTGCAGAGCCATCCTGTGTCTGTAACACGCTTGTGGCTCTCACTTCTAACCCTCATCTTTAGAAAGATGCCATCTTTTGTTCCTGTGGCTTCCTAGCAAGACAGAGAATGAAATATAAGTTTACAGCTGAACAGAAGTCTATGCATTATCCCTTTATATATGTGCAGTGGTCATCTTATTTCTGCACATCCACAAAAAAACTTAATTTGTTGTTTATTATATTAAAAAATTAGACCAAATTATCAGCAGTTCATAAGATTAATTTTGCTACAAACATTATGGTATAGTATTATATTTATTATTTTTTCTGCTATCAGTTTCAGTTGCTCATAGACTGTGTATGTAAATCTTTTCATAGCTGAAAATAGTATAACAATTTATTCCTTAAGAATTATAGACTCTGAAATAACTTGCCTTAATATTAGTGCAAAACATTGTAGATTTACAAGATGTTATTAAATATTCACCACATGAACTATGTTTGTTTAAAAATATCAGATTATGCATTTCAGTTCAGTGAATTACTCAAGCACATCATACTGGTTACAGAATACTGTTTATATATGAGTCAATACTAATTTTTTTTCTGTTTTCTACCTAATTCTTGTATAGTAAACCATATTACTCACACAGAAGTTGCCCCTTATCTGAAATCTCTGTTACTGTGCTCTGTCATGCCATTGGGACATTATACATACAATGGGTTCCGGAAGATGCTTAGACAAACCTTTACCCTGACTTCCACACAGATTTCTTCTCAACACATAACTTACAGAACAGGATGCAGTACCTCTTATCTGGTAACACCCAGAAATACACTTTGAGAAATAAGCTGTGTGGTTCTTGCCCATGTGTAATGCAACTATGTCCTGGTTCTGGCCAAGACACGGTTAATATTTGCAGTAGCCAGGAGGGGCATGGCTAGGACTCCGAGGTTATCCTACACAGCCTCGTGTGGCCATGTGCAGGGGCTGGTGGGGGAGAAGGGATCCCTTCCAGTCCCGCTGGACACGGGTGAGTGGTCAGGGTGTTGCCGGTTTCCGTGTGGTGAGCACTTGCACGTGAATTTGCTTGCAATCTCTTCTACGCCCCCTTCACAAGGCAGACTGCTTTGCCTGTTCTTTGTGCTGTTCCCTAGGTCTGCAAGGTAAATTTTGCAGTAGAAAGATCATTTGCCAAAGAGTTAATTAATTCTCCCATCTTCGAGTTCTTATGCAGCCTCATTACAGTGGTCTCTGAGGCTGGAATTCATCTCGCAATGTAAGATATGAACAATTTAGCCCTGAATATCTGAGCCAGTCAACCTGGACTCCCTTTATGGTTAATGGAGATAGGACTCCCTGCTGAGAATTATTTATCTGACTTAAGTTAGATGAGAATTTTAGCCATCCAATGAACTGCGCCTTAGATGTGTTTGACTTCTCTCCATCAAAAGAGAAAGAAAGAGAGCTTGGGATGACTTTCTTATATGTGTATGCCTGTATGTTTTAGACATTTCAACCAGAATGATTTCCAAAAGCATGTAAATTTAACAATAAGATAGGCTTTTTCTGATTCCTATTCTTCTCTGTTCCATTTATACCCTGTTGTAAAATGTTTATTGTGTGAGTTGAGGGTTTTATACATTATGTATTATGTACTGCTGTTTAATGAGGTGAGGTCAAAATCCATTATGCATTTCAGCAAAAAGCCTTAAAGTTTTGTGATTGTTTTCAGCCCTTCAGAAATTCCACAGGGGACATCTCCAGCACAGCATCATTCCCTGCATGAATTATTTTTTCCTGACAGAAAACAGTTCTGTTGTTCCTGAGCATTATTAATACTGCCAAAAATTGCTTTGGTCATAGTAAACAGGCAGTGCTGGCCTAGACAACTGAATACTTTGAGAAGGATTAAGTTTTTCTCCCTAACATAATATTTCATGATTTTTAAGAGAATTAGTGTCCTAGTACCAAGTAATTACAGTGGAAATCCTTTCAGAACTGATACTGTTGGACTGTTTTCTTTGGAGAATCAACTTTCCATATTACTGACTTATATGTTCGTGAGATGAAATCACACAGGAAAATAATCTTAGACCTCTCTGGAGAAGTCAGAGAGAAATCTTTTTATAAGTTTAGGATGCTTTAGAATGAGGGTTGGAAAGGAAAACCTTGGATAGGCAGACCTCATAGTTCTGTTGTGAAGTCTGCCAAGAATCAAGGTAAATGGTTAGAAGAAAAACAACACATATTTAGTACTGCGATGAAAAATGTGATTTGTAAATGGAAAAACCATGGAACTGGTTGTATAGGAGCATACTAAACAGGCACCAAGAAGGAAGTGGTGACATAGACACTTGGATGTACACAAGTTAGTTGGAGAAGCAAGAAACGTGCAGAATGCACAATGACTGTAGTAAATGTTATCTTTGTATTATTTTACAACGAAGCAGCACACACTGACTAAGAAGTACTGGCAACCTACAGTGCAGATAAAATAGCAATTGAGCTTCAGAATGAAAATTCTTATATCTTTCAAGTGGGCCATGAAAAAATCTTACTTGCATCAGGTCAGCAGTACCACAAAATAAATTACTACAAATAAACTATTTAATTGGAAGTGGAATTTCTTGGTGTTCCTATTCAAAGACCAACACAATCAGCACATTTCTTATGGATTTTTGTAGATTTGGCCATAATTCACGGGATTGAGCTCCATCATGATAGCTTGTTATTTAGAAGTATTTTCTAATTGTCATCATCTATTTTACTGGGATTCATTTAAATCCAATTAATTCCTGCCTCTTTGCTGATTTAAACCAGATACTGAATGCTAACCAGCTGCCAAAAGATTTTTCAGAGATTTTAAGTGATAGATGAAACTTGTGAACAATCAGTAACACTGCAGATTTTTGACACTGTGAGATCTCCCATGTGTTGAGGCATTGTATGTGTTGCATGTAAGGCATGAAATTCATGCCTGTAGTAATACATATGAGCTGCCCATGAAAGAGCTGTATGTTCTTCACACTGTGTTACTATAGCTGCCCTCTAAAAATATATAGCCATGACAGAACATTTCTCTAGCTCTAGTCCACCTTTTTCCACACAAAACTTAGAAACTGGTCTCTGTCATTCGAGTGATTCTGAGGTCCAGAAGATTTTTATATTAATATTGATTAATGAAAGACACTGAAAGACTCTCTATCACTAATGTTACTTTTGGACTGAGGTTGGTTTGGGCATCGAGTAAAAAAAGCTATTCTGACAGCTCTGAAATATTCATTTAAGACAGCCGTGTTTTTAAAAAGGAATTTGTAAACTTATCTGTTAGCCTGCTTAGGAAAGCAAGCCTGAGTAAAAGCTTGTTAATCATATTATTGGAATGACTTATCTGTAGGAAATACTACTATTTCAATTAAAATAAGTAATTTCAGTGTACTTCAACTGTAAAAATGTTTTCATTGTTTTTGTTCATAAATGGCCATTATTTTCACGTAAATAAAATTCCTCTTAATGCACAGTTCAGAACTGTGTTACTCAAGTACTTTGTCATGTTGTCATAAAGCAACTGATAATAACATACAATTGGAAAACATAATTTAAATATAGGACTGCTTAGTTGGTTAATACTAACAACCAGCTGTAATTTCATTAATAATTATGTAATTATTAGCATTTTATATTCTCAGCAGAGACCAAAAGCTTAGCACTCAATAAAACCCCTTCAAATCTGAGTTAAGAAGAGCTGGTGAGGTTTCATGATGAAATTTGCACCACTGGTGTTTGTACTATACATGTTCTTCTTCATGAACAGCCATTAGTGCATCTACTCTTCCCTCTTGTTCTGCTTTTGGCTAGGCAAGGTTAATTTTTTGCAGCAGATGGAAGGGAACATGGTTGAGGGGGTGTGTCCAGGACCCTGGTGTTTTTCTATACCCCAGCACGTCATTGGCAGGGGTGGGGGAGAAGGGAGTCTGCCTTCTGAGGAAAAGGGCATTCCTTTCAGTGGACGAAAACATGGTTGGGAAGAAGCAGTTGGTATTTCCTTACTCTTGCAGGTTTTCCGTGCAAATAATTTCTTTGTGCTATACCTTCTCTTATTAATATTGTTGCTGTTACTGTTCATTTTCTTATCTCACTGCTATTTCCAGCAAACTGTTCTTATCTCAGCCCACAACCCTTACCTTTTGTGCTTCCAGTTGGAGGAGAGGGGGAGCAAGTGGCAGCATGGTTTTAGCTGGAGTATTGAATTGGAGAACAGCATTCCTAAACCACGACACCCCTTTACATGAAATATATGCATTCACGTGCAAAATACTTCACAGTATGTGTGGGGATGAAAAGAGGTGATAGTGCTAAACGAAAACAGTACAGTGAAAAGCCCATTTTAACCTCTTAAACGAAATTCTTGTGCCATTGTATGCAAACTGTGAACTGAAATTAACCTGTCAGCTGAGGCAAGTGAGAACTATTTTTACGATCTGTATACGGTATCTTCATGGAATATTATACTCATTAATTTTCTTAATGTATGTTGCATTGGGCTAGATGGGTATTTTTATATAATGTGAACATCAGAAGTACACCAACACTTCACACTCTAGTGCATTCAGGCACGCACGCTTTTGTCTTTGTAAAAACAGAAGCAGTCCACTGATTAACCAACAGGAAAGGGGTGCAGTTGGAGTATTTTCCTGAAAGATGAAAAACATTTAAGGCAATCCTGTTGTTCAGAGAAAAAGATGGGAAACCTTTGGAATCCATATGGAAAAGCTTTCAAGACAAAACCAGAAAGGCAGGGAAAAATCAAACTCTCATGATTAGATGAAAATTTTATAGTTACTTTCAACCCTTCCATCATATTGTTTTTAATCTTGCCCAGCCTTGCTTTGTTGAAATTTTTGTTGTATAGCACATTACAGTTTGAATTGTAAACTAGTGCCATCAGCTGAAAAGAGCTGTATCCCTGCAGTGTAATTTGTGGAAACCAGTGAAGAAATTCATAGGGCCTAGTTAACTGTTTGCATACCCTGCAGTGCACATTTGCATAATAACTATGACATGGTCACAATTAACAGCTTTGCACATTTTAAGTAGAGCTGAAAGGCAGTCATTGACAGCACAGGATTATATAAAATTAATAACATGATCATTAATAATATAAAAATAGATGTCATATTGCTATTAGAATATAATATTAATAATATTAATATAATATGCTATATAAGATATGTCTAATATACGTCTACTCTTGAATCTCACAGTAAAAATTTTTTTTTAACTCTGTTTTCTATCTTTCAATTTGATTTATTTTTCTCCTTTAAAAAAAAAATTTCATGGTACTCCCACCAGAATTAAAAGACCAAGCAAAAATATTACATAGACTTTTCGTAAATTATTTTAAATTTTTGCATACTTTATGAGCATCTGAAGAAGTAGCTTATCTGTGGTATAAGAAATCCTATGTCTTTTAGGTGAAATGCCTGAAAGTGTTTTAAATTTAAAAAAAAAAAAAAAAAGTGAACCTTTTCTCTCTGAAATTCAGTCACCATTACAGTTAAGTGACCTTGAGTACCATAATGTGAAAGGAAAATTAAAATCTCACAATTACTACTTTTCTGAGTTTTTCAACATATATGTTACTCTGTCTTGGTAGACAAACAAAACCACAAAGAACTTAGAATAACTGGTGTAGAAATGATTGAATGGTGATGCAGGTGAGGTTACTGGTTAACCCCCATGGAGCTCTCATTACTATCACAGATTTTAGAAATAATCCTTTAAGAAGGAGAAAAGAGCAGTCGGTACAGCCATTGTTTTCACTTAGCAATTAAAGACTGAGATTCATTAATGGTGTCAAGATTATTTAAGTGTTTCCTTACTTACAGTTCTTTGTATAATGAATTTCCACATTTTCCATCTGCAAAATATTGTCTTGTCCTGTTAAATGTTTTTCGGTATTTTTCAACAGAGTTTATTACTACAAAGGCATTTTAAAACATTAAACCTGCAACAAGTAACTAATCTTTCTTACTAGTACAGTTATTATTCTCCAATCCCTTTGAGAAGAAGATATCTCATGGGCCTTGAGTAGATGACAAAAATGTGATAGTGAACAATTTGCTTTAATGAACCTAATTGTGAAATAAATTTTGCCCTCTAAAGTCCAATACATTTTCCCCCCACAGTAGTTGCCCTTCAACATGATTTATTTTTTCCTTGAAGGACTGCAAGTACACCAGATACATAAGGTACTGCAGTGAACATCAGAACAGAAATCGTTGTAGTCTTCTGACTGTGAGGTTTCTCTCTCTGAAACAGAAGCCAGAGCAGACTAATTCCTCTACATCCCTCTTTTTCTTTAATTGTGCATTTAAGAAAGTGTTTATAATTAAGCTAAGTATGAACTTTAACTGCCTGTGTTTGTATGGGCAAGTCTTAAAACAACTAGCATGAGACCTGCAGCCCCTGTCTCGAACAGGTGAAAGAAAGGAAAATATTAATGTGCAAGGAATGCTGAGAGCCATCTTGTTCTTTTGGAAAGGCTAGAAGAATCACCCTTTGTCTCCTTATAGTTTAATAAAAATCCTGTCTTTATGAAAAATAAGAACAGTGTGCATTTAGTCTCCTGTATAAAGGGCTTTCTCATTAAGAAGGACAAAATAAAATTAAACACACAGGGACATCTTGAGGATTTAGTAAGTTTTCCAACTCTAATTTATAAAATGATAGTTTGAAAATAATTATAAAATTACTTAACACCACATCCTCTCTTATTCTGATCATCTGATTCTTCCAGGTGTCAAAGGGCTTTTCTTCAGGTGAATGTGGAAAGTTTCCCTTGGGGTTGTCATTCCTTGCAAGAAATAAAGGTTTACAAAGCAATCCATGTATTATCTGACATTTCAAGGAGAGAAATGAAGAGAAGGTGGCTGTCAAATTTACAGAATTTTTGCTATAATCTATCAGAGGTAGTTTTTGTTCACTAGCATTTTAGTTCTTTCATTCAGTGACAGCTAAATGATTTCCTTATTCAGAAGAGACCTGCACATTACACTGTATGCAGATAAAGCCTTTCTGTTCAGTCCTCATTATAGTTATTTACAGCAAAAGTCTGGCATCGAATTCTTAAGGTCATCGGCAAGTTACTTGATGACCAAAATTCTCAATGAAACATCACATTACAGAATTTTGTAAAATTTCAGATATGCAAAATCCAATACCAAACAAGCATGTGATAGCTACAGACTACAGTATATAAATCGTGTTATTTTATGTGATCTATCCCAGACATCCAATTTTATGGTTTTATAACAAAAATTTAATTACAACAGGCAAGACAAAAGTCAGTTGAAATCAGAAGTTAAACATGACAATTAAAACCACATATTTAGTCAGACCAAGACTTAGCAACATCTTGCTGTGTATCTAGCTACCCAAGTAAGTCAGTAATACTTAGGAAATTACCAAGATTACAAAATCCCTGTGTGGCGAACAAGAATGTCGTGTGTTACACAATTTCAAATCTTCTTCTAAGAAAAGTGTTATTGCTTTTATAAAAGGGAATAATTCCTCATTTGAAGTGTAAACTATTTCATCAACTTGTACAAAGGAAGTGAACTGTTTTGCATCACATGGTAGCTCCATAGGGCTACATAACTAAAATTTATGTTTTTACTTAGATTTGCATGTAGGGCACAAAAGATGTCATTCTAACCAAAAAAAAAATCTGGAATATGCTCTGACCTTTATAAATTGTTCTTAATTCCCTGCTACAGCCTTTTCAATAACAACTCCAAATGGTAAATTTTCTGAAATTTCTAGCAAAGATAAAACATACTGGGCTCTTTAGAAATATATTTCTGTTTTGTATTAGAAAGTTGGAGACTGGCAAATAATTTGACATTTCAGACACTTAATGAAATCAAAATTTTTACTCTTGATACCATATTTTTACACCACAAGCTGTTGTGCCTGCAAAAGCAGTACAACCAGACCGCTTAGAAAGTGCTGGATAGAAAATGACATGTGAGTCTGCTGTTCATTTCCAGGACTGCTCTACAGAAGTATTCCTGTATTCTCAATTGTACATTAAACTCTCTACTCTCCTCCAGCGAAAAACTCTTTCACTTAGATTTACAGTATCATTGGCAAGTCCAGAAAATTACCGCACTGGAGACAGCTACAGAAAATATGTATCTTTAAGACATGGCCTTTGTTCTTTAAGAAAAACTGTTTTTCACATTGCATTACAATGGACTAGGAAGATGTCCACCTTTGGAAGTTCCAAGCTTATCAGAAATTATTCTGTTCAATGGCTGTAACTTAAAACATTCTTCCCCAATTGCTTGCAAACATCTGATAGTCTCTGTTTGCTTACTCTACATTTTACTTGTTCATAAGAGACTCTTCCTTTAAAATCCCTTTATAACCATTTCTAAACACAACAAAGGTTACATTTTGGCTTAAAATGACATTACTGCTCTTTTGTTTATTCAAATTTTCAAGATAGGGATAATCTGCCTGGGGGTATTCTCTGACAATGACAAAATTCTTCCTGCTTGCATATAAAAATTGATAGGAATTGCATAATATTTGAAGATTTATGTGTATTTCTCATCACTATTCTACTCTGTACTCAAGCTCTTGGAAGAAGGGACAGTAGGGATATATTGTAAAGTGAAAATCATGCAGTTAGTAATACTAAATATATCAGAAGTTCTTGGGGCAGAAAATTAGGATGAAGCCATGTTTAGTGCTATCTTGCTTTTTTTTACCAGAAAGGCACACAAAGAACTTCTTGCCTTCTGAACATGAGTGAATAACATCTGGTCCTGATGACAGAAAAATCATTATTATCAATTTTATTGATTTGTCCCAAAATATCTTCTACTGTTTTTTTTTTTTTTTTTTTTAACTTGGGACATTTCTTCAGAGCCAGCCTCCAGAATGAAAGGGCACATAGAGAAATTTCCCAGACCTCTTCACTGGGGAACATTGATGTTAATTCCGTTAGTATTTTCTTTTTGGTATCTCTGTTCAGGCACACAAAATATAAATCTTCAATATATATCCAGTACTCAAATGTACAGTATTAATACTCAAAAGCAAATACAAGTCAATAAAAAAACCCTGTAACCCACAAAGGAACTGAATGAATACTGTTGACTGGATGAACACACCTCCCAATACTCTTGTAAAGTACCACGGTAGATACTTGCAGCATCAATCACCAAAAATATTGTTTGCAGTACTTAATAATTTTTAACACCAATTGTAAATGATTGTTAGAAGTCATCCAACTCTGCACATCTGCTGAGGAAGATACTCAAGTCCACCTTCTCTAGCCATTTTGCTAAAATGCATGGAGAAAAAAGAAAGTAGAATCACTATCAAGACAGTGATTCAGGTTATGTCTAGGTACATACAAAGTCATTCAGGAAGTATACACAAAGCAGAGCTTCTGTCTCCATGGTCTAAATACTAACCTACCAGAGCTGACTTGTGATTCCTGAGTGTCCCAGGAATTCTTAGATGTTACAAAAAGCTACAAGACATGAGGGATTGGTCCTCACTACCTCTGACCAAGGAGCAGGTCAGACATGGTACTTGAACATATAGGACATCTTTTATGAACACAGTAATAATATTCTGAAACAAATTCAGGATTTGTGTTGGGAGGTGTTTCATGCGGGAGGAGTGCTGAGAAAGAGCAAACTCAAAGCCCAGTTTATGCTCATCACTTAAATCAGCAGCAAAGATGAAACTAAAATTAGCAGTACAGTACAGAGTAAGAAGAGACCAGGGTACAGGGCCTGTGTATGTTTGCTGCTGCTTTCAATTGTGTCTAAAAAATCCTTTAAAAAAAGCAAAGAAACAGTGAAAGCTTAATTAATAATTTGCACTATAACCAGAAGTAGTGATGAGACCTAGTTCTGTACAGATTTGTATGTTTGGTCAAGTACCCATATCAACGCAGTAATCTTGTTACTTTTGCTCTATCCATGTGCTCTATAAAAATTTCCTGAGCCAAATATAACACCCATCAGTATTAGCTAGCTTCAGCTGCGTATTCTGACCCAGTAGATATTATTCACATGCCAACAGAATGTACACCAGGACAGAGTTTTACTCTAATGAGGGCATTATCTCACAACAAACTTCCACTAAACTTGAAAAAACTTCATAACCTTGAAAACCTCTATGCCTTTATTTTATCATACTCAAATTTGACTGCAAAGTCAAAAAAGACAGACAGGGGCGAGTGGGATGGGCAGTTACTTTGAGGTGAACAAGAGTAAGTTGAATTCTGTGTTTAATTAAAAAAAAAAGAAAACTCAACCAGAATGAAATATCAACAGACAGCAACAATTTGTAGAGTAATATTTTACATAGCTTTTACAAACAGATCCTATTTTAAAACAAAAAAAAATTCCTGCAAAAATAAATAGTACTTATTTAGCATATGACTTATTTGGAAATAACATCTAAGAATTCCCTGTAAGTCATGACATTCAATCTTTTATTATATCATGTCAGCAGTACCACTCTTAACCTGGGTGATTAAACAGAATTCTGGCTACTTTAAAGTGGTTTTTATGTCTCTGGGTGTTGTGGACATTAAGAGAAGAAGTTTATTTGAGTATCTGACAAAATGGATACATCCCATGCTCTTTGTATTACCATTCAAATTGTTGTTCTCAATTAGGTTTTTTTGCTCTTTATTGTTACTGTACAACTTGGATGCTCTCAATTACTTTTAATTCCTCCTTTATTATCAGTGTACAGTATCATAATAAAAGAAAGAACCACAAAGTTTTACTTTAACACACACTGAAGCTGAACTTTGCAGACAGGATCTGGTAGCTAGTCGCCTTGAGTTGCAGCAAAAATTAAGATCTCTGTGTACAAAATTTCATTTCTTTCATAAATTCTTCATTTCATTAAATGAAAATAAGAATTGTTTTGTGGCCTTCAATTTTCCTTCACTGGATATAACACCAGAAATCTCAAAACACTTGTATGCATAAATTTTTAAAAATTTTATTGTCATTTGTGATGCTTTTTCTGGTTATTTGTTGCACTTAGAAGTGTGACACAGAGACCAGAATTGCAGAGCTGACTCAGGGGAAGGAATGGGAAAATAATCTTCATTGGGGTCACTGAAAACACATCAAAAGACTTGAAATTCCTTATAAATGTGAAGAAAATTAAAGCAATTTCTCTGATGGAGGCAAGTCACGAAAGAATCTCTGCTGTCATAATCTTGTATGTATGCTTACCAGACAAAGAATAAATTTAGATACTTTTTTAAAAGGCAATTGCACATTTTTCTGTCAAAAAATACTTAAAAAAAAAAAGATTTATTTTTATTTTCTATGTGTGTGATAGAAGAGATTTCCTATCATACCACAATGATTACCAGCAGCAAGGCCAAAGTGTATCTTGTAGAAATAGTGTTCCTAAAGCAAGTCCTGCTTTGAGAGAGCTTTTAGTAAAAGCCCTTTAACATTATCCTCAATGTTGTTTGCAGGAAAAATATTTCATGTCATCAGAGCTGGGAAGAAGTGAGAGCAAAAAGAAATAGCTCTATGTAAGTGCATAAAGACATACACATCGGCATAACTTTTCCCTCTTTTTCCTTGCCTTGCTACTGCTTTTATGAAAGTGCTGCTTCCAGGTAGAATGCTGTTACCTCTTGAGAGGTATACTTCCAGTTCATATAGTAGACTTCAGCACAATTACAAAATAACTCCCTTTTGTGGTGCTTTCCTGTGTTGGTTGTGGACTTTGAAAAGCAGCTTATTTAGCCTTGATAAATGATTTCACATAGTGAATGGAGTTATACTGCTATTCTGTGAAGCTTTTTTTTTTGGTTTTGTTTCGTTTGGTTTTTTTTGGGAATAGTGAAATAAAAATACATGAAACAAGGAACAGAACTAGATATAGAGCCTGGAGGTGAAAACTAACCCTCGAGTGTTCCCTCCCTAATTCAAGCAACTCATCACATATATACTTTAAAAAATATGATAGAATCATTTGACCTTGCATCTGGAAAGTAACAACTGTACCTTTTTTGACAAGTCACATGTAGCTAAACTAAAGATTCAAAATTCAGTTTTCAGTAACAGGGGAAGCAAAATGCTTTTCTATGTATACTGTGACTCATTTCATACTTTAAACCTCTGCCCTTTTCTGAGGAATTGTAAATGTCAATGACTTCAAAATGATGTGCTCCTGTTGCTTTGCAGTCCTGGTCATAACAACTTTATTACTCACATTTTTACAGACACAGGGGAAAACCCAATTAATTTAAATGCATATTAGACACATAAGGAAATCATCAAAAGACTTGTACGGCAGAAGCCTTTTTTGGTGATGTTGACTCCAACTGTTTAGGCAGCAACCATCTCTAAGTTTCTTTCTAAGCAACGGTGACAAAGCAATAATGCAGTGCTAGAAACAGAGAGTATGAAGAACATGGAAAAATGTATAAATACTGGTTTTGATCAGTATACCACTTCTTGGATTAAAACCTATAAGAAAGACATAGCTGATCTTTCAGTTAGATGTGAAAACAAATGAAGCATCAACAAAATCCAAACTACACGTTAAGTATGTGTGCATTCCAAGATAAACTAAAAGGAAAATATCTTATTTGACATAACATATATACTCCTTGTATTTCAAAGAAGAATTTTTCATACAAAGTATTTAATCCCAAATGGAAAACAGCAGATATTACTAAAATCCTTAACTTTAGTTGAAAGTTGATTTACTGATGTAAATCAAATAATGTAATCTGAAATGTAGGAATAATTTTTTGGCATACCCTTTTATTTTAAAGATTTTAAAGATACCCTTAAATTTTAAAGATTCTTTTTTGAGTAATTGGAAAACAAACCCTTTTTGGATCAAATAACAAACATATTACATTCTCCAGAAAGTATATCCACAGTTTCTAAAGTTACTCTTTAGGCATACATAGGAGAAGATCCACAGAGCACAAGTATAACTTGTCTTTTAAAACTTCAATTAAATGTTGTTTATTCCTCATATTTAGACAGTAGTGCCTGACCCATCAATCAGTTTTTGGAGCCTGATATATTATCAGAGAACCAAGAGCTGCAAATTAGGCTTTCCTAAACTCAAATTCTGGAAAAGTATGCAAATTTCTAATGGCAAAATAAAGATAAATGATGCCATATCTTAGTGTCTGCGGGTTCACCTAGTCCAGGTTTGCAGGTGATTTGGACTGTTCTCTACCACCTGGGCAACCAGACTTTGCCTAGGATAGATTTTGATTCCCTACCTGGCAGTAGAAGAACAATGTCACACACATTTCTGGAAGGTAATCACTTTTCAGAAAAGCTTTACATAAAAGTTCAGCATAAAGACAACGGAGAGATTTTTGTCAGCCTCTGGTGTACAAAAGCAGGGTGTCCTCAAAGCTTTAGAATCTATTATTTCAATTTAAAGAAAATGCTTGTTAAATTCAGCTGAAATTTAAAATCATCTACCACAAGGTTCGGAACTCTTTTGGTAGAGGAAAATTGTCTTATAAATGTTTTTATTTCTTTTTAGCTGTGAATTAACATTAAATCAGACATGCAAAAAAAATCCACATTTTCATTTACTTACAGTAAAATAAATACTGTGACTAGACATTTGGGGATAAGAGAAAAAGGTTAAGTAGTGAGTACACTCAGGAAATGAACATGAGATGTAAAAGTGGAAATTGTAAAATATGAGGAGAAAGAGGAAGTACCTAGGGATGCTGAAGAAAGTAAAAAAAAAAAAAAAAAAAAAAAGGAGAACAAAAAAGGTACCAGAAGATGGAATCTTTTGATAATGCAAAGGAATATAGATGAATTTTGCCTTCTGCTGCCTTTGTTTTTCTCATTTTGCATTCAAGCCGTTTATATGCTTTACTTACTAAACAATCCTAAATCAAATCTCATTTCTACATAATTTTTTGAATGCTAGCTTTGAATTTTTTCTTGAGTTAAAGCCATTTGTTACTAGGTACCTTAGGATTTCTGATACAGGAAGACAGTCATAGTAATGTTCTTAATTTAAATAGTATTTTAGATGTTTTCAATATGACTAAAGGGATACAGCTTTTTCTTCCAAAAATGTGATTACAATCAGTTAAAACAAATCACCAGGTGTGACTCACAATACTACCAGTTCAATAGATGTTTAACTAAAAGCAAATTTAATAGAATAAGAATATATATTACAAAGCAAGTCTGTGAAAGTCTGCACAGACTGTGAAAGTTGTTACTAACAGAATTTCAACAAAATATTCAATTCAGAAAGAACAGAGGGTACTCAGATAAATACAGTGGTTTTATCAAATATAGCTTAGAAATGCTTTTTTCTCTGTTATGACAATACATTAATAGTCTTATACAACTTTGTGAATATAAGAACTGCATTTCTGTTTTTGGAAGCATTATCTACATACATGCATTGAACATAATTATTAAATGACTCATCAAATCATTCAAAATTAAATAAAATATTTTGTATTGCAGTTCCATGTTTAAGCAAGATAACAGTTTCCAGCAGATGTCATCAGTATTTTCATTAAATGAGAAATACCTACCATAACAGAATGAAACTAGAAGTAGAATGTTACAGGGAAGAAAAAGAGTTGGGGCTAAAGAAAACTCTTTTCTTATACTACACAGTAGGGCAAAAAATTAGGCAAGTTTTTTGGTGTACAGGCCCTTCATCTGGTCTGTTTGAGCATCTGAAACCAGAAAAATAGCCTGAAAAGCAGCATGGGTAGCACAGGACTGGCTACCAGCTCTTACCTTGGTCTTGCTGCCCATTCTACAAAAAGTTTGGCTCCACCTCCATAAAATTCTATGCCACACCCATCCATACTACATAATTTGACCACTTCAGCCCTCAAATACAACTGTCTTTTATATGCCAGAAGTCTTGGGGTGTACCACAAAGGCACAATGTGTATCAGGACACTGTTACACGAGCGTGGAGGGAACCAAACCTGACAGTTCCTTCTCTGCCCCAACCATGCTGGCTTTTGGGATTGTTCACCATGCTCACTTTCTTGTTTGGCACCCAGGCCAAACTCAAATCAACCTCTTCTTCTGTCACATACTGAAATCTGTCTTATTATTTTATTATCCCTACTGTGAAAACTTTCACTCAGGCAATCAATAACAGCAACCTTTTCTGCCAGTTACACAAATATCCTCCCGTGACTTTTCAGCTCATAGGAAATGCTGATATTAAAGTAATACCACTGTTAGTTTTTTAGCTCTAAGTTCTGAATCCATCTATTTCCTTCCTTGTATTTTCAAGTAAAATTAAAGTCAAATATTACAGTTAATTCTCGTTGATTTACAGGAATTTTATGTGGCTCGAGAATACTGCTAGCTACCAATCTCACATGTTTATTAAACTCTATCTAATGCCTTCCTCCTCCGTGAACTATGAAACACTGCAGATTGGACCAGCTAGTACGACAACCAGGTGACTAAAGCAGAACTAGTAGGTAATTAATAATAACAATAAAGGGAATAGTCAGGAAAATCTGAACAAATTCTGAGAATCCTAGGAAAAATTAGGCTTCAATGAAGACCATCTATTTCAGGTTCAAAGCTGGACTGGAACAGGCCTTTGGAAGGAGCTTGATATCTCCAGCGTTGCTAACGTGGCCTAGTCTCTGGTTACGGTTCACTACCATAGCTGTGCTCTGCTGACTCAGCTTCATTCCAGAGCATTTAATTTTTAAGAAACTTTTCCATTTTATTCTGCTTTCAGCAGTCTGGACTCACCAGAACACATTTTTTTATTTATTATTACTGCCTCTCACTTAAAATCCTTTTCCTTAAAACCGAGGAAATTGGGTGCAGTGGAACTTTGCAGACATGTCTGCTTCCATCAGGAACCTGTATGCTTCTCACAGAAAGGTCTGACAGCTTGGAAATTCAAAGTAGGACCTATGTGAAACATTAACATGAAACAGAGGCTGTTATACTCTACAGAGTCAACCTTTTCTGAGAGCTGCTAGTATCCACAACTAATAAGGCAATGATGCAAAAAGTCTGCATAAAATTTACTATCTGGCACTTGCAAGACTGGGAAAAGGTAAGGTGAAGCAAAGGTACTAAACTTCTGTTCCTCAGAGCACTGACAGCACAGCAAATAAACAAGGAGGAACTTAACAGTCATTACTACATGATTCCATCTCTACATCCCTTTATTGAAAATACATATAGACGTCATTCTTACAAGCAACCTTCAGGATATACATATCCACAAACACAAATAAACATCTATCTTATTGAAAACCGCGTGTTTTATGGCTGCCACCAGCATTATCCAACACTCCAGTACATACCACACTCCATTTTAAAAAATATTTATGTATTTTAGTTTATATTTCTCTTCACAGTCTTATACAGACTTCATCTACCATAGAAATATAACCAACCATGGCATGAAATGCAGCAGCTGTTTAACAGCTTTTGGCAGATATACAGAAAGGTTTAATGAGAAGACTGGCCCAGGTAGCCAAAGCTAAGATGAATTAAATAGTGAGAATACTATTACCCGAGCTGAAAATTTGACCAGGATATTGAATTAACCTGTTATCCAAACTGGCATGATGCTTTTAGCCTTGTTTAATAAATAAAAAAGCAATCAAACTGTATGTCAATGTCTAAATCATCTGTCTCCCATTCATTTTGCCGACCTCCTTCAATAGCTTTTGAGTTTCTTAGCCAATTTCAAGCAAATTCAGCAGACAAGCAGAGGCTTCCAATACTACATTCCTACAAACTTTCTGAAAATAACAGAGAAAATAAGAACCATTTATGTCTTTACTACGGGACCCCAATGGGCATGAAGACCTTATTAAATATCAGAAGACTGATGTGAGAGAAAGACCTTGTAAATGTCTCTGTTACAAAATTCCTTCAGCCACTGCTTGTTGAACATGTAAGACAATCAACTCTGAGAAATGAGTCCACAGGAAATCCAGCTTACTTAATTCCAAGTCATGAAAATAATTAAAAACAGCAAGAGGTTAGGACCTGGGATTTGTATCTCATGTACAAGGCATTACTTTCCACAGGAAGGAAAAAAATCTCACAAGGCTATTCAAGCAAGAGGATCTCTGTACACCCAGCTTTATGTGCCTGTTGACAGAGGCTTGGGTTCGTAACAAATGGCTATAGTGTATCATTCCTTCAGCTGTTCCTTCACAACTCCTTCGCTTAAAACATTCTGCATTCACCTTCTCAATACTAAATATTATCACACTTATCTATTACATATATTATATGTACAATTACAAACCTATTACAGTAAGCATGAATATTGTCTCTTCATATTGTTACTGAAGCCTTATGTTTATGAATAAAACTCAAAATATAACATGCTTTAAACCACTGAGCTTTCAACCAGGAAAGAGCTGCATTCTGTCAGCAAAAGTATAGAGGTTTAGAAAAGAGATTTTAAGTGGTTCCCTCTAATGGTAGGCTTAATTTAGACCCTTTTATATTTAATTTAACTCCACGCAGTTGTTCTTATCCTTTGGTGGTATTCTAGGACCATTTTTTCTTCATTACATAATGGAAAGGAGGAGTGTATCTAACAGCACATTTGTTTAGAAGATAAATAGCAGTCCATCTCAGCCAAAGTGGCATCATTTGTGACTGTATCACAGACAAAACTTCCAAAATCTTAACTTACAGCTAACTTTCAGAACATTATGGCACAAAGTTCCTGCAGTTCACACAAATGGATTACTCATTTGGAAGTGGCTGTGCAGGGCAAAATTCATCTCTCCAAACACAGATAACATCAGCCATACTTACCTAGGCCCCCTCCACAGAAAATGGAGATAGACAGACACTTCTAGGACGTGATTCACCTCCTCCTCAAGCAGGAGGAGATTTAAGACAGATATAGTAAAAACACCCGTATCTCTGTAAAAGGAGCCCAGTTGACTGGTGTTGATGCACTAAAATCACATTCCTACACTTTGGCAATATCCTATTTTAGGCACTTATGTGCTCATTCAGATTCGTGATTAAGTATGCAATGCAAGCCCCTGCTGGTGGTGAGACACCAAGTATCATCCAATAAGTCATTTGATAATGAGTCAGTAATCCACTGATACCTAGTTTGTAATTTTCTTTCAGGAAGTGAAATTATCCAAGAGAAAACGTATTTGAATTCAAGGGGGTTACAAACTTTCAAAAGGAGTTCTGTACACACATAATTATATGCCCCGTATTAATTCAAGTATGCTTCACAGAAGTTAGAAACAATTTTGGTGACAATTCCTCAGGTGGGAGGTTTTTATCACACAACCAAGCCAAAGAGAAGTGTTCAGCAGAACTGTGGATCCATTCTTGACTAAATTTAACTTTTGTTAAAAGTTGGTATGTGATAAATAAACTGAGAGAAATCTATAGCTACAAGCATCAGAGGTTTACTACTCCAAATCAGATATTTATGCAAGTACAGTAAGATGATACTGTAAAAGACTTAAAAATTACCGAGTTAGCTTTTTAATACTACAGAAGTGCAGGTTTAAACTATGTAACTTAATACTACATTTAATTGTAAAAACAAGTATAAATAAACTATCTGAATCTAAAATTAAACTTGCAATTAAAAATGAACACATAATTTAGGCCCTAAAACAAATCACACAAGCATCAAAACGATCCTTAAATAAGGACAAAATCAGTCTGAAATGTTGAACAGAAACTTAGACTTAGGGGAGAAGCTCAATACAACCATGTATTAAGTAAAGAACAAACAAAAAGAACTCAATTGTTAAGACACTAACATTTTAATAAAGATATAAAAATAAATTTTAAAAATTGTTACTCACCTTGGAGATTTGAAACAATGTGGACTTCTGAATAAACTACAACCAGTCTCTTTCCAAGAGGAGAATTGTCTAACTTTTTCCACTACTTTCAGATCTGGAGTGGAAGATATTTTAGGCCTGGCCAAATATCACTGGAAGAAAATTCGTTCACATGTTTGGCTGTGCTTTGCATTCCATCCTGTTGCTCTGGCACACAGACACAGCTAATTATAATCTGTGACATAAGCGGTTAATTCTACTGCTAAAATGGTTGCGTACTGACTCCAGAAATGAACTGCCCCACTGTAAGACACAACCAGTCCATAACGTGCACTAAAACGCCCAACATGTCACATAATGCAAAGTCCTTTATTAAAATCTGAGAACGTGAGCACTCCATAGAACCTGCACGTAAAAACTATTATCAGAGTTAGCTGCTAGCAGCATGCAATGCAAAATTAGAAACCAAAAGCCTTCTGCTTTCTTTTCTGAATCCATATGTAACATCCCGACTGAATTTTAAGAGTCCATTTTCTGAAAACTTTTCATTTTAATGCTAACATTATTCTAGCTATAATCTATACTGGGTTGCATATAAAAAGTCTCTTTAAACAAGGAAATACAGATATTGTAATATACCTATAATAGCACATAAAAATTTTATACAAGAACTATACTAACAATTACCAATCTTTCCAAAAAGCTAAGCCTATCCTTGTATCTAAAACACAGATGCATATATATGCATAGATGCATGTAAATACTAAGAGCTATATAAAAAAAAAAAAAATTGCATGTATTATATACTTTCAGATGACATTGTAGAAGTTATAAGACATCTTTTTTTTTTTTTTTTTTTTTTTTTTTTTCCCCCAGTACCATTAAAGCTTTGAGTTCTCAAATGCAGAAAAAGAATTCCAGCCTGGAACTGCTTACATTAGACTGCCTGCACAAACATCGACCAGCAGACTTCCTGTTCAACCTGAGATATGTGAGAATCTGTGCTAGTAGCTTTCCACAATTTAAAAAGCATTACAGCATACATTTGCAAGATTTCCAGAACAAAAGTTTGTGCTATGTGAAGCACTGCAATCATCATCCTTGTTTGGACAATTTCATTTCTCAAAGCACGTTTCCTTGCTTTCAGCCATGTGCTCACACTGTCATCCCGCTTTAGAAGACGAAGCGCCTAACAGACATTTAACAGCTGCAGATCATAAATTTAGGACTGACACAAATCCAGCTGATCACAGGCTTACAAGATGCTTTTTTCCCTTCATGAATTCTGTGGCCATTAATCCTTCGATCATCAGATTCTGTTTACTTATACAAATGGAGTTCTTTTCTATGTAAAGAAATTAATTCACTGGTATCTGCCAAAAATGACAAATATGTCCAATAACAAAATATTTATCAATACCTTTAAAACAGATTTTATATTTAATCTCAGGGTTGTATGAAAGATAAAGTGTGAGGAAAGCATTTGTATGTTGTGTTAACACCAAAGCTTTTCCTCAACTGAAATTCCTTTTAAGTATTAGAGGAAGAAATCTATAAATGATGGACAGTTTTGAAAGGTTCATTATTTAGTCATTATTTAGGTAATTGGGTATTCGTGCCTAGGGAGTTTCTGGAAAATCTTTTCCCCATTCTTGGAGAAAATCAGAGGATCAGATAAAACTGGGTACATGACCTTCAAAACTTCAATGTTTTTAACTGTATTTTAACAGGCTTTCTTTTGACATATTTGTAGTTACTTGATTTCTCAACAGATAGAAAAGACTGACTAACATAGTGCCTAGCTACTGAAAGATTAGATCCTATCACCCAGTATCTCTCCTTATGACAGAACTTCGCACTATTTTCCATATACGATTTCTCTTCACTGCTCTACATGCATGATATGCTTTGTCTTGCTCTTCTACATAACTGATTTCTGCAAAGTAAAAACTTGAAAAAACGAAAAGAACAAATAAATACCTCAGTTAGTAACTTCTGAAGTTCTCATGAAGTAGGACTGAAGCAAGAGCAACTGTCAGTGAGTTCTGTACCATCTGAAGGCAGCTGTCCTCCTATTTAAATGCAAAGAAGGGAAAGAGAAAGCAAAATTTTCCTTGAGCATGGAGAAAAAATAAGATATATTCACAAATAGCCTTCCCTACTTTAACTGACAACATTGTACAATTGACAGACCAAAATTCACTGAGCTTAAGACTGCAGAACACAATGGAAACACTGGACACCCAACAGCTGTTTGGACTGCAAATGCTCATGACAGCAGAGTTTACAGTACATGAGAAATAAACATCAGTCAAAAATCTACATGCAAAATAATAAAAATACTTCTGTTGCAACTGTAACATTAGAATCCATTAGTATAATTAACAATAACTTCAATTATGGGCTTACACTGCATTTGTACAAAATCTTAATCTTTCTTTCCCTCAAGTAATTTTCTTCACAGTCCAAGAATGCTGATATCCATTCCTCACCCCAAAACTGCCAACCTCCTTTTCAACTGGATTTTGGAAGTCAATGGCTGAAGACTTAGTCCTGAAAGGGTAACTGAGCAAGCATATTTATCTTTCGCATTTTCAGAGTCCACCCATACCAGCACCTGACTAACTAGAAGCACTTGCAAACTTACATCAGGAAAAAACAATGGTAAAAAATACAGAAATTACGGTTTTAATATTCTGCTATTTTAACCAATTCTACTTTTTTTAACAGAAGTTTGCTGTATCCCTATAAGATTTCAAAAATGTGTATTCCTCAAAGTACAAAACAACACAGTTTTGGAGAAGACACTATCAGGTATCAGTTTAAGGAATTCATCTAAATAGAAAGGACATAGAAGACGTTTTGTCATGTCAGTTATTTTTCAAGTCTGTGAGATGCTTAAACACTGTGATAAGCAGCAGAAAGCAAAGGCTATTTAAGTGGTGATAAGGATTTGGTAAGCGAAGGGTATTTAGGAAGCAAGAATATTCTAGCCTGTATAGGAAGTGGAATTTATCTGAAATACTGTGATTATGTGGAAAACAGTAAAAATAACTAAAAGTAGGTTGTACAGATGTGTAACTCCAGATGATATCAGAGATCTTTTTAAACCTAAAAGATTCTATGAAACAGGAATTTTGACATATGAAATATTAAAAGATACCTTGGTAAAGGCTCAGAAAGGTGGAGTAGTGTAGCAAAAGCAAATTTAAGTATAAAATGGCAGAAACTTCGGGGAATAAAGTATGAATGCAAAATCAGAAAGTAACCAAATTCTCAAAACAACTACAGTGCAGGATACTTTTAATAATGGTTAGAAAATATAAAAAGTAATTATTTACTAGACATCTCTGGACTCCCAATAACAGAGGGGAAATGTCCAAGTATCCTCTGTTCTTGTTCTTGGGCATTTTAGTTACCCATGAGCTTGAATAAAGATGCCACAGAAAAATCAGCTTTTCAAAACCGATTTTTCCAGTTCTCTTGACTTCCCACCGTGTTAGAGGTTCCAATGTGATATTAAGCAAGAACTGGTGAAAAGAATTTTTCTAGTATTTCCCTCCAGAGCATTTTGAATTGGCTATGTTTGATGTGCTTTTTAAATTTGTAAGAGATAGGACAGCTGGTCATTTATTGATAGATTGAGACCTTACCTCTTCCTAAGAATAGGGCTATGGTGAATATTAAAATGGGATGTAATCTTCTAAACCTGAGCAAAACAGTGAGCCAAAAGAGGGTTATAACTTTCCCATATAAATAGAGAGAAACATTTGAAAGTTACTCTTACACCAGTTAAAGCTATAAATATGCAGGTGTTTTAAGGAGTTACAAAGTGGAAAAGGCTCCAATAGGAACCTTTTAAAATAAACACGTGACTCACAAACATAAGGCTTTAAGGGAGATCTGCTTAGACCATTTAATTACATGAGATCTATAAGGAGGCTCAAAACAGCTTTGAAACTCAGAATATTTATGTTTTGTTAGAGAAGGAAAAATAATAAACCAAAAGAGAAAAACCTGAAACTTACTATGTGAGACAATACGAAAACAAAGGAACTTGTAAGTATCCAACTGCCCTGTGGGTCAGTGCACAGCAGGTCTGGTTTCTAGGAACTTTTTCATCTGTGAGCACGAACAGCTGGCTGTGGGTCTATTGCCTGATCATCCTAACAGTATCTCAATCGCTGCTTCAGCTGCTAGGCTTTTGTTCCTTGCTGCCACACGCCTTTTCTCTATCCCACTTTTTGATACATTCTGTCACCTTTCCTCCCCAATACACTCAGTGGCTCCAGAAAAGGAATCTTTTTCACTTATTGTTCACCAGCTCTACTCAATCTCTTTTCTAGTTAATGTAGACACAAAATTAATTTACATAGATCAGTTTCAAACTGCTCACAGAGTTGAAACAACTGTTTCACAGAGGGCTAGCTAAGGTTTTTAGGGGGGGAGGATGTGTTAAATTATATCTTCTGCTTGGATTGCATCTTCACACAATCTGATTTAAAACAATTTAATTTCTGTGAGTTTAATTCTGCATGAACCTTTAAAGAAATTAAGAAGTGAAACAAGTGACAAGCTGCATGTGTACTCTGTGCTCAACACTGCACTCTGTGCAAAGATGAGCCTGACAGCTGCCCTGGAATATAGGTAAGTCAGGAGAAATTTATCTTCTAAGAGCAAACAGGAAAGCTCATGTTTGTAGACCCTTTCAAAGAGTCCAGCTGAAAAGATTAATTTGGAGTCTGCAGCTTATGCAGACTGGAAGACACAAGGGAGGGACCTTGCTATATAGCACTACGTTAAAAGCAGAAAATGTTGCCTAACTTAGTATCAAGGAGCAAAAAACCCCACCAAACACTAAATGTCCAAGCAGATTTGTAATGATCTTGTCCTGTTGCATTGTTGGTATAATTCAAGCATTCTCCTAGGCATGAAATGCAAATACTGCTAGCTTGAGGAAGTTAATTATTAGTTTTTTCTCAAGAAGAATACCATAAATGTTTTTTTCTTTGGTATACTTAACAAAGCATACAGAAATCCATACTTTTGTTCATATGAAATTCTCTAATATTCTGGACAGGAGGGTGGAGCAAAGCACTTTTTAATAAGTGTGCTATTTTGTGCATTGAGATTTTTATTTTAGGATATGATTCATTGTGCACCTACTCAGAGCTCCATCTGCAAGCCCTCTGTGACAGGCAGAATAGAGTATTTACTCTATCACTTCTACAACACATGCCAACAGTACTGACAATCAACAGAGAACCACATTTCATGTTCTCTGGTTATAACATTTCCTCTTACATCATCTGGCCTTTACTAAAAACAAAAGCAAAACCTCAAATGCATTAAATGTCCAGAGCAGGATGGTCTATTATGCCTTGGGATATTATGCCTTCGGATATCTGAATTCTGAGGATTCAAGCAAACACATGGGTGTCATCCAGTACAGGTGGCTGTATGAAACAGAAAACTGAATGACTGTCCCTCCATGGTAGAACAGGTTTATTAGATCTTGAAAGCACTGCCTCTGTACCCATATTCTCATATTGCATAATGGCTTGTACGGAGACAAACCCTAAAGAGTACGGTGAGCTTAACACTCTCCTTTGCTTTCTTCCTATTTCTTTTATCTACTTTCATTCTTCTTGCTTCCTTCCCTACTCACTGACAGAGCAGAAGTACTGGTGATCGAGAGATATAAAAGTCCACCATTC
Organism: Corvus moneduloides; assembly: GCF_009650955.1. Lineage (NCBI taxonomy): Eukaryota > Metazoa > Chordata > Aves > Passeriformes > Corvidae > Corvus > Corvus moneduloides. The sequence continues at coordinate 46,742,096 of NC_045477.1, read as the reverse complement.
TATTTTATTATTAAATGCTGTATTTCAGTAATATAGTATATATTTAATTCTGAGAAATTAAGCATTTATCTAATTTGCATTTGAAACAAAAGCATATAAAGCATATAAAATTCTGTTTAAATCCAGTTATTCCGTGTCTACTTAATTAGCTAGAATAGTTTTCTCATTCAGTACCACCATGCACCTTTCCAGAAAGAAAAAAAAAGAAAGTTAAGGCACACAAGAAAAATATTTCCAGTTTCAAAAGATTTAGAAGAAGAGAAGTGAAAATATGAAAATTACAGTGCTCTGGCCTGGACACTATAACAGGAACCATTGTCCCAGAACTCATGCCCTGACAGACCCAATGCCCAGAATTTACTGGATCGTAATTTTATATTTGGAGCAACTGACTATTAAATTAATTCCATAGAGGGAATATGCATTAGTTTAATTTTCTTAAAACTCCAATCTTCAATAAAAGTGATAAAAAGATGGAAAACTATTTAATAATGTAAAGCTACAGTATTAAAACAGTGCTTCTTCCCTGTTAAAAAAGAGGGGAAAGTTATTGTAGGATGGTCATACTACAGACCAGCATTTATGCTCAAAGAGATTAACTAAGACTGGCTGTTAAGTATAAGTAAGTGAATACATTCTTAACAATTTGTTATGAGACCTGAAGAGAACTACTTTAAATTCTTTTGTCGCATAGGTTCAGCTTACAAAATACCAAAAGTACTTGCAAAAAACAACCCTATAAAACTAACACTTGAAAGCTAACAGAAGAAAATACATAGAATTGAAAAGGGAGTTAATCCAAAGGTATGTTTTAGCTAATATGCAGTCATTTACCTAATTAAATCTTGATACAAGTGAAATGAGGGTGTTAGTATAAATCAGTGTATGAGCAAAACTAGTATATGCATAATTTATATCCTAAATTTTATTTAGCACTAATCTAGACAAAATAAGTTGGAATTTTTTTCATTTTACATGACTTCTGTTCACACATTCTGATGAATAGTCAATGTAAAAAGGAATCAGGAATAATGAAGGCTTCAGCTGTATAAGAAAGCTACATGAGTTTACATGATCTATTTCTAGACAATTTATGTTTATATTTACACATATAAAACAGAACTTTGAAGTGAATTTGCTTAAAAGTTTCCTTTACGGTGAGCTCCTCACAGTAAGTCTCAAGATTATAATATAATTTAAAAAAAAAAAAAATTTAAATAGAGAACCTGGAAGCAGCCAGGTAAGACAGAATGTAAATAGAAGAAAGCTTATGAACAAGTAATTGCCTGTCTGTTTTTCTTTGCTCAAAAAACCCTTTCTTTCAGACCTGATGTCTGTTCCCTCCTCAGTAATTTTATTTCAAAAACTCTGAAGTTCCCTCCAATATCAAGGAGGTTGCCATTTTATCGCCTGTGAAATTTGACTTGCAGCTCTGCAAGTCAAAGGAGCAATTTCTCTTCTTAACTGTTCCTCTGGAGCTGCAGGCTCTTAGACCCTCATTGTGCTTCTTCCTGCTTTTTTGCTCCTTGATAATTTTGTGGATTCTAAAATTGTCTTTTTTAGAGTATTTTTATATGCCTCTAAGGAATGACAATCTTCTCTGATTCCTTCAGAAGTCTTACCTGATACAGTCAGTCTTATAAATAGAACACATCAAGTAGGAAGAACTAAGAGCCCCCAGGTTAGGCCATACCCTCCTATGTTGTAGAATGAACTTGCTAATAGACAAAGGGAAACACTGTTCTTCCATAATTTGCACATACACCATAATACAACATAATACAACCATTATGTGCTCTCTGAAATCAGCTGAATGAATTAATGTCTTGTAGTCAGTATAGGAAAAGCTTTTATCCAATACTGATTATCTCCTGTGGTTTTTTTGGTAGCCAAGGAAAGGCAACGCTCCCAAAGTACTTTACCTTTCCTTTAAAACTATGCTACAAATCGCTGAATGATTGATGATTTTTCCTTTTACAAGTTCCCATTGTAAAGCTGTTCTGAAGTAGATTACTATTAATTTTGCAATCAAAATCATACTACACCCTATGATTCACTAAAAGAATGCCAGGGAAAAAAGCACCCTAGCATTTTAAAATGCCAAAAATGGGGTGGAGAGTGAGAAAAGGCACAATAAAAAGCGTTTTTAGTGCTACAGAGTAAAACAGCCTGGACTACAGATATATTAGCTATTATTGTAGAAACTAGAAGTATACAGTATTTTATAGGATTTCTATTTTTGACTGTGGAACTGAGTCCCTCACTTTTAAATTCCCAAGAAATAGTTAACACATTGACAGGTACAGAGTCAACCCTGCAAAACAGCTCACAGAGAGAACTTCTCACCTTGAAGGCATGAGTAATCTTTGGTTAACGAAACACAGTTACATATTGGGTTTACACGGCCACATTTTGATAGTAGGGGGCTACAGGGGTGGCTTCTGTGAGAAGCTTCCAGAAGCTTCCCCCATGTCCAGCAGAGCAATCCCTGTCAGCTCCAAAAGTGGACACACCGCTGGTCAAGGCTGGGCTGATCAGAAATGGTGGTAACGCCTCTGAGATAACATATTTAAGAAGAATTTTTAAAAGATATAATTGCAGCCAGAGAAGAGCAGGGTGAGAACATGTGAGAGGGACAGCGCTGCAGATCCCAAGGTTAATGGAGAAGGTGGCAGAGGAGGTGCTCCAGGCGCCGGAGCTGAGATTCCTCTGCAGCCCCTGGTGCAGACTGTGATGAAGCAGCTGTGCCCCTGCAGCCCCAGGAGATCCACAGGGGTGCAGAAATCCACCTACAGCCCATGGAGGAGCCCACCCTGGAGCGGGTGGAGGCCTGAGAGGAGGCTGTGACCCCATGGGAAGCCCATGCTTGAGCAGGCTCCCGGCAGGGACCTGCAGAGAACGAGCCCACACTGGAGCAGGTTTCCTGGTAGGACTTGTGACTCTGTGGGGGACCCTTGTTGGAGCAGGCTGTGCCTGAAGGGCTGCACCCTGTGGAAGAGCGACCCACATTGCAGCAGCTTGCGAAGAACTGTTGCCCATGGGATGGCCTCATGCTGGAGAAGTTCAGGGAGAACCATCTCCTGTGGGAGGGACCCCACACTGGAGCAGGAGAGACTCTTCTGGCTGAGAATAATAACAATAACAATGTGTGATGAAATGACTGTAACCCTCATTCCCGTCTCCCTGCACTGCTAGGGAGGAGGAGGCAGAGATGAGAAAGAGGGAGAGGTAGGGGAAGGTGTTTTTAAAATTTGTTTTTACTTCTCATTATCCTGCTCTGATTTTGTTAGCAATAAATTCAATTAATATCCCCACATCAAGTCTGTTTTCCCCATGACAATACTTGGCGAGTGATCTTCCTTGGTCCTTATCTCAACCCACGAAACCTTCACCGTATTTCCTCTCCCCTGTCCAGCTGGGAAGAGGAGTGATAGAGTGCGTCTTGTAGGTGCTGGGCATCCAGCCAGCGTGAACCCTCTACACATTAAAAAATACAATTCAATTGATGATTTCCCAAGATCTCTCCATGAAGAATCTGTACTGAACCATATTTTAGAGTGCAAGACTGAAGTACTTAATTCAGAGTCACTTTTCTGGATCAAGGTGATTGTCCTCATCGGGCAGAAAAAGCAAGCTTAACATTCAGCTCAGGAGATTTTACCTCTTCTAATGTTTTAAGAAGACAAAAAGAAGGCCAGTGGAAAGGAACCAAAAAAAGGACAAGTTATTTTTCTTATCAACCACAATAACGAAACAGCCATTTGTGCTCCTGCTTTCTGTAGAAAAAAATCAAACAGCCTCTAAAGAGCAACAGTAGAAGTGTAGAGAAAATAATTTTTAAGAATCTGGTTTGACATTCTGAACTTGTACTGAAGCAGAACCTTGGCACCAAAGGTGAAGTCACAGCTCTTGATCCATAAGATCTTTTTTGAACTACTACTAATAAGAAAGACTGAAAAATAACAATAATAATATTGTTAGTATACCCCAACTATTTGTTGGCCCTACTGAGATTTTTGCTTTGCCAAAATGCAAGTAGAAAAATTAGGCACATGAGAAGTGAATTTAATTAGGAACTTGCCATCTGGCATAAGCTGGCAAATGTTAAGTGGCGCCCTTTCAATACAGAAGAAACAATAATCAACCAGAGAACAGACTATAAGTTATTTCCTGTTAGATTGAAATGAGCAAATTAACTATGGGAATAGTGTATTATCTAGTATTTTGAAGGGTTATCCTCGAGGCTGAGCTGTAGGCAACCACAGCAAGCAGAGTAACCACAGTAAAAGTGTTGACTTAAAATCGACAGATGTAAATTGATAAATTTTGGCAGTCTTTAAGAATATGACATTCCAACTTATTAAGCAAAGTTTGACTATAACTTGTAAAATAAATAATTGTATCAGTTTAAACAAGAAATAATAGTAGTGCTATCTGGAGCAATGTTTATTATAATTTGACATCCCATTCTGACAAACATGAAAAATAATAAAGAATAACCAAGTAGTATGGAAATGGACAACAAACTGAAGTAGGCTCTACTCAGCTGCTCCAGTTGTGCAAAACAGGAGACAATTTGTTTGATTTTAGTAAGAAACATTATCAACAAATGCCCAAGTTTTCCCTCTAGTGAACTTGTGATTCATAGTAGTTTCATAATTACTAGTCAATGTAATTGACTAGTAGGGAATACGTTCATTTTAACCATAACCAGAAGGTATGGTTAAAAGCCTTTTTCCCTGTTACTTACTCACAACATTTAATGTCACATCTTTACTTCTCACACTCCATTGGCTTTGCATCAGCTGAAGTGACAACAGCTGCATCCTAGTTGGTATGATCACCTCATTTACTGTCTGAATAAACGACACAATTTTCAGCTGTGCAGTCAAACACCCAGTCCATCGACTGCTAGAAAACGGCTGCAGGGCTAAACACAAAGCCAAGGCACAGATCAGCCCCTCCAGCAGAAAACAACTTCCAGAAATTCACTGTCCATTTCCTAAGGAAAAGGTGTCTGACCATCTCCAACCTACTGTGATGACCCACACTTCCCCTTAAGGGTGGGTCATCACACCTATTCTGTTACGGTGTATTAATCCAGCAGATAAGCACCAAAACCAGGCTAAAAGTGCATTGGTCTAGTCAGCTATTGCACAAAACTGAATGGACCTTTTTATGCACAGTATAACTAGCTGCATATCCAGTTTAACCATGACTTAGAGCTATCTGTACTTTTTCTAGCATTTTCTACGGAAGCATCCTTGATATTTCCAAGAATATCGATAGGAAGAGGCCTTAAAGAATAACCAGCAACATACAAGTAGTCAGTGCCAAGCCTTTCAGATTTTCAGAATGTGCACGTATCTTTGGGGCTCTTTCTCTTTAATCGTCAGTGTTAGACTTTATAATTAACTGATTTTACCTGCCTCATAGGAACCTTAAAATCTGATTCTGGGCTTGGCAAAGCCATCAATACCAGACCACTTTATTTTTATATTCTCAGGCAAGTTCTAGTAGACACTTGATGTACTTCTCTTTCCTCATTAACTTTGCTTGACATGCTTAGATTTTAAGATTTTTCTTAAGTCAAAGGCATCTTGCTTTGCTATCAATAGCTAGTAGTTCTTATTTCTTATACCATTTAATACTCCTTGTCTGTCTTCTATAACATATCCCCAAAAGATGAAAAAAATTAATGAAGCTGCATTTTAAAAACAGACATATAGTCCAATACATTTGCGGGTGCATGTGAAAATACTTACAGGTATCTTTCAAAATTCCCCCACAATTCTCTACTGCTTGCCACAGGACCGAGCAAGTGGAAAGGATGGCAGTTTTGTTTGCTACTGAAATAGTCTGGGGAGTAAAGGTCTGGTCAAGACTATATTCAGATTTTCTCCTGAGAATGGCACAGGAAGAGAAGCTATATTTTTGGATATTTGTGTTCTCCTTACATTTTTAAGACTGAATCAAGGAGGGATTGGCACTTTTGACACCTGAGGCTAGAAGAGAAGTTGCCTCCAGCCATACTGATTTTCATGACAGCTTTCCTGGGTATCTTGTTAGCTGAAGACTGGAAAGTCAGGGAAGATAGACACTGAGTGTTGCATTTGTGATATTTAGCATCCAACAGCACATAGAAATACTCCTCCTGCAGTGATATGGATACCCAAGTGACTGTGAAAAAGACAATGACTCACCTTCAGGTTACACATTCAGAAACTGGAAGGAGATGAATGAAAATGCGTTTGCACTGTTGCTAGGGAAGTTGTTCAATCCTACAGGCAGATTGTAACAATGCTTCGTGTAAAGGCCATGCATTGAGAGACCAGGATGAGCAGCTTGTGAAGTACTGTAGGAAAGTTTGACCTTACTCTGGGAGAAACTAATGGAGGAAAACCCACAAAGGACAGACCCTGAACAAAGAAGGAGCATTTCCAGGCTGCTGGTTTAGTAGTCAATCTGCTGTAGGAAGATACCATTTCTGCTCTTGATGCTTAATGTGCAAGCTACATACAGGTTAAGGAGAATGGCCCTTAAAATGTAAAAGACTACCTCTGTGAGCAACAAAACTGTACTCACTGAACATTTTCCAGCAGCACCCTCCCCAAGATGATAGGAAATTAGTACACCCTTCTAATCATACAATGTAACCTCTGCAGAACAAGCCAAGAGATGAAGAGATTCTTCTACATTAAATTCTATCTCTTTGCTCAAGTAGCATTTTATAGCCTCATGTATTGCAAGTCTCTTGTCTTCACTGCAAGAGAAGTCTTCACTTGTCTTTCACTGCAAAAGAATAGATTGGGGTTTGTTTTGTACCATTATTTCTACTTGAAGCATATTCTTGTAGTAAGTCTATACCTTAGGTAGCTTGCTTTCTTTTCCAGCAATCATCAACATTCTAAACAACGACTTGTACATGGTCTATATACTGTCCAATAGCTCCACTTTAAATCTTCTTCTTATAGCAGTACAGATAACCAGGTAATTTGCATTTGTTAATTATTTTATGGTTACAAAAAAATGGAGAAAATACGTCAACCTAATTCATATTTATATGAGTGTTGTACACTCATTTATAATTAAAAAATCCCCAACATCACTAATAGAAAATATTTTGGGCTATATAAATTTTTAAATGGCATATTCCAAAATTACAAAATTAAGTATGACAAGAAAAGACAGATTCATAGTCCCTCTTCCATGCTTAGTAAACAGTAAAATTTACATGCTTACTTATAGTCCTCTATGAAAAACATAAGTACCTTAAAGTATCTTTTTTCAAAAGTTTTTACTAGAAATACCACATAAAATCAACTGTTTGTTCTGTGTAGGCCCAGGGAACAGATCCAGAGGAGGGCAAAGGCCCCGATTAGCAAGATAAGGTAAAAAATAGCAAGCCAAACAGATGGATCCATTGTAACTAATGGAGTGTCAATTTCTTATCAACTAAAGTGACCTTATACGTACTTTGCATTCCCAAAAGATAACTAAGCATAAACGAGATATGAGGTTTTATTTTTTTTTCTTATTGAAAGAGTAATTATCAATTAGCAATACAGTGGAGGTTCTGTGTCACTCTCTCAGAACCACTAACAGTTTCAAACTTTGAGATACTTATTTAATGTGCTTGGTGCAGAAGCAGCACTATTGACAACTGGCTATCTCTGAAGGATGCTTCCCAGTTTTCAGCAGATTGCAATGCAGCATCTGTAATGATGTCAAGTACTAACAATTCTCACTCCTCATTCCTAAGCCAATCCCATGCAATTCATTACAGCTCTTGATTTCACCCGCTTTAGCAAGGATCCATAAACAGCAAGCATCCTTGTGAGAAAACATACATTTCCACAAACCAATGCTTTTCTGAGTATGAATAGTGTAACTTTTTCAGGGAGTTGACTCGACCCCAGCTAGACCCAGTGATGTGCCTTTGGAGATAGCTGTAACTTTGATTGAAGATGGATGCCTTTGTCTTGCTTCTTTTTAAGCACTGTGAAACAAAGATTCAATCTTAAGAGGAAAGACAGATAGAATTTAAGGAACAATGCTTGCAGTCATTAGAAAATCCTGACTTCTACAGAACTGTTGGGATAATTCTTATCAAGAGTAACTCCAATAACAAAAATGTAAAGTATAATTTTGAGAATGAAATTAACAAAAGTCTGCCTGGTGTATTTGTGTTAATCCGGGCTAATGATCAGGAATAATAGATTTTTTTGTATAAACTACATGAAAATCTCAGTGTTTTGCTTAATAAATTACATAATATTTAAAAGGAGGGTATTGATTTTATAAAGAGGTATGTTTATAGAGACACTGAAAATTTACACTAAAATAGTCTCCAAAAGTAAGTTTTACAAATTAGATGCTTTGAAACATTTACAGAAACTAAAATTTTTCATAAATAACTAAAACTATAGCAATGCAGAGAATTCAGCAGCTACAGAATATTTGCTGCATTTTCCGTTTTCTTTAGTAATATGAAATCAAGGTGAAAGCAGAAAAGGATTTTATGGCTGTGAGACAATCATAGAATCTCACATCCACATACTTAAAGAGGGCCCAAACAGAGAAAACTGTGAATGTGCCTGGAAAAACAAACTGCAGTCAACCTATAAAGTAGAAGAAGGTATCTCTAGAAGTTCCAGAAAAGCTTAGGGGAAAAAAATGAAGTCCTGGTGTACCGTATCAATCCCCTTGCCGGAGTTCTCTTACTGCCTTAATAGCCACTCAGCATGGGGCTAGAATCTAAGTCCCAATATAAGAACAATTAAAGAAACATCAGGACCATACACAGCTACAATATGACATTATTTTTTTAATAACCAGAAAACAAACAGTCCCTTTGGGAAGGTATTTAATTTCCTAGAAAAGCTTTTTCTAAAAAGTGAGTGCATCAAAATTTCCCAGATTGTAAATAATAAGTTGTCTTCCACTGTCTATAAATATTTTACTTTCCATGTTAGAACTTGATTTGATGAGTAGCTGTTGAACTCCATTTGAGATAAAATTTTCTCATGTCTATTTACTCTCCAGCTGCTTCAACTAATTTACAAAAAAATGCAAAAAGTGTTGCATAAAACCAAAATATTCACTATCTACTCTGCACCTGTCACTAAAGTGGATGACTGCACAGCTTTTTACCACGGGACTTAATTCAAGCCACAAAAATAAACTCTCTTTTCATCAAGCTCCTGTCTGCAAAACTCTAATTCAGATTACATATGGGAATTCTCCTATCAGCATTCAGAAACACCACACATTGTAGCTAGGAAGAGAAACAAAGCTTGTCTCTGATGTTGTTGTTAACGCCATCCAACATCTTCCACAGCTTCTCAACTGAAAGAGCTATTTTATCTCCAATCCTTTATTTATCCTGATATTCTTGCTTAGCTGCATTTTGAAGCCCCTTTTCATGAATGCAGCTTTCAAAACCAAGGGGGAAAATTATCCTAACCAGTAACGGTGCTCCTTCCTTGGATAATTCACAAGTACATTTTAACAAAGTGCGAATTTATCCTAATGACAAAAAAATGAAGTTTTCCCTTCCAGTGTCCATAGGAGAAATGCTCCAGTCCCTGCCCCACTAACATTGCACAAGACAGAACATACTCACTTGCCATTTTTGTACCACTGACACTTTCGATCAGTTCCTTAGATGCAGAGAATGCATAGAAAAAACTTGCCTTTTCTATCCCACATTCTTTGATGGGCTCACATAAGTATTCTAACAGCTGATGGCATGGCACCACCCAACCTCCAAATAAACAATGGTGAACTGAAAACACAGCTGTAGACTTTGAAAATGGTGCTGTGCTTGATATGTGGCTTTACAGCAAGATGACTGAGGTGAGATGTTAAAGGTATTCAGGTCACTAAGTACCAGTAAAATCCTACAAAGGGTTGGCTTGGGTTGGAAAGGACCTTAACGATCATCTAGTTCCCGCCATGGGCTGGTACCATATGCTAGTATCAGAACTGGTTCCAAAAGCACCACCACATATGACAGGTGAGGACAAATTGCTACACTGAAACAACAGAACCCACTTGCCACTGTGAAAATGAAGAGTTTGGGACACTTTTTGTAAGGCTTACACATGCAAAGGCAAAGAAAGAACATCCTTTTTTTATGTTGAGCACATAACAATACAGAGCTAGCTTCAGAAGCTTAAGGCCAACAAAGAACACCAAAGGGTGACTCTCCCTAGAGTAACTTTAATGGTATTTTGATGCAATAAGGAAAGCAACAAGGAAACATACTGAGGGACTTTCCATCTTTCAACAGGACAACATGGCAGGTGGACTAGATGATCGAAGAAAGTCCCTTCTGACTGAAGTATTCTGTTCTAGTCTATTCTGACATACCTTACATTTCCATGACCTGGATTTGCCATTCTACTGTCTCATCACTCAGAATCAGAAGGTCCTTCTGAAGCTTTTCAATTGATCCTATTTCTAACTTCTTTTCAAATATCAAAGCTCCAAACCCCAACACAGCCCTTTTGACACGTGCTATCACAGAAAAGACACGTGATGTGCATTGTGCAAGATCCGTGTTATGTGGATGGGTCTCAGCACAGAACTGTTGCAGATCTACAGAGACAATGTTTCTCCACTGCAAAAATTTAGCACGTATTTTTACTCTCTGTTTTCCAAGTTTCAGCCATCTGTTTATCCCTTCACAACCCTACTGATTGTGCCACAGCTGCTTAGTTTCTTAAATTTCTGGTTAGGGAATATCTTGAAAGCATCCTGAGGATATCTGAGGAATCAACGAGAGAATTTTACTGATGTAATTCTCCATGTGCAGGAACACATGATGTCATGCAGATAGAATGAAATTTAAAACTGGAATTGCTCAAAAGACTGATCTAAAATTTGAAAACAAAAATATCTAGCCATATTCCAAGTCAAAAGTATACAATGATTTGCTTTACCCGGTTCTTTTCACACATGCTTTGCCTTCATGACACATACTTCAGAAGCTTAAAAATTCATCTAATTTTTTAACTTCTCAGAAACAAGAACAACAAAATCAGTGTCAAAAAAGCTGCATCTAAAACTTTCAGATGCATCAAAGAACCAAAATTATAAGCCACAATGCTGAAGACTGACAGAATGCAAAGAAGCTTTTAGTTTAGCATCCAATCTTCTGAAAATTAAAGTACAACTATCAAAGGGGTAGCAGTATTAAAATGGAAGTTGAAAACTGTCAACTTTTGATAGAAAGATTACTTTTAAAGCGTTAGAAACTAGTCAGATATTTCTAAGTCAAATAAGAGCTTAAATGTTCAGGTTTACATGCGATAGATGCACACTAAAATACAAAGAGAGTATACAAAGAAAAAGCAGCTTGCAGCTTGCAGCTTACAGAAAGGTAGAAGAGGCTGCCAGACCAAACAAAATTTCATAGAATTGAAAAAACATGTAATTAGAATTATTAATGTAAAGGAGCATGCTACTTAATTCAGGTAAGGTTAATTTACCTATTTAATGAACCAGTGCAAGGAATTCTGAAATCTGTTCTGGCAACCTATGCATGGTGATTTAGGCACCAAAAAAAAGGGGGAAAAAAAGAGACAGTGATTTTCATCATATTCTCAATTCCTTCTAAACCCACACATCTTCTATAAGAAGCAATTCTTTAGCAGAAGTAAAGAAAAGACTAGTGAATATCCATTATATCCATTTAAGTAATACATACATATAGAGGTGTTCTCTCCATTTCTTTCTTTTAGGTACCTTCTAGATCCACCATCTACAACAACACAATTTTTTGATTTACTCAAAGTAAACTACGAAAACAGCTTTTAGACCAGTACCTCTTATGCAGAAGACAGCAGCCAGTTCTTTAATTCTCTTTTCTTCCTTCACGCAGAGTTTCAGGGAAAAAAACAACAAAAAAATCCAATGAAAACAAAAACCCAATCCCAAACCCTCTCCTCCCAACCACCCAAATCTGGCTCCTGCCATCACTATCAGGAATAGAGACAATCATCTACCACCAGTTGGTATGCAGGTTATCTTATTTTTATGCGTGATCTGCAACAGAAAGACTCCAGCCTAAATATCCACACAGAAAACTGCAGCATTTTTCTTTCACTACATGTGCTTCAAGATGTCAAGCCTGGGAAAGAGAGTCCAGCTACCAAAATATTTGGTATTATTGCCTCCACCGACTCTGATCACATTTCAGACCATGGCTGGACAGTGTCCAGTGTCCATATGCTAGTCCATCTAACAGGAAGATACTTGGTAAATGACTTCAGACTGAATTACAGCTTGACTTCCAAGGGATGGTAGGAAATTTACCTGGCCTAAGGATTCTTTGACTTAATTCTAGGCCCAGGGCAAGGAGGGAGAAAAGGACTGGCCCTGACTTCCTTCACTGTTTCCATAAGGACTTCCTAGAATACAAAATTACCGAAAACACGTCACAGTACAGAATTATTTCAGGGCAAAGAGTAAACAGATCAAGTGCAATGATGCCTCTAGACAGTCCACATGCTAAGAACTTTGCCAGATTGGAAAAGTAAAGCAGATAGATTCCTGGAAATCTGTCTAAAACTCATATACAAAGGCATGACAAGTGGCTCTGATAATTCTTGAAATATGCAGAGAGTAGGAGAATATTCTGGGAAATATCACTGAAAGATGATGTTTCCTGTCCTTACATTCTTTCCTAGGCATTTGTTGTGAGCTACTGTCCAAGACAGACTTTTAGGCAAGATGGAGCTGAGGTATTTCCAAAATTTATCATAAATACAGCACTGGAGATATCAGCACCTCAAACACCTCTCTGAGTCTTCTTTTTTATGTTAAGGGGAGCAAACACACAATTCATTTCTACCTGCAAGAGTTCAGGACTGAGCTGTTGTTCCTGTACTGGGTTCTGTTAGAATAGTTGTTACTTGTATTAGGGAGCAGGGTTTGAGTGGAACCATCGCAGTGCAGACTAACTCTCTGGGACTGATACAGATGGCATCTCAGGATAGGTTAAGAACACTATAGACATCATCAGAACCTGTCTGACCTACACAATATACATTCAGCTGGTAGAACTAGTCAAGGAATCCAAAAATGTTCCTTGGCTGTCCACAAATCTCTGTAGACAGTTATGCACTGCAATTGCCAGTTATAAACATTACGTAGAGGAAAGCAATATAAATAGGCCCCATAAACTACACCAAGATAAATGGGACCTCCCCTTGAACATATTCCCTATAAACTTGGTTATTTTCAATATGGATGATTTTCAGTTACATTTTCTGCAAGTATGAAAAGACTCAGATTTTGCTCAGGCTGAAGTCATTCCTCAGGTATAAGCTGGGGCTTTGCACACTTTAAAGAGAAGTATCATTCTCCTATTCAATAAGGACAAGTGCCCAGAAAATGGAAGAGCAGGTGTCAGATATCCCAGGCGCTAATCAGAAAAATTCTAGACCCAATCCTGTTCTGAACTCAATAGGACAACTGAGTTCAATTTTCTGAGCCAACGTTCTGTGTAGTGAGGCCTAACACTTGATGAAAGCGAACAGGCAAAGAGAATCATCCTTCACAAGACAGCAGTTTCTTTCAAACTTTGTACTATAATATGATCACAGATGCCAAACTACAACATTTCATGTTAGCTCATGAAGTTGTATTCCATAAACCAGGACAACTTTATATAAACACTCTGGGATCACAGCTTCACGAATGGTGAAGTTACAGCAACGTCACATCTAGGGAATTACCACAAACCAATGGCTTGTATAAGCAGCACAACACATTCAAGAGATAAAGCAGTTCAAGAATAAAGAAGACTATGCTGTGAAAATCTAAACTCTTCTGAAGTAGCTGCCACACCATCTACACTCCTGCTTATATGCAGCTGGGATGCAACTTACCTTTCTGAAGAGTATCAGGCTTGGGAAAAGCAGACGTGAGCCAGTACCCACTAATCATCTCAAGGAACAGACGTAGTCAGTGGACATATTTCTCTCTGAAGTCTTTTTCTGATTATACTACAATGTCCTTTGTTATTATTCCATCTTATATCTGAATCTAATATTCTTTGCTACAGAACAATCCAGCATGAACAGACTGGCTTGAGACTGAACCTATTTAATATTAATCTACAGTCTGGCTGTTTAGGCATTCTCTTGTAAGGTGAAGTAGTATGCTTCCATAGCTAGTAACTTTCTGAATTTGGTTTCCCACTTCCCTGTCCCTTTCTTTCGTCTATAATCAAAAATGTGGCTAGGTCATCTATAGCTTTTTCCAAGTTACATTAAATAAAATACAGTACTCTCCTGTGTAAAACAACTCCTTTGCTTCTGCTCTGGAGAAAGAATTTTGGACTAGTTAAATTTATAGCCACTGCACTATTTTACATTAACTGTATATGCACTATACAGCAAGTCATAAATTATTTTAAAGACCTATTGCATAGTAGGTCATATTTAGTACAGGTAAACTCCTCCCAAAATATTCCCAATAAGAAGTACACTTCAGAAAAGGGATACCTTGCTAGTTGTTGTGAAAAGGTAGACTGTATTTGGTCTTATGCATTTTATAAGTTTGTATACATAAGGTTCAATGTTACAAAGAATATTTCCTATTTTATAATTTAAGAAGAATTAGATTTTACTTAGCTTGTTTTTACTCAGTTTGCAGCAGGTAAATTGTAATTCTTTTTAAATCTTTCAAGAACTTTAAGAAACACAGCCCAGACATACAATGTAAATTCTCAACGTAAAATCCTGAACACAGTCTGTCAAAACACATCAGGTATGAAAAAATTTACATTCATTTGGCTGTGATCTATAATTTTTCAGGATGACAGCTTGGGCATGTGATCACAAATTCCCCTCTTAGAAGGACAACTTCCATAGCATTTAACATGTCCTTGACACCTGCTAATGTTTATGATCTCCATTATTACCTATGTATGTATCCTATGTAAAGTACTCACAGTACTTTAAATAGGTGTGACATTTTAAGAATTGTAATATTCCAAACATCCAATACTTACAAATCCATAGGATTTGTTATAAGATTGACTTTCAATGAACTTCAAAACAGAATTTGTCTTTTTGCCTATGCAACGTGTTAGATACCTGTTTTTAAAATTTCTTGTAGAGTGCATTAGCAGCACATAACAATTCACTTCAGATTTAGCCTTCTCTCAGCTACCACCTTTTGCAGAGAATTTTCAGGGCCAGGATTAACTAACTTTAACAGCAATAGCAGGCCAATCCACTTCTGGTACTTTATTTCTCAGGATCCTTGGGACAGAAACCAAGGAACAAGGACTATACAGGATGAAGCCCTTCTGGTGGTGGCACATTTTCATTGAGCTGATTTCCAAAGGACCAGATAGCCTACTTCTTGTCACAGTGGCAAATACAATCTCATGCCAAAGCAGAATCCATAAATCTTTAGAAAAAAATAGTGACTGGCACTGGACAGCCATCACAGAATGATCCACAGCCTTTCCCTACTGGCCCATGAAGATCTTTAGGAAGAGTTCAGGAGTAGGGCTAATCAATTGTTTTTGAGAGCAGCAGCTCACTTCAAACTATTTGGAGTAGCACAGTCCAAATTACTCTGTATTCACTGTAGAAAGTCTATAATGAATACAGAGTAAGCCTAATATTTCTAGGGTGGGAAAAAAGAGTTTTTAAGAATTACTCTAAAGATTTTATTTTCAGCAATCTTAGCGGGAAGTTTAGGCCCAAGCAGTTTGCTAAGTGCTCTCCCCTTGTCCAGTTACTGTGACCTTGTTTGTTACTTAAAAAGGAAAACAAAGATATGGTATTTTTGATTAGTAAATTAAATGCAAGGTCAAGCTGCTTTAGCAACAAGGAGTTTTGATAAGGTGCTCCCATGGTTATGTTACAAAAACATGATGACCTTAACATTGCTATGAACTCAGGTTTAATGAAAATGTGAAAAAGCGATTTGTGTAGCCAGGAAATATTACATAATCAGAATGTATCAGCAAGTCTAGCTGAGAAGTAAATATGCAAATGTAATACAAAAAAAGGCTATACATATGGATTTTTATGTATACACATAACAAAAACAGGGGTGTTCCTTGAAGTTTCTTCTGAGGTAATGTTTACTTACCTTACAAAAGTGAAATAAGATAATAGGAAGGCCTTGTGATAAAACACAACAGCTTTTATTCCCGTTATAAAAATGTTCATTCTGCCATCTATCTGGTGAGGTAAGCCTGAGAATTCTCATTACAATTTCAGCATGGCTGGTCATAAAAAAAATAAAAAAAAGTAGGAATAGTTAAAAAAGATAATTGGATTCTTACATGATTGCAATATAGTCTGACACCTCTAAGTAAGGCTATACTTTCTGCCTCTGAACAAAAGGTTACCTGGCATGGGATGTGTCTCCTGTCATTAAAGAAGCTATGAGATTTATTCACTTGGAAAGTTAGGCCCTATTTAGTCTGTTATTTACAGAATAAGTATAAAACCATAATTACGGTTTTATTATAAAATTAGACAAATAACTGGAGTACCACTTCTCACTAAGACATTACTCTAGTTACATAAAATATGTATTAAATTTGCTATGAGAATGTAAGGCAAATATCCAGAGGCATTCCTAATAGCACAAAATGGCATTGTTACTTCCAGAGACAAAGCTGAGCTATTCAAGAACACAAAGTCACCAGTAGCACAGCTTTAATTATATTGGTTTAATTCTGTGAAGAAGCACAGGTGAGGAAAACGTTCTCTCGTTTGAACAGACACTTCTGTAATGGTAAAAGTCCAAAGATCTTTTAGTGGGAAAGACAATCATTCAATAATGACAATGGAGAACACTTACAAAAAAATTAGAACTATCAAACTCATTAGAATGAACCTCATGGTTTCTTATGACAAATGTGATGAGAAAGCCTATAGACACTAAAACCACTAAAGACTCATCAGTAAGGTGAAGCTCAAGAAAACTCATATAATAATAACGATGTTTTCCCTGTATTTTACCTAAAACTAACCTGTGATGACCTCCTGGAACTGCCTAATGAGAAATCTTTTGCTAAGTTAATCAAAACTTCCTCTGTGCTTTCTCCTTCCAGTTCCTGGAGCTCACTACGGAATTTTGCTATGAAATGAGGCCAGACAGCTTTTCACCGGACTTTCAAAATTCAGTTGGATTATGCTCAGGAAGAAAGGAAGTGTCATCTATACTAAAGAGAAGTGATAAGATTGCTTTATAGGAGGTAAGAGACATGAAGACATAGGAACAGCATTCAAAAAAAGAAACCAAGGAAAAAGATGACAGAAGCAAACAAGAAAAAGGGACTGAGAAAGAGTGGAGACAATGAAAACAATCTGCAGGAGTTAAGCACAGAACAGAGAGCAACAGGAGTGTCCCATCAAAATATAGCCTGATGTCCAATATTTCAGAGGATAGATGGAAAGTACTTGCTACTACCAATGGTTGTAAGCTTAGAGAAGTCTCCACTTTCCTTAAGAACTGAAGGGGTCTGGAACAGAAGCTAGCTCATTTACATGATTTTAAGATGAGTAGACACAGCTGCTGAAATTTCAACACTGCTTAGCAAAACTCAATAGTACTACTTAAAACTGGAAAGTAATGAAAATTGTCTTGCTTATAACAAGTCAGACTTAGCACTTAAGTGTTAACCTGCAGTATCACCAAAATTACTTAATTTTTCAACTGAATAGTGAATATTTTAAGATTCAACTACTGTGAAAAAAAAGTTATTATTTTGCTGAGTTTGTAGCAGTGAACTCACTTGTGTCTACCTACAGGAAATGGAACCCTGCTATTCCCTGGACACAAAAGCATTTTAACTATGCCTACTTTAATATTTTCGGTTGGATTAGCATCTGAGAGCATTGTAATGTTCATAAGTATCATAAATATAATTTTCATACAGAATCATAATAATTCAATTAAACATTTGATCCTCATAGATTTTTTTAAAATATTACTTAAAATGAAATACTAAACAATGCAGGAGAAAGAAAATTAAAGTTTTCCATTTTTAGCTGCTCTACTAACAATTCAAAATCTAGTTTCAGTACCTCTTACTAAACTTTCCACAATAAGGCAAGCATTTCTCAGCCCAAAGGAGTTCTTGAATATAAATTATCAGCATAGAGAACACATCAGATGAAAGTTTAAAGTATATTTCCAAATAAATATGTTCTGAAATAGAGAATTTTGTATCAGTTGTTAGCTCTTGTGATTTCATAAACTCTTTGAAGATTCCTCTTCAAGTAAAGTCATGTGGGTTAAGTGTTCTGGTGTCACTCACTAAAACTATGTTAGTAACAAGTAAAGACAGTGCACACGTCTTCCCACAGCACTGTGCTTGCTGCTCCTAACGATTACATGGGCAGCACAGTCACAGCCATTTCCACATTAGTTACTGAAACTCAGATTACTGCCTGTATCTGCACATATCCCTATGCAGATAGCAACCCCTAACTACAGTATGATTACCTGCAATAGACTACTGTATGATCCCTAACTCTTTTGGGATGTACTGGTGTTCAAAGCCAGGCTGGATGGGACTTTGAGCAATGTCATGTAGTGGAATGTGTCCCTGCCTGTGGCAGGGGGTTGGAACTGGATAATCTTTAAGATCCCTTCCAACCCAAACCATTCTGTGATTGTATTCTATGATATAAAGACATTCCTTCCATGTTGCAGGAGACTTACTTCACATACTTTAAGAGTATACCATTTCCCAGAACTGTTATCAGAAAATTATTATGATTTTAATACCCATCATAAGTAGATAAATGAAACTGCTTCGAGTACCTTTCAGACATCTTTACATTTGTTTTCATGCTATTATCGACACATAGTTCCAGTGAAAGATTCTCATTTGTTCCTGTCAACTGATTCTAAAGAATAATGTTCTAGTGTAAGGCTGTTTTACAGGGGGGAAAAAGGAGATAGTATTTGCTTTCCATTCAAATCACCCTGTTTCTGCCATCTGTTGTGACTGTTGAAGATATCACCAGTTGTCCCTGTTCCTCACGCAGTACCAACTGGTTTCTTGTGACAAAGGCCTGGAGCATGTCAATTTTATCTCATGATTTTTTTTTGCCCCATCAAAGACCTAGATTGTGAAAAAGCGTAATTCATGTACTTAATACCAAACGAATTTACATCTAAAACTAACAGGAAGAAAAGACATGCCAGCATCTCCTTTAGAATAAGGTCTGCAATAATAAGCTATTCAAAACGATGAACAGAAAGAATGAATTCATTTACCAGAGTTACTCAAAGTCAACTATCAGGAGATTTGTACCAGGATTGGGCTACTTCTAGATGATGTCTGTTGCAGCTAATTGCAGAGACAGCTTGTTGACTACAACCAACCTCAGTCAAGCTGCTTATTGTCGGGTATGCATTTTCTTCTTTTTTCACAATTGCCAATAAAGTAGAAAAAATATGATTGCTGATTGTTTTAGTTAACTTACTGCTTTCATGAAGGCATTGTATTTGGAGAATACTGCGACAACTCATTAGTAAGAGATGGAAAAATCACAAGACAAAGACAAATTCAAGTGCCAAGAAGTAATCTTGTGCTAACTAGTAAACCTATATTAACCTATATTAACTTTTTTAGAATATTTTGCCACATGAATTAAAAAAAATTGCCTGCAAAAATAAGTGACTTGCAGACATAGCTGTAAGGTAAGCTTGTAGAGAACTCAACCAAAAAAGTATTCCCATAGCTCAACAAAATTTTCCAAAACCTTATGGAGCTGCAATTAAAACAAAAACAGGATTTTACAGGCAGCCATAAAAATTATTTTCATCTAGTCACTTTTGCTGTTAATTATGACTTTCTGCACACTCTGCAAAAAGCCTCGAGTCCATGCTCATCATTTACACAGTGGGCTGAAAGCTGCAGTACTCATGGGAAAGAGACTGACCCTGATCAGAGATTATACCTGAAAATAACAGTACAATCAATAAACCCTAATGATGGATAGATGAGGAGCAGATTTCACAGATGGCCTCAACTCTTGGATATTTGCATGAGGTGCTGATTTCTTGATAGGCATGGACCTTGAAGTAAGCCTGTCAGCCAAGAGTGGATGCAGTAAATATCTGCTGGAAATGTGGGCTGGGAAAATGGCAAAATTTTCTGCACTTCCTCACCAGCTTAATGATAGGACTAAAGAGAATACATGAATCAGCATGCATGTCCAAAAATTATTATCTGTCAGTGTAATGTCTTCAATCAGTTTTGCATCCATCACAGAGAAAGGTCTGGCATGCTCAAAGACATACATGCAGATATAGGTGCCAACTCTACTGGAAACCTGAGACAAGAATTCACTGGCATGCTTGGGCACGCTTGCATTTTTTGTTGGAACGGAGGACTGAATGGATTTGTTATTAGCATATTTTTGGACTCAGCTGAGCAAACAGTAACAATGGATGCTTAGTTTGGGTTACTGATTCAACTGGCTGCAAGTTAACCTACCCTTTAGACACCAAACAAACAAAAAAACCAACACAAAAATATCTGAATATGGCTCCTGACAAAAACTGCATAATTAACACATAACTTCAAAATATTCCAAAGAATTCAGTATGTGTAGTGTACGAGACGTTGTACGACACTAAAAATCCCAAGAAAAAATATTAAGACGTGTCTTGGAGAGATTACCACAAAATACTCCCAAAACTGAGAACAGTTTGGCAATCATTAGTAGATAAAAGTAGATGATAAAAGCACCATACTTAAAGAGAGGGAGGGATGCTTCCTTTTAGCACAGATATTTCATTTGTCTAATGAAATGATTAACCTTCACTTATGGGAATAAGAAAGCAATGACAGTGAGAATTTCTTTACAATCTAGGCATACTTCCTTTACTGCTCAAATGCTAGTGTTTAAAAAGATAAAAGCGATCCCTATTCTTGGAAAATCTCTAAATAGGGATTAGGAAGGCAAGATACAAGATGGACAAAGAGCAGAATCATACATATATCCTATTTATACAGTATTAAGAACCCAATAACCCATGTTGATGGGTTACTGCAGACACTTCAGAAGTACCATAATAACTTCCCCTAAAAAGGCAGGCCTGATGAGACTGCTATATTGCTCTCAGCCATCAGTCAAATGTGCTGTTAAGAAGACAGCATATGCTAACAAAAGGATACTATTGAAGAAGACAAAAAAATACCTTTTCCCATAAATGCATATGGTTTTCTTGAAGCCCTGTTAATTTGGTTGGAGGACAGGCACAATTTTCACTGCTGATCTAAGTAAAGTTGACTTCGCTTTTCCTTTGAGAATTTAGAATTCAAGATTTCAGTAGCCTCAAGTCTGGTGCAAATGCAATGCTCAAAAGTAACATGAAACCAACTGTACTCCTTAAAATGCAGTATTTTTAGTTGCATTTTCAATTTCTTAATGTATACCCTTGTAAGAGAATGCATAAAGACCTGTGCAACACTGTAATATTGCTGTAGCTTTCAAAGCTACATTCAGTTGCACCAAGAACTGCAGAATGTCTACAATGCTTAACCTGAAAATCTTTTGGAACAGAGAAGTCCTTAGTGATACCTTGGGTAAATTGTTGCAAAACTTGACTGAAATGTCATGGTAATTCCATCCTTAAAAAAGCCATGATGAGTGAGTGTACTTAACCCCCAAAGCACAGCTGCTTTTTTTGCCTTTTTAGGTGGTATTTAAACCAAGCAGTACCACAGCTTAACATGACTATTAAGTTCAAAGGTGTAGTAAGTGATTCAGACCATCAACATTTAATACTGTAGCTTTCTCTACACAGACTGAACAAGAAGAAAGCATTAAATGTTCTTGAATTAAAATGCCATAATTGACAAGATGATTTAATCAGACTACAGTAGAAGGCTCTCTGAAGGCTATCTGTCCTGGTGTCGCTCACTAAAACTATTTGTTTACAGTAAGTAAAGACAGCACACACATCTTCCTGCAGCACTGTGCTTGCTGCACCTGACAATTACACTGGCAGCACAGTCACAGCCATTTCCACATTAGGTGCTGAAACTCAGACTCCTGCGTACATTCCTGAGCGTTCCCCCACACAGATCGCAATCCCTAACTACAAGTATGATTTCCTCCAGTAATACAGAGACTACTGTATGATCCCGAACTCTTTTGGGACATTCTGGTGTTTGCTTGGAGGGGGCTTTGTACAACCTGGTGTAGTAAGAGGTGTTCCTCCCCATGGCACAGGGTTTGGAACTGGATGATCTTTAAGATCCCTTTCCACCCAAGCCATTCTATGATTCTATGACTTCTGGGAGGACCTTGCATTAGCCAGCCAGTGAACTAAGGGAAGAAGATCCCATTGTATAAAGGCTTACTAAGCTCATCACATTCCTTAAAAGATCCTGAGAAGACCTCTTGACTTCTTTCTAGAACCATGAAGAACACAGCTCATCCAACAATGAAATGTCCTGAGAGAAGTAATATGACCTTGCACTTCAGCCAAATAAATAACTCTGACACTGCCAAGACACAGCAAATGGTATACTAAAAACTGAACCTTCTTTCTAAAGAATAGAAGGCTTCAGAACTCAATGTTGGTTCCAATAACGAGGAGGAGGAGGCAGGATGTCTGTGGACTTCCACAATGGTTGCTATTGCAGTCTCTTTAAGACTGGTTACAAACTTCTTTCTCAAATGATTTGGGGAAGTTTGTTTTTGAGAACGGATTGAGAGATTCCAGTGAAATTTATTTTATCAGCCAGATCTTTCCATTTTGTTTCTCTTTCCTTGGTTGTTTGATTTAAGTACTTCCAAGTTTTGAAATCAGCACCAGGAAAAGTCCTTTTTATTTATGTGCATATGCACCTCTGTATGTAAAAAAATAGGGCTGTCTTCAAAACTCCAAGCAAAAATCTTCACAGCCTGAAGAAGTGCTGCGTCCAAGAAAATCAAGTCAGGGAACTAGTATTATGCTATGATTTTTCACATACAGCATTTTTCTCACATAATGTTGCATATTCGTTTACAATTCCTCATTAGCAAATAAATAATTTGGGAAAACTGACAGTTACAGACAAAAATTCCTTGTTTCTGAAATCAAATAAATTGCTGGTTTAGAATCAACTTCTATACGTTATTTTGTCATTTTTAGATTAATGAATGGGGTTTTCAGTGTACGCTGTACAATTTCTTGAATCTTGGAACCTTTTTCTCAAAACTTCTAAAAGCTATCTACTTTTCTACAACTTGGAAAACCAATGTTTTTACAATATTTTTGATGATAATAGACAGCAAGGGTGTTCAACATACAAAATCCAAATTCCATAGTGCAATTTTTATAAAACAAATAGAAGCTATCTCTCCAGGTTTACACAGACATGATATTATGAAGTTTTCAGAATTATTTATAATAAATATATCCTCAGAAGTATTGAATGCTTAATGCACAACCACAAGTAAGGAATTTATTTGGGTACTTTTGTATGACTCACATATGTTGTAGTTTCCAAAAGCAATTCTTCAATTACAGAGGCTGATACATGTAATGTGACTTGACAGCAATATTGACAAATATATTAATTTGGAACATCACAGTGAGTCAATTCAGTGAAGTGGAAAAAAAAATAATTAGATGTTCAGAATCACTCCATTAAATCTAAGAGTCTACATATTAGTAGAAAGCAGGTAAATATAACATCAAATTTAATATAATGGCAATTTCAGAAAAGACCATAGATTGTTAAGGATTTCAATGCCATACACCTCTAACAGAGAATCAGTTTTCTTAACACTATTTGTAGTTTTCCTCTAATGTTTTTGTAAGTGCGTACAAATGTGAAACTTGAATGAGCCTTAGAAATTATCTAAAGCATAGCAGTTAACCAAACTGCTCAATAATTTGACATATTATTCCCCATTATTTGGTGACTAAAGTCACTTACTACAAATAATTGTCAGAAACTAAAAAGAAAAACTAGCACTTATATTACCTTGTTAATTTTAATGAGGTTTTGTGTACAGCATTTTAATTACAAATAGTACACATGATATGATTGCAAGGGACACTGCCCAGGAGTATTTTGACCTGAAATTCAGGAAAAGGTATTCGGTTGCTCAGTAAAACTATTGTATTAAAAACGGTTTCTAAATTAAAAGACACTTTCTTTCCTTTAAAGCTGTGATGTTTTGCAACAAAACATTTCTTAAACAAATACATACTACTCCTGCTTTGGACTTCATAATAGTTTCTAAAAGACAATAATACCCATATTTATACACTCTATGGACTGAAACCCATTAGATCGGTTAATTAAGAAAATAGGTTACATTGCCATATTAAGAGAAGGCTCCCCTAGTCTTTCCTGACAGATATTATTCCTTTATTAATAAGAGAAGTGACAGAGTATAGTTTTTACATCTGAGCATGACATAAGGCCAAGGAGATCTAGAAGCTAGAACTAGGAATCTTGGTATACAGGACTACAACTCAGAATAACGATGTTAAACTGAAAACATGATCTGGGAGAAAATTAAGATGCAATTAAAGAAGGTAAATAGTTTAACTAAGAATAATCATCTGAGAAAATACCAGATGAGGACACATAGCATGTAGCTACACTGGTATTTTGGTGGTTAGAGTTACCATGAGTAAAAGTGATCAGCAATACAATACTCTTGCATAAAAGACAACACACTACCTTGAACTGAAACTAATCTTTACAGTTTACTTGTTGGTAAGGCTACAGCTGCAATTTCCTTATAGAATATTCTCTACCTAAGGAATAAAGGAAGAAATTAAAGGAATTCAGCAGAAAATATTAACCATGAGAGGTCTAAAAAAGGTTACTAAGAAAGCAAAAATTAAATAATGAGGAGTCTTTCAGTTGGGAAGAAACAAGTAGAAATGTAACAGATGACAGGGAAAAACACCCAGAATGTGCACGCAAAGTGAAAGCTCATTCTGCAGAAATATTACTTGTTTGTGGTGACCAGAAGGAATCCTTTCCCTAAATCTAGGCCTGTCTTTTCACAGATTTATCATACGTACTTCTCAGTGTCTGGGAACTGAACTTGTAACTGAGATGCAATTTTCTTTAGCCAGTATATTCCACTTTATATCAGTTTCTTGCTTCTGTAAAAACACTACACACAGTTAACTAGTTCCACAATGATTTTATCTACTCCAACCACACCAGATGGGTTTAACAATGAAGTAAAAAGTTTTCTATCATGATTTAAGAGAAGTCTTTAAATATAGCAGTACAAGGTCTGCAAACAGAACTATAAGAAAAAAAACTGTATAAGCAACCACAGTTTTCAGGTAAAAGCAAATACCTCACCTGTTTCTTCATGTACACCTTTACCCAAAATCCTCAAGGTCTGCATTACCTACAAAAGCAGGCAACTTTGGTTTTAGAACGAATGTTCATGTTCAAAAACCAACCAAACAAGCCCCCCTCAACCAAACAAAAAACCACCACAGCAAATAAAACCCCAAACAAACCACCAAACCCTCCATTCCTAAATTCCTCCTCTTTTCCCCTTTGCCTAACTTCTCACACTTCCATACCTTAATGGCACTTTATATGCCTCACTTGCTTCACCTGGCCATTTTCATTGCCTAAGATTTTGCATGCTGTAAAAGAATATTTGTTGGACACACAGCTACATTTAAGCTTCTCACTTCTAACATGAGCTTCTATCAGCTTTTGATAGCAATCTCTATATACAATTTGGACACATTATCAGAACAGCTACCTTATTAGCAAACAAAGCATTTTGCTTCAGTATATTCTAAATAGGAAAAAAACATATGCCACCTCTGCATAGCTAAAGTACCAGTACTGTGAATTTAACTAAGATGCTGATATGAATAAAATTAACTCAAATATCTGGTTACAGAACTGGGCACTAAATCCATAGGCTTCTAAATATTAAAACTATACAAAAAATCTTAAGTTAAACCCAGCATCACTACATTAATTCATCCTTACCTCTTAGTTACATCCTAGCAGTGCTTTTACAAGCAATATATTCACTTTCACTAAAAAAAAACCACATTGAAAAGTTAGTCAGACAGTTCAGAATGACATCTCCTTTTAACACACTACACATGCTCGCTCCTATGCAATCCAAGTTCTAACTGTCATGCTGTCAAGGAAAATGATAATTCCCTAGTCATATCTTATCTTTTCAAGGAAGTAAGAACTACAGAATATTTTACAATAGAAAATTGTATCATATGTTTAATAAAACCTGCCGCTTGCATGAAAGCCCAGAGAGATGTTGTATTTGAAGCTGACAATGAAAAAGAAAAAAAATAAAAAAACCCAACCAGTGAACAAAACGCACAAAAGTGGGAAGCTTTTCAAGTTTTATACATGCCTATCCTTCTATTTCCTCAGCCCTCTCTCAGCTTAATGCAATATAAAAGTCCATTATTAAAAGCCCGAGCATATGTAAAGCAGTCTTAGAGCTGCATTGGGTCATTAACTGTGATAGACCCTCTTAAGGAATATATCCATGTGCTTATTAAGAAAAGTCCCAACCTGAAAATCACTTTAAGTACGGTGCCTTATCAAGGTCTGACAACCAGGTGTTACCTGCAACAACAGATGTACATAGCTAAATGAAGTCTGCTTTTGAATGCTCCCCTAAATTTGGTTCAAATTTGTTCTATTAAAAAACAACCAATCAAAAAACACCCCAACACCAAGACAATAAACCCCCAAACCAAAAACCTACTCATACTTTTTTGATCTATTGAAATTAGGTTCATTGCATTTAAGTTTTTCCTTTGGATTTTTCAACAAATATTGTGAGTTTACCTTGGTATTTGAAAATTTGTAAGTAAAACAGAACTGCAGCTGATAGTTACGGTAGACCATCTCCAGTTAAGCAAGCGAGTTAGTGCAGAACATTCTCTGTACGGGGAAATTGCCTTATTTGAAATGACCAGAATCTTTCCACCTTCAGTGCAGTTTGCAATGTACATGTCTTTGTTCAGTCTTGGAAAGAAGGAGGTTTCCCAAGGTACAGGTTTTTTGATTAGTTATTTTTTAAAGTGGTTCAATGTTTTTTTGCTTTGTAGAACATCTGTGTGGAGCTCTGTTCACTTTTGATTCCTTAAGTTACTTCAGAAGAACTAAGCAAACTATTTGAGTCTGTCCTTTATATAACTTATGAGCAAAGGGGGAAGAAAATAATTGCAAAACATTTAAACTGGGATTTGATCTCCAGCAGCGTTATAATGATTCACACATTTTATTAAAAGTTTCTGCTTAATCTACAAATGTTCAATTAAAAAGCCCCAACGAAGTGTGACTCAAAAAGAACAGCAGTTGCATTGACTGTTACGTCATACAACATAACAAACCCACTGAAGTCTCAGGCGTACTGCTGTGCATCTCTTTCTCGTAAGACTGCAGTTTGTTTTTCCTAAACATAACTAAATTGACACAAGGAAACAGGTAAATTTCACAGAAGAGTAAGATGTAGCCATTAAAGATGCCGACCTTACACTTCTAGGGATACTTGATCCTGTTCCGCTGCAACAAACCAGAGTGAAAACAACGCCGGAGTGAAACAAGTTGAGCGAACTGCTGGCAGCACCGCTCCCGGCACCCGGGGGGAAGCCGCGGCACCCACTGCCCACGGCAACACAGAAAGGCTGCTTCTCCCTCGCCACGCTCCCGTCCCGCGGTGATCCTCTGCCGCTTCTCTCTGCCCCTCACGCCGCTGGAAACTTTCTGCGGGGCGCGGCACGGCCGCTGGCACCAGTGCCGAGCCGCTGGGGCCGCGGGATGCCGGCACCGCACGCCTCGCCCCGGCGAGGGAGGCACAGCCTCGGGCACCGCACTGAGGTACCGGAGCACCAAGCGAGTCCTGCCGAACACACCGATGTGCCACCCTACACCGCGGGCCGCCTCCCGCCCGCCTCCCCTGCCTTTCGCTCCTCGGCCGGCGGCCGCAGGGTAACTTTCCAGGGGACGCTTGCCCTCTCCCGGCACTGGAGGCGTGTCGGGTCGGGTCGGACCGGGTCGGGCCGGGCCGGGCAGGCGTGTGGGGCGCTTACCTGATGTCCCCGCTCGGCTGCAGGGCAGGGCAGCGTCCCCGCGGTCCCCTTCATGCCCGAGGGGCTGCCTTGCCCGCATACACGTCCTCATCCAGCTTCCTGCCCGCGGGCTGCGCCGCCTTCCCTCGCCCTGGCGGGGCAGGCGCCGCTCTCGCGGTCTCGCCGGCGCGGCAGGGAGGGAAGGAGGAACAGAGGACGGGCGCCAGGAGGAGGAGGAGGCGGAGAAGCCGAGCAGGGGGCGGGAGACGAGCTGCGCCTTCCCTCTCTCCGCCCCAGCCGCCGAGCGGCCACAGAGCGGCTGCGGACGGGCTCCGCTCCTCGGCCACGGGGAGCGCAGGGGCTCCCCCGGCCGCGGCTGCACCGAGCCTCTCCCGTGTGCTCCCGGCTCTGGCGGGCAGGGCAGGGCAGGGCAGGGCTCGGCGGCGCCTCTGGAGGGCGCCCCGATCCCAAAGCTCGGCGCTTTGGCGGCGCGCCCCGGCTCCAGCGCCGGCGGCCGGGCCGGGCCGGGCTGGGCTGGGCTGGGCTGGGCTGGCACCGCCGCGCCTTGCCCGCTGCCGGGGATGGAGTTTGTGGCCGGCCTCAGGGTGGGAGGGACGGCCTGTGGAGGCTTCGGGATGTGTGGTAGGAGCCGGGGCAGGACCGATGTGGTAGAGAGCGCAAAAGGAGCTAGAGGGCAGATGCCGGAGGAGATTGTGAGAATACGGCTTTGCGCAGTTTAGAAGAAGAAAAAGGGATCGGGGAGGGGAAGAGGGAAACTGACCGAGACAGAGAAGAAGGGTGACGTGCAGATGAATGATAAATGCATTTTTTTCCTGATAAGTTTTGCGGGAAGGGTGGTCAGAAAGGCAGGCAAGAGTGAATACCAATGGGATAACTGAAGAGGAGAAAGGAGTAGGAAAGGATTGTCGGGCAGCAAAGGGGGAAATGTATCCTGTAAAAGTCGGCAAAGGGAAGGGGAAGAGACTAAGGAGATAAGGGTTCGGAGGAAGCCAAAATTTTACTGGGATTGGCAGGAAATACATGTGAAACTTAGGTGATGGCTGTGGAGAAGAAGTTTAGCTACCCAGAGGTTAGAAAAATGAGTCACTGAGAAAGTGATTTTAACTTAGAGGGGATTTTAATTAGGGGAAATATGCACAAGTGGAAGCATTGGAAAAGTAGGAAATAAGCACTGCAGGAATTGCTGGACAAGAAGGAGCTCTGAGATCAAAAGAAAATTCCCAGCTTGAAAGAGCTAGCGCGTCTGAGCAGAACACAGAACTTTCTTGGTTGAAAGGAGCGGAAGTGTTGCTTCTATATGGAATAGAAATCACCCTATCCAGAAACTTCTTCTGTAAGAATTGTGCAGTGTATCTTACCATTTTCTGGCAAATTGTGCCTTCCCATGTGGGCAGTGGAGAGTTGGATTCAACCTCTCCAAACTAAACTCACGTTTACAACCAGTGTAGCAAAGTGGACCCTGACCATCCAGGACTAGCAGTAAAAGCAGTATTTACTACAGACTTGATATCATCCTAGTCCCTGGAGAACTGAATTGAGCTTTAGCTTTTAGCCAACCCGGTTTGAAGAATGTATGGGCATGTAGATTGATTGCTTTTAGCGTTAACTGATTCGAAGTTCATGCTGCTGAATTGAACTACGCAGGAATGTCTACCATCCCTCATGTGGAAAATGACTTGAGATACGATGGCATAAAAACTGGGATACATGGAACTGGAGTGGAAATTACTGTGTTTACACTGAAGTGTGTAATTGAAGTATTTACTGCAGAAGTGAGAGGGAAAAATGCTGAACATCAAATTAATCTCTTCATCCAGATGATAATTTATTGTTGGAATAATCCCTTCTTCCATTGACCTCCTGCAACTTTTTGACCTACAACACTCTGAAGTGGGGTTTTTTTGTTCTTTTTTTTTTTTTTTTTAAGTCAGAGTTTTATTCTGGTCTATTCTAACCTCTTGCATCTCAGCTATTGTGAGACAGGTGTAATGAACTGTAGTAAATTTGTGTCTGGCACAAGGCTTGTGCTGTATGAGTGATGTACAATAAATGGAGTATTGTAGGCACAGGCTAGCCAGGGTATAGATTGGATTGGGGGAAAAAAAAAAAAAAAAAGGAAAAAGGAAAAAAAAGGTATCCTAGCCTGCTTTGGGGTAGAACTATGTAATCTGTATCTTTCCCTTTGGTTTTCTCTCTGTGTTTTCCTTCCTGCCCTTTATTGTGCAGAATCTTCCTTCTTCTTGTGGCTCATCAATCCACCACTGTTCTAATGTCTAAAACTAATTTTACATATTTTGTATGTATATAGAAATTTGTATAGGAGTTGTTAACAGAGATATAGAGGATGACACTTGCATAAAAATCTCTTGCATAAAAATGATGTGCCAGCCTGGACTTCCAGTTGCTGTTGTAGTATTGGGGAAAATAATGATGGTTAAAAATAAATGTTTAGCTGGTTGTTCATAGGAGTTGGAAGTTCTCTGGCAGTTACCTGTGGAGCTGCTGCTCTGGACTGGTGAAAATCTTGTATATATGAAGCAAGGTGAGATCAGCATTTTCAAGTAATTTCTGAGCTTTGTCATCCCTGATTTTTTTGGTGATCATTATGAAGATCTGTAGCTCACCAGGAAATCTATTGTGAAAGGCCACTCTCTGAGGTGCTGTTTGCTACCAGTTTGTATTGTGTGTAACAAACCTCTTTTGGTTCCTTGTCTGAATTTGAGATAATGAACTGCAAATTATTGTCCTGGATGCACTAGCAGGTTTAATCAAAATCAGTGAAAAATTCAATCATTTTCTTAAAAATATGTACTTGTTAACATGATCTATACTTGTTAACATAACCCATAATGTACATGGATTTATAAATCCAAAATATATTTAAAAAATTCTTGGTATGGGTAAAATGCTCACAGCATGCTTTAGTCACTGGGACAGCATTAGAATTTGATATGTTGATCACCTAGATTCAATGGTATTAATAACTTGTGCATAAGAATCTGTTCCATATAAAATGAAATATTGTATTATGGATACCAACTATAAACTCCCTGAAGAAAACACATTTATTCTGAGTCACTCTGTATTTTCTTTTTGAAGACAGATTGCATATACAGTGGAATAAACAGGGAGTGAGAGATAAATGTAAAAATATTTGGATTTGTAATGAACTGTCTAACATGTTGATCAGGTTGGGTTTTTGGCATCTATACCATCATGTAAACAGTTGTGTTCACCTTCTCCTCCCTCACCTGTCCCCACCACCCATCCACCCCTCGTTGGCCATGTTGCTTATGTCTTTTTCTGGATTCCTGCTTAGCTGTGACAGAAGCTGAATAGCTTTCCTGATAAAGAAACTCAAGGTCAGAGTTGGGAATAGCTCATACTGACAGCATAGATCCACCTGTACTCAGCTGGATCATAGCAGCTTGCTCATCGTTCTCCAAAGTTGTAGCCTTTGGGTTGTGCTATGACTTCTCACTGTGCTGTCGTGTGCCATGTAACTGTTAATCTGCCAGCATGGGCCAACCCTTCAAAATTCGTATACTGGACTGTGAAACAGCCAGGTTGTCTCTGGGAAATCTGTGGTTCATGCTAAAAATCCAATACTGTTTCTTGAGCACTTAAAAAATAGCAATGACCCCCCCCCAAAAAAAAAAAAAAAACCCAACCAAACAAAAAACCTCCTAACAACAAAACCAAAATAATGCTCTAGAATTCTTAATGTTTTCAAGGATTACAAGGATTATGCCCCAGTGATCAGCTTCCTTCTGAGAAAAAAAGTCTTAGGTGGTTCTATAAGGCCATCTCCTTGGACACTGTGTAAGTTCGAGTCTGAAAAACGCAAGGTGATCTGTCTCAAGGCTAAAGGATGCAACAACTGTTCTGTGGCTATGTGCCATATGACCTGCTTTTTCTGTGAGGACCTATACAAAACATAAAGCAAGCTTTTGACAGCATATTATCCCTTTCAAGAAAGACAGGGCTTTATCTGAGCTCCAAGGTCAGGTATCAGTAATAGCTCCCCTCTTGAAATCTAAGGATAGAGTGCCAAGGTGTTTCTTCACATTCAGACCTAGAGGCCATGAAAAGAGCCCAGGCTAGGTATAAGCTCCAGAGGACTGGAGCCCATGGGCAACCTTTAGTTGGGAATTACACTGTGCTTCTTATAACCCCAAGCTCCTGAGAAATTCATACATTCTCCTCTTCAGTTTTTCTGTTGCCCATTTTATTTCTCACACTGCATCTGGAATCCATTATTATCTCTCCAAGTTGTTTACGCTCTTTATACAGGCAACAAAAAGCTAAGTGCATCCTGAGCATTCTGAAGACTGCTTTTGAAGATTTCTGGCTACTCCTGTTGACTCTACAGGCACTCGGGCAATGATTTCAGGATTCATTTGTAAACTGAGGTCTGCAGCCTTTTCTGGCACCTTCTCCATTGAGGGGCCCCAGAGTGTAGGTATTGGTTCAGTCCAAGGCTCCTTTTGATGCAAACCTGCTAGATCCAACCAAGAGGAAACCCAGACAGGATAGTTTCCTAGGTCATTCCTGGCAGGCAGTTTTTTGCATGCCTTCTCTGTCTCCTTTTTTCCCTTCAAACCTCTTAAGATTTTTTCCTCTTATATTTGAATGTACACTTTCAAAGATTTCTTGCTTCAATGCAATTTTACTGTAATTAATTCAGACGACACATTTTGCTTGTCTTTTTGTACCCTTTAGGCCTGACCAATATGAATGCACTGTTAGCAGAATGAACACAGTTCTCATTCCAGCAGTTCTGTACCAATTTATATTTAATTATTTTCTTCTCAGTTGCTATTTTATCTTTTTTTCCCCCCTCTATCTGTGGAGAAAGGGATAAACTAATTAGATTTTAAATGCCATATTGCAGTTCTGAGTAAGGTATTACTCATTAAAAATAACCTTTTATTATGACCCATTTTGTCACAAAATGTGTCTTGTTGGTCATGCATTGTCCCTAAGTTAAATTTTTAACAATTAAAAAAATTAATTCTACCTACTTAAACCAAATCAGTCAGTGATACAATATAGCTGGATAGGTTTTTTGGTAGTGTCGTGGTAAAGGTGGTTCATAAGCATGAAACTGTTGTTGTAAAGCAATTGTAGTAGGGTGGCAATTGCTTGAAAAACTAATTGTCTCACAATGATGTATGGTAAAATAGTGTAATATATTTAAACTGGTCAAATATGACAACTAATACTTGTCTTTTTCTTTTTTTGAAAAAAATGGGATTATTTCCTGAAATTATTAGAATCTTTTTCTGTAGTTATACAAAGAAGATGGATCTCTGTTGTAGGTATTCTAGCAGTGGTTATAAACAAGCCCTTTAATATCCTTCTGACAAAAGGGTTTAGAACATTGTTAACGAGGGTTTTCTGCTTTGCTTTGGTTCTGGTTTTACTTCTTCTATCTAAATTATGCTATATCTCTTGCCAAATTGCTATCAACATGCATGTGGCATAACAATTTTATTTTCAAATCTTTACTGTCAGCCGAATAATGTCCTTTCATGACAATATCTATGGAAGTGTGAATTCCTTGGAGGCTTTATAATAGTAATCAGTACTTTTGAAATTTCTTTTGTGCTGTTATTCAGACTTTAGCAACTGAAGAATTTGTTGACTCACTACTTCTTGTGTCATCTAGATGAATTCATGCTTGCTCTATGTCTTTTAGATGTACCGAGTAATGGTAATAATAAATCTGGTGCTTCAGTTATGTTACTACATTGAAATGTTATTTTACATCATTCTTTTACTGTGCAGTAGTTGTGCTGGAATCACCTCAGCTATCATGTCTTATATCTGTCATAAAATTTTAAGTTTAGTTTATATTATTATGTGCATCTCTGTTTCACTTTTAAGAGTATGGATAACACGTGTCTGAAGAAGGAGCACAAGGAAAGTAAATAACAATAAAGAAACAAAATCTCGCTCATTACAACCATCAGTATAGAGACAAATTAATACATAGTAGTACTGTCATGAACAGGTCATGAATTCTATCCTGTTTGTAGGCTGTTAGGAATATACACAACTCACTTCAGCTGTTGTACTGAGTATGTTCAGTTGTATACGTGGCTAGATATTTACAGCATGAACCATTACTTCATGTACAATAATGAATAGAGAAGTCCCTTAATAGTACCTAAAGATAAAACCATTTAGAATAGTCCATGAGAATCAGTGCTCAGGTCTTATCCCACAGTCTCACAGGTGGAACAGAGATGTGCCCTCTGCTGTGCCATTGCTTCTGTCCTGACTCAAAAAAGAAAAATTTGGACTGTTATGAAATCCCCAGACAATTTGGAGTCTTTCAGAATTGCTTGTTCCCAATTAAATTTCACCCTTCAGTCTCGAGGCTACAATGGTATTTGAAGCTACATTCTTCTATGAGAGGTCAGTGGCAGAGTACACCTCAAATTGTCCCTTATCTGCTTGTAGTAGAATTTCTAGTGTATATTCTTACAGAAGTTCAGAAAGATTCTGAAGTTAGATTCAAGTGTGGCAGATCGCTTATGACTTCTAAAGGAATACAGGAGCTTTTGAGAGCCCTCAGTCCTGTGTTTCTGCTGTTTCAAAACACAGTGAAGAAACACAGATAATTTCCCACTGAAAAGGAGGGAATTATAGCAAATGGCAGCCAGAATAAAATAGCTACTTTAGAGTTGTGGCTACCTTTGCAAAACTGAAGTCCAGTTCCATGAAAATACAAGAAATTTCAGGAACAGTAGCTGAGATGAAATAGCCATGAGGAAAGCCACTATTAAATTGTAGAATCCTTTAGCATATTTTTCTCAGTTAGAAAAAAGTATCTCAGACTTTATTTTAGTATTAAACATATATTTTTTTCTCAAACAAAATACAACTATGGCATTGAAAAGGATGACCAAATAGATCCTGCTTCTGTGTAACTAGTGCAGGATATAAATTTTCTTTGCAAAATACAAGTTAATTTAGGATAAATGTAATAAAGGTGAGAGTTGCTTATATAGAAATAATGTAGAAAAAATGTTTTGAAATCTCCTATAAACTCCCACTACTCCTATTCTACTTCAACTTTTCAACCCTTGGTGTTATTATAGGCATAAATGTAGTTTCTGAGTAACTTGTTATTTCTAGGATCTTTATTTCCACTGCTGAGTTTGTGAGCATGTTGGTCTAATTCTTTAGAAGTGCTGAAGAGTGAAGGAACAAAAGGTTAGATATCCTTCCGTGGGCAGTGTTTCTTAGCTCTGTGCTTAACCTCTGTGTTATTTTGGATTTCATTATGAGAATCATATCTTTGATTGCACATTGTGTGTGCCTTATGGAACCTAAAGTAAGTTCCTCTATTTCAGACTGAGAAGCAGAGTCTCCATTAGCTATGAAGATTAACTGAAATCTGATGCATTCTAGTGTGAATGAAGTATGTGTATATCTGAAGCCATATGCTTAAAATTACCATCACAGAGTAATTACTTCATTCATTATTTTTTAATGAAGTAATTGAATTAATTACTTACTACTTCATAGAGTAGTTCTGTTCTAAAAGGAGCTCTGGAGGTCATCTTCGTTCATTCCCTGCTCAAAGCAGGTCTAATTAGGTCAGGTTGCTGTGGGCCATGTGAAGCTGAGCCTTGAACATCTCAGAGTCTGTAGACAACCTCTCTGGGTAACCTGTTCAAAAATTGGATAACCCTCAAGATAATTTCTTCCCCATAATATCTGCTCAGAATTTTCTGTGTTTCAATCAGTCTGTTTCCTCTCCTCCCACCCCAGTTCACCTCCAAGAAGAGTCTGTCTCCCTCTTTACAGTATCTGTAAATGCAGGTGAATGCAACTTGATTTGCATAAACACATTAGTGGATATATTCCTAGGAGATGAGGGAGACGTAAGTCCACTTATTTCTGTTTCTCTGAGAGAAACAGAGCCACCACTTTTGCTGTGTCTCTTTAATAGAAGCACTTGTAGTTCTCTGTGCAGGGCTTGCATGTTGGGTCCTTTGGGCTGTCTGTTGTGTCTCACTTCAGGTCAGGTGGGATCCTGGCACTGAGCTGTGGAAGCCGGGTTGTTCTGAGTATGTGTAGGTTCAGAACTGCTGGTGACTAGAGGGTTTTACATCAAATCAGGAACCCTGTAAGATTAGGTGCACCACTGAGCCACAGTTTTGTCTTACAGCCATGTAAATATTATAAGACTCACGTCAGTTGGCCATCTATAGGGTCCAGTGTTCTTTGATATGCCCTAGGGGTGTCTTACCTGGCACCCAGCAGTCTGCACCTTCCCTTCTTGTCCTTTGTCCCATAAGGGTTTCTTGGACAACACAGGACAACTCAAATGACATTAGACACTTTAATGTGGATGTATGCTCATCCCCATTGTGTGTTTTTTTGCTCCTGCTCTAAGGATAGGATTCGGTTTGAGATTTAGAGACCGTCACGCAACTGCCCATCTCCATCTAACTGTAAACTAAAGATTTACACTTCCATTATCGTCAGCAGGATCTGGGCCTTGATTGACCTTCTTACACAACCAAGCAGGCATGGTGTGCTCTAGCACATCCAAGGCAGCCATGGGATCAGAACGGTGTGAGATAGGATTTGTAGGAGACCACTGGCCTTGTGGGGCAGCAGCTGGAAGCCTGTTAAAACAGAGTACAGAATCTGAAATCGCAGTAAACCTTTCCTGGCTAGCTGAGAACTTGTTACATGCTTATTTCTTTCTTCCCTTCAGGATATATGTGGAAACTTCTTACCCCTTCTGCTGCTTCTGCTTCACCATGCAACAGTATGTCATCCTGCTGTCACCGTTCAATTATCACTTAATTGAAAATTGGCTTGATTATGAATTACATGCTTATTAAAATCAATTTAAACATAAATTGCTGTTCAATAATATACTTTATGTCATTCAATGTTATTAGTAAAGATGCTATGCTTTTTTCCATACTTCATTGATGCTTATTTCAAACTAATGAATAAATATTTTATTAAATATTTTATTAAAATGTAATGAAAAATACAACTTCTTCCTTACATGCAGTTTTTGTAGCACATGAAATGTACTTTTCAGACTTCTTCTCTAGATCTGTTAGGTGCAGTTGCTTCTAGTTATCTTTCTTTTAAGTTACAAATATGTATGTATAATGCATCTACTTTTATATATAGCCATACTTTTCTCTTTTACAGTGTATACAACAATAAATCATCTCATTAAGTAATTTCAGAAATACATAATGAGCAACTTTGGGATATAAACTTTATTGTATACATGAGCTGAAGTCTTCATAACTATCCTTGAAAGAATTTTTTGACTGGTGGGATTAATTACATATCACACAGATGCCTGTCATGCACTCTGTTTACACTATAGGGAAATGAAATAGGATAGTTAATTTTTCTTTATTTTGTTAAAATGCCAAGGTTTAATTAAACTGCTTCAGCTTAAGGGTTGCACAGCTACTTTCAGCTGTCATAAAGCATACTAGAAATTGATTTGTCATTGCCTGCATGCCCAAGACATTCAGCAGGCATTGTAATTTCACTCAAAATTGTTTTTATTCATCATAGCTGATTTTCAATTTCTAAAATTTGTATGAGAAACAGAGTGTATTAAAATAAGTTTCATCCATATGCTCAGGGAGTAAAAACAATGCAGGTGCCAAATAACTGAAATCTACATCCAGTTTTGAATTAACATCTGGGGTTTGTGTTTTATGTGAGATTTTTATAACATTGAAATTTCATGCCTGTTTGAACATTTTACATAATCATTCCAGTTATACAATAACAATTAGACAGCATCATTAATTAGCAAGGCAATTATGAACAATAAAAACATAGTAACAGACAATGAAAACTAACCACTTGCTTGCAGCAATACATACTTGCACATAAAGTATAATAACCACGATACAGAGGATTTTTAAAAATATTGGCAGAAGGGACATTAAGCTTGCACACTTCAAGCACTCCACACCCAGCCTTCAGTGATGTGAGAAAAACAGCCACCATGCTGAACAAGAGAATGCAGCCATCACTGAATCTGCATTTCCAATGCAAAAAGCACAAAGGCAAAAGCTACATATCTAAGAAGGCCCTTAGTGCTGTCTTTAAACACTTGGGGAAGACTGGTGTTAACAGAATCCTTTTTCCTCTACCGCTGTCTGAGTTTGCAGTGAAAGCTCCAGCTGAAGTCTGTACATGGTGTGCTTCCAGCATGCACACAACTGCCTGGAGTTTGGCCATATTCTGTATCAGCTTCTGTGCTAATGAACGTGTAAAGTTTCACACATAATGCAAGGGAATAATTGCATGATAGGAGTACAACTAAAACAAGTACTGTCTGCCTGGGGTTCACTCCCTAGGCTGGGATCCCATATTAGGCTCATTGGGATTTCATTTTCGATTGAACCTTCCTGTTTTCCATTTCCCAAGGGTAGCTAAAATTTTTTTAGCTTCTCTGGCTCTAATCAACATGGTGTTATTTAAAAAGTTCTGTATCTCAGTTGGCAGGAGAGTATAAAAATTCTGATATTTTTAGTCAAGGAACTGATGGCTCTTGATCCTAACCTGTAATTTAACTATGGATTAAGTGTTTTCTTTAGTGGTAGAATGAGAATAAAATACGTGACTTAAATCAGAGAGGAGCTGATCTGAAGCTGTTTCCCATCCAGTTTCCTTCAGCCAAGTTAGAGGCACCTAATTATTTTTAAAAGGCTGAGCTTGGATTCTCTTACATACTTGTAGTTTGTGCTGCCTAGCTTAGTTTGTCTTTTGCTTGCCATGCAAACAGACCTCTCTTCTTGACCCTTCCCTGATCTGAGCATGTGGTTTACAACTAGCAACAACTTATTAATTGAGCATTAAGCTTTTATGCACCTCTCATCGGGGTCTGTATGTGAGGTGAGAGTACAAACCTTTGAGAGCGATGTGAACAACTGCAAATACAGTAAAAAATTACATTCTGACAGTCTTATCAAAGCCTAGTGACAGAATAAATTAATTTTAGCAAATTGAACATAGAGTTCTAGGATATAGTTACTTATATTAACTATTAAAGGAAAGTAAGCTGAATCTTTAGGCACTACAGTAATAGAAAATTTATAGTATTTCAGTGAGGTAAAGTGATTTAATATATTCCTTGTGTGGCCTCCACCAATTTTTTTTTTTTTGTATAGACATTGAGATATTTAAAACAATTACAATTGCATAGAAATTTGTTCAATACATTTATTTGGAGAAGCAAATGGAATGAGTGTTCCTAAATCTCCAATACCATCTTGGGAGGAGAAGTAGGAACTAGATCATCATGTGGTGTAAACTGGCATGGATCCTTTCCTCTTATTGAAGGTGATGCTGCTCAGAATGTGAGCTATAGAATTTAGACATAGGGAGTAAAATCAGAAAGGAAAACCTTTCCTTTCATGTATGCCCATCAAGTACTTCAGTGTTACTTCATTTAAAGTAAAAAACATTCAGCTGACATAACACACCTTAAGATCTCTAAGTAAAATTCTTATTATTATTGCATGGTTTGTGGAACAGTAGAGAACCTTGCATTTTAATTTGCTAAGGTTTGTTTATCACACTTGGTTTATTTTAAAAGCAGACACTGTGAAGCTGAAAATACTTCTTCTGGGAAATTGCCTTCACTTTTTCCCCTTGCTTCAACTGTCGTGTGCTTCAGGTCCAGTAAGTGACATTATTCATACGCATTCATGCAGGGATGCACCTAATAGGCTCACAGGAGTGAGTCATTAGTTGATTGGCTGTAACTT
The DNA here is from genome assembly GCF_009650955.1 of Corvus moneduloides. Lineage (NCBI taxonomy): Eukaryota > Metazoa > Chordata > Aves > Passeriformes > Corvidae > Corvus > Corvus moneduloides. The sequence goes on along the minus strand of NC_045477.1, from coordinate 46,702,239 downwards.
GATTGCCTGTGGATAACTTTCACAGGTCTATTTCTTCATTTCAGCAAGGAATGGAAGCTGCCACACCTCAGTCTGCATAATTATGAATACAGTTTTTATTGTCATGAGGAAACGTTGATACAATTATAAAACATCCAGTGCAAAACATTCAGTTGGTGATGTCTTCCATAACACAAGGGTATTCGAAAATCAAACCATACTTAAAGGTGTCCTAAAAGAGTGAAAAAGGTCCTTTTATTTTGCTTTATGATCAACATTTTAGGAGCATAATCAAATAGAAGACACAAACTTTCTTGTAAGAAGGGGCTGTCCAGGGTTCCTGGTTTGGTGAAAAAGTGTAAAACATACAAGTGGTAACTGAAGATGTTCACAAGACAAAAAACATATGTAAAAAACATAATAAACTTAATAAAACATTTATGCAAAATAAACCAGCTATGTCTATCAATAATTTTTGGGGAGGTTGTTTTTGGAAGATATACTAGACAACTCGTTAACAGGATTCAGTAGTATTTTAGAACTTTGTTTTCAAAATTCCTTTGGAAATTTCTAATCTCTGAGAGAGGAAAGAAATGCTTGTTTTCAAGAAATGTTTAGCAAACATTGTTAAAAACCTTTATCTAAGTATGGATGATTACAGAACAAGTGGTTAGAGGGACATCTCTTCTTAGTGTTGAGACAAGCAAAAACACCTTGCTTTCTCAATCTCCTTTCAAAGGTAGCAGCAGCCCTGTATCACACACACACACAACTATTCTTGATCTATCTGCCTCCCAGCTCACCTGTGTGTTCATGATGTTTCTCTGCATTAAAGGGTTTGTGAGTATCTTTGTAAAGAAGAATAAATAGATTAAGTTTCACATAATAGATGTCAGTAGGTATGTATCCCTTCCATTACTTTTTTTATGAATCAGTCCTGGAAGTTTTGTGTGCATATTTCAGTTTATCTTTAAATTTCAAATATATTTATTATTTCTTCCTGCTTTGCATAGATCTTGTCACAATTTAAAGGAGTGTTTTTATCAGGTTGCTGATAGGATAATGGTAATGGAAATTAATTAGAGGGGAGAAGAAAGATAATGTTTGTGTTTCCTTTATGACTCAGATGAAAGGAAATAACAATAAGTGAAATAACAAGGGGTGAAAGCAGCATACAAGAGAATCTGTAGATGTATGTATCACAGTCAGTCATTTCAGGGTGAGTAGCAAACAGCCATCATTCAGAAATGTATTTTTAACAGGTTTTTACTGTGGTTTGAGTTTGAAATTTTGCTGTGACAGTGCAATTATGAAAAAGAGTTCATTTTTCTTAAACTGGCAGAATTAATTGCTGCTTTATAAATTAATATCTCTCTCCACTGATTAGAGAGAGGGCCTGGATAATATAAAGGTCTTTAATGAGGATAGATGAATAAATGGGGATAAAACAAGGAAATGTGAATTCTAAGTGATGTGTCAAGTTTTTTTTAGAAAATGTTTATACTAGCAATATTTGAAAAAGCAAAACCTTTTTATGCTGGATGAAGTTTGCATGTATGTTATCATATGGCTCCGTAACACGTCCGTGACATATCCTCAATATGTTTGCTTGCAGAGCTGCTGCCAGTGAAACACTGATGTTATAAGGCCTACATAGATGTCATAAAAACATAAACCAAATTACAGAATTTTGTGCTGTTCTGTCATGCCCGTTCCCACCAAGATAAAATCTGTGGGGATTAGGATTGCTAACATTATCATGTTAGTGGTACTAATGGTATTAGCTCAAGGGACACATTGCAACTCTAGTTTTATTTTCTCATGATCGAACAGGAAAGCTCTTGGTCAGATGAATTTTTGCCACATATGCATTGTCAGGTAATTTGGGCATTCTGAGTAATGGTTGAAAAGAACAGGGAGAGTACTCTGTTTCAGCTTGATACAGTTATCCTGAAGAAGGTTTATCATGAGGATTACGCTGACAGATGCTGCATGCTATTACTTGTAACAATCTAATTAAATACATGCGCTAAAAGCATACTCACAGTCAAATGGTCACATAGTAACTCTCTCATCTCTATAGTCTCTTTTTGGAGTTGGCTCCAGCTTAATTATGAGAACTGTGGAGCAGTGGTGCACAGTGGAGTTGCCTCCTATTTCCCCAGACCACCTTGTCTTAGCGTTAGTTTCAGTCAGGTGGTATCACTGATGTGTCTCACCAAAGGTCATCACAGAAGCATGCTGCCACCTGGCTGTTGATATGAGACTAGATTAATTTAAAAATCAACTTTAATTTATCATGAAAACTAGTACCTGACTGATTACTGAGCTTCATGGACTCAGGGAACCCTTTTTATGCACAGCTCTTATTTTGTAAGACTCCTAATGGACCACTGAACTTTTCTGCGTCCCTTCAGAGGTGTTGAAATAATGCTGATCACTGCTGACATCTTTATTCCATTTCAGTTTTTCTCTGATTAATGCATGTGTAATAATTATCATATGGCAAAGGTCTCCACATAACAGACTTTATTTGCTTCCCTAGACTTAATGAACATCATGTGCATGGTATGTTTTGCTGATATCTTGTCCTTTATCCATGGGTGCTTATACAGGTAATAGTGCATAATATAGCAGAACAGACTGCCATATGGATCACAAAAGAGTAACAGCCTGTTCCCTGCAAAATACAGAGGTCGTCAGGCCATCCCATTAATAATTCACATAAAAGTGAAAATAGATTAGCCTATATTGAGAATTTAGTATGTAGGGAATGGAAAATATAAGATAAGGTTAGGGGGTCATCCAAATTGAATGCAACGTGATTGCATTCAATAAAGATAACGTCTTCATGCTTTTCTTGCACTCTTCAGCCTCTGGCCTCTAGAATTTGTTGTTTCCATCTTGGATTGCACTGGGGAAGGGCCAGTTAGGAGTACAAATTCAGAATGGAATCAGAGTTTTTAAAAATTTTTTTTAAATATCAGTGGGAGGAATAGAATCTCATATTACTTGGAAAAGGGGATATTACCTAATTCTGATGCACAGATCTGTCCTAGTTTAAGATTGTTCTCAGTTTATATGGGATGAGTAGAGAGTCCATAGATCACAGATTGCAGCCATAAGACAGGCAGCTTGCTATTTGGCAGAGGTGCCTGTAGTCTCTGCCTCCTGAATGACAGACACAATGATTAGGTAAAAGGAACAGGATAAATCTTGTAGGAAAGCAGGCAATGTAATTTATGCAAAGAGCAGCTGATTAATTTAAACATATTGTAAGTAAATGATTGATTAATAGGCATGACTAATACATGAATTAAGTCAAATTTTTTCAGCAGCAAACACTATGGGCTCACATTTTAAATCTGTGTCTAATTACAGTGATTATGCATGCCAATCAAATAATGACATATACAAGTAGCCACTTAGATGCACAACTGGCCATTTGTATATAAATTTGCATGCAATCATGTTATAGGCTCATTAAGTACAGAACTTTGATTAATTTTGTGGGCACTGTCATTCGCTGAATGAAGTAGATCCTCAGAGAAAAGTATTTTGTGACCATACAGTTAAATAAGGCACCCAAGCACTTGAAAACAAATGTAAAGTGACACAGGCAAATCCTAAGCCTAACACTTTCTTATCTCTGCATAGTTAATTTTGCAGACTTAGTGTTTTAATTTTTTTTTTTTTGCATTGCTTTTAAATTGCATAATTAGCATTCAGATTGAGGCCTACATATAATCATTAATTTTTATATCTAAATAGGTTTGTAAGGTAAGATCCTACTATCCTTGCGGTTCTGAAATCTAATGTTCTTCAAGCTACTGTGGCCAGGCTGGGTAAATGTTAACTCATTTTCTAAAAGGGTGGCCTTTTCAAAAGCACGTAAGTAACTTGGAAGCCTGTCCCATTTTTACAGCGCGACTTAGTGATTTAAAATCATAGACTTGGAGACTGCTGTTGGAATTAAGACTCTTGAATCCCTTGCATGTGTCTGGATATCATATCCAAACCTTTGTTTCATAATATCTGAGGAGCATATTTTAATAGCTGTATAATTACCTCAAATATTTATGGGTGGTAAATGAGGATTTAATACTATTTTATTATTTGATGTATGAATTGCTTATGGCTGCCTCTGTCTTTATCTAAATGTCTTTGCAAATCTGGCCTTAAATCACTTTTGAGAAAATTGTGGCTTAGTATTCCAATTAACTTAGGTACTTTAGAATGTTGACTCAATATATTAACTCTCCAGATTTTAGTGTTTTTCATCAATCATCTATCAAAAAAACCCCAAACCAAATTGGTTTGAAATCTTGATCTTTAATCCTCATAGTAACCATTGTAGCATGAAGACCTTGGGGGAAAATCTGGAGAACCAAGGACCGAGTTTCTAATTGATTTTTCTTTAATCCATAAATATCCCCAATATTGTCTATGATTGTAAAGTAGTATTGAAAAATGTAAAGTGTTATTGAAGAAGAGCACTCTCTAGGTTCTCAAAGGCACCTGCAAGTCCCACAAATAATAATATGTATGTTAATCAAGTGCCATTTTCTGAAGTGCTTTTATGACAGATTTGATTTTCTCCCATGCTTGTGATAAAATTTTTGAGTCTACAGTTAAAGTGGAAATCTGTGAGACTTCTACAGGTGCCTGGAGCTATTAGTTTGAGTGTCATGTCAGTTAGGATATCCGTACCTCCATTAACAATTAGAAGAGGCTACTGGATCAATAGTCTTTCAGGGTTCACAGCTATGATATATATTGCCTGATGTTCACTGAGCCCTAAACCGTCTTTTCCAGCTGTTGCTCTTGAATAGCCTTCAAAAGGAGCATCACATTTTAAATCTGAACAGGCAGCTTTGTTGCCTTTTAATGGTAGAACAAGACTGGGAAGAATAGAATAAATTGTCTCTGTGAACTTTTGTCTGCAAGTTTAATTCTGATGAGCTTCATTACTTTTCACAAAGGAGAATACTCACACCTCTTTGTTTTAATCTGTGAAATATTCAGATAGACCACATAGTTTGGCTTTCTTTCACACTTGTGATTACTTTTGAAGAGAAACTCAGTGTTTGTAAATGTTACCAAGTCACAGAACAGCTGAGGTTGCAAGGGACCTCTGGAGAACATCTAGTCCAACAGGGGTCAGCTAGAGCATGGCCATCTCCAATCAGGTTTTTAGTCTCTCCAAGGATGTAGACTCCAAAGTCTTTCTGGACACCCTGTGCCAGTTCTTGACCACTTTAATAATAACAAAGCTTTTTCATAAGTTTAAGTGGACTTTGTTGAATTTAATTTATGCCCATTGCTTCTTGTCCTGTCACTGTGCACCACTGAGTAGAATCTGGTTCTGTCTTTTTTACTACTCTCCACCAAGTCCTTATAAACATGGATAAGATTCTCAATGAACACCCTCTTCTGGAAGTTAAGCATCCTTTCTCAGTCACTTGTATGTTAGATGCTTCAATCTCTAAAAATCCTTTCAACTGTCTTCACAGCTCTTCACTGGACTCACCCCAGTATGGCCATGTCTTTCTTGTACTGGAGACTCCAGAGGTGGATACAACACTCCAGAGGTGGCCTCACCAGTGGTCAGTTTGCTGGCAGCATTCTCCCTAATGGTGGCCAGGATGCTTCTCATCTTCTTTGATGAAAGGAAGCATCAATGGCCCATTTCTCCTGCCTGAGGTTCCTCTGAATAGCAGCACAGCCATCTGGTATATCGACATTTTCTCCCAGTTTTATACCTGAGGGTGCAGTCTGTCCTGTTGTCTAGCTCATTAATGAAATTGTTAAACAACATTGACTCAGTTTGACCCCTGGGGTACTCTGTTAGTGGCTGGCATCCATATGGATTTCCTGTCACTGATCTCAAGGCTTTCAGAGTGGCAGTTGAGCCAGTTTTCAATCTACCCCATTGTCTACTTCCCTATTCTGTACTTCATTATCCATGTTATAGGACATAGCAACAAAATGCTTGCTAAAGCCAAGGTAAAAAACATTCAATATGTTTTATGATGGAATTTTATGATCAAGTGCTGTCACATTGGTTAGCCTGGTTTTTCCTTCATAAATCCGTGCTGACTACTTGCGATCTTGCCCTTCTTATATTAGGAATTGGCTTCCAGGACTATCTGATTCCATCACTTTTCTAGGGATTTGAAGTAGGGCTGACTGGTTTGTAGTCCCTGCCCTTCTTGCCTTTCTCAAAGATAGGAATGGCTTTTCCCTTCTTACAGACCTCATGACCCTCCTCTAAGCACCATCATGAGTGGCTCTGCAATCATAGAACCATAGCATCACAGACTCATAGGATAGTTTGGGTTGGGAGGGACCTTTCAAAGTCATTTATCCCAGTGCCCCTCCTGTGAGCAGGGACATCTTCAAAGAGATCAGGTTGCTTCTGCCACAGTTGTGTGACTTTTTGTGCATGTGGATGGACAATTTTTGAGCATGGAAGAAGTGATCCTTGAAACTCAATCAGCTCTCCAGGGCCTCTCATCTCTCCAGGATGGTCTCACATGGGATGCTTCCAAACAAATCCCTGAACAGATTAAAGACTGCTCTTCTGACGTCCAGGATTGTGGTCCTTTTATTTGTTTTGTTTCTTCTTCTCAGGAGGAGTCCTCTCTCTTAAAGCAATAAAAAAAAATCCTTTGCCTGTTTGTCTCTTCTTAAAGAACTGTATTATATGGGTCCTCAAGTTCAATTATGCTTGTAATTATTTGTAAAGTATTGGAAGAATGTTAACCATATTAGAAGATATCTATTCTTGAAGACAGAAAATACAATCTACTTAGTACTTACATTGTAGTTTGGCTAATTCATGAAAGAATTGAGATGAAATCATATAGCAGGAATACTGAAAAAAAGGAGTCATAAACAAGGGGAATAGATACGGTGTTGGAATTAAACATTATCATTGCAATGGCTTTAAGCTTATAACAATTCATATTATCCCCACGTGCAATACAAGAAGAAAATTCCTGAGGGGTTCAAGGGAGACACAGAAGGTTATGGATTATATCTTATGGATATCAGTCCTTAACAGAAGACAAATGAGAATCACTTGGGTCAAAAATCAACATTTCAAATGCATTTCATTTAGGGGTAAAATGCTTGTATGATAAACAAGACCTCTTCTGTAGTAAGCTCTTCAGAACAGGACTGTACATATATTTAAGGTGATGCCAGACCTTAAATATTTTAATGGTCAAATAGAAATTAAAAATTATACTGGAAATTAATATTAAACATCCACATTAAAGCATGAACTGAGGAAAATCTTGAAAGCTCCATGGCCATTTCCCTGTGATCTGCATTGATACCTACACTCAACCTACATTCAAAACGTAAACTACACTTACGTATATATTTTTGCTCAGTTCCAATGGTTTATGAAGCTCATTTTTCCTTTCCTATGTGTAGGGTACTCATATATTCCTGAAGTGTTCTGATAGTTCCTGACTTTATTTAAATGACAGGGTTTTATTTAAAGGTATCCATTGTATAATAAAAGCTAATTTGCATTAATATAATGAGGTATTTAGTCTAAATTATTCTAGTGAGAGTAGCTATGAAAATTGTTTTGAAGGATTTATTTTCCACTTACGAGTTTCTTTCAAATGAGGATTACATACTCAGAGGAGAAGAAGTAATTGATAAAAATAGCTTTTTGCCTTTCAATGTTTTCAGTCCCATTGTCTTGCTCTAGAATAAGATGTTAAATCTTTAAAATTTGAGACAATGAAATAATAACCAACCCTAAATCCTTACTGTAGTCAAAGAGTTTTAAATTGTTGGCTACCTGCATTATAAAACTCACCTAACATAGTTGTTTGAGGTCTCAGAATTTTCTTGTCTGCTTTGTTCAACTGTATGGAAGCAGTTCTCATTTGATTACAGTATACAATGAAAACAAACCTCTGGATTTGCCGCATGCTAGTGCCTTTGTTAATATTGTAATAAAGTAATTTACAACCCGGTGATGGAGCTTAACTACTGCTGAAGAGACATAAATGCAAAGCAAATACAAAAAGCAGCAGTTTTCTGAATACATGTATTACTCCTTGCACACCTCCACAATCAGTTTTGCCGACATCAGAGCTGGACTACATTGTCTAATTGTCCTCCCATTGACCCTGCAGGTACCTCACAGGAGGGCTAAGAAACACAATTCTGGATGAGATCAGTGGTGCAGACTAAGGAAGAGAAAAGAAATTATTTTCATATCTTTCTTTTTTTTCCCTTCTTTAAACATAAATTATAACAATCTCTTGTCTTAGTGTAAGAAAAGGTGAAAGAGAATTTGTTGAAATCTGAAATTCATAAATAAAGGAATCTGATGAATTTTGTTTAGTTTCCAATCAAAGAAACACTTATTTTTTTCATTAGTTTTTGTCTAGTTAAAGGAGAAAAGCAATTAAAGACAATCACCAGTAAGACTGTATGAATTTGACAAACCCTTTCTTTTATTATAGTAATTATGTTTTCCATGTACTTTCTGAGCTACCTCTGGCTGCTTGACCTTGGCCTATGATTTTGACAGGTGGACTCACACTTGATTGGTACATAACCTAAGAATGTATGTATATGTCATGGAAAACTTCTGTTTCCAAAAGGGATTCTATTAATCGCCCAGTAGACAGTGCCCCTTTGTCTGAACTCAAAGCGTTAGAAATCAGTGTGAAGACCAGGTTTTCAACCTTCTGATTAGTTTGGCTGTGGAAGACCACTTCTAGGTGAAAAATGAAGCTTCATATTATTGTTGTAAGAGTTCAGATCTAAACAGCGTAGAAAAATATAAACTAGCTTATAATACCTTCCTAAACTTTGCATTCATACATTGACTATTTAGAATACTGTTCTGTTGATTTTTTTTGAACCAATGCTTCAAGTTTGAATGCTTTTTAGCAGGAACACTTTAGCCTCACACTTAAAAATACATGCTTACAAAGTGTACACTTTTTGATTTAAAACTCAGAGAGTTCAGAAAAAAACACTTCGAAAATTCATGGCCTTTTTAGAGAACATATAAATGTATTTAGACACATATATAAAACACTTACTATATATTTTTCAGGAAATATATTTGCAAATAAATTTTTATTTTATTAATATGCATCTAAGTGGATTAAATAGACTACTTAATTATTGTAATACAGAAGTATCTTGGATAGTTCAAATTTAACCTTATTGCTAAGAGTTATTTTATTGGTATCGTTGGAATACCTGCAAGACTTTCTATGGAATCTAGGTTATATTTCATCTTGATTTTGGAAGGGAACAAAAGATACAGTTCTGGGAAGGGGCAAATAGAGTGAAAAGTTGCATGAACATTTTAAAGACATCTAGAATGTCCGTTTTGGAGGAAGTGATTTCTGAACTTTGGAAGGAGTCCAAACAACCAGTTTATTAAGTGTCCTAGGGATATGTAACAGGAAATTACAAACTGCTGTAATGGCTTGACCCTGGCTGGATGCCAGGCACCCCCAAAGCCTCTCTACCACTCCTGTCCACAGCTGGACAGGGAGGGGAGAAAATATAACAAAGGTTTCAAGAATTAAGATAAAGATCGGGAGAGATCACTCCCCAAACACTGTCATGGGCAAAACAGGCTCAAATTAGAGATATTAATTGAATGTATTCTTAACAAAATCAGAGCAGGATAACGAGATGCAAAATAATCTTCAAAACAGCTTCTCCCCCACCCCTCCCTCCTTCCTCCCTCCTTCCTGAACAGCTCTACCTCCTCCCCCAGTAGCTCAGGAAGACAGGGAATGGGGGTTATTGTCAATTCATCACCTGTGGTTTCTACCATTGCTCAGGGAGATGAGTTGTTCCCCTGCTGCACTGTGGGGTCCCTCCCATGGGAGACAGTTCTCCATGAACTTCTCCAGTGTGAGTCCATCTCACTAGCAACAGTCCCCCTCAAACTGCTGCAGTGTGGGCCACTCTTCCATGGGGTGCAGTCCTTCAAGGACAGGCTGCTCCAGCCTGGGCTCCTCTCCCCAGGGGCCTCCCACAGGGTCACAGACATCCACCTGCTCTGGCGCAGATTTCTGCACCCCTGTGGAACTTCTGGGGCTGCAGGGGCACAGCTGCTTCATCACAGTCTGCACCAGGGGCTGCAGAGGAATCTCAGCTCCGGTCCCTGGGGCAGCTGCTCCCTCTCCTTCTCCATTAACCTTGGGATCTGCAGGGCTGTCCCTCTCACATGTTCTCACCCTGCTCTTCTCTGGTTGCAATTACATCTGTGCAGTAATTTTTTTTTTCTTCTTCTTCTTAAATATTTTATCTCAGAGGCGTTACCACCATTTCTGATCAGCCCAGCCTTGACCAGCGGTGTGTCCACCTTTGGAGCTGACAGGGATTGGCTCTGCTGGACATGGGGGAAGCTTCTGGAAGCTTCTCACAGAAGCCACCCCTGTAGCCCCCCACTACCAAACCTTGGCCGTGCAAACCCAATACAACTGTGTAGTTTATCATCAGTTGTAAGCAAGTATTGGATCTGACTCCATGACTTTAAGTATGATCCTTTTAGCCAACAGATAAGAAGGGTAAGGTAGATCTTGTTTAAAGATTGTGTCACTGCCATTAAACGGCCAAGATTCCACAAGGAAAGCAGTCACAGCTTTTATGCTTATAGTAAGAATTTATGTGGATAGAGCCCAAAGCAGAAAAGCTGGTAACCAAAAATAAATGCTTTTTTCCTTCAGAAATGGTTCTGTGTAATCTTAATATTACGTAAATATTTGAGTACAAAGTGCTAATTTGGCCATGGAAAAGAAATACATAGAAATAGAGGCTGTTGTAGTTTCTGAGTGTCATGGGAGCAGAGAGGTGTGGTGGGAATCAGGGGAAGATTTCTGACTTTGTTGATGATACCTACCTATCTGGTTCTACTGCCAGAAGGTCAGATAGGGCGGTCATCTAGATCTCTTCAGCACTATTGGTAAGCAATTCTCTTTCCCTCAGTGGAACAGTTCCCAAGTCTGTACAAAGAACTGAACGAGAAAAAAAACTTCTTCTTTCTTGCTGACCTTGTCTACACTTGCTGGTCAGGTTCTTCAGGCCCCAAATATTTCCAAATAACAAGATTATCCTGTAAAACTGTTAATCAGTAATTTTCTTAAAATACTCCAGTTAGTTTTTGTGTTTTATTAGTATTTTATTCAATCATTTTCTGATTATCTGACTGTAGATTTATACAAAGGCTTTGTCTGCAGTATTCAAGATCATCAGAATGATGTTGTAGCTTTTCTTTTTTCCTGAAAATGTTTATTTTTCATAGTGCAGTGTAATGTAATTGTACATAATGACTTTACTGTAGTCTGTATTTAAACATTAATTTAAAATGAAAAACAAAGGCCTTTATCTGAAAATACTCTCTGAAGAGAAAATTAACTTAATTATGAAATTTTGGTCCTATTTTGAGTCCAGCTTCAAGAGGAAAATCTACATTATGTCTACATATGCATGCCAGCTACACATCAAAAAGAGACTGATTCATTCTAACAGGTCTGTTTCTTGGAGGCTTTAGGTACAATGGTCTAGGGGACTGAAATTGGAGAAAAGGTAATTGTGATATTATTCTGTAACTAAACAGTTATAAAAATAATGTTTTTTCCTCTGAGCATGTCAGAAGAGGTTATTGAGTGCCTGAGCTGTAGTCTCAAGCAGCAAAGGAGTAGTACTTCACAGTATCATTATAAAAAACTACAGCGGGAGATTGTGTTGCCAGTAGGGATACTCTGAGGAGCTGACTGAAAAAACCGTAAGAGTCCTTGCTACATTGCTGAGTTAGGAGGTGGGAGTGACCCACTGAACTGAGGCCAGTACACTGTTATTCCAGACAATCGTCCTTGACAGATCTACTTAGAAAACTAATTTAGAGAAGTCTATTTAGAAGCTTAAGTGTTGATTTTGTTTTAGGTAATGAGAGATTGTCTTGGTTTGAAAGACAGGTGTCTGCCACGGAAGGGAGGAGCCTCTTTTGGAGTGGAAAACATAACATCCTTCCCTCCAAATTATTATAATTTTGAAATTAAGGGGCTTTCAGGCAAAGATGTGGGAAACAGGAATGACAGTTCTTTACTGTTCTATATCTATATATGTATAACCAGTCAAACAAACGACAATAACTCTGGCAGTAACAGCAAACAATCACAAACCCAGTGCCAGCCTTCTCGGCTGTCGGGCCCTTTCCCCTCGGGTGCAGTTCCGCTCGCAGCCGGCAGGGGCGCTGGCGGCTCCCGGTGAGCAGGGCAGGTGCGATGGTTCCCCCGCGGCTGCAGGGGGCGCTCCGGAGCGAGCTCGGGGAGCACGCGGCACCGGTGCCCTGGGATCCCGGGAAGGGATGGAACAAAGGAGCTTCACAAACCCCTGGGCAGCCGATCCCGGTGTCCGGCCGGACCCTCGGGAACAGCAGGCTGGAACGGCAGGGACGAGCACAAATCCCAGGCGGCAGATGAGATGTATCCAAACTGCGGAGCTGCAGCGGGAACCCTGGGAGGTCTTGGCAGGCAGGGTGTGCAGGGCTACGATACAGCAAAGGCTCAAAGCAACGGCGGAGGCAGGGCGGCCACAGCCCGGCTCCCAGCAGGACAGGGAAAGGTAGGCTTGGGATCCCGGGGTTTGCCCTGAGGCACCCGAGCAGATGGTGAAAAAGTCCCTCTTTTAGTGAGGTAGGGTGTTAAATAGGGTCCCAGTACAACAGCTGCTCCAGCGAGCAAGCTCCACTCACGGTAGAAGGAAGGCAACAGAAGGCAGAGCCCCACAGTGGTGATGAATTCTCCCCACAGCGACCACAACCTCTCTCCCCTCCGAACGCTGAGAGAACATGAGAGCTGGGGGCTCCACCCAACCTCCTTTTCCCAGTTCAAATCTCACGGCATCTCTGCCCCACACAAGAAAACCCCAGGTAAAAGAGTGTAGCCAGCTGGACCCCTCCCCCTACGGCCAGATCTTTTTGTCTCTCTTAAGTACCCAGTCTTTACTGTCTCTTGGCAACATGTATGGGGAAAATTCTTTAAGAGAAAAACAAAAGGAGAACTCCTAAAACCCCCCCAGAGATTCACCCCCTATCAAAGCTGCCTCTAGCATAATCCTAGAGAAGTTGCTTTTACTCCCATTTGTGGTCTGATTTATCAAATTACCAACACATTTCTGACAGAACTGGCTTTTTGCTTTCATGCTGTATGTCTGTAGACCACCTAATGTACGTGACTGTAGAGAAATAACAGATTATAATTGGGATTTTTTTTTCCTTTTTGATTAGACCTACTGCATTTTTGTAGGCTGGTTGCATTATTCTAAATCCTAAGTAATAAATGTTAAAATATTTCTGGGTGAAAGGCACACTTTTACCAAAGCAATGCTAATTTGAGTATTTTAATATGGTGCATAGGTCCTAGCTGGCCTTCAACAGAAAAGACCTTTCCATTTAGAAAGGGTATTTTACACAACGATAAATTACCAAAATACCCTATACATGAATGAATCTGTGGTCACCTAAAACCAGTTGGGTTTTGCAATTTCTATTGGAATAAACATGAGGAATTCAAACTAAGTATCTCTAATTTAGTAGAATAAGAGTATTAATGTTCTGTGGGATTTAAACTTGAAAGTTACAAACATGCTTGGAAAATTTGCTAAAAGTTCTGTGAAATATGCTGTCACTAAATTGAATAAATTAAATAATTACCTAGTGTATTTTTTTTTTCCTGGAATATGAAGCATTATATAATAAACTGCTAATCCAAATGGAAACTCTAATTACTAATGACTGCTTTCAAATTTCAAATGTCATCAATGCCCATCTTTGACCTCATACGTTGCTGTCTGATACATTATTTTTGCCACAGAATGATGGTAAAGGCTTATGAAAAGATGACTCATTGAACAAAAGAATAATTAAATTAAAAAGTAGGACTTCACACATTCTTGCATCCTTATACTTCAAAGATGAAGTGAAACTGTTTCAAAGCTTTCAAATAGCTAAATTATTCTCACTGCAGTTTTTACTGATTCTTTATCATTTAATCTGTGAGGTTTATATTAACCATAGAGAGTTATGTTCCGAGATGTAGCTATGCTTAGGAGCATGGAGTTCTGAGATCAGTTCTTTAACCCTTCAATTCTACCCTAAAATAGTTGTCCTGCCTCTTTCTGTAGAGGAGAAAGGCTGCAGTGGGAATCCTTTCTACGTATTTTAGGCAGCTGTAGTGGCTGGAATGTAAGGAGTGGCCCTTGTACTGCCTGTATCTTCCTACTGACCAAGAGCGAACCCAGGAATCTTGCTCAGAATAGAACAGAAACTGCAGGTTTAGCATGAGACAGTTATATGAAGTTATTTGAATCCCTCACAATTTAAAGAGTGTTCCCCTTAGCATCTCCCAAGGGTCTCTGGCTCTGCTTCTGCAGATGAAGCGTATTTTCTCACCTACACTTATCCCTTGCTCTGTTTGCTGTTAGAAGTACAACATTTTTTGATACCAGCTGTACTGTCTCAGGTCCACACAAAGAGATGTGGTATTGTTGGCTGCTGATGGATCAGTAGAATACAAATACAAGAGAAGAGTGTAGTTCCCTGAACCTGGACTGCCACCTCTTTTTCTCCCTGGTTTTCTTGAGTCGAAGCCACACTTGAGTCATCATGCTGCTTACATAGGGGTTAGAAGAATAAATAGCTTTTGCTATTCCTTAAGAAATAGAGCGTGGATAAAGACAGGATAAATCAAACACTGCATGTCCTTGTTCTCAAGGAGAAAGTGATAATTCTTTTTGCAGGAAGTTGTGACTTAGATTGCTTGATGTCATATGAAATATGTAACCTGAGTCAGAACTGACTTCCATTGAGCTGGTTGTGAAAATAATGCTAATTCAGTGCAATTGCAAACCAAAGCAGAGTGTGGCTAAGCTTGTCATTCAGATGAAACCTTCTGTTATTGAAAATACCACGTACTGAAAGCAGGGCAACTTATATAATATTAAGAGATGTATAAATAGTAAAAAAAAATAATAATACATTTATATATAGAACTTTCAAATATTTGAAATTGTCTGATTTAGTAAGCTAAGCAGATAGTATACAACTCTGAATATTTTTTAATAATGTTTGGTTTTTCCCCCACAGATTCCAGTGGCAAATAAGATAATGTTTTTCACTGATCTGACTGCCCAACCCAGATAATGCAGTTCTGACTCTGTATCTCAAGTCCTGCTTCAAACTGATAACTTCCAGAGAGATCACCAACCTCAATCTCCAAAATTGAAGTAACAGAGAACCACCCCTTAAAAGACCTTTTCAGAATTGTTAATTATCTTCAGGTTTGATAACATAGGAAGCAAGTCTGGAATCAGTATTTGTGGCTTTGGTCATGTGTGATGAACAAAACCAACACAAGTAAAAATGATTTTTTTTCTCCACTTCAGGTATTTCTACTTTCTGTAGGATTACAGATATTGCAAACGTGTTCTAAAGTTCAAGATATGGGAAAATGGTCTTCAGAGAATATTGCCAGCTCATAATATCTCACCTACGTACAATGTAAATTTATATTTGCAGTTAGCAGATGACAGTTTCATGAAGTGAGAAAGTGGTTTTTTTAAAGAGCTAGTGGGTTGCTCAGTAATAAAGAGAAGAATGCCAGTTGGACAAGGAAAATATTGCCAGAAATATCAAGTATTTATAAACAAAGTAGGAGTAATTAATTATAAAAGATATACTAATACAAAAGTGCTAGCCTCATCTCCTTTTTCTTCACATTTCTTTAATCATAGATTTTAAATTTTCTTCATTTGCTAAAGAAAATCTGTCATCTTCTGTTCTAACTTTTGTAACAGACTTGAGTCCAAGCTTACTGCTTTAATTAAACAGAACAAAACTGAAAGTTTTAACAGTTCTTTACAAGAATCAAGAAAGTTTCCAGATCTGTAGCATAGACACGAATCAAAGATATATTGATTTTGCTACCAAAAAATTAGTTTGCTGCCGATTTCAAATGCAGTAATGACTAATAACTTCAGTGAAACAATAAAATCTGTTCCTTTTTTCATACAGTGTAGCTTTTTCCACCACTTCAAAACCCAGGGAGTTTTGGTAACCTTCAAGGATCTGTTAGTCTTACCTCTTGCAATATTGTAATGCTCTGGTAGCAGCTTTTCCATTTTTAGAAGATTCCTGTGAATCCATAAACATTTAGCATTCCATATTCCTAGTTTAGTCTTTGTTGTATTCAAGGTGTTATTCATATTATGCTTTTTTTTTTTGCTTTGGAAGTTTAAAACAAAACCCCCCCAAATCGAATCAAACCAAACCAAACCCCCCCGTCTCAAAAAAAATCAAAACTGATACACTATGCCTTCCAAATGACAATTAAATACAGCAGCTGACCCAACCTCAGTATTTTTCAGGTTTTCAGTACAGTTTTTATAGTCCACATTATCAAAGTAACATGGATTGGGCTGCAGTTTAACCTTTCAAGGTCTTGATCTAACAGCACACTATAGAATGATAAAGCATCAAGAAGTCCTGCAGAAATCTGTCGAGCTCTGTAAGGATGTACCAGTCTGTTCACACATTATTAATTGCAGGATGGGTCTCTAAATTAGTTTATCAGGCTGTTTAACTGGCAACAGCAACCACCACAAAACCTCAGTAATGAAACCCCTTCTTTCATGTAAAAATTAAGAAAAGCTGATGACCTAAAAGTTATTTTGCATTACAAGTAGACAATTGGCAACTAAAGAAAATTTACAGGCATCAGAAGTCAAATTAAAAACTGCATATACGTTTAAATGGCAAAAAAATAGTTAGCTACTTTATGTATATTATAGTAACAATCATTCTTCTATGAGTGAAATTTCTTAAAATGAACTATTTTAAGGTGTCAATGCCTCTATATAAATCTTCTTCCTCTGGAAAGAAGAAAGAAGGCTTGGAATTGCCATCAATTGTTCCCAATTATAATTCCACACTACACTGCTTTGATATCATTGCTATTTTCAAAGACTCTGATATTACTGTCCCTGCCCGGCTCCATGGGGTCCCACGTGCACCCACAGAAGCACGGGTGGGTTCAGTGCTACAGTCGGTAGCACAGAGCCGAGAAGGGCATTTGCATGTGTTCCAGCAGGAGCATTTATTGTTGCTACACTGTCAAAGATTGCAGAGACAAATACCAACACGATCCTGAAACTCACAGTTTTATCTGGGGGCAGGGAAAAGGCGGGACTAGGGAACAGGGACCAATGGGGAAGCTCTGGGGGAGTGACGAGGGGTAGAGGCTGACAGCCAACCAGGGAAGCCAAATTGGGATAGATTAACAGAACGGAACAAGCATGCTGGGAGAAGCCTTTCTGGTCACCCTAACATGAAGTGGTTCTTGTGGTACTAGGGACTTGTCTTACCGAGAACTCTCTGTCCCTTGTAATGTGTTCACTGGCCGCCACTCCCTGATGTAGAAGTGAATGAACAACTTCTTATTTTACTACCGTGTCAGAAAGTGTCTCACATCTCCTGTGTTCTCACAATGGGATCCAAAATGAAGCAGATTTTTTTTTTCTTAATGGAAAATGCAAGGAGAAAGTATCAATGCAATTGTCAAAGATAACTAAAGAGGGGCTAAAATGAACCAGAGAACTTGACCAAGAATGAAGAACTTGGACTTGGACTGATTATTTTTAGCATGGCTTTCTCATCTCTGCTAAATAATATTATCACACTGATATGGTGTCTTGGGGTGACCTTATGATGTGTATCCCATATCGCTGCCCTATGCCCAGAAATTAATTCTTGTGCCTTTCTATGCCTCTAAACTGAGCCTGAGAGGGGGAAGGAAAAACTGAGCAAAACTTTTTCACAGCAGTTTGCAGCTTGTTCAAGGTCACACAGAGAGAGCGACTTTTTCTTTCCCAGCTGTGGCAGGGGAGCGAGGAAGCACCCGGCTTGCTGCTCCCGGGACAGTTTTTTGGCCAGTTTTTCAGTTTCTTTTTCTCCAGAGAGAGACTGAGAGTTGAACTTTTTTTCCCTTCCCTGGAATTTCAGATTTTCTCCTTCTTCTACTGGACTGCTTCAATATCAGAGCACATCGGGAGGACTTTCCACCGAGCACAGAGGGCCTGGCCCTGGGCCAAGCCCCAGCTCCGAGGAGACCAAAGGGAGGACTCAAACACTTTCCCAGGTTTTTTCTCCACAGCAAGAGATTTTATTATTTAGCATTATTTTCCTTTTCCCGTGTGTTTCTTAAATAAATAGTTTTTATCTCTTTCACTTGCCTTTGGGGAAAAGTTATTTTTTCCCGAACCTGGTGGGGGAGGGGTGGTGATCGGCCTTCTCTCAAAGGATATATTTCCAAATTTGGCCAAACCAGCACACATGGAAAATATTTAAAAAATATGGCAAGCAAGCACAGCATTAGCTTTACCTAAGGGGAGATTTCTTCCTACTGCTCCTGTTCTGCTTGGTTTCTTTCTGGGCTTACTGAGATGGAGAACCTGTGCCAACATAAATTTCCTTGAGTAGAGGAAAGTGATCTGGGTGTCAGAGTCCTCTGCCCTGTGACTCAGTGCTCTTTCTGTGACACTGACTGGAATTTGAAACAGATAATTAGGATCTTTCTACAGTTAAAAAATTTATAAGCATATGAGAGCGTGTTTACGTGATAACCTGCTGCAATGTGTGTTTGCCATCCTGTATTTATAGTAGAGAAATAAGACAGTGAGGTGTTAAATGTGAGTAGCCCTAGGCAATGTGTTAATTTCCCCATCTATTCTGTGAAAATGCCTCTGCAGCTGTGAATGCAGGTTAAATTACCTCAGGAGCAGAGGAGCTCTGTGGGACTTGCTGTTTCCTCTGTGGCAGAGGATGGTTTTATGTATTGTGATCTATTTGCTAAACAAGATGCTTCTTCTAAAGGATCCTTCTTTGCAGTTTTTTTCCTGATATTTAGTTTTTTGTGGACAGTATAGGGTGGCGAAAAGATCTGTGGAGTTATTTTTACATTCATTTGCTTTGATGATTAGTCTGGTTGATCAAGAGCTGTGAGCAGGCTACTGCCTGCTCCTGGAAATTGGATCAGTGACAAATCAGCTCCTTTAATTCACTGGACTGTTTAGAGTCTTGCACTGCTTCAGTATTTCTGTCAAAAAAAAAACCCAACAAAAAGCAACTGAAAACTATAAACAACTTTTCAAAAGATAAAGGTGTGTCATGCTACTCAAAAGACACTAATGTATACAATAAAAAAGCAAATACAAATATAATAATGAAATATTAAAATGGGATATAGAGACAAATGGCTGGTTTTAACGTATGCATACCACATATTCCTCATTGCATGGGGGGCAGCCTCAGAGTCCTAAGTAAGGAATTCTGACTTCATGTCACAGTTTGGTGCTTGTTTTCACATCTCTGCTTGAAAGTTACGCAGTTGCTGCCTGTACCAGCAGCTAAGTTGTTAATTCATCCTGATGGCTCTGCTCTATTCACTGGTGATCTAGGAGAAAGGCAGAAGTTTTGTTAGTAAGGAAACTCATACACCAGGAGGTTATCTGTGCCATCTTTTCCTGCTGTATAGAGGAGCAGAGCAGTATAGCTCTGTATAGCAGAAGCAGAGACTTCTCCTAACGGGAAGTTGCCTACTCCTGATCCTTTCTAGCCCTCAGGAGGACTGCTTTCAGCTGATACAGAAATCCAGAAATCCATCTGACCTGACAAAGACTTTAGATTCATCTTCTTGGTTGCAGACCTAGCAATCTTAACATCAGCATCTGCACAGGTTTCCTTCCAGGAGCTATGGAGCACTACGCTGAATTCTCAAAACTGAAAAAAGTTTACTTGCCAAAGGATGTGACTTGAAGTTTTAGATGTGACTCACAGTTTTAAATGGATTTAAAACAAAGTAAAAGTGACACAGAGCAGGACAGATTCCTCTGATAAAATGCAGATGGCTCCAGCTGAGCTGGCCACAGAGGTCCTTCTTCACTGTCAAAGAAGAGATATGGACCTGGCTGATCTAGGGTGATTTAAATGCCCTTAGTTCTTCCTCATGACTTCAAATGATCTGAAAACAAGTAGCTCAGAAGTAAGTGTGTATGTTTTAGTAACCTAACTCAGGCAATTTTAATGTCACTCGTTCTGTCCCACCTACATTAAATTCCGGTCTGCTCACCACAAACGGGCATCTGAGACTTTCTGAGCTGATGGCTATTGCTGTGACAGTGTAGGGCCTCAAAATTCTTCCCTTTTTATGGTTATCATATGGGAATTAACAGCCTTCTCCTTTGAAGCAACTTAGTGATCAAAATAATCTGTGTTCACCGGGATAGATAAGGCATTTTATAATTAACAGATTCTGCATTTTTTTTTTCTCCAGAAGCTTCTATATGCAATACAGTTTTGTCTCCTTCTTGGTCACCTCTACAAATCCTCTTGATGCAGCTCCATTGTAAATTTGATCGTTTTCTAATATAAAAATCATATAGGTATGTAATATTTCAAGAAAATATTGAGATCACCCCTGATTATCCACAAGCCAGAAAAAGTTTGGTACTTCTCAGCAGATTTATTTTCTATTTATGAGTGAGTAAATTTAAATTGCAAATATACCACTGTACATAACATATTTTGCTTTCTTGTTGCCTTTCCAATTATCTTTTTATATCTTATTAATAAAGAAAATTTTTAGTGTCCCTACCATCATACAGTTTCAACCACTGGGAACAATTACTGATGTTAAAATTATTAGGGAGTGACTGAAATATGTATTATAACTATTGCAACATTTTTACTGTTTTTAAAATAAAAAAGCCAACATAATAAACCTGTTAAATTTATTTCTCTTTTATATCTGTTTGCAAACTACTACATGCAAGTGTTTTAAGATCTCTTTAGTCCTATATTTTATGGCCTACTTGTAATACACTGTTGTTAATATCATGCCAGTTTATATCACATTATTTATCTCCATTTTTGCCATTTCTCTGGTAGCACTAAATAATTATTGGTAACTAGGAATATCTTTCTCATAAATTAGAACACAGGGTTCCTTTTTTAATATCTCTGCTTAGATAAGAAAAGGAGAAGCATCTTAATTTTTTTCCCTGGTGTACGTTTGTTTGAAAGATTTCTTTATAGGTACTCCCATAAGCAGCAGTGATGTCTCAGAGCACGTAGGTCTTGTCACCATCTTTCTTTCTTACAAGCTTTATTTGGAGAGACTTGTTCCAACTGGTGTTAGTGAAACCTGATAGAATCCCTCTTCTTGGGGTTATTTAGATGTGTGTATGTATATATATATATGAACTCCATCCTTTGAGAGACTGTGACTCAAGCCCTGCTTCATTTTAGCAATTACCTCTGTGTTTTCTCCCAACTGGGGCAGTGCAGAAAGCATCAGAAAACCTGTGCCTCTGAAGATAATACTTTTAGATTATGTGTTGGGGTCCCTCCCCTGCCATGGAGCCCTGGGAGAGGGGCCCTGAGGGCACAGACACGGGGCTTCCCTGCCCCTGCTCAGCCTCGTTCCCATTGGTTGGTTTGTGTTCCCTGCGCGGGCAGAAGGACCCTTGGTCCCGTGACTGGGACAGTTCCGGGGCAGAGCTCCGGCCATGCGGCTGGAGAAATAAACATCTCTGAAACAGCTAGCAAGAATCTGTCTGTCCATATATATTTCCTTTCCACGGGACTCCTGGTTTGATATATGCGTGTTGCAGTATCCCCACTGCAACAAATGGTGGAGAATTGTGAGCAGAACGATCCCCGATCCCTAAGCGACTGATTTGTGTGAGTAAACCCTGGAAACTTTGGATTCCTCTTCTTGGTTTTGCTTTGCTATTCCGTATCTAAACTATGGAGGAACCGTGGGAAGACTCTTGGCTCTCAGAGCCGCATATGGACATTTATCTTAAACTTAAAACGATTCTTGAACAACGATTTGTAAATTTTAGCTTGATTCAAGCTCAGAAAGAACTGAAACACTTCCTGGCATGGTTGTTTAAGAACTTTTTCTATGTTTCTTGGGATTTAATTCTTACCAAGGGCTTTTGGAAAACCGTTTGGACACAGTTAATACTGGAGTCAAAATATATGCCGATGGAAGAATATTTTCGTGAATATTATTTAGTTACCGAGACGGTTGAGCAATGTCAGCTGTGTCCTGGCGAAGGGAAGCCTGGCGCAGGGACTGTGCGGCCCAGGCCACGTGCACCGAGCGCTCTGCGAGCAGCAGCGAGGCAGTTCCCGCGCGCGGGCGGAGCCACGCGAGCCGCAGTGTCGGTGGTGGAGCGAGGCGCGGCGGGACCCGGCGGTGCCTGCCCGGTCCTGTGCAGCGCGTGGTGGAGCGAGCCCCGGGAACGCCCGACCGAGAGGGGCGGCGCGCGGGCGGCGGCTGGCGGCGATGGCGGTGGAACGGAGCCGCGCCCAGCCGAGACGCGCGCTGGAGCAGGGCGCGGGGGGGTCATCGCTCGGGGGCCCGGCCGAGACGTGGGTGCAGCGCCCGGCATCGGCAGCGAAGCTGCGACCAGAGGAGGCGACGCGCGGAGAACTGAGCGGCGCGGCCCGGCCCGGCCCGCGCAGCCCCGAACGCGACCCCGGGAAGAGCGCGCAGGCACCAGCAGCCCCGACAATTCCAACACGGGAGCGACCGAAGGAGAGAGCAAAGACGCAGCGAGACAAAAAACAGCAGCCACTCGGAAAAAGATCATAGTAACTAAGACCTTAGGGATAGTAAAATGGTATAATGTTAAGCAAAATTATGGTTTTATAACAAGGTGTGACAACCAGCAAGACATATTCGTGCATAGAACTGCTGTTAAAAAGAATAACCCTGAAAAATGCATCCCAAGCTTGGGAGATGGAGAGGTGGTGGAATTTAATACTGTACTAGGGAGAAAAGGGTTACAAGCATCGCAGGTCACTGGGCCTGATGGTGTTTCTGTAAAAGGCAGTATATATGCAAAAAATCGTAGTCATGTTAGACAGTATCTCCATTGTAAGCCCCCCCTACATTTTCCCTTTCCTAATCCCATCTTTCCCTTTTACCCTATGTCCTATTACCCCCAGTGTATTCCCAATCCGTTTTTTCATCCATGGTTTCCCTCACAAAACCATGCTTTTGCCAGTTGTTTCCCCAAAAATCCCTTTCCAATGCCGAGTGGGGGATGAAAAGGGGGAGGGAAGAAGTTAAACCCTCTCCTGCCTCAGTTTCTCCACAAAGCATGCTCAGAGAATTCTGTCTCCCTTCTGTCAGCCCTAAGATGTTCCAGAGAATCTGTTTGGACATTTAAAGACTCAGGAGGGTGGCTTGTTTTGTTTTGAAACTGTTCTTGTTATGTTTATCCAGTTGTTTTCATTCTCCTTTTATTAAAATAAAACGGGTGAGGTGTTGGGGTCCCT
The DNA here is from genome assembly GCF_009650955.1 of Corvus moneduloides. Lineage (NCBI taxonomy): Eukaryota > Metazoa > Chordata > Aves > Passeriformes > Corvidae > Corvus > Corvus moneduloides. Next base: position 46,678,847 of record NC_045477.1, on the reverse strand, counting down.
CCCCTGCCATGGAGCCCTGGGAGAGGGGCCCTGAGGGCACAGACACGGGGCTTCCCTGCCCCTGCTCAGCCTCGTTCCCATTGGTTGGTTTGTGTTCCCTGCGCGGGCAGAAGGACCCTTGGTCCCGTGACTGGGACAGTTCCGGGGCAGAGCTCCGGCCATGCGGCTGGAGAAATAAACATCTCTGAAACAGCTAGCAAGAATCTGTCTGTCCATATATATTTCCTTTCCACGGGACTCCTGGTTTGATATATGCGTGTTGCAGGATCCCCACTGCAACAATTATGTAGTGAGAGAACAGAGGATCTACTTTCCTCACAGCAGAGCTCCCTTTTCTGCTTGTGAAACTGGCAATTTGAGATATAAATTGTTCATTAATGATTTTAAAAAATGGCTTGATATTGAGTATTTTTTTTAATCCCATATACTACTTTTATTTCTATAGCACTTAGTATCTGTATCCATAAGCAGACACCTGCATATATCAGGCCCTCCACAAACACAAATTTGAAAAAAAAAATCTCTTCTCCACCCCAGATTTCTATGACAGAATAGAAGGAAAGGCAGCAGGTGAGTACAATCAAAAGGATAGTACAGAAGCATTGAGGCTCTCTTGCTTACCATCATAGACCTTAGCCGAGGTCAAAGTGCATTGGCAGTCTAACTCATGTCTGGCACATTCAATGTGTAAACATTACACTAAAGGGAGGATTTGTTGGAGAATAAGGAGGTGATTTTGTGGCTTTTTACCTGGATTTCCTTCCAAGCAGGAGAAAGCAAGATGTTGTTTGACTTGCAAAAGGCTGCAGCCAGTTTAAAATACACTGATCAGCAAAAGACTGTTCTGCCTGTACTATGAAATGTTTAAAGTAAGGTCTAAGATACATAAATAGTGGTATTTTGCAAAAGCATGTGTAAATTAGAGGGGTCAGGATAAAAGCACTTTGAGAGTTTAACAGGATTTTTCCTGTTCTTGATAAGAAGGGCAAATCTTTTTGAAGGGAGGCGTTGAACTGACCTGTCATTATTGAAGTAGTCATAGGGAGAAAGATCCCATTTGCTCTGATCCATCTGCTGACATATGCAATAGTGACCAAATTCTGTACTGGTATTTGGGGAAAGGCATATGTGTTTAATCAGACATTTAAAAAAGAAGAGATAAAAGACTTTTATCACATTATGTTGAGCTGACCTAGTGTTCCTGCCAGGCTTGGTCCACTCTGGTGCAGTGGTACTGCTGTGTGCCATTTGCATCTGGTGCTTCACACCCAGTCCCAAAGCAGCAGAGCTGCTGGGAGGCAGCAGCTTCTCTTCTCTGGGTGACTGGCTGGAGTAGAAGCTTTCTCCATGATGTCTCTGTTCTTCTTGTCAAGCCCCTGCTGGTGTGTCGTGTTTCTTTCAGCACAAACAAAACGCTCTGGGAAACCAGATGAACTTGTGAGGGAGATGCATTATTTGAATTGTGTTCTTGTGCTGTGCTCATGCTTCCTTTCATTTGTACTGGTTAATTTAAAATAACATACCTGCAAAAGGGAGAAAGCAGATGAATTTCCATGCTGAGCAAAATAAAGACTTATTTGCAACTAAATAGTGCTTTCTATGCTACAAAGTTATATTTATGGTCTTCTTTGTAGTATTTCTTAAACAACACAGAATTTGGAGAAATTCAGTCATGTTCTTGGACTACCTGAAGCTACTGATTAGGAAAGATAAAATGAGTGCCTTTGTATGTTTCGAAACGTCTTCATTAAATCAACCCTGCAAAGGTTTTCTTCACAGGAGCACAACACTCCAACAGAACAATTGTTCCAGGGAGAAAAAAATATCATTTTTCACATTTTTTCCTTGTTGATGTTTCAATTCTATTACAGTGGCAGTTGCTAATTGCTAAATAATACAAGTCACTTGTCAGGAGTTTCTATTAGCATGTTATTATCTCTGCAGAAAAAGGGAGATTAGCTTAGCAATTCGGCTACCAGACCTAGGCAGGATTTTGTACAGAAAAACATCAACATGCAGAGCACAAAATTTTCTCATAAGGCCAGATAAGTATAGGAATTTTTGTTTTGACTGCTAATATGAAATAGCAACATAATATAGATACAAAGTCTTCAATGCCGAAACATTAGCTATAAAGTTATCAAGTTTACATATTACAGATATTTATTTCTTTTTATTTCAAATAGACCTCAGGAGAATATTTTGTTTGCTCTTTTTAAATTGTTCATTCATGCAACAAAGGCTCTCCATTCTCTGATGATATCTGGTTACTAGATGAAATCAATGTTGGAATAAAATTTTTTGTCAAACTCATAGTACACAATGTTATTTTAGAAGAAACATGTTATTAGGCATGTCCCTTAATAGTATTGAAAGATCTCATGGATCATGAAGTCATAATAAAAGAACTGTTGTCTGTGCTATTTATTTGGCAAGTATGACGTTTTCTGCTATTTTTCCCCATTTTGTAAATACTCAATTACTCTGGATGAAAAAATCTGACAGCATCACTAGAAAGACAAAGTCCTGCCCTGAAGAGTTTCAAGTCTAACAGGCAGAACACTACAAAGAGGATTAAAGCACACAGATTTCTGTGTGATTAACACTATGATTCATGTCTTTAATGATGGTGTCTTCTGTAGATTCCCAACCATCTATCAGTTTTTCCTGGGTTTTTTATGTATCCTAAATATTTTGACTGCATCTCTCATTTACCTGTTCATTCTCTACTTCTAACACAGACTTATTCTTCATGATGTATCCCCAGCTTTCCAACTCCATTAATTCCCGTCTTCCCTACCTTGTTCTGGCTTTTGAATTAAAAAAAGCAAAAGGAAGAAAATGCCATCAGAGAGAGACCACAACACCAGTTTTTATTCTGAACATGGAAAATACTTTTTTATCTAATAATTCAAATAAATCACTTTCCTCACATGGTAGCTATATGCCATGAAGAACACATGGATTTTTGGGGGGGCAATAGGTATGGGAAGCAGAGAGGGGCTGCCCATAATGATGGAGATTTTTTGTTATCCCTAGATTATATGATTCATTTCCCAGAGACCTAAGAATCTGAAGTTTTCCCCTGATATGCACTTCTGCAGAAGCAGATCACAGGCTGGCCATCTGATAGTGACATTACAGCAATGGCCTGATAAACTGTTTCTGTTCCCAAGTCTGAATGAGAGGCAGCCCTCAGAATGGCAAATCCAGACAGAAATCCTGAGCTTCATACACAGGAGGTTTTATGTTTTTTGCTGTCATTTTTGTCTGATCCTTGTTCAATATCAAAATACATACAGGCTTTCATTTTTAAATTGCAGGCTGCTTTTAAAAATCAGCTCAGCAACTCAACTGGAATAGATTTTCTAGATATTTCAGCAACCAGCAACCCTCATTCCCATGTTCACTGACATTCAGAAGAGCTTAGCACTGAAGATATGATCTCCTTAGTCATTGTAGACAGTTTTCTGCCCTTGCAGGCAAACAGGATACACAAATTCTCTTCATAAAGTTCTTTAATTCAATTTTAAACATGCAAAAATATTTTGTTCATGTTACTCTTTCTGGAAAGTTGTTCCAGAGAGTTCAGTGGGTAGGTTTATTTCAGTAGGGTCAGAGTTAAAAGATACTTGTGTTCAGTTTATTATCCCCAGTGGTTCTTGTTCAAGCATTATTCTTTAGCATAAACAGTTTTATTTCCTCCTAGCGTTTAACCCAACATATATTTATTAGCAGCCATATATTTTATTAGCCTATATTTTGTCAAACCAAGCAAGCAAAGCCTTTCACACTCTGGATGATGCTATTCTTTACCTTTTTCAAGTCAAAGTCACTCTTCTTGAGCATTGGTGACAAGTTTTGTGTCATATTAAAGATGAAGTGTCACAAGCACTTTCTACAACAGGAATTATGCTTCACTACCTGTACACCTAATACTGCCTAGTGTTGTATTTTGTTGTTTCACAAATAAAAATGTACTGTTGTTACCTCCCCTCGTGATCATTTTCATTCATTACTTTCTAACTCACAGCACAAGTTCCTCTTACCTCTTTTCAAAGAGTTTTCTTAGGGCAGTGTGGTCCTTATGTAGTCCATGAACAGATATAAGTGCTTCCAGCAAGGGTTCAGAACAGAATTTCTCTCTAAACATTCTCCTTTCTATCTCCTTTTATTGGCTTCTGGGCAACTGACTTCCTAAGTAACTGAAGTGAGGTGCCTGAGCTAAAGATGATAAATACAGATCTGTGTACAGGGTACTTAGTACGTTCCCTGTGAGCCTTATCACAGAATCACAGAATCAGTTAGGTTGGAAAAGATCTCTGAGGTCATTGATTCCAACCTGTGGCCCAACACCACCATGTCAATGGGACCATGGCACGAAGTGCCACGCTCAGTCTTTCCTTAAACACCTCCAGGGATGGTGACTCCACCATCTCCCTGGGCAACCCACTCCAATGACATGTTACCCTTTCTGTGAAGAAATTCTTCCTGATGTCCAACATAAACTTCCCTGGCACAGCTTGAGACTATGTCCTCTCATCCTGTCACTTGTTGCCTGGCAGAAGAGGCCAACCTCCACCTGGCTACACCTTCCTTTCAGCCAGTTGTAGAGAGCAGTAAGATCTCCCCTGAGCCTCCTTTTCTCCAGCCTAAACAATCTGGTAGTCAGTGGAGAGGTCACTGCATTTTCCCAAAAGCATCCCTGGCAAGGGATCGCTCCGGCAGCGCCGCTTAGCATGCTAGCAGGCCAACTTCTTCACCCGTGCAGATGGAGGCACAAAAGCACACAGACTCAAGCTGGATAGCTCATGTGTTACCAGAGACAAAGAGTCAGGAGGGGTCTCTGTATAGAGCTCCATGGATGAAGGTTTACTGCAGCCATGCCACAAAAGTGTCCAGGGACAAAGAACCGAGAAACAATGCAGGGTCCAGGGTTTTGTACGGGAGCGGGGCAAGCATGAAGGACCAGTGGTCTGAGGGTACAGAAGCGGTACACAGGCGGGACTAGGGTAGGGGAGCCAATGGGGAAACTCTGGGGGAGAGGCGAGGGGCAAGTGCCAACCGGCCAGCCAGCCAGACCAAATCTGCATAGAACTACAAGCCTGATGGGGGAGACTTTCCTTCTCACCCTGAGTCAGGGAATGATCTTAAACTTTGGAGCTGGCCCACCAACAGGCCTCTCCTGCTCCGGAGCTCTTTGGCCCCTCGGCCTCCACTGCCGCTGGCTCAGCCGCCTCAACAGTCTGGAGAAGCTCCCTCAGCCACTCTTCGTCAGGCTTGTGTTCCAGACTTTCAGCAGCTACCCACTGCCACCTCTTCTTAACCTACCCCCTTAATATCCTCCACCTGTTTATCCTGCAGTGACCCAGATAACGTATGTCTGTCTTCTTAAGTATGGGTAGTACTTTTAGTACCCTCCAGACATCTGGGACATTGCTCTCCAGACAATGGATATGAAACACTGGGCTACATGGTTAACACTACCAGTACTTCTAATTTTGGTTAGCAGCATGTGAGATGTCTATTTCAGAAGGACTTGAAGAACGGCTGCTCCACGTGTGACCATACCATCTGTACTACTTATCCACAGAATGATTCCTTCTAACAATATTGAGATTTGCAGTGAAAGACAAAAAGTTAGTGTTTTTTAAGTGCAACAAAACAAATCAGAGGAAACAAACGATCAATGTCCTGAGTTTTCCTTTTTGTTAAACATGTTAAACATTTGTTAAACAAGGTGAGAAGTACAATGTTAGGAAAAACCTGACTGCAGAATCTGCAAGTTGATATGGCAGCTCTAACAAAGCTTTGCTTAAAATTCGCTAGTATCTTGGAGTTTTGTTTCCACTTAGGTTGAGATAATTTCCATTCCCATTATGGTCTTGCTTTGCCCCCAAATCCAACATCACTAATTGTATTGATAAGTGAAGCAAGTGCTCATTTAGTTTTGAGGACCTTTCAAGATTATCTTAAATCTTGACCTTCTCAACACATTTTTTTTTCCTTGCTTTATTTTAATTAAAATGTTTGAGAAATATTTGCCACGGTTTCAAATAACCTTTGAAAGCTCTAGCAGATCTTGACTTGCTGTCCTCTTGAACTCTTGATATATGGCTGTTTATTCTAGCATTTCAGTGGGAGTTGTAATGCTAACCTCTTCAGAAAATCTAGCTCCAAGAATGAGTTCTAAGCTCGTAAAAATTCTAGCCTGAATCCTTAAGTATTTTCAAAAGCATGCAAGAAATGATGAAGGTTAATTACAAGTGACTTCATGTAAGTCATTTAGATATTTTTGAAATTCTTTTCAAGAGTATAAAAAGTGTCAGTCATGTAGTACAAATCTTTTGTAGTTGGCTCATTTTGTATACAATGAAGAACTACTAATTTATACCTTCTGCATTTTCAAGCGTAAAAAAGTCAATTTTTTTCAGAAGCAGCTTTCCATATGTACTTAAGATCACTATAAGTTCACTGCACATGTTCTGTATTTACCATTTCACACTTCTGTTTTGTGTTAATACAACAAATTACAATGTATCAGCTTGTAACATTGTCACTTGCTGGTTTATCTAAAGCTCGTTAACTTTTTTATTATAAATTAGCAAAAATTATCATATTTTAGTGTTGCTGCCTGTTCTGAGCTTCCCCTCCCCCCTCCCAAAGACATGTGCTCATAGCTCCTTTGTTCCAAGCGGGCAAAGCCAAATGTAACTCAGACTCTTCAGCAGTGTCTCATTGGCCGGTCACCCCGGGTCCGCCCCCAGTCCTCCCCTTTCCCCTTCTCCTAATAAAAGATGGTCGAGGGGAGGCAAAGGCTCTCTCTCAGCTCAGCTACTTTCCTGTAAACATCTCTGGTCGTCTGTCTCATTTGAAGGCTTCTAACTGCAGGGAATTGAGCGAGCAGGGAGCTATATTTCTCCCTCTTTGCTTCTGCTGATGGTATTTGCTCTGCAGCTGATTCAGGTACCGATTTTAGAGCTACTGAAGTGCTAGATTGCCCGTGCTACCTCTCAAGGCTGCTCGAGGCTTTCTAAGGCATTGAAATACAAGCGCTAGCCGGTATAAAGCTGAAAAGATACCTTCCGCATTTTAGAATCAAGAAATGAAAAGATCAAAGCTGTCTACTAAATCTTCTAGGGGTTTGCAGTAAGTTACAAGACTATTGCATCAAACTAGTTTGAGGCATTTTGTAAAATGAGATACTGCTTCATGATTCTACCTTCTGGAATGTTCCTGGGAAACCAGCTGCAAATGTCCTGTCGCTTTTAATACTGGCAATATTTTTTACTTCTGTTCCATATATAAACACTGGCAGTAAACAGAACATTTAAAATGCTTTTTAAGAAGAAGTGTCTTGGTATTTCTCTTAGAGTATATACACCTTGATGATTCTGACAGCTGGATAAACACTAAATAGATTTCCTAAAATGCAATAGCCATATAGAAATTAGAAAGTGAGAATCTGGCATACTCTCAAGGTTATGTAAAGACAAAGTGATTAACTACCAAGACTACATAAAGGGATATATCCGCATATATTGGGATGAAGTGCACTGATGACTATTCTGCCAGTACTAACACACATGCAGGAAATGCTAAAGTATTGTGCTTATGGCAGGAATGGATCACTACAGTTTGGGTTACTAATCCTCCACCCATTGGCATAGAATAAGAGTGATGCAGAAGAAAAGATGCTAGTTCAACAGCTTCCATCTTGTCTGGGACTCAAACTCAGGACTGAAATGGTTATTTTATGAAAAACTAATAATTTCTGCAGAAGCAGAGATAATAAGTTTGATGTGCAGTTCTGTTTTTATTTGGCATTATGTGAATATGACAAATGGGAAAGCTGCCCTGTGCTGCCTTTGGGAGATGCCCTGTCATTCACAAGCCATTAGATGTGTTCTCTGTGTGTCTACACTCCTGACACCCTCAGTCTGCTTGGTGAAGTTACAGCCTGCTTGTGTGACACATGACAGGAGTGGTTGTTCCTGCTTTGTCTGTCCTGTAGTCCTTGTGCCATGACGACTCTGACTCCTTTTATCAGACCCTCCCCTGAGAGGTCTGCATCACACTCTGTGTTGTGGCACTGGCATGCTCCATGCATGGCTGAGTGAGCCTGACATGACCAGTCCCTCATTCCTCCTCAGAGGTCCTTCTGCCTCCAGCTGCACCTGAAGGCTGGTGCCTGGCTTTGCTTGGACTGGGGCTGTTTGGAGCTTTTGCATCTCACAGCCAGTGGGAGAGGTGGGCCCTGTGCTTCTGCCCCAAGCCTGGAGTCAGGGATCTCATCCTTCTCCTGGAAGTAAGGTGTGAGGGATCCCACCTGTGTGCTCCTCTTCACCCTCCCCAAAGTCCCAGATGTCAGTCAAGGCCATGGCTGTAGTCCTACTCCATTTTACCCACACACAGACACAGCTTTGGCAGAGGGCTGCAAGGGGCTGTTCCATAGGTATAGGGCAACCGGCTGTATCGTCTTATCAAAATCTACCCTCTTCAGTGTAAGGAGACCACATTGCCTGATCCATGCAAATATTCAGCAGCTGCCCAGCAGCACCACCGAGGCCCCTCTTCCTTGGTCAAGAAGGTCACTATGGTCCTTCTCTGCACAGTCACTCTCACTGATTCACTTACTCAGATTAAGATGAGGAAAACTATCATTGGCTTGAATGTAACCAAAGTACAAACCCAAAACTCTCTCCTAAAACTAGTTGTAGTGTTATGCTGAGTGCAGTAGTCTGTAGCAACCAGGAAGCAGGGATGGCAAGAAAAATACAGCATTGACCCATATATCTTCTGTATTAGAGAGGTCAGCTCTGGGTGGCTCATCTGACCTTCAAAGGCCCAGACGTGCCAAGCCACCCATAGCTGACAGACAGTGCAAGTTTGGTGACTTGTCATCTGCGCAAATAAGCACAATTCTTGACTCAGCAGTTCCAAATGACATAACATACCTTGACAGGGAAACTTGATAGCAAAGCAGCTTTGGACGGAAAGTTATTTCTGGCGGCCTAATCCCTTGCCTTAGGCATGTGGGGTGTGATGTCTTGTATCTCAGTGGCTTTGCAGCTGGGGTGCTCAACAAACCTGAGCAAGTATTACTATTCAATCACTGAATCACATTTCTACTGCTACTGACAGTACAGAAAGATGGTCCAAGTCCAGTGGGGAACTTCAGGAGCAAAGACAAAATCTCCTCAGATGAAACTGATTTTCCTTTGCCAACCAAACAGTAATTAATGGTGATTAATACCTCTACTCTTAAGAGCAAGAGAAAGCTCTGTAAAGAATGGGATATTCAAACACTCAGAGGGGCAAATTTGAGATTATCTCTAATACCTGTGAACTCAGTAAGATCCGATGATTTATCCTGGTTGAAAATTTAGATTCTAATACCCACAAGTAGCCTCATGAACATGATTAAATTCAAGTAGTGTCCCTCTCTTTCTTATGTCTGCCCAGGAACTAGAAGTTTGGTACCAATATAACTTGGTCTTATTCTTTTTTTTGTGATCTAAAATTCTAGACACATACATACAATTGTACGTATGTGTCTAGAATAATTATGAAATAAATGTTATTGTCTTGGTTTTCCAGTACCATGGAAGTGTCTTCCAATATCCTCATGTTATTAATTCAAAATTTTTTTAGGGATAAAAAGCTCTTCCAATTTTACTCATTTTTTTACTCTTTAAGAATGTGGCTATCAAATTTTTTTAAATGAAATAATCATGAAAAGAAAGAAAGCTAACGATGGAATAAGTATTTTATTCCTCCTGGTATTTTGCTCTGAAAAACTAATATGAACCACTGGAAAATGCTATAGTGTCTCACCTCACTGAACAGTAATTTACAATGCAAATGTATGTAATTTTCCTTAAGCATAGTAGACTCAGGGGAAAAAAAATAAGGTGTGCAGTCAGTCCTGCTCTGTAAACACACAAAAGAAACTGCCCCTGAAGATTCAACTCCAATTTCCTTTTCCTTTAACAACTATTTTCATTAACATTGTATTATATTTTTTGTTATAATGACTGTCCTGGCAGCCTTATGCAGGAGCTGTAACAGTGGTAAATGTTTATAAGCAACTCTTTAAGTAGATCTCAAAAAGCAGAAAATAATGGATTCCTTTTAATAAACTTTCCACTCTTGGTTCAAAAGGAATAGTCTTATATTGTCTCTCATGTTTTAAGCCATTGTGAGGCATAGCTGTGTTGGTAATTGAAGGTCTCAGTGTCTGTCCCAGCAGAATGACAGCTCTAGGCTCTTTCGTGTGTTTGCTGCAAAGCGGTAGAAGGAAGGATGGAGCACCAGAGGAGGGGTGGTAGGGTCCATGTATGGGCTTCCCTGCTATCACAAGAAATACACACGGCTGTAGGAGTCAACTGTGAAAAGTTTTCTTACCAGACTCCTTTCCCTGCCCATGGAGCCCAGCATTCCTCCTCTCTAGCTGTCTGTATGCAAGGATTGGAAAGCATTTCAGAAAAAATATTGCAGTCTGTGAAACTTTTCTCAGTGGTCGGATTAATTTTTCCCTTTCACCTTTCACTCCTTGTTAGTGCTAGCATATTTCTTGACTGTGGCATCTCTCACACTTTCAAGATTTACAGAGTTTGCAAAACACAGTATTGGCACACTGAGTAATAACCCAATAAAATGTCTCTCTGTTCTTTTCAAACCTAAGGCAGATACTTCCAGTGGCCTTCATCTCATTCAGATGATGTGGATTCATCTCCATTAGGGCTTTTGGTTGGAACAACAGTGTGAGCTCGTAAGGAAGTCCTGAATGTCCTCATTTCCTATGTCTCAGAACTTACAGAGCAGTTCTGGGGGTGGGAACTGGATGACTTTTGGCGGAAACTCAGTGGGAATCTGTCATCCGGAGTGCATCACATGCACTGCAATCACCAATGCACACAGGCATAGGAAGCCAAGACTGGCTCTTCAAACACCTTCAAGCTGCATGTTTCATGACTATGTTCAATCCAGGATACCAGACTACATCTAACAAGATAATATCCACGAGCCATGGGTTATGTGGGATTAGGGGGCTCAGCACCACCTCTTTTGGTCTACTAATCCACCCCTTTACTGCAAAATTAGGTACTTGCATAGACATACCCTGGGTCTTGGAGCTAAATTCCTCTCTTCTTAGAGCAGCCATCATTTATATATATATATATATATATATATATATATACAAAAATAAAACACTGAGTGTAAGCAGAGGGACTATCAACAAAATTGAAATTAAATCTTTTTCTACTTCCTAAAAATACTGTAATTTTATCCATGAAAATTCAATGCTTACAGAATGTGATTTTCTGTGAGACTGTTATTCAATCAATTTTCCAGGAGGACTGATTGATGCTGAGTGGGTGGCAGTCGAGTAGCCTGTCAAGGTCACACATTGAGACATTGCTTTTCCTGAGACTGCAGCCCAGCATCTTGCTGACTAGCAGCGCTTAATAGAGGCAGCCTGCACCTGTTAGACATTACTAGAAATGGCCATATAACTACCAACCACTGAAGAAAAATGTAACAACATTGAATAGTCCCCACATTAATGGATCTCGTTTTCAGGTGAATGCTACACAAAGGCAAAAAAAATCTTTCAGATACATTACTGGATAGTGTTTTCTCCTGTGGTGATCACAGGCACGTTATTCTGCTGGCCAGTTGAACATGTCCAATGCACTCTTAGGATGCATTCTAAAATATTTTTTAAAAGTACTAATAAGTATTTAGGATTAAAAATATAGTCCTGTGCTCTTGTTAGTCCTGACCTATTTTGGTAAAGATGAATGTTTAAGTTGCCCTGTGTACATTATTATGTTTAGAGGAGCAGATGTCTTTTATCTGTGCTTCTTGTCGTGAAATTATTTCCGAATGATGCCTCATCTCTCGCTGCCCAGGTATGTTGTTTTGTTCCATATGAAGTCAATATGTGAAGAAAATTACACTTTTTGCTATTCAGACCAGAATAACTGAAGTGTTGTTCTTTTTAGCCTGAATTTCTGGAAATATTTCATGCCACTTGAGTCTTCTTTGTGCTAAGAATTATCAACTTAAAGGATAAAAAAAGGGTAGTGAAGCCTGTAAACATGTTAAGAGAAAATAATTATGAAATGCTTGTATGTCACTCAGTGGCAGTGATGCCTTTTCCTGGTCTTAAAATCAAGTCATACACAGTTAGAAGGGGAAAAGGGATTTTACCTTGGTATTTATTTTAAGGATCCTTAGGTGCACACATCCAGGTCATATGCATTGAGATGCACCCCGCCAAAAAAATGCACCCCCCAAGAGATTTGGTATATCATTATAGGTTTTACTAATTAGCATATCTATCAAAATTCCCCAATGAGAGGCTTGAGTGTGCCCCCCTCTCCAAGGAGCCTTCTCCTGGATAGTTCTATCTTAGTTTACAGAATGTGTTCTGGAGAGGACCTTGGGGTCTGGGGCACACTGATCCCTAGCTACAAAGCTTCTAAAATGTTTAGTCTCTTAGCTTGACAAACAAGTCCACGAATGTAGGCAAAAAGCACTAAGAATACAGAAGTTGTAAAAAAGGTACAACAGGGATATAAAAGAAAAGGCAAAGTATCTTCATGGCATCAGCAGCATAAGCATGCTTTGAAGGTAAGTGTCAGCCTAAAGTTCCAAAATCAGGGGTGATGCAGGGAAAATGAAATGATCTTTTGTTGAAGAATGGTTAGAAGATCAGGGGCATGGGTCATTGATAGAATTATGGGATCAATAAAAGAACTGTACAAGCAAAAGGCCTGCAAGCAGAGGTTTGTGTGAGAAACTGCCTGCATGAGAAAGCACCTGTGTGAGAAACAGGCGTGAGAACAAAAAGGGAGTTTTGAGGATGTGCAGCTGTGCAGATAAGATGTACTGACCATGAGAAGGGAGGGTGAACTCTGAATTCTTTAATCATAACATAACTAGTAGAAGCTTGCCAATGTAGTCTAATTATGTAGAAGCAGAAATGCGCTTTGATAAGTTTAAGCTAATAAAGAGTTAACAAGTTGGTATACTATATAAGTGCCTCTGGATTGCTAATAAACGGAGCTTGCTTTTATCAATCATATTGGTTGTCTGCAATGTCTCCCCCCGCCGAAGTCGTCGAACTTTTTCAACAATCTTTGCCAAAATTTAAAGAACAACATGAAAATAAAAAGAACTTGACATGGTTTATAGTAATTTAATAGCTTAGATTAAAATAAAGGTTGACAGAAAGAGCTTCCTCCTTGTTAAAAAAACTTGGTTCAAGTATAGAATAAAGTGTCCGCTCAAAGTGTTTAAATAATTATATTACTTTTACCTGCATGATCAACTTTTTTTCCCCCTAACTAATTAAAACAATGCTTTCAAATGCAGATATGCAAGTAAACAATATATCTCTGAAATTACCAAAATAGGGTGTTAGGGCCCCAAATTCAGTTAAAGATCTTTCAAAATGATGACTATAAAACACCTGTTGGCCTGATATTCAAATCACTGCACTGTGAAGTCACACTGTGGTGGGTTGACCCTGACTGGATGCCTGGTGCCCACCAAAGCCGCTCTGTCACTGCCCTCCTTAGATGGATAGGAAAGTAAAACAAAAATCTCATGGGTTGAGATAAGGACAGGGAGACACCACTCACCAACCACCATGATGGACAGAACTGGGGAAAATTCATTTGATTTATTACCAGTAAGGTCAGAGTAGGATAGTGAGAAATAAAATCAAATCTTACAACACCTTTCCATCACCCCTTCCTTATTCACAGACTTGACTTCACTCCTGACATCTCTACCTCCTCCCAGCAGTGGTGCAGTGGGAATGGGGCTGCAGTCAGTTCATCACATGTCTCTGCTGCTCCTTCCTCCTCATGGAAGAACTCCTCACACTTCTTCTCTGCTCCAGCCTGGAGTCCCTCCCACAGGCGACAGCCCTCCACAAACTTCTCCCACTTGAGTCTTTCCCATAGGCTGCAGATCCTCACTGACTGCTCCAGTGTGGGTCCTTCAGGAACAGGCTGCTCCAGCATGGATCCTTCACGGGCTAACAAGGCCTGCCAGGAGCTTGCTTCATTGTGGGCTTTCCATGGGGTCACAACGTCCTTCAGGTATTCACTTGCTCCAGTCTGGGCTCTTCCATGGCTACAGGTGGATTTCTGCTCCACCATGGACCTCCTGGGGCTGCAGGGGCACAGCTGCCTCACCATGGTCTGCACCAGGGGCTGCAGAGGAATCTCAGCTCCAGCAACTGGAGCACCTCCTGCACCTCTTTATCCATGACCTTAGTGTCTGCAGGGCTGTTTTTCTCACATTCTCACACCTCTCTCCAGTTTCTGCTGCTGCTTCTCCCCTGTTTCTTAAGTCTGTTATCCCAGAGGTGTTACTACCACTGCTGATGGCGTTGGCCCTGGTCTGTGACAGTTCTGTCTTGGAGCCAGCTGGCATTGGCTCTGTTGGACAGGGGGGAAGCTTCTGGTAGCTTCTCACAGAAGCCACCCCTGTAGCCACTACCAAAACCTTGCCATGCAAACCCAACTGACACATAAAAAGCATTCACAAAGGAACAGGTTGTGCCTGGTTGTTGTTGACTGGTTCTGAATATCTGCCTGATAAGTAATTCCTTACTAATATTGAGCATTTCTTTTCTCAGTGTTCTTCTGTTTTAAATCCAAATCACCAATAAATATTTTTTTTCAGAAAAAGCATTGTAAGTAACATATCCCATGTTCGAAAACAAAAACTAAGTATTTTCGTATTACTCCAGATGTTCTCTAGCAATTGGTGTAAATGAAAATGCACCACATCTTTGAAGAGATGATTCAATGTAAGCTATTATATAAAGACTTTTATTCGATCATTCCTGAATCTTACTATATATATTCTTAGGAGAATTCTTAGGCATAGAACAATTTTCACAATTCAAGACACGCCCTGTAAGTGACATTGTCACTTTAGAAATTCCTCTATAAACCAACCAAAATTTAGAAGAATTTGATAATGCAGGCTGGAAAATCTACATAAGTTTCAGACTAGCCTCATCTAAGGGATCTTTCAGACTCCACAGTGGAGTGTTAATAAACAGCTCTGAATGTATGTAGCTTTATCAGATTCAGCTAAAGCTAGTTAATCATCTGAAAAAAACATAAAAACAGACTTTTTTTTCCCCTCACAAGCCTCTCCTTGTTCCTCACAAGTTTCTCCTGTGCCTATCAGCACAGGAACTGCAGAGATCTCTGTAGCTCCACAATCAAGGGAAGGATCAATACAGCTGCTTTACCAGGAAATGTTTGCACCTGGTGTGGAGAGCCGTGCATTCCCCTTGTCATTCACATCAGTGCTTCAGCTGCTGAAGGGCTGGGGTGCTCTTCTCTCGTAGTAAATGTGTTGCTGTATTCAGAACTGCTTTGTATGGACAAAGAACAGACTCAGATGCCTCAGAGAAAAGCAGAAGTGAGGAGGCCAAGGATTTTAGATGCTGTTTGGGAGTATTTTGCTAGTCACCTGCAGTCTAACTGATCCAAAAAACAGCCTGCTTAGTGCATTGTGTGCTTTGCTGCAACCAGGTATCTGAATCTCTAATAGGATGTTTTACTGCATTTATTGGAGCCTTTGTTTCCTCCCATTAGATAGATAAATGAAAAACTGATCCTATTAAGGAAGTATAGATAATTTATTCATTACTGTAGCTAATAAATAAGTCCATGCAGAGAGGTAGCAATGAGAACCTCACCTCCTAAAAGTATTTCAGTAGAGCGAAAGTAGCCTGTTGTGTGTGGATGCAATAATCTCCCCAAAGCAAGGAGATTAAAACAGCCAAAGAGAAGCAAGAAGTTGGTTTTAAGTTACTTTTTTCACTGGAGAGCTGTGATACAGGTCTTGCATTATGCTTAAAGGACTAGTAGCCTTATGACTACGAGGAAAATTAGATCATTTACCAAACACTTAGTTATTAGGCACAGCCTAATGGGATGCTCAGAAGAACATCTGAAAGTGCATTATTCTTAATGCAATAGATAATGTTCAGAAAGAGTTTAAATTAACAAAGTTGCTTGAAAAAGATGGATTCAGATTCTGAAACCTTTCCAGAGCTTTGTTCGTTCAAAGACAATAGCTGGCAGGCTGCCTAAGAAAGGGAATGTGATAAAGAGAAAACTATTATATCTGGCAGTTCTTTTTCAGGAAACTGTAAGTCCTATGTCTCATTTTTCTGCTCTGCTTGATAATGTAATAATTCTCATGAAAGGAATGCACAGAAATATAATGAAAAATGATATGATTGTGCAGTGAAAGATAAAGCAATTTGAAACTTCATGGTTAGGAAGTACAGCACGGTGCTTTAGCGGTGCGCCTGTCCATTGAAGTCAACACAATTCATTTACCTCCAAGCGTTCACATTACCTGGAAAATTGAGTTGAGTTCAGCTGAGTCTTAGTCTCTGCCTACCTGGACATAGCTCTAGGTAAGTCATTTCAGGCTCTGTGTGTGCATGGAGCAAGTATCACAGAACTGCATCTGAATTTTACTTCTAATCAGAGACAAAGCCCATTCAAAGGGAGAGGGTGTGTGTTTGATGCTCCTCTATTAACAGTTCAACTCCTCTTTCCTCTACCACGATACATTTCTACTACAGCTGATTCTCTTTTAAAAATGTGAAATATGAATATATATAAAATACTTCTAAATAATAAAAAAATACAATCTGCAATTGCCATTGGACTAGTATAATTCATGCTGTTGTTATCAATTAATCAATCAATCAACTACAGACAAACTGCCAGTTTGCTTGTAGGCATTCCTGGAAAATAATTAATTCAAAACTTAACCCAAATTGTATCAAGTTCACCAGCAGGGTTTCTTTCTTTGTTTCTTTTTATTCACTGCAGTAATCAGCTTTAAACAGATTCTGGATATCTCCCATTAGATAAGTACATTGAGAATTTGATGTACCTGATTTATTAAAAGGACCACTGACCAATAATTTTCTTATGTGGTATCAGCAAGTAGCATTCAAATCTGGAAAATATCGTCAAGCATCAGGATATCTCTATTCAAATCACAGAAGCATTTAAAAACACTTGAAAGCCTTTGTACTAATGAGGACAGAGCACTCTTTGCAGGCAAAGTGAGATCACTACTGGGGTACTCAGCCTCCTGCCTGCTCCACAGTGGGATGTGCTGCCCAGGCTCCTCCTGTGGATAAATAAAATTCTCCCACTGGGTTGCAGGGCTGCATGATGAGCAATGTACTGCAGAGTCAGAGAGAAACAGAAGGAAAATCTGAGTGCTGCAGAGTACTCCTACCATAATGGAGCACAAGACCCAAGTTCAAGTGTCAAGGATTGATTTCATTTAGACACATCCTCTTAGCACTCAGAATACAGAGCAGCCTCGGGGCAAAGCCCTTCAAAATAAGTGCTATCTGCCACTGCACCCAAACATTGCTCTTCAGGACACAAGCTGAGTATCTGTATTTTTGTGACATTATAGCTACCAGATTCATTTTAAGCTAATCTGGAAAGTTCTGAAAACAATACTGAGAGGAAAAGATCAAAGTCATTTAAACGTATTCCTGAACCCATAAATAACAGTTTCTTGGGCAGATAGATGACACTTGGGACCTGAGTTAAAAAGATCAAATCAGCATCACTAATATATGACCCCAAGGAGCAACAACTCGAGAACTTATGCTTGAGGGACTGATTCAAGGCTATAATAAGCAGCTTCAGATCACTAGCCTTTAAAAACAGTTATTTTATGTGGGCCTGATTAATAACACTTCAGCCAGGCTAAGGCCAGTTCTGGTACATGCTTATCCTATTCCCATCAGATACACTGGCAAAAATGATGCTTACTAAAGCAATCAAATAAAGAAATATATTTCTCTATGAACATCTGTTATCTTAGTATCAAAGAATATCAGTCATGAGGAGAGGCAAGGATAATGCAATGTGGAAACACAAATCAAAATCTTGGAACATTAAAGTTAATAATTAATATTAGCAATATAGTAAGCTATAATATGGAAGCACTTTACAACTGTCAGTAAAAAAGACAGAGAGAGATCAATGCAACAGAACCAACAGCCTGACCTGGGACAGCACATCCATCAGCATCAGCTGAACAAGTAAATAGGACAACTGGGAAATGGACAGTTTTATGAACCTCTTAAGACTTAAGGTTAAAGAAATTTTCTTTTCTGGGGAGTTAGAGGTTTAAAAATGAAACCTTCTTAGTTCAGAGGAAAGGTAAATACACTGTATGTTAATGACTAGCAGTTACAAAAAATATTCTCATTGAATAAGTAACTCTTAGTCATAAAATGAGAAAGAGTTGTGGAATCTATCTTCATGTAAAACAGTGGAATCATCTTAAAAAATTATAATTCACAGTTTCATTATAAGTATAATGAAATGTGAGCTTGCAGATCAAACAAACTCATCATTAAAAGCCATAAATCAAAGAAACATTAAAGCAAAGATATATTTGATAATCTGATGCAGATATTGAAATTGCTATTGGGCTAATTAAAGCGTTCTTTCTAATGCAGAATATTTTAGATATAAAAATGTTATCATAAGCTGCCAAAAATGAAGATTTAAAAAACTGATATAGAAATTCTGTAAATGACTTAAGTCTCCCACACTTTTATTTTATGGTTTTAGGGTTTACTTCAAAACCTGCACAGTGTTTAGAACAGAATAAGAAGTTGCTTGGGAGAAGATGCTTATTCCAAAGATTGGTTTCAAAAAATCAGAAGCTGGTACAGGTTGGAAGGGACCTCCTCAGATTGTGTAGTCCATCCCCACCTGCTCGAGTAGAGTCAGCTAGACCAGGTTGCCCAGGACTGTACCTCATTGGGTTTTGAATATCTCTACAGAGGGAGATGTCACTGGGCACTACTGGGCAGATTCCAGCTCCCTTACCTTAATTCTCTACCAACAGGTATCACATTGATAAGATCACCTCTAGGCTTCTTCTCTCTAGGCTTCCCCTTAGATTCAGCAGAATAAAATATTATTTTGTAATTCAGGAGGATATTGGGTAAATCTCACAAAAAATTCCAGAGTTAAAATACTTGGAAATTGTGCTCCCACTGCTCTAGATATTTAATCCAGGTGGAATTCCCAGAGTTTGTCCCATCTCAAATTCTACAGGGCAGTTTGAGAAATCTTTGAGAGACACTTTGCTCTTGGATCTTTAATTGTAATAAATTGCTAATGAAGAGTTGTGAGCTTAGTTAACTTCAAAAGGGTTGGTTTAATTTGCTGAAGAGAGGATCCCAAATACTGCCTCTTTTTAGTGCTGTGTCTGTCAGCAGAGAAACATTTTACCCTGAAATACTTGCACAGATCTAAATACATAAGGCTATATATAAATGAACTTACAAGCTAATATGTCAGAGGGGCCATAGCTTGGCCTTTAATTATATTCCCACCAAAAATTTTAATATTAATTGTTAGAAGGAAAAAAATAGAAGCTGTCCTGTATAATTTGAAGGTACAATTTACCTTTTGTTCTGTAGATCACAGACTGGAAGTTGGACCACATTTAAACTCTAACATTTATGTCCTCAAATAATTGCTTGGAAAGTGACACATGCAACTAATTTCAAGCCTTGCAGATGTTTTGGATCCCTGTGGCCATTTCTCTAGTGGAGCCCTGATCTAAACCAGCTCCAAGTTCACAGGAGAACTGAAGGAGAGGAGGCTATCCACAGGCACACAGCCACTCTCCAGAGGGTCCTATATCCCTAGGATCCCCCTTGCAGCTGATGCCACTCAATGATAAAGTATGTAGTCAAGTCTACTTCAAAATGTTATGTGTGGATTGTGTCCAAAAAGGTGACACAAAACCCCTGATACAATTTTGGAGGTGCCTTGGACACCAACAGAAGACATGCTTTCAGGGCCCTTTTAATAAGTAATAGTTCATTATCTCTTGAAATTAGTCTTGATTTGAAAATTGACAAACTCCAGGGAAAAATGGTAGCCTTCTACAGTGATGAGAAAGCAATTGATATTCTGCTGATCTTAGTGGTGGGTACATCCTGTGTTTTCACAAGAAAGAAAAAGAAGTGAACATCCTGATGAAAATATGGAGCAGTATGTGTTACATTGCCAGACATGCTGGAAGTACACTTTGGTTGAACAGTTTACCTGGCAGTTTATTCAGCTGCTTTCCTGGCAGAAAGAAGGGAATGGTGATATTTCAAAGTGGCTGAAAAAGATTCAGAGCAGTTTCACATAGCTGAGAGTTCAAAATGAGATAATAGAAATCTTGGCATTAAAATCTGTGAGCATATTGGTTGGTTTTATTTTTTACTGCATTATTTGGTGATCATTATAATTTTAAAATCAATGTTTTCTGGAAGTAAACAGTGGCAATAAGATCCGTCCAACATAATACTTAATAATAGTTGATTTCTTTAAAATCAAACTTCATATTCTCCACCTGACTGGATTTCCAGTTCAAAAGTAGCTATTAGAGCATTTGAGTAAAGATATTCTTGGTTGAGCTAAAAGTGACAATTATAATGAACATAAAACAGCCAAAGCTAATAATTCTCAGAAACAAAGAAGAAGATATATTTTGGACAATATTAATGACTTAGAAACACTGAATACATTCTTCTGTATACCCACACACTTGTGTAGGCAGCAAACAGTGTAATAATTATTAGAACTATTATTAAAATAGTATATGGTCACTTAGTACATTAATGATAATGTCTACTCAATGTGAATATAGTTTACATCAACTGCAGATGTGCCAGGGAAGATTATTCAGGGAATAGAAATCTCATTAATTAAATGTGAAGATGATACCAATCTCAGAGCATTTCTTACTATTAGAGAAGAAAGCAAAAATGACATGAGAATACAGAAGTATTAATATATTCAGTAAATGAAAATTTAGAATTCTTATTAGAGAAAAGCAAGCTAACAGATCTGCTTGAAAATTTCTGTGATAGTCAATACGAGAGAAACATGAGAAGCAGAAGAAACAGAGGGCATCAAACGATATGTCAATTTGTAGCACGATACAGCAAGAAAACAGATGAAGACTGTCTGTGCCTCTGCATTAAGGCTGCAGTAAGCTGGGCTGGTCTCATGCTACACAGCTCTATCAGAGCAGTTCCTGAAATTCTGCCTTTATTTTAGAGGCTTTCTTTAAATGAATTAAAAAAAAAAAAAAAAGAAAAAGAGTTCAGAAACAAGTGTGAGGAAAGACTGTTCCAACAGGAGCTGCTGAAAGCCTTCTCTATGCTCTTTCTGGCCAGGTGGTTACTGAGGCAGGGTCTGCAGTGCTGTGTTAGTTCATGGCTCAGCAGAGTAAAGCCGCACGTGGTCATTGTAAGACGTGAATCTGTGCTTGTGCCTTTTTCAGGGCTACAGAGAGCTGGAAAATGTACCTTTGGGTTCTTGCACGATATTAATTCCTTTTCCAATGCCATGTACCTGACACAGCTGGTAGCTTCCCCAGGCTGGACAGCTGAATGTGACATATGGTGTTGCAGAGGGCAGGACCCAGCACCTTTCCCACCAGGAAGAGTTAAGGAAGGCGTCAAAGACTGTGTGAGATTTAACAGGTAGGTCCAGAGGTCTGGGATGCCTTGCTACAAATGGCTTAACCTAGTGAAACCTGCTCTCATCTGATGGGGAGGCACAACTCCTGCTCTGATTTGCAAAAACTAAGATGGGGTTGAGGTAAAATCTGAGGTTTGCTATTCTGGTAACCCCTGAACAACTCTCTGAGCCCTGGGAAGCACTCTGAGCTCTCCAAGTAAGGTGAAGGTTTTTTCAAATGGGCATCTGAGAAAAAAGAAAAGCTATAAATATGAAAAGGAAAATATATGTTGGGAAGTCAAAACTGGGACCTACATGTGACTAAAACCCAGTCTGAGATTTCCAAACAATCCGGAGAGGTCAGATACAACAGTGCAAATGGACCATATGGAGCCATTTTGAAATTATATTTTTGAATGCTCTTGATAAATCTTTGATGCCGACATTTAATGTCAGTACCTAGTGTTTGTAAAATGAACATCCTGCATCATCACTATTACAATTATTGTTGATATTGGTGTAGTAAAATTCTGATTTAACAGGATTGTTAAACAGACATGGGACAATGAGCCCAAAGTCCAATCTTAGGACTCAAAGTACTTAGGTATGTTACACACCTTATGACATCTGCCCAGGAATAAAAGCTAAGAAAAAAAGGAGTGGGGGGCACTTATGATTACAGTGCTTGTCTTCCAGAGAAAGATAGATTGTGGTGGACAGAAATATTTCTAAAAATATAGTTTTGGTTTATTTAAATTATTTTAAAATAATATGAAATATATAATAGTAAATTTTTTAAAAGTTCTAGAAGGAATGACACAGTAAACCATGTAATTAAAGATGATGCACATTATAAGAGATGCTGGTTTTGAATGAGGAATATTCAAAGTTGCCCTATGTAATATGCTTTAAATTGTGCAATTGATTTTTGCATAAATTTCTAAATAAACAGGAAATTTAAGAGACATAGATATGTGTTACAACAGATTGGTTCTGTACTAACTTTTCAAAAGGATAGTCCTAAAAAAATCTGTCGAAAGAAAATGTGGAGGGTTTCTTTACTAGGCCGCCCCTTGGTAACCCTGGAAACTGCAGACTTGCCCACGACGTAAAAGAGAACTATGTTGCATTGGACACATTTATTTGTTTCGATTCGAAGTTTTACAGCAGTGAAAGTCGTATAACATTGTGCGCTGGTTCTCTGTGTGACCTCCACACTGCAGCAATACTCCTTGGAAATAAGGAACTCTGTAAATCTCTGGTGATGCGGTACAACAACAGCTGTTACTGCTGTCAGGTCTGTGTTCCTGTGAAGCAGAAAATTATTACAGATCAATAAATCAGACTTCTAAGGAAATATGGGAAGATGATGTCATCATCTCTCTTCCATCCTTCCAGTGAAGGGAGATGCAGAGAACACAGGGACTGCCCCAGCAGCATCTCATCCCTGCAGAGATGCACAGGAGAAGAAACCCTCAAGCCCTCACCTCCTCTTTATGAAAATGGTTTGTCTCACTCAAAAATTATTAGCTCATAAAGGTGGCCCTCATCCCCGCTGTCTGGAGACACAGAGTCACATCTGTGCCACAGGTACTGCCATCATACAGTAAAGATGATAGAAACTGCACAGGAGTGAGGAATTGGCCAGCTGAAGCTCAACATGCTAAGAAGGCTGTTCCTACATAAGGGGAGAAAAGTTTAAAAGGAATTTTACTACAACTTTTTCCAAGAATTTTCATTGCAGTGTTCAGTGATGAAGCAGTTGCACAAATGCTTTTTTTTCCAAATGACATCAAAGCATGAAGGGATACTATTTTGATTACCAATCTTGTCCAGTGTCATTTGGAAAAAATACTTAAAAGAAGATCTGTTAAACATTCTGAGCTGTTTATACATGTACACCCCAGAATTAGATCACTAGCTAACATTCACCCCCAAACCACAAATGCATTAAGGATTATTGAAATTAATTGAGGGTTAAGTTACAGAATAAAACTTTAATACTTCTTTTTAATTTAACTTACACTGTTTCTGAATACTCTCTGGAGAGAATAATATATATTCTCTGGTGACTGAACCTTGCTAACTGCTGCTCTGCAGGTTTTTAATCAAAGATGTGTCCTATCCACTACAGATCAAACCAAAGGTATTCTGAACTGAAGACATGGCTGGCTTTCCTTGAAGCATTCCCTACTGCTTTAGGCAACATGTGGCCAGTTGAGCTGTGCAGACAACAGAATATGCAGTTCTGTGACCAAACAAAGTAACAAAAACCAATAAAAGAACAACACCCCCAAACAAACAAATGAACAAACAGGCAAAAAAAAAAATTTTGTGTTAGGAGTTGAAGTAAAACTCTTTAGCCTGAAATTCTTGTCTTTAAAGAATTTCTTAGGTTGATTTCAAAATTAGAACCATTATGCAAAACAAAATAGCTAAGATTTTAAAAGTACCTATGTTTCTTTTTTTTTACCTGAGTATATTTAAAAAGCACTATTTGTAGCATGAGCAATTTTGGTTACTTTCTGCATAATTGTACACAATTATTTGTTGTGTGCTTCACAACAAATGTTTTGCTGAGATCTGTTGAGCACCTTGTAATATCATAAAAATCTTTACACAGTTCCAAAGCAGATTTGTTTGCTTGGTATGACCCTACACTGAAAGGTGGTTTGGTGTCTTTTTTTCTTTCGTTAAATGTAATGAGCGTTAATTTGGAAAATAAAATGCCATCTTTGTCATATTTTATGTGAAAAGATATTTCATAGCATGAATTTTGAAATACACATGTAAACAGAGAAACAATATTGGTGCAGGCAGCTTATTTATGCCTAGAATAGTTTTGACCTAATCTTTAAAATCCTATTCCAGCAATTCTTTCTTAGCTTTAATGTGAGTTTGGCTTGAATATGAATTTGGGCAAGGGTCCAAGGAGGAGGAAGAAAAGGTGAACTTTCTGCTATTATGGAGTGTAAGAAAGAAAATTAATAAAATATCTGGAAAGCTGCCAATACTGTGAGAGATATGTTTATTAATCTTGCATAACTTTGAAAGAAAGCAAAATAAATGCAAAATAAGTAAGACTGTCAAAGCTCCTAGGAAATCTCCTATGAAATCTCAACATGTAAAATAAATTAAAACTGTATTTAAATTTCAGACATGACAGATAAATAAAATCTTTCATCACACTGGGGAAAAAAAATTCTTTTGTTATTTAGGGTCTTTCAGGTAATTTGAGAAAAAGAGTAACTGCATATTCTAAAAACCTAAGACAAAAGAGAAATATTGTGTGAAGATTTTAGAAAGTAATTAAATGCCAACTCCCTTGGCAATTAGCAATACGAAAACTCTGTAAACATGCTCTTAGGATTATGGGATTATTATAATTTACTAGCTCAATGCATTCCTTTGCTTTTACATGCAAGAAAAGCATTTGACAAGGTTGAGCGGTCAGTTTTTAATCAAGTAAACATTTTTAAAGTGTTTCAAGGATAAAGAAGTGGAAAATGAGTTTTAAAAAAAAGGTGGCCTTGACAAGTTTTCCAAAGAAATTTATTTCCAAAGAGAAAGTAAAAGATTTCAGAAGTTCACAGCTTTTTGAGAGTTGTATTTCACTCCATTTCCCCTATCCACTGGTGTCCTCCAAAGCAATCATATCAAAACCAGAGCATTCTGTTAGGATGTCTTAGGATGGCACTGTTACAAGTGCCATTTCCATTATAAAATTTTATTACTTTGAGAATGTATGATATTTAAGGGAATTTCAACTGTGATATGTGAGCTGAAACCACATTAAAACTACCCAACATATGGACTGTACTTGTCTGAGGACAGGAACACACCGGTGATGGAGCCCTAGAGAGCTGGACATCAGCAAGCCCCACCACGCCAGACCATCAAGTGTTTGTTGGCATGAGCTCTAGGATGGGAACGATTCTGACCTTTGTTCAGAGTGTAACTTCTTGAATTGTTGGTAGTAGGGGGAAAGCAGGGAAAATCCTGACTGGATCACCAATCCTGTTCTCATCAGGCATTAGGGAGCAAAGAAACATTGAATTAAATTCTCTGCTGCTTCCCATGAGAGCGAGACCACAGGATGTACAGCTGGGGAGGTGGAGGTGTTTAAGGAAAGGGATGTTTAAGGAAACCCTCTAGAGCAGACCAAGTGAATCATGTGGGAACAAGGACTCCTACCTCCACTGGTGGCAAGCCTTATACACTGATAGGATTGTGTGAAGGGTTGGAATAGAAGATAGTATCTGAACCATTTATTTTCACTTATCTTTTAGTTTTTTCAAGGAAATTTATGGTAGTAAGTATTTAGTATAGTTTTATTTTAAAAGCCTCATTAAGTTCTATAGTAACTGAGAATATTGGCAGAGAAAAAGAGTAATTAGTCCTAGGTTGATATTATTATGTATTTATTGTTCACTTATTTAAATTCTTGCAGCACTTGTTACAGATTAAAATAATTTATTTTCACTAAACTGGAAGCTGAAGTACTGTGTGATTCCTCTGAGATTTGGGATTGTTGTTGGCTTATATATGTCATTCCTTTTGTGAGTGAATGAGAGCATCACATTGTGTTGCTCATAAATATGCCATTGTGATATACAGTAGACTTTAAGTCTCTGAATGCAGCAACATATCCACATATTTTTTTTAACCATAAACTGAAATTAAACTTGTTCAGCTCATCTCTTAGCATAATAGGGGCATCCTCCCCTATAATTGCGGCAAAGGTTACAAAGCATCTCCTCTGTTGAAAAGACTTTATTAGGTTTTTCAAGGTGTATTAAATTGAATAAGGGTTATAACAAGTGATTTGTCACTCTCAGCAAGCCAGAATAGCAGGAACAGTAGATTTATTCAGGGTATTTTTCCAGTCAATGCATTTACAGCCTCCACATTTACTTGAGATAAAGCTAAGCCAATTCCTAAAGGTTTTTTTTTCATTTTAAATGATTTACAGCAAAATCCTCCTGCATATTTCTGTATTTTCTCTCTTGATTTCTATGTCTCCATCTCTTCTTAATATTGGGACATCATTCCCAGATGGGTGGAACTGATTCCTCTGAGAACATCTCTGGGGTTTTTTGTGTCACTTTGGAGGACACAGGTGCTCTTTTTGGGGCATCAAATTAAACTGCTTTTGGATTGCATTTGCCTTTTATCTCTTATTCCAGCACAGCCATCCTGCCAGGACAGTAGGTATGTGTTTTTTCTTTATAGGAAGAGTGGTTTGGTGAATTTTTTTCCTGCTGCCACATCTGAACATTTCTGCGCAGTTGTGTGTGTGTTCAGAAATGCTGGCTGACGGGAGGTACTGTGAAACTCCATGGGTGCCCACTGTAGTGGCTTGAGTACAAAACCAGGTCAAATGCCACCCTAGGCTCTGATGCCAGGGGCTGTAGGCAGACCTGGCCAGGAGTCATCTCCACAATGCTGGAAAGGCAGCAGAGGTGATTCAGGTATATTGGCTATAAGAGCCAAAGGAGAGGAAGTAAGGAGAGAGAGAAGAACATGTGCTGCTCTTGCTACTCCCTCGATCTAAGGCTTTGCTATTTTTCTCTCAATACTAAATGAGGGTATTTGGTTGTTAGTGGCTTTTGAGAGACAACAGAAAAAAATGAGTATTACCTTGTGTCTTGGGGTGACTTTGTGACGTGTATTCCCTATCGCTGCCCCATGCCCAGAAATTAATTTTGTGCCTTTCTGTGCCTTTAAACTGAGCCTGAGAGGGGGAAGGAAAACCTGAACAAAACTTCTTCAAAGCAGTTTGCAGCTTGTTCAAGGTCACACAGAGATAGAGACATTTTTTTCCAGCTGCGGCAGGGGAGCAAGAGGGGGGAAGGCACCCTGTTTGCTTTCGGCCAGTTTTTCAGCTCCTTTTTCTTTCTCCAGAGAGAGGCAAAGAGTTGAACTTTTTTTTTTCCTGGGACTTTTTTTTTCCTTTTTTTCCCTCTGCTGGACTGTTTCAACATCAGAATACATCAGGAGGAATTTCCACCGAGGCCTTGGCCCTGGAGGTGGGCCCACCACCCCGTCCCAGCTCCAAGGAGGGGGAGAGAGAGATCTATGGAAGGACTCTGAAATTTTCCCAGGTGTCTCGGTTTTGAAAGACAGGTGTCTGCTAAGGAAGGCAGAGGCCCCCCTTGAAGTGGCAGATATAACCCCTTTTCCCTCCAAGTTATTATATTTTGAAATCAAGAGCCTTTAGGCGAAGATGTGGGAAATAGGAATAACAGTTCTTTACTCTATATATATATATGTATATAACCAGTCAAACAAAACAACAACAACTATGGCAGTAACAGCAGTCACAAACCCAGTGCCAGCCTTCTCGGCTGTCGGGCCCTTTCCCCTCGGGTGCAGTTCCGCTCGCAGCCGGCAGGGGCGCTGGCGGCTCCCGGTGAGCAGGGCAGGTGCGATGGTTCCCCCGCGGCTGCAGGGGGCGCTCCGGAGCGAGCTCGGGGAGCACGCGGCACCGGTGCCCCGGGATCCCGGGAAGGGATGGAACAAAGGCTTCACAAACCGCTGGGCAGTTGATCCCGGGCTCTCAGGAACAGCAGGCTGGAACGGCAGGGACGAACGCAAATCCCGGGTGGCAGACGAGATGTATCCAGATGGGAAAAACCCACGGAGGCCCAGGCAGGCAGGGCGAGCAGGGCTACAGCGTAGCGAAAGCTCGAAGCAGCAGCGGAGCAGGGCAGCCACAGCTCGGTCTCCAGCAGGGCAGGGAAAGCGGCTTTTGGGGTCCCGGCGTTGTTTCCAGCAGGAAGAAAGAACGGCCAAAAAGAAAGAAGCAGCAGCTCCTTTCTCTGCAGCTTCTCTCCCCGAACGCTCAGAGCGAACTGACCCCACACCCAGGTGTAGACAAAGGAGTAGCCAGGTCCGCCCCACTCCCCTTTTGTCTTTCTTAAGTACAGCTATTTGTCCCCTAGCAACATGCATATGGGAGAAAATTCCTTTAACAGAGAAAAAAACAGACTAAACTAAAACCCCAACACCAGGTTTCTCTCAGCAGAGCGAGAGGTTTTATTATTTAGCAACATTATCCTTTTCCTGTGTGTTTGTTAAATAAATAGTTTTTATCTCTTTCACTTTCCTTTGAGGACGATTTATTTTTTTTCCCGAACCTGGTGGGGGAGGGGTGGTTATGACCTACCTTCTCTCAAAGGATATATTTCTAGATTTGGCCAAACAGGAACACCTTGTATATAATCTTGTAGTGCTTGTAACTCAGCTTTTTTCCTGTCAGAATGCTGGAGGAGTTTTAAATCAAGATTATTCTTCTTGTACATATGGATACACAGGTAATAAAAACACCATTCCTCAAAGATTTGCTTTGTAGTATAAACACTGATGCAATAGACAGTAGTGATTAATTACTGAATATATTTATGGCAAACCAGTAACATGGCTAAGATTACACAAAGAAATGGCTGTTCCAGTATTTCCCTTTCTCAGCAGAACAGGCCAGTATTACTCTATAATTTCATGGTAAACCTAAGTAACAGCCTTGTTGGCTGGTGGCTGAAGGTCTAGAAAATTTAAGGTTCTGTGTGACGTGTGTATTTATTTCCATATGCATAGCTGTAATACTATAAAGTTCACATTTAAACTGGGATAAATGAACAGCCAAAGTTGTCAGTTTTTGTGCAGCAGAAAGATTTAAAACTGAGGGTTACTGTAGTTAAATACAAAAGATTAAGTGATGTGGTCTTGTCTTAGTATAGCACTGATACTTACATCAGTAGACCAGGTGGCTAAGAAAGAATAGAAAGATGGTCTGAGACAAGTCCTTCTCCAGGATTTTCTTAGAGAATTCCAAGTCCAGGGCACTCACGTGACCAGAAAGAATCATCTCTGTCCATGCTCGTAAACCTTAAAGACAAGAACGTTCTTGGATGTTAAGCTGGATCAGGACTGAATTAGCTGTAACGGTTTCAGTCTGATCTAACTGGAATCTGAATGAACGTTATCTCCATCCTATCAGAATTCGTTCTTACAAGCCCACTTGGTGCCTACTAACATGGCTCTACCAGGGAATAAAGCACATTAGGCTCAATAAACTGAAAACCAGGAAGGAAGTTCTTCATCTCAGAGCTTGAAATGTCAGGTCCACTGAAGCTCACAAGAGCAATAGATTTTAATTTTGTGAACACTTTTTATTCTCAATCACATGAATCATAAAAAAATCTTTCTGAAATCTAGCTTAATTTCAATGTATTACTCATAGGTTTTCTTCTTGTCTGGAAATGTTGCAATAACGTTGATTGAAAAGCCTGGGCATTGCAGCCTCACCATGCATGTGGGGAATAGCAGCACCACTCTGTTACAAGAGAAACATTACCCATTGTCCTGTGTATAATTCTACTGAAACACTTTGGAACCTTGATGATGAGAAGATTGCATTTCAGATGTATTCCTCCAGCTCTCTTCTGGGAAAATGAAATGGTTAATGGAATTTTTTAATCTTATATTGGCTCAAGGCAAGACAAAAGAAAAAAAAGGAGGTACTTTCATACATGTATGTATCTGATAAGAATTATACCTCTATTATAAGCGCTCCCACTCATTGCACTTCCAAATCAAAGATGAAACCCCTTACGGTTTAATTTATATTTAATATACTCACATATTACCAATTTGCATACCAGTCACAGCACCACAATCCTGATTTTGTGAGCTGTGAATGTGCTACAAGATTCTTACTGAAGCGAAGAGTAATTGAGAACCCTGGTATAATAAAGGATCAGGCTGAATAGAGGGTGCAGTATAATGTAACTCCTCTATACTAATTTCTTTGTTGTTCTGGTAATAGACAGATTTTTCTCTTCATTTCTTATCAGTTATTTGCTGGATCCACTTTTGTCTCCCTAGATTGTGAGCAAAATTCGTTGCTGACACAGATGGGTACATCTCCTTTCATTGATGTTGTGCTTATTTGCCCCAGCAAATTATTGACCTCAACCTCTAGAACAGTTGTGGTTCAATTACATGAATAGGCTGTATTATTTTGCCCCCAAACAGGTGAATAGTGAACTGAGAAACACCTGCATTATTTCTGTGACTTGTTTCTGTTCCTGCTGAACTGGTTGCTTTGGTGTTACACAAAAGAGGTTGCTAAAGGACCAAGGAGACAGGGTGAAATGATGACCTTGGTGTGGGGCAGGCCACCAAGAGCAGCCAGGTACAGACTTGGCACAGGCAAACCCCAAGCCCCAAGCTGGGTGACAGTGACACACTGAAAAGAAGCAGATGTAAATTGAAAGGCCAGAATTTCCCCACGGCCCTAGGAAACACTGCTGGGCCTTTGTCACCCCAGGAGAATGTGTTGTGGCCAGGTACAAACTCAGTTCTACCGGGTACAGCTACAGTAACTGCAAAATTAAGAAGGAACTGAGGTTAATTTCTGTGCAGCTTATTTGCTGTCTTGAGAGTCCAATGTGTAAGACAAGACAAACAAAAATATTAGCTTGTGAGTAGATGCCTGATCACACAGGGTGAGACTGAAGGGCAATGCCTGGGTGTCCTGCATCAGTCAAGGGCAAGGGGATGGTTCTCTTTTCCTTATTTTGGCTGTGCTGAGGGAAGTTTGACTACAGAAATGGACCTCAGAAACTCAGACAAGGATAGGGAAAAGAAATGAATGTCTAACAATACAAAATGGCTCCTCTCTACTACAACAGAATTCATTGTTTTGTTCCCAGTATTCCTCCTGGAACTGCTAAGAAATCCATGCTATTCAATGGCCTGCTCTCATTTTTAAATACTGGGATTATAACTTGAGGTAAACCACTTGGAATAATATCTTTTATCTCTATTTCTTGCTGACATTGAAAAGATAACTTTTGTCTAATAATGTGTTGATACATTTGAAGAATCCATTTTCAAAAAATAAAATTCATATTACAAGTTTTACATAACCTTTCTCTTCTTGGAAATTTAAGAGATGGATTAAAGTACTTTCAATTCACTGTTGCTTTAAAGTGGTTGATTTGATAATGTCAGATAGTATTTAAATCCTCTTCTCTATTCAGTCAGTGTCAGTCTTACTTTAAGCAGCCCAATGGCATCCTTTGCTTCATCTGGAATAATTGTGGAGAGAATGTAAATACAAAAAATGTCCTTGATAAAACCCCCATTTTTTTATTGCTTCTTCATTTTTTAAACAAAATATTATTTCTGTTTGGTCTCTCATTCTGCAAGTTTCTAATAATCATTCAATGCAATCTCATCTTTTCTGATCCTCAATTATTGTGATTCAGTCATGCTTCCTGCATTCTGAGATTGTGATTTAAATCAGGTTAGAGAGACTAACCAATTGGTTTACATGAACCTTTTCTTTTGCAATCCAACAACAGTAAGACCAGATGAGATGGCTTGGTATACAAGATTGATCATACTACAATCTCCTATCCCAAATTAGGTCACCTTGTCTTTGAACAGAGAGACGAATTAAAGGACTTTTTCAAGTAGTGTCTCAGGCCTTTCCCAGTAGCTTGAGTGGTCCAAACCAGTAGGTTTTCATAATAATGGTTTTTCCCTAGTATAATACCATTAAACCCATTAATGGAATAAGTTTTACTTAGAAAACCTTAAAATGCACTTGGAAAACAAGCAGGTTTCTGGAGTTTTGACAGGCTTTGTATCAAATCCTCCCTTGAGGTTTCCTTGGTTAGCCCATTGCTCAGCAGCAGGGAAAACATCTTTGATTCAAGTTAATAATTACTGTTAGTGAAAGCATAGAGGAGGAAACAAGGATGATCAAAGTTACAGAGAAGCTTCTATGGAGGAAACAACACAGACAAAGATTCTGCCACTTGGAAGAAGTTTGGCCAAGTTAAAATACGATTAGGTTCTTTCAAATCATAAGTGGCAAAGATGAGATTAACAGAGAAAAATATTTGCTGCGCTTTTGAAGAAAAGCAAAATGAAATCAGAAGGTGATTATTGCTGGAGAGAAGTGTTTGTTCACACAGCAATGGTAAAGCTGTGAAACTCCTCTGGTGCAAGAAAGAGTGGAACACAACTTGCAGAGGCTTACACTGAGTAAAGAAAAAGGGTGAGACGAATGCACAGAAGAAAAAGTTACACAGGACTATTAAATAAAAACAGCCATAAAATATGTCAAACCTTTGGCTCAGGAAATCTCTAATCCATTATTTCTGGATGTGAGAAAAATATACAGAAAAGGTATGACTATTTGCTTGTCCTCTTTTTTGCTCTTTCCTAGGCATTCACCATTAGTCATTGCCAGGGACAAGAAACTGGGCTAGAGGAATACTTAGTCTTACTCAGGAGAGCTTCTTTTATGTTACTCCTTTCCAAGTTTCACACTGCCTTAGCAAGTTTGCTATTTCTAGAATTTACTTCTCATTTCTTAGAGGAACAATGTATAGAATTTTCTTTGTAAAAAGTTACAAAAGTAGCATATACTCTGTTAGAGATTGTAAATAACCCTTAGCAGTGGGTTTCATATATAAAATCAGAGATTGTTCCTGCATTGTTTTAAGCCTTAACATCAATAACTTGCAAATTTAGTTTCCTTTTTCAGAAAATGTTTTGTATGCCTAAGGGGTTTTCTAATGGTTTTTGTCATCATACGCTGTTTCCTTCCAATATTAGTGACTTCTCAATATACTGTTTTGCATCAGTATTCCTGTGAACCCCTTACACATTTTATCTTTTGTCCTAGTTTTCACTTTTCTTCAGCTCTGTTTATCAGCAGTCAAAGCCTGTTTTATGACATCCTTTAGAAGATCTTTCTCTTCTTTCTCTTCTTATGATTTATTTGAAAGCAGTGTCCTCTAGTTTTTTGCAAGTGAATCTCAATCCTGGAGAAGATTGAGTTTCTTAAACATGTGATCTCACTTCCACTGCAATGTGATCCAAGCACGCTAAAATAGCAGGATCTTTACCACTTCACCAACAAATTCAGAAGTTAGTTTGGAATAAATGTATAGTGTGAAGAAATTAAACATTCTTATTCCTGTAGTACAAACGATTGATCAAACTATGAAAATAAAAATATCAAATGCTTCATTATTTATATATTTTTATTTCCTGTCTTTTTATAATAAAGTTATTTACAACTGAAGTCCTTCTGTAGACATGAGTTTTCCAGGGAATTGCAATAATTCAAGAAAACACCTAACATAAGATTTTCTTTTTAATTTGTAGTGTGCTTTATTGTTGCTAATAACTGACAAATGTCCCTATTAATAAGACCAATTATATATTTTTCTTAAACATGTATTTGCTTTTAAAAATATATATTTGACTAGTGGGGTTTTTTTTCTAAAGCAATAAATGTCCACTGAAAAGTCTTTCACAAATCTTGAAAAATGGTGAAATAATTTAAGTAAGGATATTTTAATGTTTCCAGTGCTTTCTTCTCTTTAATAGTGCTAATTAGAAGCCATTCCTTTAAAAGAAGGAGATACTTACATTCAGTTTATCAAAAAGTCTGGAAAGCCTTTGGATGTTTAATAGGATTAGCCCATATTGGCAAAGGGTTTGGGGATTTTTGTGTGTACATACATATGGAGTATGCATGAATATGGCTTGACTGTAAACTTAGAATACAGATTTCTCTTTGTCCCAATCCCTGCCTCTTCTGCAGCCTCTTCAATTTAAAAAAAAAAAGTAGGAAAATGAAATAAGAAAATATCTAAATCATCTCTAAATGGATGAAGATTGATGAGCTATAACTTTCTAGCCAGTATGCCTGGATGTGTGAACTATTTCTTTTGCAGTATAGAAGAGCTAAATTTCCCACCTGTGGTGTCACCTGTGTTAGGGACAAAGTACCTCCAAGTTGTGCTGGGCGCTTTGTCCTCTTTTTTCTCTGCTCTTATACCAGAGATCGTGCTGGTTCTTTCTTTTTAGCCTATCTTTTCTGTGTTTTAACACACAGAGACTTGTTTAAACAACTGTAAGGATGTATGAAGTCGCAGTTAGTATGAAATGGGTAGTGTTTGACAGTCACTTAAAACCTGTAGGGTTTAGGGAAGAGCAAATACTCTTGTTGCAGCACTGCCACACCACCATTAAATCAAAATTTATACAGGTTTCTCCATAGCTTTACTCTAATTTTGATTCAAGTGTTCAACACGTGACATGACATTCATCATGCCTATCTCTCTCTGTCTAGACACTGGGTGTTTAATAGAAGCTGGTTGTCTCAGTCCTGTTCGCAGGAGATATCTCCTTAGTGTGACTCATCCCACCAGTGTTACGGATTATCTTAAAAGAGTGTGAATTTCTTCTGTTGTTTCTCTGCCCTTTGAAATACAGAAACATCTGAGGAAACTGCAGGTAAGTGACAAAACAAGGCTTTGTCTTGCCCCATTGTAGTGACCCTGACCAGAAGACTATTGCAAATGGAGCAGTTAGAGGTGCATACAGCAGTTACCCTGAGCACACCCACAGCTTTCAGCCCTGTGCTGAGCTGCCAAATCCCTGGGCTGGGGGAGGAACTCCACCAACTTATCATGACAGAGCATCCTGCAGGCAGCTCTCAGCTTTTACCAGCAATTATGGCTTTGCCTTGATCTAAATGTCAGCAAGGAGTTCTCAGGTGAACATTGTCTGACTGCAGAAACGATAGAGTTGTTTACTCTTGAATGACAGTATCAATACAAGAAGGCAATAGCTGCTTCTACTGCAGCATAAAGAACACAGAACACCTGGATCCAATTAACAAACATTATTTTTCAGACTGTTGTTGCATATGTACACCAAAGCCTTTAGAATTTTGGCACTTATACTTTTATTCTTCCTTTTAATAAAGAGCTGTAATCAAATGTAACAAGATTAAGTCCGCAGTTAAAAGGAGTTGTGCATGTGCAGATGCTAGCTTTCAATTACCCAAGTATAAGTATAGCATCTGAAAGAAAGTTCTTAAAACAGGAAAGAGGTGTGGGTTTTTTTGGTTTGGTTTGGGTTTTTTTCTGTTTTTTTTTCTTTTCTATCTCAAGTGGTCAAATGGAATTGACTAATATTTCCAAACCTGTTATTTGAGCCAAGAAAAAACATGAGAAACTTTCAGGCTAAAGATGCTTTGATTCAGGAAGGAATTTTTAGTTTGAAATAGTGGCACTGCAAGAAAGACATTTCCAGAAACTCAAGGCCACTCTGTGGTTGATGGGATCAGGAAATTAATTCAACAATGAAAAGTTATAACACAGATTGAAAAAAGCATTTACCAAGATTGGCCATATGGGTGTTTTTGAACCACTGAAGACATACTCTGGTGTTAAAACACAGTGAAAAAACCACTGATATGGTGGGTAGCAGATGACCCAATTTTCTGTTAGAGAAGACTTTGCATAGTAGTTTCAGAGCTGTACATTCTAGAATAACAGAAGAGTTTGGCCCTCTATTCCCTCAGTTCAATAATTTGTAGTCCAGTATGAATTAGATTTATCAGGGTCTGTGCACAGGGCCAGCTATTTCTCCAGAATAAAAGTTGAGGAAGATACAGATGGTAAGGTTAGTCCTGTTGAAATTATTAAAAATTTAACTCTTGCCAAACTGAAATGGAAAGTAATTAATTTTATGTTTCTAAACTCATTTTAGACAGTGAAGAATAAAATCAGATTAGGTCCCAACACTGCTGAATACTGCAGCAACATGATCATGTTATCTACTACATAGGTTTTTCCCAAACACACCATGACACTTCCAAGATGTGTGATGTCTGTGGGTGTCCAGCCACCAGGACACCACCAGGCACTGTTCGTCCTGCACAGTGCTCCTGTGCCATTAGGTGCCTCTGAGGGACACGTTTATTTAGGCAATCCTGTGAAGTTTAGAAAGCTGCCTGGAACAGGTGTTGGCCTTAGAAAGACAGATGGCTTTACTCCAGCATGCCTTTGAAGTGAGTTTTGGCTTTGAGCCAAGCTCATAGCGCCTCAATCTGGAAACATCTGTGATAACTGCTAACCAACCTGAGTTGCTCAGTTTTATTACAGTAAGCGAAAGTGAGTATAAAATAAATACAGGTATGTTAGTACTAATATGAAATGTGGGCCTTTCCTACCTTGATCTATGTTAAGATTTTTCTTGTAATTTAAATTTGCTTTAACTGCAATACCTCAGGAATTTTCAGGTGAGACTCTGAGGTCAGAAAATAATTATCTCTCAAAAGCAAAACTCAGTAGGAGAGAGGAGTGGGCTTTGAAGCCTTCTGATGTCACACTGACATGGTTGAAAGATGCCCTGTCAACTTTTAAAATAAAAATTTCAATACATTTCCAAATTCTATATAGTACTTTCCCGAAGATTTGAAGGGGTTTTTTTTAGTAGAGAGAAAATGAAAAATAATTTTTCAGATATATTAAGATCAACTTTTTTGTAGCTGAGCTTTATTGTTCTTTTAATATAATAGAGTCAGGTAAAATGTCAACATTTCAACTTTTTGTTCTATTTAGTAGAGATAAAATGTTCAAAACTTCACAGAATGGAAAGCTCAACCTGATAGACCCAGGTCTAGTTTTGAAGATCTTTTGCATAGGTTTACTTTGAACAAATTTGAACAATCTTTTCCAGGACTTCTAATCTTGTTACTTTAGAGATAAATGTTAGAAACATTAGAAAAACAAGGTCACTGATGGCAGTAAGAACTTGATTAGATGCAGAAGGTAGGATTTATCTGAGCAAGAAATAGATACTTCTAAGGCATGGGACACTTCTTCCATAAAATGACCTTTAAAGTAGGTCAGATAAAGGTTACCCTGAAAGCGCCTCTTTCTTTTGGCTGGCTATAAAAAAGATAATTAATTCCAGACAGCTTCTCTTTAGACACATAAATGAGATGAATCTCACCCAGAGAGAGTAAAAGGAGTTAAAATAGCTGGTATCAACGACTTTGTCGCTAAGTGAGGACATCTGAAGTATCTGAAATTTTTTTATTGTCTAGTCATGACAACCAGCATAAGAGATGGGATAAAAATGTAACTGTTCACTAGTAGAATAGTCAAAGAAGTTTGGGAGATATATGGGAAGATGAGACTAGAGATACTGACTGATTCATGGGCAAAATTTTAATAAATGGAGA
Organism: Corvus moneduloides; assembly: GCF_009650955.1. Taxonomy (NCBI): domain Eukaryota; kingdom Metazoa; phylum Chordata; class Aves; order Passeriformes; family Corvidae; genus Corvus; species Corvus moneduloides. The sequence continues at coordinate 46,641,200 of NC_045477.1, read as the reverse complement.
AACAATGGTGAGACTTGAATTTGATACAAACATAGAATGGGTTTGGCGTTGGATCCTTCCAGTACCTGAAGGGAGCCCACAAGAAAGACAGAGAGAGAGAGATTATTTACAGAGAGAGCTTGTAGTGACAGGACAAAGGGGAATGGCTTCAAATGGAAAAAAGGCAGGTTTAGATTAGATATTAGCAAGAAATCCTTTACTGTCATGGTGGTGAGGCACTGGAACAGGTCACCCAGAGAAGCTGTTGTTGTCCCATCCCTAGAAGTTTTCAAGGCCACATTGGATAGGGCCATGAGCAACCTGTTTTAGTGGAAGGTGTCCCTGCCCATGGCAGGGGCGTTGGAACCAAATGATCTTTAAGGTCTCTTCCAACCCAAGCCATTCTACCATTCTGTGATCATCTAGTTCAACCCCCCTGTCCAAATGGGCAGGGACATCTTTAACTAGAACAGGTTGCTGAGTGTCTGCGCAACCTGACCTTGAACTCTTCCAGTGATGGGAAATCCACAACCAAGTTTTCAGCAGTTTGATATTAAAATGATATTGCTCCTTTCCAATACAAATAAAGGACAGGCAGAGAGAGGTGACCCCACCTTTATAAGCTTTATGGAGCAGTGGTCTCATTTGATGTTTCTCTTGAAAATATCTGGAACAAGATACACATTAGAAAATGGCCAGAATTGTTTAGCCTGTCAGTTAGATAGTTACCACACGTTTGCTCGAATTCTTTATCTTGCTAAACCATAACAGCAAACTTTTTTTAAAAAGTTTGTTTTCTCTGTTTCAGCTTAGAAGAGTTTACTGTGCAGTCACTTTCTTGAATCTGCAGTTAAACACCTTTTTATCCATGGTGTGGATTTGATCAATGGACAATACCCTAGACACTAAAGCAATAGGTTTTTTTGCAATGCAGTGCACTGAGCATAATTGGAGAGCTTGAAACATATCTAAAAATAATTTGTAGGACAACAGCATCTAATTACGTTGGACACAGAAGTCTGGTAAGTAGCACTAACTACTGACAATTGTAGCACTGAAAGTACTTTAAATGAATAAGAAATGTAATTTAAATGGCAACATCAGGATGATGAAACCAGTTAATATAACATAAGGAAAACAAAAACTAATTAAAAATGCTGTGGACTGTGCAGAAAGTCTCTCTATAACGTCACATAAAAGTTAATTCTCACAGTTGTTGTGGCTGTTGATTTGTTTTGGTTTTTTGATACAAGGCTCATTAGCCCACATAAATTTCTGTGGTTAGATAAAAATTACTGTTCTTTGTGGTCCTTTGGTTTCCCAGCATGAAGTGTTTTGTAGGACTAGTCCTTTCCACAGCCTGTCATACAATTAGTTGGTGCGCATTTGCACTGACATTTTGAGAAACTGGTAGTATATAATTTTATCTGGAAACACTTATTGGGACAAACAAGTCATACAGCGATTGCTTACTGGTCTTTTTTTGTTGTATTTCCCATTTGCAAAATAGTTAATGAGCCTGAGAAGACACGCTTTTTTTTTCACCCAGAGACTTTCACAATATTTCCAAATTACATTTGATCTGGGAGCAAGCACTCTCCTCTGGGAGAGAGCAGAGGGCTGCTTGGGGCAGCCAGTTTCCAGGGGCAACACAATTGCTCAGCTACTGTTTCCACAAGCTGGCAAGGTTGACTGGGCATTCAGCAACAGACTGGTTGGGCTGGGCAGTTTGCCTAGGGCAGCAGACTCCTCTGGAGCTTACCCTGTTGGGACTTGACCAGGCAAATAAGGACTAATGCTCATTGAACATATGGCTGTACTGCTTAATGTGGAGGCCCTCCTCTGATAAGAAGTAATTTTGAGCAGCTGGGTAGTCTTGGACTTGGTAAGTGCCTGGTTTATTTCTTAGACAAGAAAAATGAGCGGGCACTGAGTAAATGAATTATCCCAATTAAGCTTTATTTTTAGCATGGCATTGGGTAAACACAGATATTAAGGCCAAATTTCAAGTATAAACTCAAGATTATAGGAGAGGGCAGAGAAAGAAAAAACCTTGCCTTTGCGAAATGGAGGAGACGCATGGCCACCCCGTAGTTTCTTCTGATAGCTGATAAGTATGGGATCCAGGTGCTGTCATCTGTCATGAAGATCAGCTTATGAAATTAGTGTGGGAATCTCCCACCCCACCCACGGATTTCTGGTTTATTGCATGGTCTTCATGATTGTGAAGAAAAATCTCAGGCTCGATCAGCCCCACTCTTTTCTCATTACTTTCTTAGGAGGGGTTGATGAGTAGTTCATGTCATAAGTTATTGAGACCTAAAACACTGGGAAACTTTTAACAGTGCAAAAACTACTGTATCATTAACTTAGTCACTCAGCAGACAGGGTATATTTGCTCATTAATAGATTAAATTATCAGGGTTTGGTTTTTGTGGGTTTATTTTTGTGTTGTTTTTTTTTTTTCCTGGTGGAAGATAAGACAGAACTCAGCACTGCTCTGTCCAACAGGTACATCCTCCAGGGAAAGAAGAGTGAAAATTCATGACAAGACTGACATTGCAATTAACCGGATGATTGGTTCCCACAAAGAATGGAGATAAAAGAGGAATATCAGGCCAATTACCTGGTGTTGAGGTAACAACACTTTGTTGTGTGAAATACAGTGTTTGGTAAGCACAGCATTAGTGGCAGGTGGACTTGTAGGCAATACTAAACCGATAATTTAACAGCACTGAAATGAGCAGGAATGTCAGCAATATTTACATAGCTTGGCTGTTGAAGCAGACAAGATAAAACAGAAGGAAATCTTGATACTAAGAAATTAAGACCACAAGTGACAAGACTAGAGGAAGCTGCTTCAGTGTAGCACTAAGAATGAAAGGGAATGTGAAAAAGAAGTCCGAAGTGAAATTTTTCCTGGTGGTATTAGACCTTACTAAACCTGAAATGATCAAGAGAGGTAGGATTTGTTCAAATGCAAACAAGATAGAAATGCCTTAGAGTGACGATGTTTTCAGTAACATGTTTAGGGATTTTAATACTGAACATTTACCAAAGCAAAAGAACTATAGTACCATTTTCAGCACATGGTCTGAGCACTTTGCCAGATATAAATACTTAGCATGGTCAGTAACTGAATTTCAGGAGTGAATTTTCTGATTGCAAAGTGAACATCAGGAGTAAAATATGGTGGACGTGAGAAGATGTAAAGGCCTAGTGTCGTAGTTCTTCAAAAAAGCATCAGTCAGAGAAGGTCAAGAAGCCTCGTACAAACAGACCTGTATGAAACCACCTCTGCCTAAGAAACAGCTTCTCTGTTTTTCTACTTCCACTGAAAAATATATTCTGCAAAATTATGTCCTCATACGAAAATAATCTGTGCAAGAATCATCATCTTGGAAATCTGTCACAGGGCAGAAAAGGAAATCCTAACTCATAAAAACACCTCTTGTTAATGGGAAGGAAAAAGATAATATTGAAATACTCAAATGCCTCATATTTCACATTTGTAACTACTACCTTCTCTTTTCATGACATCTTTAACCAAAAACTCTGAAGGTTTATTAACATCTATTATCCATGGTACTAAGAAAGAGAAGATTTTTTTTGAGATGTCAATTATTGCTTAAAAGTGTGATGATGTAGGCAAGTAGGGACATATCCTATCTGTGGTTCTCATTTATTCCAAAGATATTAGCATGACCTATTGAATATATTAATGTAGTAATTGCCTAATTCATGCCAAGGCATGCCATATGAAAATTAAAGCAACAAGAATTTCCCCCTTTTCATTCCAGTAATAATATGGAACAAAGAAAAAATAATCTTTAAAAAGGGCTTTTAATGAAGAAATATCATTAACTACAGCACCTCGACTAGTAAAGCAGAACCTGTTTTAGAAAAATGTGTATCCCAAAGAAGTGTTTTTATTAGACTTCAATTAGATTCTGGAATTCCATGTCTATTCTGATCAGAAATTTTCAGATAAATTCAAGGTGAGCTTTTGTATCTTGAACTGTAACTTCAAAAGACCATAAAATGAATGATTTTGCATTTTATTTCCACAAAGTTAGACAGCTGAGAACTGAATGTTATATTTTGTTGGGTTTTTGAGTAAATGTCTGGGGATCTGTAAACAGGATAAAATAAACCACCACTGAGGTAATATAAATTAGGACTCAGGACTGTTGACAGTGTAAGTACTTTTAATGTGCTATTAACAGAGGGATGGTTTAACTAATGAGGTACAACATAAATAGTGTACTTTAAAGTATTAATATATAATGCTCACATATTTGTTAAACCATAATATCCAGTGAATATTCTCTTGCTATTCAATTAGGCATCTTGGTTACAGTAAACGGGCTATTTAATCTCTCACTTTATATTTAATCAAACAACTACATTCTTGTAAACATTTGCCATTGACATTAAAATAATATAATTACTATCTTGTAAATACCAAGTTAGGTGCCTCATAAAAGCACAAATGGATAAGGTCACAGCCCTGTGCTTCTATAAATTTTCCACCTCTATCTTTTGTGACTTAAAGTCAAATGCACAATGTGCTGCTCCTGTTCTGGAGCAGGAGGCACTTGCCCGGTGCTCTGTGTGAGAAAGGTCAGTGTCCTCTGAAAAGAATGAGTCACTGCCTGACCAGCATCTAAACACAAATCTGCTGGTCAAAAGACTCCTGGCTGGAGCAGCTGTCTCCTCAGGACTTGGGTGTCCCACCACACTCTACTGTGGCTCCAGCTTCTTGGGGCCGGGGTCTCCAGTGGCTCCCCGTGGGTGCGGGTGCCCCATGGGATTGGAGAAAGCTGCAGTGGCCCTTTTCACCCTGCCTGAGGGAGCTGGGAGGGCTCACCTTGGTTCTTCACGTCCCACTTTTGTAATTTTTAGAAAATTACATGCATTTGCTGAAGAAGGTCCCACTACTGGTTTGTCTTTTATCATACAGCTCCTGATCTTTTCTTCAAGCGTTCCAGATTAGACTCAAAAAAAAGGGTGTTGAGGTTTAACCCCAGCTGGCAATCAAGGCCCACACAGCCATTTGCTTACCCAGCTCTGGAGGGAGGGACAAGACAACTGGAAGGGTAATAGGGAGAACACTCAGGCATTGAGATAAAGGTAGTTTAATAGGGAAAACAAGAGCCATACACACAAGCAAAGCAAACCAAGGAATTCATTCCCCCCTTCCCATGGGCAGGCAGGCGTTCAGCCATCCCCAGGACAGCGGGGCTCCACCACGCCTGACAGTGACTCGGGGACAGAAACACCCACTATTCCAAGGGTCCCTCCTTCCTTCTTCTTCCCCCAGCTTTATATGCTGAGCATGGCTGTGTATGGTATGGAATATCCCCTTGGTCAAAGTCAGTGTTTTAAAACAACGTAAAGATTCCCTCTGGATCATTTATAAAATTTAGCATGTATAAAAACTTCTGAATACAAAAAATATTTTCAATATATTTTATATTTATTTTTCCCATGCTACCAGTAGTTCTCAGCTTTGCATTTGGGTAGAATTTTAAAAAATAGAAGTGCACATTTCACACGGTATTTCCCTGAACTGCTTTTTGTCCTTTGTCCAGCTAGTGTTTGTTCTTTGAAAATACTTCCTCTCCCTAAAAACAGTTGATGGAAAACCCTATCTCAACCTTTAGGAAAGTATAAGAATAAAGTTTTAAAAATATTTGATATAGTTAAAGAATCACAATGGATAATTCCATTACATGATTTGTTCTTCCTTCCTTTGCAAGAGTTTCCCATTGACAGCCATAGGAATGCCACAAACAAAATAAATGCTTTATGTAACAGACACTTTCTGAGACAGATTTTACCTTGAAGAGAAAGGTGGTATCATCTAGGCACTGTCTTTTTTTAGGCTGTGATAATGTCTGGGCACATATTGCCTAGAAATTGCCTGGAAGATTCATTTGAATTAAAAAATTTATTTTGGTTGGATCCATGCTCATATTGTATTTGTTTTCTATAATGAACAAATTTATACCTTGTGCCCAGCTAAAAAGCTTTTATTCTGATATATGAACAGAAGACACCGAATGTTTTGCAAGACACAGAAATGATTAATCCAAGATTTTGCAACTTACATTAAAAAACTTAGTATCGTTTTCTCCAATGTAATTTTTTAGGGAAGTTATTGCAGCAAACAAGATGATTTACCAAATATATTATTTGATATCAATTATTCTTTCTTGTTAAGAACAAGAAAGCAAGCACAGGCTTTTGCATTGCTTGTGCATCACGTTCCCTCTGCAAGGTCAAGCACTGCCAGAGCTTGGATGAAACTTTCAGAACAAGTAGTATGATCAATATGAGAACTAAGGATGCCTGGTTCCCCACAGATTTCTTTTGAGGTTGGTTGACTTTGATGTCTAAGCAGGCAAGATCTATGAATGAAGCTTTTCACTTCTTGACAATATTAATAATGGTTCACTCCACGTGGATCTTCTGATGTCTAATAAAGGTTAAACCTCCAATTTCATCAGTGCAGGTCCTTAACAGACTGCCTCGGGTGCCTTTTTTTTTTTTTTGCATGGCACTAGTAAGAAGAAGAGTGCATTAGGAACCAGGAAACTTCCACCAGTTTGGCTACTGGGTTTGGGGGAGATAAGTTATTTGGGAGGCAAGGCAGACAAGCAGAGGTAGAATAGGATCATGTAAGTTTTCCCTAAAGAACAAGGAAAGAACCACAGTGCTTACGAAGTGCTATGGAAGCTGAGGCCCTCCCTTCTCAATGAGTTAAGTCTAATGCTTCTTGGTGTTACAGGCAAAACATCCCTGCATGTCTCATGACAGACCAGCTGGAGCCCTGACCTCTGATGGCTTTCTCTAATCATGTAAGAGGAGCTGTTAAGCATTTCTCATTCAAAGCAGAGGGGTCTCTGCCCACAATTAACCTGTGTGGTTTCCTGCACAGAGACACTGGTATCCAGTAAAGACTTTGCTATTTCATACTAGGTGACTGAACCTTTCTCAGCAGGATGTAGGCAAGGCACTAACAGAAAGATTTGAAACACAATTACAGAAATGTTCCCAATGCCAGCCCGTATTTTCAAAGGTAGTGGCATCCTTGTGGAGTGAACAAACACAGAATCAGTGCTAGTACAGCTTATGAAATTCAGGCTGTTGCTAGCAGGTGATGAGACTATTCTTATCTGGCATGAGCAGGAGTTAAGAAACTGCTCTCCCATTTATGACAGCCCTTATCAATAAACTGAACAGATCAAGCTCTTCCATCCTTCTGATTTTTTCTGAGAAACTTTTGAACTGCTTGCTTAAAATCATGGTGTCTGTTCAACTTCAGATACGTGAAGTCTTTATAAAAACACATCAACATTTCAGTTATAAAAATAAACTTTCTTTTGTGCTGCAAAATTTAAACTGAGAGATTAAAAGAAGCTGTTTCTTTTTTTTTTTTTTTTTTTTTTTCATTCTTATCGTCTGGCCAATTTGTCATCTCTCTTACTTTCCAAGTGTGACCAACTTTCACAGAGAGCAAAAGGAGCTACTGGAGTGCTATACTTTGTTTTGGCTTGCAGAATTGGACTGTGAGCCCCTGGTGTGATCCTAAGTAAGCCAAAAAAATATAAGAGTCTTTCCACTGGCTTCAGGGAGCAGTAGATCAAGCTTTAAATTCTTACAGCCAAGAACGATGATGCTATATTCAGATCTGATGCTTCAGGTTGCAAAAGATCACAACTTTTTTTTTATATCAATAGAAATTAGGCTTTCTGCATATGTAGAATCCAGTCTTGGTGTGGGCTACATTTTCAGCTGGTCAAGTGGAAACAGATGCTGTGCTTCAGAACCTGAAATAGATGCTAATTTAAGATATTGTCACTGTTTTTTGTGTTCCTAAGAGGGTAAAGGCAACAGGGACATCAATTTGTACCAGTCGTCTCAGAAGTCAGACAAACACAAGACAGGGTCTGAGTTCTTCCTGCTGATAGGAAAATTAGATACCATGAACATTCAAATCTCTAATAACATCAAGCGATTTTTCACTATTTATCAAATGAGACCATTTAAAACAAGTGAGCTAGCTAAATGGAAAAGGAGAGAAAAGTGCCTGCAAGATAGTTTTCTTTTACTTTTCAAAGAAAGTTTCCCTGACTTGTTAGCAAAGGGAAAAGGACAGTACACAGACTCATGATTCTGCTGTAGTCAGCAACATCTAAAAGAAGAAAGCAGTTTGGCTAAAAATTTGAGCTTGTTATATTTATACAGCAGCATGTGGGGCAGTGTATTTTATTTGACTTTCCATTGCAGCTGTTGCAATTGGTCTTTGTGAATCCTATAGGCAAGTATAAAAATAATATTTGACTTTAATTTGCAGGTTGCTCATGCACTCAGTAAAATCCAGCATAGCCTGTTTCTCCTATTTTAAAGTATAATAACTCACCTGCGCATTTTGAACAAAGAAAAGCTTTATAAGGCACCTGCCAGTTGTCACACACTATCTTTTTAAATAGCATACTGCTCCTGGGCACAAGCAGCAATGATCATAAATTACATATAGGTTAGAAGAAATGGTACTGTCATTGGTGAGATAAGTATGAGCTGCGTTTTTAGGAGTAATTGCTCTTCCTGCTCAGACTGAAGCATTTGAGTCTTTTCTTTATTTGTTCCCTTATAAAGGAAGGAAAGAGGTACTCTAAGTACAATTTTTTGCTTTTGTTCCTCACAGAAAAAATAAAAGCAGAAGGCATTTTTATGAGTGTTTCGGTGTGTTGACATCATAAACAGCTTTCCATATCACATACACTTATAAATCTTGGTTTTAAGGTTGCACAGAATCCCAGCAAGCATGAAACATCTTTTAAGCTTCCCACGTGAAAAATCTTTCAAAATGAGCCTATGGGGAAGTGGTAGCCAAATGTTTACATCCTAAAAATTTGCAACATCATGTAAAAGAACCTGCCTTAGGAGTATTTAAGAATACTCACCTGAGTATGCTGTAGTAGAATTAATGAAATGCCATATATTCATAAGGAAAAATAGGTTATTTAAAAATTTTTAGTGATACTAATAACCTAGCAGTAGATAAGAGTAACGCATATGGATTTAAAGAACACTGTCATCCATACTGTTGTCTCTCCCTTCTCTACCTGAGCAATAAACAGTGTGTGCAAGCAAACTCAGAGGTATATTTTTGGTGTATTTAGCATGAGAAGTGAATGTATCTTGCAAAATTAAAGGTATTTTTTGTTGTATATATATATATATATATATCATGTATAATAGATATAATGTGTAAATATATATTTTTAATTCTACAAAATTTAACCATTGCCAAAGAGAAAGTCAGCAGAGGCACCTCTCAAAACTAAAATCCTCTTAACTAATTAGATATTTTGTTTCTCACTTAATACTTCCTCATAGGGGTGGTTAGAAAACTTCCATAGAAATATTTTATAATGCAAGGCAGTAATACTTTTTGGTAACATAAGAATTTGTTAGCTACACCCAGAGCCATTCATATTTGGCAAAAACTTTAAAATACACAGTAGAGGAAATCAGGTGTTCCACCTGGAAAACTCAGAAATTCATTATGCAATTTTTTGTAACAACAACCTCTAAAGTCAAGTACTTGTTTCCTTCAGGTCTTGACAGCAAGCAGAAGTAGTATAATGCATTCTTATAGAAGTTGAACAGAATATTATTCAGTTCACTGGACTTATTTGAACTTCAGGGATATTACTGGGAGTGTATTGAAATAACTGAGACCTGATTCTGATGTAAACGATGCCATTTACTCAAGTAGTGTGAATGGTTACTCATCATTCACAACAAAGTAGCTTAGAGCCGAAATACAGCTCACTAAGATTCCACAACTTAGTCTCTTTCCTTTGTAAAGTTTATTTTTAAAATGTAGAAGGTAGAAACTAAAAGCTTCTATTGAGTACTTTTATTTGACCAAAGGGCAAACGAGTTGCTTCTTTGTGCTCATTTCTTTTGCAGGTGCAATGGATAGATACCTTTTGTCAGCTAAAGCAGTACTATTTGGCTCACAGCATTGACCCACAGTGTCTCTGTTAGCTGAAAAACAGAGGGAACCTGTGTCATTCAGAAGTCTTAAGAAAATGGTATTATTTAGAACTGGCTTAAGTCTTAATTCCTTACAGGGCTGCTCACTTTTGTTACTGCTTTTCAGATCTTTATGTATTTGCCTAGGCTTAAAGCAAGAGTGAAACATTTCCACTCTGTTCATGGGTGGCTGGGCAGCCCACAAAAAAATTGTAAGAGAATGGGGAGCAAATGAAAGGGAATCCTGCTAGACATAAAGCGCGTTCAGCTTTGTTACCTGAGAGACATTTCTGTTAAAGGAAGCATAAAAGAAGTGTAGAAAAGTTTCTTATTGCAATAGTACAAGGAAATTCGCATCAGCTACTTTTGCTTAAATGAATCTACCGTAGGTGATCACAACCACCAGCACCTGGGTCCAAAAAATACAGCCTGCAACTAAAACCAAGAGTCATCTGTCATCTTTGAAAAAGGTGAAGCTGTTTCAGAGTCTTCTTTTTGCAAGCCCTGAACAAGCCCTCAGTGACATAAGCATGTTTGCCAAGCATGCTTGCCAAGCACTGAACTCATAGGAACAGTCAGCCCAGCAGCTAGCAGAGCAGGGTGTACCAAGAAAAAGGCTCATAGGACCAAAACAAGGAGAAATGGGCCTTACTATGCTGCAGGTAGTGGCAGTCCCAAACTGGCCTTTGGGATTGCAGGGCCGAGGCATCCAAATTTGTCAGTGAGCACAGGGCATTACCATGCAATTCTTACAGCTCTGCCTTGGGCAATGATTAATGGAATGAACTTTAGCAAGTCCAAGTGCTGGATTCTGCTCCTAGGGCACAAGCATAAACCACGAGAGAAGCGGCTGGAGAGCAGCCCTGCACAGAGAGGTCTGGAGGTGCTGGTGGACAGCAGCTCAGTGCAAGTCAGAAACAAGCCCTGGCAGCTGAGAGGCCAAACCCTACCCTGGGGTGCATCACCAGTCTGGGAAAAGAGGGGATTGTCCCACTCTATTCAGTGTTGGTGTGGTGTCACCTCAAGTACTGTGTGCAGTTCTGGGCCCTGCAGTTGAAGAAGGCCTTTGAATGCATCCAGAGGAGGGCAACAAAGCTGGTGGAATTGGCTGGAAGGAATGTCCTGTGACTTTGAGCTGGTCTAATTTGGAGAAAAGAAGGCTGAGGGGTGACCTCGTTGTTCAATTTCCTGAGGAGGTGTCTTGGGGTGACTTTATGATGTGTATCCCCTATCGCCGCTCTATGCCCACTACAGGAGGAGAAGTGGAGAGGGAAGTGCTGAGCTCTCCTCCTGGGACTCAGTGGCAGAAAATGTGGGAGTGGTTTAAACTTGCACCAGAGTAGGTACTACATGGACATTAGGAAGTATTTCTTTACTGAGAAGATGGTCAAATGCTGGAAGAGTCCTAGAAAGGTGGTGGATGCCCCTAGACTCTCAAGGTCTAAGAGGCATTTGGACAATGCACTTAACAACATGCTTTAAGTTTTTGTCAGCCTTGAAGTGGCCTAGGAAATCCCTGTAGGTTTCTTCCAACTGAAATTATTCTATTCTGCCTTTAAGATTAGCTATTAAGGTTGCCCTATTTTTCTAGCTTACTTTTCATGACTAAAATACTATTTGTAAATCCAGTTGATTCCTGTTTGAGAAAGGGAAAAGTTATTTTAGTTAGTTTAATTTAAACAACGTTCCGCAGAGAGGCTACACGTGGTGTGTCGTTAGCAATCCCCTTCAATCTGACCCTGATTCTGCTGAAGTCAGTCACATCCTGGAAGAAAAGTTGCATGTATATATGTTTTACTTTGCCACTGTTGCTCTTGCAAGAATAGACTAATCAAGTGAGTAACTATGCTTAGGAAAAGCAAAATGAGACAAGTGATGTTTCTAAAAGCCCCTCAAAATGGGTTGTGATTTGAGTAGTACGGGTGAGATTTCATGGTCAAAAGCAGTCATCAAAAATAGGAATTCCTGTGCTGAGGAGGAACATAGTCTCTGAGACACATTTCTTTGCCCTTTAGAAGCAGATGTCCCTGGCAGCCCTGTCCTTATGGTCAGCAGCATTCACAATTAGCCTAATCTTGGGCAATGGGTAAAATATCCTCCCTTCCTTGCAAACACTCATTTTCCTCTCTGTTCTCTTAAGAACTGGGGGCATGAAACCAGTCTGCCTCAGGACAGAGCTGAGCTTTCCATCCATGACCACCTTTGGCTTCTCTTGCCTCCTCACAGCCTCCCTCCTGGGAGGTATCACATCATCTTTTCTCAGTACTGCTGCCTCCGTGATTCAGTCTTCTCTTGCTTATGACAGGGTTGTCAGGGTCTTGGTGGGAGACAGTCTTCCCCAAGGTCACACCTAGGACAACTATTCTGTACTTCCACCTTCTTTTAGCAAAGTTTTAGTCACCAAGCCTCTGATAGGCAAGAGTTATTAAAATTGTCTTAATTTTCATGCTATGCATTCCATGAAGTGATTTAGGGATCATTTGTTTCACAGTATCTGACAATTATAATAATGGTTATCAGTTTAATTGTATAATAGTGCAGACAGGGGACAATGAGGGGTGAATTTGTTAGGTGTGCTGAAGCTTGTCAGAAAAAGACTTCCTATATCAGTCTTGTTAGGTCAAATGTTCCAAACCTTGAGAACGTCCTTCTATCACAGCCTAAAGGCATGACATGAAAAAAAATTCAGGCAATTTTTTCATATTTAATGATTCTGAATTTTGATTTTTAGTCTAAGAGATTTTATATTTTTCTTGAGCATGCCTTCTGAGGAGCAAATGCAGTTCTTGACAGACCACACAGTAGTGAATGATGAGTGTCATGGATTTCTACTCACATTAAAGTTCTAAATTGGTAATTTAGTCCCATGTCCTTTACAGCAGTCCTTTAAATCCCTAAAAGTAGGATTCCCCTTCCTGCTGGATCCTGGGTCCCACTTGGATCCCATGCTGCTCACAGAATGGTTAAAATTGGAAAGGACCTTTGAAGGTCATCTCATCCTGTCATCTTGAAGATGTTAAACAGGACTGGAACCAGTAAGACTAGTGCAGTGCTAGTTACTGACCTCCAACCAGACTTTGTGCCACAGGTCACCAACCTCTTTATCAGCTTCTCTATCAGGATCTTACAGTAGGCAGTGTTCATTATCTGGACTATAGTCTTTACTGGCTTGTTTTCAGTAAAATCTGAAATCCTGATAGACAATGTCTGCTGCTCTCCCCTCATTTACCAAGCCAGCCATTTAATGACAGAAGTTTATCAGGTTATTTGGGCCCAACTTCCCCACCGTTCATGCCAGTCTGTTGCTGGCTGCAACTGGATAGTCTCAGCTGTGCTGAAGCTGACTGGAGGGAGATACTAGCACACTGCTGCAATCCTTGTACCTGCTCATTCTGGTCAGGGACCAATCTGAAGCTTGCACAGGTCCCTTTGCCCTCTGACCATCCAGTTTAAATCCCTGAGAAGTGACACCAGGGGTAATGCAGAGAGTGGTATCTTCTGGTGCATCTGAACTTTTACTCAGAGTGGAGTTTGGATATGGACTGGTGAACATAGACCTGGAAAATCAGAAATCTCATTAACATAGCTCTTTTGTTTGCAGTATCAGATGCTAATCCAAAAAGGCCAGAATGTCATGGAAATGAACCTTATTCTACATCCAATAACTGAAGAGGCACAATAGTGAATTAAAATAAAAAATTTTCAATTGACGCATTTGTGACAATTTCTTTTGTTCACAGAAGATTTTGAGTATCTGTATTGTCTACATGCTTACATTGGAAGATAAAATTCCTCTGAAACAGGTGGAGGGAGAAAGAAATAGGTAATCTTTCCCATGCTGTCATTTGTATTTTGAATATCTCATCTTGTAGCCCTAATGACCAGAGAAAAGGAGAGAGATGAGGTAGTAAGAAAGCTTCTCATTTACACACCTGGTTTTGGGAATCAGGAAAAACACATTTACTATGTTATGAGAGCAAAAGTTGTGCATGTGGTGTGATTAATATATGGCTAACAGTACAAGTAGGACAAGGATTTTTTTGTTCTCTAAAAGAAAACAAAGCCATAAACAAAATTAATTTCAATGAGGAAATAAAATGATGGATGATTTTGTGTATCACAAGGAAAGCTTGAGGACCAGCATATTATCAAATGAAAAAACAAATCTCTCTTGGCAAAATCAGGACAGAAAATTGTGTCTCCAGTGCAAAGTCCCACAATCCTCAGAAAGAAAAACTTCTTGTACTCTTACTGATTAAGCAAAACCATGAAAAAGATGCTACAGGATGCAGTGTCAGGCCACCCAGACTAACACTTTGCAGTTTTTGAGACAAGGCTCACAAAAAGGGAAGGAATTAAATAAATTCATCTAAAACAATGCCTCTAATTTTCAATAAATGTCCAAAAGATAGAACATGTGAAGTGTAGCTGTTTGTTGTGAGAAGGACATTTATTCAAGAAAGCATACAAGATGCTGGAGACTGCTGAAACCATCTTTGGGAAAGCCCAGTGGTCTCCTCACTGGTCTGGCTTGATTGAAAGTGAGTAAGTTTTGCTGCATTACCCAGCAACATGCCTTGTGTGGCATCTCCTTGTGTGGAGATGATTTTGTGCAGTCTTCACAAATGAAGAGCATTTGATTGTGGTTTTGCTGTTTTTTCTTCCACAAAATTATAAGGTTCTGGGGAATTTTCCAGGTCAAACTTCCTCAGTTTGAGGAAGTGTTGGCACAATGGTCAGTGTGGCACGATGGCCTATTAGTGCCTTGCAGAAATGGACCTTCAAAGCACTCATTTTAATGGAGGCTCCACCTATGGTCAAATCTATTGAGAGCCATTTTTATTTACCAAATGTTGAATGATTGGGTCATTGTCCTGAAAAATGATTGCACTTCTGTAATACTTCCATCAAAGAAGGCAAATAAGCTCTTCAGAGTCCTAGCTTTAATGACAGTTGTGCAATTCATACATTTTAAATAAAGTCCCTAATTGGCTGGCTGTGAAGTAGAAAGAGAATTGGTGCAATGAATGGTTTAAATGCAGCAATTACAGTATTTCTTATTCTTTGCCAATCTAAAATTAATGAAAAACCTTACTTGCTGTGACCTTGACAAATGGTGGTGTAACCTTTTCCAAATCCCAGGGGGTGCTGAGTTCTACCCTGTGAGAAAGTGATGTAAAGGAATTGCAGCTGAACATTTATAATTAGTAAACTGAAACCCTGTGACAGGGAAGAAAGCTAAAAGGCACTGATTGGATTTAACGTATATTAGACACCATCCCCAAGGAATAAAATCAGAAGTTAGCTCTGAGTATTTTAATTTTCTCATACTTGATTATCTTTGGGCATCACTGAATCCTGCATTATTGAATTGTCTGCAAAATTGATGTGAACCTGCTAGAATTCACCCTAAGTCTGATCCTGTAAAATATTGGGTATGTTAAATTCCTACTGCTCTGAGGAGACATTTAACTCCTCAGGAAGTGAGACAGAGGGGGCATCTTCCCAGTGAAAGGTCTGACATTTGCACTGGAGGTATTTCACCTATCACTGGCATTACTTGGGGGTTTTGACAAGGAGGTACAGCACAGTTAAACCAGCCTTAAACCCTTTTACATTGCCAAGGTGCTATGAAGGAATCTGGAATCTTCACATTCAAATCTAATTTATGTAAGTATAATTTCCATGTAGGTGTAAAATAGTGCTGGATTACTAAAAGTGATTTGTTGATATGACACCATGAGTACTCCCAGGAGACTCAAAAACACCTAGAACATTATTTTCTTTTCCTGCTAGGTCACAACTGTGATGCATAATTATTCAAGTTATATTGTGTTTTATCGGCTCTATTTTTATTCCTTCTAAGAGGTAAAGAATCTTTGGGTGATAGATTAACAAGAGAAACTAGTACAAACATGAACCTTCCCCTATATATTTTTTGTGTTGCTAAATCCTTTTTTCAACCACTGGACGGTCTAAATTCTCTAGGATGTCTTACAAGTGCTGGTATGATTTCTATTACTATTGCCTAATTTCTTGGATAACTCATAAAATTCTCAATCCCTTTTGAGAAGCTGAACATCTTATGTTTTATTTAGTAATTCATATCCTGACAATGTTTCCTTATTATGAGTCCCACCTCCTTGACTCCTTTCTGATAAACAAACCAAGTGCAAATGTAGGTCAGGAGAACTTATACCCAAATTCCCTGTCCTGTGAATGGAGCATATGAAAATGTTCAGTGTAATTAAAGACACTCTGCAAGGTTAGTGGAGCAGGTCTTTCTGACATTAATTTTTATTATATATTAACTGTTTTGCAAGTTCCTTTGATTTTAAATTAAAAATGGGCACTTCTTCCTCTCTAACAGCAGCTGGCCACGTTGGTCCTTAGCTCTGTCACTAAAAAATCAGTCCTGTGACAACAAACCATTATGTTTGTGTGAGAAAGAATAAATATTGAAAAGGAATAAGAAAATACAAGTGCTTTTTAGGATGTTACCAGTGAAAAGTCAGATGACTTTTCTTATGTTATTATTTTCCTTAATTTTCAGCTGAAGAATTGATTTTACTTGTGTAATTCAAGATGGAAGTGATTTCAGGCAGGGCTTTTAGTTACCTTAGCAAATCTTCACCGCAAGTTAAAATGGCAGAAATGGCTCGTGCTCCAATTTTATTGCCTTCCATCTTTTTTTACCTTACCCCCATCCATGCTCCATCCAGTTTTCCTTAGCTTTGTTTATGTCTGATTTTTTGATTGATGTAACTGTAACACTGGTTTATGGAATAATTGTAAGTACTTGGTTTTGAAATTAGTTGTACATGGAAAATAATATGAAACATAATTGCACCTTAGAAGTGATAACATAATAAAAATAATCACTCTGCTGTATGAAATTTTTTTACCTGTGTGGAATGAATTTTCCTACTGAGTGTCTGAAATACTAATTGAGAAATGTTAAGAAAATATCAGTACAACGAGTAAAATGAGTAGAGACTAAATTATTGAATCATAGTAACTGCAATCCTAGATTATGTTAAAACTGATGGAACTACCTTCTGCATGAAGACATCTTTCAGACTACATTTTTTACATACACGTTTGCTTTCCAGTATTGCATAGAAATCCAGCTAAGTGTCAGGGTTACCACAACAAATTTGTATAAAAGGGACAATTTGCCACATATCCACAGAATAGAAAACTCCAGCTGACAGAAACCTCTTTGAACTGAAGTCAGAGGTGGCCATGAGGCAATGATGTTATAACTGGTGCTGGTACCTCTGCCAGCACCTCAAGCCAGCTTTGCATCCTAGCTAAGATTCTTTAACTTTCCTGCAGTTTGATGGAAATAGAAGAGTTCTATCATGTGGTACCAGCTGCTCATTCATACCTGTGTTTTTCAATAATTGTACTGTCAGTAATAAATTCCACTAGTGTTTCCACTCAGACTTAGTCCAAAATCCAATATTGTCAATGAAAATCACCCCAGACTACTTACAAGGGCTCTCCCAGACCTTGAAACAATCTAAATGTTTGTAAATTCTTCATTGTTTATTGATAATTCCTGTGAATGTTGACATTCTGAAGGCAAAAAAGAAAAGAGGCCTTAAATTCCTGAAGAGGTCTTAAATTCCTAAATTGAAACAGAAACCTTATTTCAAATCAGTAAAAATTTGCACAAAAACTTATTTAAAAATTCAGCATTTAGCACACATAAAATAGTACTGGAATCAGGTCTTTGTTCTCAATTAGAGCTTCCGGAGGAGGGGGTAGGGAGAGAGAAGTTCTGAGCTCTTCTCCCTGGTATCCAGCGACAGGAAGCATGGGAATTGCTCAAAGCTGCACCTGGGTAGGTTCCTATTGAACATTAGGAAGCATTTCTTTACCAAGAGTGGGAGGTCAAACACTGGAGCAGGATTCCTAAAGAGACGGTGGATACCAACCCTGAGAATATTTAGGAGGCATTTGGACAATGCACTTAACAACATGCTTTAATTTTTTGTCAGCCCTGGAGTGGTCAGACTGTTGAACTGGATGAGCACTGCAGGTCTATTCTATTCTTCAGTTCTATTCTATTCTATTCTATTCTATTCATTTCCATTCCAATTACTCTGGTGAAAACCTAGGGAAGTTCTGCTGAAGTGGACTGTTGTCTTTATCTTCATGAGTATTACAGGTATCAGGTGTTGGAGCCAACATTTCCCATCTGCTTTCTCTTTCTTAGGGGTGGGATGCTGTGTCCAGGAAGAGACTGGCTAAAATTCTTTGCTCCTTATTTTACCTAAAAGCCTAGGGAAATTATCAGACATTTCTAAGCCTCAGTAGTTTTAAGCCCCATGGAATGATAAGTAATACCACTTATTCTTTTTATGGAAAAATGAGTTTTTCCACTTCATTTCTCCACTGAAACTATTTACATAATGTCTGTATTCTTTTATGACTTGTACAAAAAAACCAGTGCCATACTAAATTTGCATGGGCTTAGGGAGAAGGCTGAAATAGGAAAAGGTAATAAATGCTTATGCCAATCATTTATCTTATTTTTAACCATCTCATAAAATTTAAACTTCTTAGAAATTTCAAAGTAGTAATTTCTGACAACTGAAGAATGCTTATTTCCTCATGAACTTTCAATATACTTCCATTTAACATTTAGTGGCCCAATTTTCTTTGTATAGGTCAAGAGGATTTTTTCACATCTTGTCACAGGGAAAAGGGTACTTGAGTGGAAAAGATGCACTCTCTATTATCACCACAGAACTTCACGTACCTGAGCATATTCATTAAAAGCTGGAGGACTTTAGCACAGATACGAGATATTAGAACAAAACCTGCATGTTCTTACTATAATAAGAATTGGTTATAGTTAAACTGATATAAAGGGCAAAACTCACATGCCAAGCATGTCGGAGTTGTAATTCAGGTCTGCACATCCTACTTTATAGTATTTGCTAGTCTTTTAGAGAATTAACTGATTATAAGCAAAACTGTATCACAAGAGTCCCAGTGACACTGATGTATTCCAGCCCCAGGCAGACATTACCATGTGATGTCACAAATTAGCTCATTCATGCTGGCATTGCAAAACCAGGGAGGCCCCTGTTCTTGAGCATTAGTGTGCTGGGGAGGAATCTAGGGATGGGAGGAAGACAGAAAACTGAGTCAAAAGGTAAATGAGCAAGATACCTAAAATGAATATTGTAAAAGGTTAAGTTCCTCTCTTGAATTTTGGATCCTTTAAGTAGTTTCAGAAGCAGGCAAAATAGTCTGTTTCTCTGAGTAAAACTCAGGTGTTTTGCCATCTGCCTAATAATTTTAATGTATTTTAGTATATCAAATAATTGATTTTAATAAAATTCAGATCTTACAGTCCATAGAGGTTTTTTTTCCTCAAGTTTTGTCTAAGTTGGCCTTGAGAAATTAAATTTATCATTAGTTTTAAAAAAGGATAGATGACATTTAGGAATTAGTTAGAAATTACAGTTTTATTGCTCATGTTATGCAATGTAATGTTCATTTGGAGAGAAACACAGTGTCCTATTTAAGCAGACTGCATTTAAATTGTCCATTTTGTTTTATTCTGGAAAGTATTTGCATGATGATAAATGGATAAAGAATAACGATTTCCAAGGAGACAATCTCTCTATCCTTGAGTTAGACAAATGAAGGCCGAAGCTGGAACAAATGGTCTGGGAAGATGCCCTTTCTACAGCAAAAGAAAACACGGCTCTCTGAAGGATGTCTCCTTAGGTAACAAATTGCTGTTTGAGAAGGGATGAAGAACAACATGACTAAAAAGACTTGAATCCTAACCCAAATAAGGGTTTTTTTCTGCAGCAGAATTATTATAGATGCCACAACTTTTCAATTTGAATGGTTAAGTCTTCATACATATCACTAACATCTTAATTTTCCATAACTTACCTTGATTTTCTTGTGTCAAGTGAAGTAAGAAAAAAACCACCTTTTAAAATCTTCAGACATGATACTGCTCAAAGGCCAGTGCAGACAAACAGAGCCAACACTGAATGCATTCAGCTGGAATCCAGCCAAAAAAACACCTACAGAAGTACCTTTCCATTCATCATTATGGTAGGTGCACATCTACCCCCCCCCCACAAGTTTTTCTGACAACCCTATAAGAGACAGATCTTCCATCATCATCACACCACCTGATTTGAGCTCTCTAGAAGGGAGCACTGCCCACCAAACATAGATGAGACCCAACCAAAAAACTTTCTTTGAAAAGTAAATCACTTTTCTTGAGAAGAAGCACTGTGAAATTTCATATTTTTCGTATTTTAATATCTAGATTATAATAAAATATCAGCACACTGTCACCTGGGAAAATATACGTTTGTCACCTGACTAAAGAGAGACAGGAAATGGCGGAGTCAGAAAACTAAATTCCAGATTGAAGGGAAGCTGCTATTGGACATTCTCAAGGATTAATTTTTGGAGAAACCTTTTAAATATTTTCATTAATGACCTTGACTTAAAACCAAGAAGTGCATGCATAAAATTGGAGTATCATAAACACAGGAGGAAGACTGAGATATCAAATGACTAAAGGTATAGACAACTGCTGTGATTGCAGGAATGCCAGAAGGGAGATCCAAGAAAAATGAGTTTTAAGGACAGGTATCTGAGGATTAATAACAAGAAAATTAACAATTGGGTCATTATTTGGAAGTGACTGAGGAAGCCAAAGACTAAAAGTTATCCTATTTACAAATCACCATCTCAAGAGTAAAGTTAATCTGTGGAAGACTCAATGCTGTTGGCGAGACTACTTCTGGACGCCTAAATAAATTCTTCTCATCTCCTTCCCGAAAGCTGAATTCACATTTGAAGCAGTACAGAAAAGGTATACTGTGACAATGGGTGGAATGGAAAACTTCAGGGTGCAAGGAGAGAGGAAGAGCATGGATTAAGCAGCATGGCAAACTGGAATGTGGTCTTCAAATACATTGGGAAATATATATCGAAAAGAAGTGTCCCCTAAAGTTAAAGAGCAGGACTGGTGTAAAAAGTAACTGGTCATAAATATGCTGTGGGTGGAAATGACAGATCTCTAGTCAGCAGTGGAGTGAAATTCTTGAATTACGTTCAAGCAGGGTGGCAGAAGCACCCATACAGTTGCTTTCAAGCTAGATTTGAGGAGTTGGGAGAGGCTGTTTAGAGAGATGTCTGTGTGCTCTTCTGTTATGGGGCCCCCAGCACAGAAAGGACAGGGACCTGTTGGATTGAGTCCAGAGGATCAGGGGGCTGCAGCAGCTCTCCTATGAAGACAGTCTGAGAGAGCTGGAGCTGTTCAGTCGGAGAGAAGACTTCAAGGTGATCTTAGGGCAGCTTTCCAGTACTTGAAGGGGGCCTACAAAATGGATAAAGAGTTTTGTAAGGGCATAAGGATGTATTGTGATTATGTCAAAATTGATGAAGCAATATATCTGCAATCAAAAGGTGTTAAGTCCACATTATCAAGTATTGCTTTTAGCAATTGTTTAAAATATGGTGACATAAGACAAAGGGGAATGTCTTTAAACTGAAGGAAGGCCGGTTTAGATATTAGGAAGAAATCCTTCGCTCTGAGGGTGGTGAGACACTAGGACAGGTTTCCCAGAGAAGATATGATGCCCCATCCCTGGAAGTGTTCAAGGCCAGGTTGGATGGGACTCTGAGCAACCTGGTCTAGTGGAAGGTGTCCCTGCCCATGGCAAAGAGGTTGGATCTAGATGATCTTAAAGGTCCCTTCCAATTTTAACCTTTCTATAATTCTATGATTTTATAGTAACTGGGATTGTACCACAAAATCCCTTTGGGTCACATCCTCCATATCAATGCATAGTTTTGTTTCTAAAGGGACAGATTTACAAATCATAAATTAAGCCTTCCTCAGTGTTGGGAAAGGGCTTGGTGGATTTATATTTTAAAGAGAAGAAAAAAAATACATAAACCTGTTCCCAAAAGAGGTTCACCTTCTGTTCTTTCAGCTGTTAGCCTTTTTGTGTTATTCATATTCTTTAAGGAAAGATGATAGAAAATAATACAGATGTTGCACATCAGACTACTTCAGAGTTGTCTGGCTAAAAAGAACATAAATATAATAAAAAGAACAGTAGATATTTGTATTTATTGTGGCTTTCTAAGTTATTTCCTTTGGTTACATATCTGTCTAATGATAGATAACCCTTCAAAGCAATTGTAGCTTTGTTTTAATTTAGATTTTAGTATGGACACTTATCTGAATTATCCAAGGTACTTGGATATGCATTACTGGACTGGAAAATTCATGTAAACATAATCTAATAAGATTTCATATGCTTTTTGTTTCCAGAAGCAAGATATTCCATGTAGAAAATGTATCTGGTAGCAAGGGTGACCAGAGATAGCCAGAAGAGCAGTGACAAAAATGAACAAGGGACTGCTATTCCTTGTGAGCTTTGTAAAGGTTGAAATTCTCATTGTTTATCTAACACACTTCACTAGTCACAATGTGTTTTAAAATGGAGCTACACCAACTCTTTTAATAGCATTTTTTTAATCCTCATCTCTCATTCCATCAGCTAACAGAATGACTAGGCTGTTTAACATGGATGGTACTTCTCACTTAACATCTTTAATCAGCAGGCAAACCAATTCCTCTTTCCAAAGGGATGCTGCCCAAGGAAGGGAGGTCAGGACAACTGTCATTTCCACTCAGCTGGAAATGAAGCTTCAGACATCTCATGTAGAGATTCCTACACCTCAGTGAGAGACTGTGAGCTCCTTATATATTCAGTGAAGACAAAAGGACACTTTTTCATATACCTACTTCATGAAGAGAGAGGCATTTCTTTAAAAGTGAGGATTACTCTCCACTGTGGACAGATGAATTCCCATGCTGTGGATGACACTTCACCCAAGAGGACAACAGCAGAAGGTTTTCAGCTTTGAACTTTGTTGCCCATCTGAGTGATGAGCTGTTTCATGCACTCAGGCTTGAGATGTACAGCAGGTCACACGTTAGGAATCGAGGAGTGATTGTTTTAAGCTAAGTACAATAAACAGGTTTTATTCTATAACATTAACATTTGCAAAGCACTTGATGCAATGGGAAAAGTCCTTCAGAATTTAAATTAGAATGAATAAATTTAGTGTTCAGACTAATTTTAGCAAATATGAGTCTCCCATTCTGAAATAGAGTCCCCTAATATTGCTGGCATGTAAAGGTAAAGAAATGAAATTCAAGAGAGTTCCAGATTTTCAGAAACTTTTTTTAAGTCTGTGTCTCAAGACTAGTGTCCTGCTAATGTGGTCATGGATTAAAATTACGTTAAGGACTTCACAAAGTATTTGCTTAATCTGTGACTTTAACAGCCCTGGCAAAGTTGTATTCTCAATTAATGCACCCCTTCCAACCTGCTGGCCTTCTCAGTTTACAATAAAAGATTAAATTCACTAAAGATACCAAGGAGTGGGAAATGAATGGAGTTCAGCTCCAAAGTTTACAGGGAAAATAAATAGAAATATCCATTTCTAGGATTAGAAATATATTAGTTGATTAGTAATTAATGAATAAGGGATTTATCCTATAAAGTACAGATTCTCACTAGATAACAGGAAATATGTCAATTTAGGAGAGAACAAAGTAATCTACCTTGGATGGAGGAAGAGTGTTAAAAATTTTTATAAATATCTGTAGGGAGAAGATTGAAGGGAAAAGGGAGCAGTTAAGACTCAGGACTGAATGACTAATGACTGAGAAACTGTAAACCATAAAAGAGCTGGTTCTGTGAAGTGATGCTAAGATGTTGCTTGGACTCTCAGTAGAAGTTGCTGTGACACATGCTGAAACAAAAATTTGGATTGAAGAAGGACTAGGCACTAGCTTTAGAGAGGACCTGATAAAGTGTTTATTATTTTTTCCATTTTGTAACATTGTTTGCAGTTTTGAGATGAAGCAAAAACCCTCAGTTTTTTACAGAAGCCTTCACTTATTGTTTTCTACAACCTCATCCATTTACATATGATTCCAAGGTGAAAGGATGAGCACTGAGTACACCATCCTCAAGGAACCGCAAAATTAAGAGCATTTTTTGGTGCTTTGTTGCTGTGAAAGTTTTCGGGGTTCACCGAGGCTGGGATGAACTGTTTCTCCAAAGGTGAAAGAATCAGTTTAGGAGCTGCTGATTCCAGAGGTTAGGTCAGTGGAATGGACTCCTCCACATCACGATCACATCAATGTCTTATGTTGTAGACAAACAGCTTGTGGCTTCAGGGGCTGTGAACGGGACATCAGCTCTTTCTTACCCTGTCAGCACAGTAAGATGCACTGGCCTGACAGACTCTTCTGAACTTGTGGTTTCGTTTCTGAAGCACTGCAGACCTCTGTGGCTCCTTTGTGGTATCCACTAGGTGAAACTGTACTAGGACTTTTGCTTGGCATCTAAGATGGAAGCTGCTATAAAATTCCTCCTCGGAGCAATATGTAAGTTTGGCAGAACATTATGTTGAGTTGATTTTATCCTGAATCTTCCTGTACTAAGATCTATGTTTCTTTGTGATTAAATATTTGTCATTTTAATGATGGAATATGAACAGATGTGTTTAACTTTCATGGCTAATGATCTCTTTGTTTCTGTTTTTAATCCCTGCCTATTACACTAATGGACTCAAATTAGTACAGTGTTCAAGAGGCCATTAAGCACTTTTATAGGACATCAAATGCTAATGGAAATTTCGTATGAAAATTCAAGCATTTTGCTCTTTTACTAGCATATTTGTAGTTTTTGTTTCTGAAAAAATAGTTTTCTGTTTTAGAAGAGGTCATCGACTAAAGGATAACTTAAAAAATGTCTCTCAGCTTATTCTGTCATATATGCAAGTATGGATTTATGAAATGTTCTCCTTTGTATGCTTTCTGGAACGTGATACTAACCTTATGGTGCAAATTTAAAACTCTGGGCCTCTTTTCTGAAGAAGCCAAACAGTTCCCTCAGACCTGGTCAATAGCATTATTGCTGTCATAAATAATCATTGTAGGCTAAAGCAAACCTAACCAGGAAAAGTAAAGTCTGGCAATAAATATAATAAACTTTACTCTGAGCTTCCAACAGGTAATCAAATTGTAAATTATTCTAATGAAACACAAGATGATGAGGAATCACATCTCTTGACTAGTAGCTAAATGTCCACTCCCCACTCTATTTGGTTATCCATTTGGTGTCAGCCTGTCTAATACTTGGAAAGGTTATCCCTATCTCTTTACTACTCGCCAGTTATCTAGGGTGAATCTATATACATGTTTACCAGCAGATGGTCTCATAATAATTACTAGAGTTGCCAGGCCATTTATTCGTAACTCCTTCCCTAAGACACCGACCAGACAAAACACTTTTAAAATTCTTTCTTGCATGTTTTACTCAGAAGACTTAAAAAGGGAATTAGAAAATTAAAGAAAATCTATAACTGGAAAAAACTAGAGCGCAAAATAGAACCCAAATTAATGACAGCAGACAGGCACTCCTGAAATGCAAGAAGGAATGCAGAAGGAGACCCTTTCTGGGCAAATGAAGATTCATGAAAAGTCTGATACCCGTAGGAGATATGTTCTTTCTGGTCCTGCATCATATGTGCTGCATTTACCCAGATCTCATGCATCCTAAGATCCATAAGTGATAAGAGAGGAAGTGTTGGATTTGGCCCAGTAAAATAAAAACCTATGGAATGGTTTCTATAGGAAAGCAGTGAGTCCAGTGCCGCTTGGAAGTCTATAAAATCTTTTATGTTATGGAAAAGGTGAGTAGGTAATGTTTAGTCATCACAGCAGAGGAACTCAGTGAACAGCAGTGATGTTATGAGGCCAAAACCAGAAGTGTTTTCATAAAACATATTGCTAAATTGCAAAGATTGTTGTCAAAGAAGAGTGGCCAGTCCAAAATTTAAATAGATTCACAAAGAGAGCAGACAAATTTATGGAGAATGTTTTTGTAAGTGGGTGTGAACACAACCAAGAGGTTGTCTGCAATACTCTCTAGACCTCTGATTGACAAAAGCTACAAAGGTTTCTAATGGCAAGCTTTGTCCTCTACAGACCTGTTAGAGATGTCTTCTCTCTAAGCTAGGCATTGTCATTCCTGATTTCCTCATAGAGATGATAGGTTGAAACAAAAGACTCTCCTCTATTTTGGGAGCTGAGGAGCGGACCTAGTACATAACAGAATGATGAATGAAAACGGTTCTTAAAATGAACCACTAAAAAAAGAAAAAGATTGAAAGAACAGATTAAAAATGAGGAAATTGTGAAAGGATTATTTCACACTGAAGCTACTTACAGACAAAAGACTAGTGGAATGACCTTGAGAAGATCTGAAGAGACACGAATCAGTGTTTCTTAATCCCACAAGGAGAGCAGAGAGAAGCAAGAAAGAAGATGTAGTTAGAAGCTTGTATGAGGCCTGGTCTACCTATCTACCTGAGGTCCTATCTACCTGATAGCAGTAGGAGGACCTAAGAAGATGTCTAATGCCCTACAAAGGCTTAGGCCTGCCTGAGCCCAACTAGGCTTTCTGTGTCAAGGACGAGAGCCTGAAGGAATTTCTTGGAGGACAGAAACATTATACAAGAGTTAGCCATGATTCATCCCATCAAACACCTGCTCCAGGTCCAGGGGCTGGAGGGAGGGCAACAGACACCTCCCTGCCCACGAGGGGAAAAAGTCTTCTTAGTCCAAAGCAAGCAGTGGATGACACTGTGGGCATAGAGGAGAACTCAGCTCACCAAGGCTGAGAACATCCTCCCTGGTGGGATGACTCGTATCATGCACTCACTGTGTGTGCTGAGAAGAGGCACTGAATGCCACTTCCTCAAACTGTGTGTATTTGTCTTGCCAGGCAGCTATGGAAGCAACCCACCCAAAGGGGAACCTGGCCTACATGAAACCATGAGAGGGCAGGAGGCCACCCAGTGTGGCTAAACCCTGCTGTTGGGCTGCCAGGGACAGCAAACAGATTGGAAGGTGCCCCATGGACCCTCTTTGACAATTCACTCAAGTTAGAGGGAAGTCCAGCTGAACATGCTCTCCTGCCTGTCAAAGCCTATCCCGCAGGACCCAACAGAACTGACGGGATTTAGGGGACAGTAGGTGCCCAAACACTATGGACCCATAGGAAGGAGCCTGAAGACTCTGTAGAAGGACTAGTGATGTTAGTTTCAGAGACCATTGAAGGTGATAGATATTTGGATACAGGTTTTGCAGGCCCTATGGCCATTCAAGGGACCTATGGCTATTCACCTAAGTATTTGCAGAGAGAGATCACCATCAGAAGTCTCTCTTTGAAACCTTTTGCTGTTAGCATCCTTCCTCACTTTTTGGCACTGGCAGAGACACAATTTTTTGGACTAAGGGCTGGATCTGTGGAGTCCTCCAGGCATGAAGTGAACTGACTCCCTCTTTTGCCTTCAGCAGTGAAATAGTCAGATTGCTTTCTAGTCTAGAGATCCCAGAAAATACAGCCTGCAGCCTGAACTCACTGCTGAGAGGATGAACTCTCTTTCCTCTACTGGCCCTTGTTCTAGCCCACCAGTTTCACTTTTTTCTTACACGGTTTCCAAGACAAAGCAGCAAAATGAGGTACCCTTCATATGATCAAGCTTATTGGGAGCACTAGTCCTTGTCCTGTAAATCAGGTCATATAGCATCAGTTCCCTGCAAAGGTACAAGGACTTGGGTGGACAATCGGCACACATCTTCCTGGAATGTATACAGTGGAGGTTTGTCTTCCTGTTCCTGCGGAAACCTAAGGAAGCGGTTCAATAGCAGCGTAATTGAGAAACTATTTCTCCCTAATTTATGTGTCTGCCCAAGCTCTTGCTTTCAGCCAGGATATGAGAATTTTACAATGAAAATGTCTTCTAATGCTTAAAAATACATTTCTCCTAAAAAAATAAGCATTTCTTTCTGTGGATGCTGCACGATTTATTTTAAGCTTGTAAATATGTGTCATATTCCAGTGAGTTCAATATAGGACAATTTCATATTTGAAGATGTTCAGACAGTTGTGTATTCAGTTTGTATGACATGGTTTTGGTTGTAGGGGACCAAAGAAGCTGTCAGGAGCTTCCCCTGTGTCAGATAGAGCCAGCGCCAGGTGGCTCCAGGACAGACCAAGCCCCTGGCCAAGGCCAAGTCAATCAGTGATGCTGGTAGCACCACTGGAATAGCAGACTTAAGAATGGGAGTGGGGTGAGGGAGAGGAGAGTGAGAATGTGTGAGAGAAACAGCCCTTCAGATACCAAGGCCAGTGAAGAAGGAGGAGGAGATGCTTCAAGTGCCAGAGCAAAGATTCCTCTGCAGCCCATGGTGTAGACCATGGTGAGGTAGGATGTCCCCTTACAGCCCGTGGAGATCCATGGTGGACCAGATATCCACCGGCAGTCTCTGAAGGACCCCACACCAGCACAGGTGAATGCCTGGAGGAGGCTGTGACTCTGTGGGAAATGCATGTTGGAGCAGGCTCCCTTCCCTCATGTGCATCAACTGCACCAATTTGCTTGGTGTCATGGGCAGCCTTGCTGAAGAGGCACTCAACCCCACTATGTCACTGATGAACTTACCTTAAATAATGTTTGTCCCAGTAGGGACTTCTGAAGGGCACCATGGGTGTTTCCACTTGGATATTGAACCATTGACTGTAAATCTTTGGATGTGGCCATCCAGACAACTTCTTATCCATCTAACAGTCCATCTATCAAACCCTTTTATCTCCAATTTATTGGCAAGAATGCTGGGAGGGACTGTATCAAAGGCCTTACAGAAGTCCAGGTAGGTAATTCTTCTCTGTCCACTGATGCAATCACTCCATCATAGGAGGCCATACGTTTGTTTGGCCCTTGCCAAAGCCCTGTTGGCTATCCAATTACCTCCCCATCTTCAATGTCTTTCCAACTATCTTCCAAGAGGATCTCTTCCATGATCTTACCAGGCACGGCAGTGAGGCTGACTGGTTGCTAATTCCCAGGAGCCTCCTTTTTACTCTTTTTAAAAATTGGTGTGGCACTTTCCATGTTCCAACCACTGGGGACTTCTTTTCTGGGTGCTGGGAGCTATTGTGTTTATAAACAGGCAATCTGAGGACACATAATGTAATACCAAAGGACATAATTGCAGTCACTAGCTTAAATGAATGCACTCTAAATCAATCTATAGAATTCTTCAACTATAATCAAAATTCTTTAGATCTGGGCTAAAACTTCTAGATGTTGTAGTACCGTTTGGCATAAAAGATTTAAAATAAAATGAAACATTATGCATATATATATAAAGAGAAATATGCTGATATTTTTTCAACAGACTAAAAACTTAGCTGGTAAGACAACTAAAAAGATGATAAAAACTAATAGTGCACTACTGAGAATGGACAATCTGAGCTATGCCAGGTAAAGGCTCATTTTCCCAGCAGGATTTTGGGGTTATATTTACTGCTCAAGTGCAGCGCCTGCTGTGTTCTGTAACTAGTGCAATAACAGATCCTGCTGGACTCTACTACAAACACTCCCAATCAATCAACACTGGCTTCTTCCTGTAGCTTTGCTATTAAAAAGCGGAGGCAGTTTTTTAAGAAAAGGCCATTCATGTAATTAAAATAATACTAATAATTTGTAATGAGCACAGTTTAAGGCAAGTCACTAAAAAGCCTATTTTCTTTTAAAAGTTTGGGATAATGGGATGCTACTTATTGATACTTTTGGGACTCACAGGTTTGTTTAAAGAAGTGACCCTCTTTAGTGTATTACCAGTGTGTTGGCAATGCATGCAAGGCAGGAAAACACAGGTATTAAGTGGGTTCTTTTTGTATTGCATCAGTGAGTTTATCTGCATGCATGAAAAAATGTCCTAAACATCATGATCATGAGTGGTGCATAGTAAGGACTGGAGACAACTACTGCAAAAAGCAACTTGTTCAAAATGTGACATCCACTTCACTGGAATTCCACACTCTCAAGTTCAGAAACTGTGGTGTGACAGACTATATGTGGCACAAAAAGCTTATAGAAGATTGGGTTTGAAAGACATAAATGAACCTGAGATTACGCATGTGTTTTTAATTTTTTTTAACTTCAAGAATTTGTGCTGGAATTCCTGTAGCATTCACCCTTTTGTAGAACAAAAGTGCTTTTAAGGGACCAGTCTAATCAAACTTGAAATAAGCAGAGCTGCTGAAATGTATCTCTGTAATTATATGTATTATGTCTGCAAAATGTGAACACCTGAAGGATGTGATGGTCAGCTTGTGCTTTTGAATGTGCTGCAAGAGCTGAATCAATTCAATTAATTACTCTGAATTATCTGCTTGGTCACAAATTCTGCTCTAAATCACATGTTTCTTTTGCTTTACATACTGACATAAGTACAGATGAGGACACACATACATTTTTCTTTTTCTTCTGGATGCTCTTAAATGCCAGTTCTAGCCATCTTTAAAAAGTGTGGGAAAAGGCAGCAGCAGTAGCTGGGGATGTTTGGGGGTGAATTATCTGAATATCTGAACTGATTGCTAAATGACTCAGTGCTGAAGTTTCTCATGTTGATAGACTTGACATTTTTCTATGTAATTTTCTTTAGGCACAGACTCATAGTAGGAAGGTGATGGCATAATCAGAGAGTGAATTCCAATTAAAGGAGCAAATACTCCAATTTTTTTTTTCTCATTGAGGAAAAAAAATATTTAAGCAAGGACCAGGAAGTATATGAATGCAATATGGTAATCCCTTGTTGCAGAGGAAACAGTAGTATAAGACTTTGGATTACAAGGAAAGCAACTATTAAACAATAGAGTAACAAAGATAAGAAAATAACCCAGCCAGAAGTCAGCTAGGATACATAAGTCACTGCCAATTAGCAACAAATAAGAGATTGCACAAAGAGCAGCTGGCCATGGGAACATCCCAAAAGTTGATGAAAAATCCAAGATGTGAAGAGAGTATAGCAAGATAATTTAAAAAAAAAAAAAAGTTTATTGCTTTAAAGAAATTGAAACTCTGCAGGGTTAGTGTCATCACATTACCCTAGCACTGAACTTGAAACTGCAAGAGTACAGAACTTCTCCCCAGCGTGTCCAGAACAGCTACATTGTGTAACCCTTGTGGTAGCAAAAATTTCAAAATGAGGTTCTAATTTCAAAAAGAACTTTTTCCCCTCTGATTATATTTTAAAACAATCTTACTTTGTATATGCCTGACTTGTATATCCTCCTCTTACCCTTTTCCTGTGCAAAAATCATGGAGGAATTATCCTGTTTGGTGTAAGTAAAAGTACATTTACATCTTTGAGAGCTGGATGAAAAACTGAGAAAATAAAGCAGAGACAGATGCAAGCTTAGTACTGTAAGAGTAGTAACCCCAGTAACACCTGAGAGTGTCTGTATTAAGCCTTAATTCAGAACCAAACCTGAAGGAAAATTTTATTTTCTATTCTTGAAATTGAAACTAGTGTGCCAATACTATGTACAAACCTGATCTTTTACCAAGACATAAAACCTAGTTTACTTTAGGTTTTGGGAAGTGCAGGCAGGCTTTCGAGGACTTTGGTCACCAAATCTTTACATGACAGCTTCCCAAACCTTGTAGGTGCAAGAGAATAACCATTTACATTTTCCTGAGCATATTAATTTATAAAGTGGAACTGAAAAGGAAGCAAGAAATAGCTATCTAATGAAGAAATGCTGTTTTGTCTGTAAAGACTCTATGCTTGTTTTTCTAGCACTTTTTTGTGACTTCTCCACTGGCCAATGAAATAACTAGGAATGTTTCTGCTAACTTCAGTTAGTGTGGGCCTGTTTTGTGTATATCAATTAGCTGTAGTAGTATATTGTGCAAAACTGCATGACTTCCTTTCAATTTGCCACATCCCACTGGGTCATATAACCAGAGCTTTCCAGCAATTAAATATAATGAATAATAATAATACTCACAGTTTCAAAACTCACACCTAGTGATTTCTGATACTTGAAAGACAAAGCCTAACACAACCATCCCAGACAACAGCACAAGTTAATAGCATAGAGTCTTTACAGACAAAACAGCATTTCTTCATTAGATAGCTATTTCTTGTTACCTTTTCAGTTCCACTTTATAAATTAATATGCTCAGGAAAAAATCTGGAATTTGAAGGTATAATTTACTCAGGAGAAAACCCAGATTTTTCCTTCAAGTTTGCTTGCCTTATGCTCTCTTCAGTCTCTCTCAAAAGTAATTAATCTGGCTCAAGTTTTAGAGCTGGAAATACAAGACTTCACCCCACTTTAATCTTTTTATCCTCATTTTCACACAATTCATTTTGTATTTAGCCTAGGTTCCTTAGGTGAAGTGTTTATGCTAATTTAACTGCTAAAGTTGCATCGGTAGCTAATACATGTCAGAAGCTTCTCCTATGCTATATCTATTGTAGAGGCGTTAATAAGATATTGATTGTCCTGACAATTTTCTGCATTTCATCCTTTACAATTTCAGGGTTGTTATTTATTCATTTGTGTAGACATCTACACCAAGACGAGCAGAGGGATGGAGTCCCTCTCCTACAAAAATAGTCTGAGAGGGCTGGAGTTGTTCAGCTTGGAAAAGAGATGGCTCCTGGGAGACCTTATGTCAGCTTTTCAGTACTTGGGAGAGCAAACTTTTACAGAGGCAGGTAGTGATAGGACAGGGGGGAACAGACTGGATGATAGGAAGAAATTCTTTACTCAGAGAGTAGTGAAGTATTGGAACAGGTTGCTCAGAAAAGCTGTGGGTGGCCTATCCCTGGAATTGTTCAAGGCCAGGCTGGATGGGGCTCTGAGCAACCTGGTCTAGTGGAAAGTGTCCCTGCCCATGTCAGGGGGTTGGAACTGGATGATCTTTAATGTCCCTTCCAAGCCAAACCATTCTATGATTCTATCATTTTCTTCATCTATTTTCATTTTAAATACTACTGCAAGTGTGACTGTGGTAAAGGAGATGATAAAGGGATCATTTACCATAGTTAGCAGCTCATCCAGAGTAGATTTTAAACCATTTGTGTTGTCTTTCCCCAGCTATGCTAGTACCTCCTGGATCTATAAAGCTCTGCATCCATGCATGCAAGTTGGTGAGTATGCTGTTGCTCTTCTTAAAAAATGTATATTACATATGTAGAGGCACTCTTCACTACAGCTCAGCAGACTTGATGGTTGCCTTTGAAATTTTTTCCATGTGTATTTCATTAAGAGGAAAACATGATGATTTGATTGACAGTGATTAGCTAGAACATGTGAATCACCTAGCAAGCATACTCAGCAATTTATTCAAAGCAACAATTTCAGCCATTTTTAATTTGTCAGTCAATATATGCTGCCTGAGAAGATGCACACCCATGCAGTGAAGTTAGTCTTACTGAAAACAGGCTTTCTTTTTTTAGCTGCATTTTGCAGACCTTTCAGAAGTAATCCATGCTTCCAAGACTGGATGGCTTACAGATTGAAAATCCTTCATAAAATCAATTTCTTCAGACTCAGTGGACAAATATAACTTTATTTTCTTTAATAATAGAATGGCAAAGTCATAAAATACTGTAAAATAATTGACTAGCTAATTCTTTTTTTTTTTTAGAACAGGCTTTTTCTAGAAGGAGCTGCTCCGGTCTTTTGATTAGGTTGCTTGAAATCACTCTGATTGGAATAGCTGATTGAACATGACTAAATGATGAGTCAGACCCAATAGGAGTCAGTGATACGACACACTTGCCAGAAAAGAAAATCAGATTCTGGGAAGTATTAATAGCAGTGTCATATGCGAGACATTGGAGGTGATTATTCTGCTCTATTTGGTTGTGGTGAGGATGCAGGCGATGGTAGTCTGCTGGTGTGAGCACCTTGCGTAATGGATGATAGCAAACCTAAGAGTCTGGAAGAAGCAGACAAGAGCAATAAGAGGTTTAAGAAGTATTATCTGTTAGGAAAAGTGAACGTAAGATTATTTTCTTATTTATGTAAGGCACTTTTGTTGTCACTTGTTCACTGATGAGAGGAGAAGTAAGTAGCTTATATCACAGCCGTGGCTGTGCTAGCCCTCTTGAAGTTTGTGTATTTGACCCAGGGAAGCATCCCTGGCTTCCAGCTGTGGGCTGCAGGCTCACAGATGCTGCCCAGGGCCCCACTGCAGTGTTCAACCCTTGAAGCAGATTCTGGCTCAACTCCTATCCCACTGCATGTTGCACCTACTCATTCTCACCTCTTTAGCGTGACTTTCAGGTCCCTTTCCACCTCATATGCTTCTGGCCCCTGGTGTGGGTTCCTGCCTTGACATGGCAGCCATGTAGCCTCTTCAGTATCTGTGTGAAAAAAACCCAAACCAACATCCATGTCAGTGCCTAGAATTTCTGGGAGACACACTGCTCTGTTGTTCCTTTCAAGGCCCGCCTGCACTCCTACGCAAAAATGTACAGTTGTGCTTGAAAGAGTCTGGCTCATTCTCAACTGTCCAATGAAACAGCTTCAGACAAAATAACCTTCAGTGCATTTATGAGACTCCTACAGACAGCAGGAGAACAGCTGTGTCCCGAGACTGACCTTGTGCCTCCCTGCACAAGGAAAAGAGCAAAGGGAAGTCATCCAAAGAGCTGGACCAGATGCTGATCTAGTGTGTACATGGCATGTGTACACAACTTCTGTTTCTTTGCTGTGGCCTGCTTGGAATAAATGAACAGAAAAAATGTGGGTACTCTACTGAAAATGGAAAACACCTTTGACAAGAGACCTGTACCCTCCCTCCAACAGGACCTACCCATTTAGAGGAAGCAGTGGTTAAGCATAATTCATTTGCAATGCATTTCTGCTAATTATAGGCCTCTCCCAAGGCCTCCATCCTCCTTGGGCTGCTTGTTGAGGGTGATGAAAGCCAACCCATGCTGAGTGGGTATACATCCATGGAAATATTGATTCAGTGTGTATTGGGACTGCATGGCAAGGTTTTGGTAGGGGCAGGGAGGAGGTTTTTACAGGGGTGACTTCTATGGGAACCTGGTAGAAGGTTCCTCCTGTGTCCTTTAGAGCCAATGAGAAGGGGGCTCCAAGATGGACCTGCCTCTGGCCAAGGCCAAGCCCATCAGTGGTGGTTGTAGCAGCTCTGGAACAACATTTTGGAGAAGGGGGAGAAAAAGCTGCACAACTCCAGCCAGAGAGAGGAGTGAGAATACGTGAGAGGAGCAGCTTTGCAGACACCAAGACCACAGAAGAAGGAGAGGCAGGAGGTGCTCCAGGCGTCAGAGCTGAGATTCGCCTGCAACCCATGGTGAGGCAGCTGTACCCCTGCAGCCCACAGAGGTTCATGGGGGGAGTAGGTACCTGCAGCCCCTGGAGGATCCTATGTCAGAGCAGGTGGGTGGTCAAATAAGGTTGTTACTCCATGTCAAGTCCATGCTGGAGCAGGCTTCTGGCAGGACATGCAAACCTGTGGAGAGAGGAGCCTGTGCTAGAGCAGGTTTTCTGTAAGAACTTGTGACCTCATGGGACACCCATGGAAGAAGACACCTGCCACCATAACACTGCCCTGTTCATTTCTGCCTCAGATGTGGAAGATGGAAACACAAACTATATTCTTCCTTGGGCCACAAAACACAGTTCATCTGTGCCTCACAGGGAGCAACAGCTGACTCTGCATCAGAAAAGGTCTGTCACTCGCTTTGGATGTCTAAAGCAGCATTGGGTTTGTCCCAATTGTTGCTTCGTGGTAAAAGTCTCCTTTTCACAGTTGTACTGAAACATGATCTCTATAAATAACTCAGCATTGATTTTAACCTTTTCTAAAGTCTAGTAATGATGGAAGTTTATTCTTTTTTCCATTTTTTAGTCTTTTGAGAAGCTTCTGCATATTTTCCCTAGTAAGTGTCAATATTTGAAATTATTTTTCTTACCTCAAGAATATTACCTTGAAATTCTTCACATATGAATCTGCTCTGTCTTTTTGCATGTTCAAGGAGTTTGACAGCCTGGCAATTGTAGCCCCATTCACCCTTTTCTGATACCTTCCCATTTTTCCAAGGTTTCTCAGTTCAGTTTTCAGAGCAGTGTTGGACACGTAATGCACAGACACTCCCTTTCCAGCAGCTCTGAATTACTCTCAGTTTTTTTCACCATACAATCTTATATTTGAAATAAAGTAATCTTCGACACCCAACATTGCTGCTCTGTATGCCAGACACTGAAATTGTTGTTGCTGTGCCTTTGAGGCAGGACAGTGAACTGCCTTGTGGGCTGCAGGCACCTTAGGGTTAGGTCATGCAATAGAGGATACAGGAGGCAGATGCTGTATATACAATTATTCAGCTAATTCATTCCTACATTTTTGGGAAGATTTAAACAAGATATTGCCTGTATAAGCTACCTGACTGGTGTACACAGCTGTGACACAAACACAATGAAATGTTTCAGATTTCAATTTTATTCTCACTCAGACTAAAAAAAGGAAGGGGAAAGAGTAAATAGGGACAGTTTATGAAGAACATAATTTTTAAGAAAGGCTTGCATTCTGTACTTGAATTGAAAGCTGATTAATAGCAATGGAGTTTCAGTTATGAAGCTAAACTATAGAGGCTAAAATTTCTTTAATAATATGTGCTAAAACTTACACACTGTCCTCTCACCACTAGTCTTTTATCTCAGGTTAGGTGCTTGAAACACGTTTTTTCTTGTAGTTAAAGATGCTGGACTACTGAGACAGGACACAATTCCAGCTTTTACAGCAAGTTGTTTTGGAAAATAATGATGAATATGGAGGCCTTTACAATTCTCCCTGTGAAACAATGATGTAATAAAAGAAAGACACCAAGGAAATAAATACATTTGAACAGAGAAAAGAACGCATTAGTAGTCAGCCAAGGACCAAAACCTTACAGAATACAAAATGGCTTCAGTTGTCTCCCTTTGTTGAGGTAAATATGATTTATACTTGATGGGGGTCCTAGGCACTGCAAAAATGTGGAAAGAAGGAGATCAGAGACTCTTCAGTCAAAACCTGATGTTGAATGCTCTCTTTTTCTCTTATAGAAAATTTACAGGGAAAAAAACATAGACAATATTTTACATAATGGTAAAGTTAATTGTAGCTAAAATATCTCTTAAAATATTCCAGCCTCCTTTTGAAAGCATAAAAATTGTTTATGAAGTTCCTTTTTCTGAATAATTTCTTTGCAATTTTTCACTTTCACTGACATTTTCTCGAATCAGTAAGCTTTAAAGTAATAAAACTGCGTAGGAACAGATTTAATAGAACAGTACAGGTAAAGATGCTTCACTGTTTTGAAATTACAATTCTACTAACCTAGCCATATCTAATAAAAAACTTTTTCCTTGACACACGTAACCATCTTTTCTTAGGCAAATTGACTCCAAAAGAATACACAGCTTAATGAAGTATATGACTGTTTTACTCTTTGTAGAAGTTTTTAAGTCAAGCATTTATTTTTTGTTCTCTTAACCACTTCAGTTTTCCCTTAGTCAATTCTCACAGCCTGAACAAGGGGCTAATTTCTGCTGGAAATAAGAAGAAAGTACAGATATAACTTTCTATAACCAAATACCAGCTATATACATTTTCTTCCAGAGAAAAAAATATTTGCTTTGCTTTTTTTAATCTCTACACTTAAATTTCTCTATCTATGTTTGCCTCTAGGAGAGTGACATTTAATGGTATTTTGATAAACTTTCAAAGATGAGTTTCAGGAAGCAGGTGTAAAAGAGTAGACACTTTCCAGAACACATCCTGTTTTCTCAGTGCATCTTTCTCAGTAACTGCACTGAGGTCACTCTGCTAATTCACATTATGGTTGGTTTGGGATCTGATTTGTGTTTATGCACAAATACAAACTGAACAGATTTGTTTCCTGAAATCTCTGAGAGCGACAGAAGAAACATAGTTTCATATTTGCTGTCAGGTCTAAAAGCTCTTGAAGCTTGATAAGAAAAGAATGAAGTTTTCCCTGGTATTTCTTAGGCTGTTCTGTTGGTCAGATACTGTAGATTAGTTGTATTCAAAACATTCTATGTGAAATCCATGGAGAGGCAGTACTTTTGCGACCACTTGAATAAAAATTGTCTCTAGGGACATTACATTTTTTAAAATGCTTGCCAATACCAAGGGGATCTTTTGAATTTTAAATGGGAGCTGGAAGAAATTATATGGAATGAAAATGGTTTCAAAGGAAAATAAAAAGCATGCCTAGTCTAGTACCTTCCCAGAGGATATCATAAAACAAAAGACTGAGACAAATCAGTTTAAAAAACCTCAGTTTCACCTTTCAATATGGTGCTAGAACATAGGAATCTGTATCTTAAATAAAGAAGTTTCTTTTTGCCCTATAAATGTTTTCAAAATGTCCTTAACTAATTATCTATTAACTAGAGAATATTTACAGATAAATACTCACTTTCCAGTGATTGACTTAATTTCATTTACTGTTTCCATATTCTTTCTTCCTTGATGTTTAAGCAATTGCTGACTAAGTGAAGCTTGGTGGATAACACGTGGTTTAGGACCTCTCAGAGATATCCCGGCCTCCACAGATCCAGTCTGGTCTGGAATCTCAGATTAGGCATTCCTATTTTTGGCAGAAGAGTCTGGCCTAGAGATAGGAAAGGAGTACTGTCCATGCAAAAGCCTGACCTCAAGGACTATCTATACATCAACTTCCAGAAAAGATTTCTAAGTTTAGGGGAATTCTGCTTTAGCTCTGTAGTTTTAAAAAGTATTATTTATGATTTGTATATTTGTTATACCTCTCTATCATTGGTCATATGATTTCCTAAAATTGCTATGTGTCCTAAGCATAATGTATTTTTCCCTCTCTTTTCTTTATTCTTGAGATTTAGTGCTTATATGTTTTTCTTGCTGTTTGGTTCGGGGTTTTTGGTTATTGGGTGGCATTTTTTGCTTGTTAATTTGAGAGAGCTGAGTTTTGCTCAATGTAGTACACACAAGCTTGATACACTGTGGAATCATTCATATTTGCTATAATTATTTTTACCAGGAGTCTAAGGCATCTAATGAACATTATACATAATATAACCATCATTAGAACCCTTTCATTAACCACTCATCCCCCCACAGATGAAAGAAAAACAGATCTATTTGAGAAAGGTGGGAAACTGAAAATATTATACAGAGGCTCTTTAAATAATGAAAAAGCCTGTTAAAGGGCTTTTGGCAGGTCCAGAATGTCAACATTTTCCTCCCATCCCGATCTTTGTCTCTAGATTTTGACCTTAAATTGGATTTCACTTTTTTCATTGCTGAAAATCCATCTGCAGTCAAAAACATGTGCTTCCACTTTCAGCTACTAATGATCAATAGTCTGGCTGAGCCAGTGTTACCTTTAATTGTACCATCATGTTTTGCAAGGTTATAATTTCCATTTTTAGGTCACCCACTTTTATTTTGAAGATACTTGCAATGTAATTAGCTATTTCCCTCATATCACTAACAGAATGTGATAATGGAAGTTGTCACTGCTTAATTTTCATTACATCTAAGCTTCCAAGCTTCTGTTTGCACACTTAGCTAATACACTTTGTCAGCAAAATGGGTCCCATAATTTGTGGACAAAGGAATTCAGCAATAGCTGCTATTGAGTTATGGTTCACATCTCACAGCACAGAAAAGCCTAATTCATTTTGGCCAGCAAGTCTGATCTTTTTGCTTTAGTTACTCCTCACCTTTCTGACTGTGCCTTGTAGGAGTCCTCACACTGCCAGGTCCCCCTAAGCCCTGCCTGCACCATCAGCTCTTCTAGCAGCTGTTGTCCCTTCAGCTCCAAGTGTGTGCAGCATGGGATACTGATCTGGCCAACAGGAAACTCTTAAGCAGCTTTATTCCTTCCCACACCTTTGCTTGAAACTTGAAATAGATAAAACCTTCTGCTCCTCTTTCTATAGTCTTTGAACTCTGAAGTTACACCAAGATAGTTGACATATATTTCCATACCGGGTTTTCATTACAAACTTTCTCTTTATGATATAGATTCCTTTTGGCAGAGATACCATGAAAATGTGGAAGCATACCACAAGCTAAACAACTGTGTTCAGACATGAAGATAGGCTAAACATCTATGATTCATATGTGTACATCTATTTTCCTTTCTCTCTGCCAGACAGGACCTGGGCATACCCCTGTTAGAGCCTCCTCTCTTCTCTGGAGCTCTTGGTGAAGAAAGGACACATAGGCATTTTCCACCTTCTCTGTCAATCTTACATAAAGATGCATGAGATGAAACCCATAAATTAGGATTTGAAAATTGGTTTATAATCAGTGCTTCACTGCAGAGCAAACCCAGCTTGAGCAGGTGAACACAAGATATCACAAACTGCTGTTTGTGGAACTTGCTGTCTGTGAGCCAGGCATTGACTTCTTTCTGCTTTAGAGAGGGCATCAAACTGCAGAGCGCAGCACGTACAGAGCACTTGATGCTACACTTTTCTCTCCTGATGAATCTGACAGACAATTGTTAAAAAAAAAACTCCCACTGAAATAAAAAACTCTGCCACAGCTTGCATACCTTTTGAAAAATTATTCCATTTTTGTTCTTTGGCTAAACAGTTCTGGCTGAGGTAGCAGTGGCTTGTAAGACTTGGAATCAGCCAGAAAATCTAAATGTTAATTGGCTACAGCTGAAATTTGAATTCACAGTGAGACAGAAAGTTGACCTTTAAGTTTCGTTACCCTTGAATAGCTCTCAGCCTTGGGAAAATGTACCACTGTCAAAATGTTACTGTATTCTTAGAAGTTGTGCTAGAATTAGAAAGAAGTTGTTCAAAATGAGGCTAAAAGTATGCCCTAATCATGGAGTAGTCTTATCACAGGCTGAATTAATGCAAGATCAGATACAATCATAGTGTAGTTTCAGGAACATTAGGTGATAATTGTGGCAAGTCAGATAATTACTTTAAGTGGTCAGATAACCTCTGATACCCAAATACTGTGCTTGTCTCATTAAAACTTCATCTGGAAGAATCATGATACCCACTTTTTCACGATTAAGGGTGGTACACTTTTGACTTCTTAGTTCATGGTCCATTTATTGAGTGTCTCTGCTATCAGTAGTGCCTCTGCTATATAAAATATGTTATTCTTAAAACCAATTCCCCAAAACTTCTAAGATAATATAGATGTCTCTCACGTTGCTGTAACTGCAAGGCTTTATCTAGTAAATATATACATTTCCACATGATAAAATAAAGATATTGATTTTAGGTTTATTCTAAACTGTCAAGTAAATGGGCTTGATCACAGCAAAGCACAGATCCTATTGACTTTGCTGGGCAGAGACAAATAAAGCTCCTAAGCTTTACTTGGCCCAAAATAACCCTTTGTAGTTCTGATCTGTGGTTAGAAGGACAAAACCCACACTGAATCTTGCTTTAAATTTGCATTGAGATTTTTGGTGTGGTTTTTTGTTTGTTCCAGTTTGTTTCTGTTTTGCTTTTGTTTTTGTTGCTGGGTTGTTGTTTTGGGTTTTGTTTTTTATTTTTGGCTTGGCTTTGTTTTTTTCCTCAGTGATATCAGACAGATATAAAGAGGGAAAGCTAGCTATCTATGAGGACACTTGAAAACAAGGATGCCCCTCTGGTCTATGTTGTCTTGCATCTTGCCTTTCTATGGTAGCACCTCAGTTTCCCTGCAGTCCCATTCAATAATCATGACTGCAGGTGCAGAGACTATTTAAAAGGAGTAAGAGAGGCAGAACCCAGCTAAAGGGCATAAAGGATGTTCCAGGCAGTGTGAGCTGATCTGGTGACAAGACCAAAGAAGTGCTAAGCTGCTGTGGCCCTTCCCCCTGCAGCACCTTCTGATTATTCACACACCTGCTACATATATTTTGTGTTGGGATGATGGTCCCTGTCCTGTGCATCACCCAGTACACTGGGTCTAAATCCTGCCTAAGGCTAAAAGCAGAGGAACAGAAGAAAGCTGAAGGAAGAAAGGTGGAGCAAGTTGGACAGAAGTACCCTTATACTAAGTGCTGCACACTGCAAGAGAGGTATTTGAAAGCTTGACAAGTGCAGCCCTGCCTCACCTAAGGGTAAATTTGTCACCTTTGAGCAGGAGTTCACTAACTTTTAGGTGTAGAATCATGAGCCTACAATTTTTTAATGACCACACACTTTCCTTGCCAGATATTAACCCATTGATACAAAAAAAAATAGCAGTGGGAGATGTAATCAATCACAGCTCTTATAACTGGATTTAAAGTAAGTGATTGCTTTATGTAAATCCTCTTCTTCCTTTTTCTATGCCTCCATCCTTTCAGAAAAGGTCACGTGATTTCTGTTTCATCGACTCCATAGAATTGGGACGAGGTTGAAAGACTTAAAAAAGTGGTGTTAGGAGGTCACTGTATGAGAAAATTCAGATGCAGGTGAGGAACTGAAAAGCATTAAAATGAAGGCTTGCTTGAAGAGATGTCTGGGATTACAGATGCAATGGACAAACTCTGCTGACATGACATTTGTGCGTGTATTGGGCAAGGACATGACTTGGAAGGCATTAGTGTGTCAGCATTTAGGAAGGCTGATGCAAGGTGAGTGTCAGGCTGGTGCCAACATTAATGGTTAAATCGTGTCTTTAATCCCCTGGAACTGAGGACTTATCGCTATCAAGGAGCCCGGACTGTCACTCAGGTGCTTTAGAAGGAAGTTTCTCATTCTACTTCAGTTCTTTGGGAAAAAGTGAAGAATTAAAATACATGTTCATGCCTTACATTGCTTACAGAAAGTTATCATGACTGTTTGGGAAGCACGGCAAGATGCAGCAGTGGCTCTCTGCACAGCAAAGCCTGAGGATTCCCACTTTCAGATGAAGTGGAAGCTGGGAAGAGGGGCAGGCTGCCCTTTCCTGGCCGTGTAACAGCTGCCCTCTGACTCCAGGAGCCTGGGGCTTGTTACTCTGCTCCTTTGCCTTTCACTGAGTGATAGGCACTGTCTCCTGCTGCCATAGTCTGCCCTCTCAAGGGGATGGACGGGATGATTTAACATCTCTTTTTCTTTGACTCCTTATATAAATCTGCACACTGAATACTTCAGAGTAAAAGCCCACCATGAGTAAATAAAGGGTAGAAAAAGCCATAATTGCCTAAAACAAGGAAAAAATCCTTTTGAGAGAACAGTACTTTCTTTTTTGTGGCACTGTTTATGCATTTAGTAACATTGTAACAAAAAGTACCCTTTGTTTTAGTAACAAGCTGTAAATAATCAAAATATGGAGAAAGAAATACTGCCAGCTTTAGGTGGCCAACTCTTTACTCCACTTTGGACCATTAGAACTCTGCATCACAAGGCCCTGTACACATTCCTCAACAGAGAGCACCTCCAAAGTACAGC
The DNA here is from genome assembly GCF_009650955.1 of Corvus moneduloides. Taxonomy (NCBI): domain Eukaryota; kingdom Metazoa; phylum Chordata; class Aves; order Passeriformes; family Corvidae; genus Corvus; species Corvus moneduloides. The sequence continues at coordinate 46,597,806 of NC_045477.1, read as the reverse complement.
ATAGAGAGGATCTCTGGACTACAAAGACCCCTGAATAATAATGAATGTTCCTGTGTCCTTGTGGCTGAAGAACCACCTCCTGGGTCTTGGCTGGTGTCCCGTACATCTTCATATCAGCCTGATGTCCCTAAGCTCCATGTATCATGCTGTGTGATTTACTATGAGATTTTTGTCCTCATATTCTAATCCTTCTTCTTAATTTCAGTTCCACTTTTTCACAGATCCCTATGATTTATGAGCATTCCTGTTTAGTGTTATGGGTGGTTGAGACATAGACTGATAAAAATTTAAATTTGTTCATGAGTGCATCTTTAATGTCCTTTTTGTCAAAAAACAACAATCTATATTTTTATTTAAGATTTCATTTATACTTTATGCTTCTAGAAGAGTGGAGTTAGTGGAGAAAATGAGGAAGCAACTTGGGCTTTTTTTCTGAGATGTTCACTATAACTCCCGAGATTATGTGGATTTTGTAGAGATGATCAGCATCTGTTTGAGAGGATGTTGTGTTGCTAGGAGACACTAATAAGGATGTACTATGAAAAATATATACTCTTCTAAAATTGCACTTGGGCCAGGAAATGCATGAATAAAAAGTAGATTAATGAACCAGGGTATCAAAAATATCAAAGACTGCAAGAATATTTAACTTTTGTGGTGGAAAGCCAGTGTTAAGTGTAAAAATTAATGCAGTTCCAACAAAAATGCATCAAAATGAGAAGAACAGACATTGTGGATCGTTAACAGCTTAATTAGAGGTACACAGGTAGCCTGAATCAAGAACATAAAGGAAACAAGAACAGAAAAAATTTTGTGCGACTGCATGGCTGATTCAACTTGCTGGTGCTAAACCAAGGTCAATGGTACACAGCTCAGGTATCTTTATCCAGTTAATTGATTAAGCTTACTAAAAAAACCTTACTCTCCTTCTCTTTACAATCACAGAAAGTTCAGCCAGGAAGGACATGAAAAGACATCTCATCCAAGGAGGACAGTTAAACATCAACCAGCCCTGGTAGATATTTGATCAGGCCATTCAAAACACATCTACTTACACAGGCTCCTCCTCAGGCAGACTCATCTGTTGCTTCCCTTTCCCTGTTATTAGGAAGCATTTCCTAATGTTTAACCTAAATCCCTCTTATAGTATTGTTTACAAGGGAAAAGAATTTTAAGATAATTGAGCCCAACTGTTAACCCAGCACTGCCAAGTCTACCACTAAACCATGTCCACAAGCGCCACATCTACAAGACTTTTAGATACCTCCAGGGATGGTTACCTCCATCACTTCCTCTGGCAGCCTCTTCCAGTGCTTGGGAACCATTTCGGTGAAGAAAACTTTTCCTAGTATCCAATCTAAACCTCCCTGGTGACAACTTGAGGCCTCTTCCTCTTTTTTTCCTCTAATTGCTTTTGACCTGAGAGAAGAGGCCAAACCCCACCTCTCTACAACCTCCTTTCAGGTAGATGTAAAGAATGATAAGGTGTTCCCTGAGCCTCCTTTTCTCTCGGCCAAACAACCCCAGCTCCCTCAGCTTCTGTTCATAATGCTTGCTCTCCAGAAACTTCACCAGCTTTGTTGCCCAAAATACTCTTATCAAAGTTCAAACCCATTGGTCCTTGTTGTATCCTCAGCTGACATAAATGATAGCTTATTACATTCTCTTTCTAACAGGTGTTTGTATGTTAAACAACTGTTATTGTGTCTCCTCTCAGTCTTTTTTTCTCTAGACTAAAAAATCCTAATTTTTGCGAAGTGCCTGCAATCCATCATGTTCTCAAAGCTCTGAACCCTTTTGGTATTTGCACTGGAAACTGTTAAATGCAAAGGTATTTTGTGTAAAGATCTGATAACTTCTCCCGGACTTTGGAAATAAGTGAATGAGAAAGAACACAGCTTAATTCACAGCCAAGAAGACTTACTCAAGAAAACAGTGCATATTTTGTCAACACAACCTTACCTTTTCAGGTCAGCAGTAAGTATTCAGTCTCATCTGTTGTTGCCCATCACAAAAAAAAATAAGAGATGCCTCAAAATGTCAAACAGAAAATAAGAGATACCTGAAAATGTCAAATGGCTTCTCACGAGCCAAAAAGTCCAGATAAAGCCAGTCCTTTTTCTAGAAATAACTAGGCTGTAAATGGAGGCAAACACCCTTCTGTTTTTCTGTTTTCTCAGTTTTGCTGAGGATCTATACCTGGAAAAGTTTTGTAAATTAATTTCTATCGTGGTTGTGTTGTCATGTCTGGAAAATGGTGATGCTACAGTTTTATAAGTTTAATTAAATAAAATGCAGATTCATAATATCACAGTAGAGCTTCATACTTTTTGTGCTTAATGATACCACCAGATCTCAGCACCTCTACTGATGTGATAATGTGCCTGAAAGGGCTTCTGAGAGAGTGGTGTGATAATAGTACAGACCCATCTTCCTCATTTTCTTTTAAATTTTTTCATTAAAGGTGAAGTCAATTAAGAAACAGAAAAATGATGGTCAAATAACATCAAAAGACTGAGAAAGCCATGAAATTAAATTCAGAGTTCAAGCTGAAGCACAACAGGAACCAACCAATTATGGCTGTCTAATGGCAGGGTGTCTGTCCAGAGGGAAGGCTGAATTGTGTGCATGGATGGATGCGCGTGATGGCCCTGCAAATCCACAAGTGTCCAACAATTCACAGCACAGAGCTGGAACTTCTTTCTATCTGCTGCCCAATTCCATGCATAGTTCAAGTAGCAGCTTTGCCTCAGAAGTTACTTTCCTATTTGTGTTAGAAAAGAAAGTCAGGCTCTACACTAACAAAACATATCCCACCCTGTAATATTTTACCTTCTTTTTTATTTCCACATTGATGAACCCTTGAGTATCCAGACTGGCCAGAGCATTAGCAAGTAACCCAGGCTTTAAATGGCTTCACTTTTATAATGCAAGATGTGGTTGAAAAAGTTTAAAAATCATTCAAGACATGCAGATTCCTACCAGAAGCCAGAAGCTTCTCCTATGTCTGTCAGAGCCACTGCCAGCCAGTTCCAAGACAGAACCACCACTGGCCAGGGCCCAGCCCATCAGCCATGGTGGCAGCACCTCTGGGATAACAAAGTTAAGGAGGTCTGTTGTGAATCTTGATTTAGGCTGGCTATGCCAATTTGTCATGAATGACTGGTTTAGGTCACTTAAAGAAATCTCCAGCAAATGTATCAGTAAAAGCAGTTTTAATACAAATCTGTAAAAGCATGACCGTGTTCAATGTCAAGGTTCAATCTACTATTACTACTTTTGTATGGATGAAACATACAAAATATTCAGATTAGAATCAATTAAGAATTATTTTCAGAGGTAAGGGCGCAAGAGGGTTTAGCAGCACTTAATCACTGACTAATGTACAAAGTGGTTCAATAGGATTTACTACAATTATAACAGGACTTAATTATAGATTTGAGGTAGTAACACTCATACTACACTTGCTAGAGGGCATTTGAATCCATTCACTTCACACACAAACACACAGGGACACAAAGTGTTTACCAGGGTACTGTTAAAAATTCCCCTTGAGTGTCAGTGAAATACTGAAGTCGAATGCCTTGGCATTTCTTAGTGGGTGAGAGATGGGCCTCATGAGTTGGGGGCATCAGCCCAGGTCCTGTTGCCTCAGTGAGGGTCCTCTGAATTTTGCAAACCTGTCTCTCAGAGGGAGATGCTGCTGCAGTCCACTGCAATCCTGGAGCGCTCAAAGGGCCTCACTTAGGACCACTCTTTACAGGACTGCAAGGTGATTAGCATTCATCATCTGCAAAATTTCCCTCAGGTCAGTAATTACTGGAGTTTCCAAAATAATTGGAGATAGTTTCTAATACAACTGGATATTTGGTATTTTCAGAACTCCAGCCACAATGAATGGTACCATTGCCCTCTGGCTGTGGCTCAGGTAGGGAAGTTTCCAAGGCTGTATCAGGCTATAGTGGCTCTCTTTACTAGGCAATCTGTAGCTTTAATGCTGTGCTGCTAATAAACCACAAAATATGACACAACAACACTGATAGCTTTCTACATAAAGTTAGATCCTTTAAAAAAGAAAAAAGTTGGATTTTCTTGGCATTTTTTTGTTGGGGAGGTAGTCTATTCCTTTTAATTTTGGAATTGCACTCCTGAACCTGGAGATGAATGGCAATTTTCTCACAAATTTTTATGGCAGAAGGAACCCTTGATGTTTCACCAGAGTACAGAGGAATTAAAACCCCCAAGTATAACAAATTAAACTCCAAGTATACTAATTATTCCTGTGAACAATTTACTCCATACTTTCTTTTAGCTATGGTTCTCAATGTGGACATATCAAAACATATGTTGAACAAGATTTTAACTTGGCTGCTTTATGCTTTCTTTTCTCCGTAATGTAGTTCCAAGTACAGCATGGGGTTACAAGTGTTGGAACCCTGTAATGTATATTTGCCATCTGCTCTCACTTCATCACAACACTGTGTTCCTATAAATTGCTTTTTTCTGCCTCACTCTCACATCATGTAATGTTTCAAATAGTTGCATGATAGTATGAAAAACTGATTAAGGGTGTAGCTTGGCTTTGTGACTTGATTCACCATTATAACAATGCCAAAAGTGACAGCTTCATTTTATCAGTTTGTTAAAGTGATTTGCCTAGTAATAAACAAAACCATCTCAACATATTTCTTTGTTGAGCTTTGGCTTTGAAAATTAAATTTAAAATACATTTGCAACAATTATTTTCTGCAGTAATTACCTCACAGTGAGGAGCAAGGAGGGTGGGACACAACATTCTTGAGATTTTTCTCCTGCCCAAATTTTGATACCAATTAAATAGAGGGTGTTTCTTGTCTGGGTTATCTCACCTGCAGTTTCACTGATTCTTGGCTGGCTGGAGGCAGTGTATGTGTCCTCCAGCACCATCTGCAGTTAAAACACAGGTATTATTATTTATTAACATCAGAAATAAGCACCAGAGGCCAAAGGTCCTGTCAGGGATATGATATAATCTGTAAAGTCAGTATTAAAACTCTAGTCACTCTTCAAAGCAATGAAAGTGTAATTACTCTTATTCACTTTCCTTCTTTTATGAAAGTAAAAGAACAGTGTGACATATAAAACAGCTTTCTCCGAGCTGTTTTTGTAGAGTTTTGAAGCATTTAATTATTAAAATTCCAAGAGTGATCCTTCTAGATTAATCTTTAAACATAAAGGCTGACTCTCCACTGGAGTACTGAGGTAAAATGAAGAGGGAAGTGCAGCCAGCAGGGAGCTGATTGCAGTCCTTGATCCCCAACAGGTAGCCCCCACGGTAAGTTAAAAAGTCACAAGGGTTACCTTTAAATGTTAGACTACAGATGTAAGCCCAGCATGATGCCACAGCCCAACCCTTGTACCAGCTACCAGCATTGCAGCTGAAGAGCCAGCAAAGCCATGAAGGACAGTCTATTCTTTCCATGCCTAATTTTACCTTAGCAGACATACCTCTAGGCTGAGGAAAGTCTTCAGGCAGAGTCCCCTGCTGCCTCAGAAAACGGGAACCTATCAGTTTTGTGAGATTAACTGAGTCTGCAAGAACAGCACCTACCCATATCCTCAAAAGGAGAGGAAAGGAAAAAAAATATTACAAGTGTGGTGCACATTTATAAGGCAAAGCCCACAATAGGAAATATTTTCAGCTTGCTAAATTTATTCTTACATTTTGTCTTTGATTTCCTCCTGACTCTGCACTGAGGAGCTGTTTGGGCAAGATGTTGCCTTGCACTGGGGTGTTATAGGTGCTAAGGGCTCCTAGCAAGGTTCCTGACAGATGAAGGTACAAAAACCCTTCATAAAATTGTAATATGGGAGCTTGACATTTTCACCTGGCTACATGCCAGCTAGAACACTTTCTGCTTACACATCCATCTCCTCCACTTCTGATTTTTAAGAAAACAGGCTTTGTTTTACCTTCCTCAGAAAAGCCGAATGTTATAAGCAGAAAAATCTTTCAGAATGAGCTTTCCAGTTTAAGTCAGCGTAAAACAAAAATGAGTGAGAGTCAAAGTAAGAAAAAGGCATACCTACTTACACATATATATTGATATGTTTCTAGGAAAGTGAGGAGCTGTGCCACAAGCGGATGGGCTGTGCTGTCTGCCTCTCTCCTCTAATTAATTGCCTTGGTGTCAGGGAACTGTCCCATCCATATGTATTTGCCAGTTCAATTCTTTTAAGTTTTCTGTCACCACTTAACCGCTGTTCACCAGTGTCAGAAGCTGTTTAGCATTCACATATGCTTGCAAAAGCATAGTTGTGAGGGTACGAATAAATCAGTCTGATCTTATCAGTGATGTTAGTGACAGGCTCTAGTCAGGGCAGGGAAGAAGAAAGACTTACTTCAAGTGCTTGTAACCCCCAGTTTATAAGTACAAGGTATATAGATATTCCTGCTTCAGAGCACAAAGAAAAATGTGACTAATGAAGCTTTGGAAGAATCTGTTCTACTGGCACTTTATTTCATAATTGTTCAGTATAAAATTTCTTGCCTTCACCTCTGAATCATCCTATTTGTGGACTCCAACGGTGTGTGGTACTCTGTGCAGCTCTGATCTGAACTGGTTAGAGGTACACTGTGTACCTGGCTTCTGCCACCTTCCAGATCTTGCAAAATGTTTTACTGATGTACAAAAAAGGGGAAAAATATGGGTCAAGAATGGGAATGTAGTTTCTTCAACACTTTATTTCAGATATTAAAATTTAAGCAAGTGGCAATTATCAAATTTCCAAATGGGAGGAGATGAGCACTGCAAGGATTATTTAAGAAGCTGATGCATCTCAGACATAAGCAGTGGCACTGGGATGTCTCAGCTTTTCTCTCCAGGTTTTTCAAGCAGTTTTTAATGTCCAGTTTAGCTTTTGGCCACTGCTGTGGTCTGAATTGGCGTTTTCATACACCTGTTTTGCTTCTCAGATCCCTTTTTCTCAGATGTCTTTCCCCTAATTAAAGGGGAAATTCCAACAGCAATGGTAATTTGTGACCAAGGCATGATCTGGCACAGAGGACAAGAAGGCCCATCTGCAGAAGCAGTTAAACTAGCTGGAAGCAAGGATGCCAGGGAGTGAAATTTGCATAGGAGATAAGAAATGCTGTAGTATTGTCTTGTAACAGTTGTGGAATATGAGTGCTCAGGGGACAGTTTTGGTAAACAGACCTGGCACTGGGGCAAGGATCCAAGGCTGGAGTGATCCACCTCGTGCCAACACCCACAGGACTGGTGCTGGGATAAGTGTATGTAAGGAATCAGTTCTTGCTGCATTTTGCAGCCTGCTTGCAGAACCACTTATGGTAGTAGGGCTCTGCCCAATCCATTGCTTATCAAATCTCTTTATATTTAATCACAAATGTGTCCTTAATTTTCCTCAAGGGATGCAACGAAATTTTTACAATGTAATTTGTGTTTCTTAGTCCACCACTCTATGTGGAATGATTGTTTTTCCCACCTGCATGTGTCACTTTGTCTGCATGAAAAGCTGGTGCAGTGTTTCCAGGCTATTTAGTGGCCTACAAGACTCCTTCCCTGTCTCTCTTGCTTACAGCAGACCATGGCTTTCTCCTTGATTACAGCAGCTCTGAACTGGGCACAAAAATTCCTGGGTTAGGGACTAGATGTGAAGTTTTGAAATAACTCTGTCACTGCTATTCCTAACATAAACTTCATTGTATTTTTTACTATCTTCTACCCTCCTTAACATAAAAACCAAACCAAACAAACCATCACATAGGTCTTCACTGTATTTTCCAGAGTAAAGTTATCCTACATGGGAAAGACTGATACCCTGACCTAACAAAAACCTGGTTTAAGCACATTTACTAATAATAGACATCAACATAGCTAATGTAGATTGACACAAGTTACCAGCAGGGGTCACCCAGACTTGAAATTATAACTCAGATCATAAAGGTTACCATTCCTTCTCCAAAAATTATTAATTCTATCAGCATGTTGCTAGTATGACTCAATGACATACAGATCAAGTCAAACACGTTAGATAGGCATGGGCAAAACAGGGGTCACTTTGGTACTGAAAAACTGTGTCCTGGCTTAGCAGGTTGGTTTTTGTACTGCTGGAAGGATACAGGGGATTGATCAATCTGATTGCATTATTCAAAGTACTGTAAGTGGATGAAACAGCCTGCATCTGTCTCTGGTCTGAGCCTTTCAAGTTCATTTAAAGCTGAAATGCTTCATCACTTGCAGAGAAGAAGGAAAAGCCTGGTGTAGAAATACCACCTGAATTAATCTGAATGCTCAGCTTCAGCATAACTGGGAGTATCACATTTATTAATTTATTAACCCTTAAATCTTGCGGAAATGTGGGCAGAAGAAGGAAACATAGCCTTCAGATTAACCTACTTGTTAAAATGGAAATTAATTTACTTTCCACCCCATCCCTGTATTTGACAATGGACCGAGCTCTATGTTTAACCTACTAAGTGTGGGTTACATGAAATTTTTTCTCCAAGAACCAGATTTATTCCCCCATTTCTTCGTTTTTCCAAGGGAAAAACAAGACACAAATTAGTAGTGTCTGAAACAAGTTATAAGTGATATGGCTAGTGTTGGGTGCTCAGTTATTAAGGAAGCCTGCTTGTTTTTATCTCTCTCCACACCGTTAGTAGGACACATGAATGAAAAAATGAAAGACAAAAAAAAAACCAAGAAGCAGACACATTTTTTTTAAGATCATTTTCATTCCCAGGTCTGAGTTAAGATGGTTTCTAGTACTGTGTTATTAGAATAAGTTCTATTAGGTTCTTCCTTTTTTCCCCCCATTCTCTCTTAATAAAAGAGATTAGATGGAGTCCCGGGGACAGTAAGAACCTTGAAGTTCAGTGCTGTGGTCAACACTGTCTGACATCTTCATTCATCACTTGGCTGATGGGGCAGAATGCACCCTGAGCAGGTTTGCAGAAGATGCACAGTTGGGTATCACCCAGCTGGTGTACCAGACTGCTGTACTGACACTCAGAGGGGCCTCACTAGGCTGGATAAATCAGCCAACATAAACCTCCTCTTGCTAAACAAAGAGAAATGCCAAGTTCTGCATGTGGAGAAGAATTGTGCCATACACCAGCATTGGCTGGGACTGACTGGCTGGAAAGGAGCTTTGCAGAAGGCCCTGGGGACCTAGGGAAGAATCAGCTGAACAAGACCTGTCAATACATCCTTTAGCAAAGAAGGCAAACAGCCTCCTTGACTGCATTAGGAAGACGTTTGTCACTGCCCAGCACTGGTGAAACACATCTAGAATGATGGGCCCAAATCTGGGCTCCTGGGTGCAAGACAGATATGGACTTCTTGCAGAAAATCCAGCAGAGGGCTGTGGGGATGATTAAAGGATTGGAGCATTTGACATATGAAGAGTGAGAAAACAGACCATTCAGCCCAGAGAAGACAAGGCTCAGGGGCATCTCATCAAGATACATAAATATCTGATCAGGGAGGATAGTTAAAGAAGAGAGAGACAGACTCTTCTCAGTAAGTGCCTGCTGACAGGATGAGAGGCAATGGACACAAAATAAAACACACGAAATTTTACCTAAATGTAAAAAAACTTTCTAGTGTGAGAAGGGTCAAACACTGGTACAATATGTCTAGAGAGGATGTGGAATTTTCATTCTAAAACCTGTTCAAAATCTCACTTGACATGACCCTGAGCAACCTCCTCTAGATGACCCTTTTTTGAGCAGGGGATTGGACTCGATGATTTTCAGACCTGTCTCCTATCACCAGCTACTTTATGAGCCTCTGAATCCTGCATTGCTTCTTACAAAATAGTTTTTTCTTGTGCCTTATTAACACCCAAATTGCAAGGAGAGTCAAAAGGTATTTATTCAGCACAGCTGCTGGCTTCCAAGAATTCTTCCTTAGCAACTACTCCATCTGAAAATTCTCATACATTTTTTGAGTCCTGGGATGCTTTTAGTGTCATTGTCACACATAGGAGCACAGGCTCAGTGGACATCAAGGGGACAAATCAGAGATTATGTCAGTTTAAAGGTTGGAATACATGGATTTCTTTTCTATGACATTTGGTACATCTGTCACAATACAGGACTCGAAAGAACAAAATAATATGTTCCAAAAAATGTATGTTGGTAGCCTGAGTTAAAATACTGGCACAGTTTAAACATTTTAAACGGAAAAAAGACAATGAAAGAAGTGTTGTTCAGCTATAACACTTGTGTTTCTTCCTCCTGCCTACTTCCCACAAAAAGCCCCACCCAATGTTTTCTAGGCTAGAAATATCTGAGAAAGGAATTAGAGACAAAAATCCCTAAATATATTTTAGAAGACCATATATTTTTATTTCCTCCTTCACTGATATGTATGTTTTTCCACAGTCAATTTTTTAACTCTGGTTTCAAGAACAGATGACAGCATGTTCGGTCTGATTTGTCCTTCTGAACTGATAAGAATTCATTGGATTTTTTTTCACTTTCTATCTTTCAATTTGTTTTTCAATTCTTTTGTACCACCTGTTTTCAGAATCTTTAGTTAGATCCCCCTCAAATCACTTTTCCCTACTTTAAAGAAAAAAATCACTGATTTTTACATGCTTGCCAAAAATCCATGGTCCCAGGTAGTCTCACCTCTTAGCAAGCCACTCATGAATTTTGAAAGAAATATAAAAATGGACAAAAGTATGGGGATCCTGATCTAGTGCTGCAGATTAATTAGTTTTGTGAATTTCACCAAGTTATTTCTGTTGTCAGTAAAGCTTCACTGCTTTGCTAGTTGTGCTGATCTGAGCAGGTGTTGTCAACACCTTTTGTTACATAAAGCTAAGACACTGAATAACTGAAAAAAATACATGTTTACTTCACATCTTCAGAACTGCTAGACGAAGTTCATGTTCCTATAACACTGTGAAATCCTCAATTTCTCACATTTAAAAGTGAAGTCATAAGAGAGCAAGCTGTTCTGGGTAGAGAACATCTGGGAGGCAGAAAGCATTTCTCACATAGTGGAGGAGGAGTCATGAACTGTACAGTGGATTTCAGCCTTCAGGTTGTGGTGTTGAGGAGCTGGACAGGAGGAGAGAGCTGGGGAGAGTGATAAATCTGAACCTGAGGACCCAAGCTGCTTTTGCAGACTGTCAAGTCTCCTGCACTGAAGAAGATACATGAGAAACCTTCCAAACCCTATCATGGCATTTTCTTCCAGGCTTCTGGCTGCAGAATAAGCTCATGTGTCCCTGTCTTTTCTGAGGGGACTGTGGGCACAGCAGCACCTTTTGGTGGAATGTTACTGCAGAGTGACCTTTGCTCTCTTGGGGGGTTCTTCTGCCTATGGGAATGCTGTCTGCCTGCAGACCCTTCCCTCCAAGGGCAAGCTGCATTTCACTATGGTCTGCTGTCTGTCTGAGCTAATGTGTCAGAGTATGTAGATTGTGAAGAAAATATAAAAAGGTGCTGTGCTTCTTCCCTGGCCTGAGGATCTGATGCAGATACGTTACTGGTCAGGCCACCCGTGGTGAAAGCAGTGTAGGAAGCAGTGAGGAACATGATCTCTTTTATAAAAATGCATAGATCTGTGCTCAGGACTGGTAGGCAAAAACAAAGGTCATTTGGGGGGCTTATGAAAAGGTTGAAAAGATCTTCAAACTTATTCAGCAACTGAGGTCTCAGAAGAGAGTTGTATTAGTATAAAAACAGCAGACTGAAGAATACCACTTCCCATTTGCTGTTGCCACTCAGCAGGAACGTGTTAGTGGAAGCCTGGTTCTACCGTACAATAGAGCAGCGGCAAGTTAGCAATTAGACAAAAGGGTAATTGCTTTGTCTGTCTGGTTCTGCCCCACGTAACTAAAGCATCCTGTTAAATATCTGTCCGCAAAGAACTATACCCGTGCGCGTAAAACCGCACGTTTTGCAAGTGAATGGTTAAGGTTGCGTGGGAGAGAAGAGGGGGATGGCGAGCGGTGGAATAGTGCTCCCTGGTGGAAGCAGAGCACCGGCTGGTGTACCCGGCAAAACGCATCCTGGGGTTACGTGTTTACAGTGCATGGATGTAAAAAGCAGGAGTTTAAGCTGCCGGGAATGGGATACTCTGCAGAACTATTTAATCTGCTGGACTGCAGGTGGCAATGGGAGTTAGGAGAGGAGAGGAGAGGAGAGGAGAGGAGAGGAGAGGAGAGGAGAGGAGAGGAGAGGAGAGGAGAGGAGAGGAGAGGAGAGGAGAGGAGAGGAGAGGAGAGGAGAGGAGAGGAGAGGAGAGGAGAGGAGAGGAGAGGAGAGTTGAAGTTTAGGCCTATAGCTGGCAGGAATTTCAAAGGACATTCTTTCTGTAGTAAGACATCAAAGACTTGATCACTGTGTTTGGAAGCTGCTTGCTACAAAACCAGACACTAAGACATAAATATTCCTTTGATTGTAATTTCTATTTTCTGTTCTACTACTAGATAAATAACTACAAAAATAGTCATCACTCTGACCCTATGAGAAAATTTATCAGACAACATATCACCTAATCATAAGAAGTTTAAAAAGTATTCATAAGTTTTCAATAAACAGAAGAAAGGTGTTAGTCTGTTAGTCAAAGATGATGTAAACTCTCTTTACTCTGCTTCATTTATTGGCAAACTTATCAATCAAGATTTGACTAAAAGGCACAAAGGCACAACCTTTCCTTTATCAATAGGAAACATTACACATAACTAAATGGATGGGATAAACATACAAATAAACAAATGTTAAACCAGATATATGTGTATATATATATAAGTTCTTGGATTTTAGAGTGCTTTATAGCATTAGTGCCTACAGGCAGTGAATAGCTAAATGCATCATTATCCTTCAACTTCAAGTAAAAAGAAAGATCTTTCCTTTGAATACTAAGTAGAGAAAAGAGGAATAAGCATTAAGTACTATTACACCCTTTGTCAGAGCTGATATTTATGTATAAAGAGCCTGAGTCAGCAAAACACATAAGCATATGCTTAATTCTGTTCAGTTCTTCAAGTATTTTTATGTATTTTGCTGAATGTAAACAGTATTAATTATATGCCTATCATCTTCACTGGATGAAGGTTTTTTGACTTGTTTACACTCAGAAAGGATGTGAGCAAAAACAAGAATTTGCCTGGGAGCAGCTCTTTCTAGCCCTACTATCCTAAACCCCTTAATTTGGAAGTTTCAGTCACCCAAGGCAACCTATGTAGTCTGTGCAAGGCAACTGATTTAGTAAATTCCCCACAGGAAAGAGAAAAATCATACATTATCCTATCCCAAAATATATGCTGGCAGAAAACTAAATGGGAGGTGTTTGGGAGTGGAACATATCACAAAACTGCAACTCATGATTCCTTTGCCAGAGTGCCATTGTTTGGGTCAATATTTGCTGTACAAGTTAATGTTGGCTGAGCATTAACATGAAATAAATGTGTCTCGTAGTGATATCTGCCAATATTTAACAGGGAGCTCATACAAACCTTTCTCCCTTGGTCTTTCATTAACTGTTTCAAGGACTTGTGTCCCTGAACACAGAAGACTCAGGGAAATGGAAATTCGGGCATGCCTTCTTCACTTTCTTGTAATCAAAGATGAAAACAACAAGCCAACACAAAACAGATATATTATCCTCTTGTTCCAGAGTACATTGAAGGCCTGGAGGAAATTTGCTGGTGCAACAAAGCCCATCTGTACCTAGAGGACAAAGACAGACTTAGTATTTATAGATATAGCCGGAATAATTCAGCTCTTTTTATATGATTTTTTAAATGTTCTCTAAACCTAAAGCATCTTCATGGAGGCAATGCAATATCATTGGAGCAGTGTGAACTTTGGATAGCAAGAAAATCACTCCAAAATTCCATCTGTCTTTGTGGTGTTATTTCCAGCTGGACATTCAGAGAAATTCCATCCTGCTGTGAACAGATACATTTTATTTTATGTGTTTGGTGGTACCAGTGGCTCAGAGAACCAGGTCATGCACAGTCACTGCAAGGCCAATGTGTCTGCCTTCACCTTTCAATTCCTAGATCCTTGCAGGACCCTCATCTACTTTCCTTTCAGATTTCCAGTTGTTGAACAGTAAAGGTAACCACGTCACCAGAAATTAATAATGGTTACTATTGGTACAAAAAAGAAAAATTGCCATTTATATCCTTAAAATTATTACTTGTGTTCATCCAAAGGAATTTAGAAACTGGATTTTCAATTTATGCAAACAAGATGAATGAAGAAGTCGTTTTCTGGAGCTGAAGGAGCTGAAGGTTTTCTGAGCTGTTTTCTGCTGCTTCTGGGCCCACCTGTTACTCTTGAGAGATGTCTAACAGCTCTCTATTAAACTATATTTTCTTTCAAATTCAAATGTATGTTTTCCACATCTTTTCAATGTCATGATTTTCTGTCTATCAACTGATGTACAGGTACTGGGTTTTTCTATTTAATCATCAGTGTTTTTGGAAGTTACACAGGAATTATTTTCTTCCCTAAAAGACTTGCCATTCATGCAGACAGATGAAATTCCATTGCAAGGATAATTCATACTGTGACTCAGGTAGTGCAATGTAGATTGCTTATTTTTTCAGTGATTTAATAGTGTAAATGAAGAGGAAATTACTCAAGAAATGTCCTTGAGAAAATGAATGTATGCACTTCTGCAAGTCATTTACAGAAAAATTACATGCAAAGTAAAAGTAAAAATTCAGTTTTTCCCTGTGTTACCACATGGTGGCCACATAACCCCAACGATGTGGGCTGCTGCTTCAAGAACACAGAGAAACCCTTGATAACACCTGTTTTCCATGCACCCCACATGAAAAGATTTGATCTACACTAATGACTTCTGTGCAAGTTCTACAAACTTATTAGCACTTCCTAAAAACTCAAGTGATAATAATTCCACATCCTATGTAGTCTGATTATTGGACTGGTAATTTAGACAGAAAGTACATGTAATCAAAATACTGAAGTACAATCATAAGTGAATGAAAATTGAACAAAATCTTGTAGAAATATCCAAATTCCATTTTTCAAGTTCTTCAGAAAATGAGTGAATTTACTACAATAAAGTATGATCTTTTATTATTACTTATATTTTACTTTTAACAATGACAGGTAACTTAAAGATCATAAATGTATTAACAATGCATTCATTACATATAATTACATGCAATCAGTTTCTGTATTAAAATTGGTTTAATTTAAAACAAATGTCATATTTGATCTGTGAAAATATTTCTGCAGAAAACTAAACTCGACTCTGATGAAGAGTTTAGAGTGGGCAAACTTTTCTATTTACCACAGTGTTCTCCTGGTTCAGTCTTCAGTATAACCCCCAATACCCCCACTGGCAGCTGGGGAATTGGGTTCTTTGTTCTCTAAACACCTCCCACAAGAATGGGACCAAAAGGGTTTGATACACATCACCTGCTCCCCTGGGATGCCTGGGAAAAGCTCAAGAGCCTGACTTCAATCAGTTGTCAAAACACATGTCAAAATTCATGAAGGGCTACATGTGAAGGTCAAATACATAGAAAAAAGGGAGAAGTCCACCTGTCAGACTTTTTACTAGGACAAATTTGAGATTATTTTTATTTTCCCCAGGAGTGTTTTGACACACCAAATAGTGAATTAAAAATGCTGTCATGGAACCTTGTAAGAACTGTGACTGTAATGCCACATACATCCACTATCTGCTGCAAGCAGGGTATGCTGCAAAGCAGGCCTCTAGCTGAGGGACAAGAACTTACTAGGAGGCATCCTTGCTGCATTGTGAAAGAGGTCCTTCGGTCTGGAATCTGTCCCCTTAAAATGTGTGGAGACTTGAAGCAACTGAACAGCATCTCTCATGAGGCACTGTGGCATCATCTCAAAAAAACATTCTACATTTTTTGCACGAACTCCAGAATCTTTTCAGGTTTAGGCCTTTTCCTTTTTGGGTCTAATTAAGTATTGAAATTTTCAATGGAAAGCAAATACTTCTCTCAAAGTACCTTTTATTCACTGGAAATAAATTACAAATGGTGGGGCTTGATCTACTGGCAAAGTCTGAGGAGCCATCTGATATAAAATTGGAAAATTTGCTGCCTTAAAGCAACCTTATTTAAACTTATTAAAACCCTTTAGGCTTCAATACTGTATCATAACAAACATCAGTAGGAAGAGATTTCAGAGGGGCTGTCCAGGTTTGTCTTCACTTGGCAACCTGTTGGAGATGATTCTGCTTTTACAGATGACTCTTCCAGATTCCCAAAGCAAGCCATAGCCAAAACAATGCCTACCCTGAACTCCATAGTTCATAGAATCATAGCATAATTAAGATTGGAAAAGCCCTCCGAGATCATCAAGTCCAACCTTTGACCGCCCACCACCTCAACAACAAGACCATGGCACTGACAGCCATGTCCAGTCACTTCTTTAACACTTCCAAGGATGGTGGTTCTACCACATCCCTGGGTAGTTTGTTCTAATGCTTAACCACCTTTCCAGTGAAAAAATTCTTCCTGATGTCCAGCCTGAACCTCCACTGGCACAACTTGAACCCTGTTTCTTGTTGCCTGAGAGAAGAGGCTGACCACCACCTGGCTACAGCCTCCTTTCAGGTGGCTGTAGAGAGCAATAAGGTCCCCCCTGAGCCTCCTTTTCTCCAGGCTAAACACCCCCAGCTCCCTCAGCTGCTCCTCACACGACTTGTGCTCCAGACTCTTCCCCAGCTCCGGTGCCCTTCTCTGGACACGCTCCAGCCCCTCAATGTCTTTCTGGCAGTGAGGGGCCCAGAACTGAACACAGGATTGGAGGTGTGGCCTCAGCAGTGCCGAGTACGGGGGGACGGTCACTGCCCTGGTCCTGCTGGCCACACCATGGCTGATCCAGGCCAGGATGCCATTGGCCTTCTTGGCCACCTGGGCACAGCTGGATCATGTTCAGCTGCTGTTGACCAGCACCCCCAGGTCCTTTTCTGCTGGGCAGCTTTCCAGCCACTGCCCTCAGCCTGTAGCGCTGCCTGGGGTTGTGTGACCCCAGTGCAGGACCTGGCACTTGGCCTTGTTGAACCTCACACAATTGGGCTTGACCCATCAATCCAGCCTGTCCAGACCCTCTGCAGAGCCTTCCTGCCCTCCAGCAGATCAACAATCCCACCCAACCTGGTGTTGTCCGCACACTGCCTGAGAGTGCACTTGATGCCTTGGTCCAGATCATCAATAAAGATATTAATAGAGGGCTGGCCCAAATATTGAGCCTTGGGAAACATCACTTGTGACCAGCCCTCAGGTGGATGTAACTCCATTCCCCACCACTCTCTGGGCCCAGCCATCCAGATGGTGTATAAACCAGAGAAGAGCTGTAAGCTACCAGCTTCTCTAGGAACATGCTGTGGGAGACCGTACTGAAGACTTTACAGAAATCCAGAGAGACTACATCCACAGCCTTTCCCTCACCCACTAGTCAGGTTACCTGGTCAAAAAAGGAGACCAGGTGGGCCAAGCAGGCCTGCCTTTCACAAACCCATGCTGGCTGGGCCTGATGTCCTGGTGGTCCTCTATGTGCTGCATGGTGGCACTCAAGATGATCTGCTCCATAGTCTTCCCTGTCACTGAAGAAGCGGGGGGAGCAGGATGCAGATTTGACAAACTGAGTCTTCTTGGAAGAAATTTTATTTCATGGCGACATCTCATCCCCACGACTCACTGCATGGTACACATGCCCAGGTCTGCTGACACTGCCATTTTGTGCTACAGTCCTTCCCAGGAGATTGCAGCTTTTGCAGATAAATACAGACTGTCAGCACTGACACAGTAAAGTCTCCTTCCTCACTGAAAAGAGGGCAAATTCCCATCTAGGTTAAAGTGGAATGCAGGATCAGCCCAGGTCCCAAGGCGGGTGAGCTAGCCCAAAATTCAAGTACCTAGAGAACCAGCTGGTAGGGACACACTAAATTCTCTGAATATATTTTTCTGTGTAGAACTCCAGACCTAAAGCACCATCTTTAAAAACATGTTGGTAACTCCCCAGGGAAAAGAGATCATGCACAGGACAAATTCCCTGATAGATGTAGTTATTCAGCCATGGGAGTGAGGACAGGGAGCTTTCAGCCAGAATGGGGACACTGGATGATTTTTGCCATGTCACAGAGCCAGAATACATCACTGAGGATCTATCATCTCACAGCTTCCCACACCTTTTCCCCAGGATTTTTGCACCAGGTTATAAAGTCATGGGATTTAGAGTAATGAGAAATTCAAGTTCTTTCTGAAATGCCTTCATAATAATGAGCATTGTCTCAGTAAACTGCAATCACATCTTGCATATTCCCAAGAAAATGCCTTCATTGAGAAGAGATGCATTTCGGGGAAATACCATTATTGTTTCAGGTTGCCCCTTTGTGTGTTCTGTAAATCTTCAAAGTGGTTGTGACTGTAATTCATCTGGGCCGTGGGCAGAAGGAGACATTTCTCCCAAGAGGGGCACAGACTACATGTGTGTGTGGTCCAAGGGAAAGCAGCTTTAATCACGCGCTGAGAGTAATAGGCATTGTACTGTGACTAAATTTACTGTGCTTTCTGGCAGACTCTTTCTGAAGGGAGAAGTGGTGCATTTCAAGCTCTAATCTTTGTTTTGTCTGTAGATTTTCACTCTTTCTATACTAACTTGATACTAAGGGCTTGATCTTCACAAAATGGGGCCCAAAGTCAGCATCTACTTTTGCAAACTCAAGTACCTAGCACATGTGTGTCTCAGTGCAAAGCAGAAGTGACTCACAAAGGGCTCTGGACACGTGGCTCTGCAAAGTCCCTTTCTGCTTTGGTGTATGCTAAAGATTTTACACAACTGTAGTTACATTTCTGAGAATAAGATGCTGGCTGTTAGTTCAGAGATACATTTTATTCTCATCTCATTGCCAAAGGCAACTGAAATATTGAAATACAAGCACAGTGCCAACTGTGCGGTTAAATTGAAGTCACCAGCTCAGCTTTTCTGCATATTTAATTGGCAAGACTGCAGTCTTTTCAGATCTTTTCAGATTTGGTCATCCTCTTTGTACAAAACTAAGAGAATTAAGGCCAAATCCAAGCAAAAAATAACACCACAAGACCCTAATTGTCCTCATGAAATGGACAAACATGACATGTTTTCCTTCAGTTTGATTTACACCATCAGCATTTGGAAGCACAGTCATTGTTTAGTCAAACCTGCCAAATGTTTTCTATTTAATTACACAATGCAACCACAGAGTCTCCTAGGAAAAGATCTCTTGTTTATTTATTTACTTAAGTTGATGAGATACTACCAAATGACTAGACATAATCCTCAGGAAAAAAAATACTGGGGAAGTAGCATTTATAAACAAGTAAGAATAAAACAGTTATATGGTTTGTGGGGGTTTTTTTTTAAATTTATCTGAGAACAAGAAAGAAGGAAGTGCATAAAACAGGACTGCCACTTTTTAATTTTATTCAATATAAGTACAAAAATCTATGGAAGAATAGGGATATATCACTGTAGTGGAGTTGTGTGTCATTTAATGTTGCAGACAGCAAGCAAGGGGTGTGTAACATGCTTCCTTAGTCTTTCTTCTCTCCATCTGTCCTGCCCTGCTCACTGTCACAGTCCATCCTGTCAGTCTGGAGTTTGGCTTTATTTAGTTCTGAAGAGAAGGTGTCTCACTGTCACAAGATGTAACTAGAGTGATTTGTTCAGATTCTTTCAAAGGGAGATTGTACTTTTATGAATAAAAATATCATCTGAAATTGCATTACCTTGAGTCATAAGTAAATCCTTTAGGGCATAAACTGATCACCAACAGGCTTGACAAAGGAATGTCTTCAGGCAGTGTATTATTGCTAGTGATGAGTGATAAGTTATGTTATTTCTATACAGAAGTACTGACTTGCAGTCAAAATGGCCTTTTAATTTATTAGAACACGACAAGGAAGAAAAAACTATAATGTCTTTCCAAGAAAGACAGGCTCTTGTACACAACCACTCAGTGTGAACAAGGGCACAGTGCTGGAGTCACTTTTCAGACAGCAGACAGTTTTCGGATTTAAAGGAACATTATAAAGTTACCTTAAATTTATCACTAGAGAGAGAAAACCTGCTGATCAGAAAAATTAACTCTTTTCTCCTTCAAAAATATTCCCTTCTAGCTCATACCCTCTGGAGGTTTGGGATGTATCTCCTTTTGCTTTCCATTGCTCTTCTGGTGAGAAAGGCAGCTTGACGCTATTAATCCCTTCTCTCATGCTTTGTTTTTAACAGGTCTTGAGAACTTTGGGATGAGCAGTTCCACTCCTCACCATCACATTGCCTCTTGTCAAACAAAACGTCTTCTCAAGGGACTGCAAGTGCTTGTCTACACTTAAAGCTCCCAGCAAGAGAAAAATAGACTCACCCACTAGCAACCAGAGGCTTCTGAGTGCTCACAACCACTCTGTGACAGCTGGGTACCAAAAGAAAACTGGTATTACCAAAGCAAAAATGGTGGGCTGCCCATACACTGTAGCATGGCTACTATCCCAGAGGATGGGCTGCTGGACATCTCCAGGGAAAGGGCAGCCAGGCTTCAGTGGCTGAAGTGATGCATTAGTGGAGCTGGTGGTGGTGTGAGGGACCTTGTGCCCTCCACCCAGGAGCTCCCCCCACTTGTAATGGTGACAATACACATAGGTGTGTCCTCCAGCAGCAAAAAGGGGTAAAGAATTGGGGGGTGGCTGAGCAGTTTTTGAGGGCATCCCAAGACAGCACCGTGTGTGGGGTAAGCTTAAAGCCTGGAGGGAGAACTCACCAGGCCCCCTAAACACAGACTCACGTGTTCAAACTTCCCCAGTTCTACTCCTTCATGTGCAATTTCCTGAAAAAGGGTGTATCATCCAAAGTGTTTTTAAATAGCTTATACATCCCTCATCGTTATTTTAATTTTAAAATGTTCTGCAGAACTAATTATTTTTAATGTGGTTTAAAAAAAAAAAAAAAGGTGTGGTAGAATAATATTTTTAACTCTAGCAATTGAAATTCAGAACTCTTATAAAATTACCAACAGTCTTTCGAATTGCAGCTCAGAAAGAGTTATTTCTTTTTATGACACTCACTCCCTTCTTTATATAATATTTAACCCATGGTGCTGTAAAGGTTATAGGAGCTGCATACTTTGGAAGGTTTATTCCTCATTCTGCTGTTATGATACACAAATAAGTGACCAAGTAAGTAAGTAAAGCTAAATAAATGAGGCCAGCGAAACACAAGCCAAAGTGAAGGATTGCTTATTCTTAATCCTGAGTCTTTCGGGGCACTTCTTTGTGAGAATCCTGAAGTAGCTGAAGATCCCTTCAAAGAAAAGCTAGTTATAGAAAACTTATCCCTGGCGCTCATGTGATCAGGTAATGTACTCCATTCACACAAACAGGTAATCCACAGGGCCGCACTCTAGAGAGTTAAGTGGCTTTAACATAAACTCCTATTGCAGAGGGCTGGAAAGCAGATAAAAGCTTCATTTGTCTTCCGAACCCTTGAAGAAAATCTTCCCATTACAGAGTGCAGACCTGTGTGAAGGCTCCTGGTGCCTTTTTGATGCGGGAGACGGTGTGCTTTCGGCAGGGAGTCAATTACTGGCACGCTGCTGACTCCACTCGCCCGCTCCCCGTGGCAGATCAGACCCTGGGCAGGGGCTTTGCTCCGTCGCCTGGCGTCAGCCGGCCCAAAGGCATCGCTATGGGAGGACACGTCCCTTGCTTCACAGATAGGGAGGGCAACAAAGGTTTGCTTATGGCTCCTGTGAAAAATAGTTTTTTTTGTGTAAGGATATTTATCATCCACTCATGTCATCATTCCTGGGTTTCTGGTGACAGTTGTGGCATGGACAGAGTACAGAGTCTTTTATCTGTGAATGTTAACATTTCTTTGAAGAGTAAGCATGAAATATATTACAACAAGTTTACTGATAGAAGAGCTGGAATGACTTCATAAGAGTAGAGGATCACAGAAACAGACACATAACTGTTTGTGACCTCTGTTTAGAAAATAAAGCAATGTTCAAAAGCACAAAACTAAACAAATTTTGTTTCAGAGGCCTGAAGCTGGGACCCAATCCACCCCTCAGAGAAACCAGCAGGAGCCTTCCCATTGACTTCAATAAGCTTTTCATCCAGCCTCCACTTGGTCTTGAGTTATCTGTGATTAAACTTCTTTCCTTCTTTAGTGATAAAGGTCTTTAGGTTTTGATGAAGCTGGCATGCATTACATGTCCATTAAAAACCAAGACAAGAGCTTCTAAAAGGGATGCAGGTACCCAGAGCCACTTCCCTGGGAGCAGGGACAGCTGTCTTTTTTCCCAGGTGGTTGTGTGGTAAAGCAGTGGGATACTGTCAGCCTCTGCATCTACCCTGCCTTCCTGGAGCTTTGCATGCTCTCATGGTTCCAGAGAAATTTTGTTTCCAAGCTTTAATTTTTTCAAGTCTTGTTGATACTTTATGTTTTCTCTGAATGCCAGTTGTTCTAGGAACAAGCCAGTAAACCATCAGGTTGGAACCCCCTCAACACCAGTCTTGAACTGAGCATTTTTGGTGTACCTTTTAAATGCTGGGCCATAAACCAATTTATGAGTAACAAATGCCCATGTCATCTAACCAACCCAAATATGGCAGTGTGATTTTAATCTCTAAATATTAATGTTTAAAAAAAAAGTTTCCTTTCTACTAGGGGTACTTGTTAATGTTTGGGGTAATTTGTGCTGTTGCTGGTACCATTAAAATATTGAAAATATGTTTCTAAATGAAATTAAATCATTACTTTGCAATTCTGAGCTGCTGGAAGCAAAAATCCACACAGGCTGCATGCCACTGAGATATGCTACATCAGTTCTGCAGTCTTCAAACCCCCCATAGTTTTTTGTATTTGCTGGTAGGGGCAGCCCACCCACCATAAAAAGGCATGCAAATGATTTTAACAGACAAGTATTGTATTGACCAAGGTTTCCAGTGCTAAACTATCCAGAAAGATTTAGACAAATTTTTTCCCTATGGTAAAATGCATATGTGAGTTTAAAGATGAAGAGAAATTAAATGTGTTATTTATAGCCTGAAATATCCTTAATATCACACACATGTGTATTTCACTTAATCCTTGTTTTGATAAATGCCCACACTGCTAAACACGTAATGTACAACAGGATGTGGTTCCCACTTAAATTAGCAGATGCTATAGTTTCTGATTGTTAATGATGGACCTGTTTGCCAATAAAAACAATCCATGGATCAGCATGTGTGAGCTACTGAACCTCAGCAAAAGCCCAAACTAATAAGACAGGGACAGAAAAATGCTCCAGGTCACAGTCAGCAGATGGGAAATGGCCAGATATCTGTCTGGGGCAGGGAAAGTGCAGCATGTATTTAAATATATATCTATGTTTTCATATGGCAGCAACCACTGGGAAGTTCAAATACTTGGACTAACCAAAGCAATGGTTTTGAAGTTTACTTTTGCAGTTGGGGGACAAAAATAAACTAAAAGTACAGATACATCTCTAAATCTGAAAATTCAGCTATCAGATACAGCTGATATAGACACAAAAATGCTTATTACATGCAATTTGGAACTCAAGAAATAAATTCCGGATTTTGCAAGCAGACAAAAGCTGCATTAGGTGATTTTGGCAACATAAGATGCCATCTGTGAGCAGCTGAAAATAAAATTGCGTTTTAACTTTCTCTTATAATTCCATTAAACAAGAGATGCTATAAAATGTAACATATCTAAACAACATTTTTTGCAAAACTGTGTGACACACAAACTAAGGGAGAATATTAGCTAAAAAAGGATTGAATGGTGTAGTTTCTAGAAAAGAACCAAGTTATATGTTTGCATATTAAAAGCTAAGCTAGCTAATTTCCCAAGCACACAGGCAGTAAAAGTATGATTGGAAATGTCACTTTTTTTTAATCACGTGCTACTGCAAGATTGTACAGATCATACGTCTCTGAGTAAAATAAATAAACACTGCTTATTTTTCACTGAAAAGTCTTTCATTTCTGCCCAGATTAAGCAACCTGGTAACACTGTCTCTGAGAGAATTATTCATCAGCTAAAAGATATGCAGGTGCTTAAGTGTCTGACTGGACTGGGGCCTATAAGGCAAAATTAATTATAAGTAGAAATGCAATTTACTTGTGGATTGAAGCAATTTGCACATTTCATTTAACTCCTCTATAAATGGAATTTCCCTGTGTATAGTTCACAGTGAGAATATTTTTCCACAGGGATCTGGTCCAGACCTCACCAGAGTCAATGACCATCTTTACACTCACTTTGGTGGGTTCTGGATCAGTCCCCAGCTGCGAGCTGGGTACGCCTGTCTGCCTGCCAGCACCAGCCCCGTGCTCGTCCCTAGGGCAGGACATTCCCAGCTGAAGGGTTATGTTGAAGGCCCTACAGTTCTCAAAAAGGAAGTTGCCATGAAGAAAATAGCTGTGTTTTTTGACGTCAACATCAAGCAGGAAATACAGGAATCTTCCTTTGGAGGAGCTCCCCTAACACCTTAGGACATTCGGGTGCATAAAAGCCCTAGCAAGGGCAAGATGAAGCATTTTTACCAAAACCTTGATTTCTGTGCTGTACCTGGAAAATGGGCTCTAATATATCATAGTGGCAAGAAACTGCCAATAAGAAGTAGTGACAGTGCTGGAAGGCAAGGAGAAGGAGGAAAATGGGAGATACCTGGCTGTAAATGTCTTCCTTGGCTGGTACAAACAAGACCGGATATATGACATGGATGCACCCTCAGTGTGGGAAGAATGTTGTCAGAAAAACACCCTTTTCTGTGTGTTTTCTCCTGCCTACACACCTTCTTTACCCCGGTAATATCCTTCTTATTCAGAATCTACAGCTAAGACAGTTGTAGGACAGGAGGCTGTATATTGACTTTCAAAACATTTCCAAAAAACCCACCCCATGAATCCTATGGTGTCTGTCATGGTGTGTGTGCTTTGTGTCATGCACGATATTCCATCTATAACATACGCCGCTCACTCATTAAAACCTCGGAAAGAAAGGTAGAGGTTATTCAAGCACAAGAGAGCTCCTGTTCAATGGTTTGACTGAACAACAATAGAAATCTGCACCTGCACAAGTTTCTGCCAAAACTGATCTCACACAACTGTTGATCTTGATTAAATTCATTAGGCTGGGAGAGATGGATTTCTATACGTCTTATTGTGCGTGTTTTATGGGTTATGCTCCTGGGTGGAATATAAGGTGGTTTTTGTTCAGGAGACAGTAGGAAAATCATGCTGAGACCCAGGCCTGCTTTAGAATTCAACATATTCAGCAAAAACTTTGGCCAGGACTTATTTTGGACTTCAGTAAAACTCTATTATAGGAGTTTCCGTAAGTTTAAAGGAACTGTCTGAGAGTTTGTATATATTACAAATCCTATTCTGTACAGATTTTGCCTGCAGTAGCAAAGCAGCAACATTTTTCAACGATTCTGGCTTAAGTTATAAAGCTCTGTCCTGGAGCGATGAAATTAGAAAAATATTTTACAAAACCAGAGCACAGGTCACATATTTGCCATATCTTTCTTTAGCGTTAGCCGTCTTTGAAAGAAGTTTTATGTCACAGCTGCACAGCATACATTGAGTAGTTGCATCTAAAATACGGAAAATAAATCACAGGTTTTTCTACACATTTGATAACATAAGGAAAAACACCAGGCTTTCCTTGCTGATACTTATTCCTCCCTTCTACCAATGTTGTGGAGATCTATCTTTGTATATGTATATACAGACATACAGAAACATACAACTTTCATTTCTGCATTTTCACTTTCCTTTGATTTACTGTTGTGCCAACAAAAGGTTTGAGAACTGATTACTATCTTACTAAGTTAATCAGGCTGTTTATGTCAGTAATTAATCAATGTTGCCTGTAAAGGCTCACAAAATGCCCCAAGGTACATAATTTGCCCTTGTCTTTCACTTTGCACCATCATTTGCATCATTACAAAGGGAGTGCAGACACATGTGCTGCTGTATTCTCTGTGCACCCTTCACTCACTTTGAGCAGGGGTGTATGACAAGTGAAATCTATGGTCAGTAGAAACATGAAACTGAAAAAATACAGCAAGATTAAGGAACTTGGCATTGTCTGATGTGAAATGGGAGAGTGGCTTTGCCCATCTCCTGGTGAGCAGAGTCCCCATCCCAAGTGGCCCTGGGAATTCCTGTCAGCAGGAGCTCCCCTCTTACCCGCATGGCTCACACAGCTGTACTCTTCCAGAGGTAAGAGTCTGCTGCAGCACAGCTTGTGGGCGACTCTGACTTGTTGCAACTATGTTGAAGTGCATCTATGGAAAAACAAAACAGCTCTCCCGGGCTGATGTTCTGGCACTGAGATCCACGGACATATTTAGCAAATGTGTGTGCCTAAGTGTGCATGTGTTTGTGTACACATGGGTGTAGGCTTACGGAGCTAGAAACAAGATGTCACAACAGCAGATTAACAGAGTGCATTGCTGAATGTATCATTTAGAGCTGCTGAGCTCAGAGCAAACTGTTTATAAAGGAATTATTTTAATGTGAGGCAACCCTCTCTGAGATGTGGTATGGTTTGAGAATAAGCAATGATGTTATTCAACACTCCATGCGAAGAGAGTACCCTCCCTGCTATAACAATGTCTTTTAAAGCTGGATTTATATGCCTATTCAAACTGAAATTTGTGCAGAGTAGGTCAAGTGGAAAGGGCTAAGATCTAGTAGTGAACCTATGGCCTTTTCTAAAGCAGGCTCTGAAGTAATTTTTGAATTGAATAATTGTACATACAGATGAAATTTTCTTTGCTACATTCTGCAAGGCTTAGCTAAACGTGGGATGAGTAACCCTGAGATGGGGCTTGTATCTCCTCGCTTAATACAGAGGATTACACAACTGATATATATATTGTTATACAATGAATTATGTTGCCTGGTCTGTATCTGATCAGGCATTCAAGAAAGGCTTCACCCAAAACCTTAATGTACTCAGTGTGAAATGTGAGGAGACTGTGGAGAAGCAAAGTCAACTAGCTTTATTTTGGGATCCTTCCAGCTAGATGATGAGGACCCCCTCCCTGGAGACATCCGACCTGAGAAGAGACCACAAGACTGCACACAACACTGTTGGTCAGAGGAATCAGAGGCAGCTCGGAGCTTCCCAAGGGGCAATAGCCGTGAAAGCACCCTCTCGTTTTACTCAGACAAAACTTCCACTGACTCCAGTGGTGCAGTTTGATCCATGTGCAAAAGACAACCCAGCAGTGACACTCACACTGCAGTTATAATGTGGGTATGGAAGATCAACGTATTTATCAAAGCAATTTCCACAGTCGTAGCATACAGCCCATGCACTGAACCCTTATTTGGGTCAGTGAGAGCTTCTCATGCAGAACAAGCACAAAAAACATTCACAGTCTGTGCCTGAGAGGGGGCATATGCCTGCAACAGCTAAATATTTTAACGGGAGAAACACACTTGAACAAAGGAGCTAAGTGCACAAGACTAGGCAAGTTTTATTGAGGGCATTAATTTACACAAGCTGTATGATTGTGTTCTCATGAAATCTGCCACGCACAATTACTAAAGATGTTAATAAATAGTCAGCAAATCAGAACAGCTGGTTATGATGATACCCAGGTTTTCTAAGAAAAGACAGGCTTTAACCTCATCACCATTAATACTGTGAAACGTACTCTGGCCAGTGCATGTGATGGGATATCCTAAATAGATGAATATCCATTGCACTCCCTGTCCTGGATAGTGCAAAAAGGCCTAAGGTTGGCATTTTCTTTGATGTGGACCTTCCAACATAATTGCCTTTAGTTGAAAAAATAAAACCCAAAGCAAATCCCTATAAATGATGCAAAGGGAGGAAGGGCTTATGCTTTCCTTTGAAGTCATGTGAGATGTTCAGATACAGAGATTGATGCTGCTTGAGAATGTGGCCAGTATGTAGCTGCAGTCAGTTTTCACCACTTCTTTGATAAGAGCGATCTGCTAAGCCTATGTTAAAAACCACAACTGGGTACAAAGAAATTATTTTTTTTTCTGCATATGATATCAAAATGTTTTCATACCTTATTTACCTCAAAGCCACCTCTCTTCACCTTTTGCCAGTTTCAACTAACAATTTGGAAGTCAGTCCAGCAAACTGTGTGCATTGCAAAGACCAGCACACCCACTCTCTGCATTTCTTGTTTTATCAATTACTTATGTATTTGTTCTGAATTTCCTCCCATCCAATAATATTTCTGCAGGGCTCTCTGCGTCCATGCTTGGCATGATAATGAAGTGTGGCTACTCACGTGCTGCTCAGGAAGTTGTGCTTGTCAGTATATGTTATGCGTCAGAAACCTGCAGTTTGGAGCAGAACCCAAACTGGGGATAACGTATTGTTATGACTGGCTGGCAGGTTGGCACCTGGCAAGGACTTAAATTTCCTGAGCAAGTAAGGACTGACTTTAAATTCAGGGACTAACATTCACATAGGCATCATACAGAGCTCTCCCTCTGACAGGCTGTCTTTCCCAACACCTGCATTCCATGCTCAGCCCATGCTGCCCTACACTTCCAGCAATGCTACTGCTGCTATGCTGTTCATTTCCTCTACACATAAAAATAGCTCTGATGAATTGTCTGTTAAGGGTTTATTCCTCTCTATTAGCCAAATCAGGATCATTAGCTCTGATATTAGCTCCATATCATATATGAGACAAACCCCATATCCTTAGACCAACAAATAATTACATTGACAAGGCAGAACACACCCAACAGGATCATTTATTGTGACCATTGCAGATCTGGGTGAGAGACTGAGCTGGTTCCGCCAGTTGGGGGTGCCGTGCTGGGAGTCCTAAAAGCAGGAGAAAGCCCTACTCATGGCACACTGCCCACCCTGACAAGCTCTCCCTGCTGTCCTCTATAACCATTCAGTCCTGGGGCCACTAAGGACACCACCAGGAAGCCCACAACTTCTGATCTCCCCAGTGTAACCCATACTGAAACCTTTCTTACCTCCCATGCTGTAGTCTTTCTGTAAGGTTCCCTCCAATCTGTGAGATGTGTGACAGCCCAGCCTGCCTCTCCTCTTGGGATAGTGCCCTTGCTCCAGACCCCTTGCAGATGCTTCCCTCACCTCCTTCCTCTCACTGACATTACCTTCAGCAGAGGCTTTGTCATGGTCAGAATTGAGCTGATGATTTTGGTGGCAGCTCCCTCTCCAAGACATGGAAAGCCTCAGCCCTGCCAGGCATGCCATCCACTGTCCCATCCCGCCACTGGTAGTCCTGGCCTCTGGACCAGGCCCATGGCAGCAGTTGCCAGCCCCACAGCTGGACTTTGTGGGGAGCACCAAAATCCTCTGGAATAAAACCCAGTCTGCAAATCTCAGACATGACAGATTGCAGCAATTGACTGTGAGAGTATCCAGCCTCCTTTGTCACCGACAGCAGTGGCAGCAGCAGGTTAGGAGGTAACAGCAGGCTCCCATGATAAAAGTTCCTTCCAAATGTCAGCCTGTCACATCCTGGTGGGAGAAGGACTAAAAGCATTTCAAGAGAAGGAAAGTGTCTGTCGGCACCTTGCATACCTTAGAAGGCTTATAATAAGGTGCTTCTTTTAGAGTGTAGCATTTTATTAT
Source organism: Corvus moneduloides (assembly GCF_009650955.1). NCBI lineage: Eukaryota > Metazoa > Chordata > Aves > Passeriformes > Corvidae > Corvus > Corvus moneduloides. The sequence goes on along the minus strand of NC_045477.1, from coordinate 46,568,150 downwards.
TTGTGTTTATATATAAATCCTGAAAGGTAAACTCCTGCATTGTAGTGGTTGACCTTAAAAGTACAATTTTCTCTTTTCCTGTAGCAGCTCAGCTTGTACCCAATGACTCACTGAAAAAGCCACAGGAACAGTTCTTATTTGAAATAGAATTTCACAATTTTCTCTGGATGGTAATCAGAATTATGAGTCTCTTCAACTTAGAATTAGGTATGCTAAGTGACAGATAAAAACATGACCCACCTTTTCCCCTGATTGGTGTTTTCTCTTTTTGTCTCAGTTCCCTAATTTTTTCAATACTCAGACTATGAATATTCTAAATCGGCTCTGCAATATATTGCAGCATATCACGGCATTCCAGCACTGCAGATGCAGTCACCTGTAAACAGTTAATCAAAAGTAAAATCCTGATTTCACATAAATATTTTCTGCAAAAATAAAACATATTTTGCATGTTCTGTTTTGTCTCATTTTTTCAGTTTTTAAGGGCTCCAAAATATTTTCTGATGTCAGAGTCTGCATTACATTTTTCATTTTAAAATCAGGAGAGAAATTATGACAAATAAAATACATTTGTGACCATCTTCCCACCTGCAATATTGCTTAAAACTTTCCAAATGTCGACAAGTAAGACAGGTGGTGTCTTTTTTTCTTCTTAAATCTGTGCTGACTGCTGAGAATTTTATCAAGGATGGATGTGAAGAATGATTAGACTGAAAAGCTTCATGGTTTCCACCCATGAACTGCAAAGAAATAAAGTAAAGGGGCTCATTATTTCTCTTCCCACATCCATCATAGTGATTACTGCACTCTGAAAATTGGACAGCCAGGCCAAAGTACAAAGTTTCTTTTTTTTAACCAATCTCCACATGACATGTGATTTTATACCATCCCAGAACAGGACTAAACAGAACCAACATAAATAAATTGTTCATTAAAAAGACTATGAGATCAAATTTACTGTGAAATCAGTAATGTTTTCTTTTATTTTACAAAGCAGCGAGAATACAGAATGTCAAATGACATAGAAAGCAATGTGGAACCTCATGTAGAAGCTCAGAATAAACTACCAGGAAGCTCAGAATAAACCACTGTGGAAGCTCAGAGTGAAAAAAAGGGAGCAATTTGGTTTGAAAGCAAAAAAAACATGAAGTGAAGCACAGAACTTGGATGAAAAGATGCTTTGGAAAAAAATAAACCCCAGGATTTGATCTGGATCCAGTAGCGACAGTTTTTAGTGGAACTAGAATAATTTTACACTTTTCTTTTTGACAAGTTCAAATTAGTAATTTTAAGAATGTCAGTGTTTTGTGGCCGCTTCTATCACCATGTCCTTATCTCCAGATGTGGAAACACATCCAGCTACTATGTGTGTGCTTTCCTACTTCATTCCCCATGGGGCAGGTTCTCCTGCACTATCTTAAAGCAAATATTAGTTAAGTTTATGAGGCTGCTTATTTCATGGTAACTTGTGAATGATTAGTCAATGAAAAATCACTGCCTAGAGAAAGCAGATGACTGTTGAATGAGTTGAAAAACTGTGGCTAGGAAAGTCTAATATGCATTGAAGCCAGGAGAGTAATGATCAAAACCCAGCATTCTGCATAGTCTTGTAACTTTCCCCATGTCCTGCCTGTCAGACACCCTGCCATGCTTTCATGGAGGCATACAGACTTTTCTCACTGAGATGTGAATTCTAGTATTGTCTGCCTTGCGTTAGATAGATCTAGGAATCCTAGTCTTCCCTGTCTTCTCCGGTGAGCCCATGCTACTTAAAACATCAGCTCCATATGCTGAGTTCTCTCATAAATCTTCTAGTGCCAGAAATAACTGGAGAAACATCTTGTAACACAATCTGAACAAATAAAGTTTGTTCTAAATTTGAAAAATTACTTAGAATGCACTTAGTGAGATTATATTAAAAGTGCAGAGCTATTTGTAAAAAAATATGAAGCCACAAAAGACCAGCATGTAACTCTGCTTCAGTTTTAAAACACTTTTTTAAAGAATGTCATGCTTCTTGAGCTAGGGTAGTGCCAGGTGAATGCAGACCAGAAGCAGCCCTGCAGAAACTTCTCTACTTACCAAGTCAGAGGTCTGCAGCTACTGACCAATAATCTGACGGCTACTGCCATGAGATATTTGAAAAGCAAAACTTTGAAAAAGCTGGTGAGTCAGCTCCAGTTTCTGCTTATGATGATCATACCACTCCTCATTTGGAGTGTGTTTCATGACATGCTTTCGTACTAATTAGAGCCTTGTCACAAAGTGGTGTTTCCAAATGAATCAAATATAACTGTTCCCCAGATATAGACACCAAGGAACACAGCAACTTAGACTAACTTTTACAAACACAGGTACAGTAGCAGTGCCATTGTAGAAACACTGTTTTTCTTTCATTTTTTGTACAGAAAGGAAAAGAAAAATTATAGTTCACTCATCTGTCTGGTGGTTTGTCTTGGACCAATCAAGACTATTGTATTCTGAGTAAGGGGTTTAATGCTTTAAATATTTTTCACAAGATAGCTTAATCTGTCTTCTGCACTAAGAACCTCTTTTCTCATGGAGGCAATGGCTATGGGCTCAGAGTGCAGAGGAAAGTTTCCTCCGTGGAGGGAAGTTTATCTTCAGGGAGAGTGACACAAGCGAGGCCATGGCTGGAGTCTCTGTCTACTGTCTTGTACTCTTCTTCTCATTCCGAAGTACGACAGGACACGAAAAGTCCAAGGACTGGTGAGCTCATGGATAGCAGCATGGTAACCTTGTAACACCACAGTTTCTGTGTGGTCTTGTCTGTCTGCCCTGGAGCCAGGGATTTTCTGGTTTAGCTATGTATGCTATAGTAATGTACAGGAGCTCCAAGAAGAAATAAATCTCTACTGTCCCACACACAAGAAAGAAAATGTGGTTTCCAACCCTGCAGCTTTTCATCTAAATATGACTGTCTGCTCCTGCAGGCCATGAGTTATTGTTTTAAATTCACTTGCACCTTTTGTACAGTTTTGCTCTCTGGGACCCCTCTACTGAAGAAGTGTCTGTTGAAGACATTGAGGCAGACTAAGATTTTAGATTGAAATTATCTTCCTTCTAGAAACAAAACTGTAAATTACTCCTTTGCCATGTGGTGGAGCTGGTAGACAGCAGTTCCTAAATTTCATTTTTTTCGCTGTGTCTATTGTTGCTATGTTTGGAATCTTTCTTTTTTAACAGTTTTCACAACTATGTTTAGTCTGGTAAACTACCCATAAAACTTAATCTTTGCTTTTGTATTTATATCATAAGCCTCAACGTTAAGGAAAACCTCAAAGCTTGATTTTTGAAGTCACAACTGCCAAGTCTGACGGCAACTTTCCACACCAAAGCATTATGACAACTCATCTATTATTCCATGTAGGGCAGTGTTTCTGAAGGGATCTGTAGATCTCATTTTTCAACTTCTAGGCAGCAGAGGAACTTCTAGACCACTGCTGAAGGTGATCATCTAGAGTATGTGCACAACATTGATAGAGCTGAAAACACATTCCAGAAATAAAATAAAATACAGTGTTTCGTGTCTCGGCAAAATTTGTCATTTTCAGCACAAGAATATTTCATGGATATTGAGTGGACCTAGAGTGGATCAACTGAATGTTGTGTTCTTAAACTAGACAGTACCTCAGTGATATGCTGGTGTGGAAACAAGTTCTGAGTTTCTTCATTTAAGTTTGACTTTGCAAGGCTCAGACCCAGGTGCTCACAGCAGTTTAGGACGCAGCTTCCTCCTGAACCTGCACAGGGCTTTGGAAAATCCTTATAAGTTTGTGCCTGCGACTTTTCATGTAAATCTTTCCAAATGCATAAGAAGTACACAGGGAAAAAGGTTTTGTGATTAAAATAGCACACCGTAATACAGAATCACTAATTATATTCCCTGCATTCCTATTAACCATCTGTGTTGCCTAAAGCAAGTGGTGCAAATTTGCTATGCCTCAGTTTACTCCCCTGTAACACTGGCATAATATTTGTCTCTATTTTAGCACTACATGTGTAAAAATTCGTCTGAAATTCCCAGATAAAAAGGACTTTGAAAGTATAGGGTAGTATGATCGTTACCACTCCCAGTCTTCACCTCATGCTATTTTCTAGACTATTTATTATTTTACACTTCTCTCACCTCTCAATACAGTAGTCAACTGTTTCATTCCTGAGAAACTGCATTTTAGGGCATTTCATAGAGGTGTTGGTAGCGTATGGTCAAATTCCAGTATAACCACTTTGCCAACTGAAATTCTCCCCATAGTTTTAAGAGGATTAAATATTTCTGTCTTCTTCTAATGTGTTCAGCAAGGCTATCCACCATGAAATACCCTCTGCATTTCATTCCCATGTAGCCGTGCAGTAATGAACCAAGTTTATGTTTCTGACTGTTTTGACTACAAAGTAGTTTGAATTATTTGGGGAAATGCAAGACAAAATTAATAATACTGACACCGTGTATAAAATACCAGTGTTTAAAACCACATTTGTGAATAACTGTTTAATTTCAAATTTCTTATGGGCTGGTCTTTGCACATTAAAAGAAGACTTATATCCTGTCCAACCACATGTGTGCATTTTAAATTATGGAATAAAACAGAAAATCACCTACTTCTTTTCCTTTCCTGCATTCCCATAGCTTGAAAGTAGTCTTATTTGTTAAAAAGACATTATGCACAGTTTATAATGTGGATTGACTCAAACAATGAGAATCTGTTGGATGCTAAGTTTGTTTGGGCTATTACTGAATGCTTTTTCAAAGCTTATTAAGAAAAGTACACTCAGCTATGCTCACTTTTAATGGGTCACTTAAATTTTTGTGTCTGGAAAAAAACAGGGTGCTTACTTACATTTAAAAATCCCCAGACAAAACCATACCACAAAACCCAGCAATGCTCTATGTCTACTTGTGGTCAGTTGTAAGATAAATGATGACAGCAAAATTCAGATTTAAAACTGAAGTTTGAGTTTGAACTATCAAGGAGTTCATTTGGGTCTGGAAGTACTAGCTGACCTCATGTTTATATAAACTGCAATGACAAACTATATCTGTGGATTAAAGAATCAGGGCCAGATTTTCAGCTAGTGCAAATTGCGGTAGGTCCAGTGAAACCAACAGAAATAAACTGATTTATGCCTTTTATAACAAAGAAATTATTTGCATTATTTGTTAAGAGAAAAAAAAATTAAACTCTTCACACATACATTTGCATGGATTCAATTGCAAGACAAATATTTAAGAAATGTGGATGGTAGCTTCAAGGTCACCTGTGAAAATGTGTTTATTGTATATGATTCAACCATGTGTAAAATGAGGACATATTCTTACTGTACAAGAACACATTTCAGTAAGCTGCACATTTCTATACCCCTTTGATATATATTGAAATGGCTTCATCCCAACATGACCTTGAAAGGTTAATTTAAAACAAGACTTGATTTTTTTTCCCCCTATTTGCTTTAAAAAAAGGGTTTATGTAGGACATGTTGTTCACTTGATGTTAAATTTCATCTTACAAGGGTGTTCTGGAATGTGTTGGAATAAATCTCAACAGTCATATTCCCTGAATAATGGCTAAATGTTTGTAAGTGCAATAGGAGGTATAGCTCAAAATACTACATGACTAGAAAAAGTAGTGTTATTTTAAGACTCAAATACTTAGCGCTTTCCTGTTTTCTCTCAGCATTGTATCAGTAGGTACATTCTTTAAAAGCAATCACATCTTGGTTTCTTTAATCTGCAGAAACCCCATCAGTGTATGCTTCTGATAGAAACCAGAAGCTGCATGGTGGAATCCACTGGAGCAATGTATGTGCAACTCGTTTGTGCATATTCTCCAGCTCATTTACATATAAATTACATAACGTATGGTGTCGGGACCACTCTGGCCCCTCGGCAGGGAGGTCATTCTAGGAAAAAGGGGCTCAGTGCTGAAAGCTGCCTCTGGCCTGTGCTTTTCCTGTGCTGGGGAAGCAGGGGGTGCCAATCAGCCCCCTGAAGTGGGCAAGGTCTGGAGAGATAGGCTTGGCACCAGCTCGGTGGGCAGCACTTTTCCCTCAGATGTGTGTGCTGGCAGCTGGTGCAGGACACGGACAGAGGTGCAGCCTGGTTGGGAAGGCAGCAGCCACCGCCCGCTGTTGTTCAGGCATGAATTCCTCAGCTGGCAGAGTTGCCCTTAAGCCCTTTATATCTGTTTGATCCCCATCTCTCTTCTTAGCTTTAAAAGCACTTCCTTGAGTGGTGTAATCATGGGGCAATTTTCCCCTCATGCCAAGTTTAGATATTGTATATACTACTTATATGTTGACTTGGGTGACATTGTTTCCCAGTTCCCAGTGAGATAGGGATCAGACCACCTCTGTGCAGCTCAAACACCAAAGCATTGCACCAGACAGCATGGGATTTCTTCAGAACATTTTGGAAGTGGAAATTGAAGTCATTTGAGGATTAGCATTTTGTTAGATGGGGAGATGAACCCCAAAACACAACATCCTGAAATTGCTCAGCTGCTGTTCATCGCTGAAGGTTTGAAGGCAGAGATTGCAATCTGTTCCTGCTCTATCTGCTGCAGTTCAGTTACGAGAACAACAAGGAAGACAGGTCAGCACTGGCCCCCCTTTTCTCTTTCTGTGTAACCTGGTATTAACGAAAGAAAGCAAAAAGGTTTGAAATCCTACTTGAAGCGGATACTGGTTACTTAAGTCAGCATTATGTTCAGCAACAACAGACACAGCTGTCTTGACCACACACAGACCATTTCAGCAATTGCCAAAGTGCAACACTCGTTATGCAGCCAAGTCTTAAATTATGGTAAGCAATGAAATAACCAAAGATGTTTTAAAAGAAAGCACATTAGTTCCACTAATATGAAATTTACCTCTCAGATGATTCTTGACTTGTATCAAATGTACATTTGCCAGTTTTGTAAGCAACAGGACTGAGGAAAGTAAAAATTACTTCATAAAAATAAGCTAGCCAAGATTTTATGTGAACAAGAATTGATGATTCTGTAATTAAAATTTCTAAGCACATGTAATTATTAAAATAGAAACAGACACAGTCTTCTGCTCTCTGTCACTTTTCACAGGTTTCTTTTTTCTAATCAGATTGACAATGAATTTGTGTAACAATCACAAAGCTGGGAGGGATGACAAATTTAGGCTTCAGTTCAGCAGAGAACTCGAACATGTGCATATAATCGAGCATGAACTTAAGTTCTTTGCTGAATTTGAATCCTAGGAAAGGTGTACAGACCTTTACAGGAAATTTTGGTGTTTTCAAATATTTTGAGCTGGGCAAGGAAAGGATGAATTTGGATTTACCCAAATTGCTTTAGTTGCATGGAGTTTTTCCATGCAGGCTTTGGGGGTAGGCACAAGTTATTTTCTAGATTCCTTCTACACAAACTGCTCTTAAAACTGTAATAACAATTTCTTGTTTGTCTTTAAAATTCAATCATTCCTGGGGATAAAATTGAGAGTAAAATGTTGCACAATGCCACATCACTACCAAAGAAATGAATGAAAGAGAGAATTACAACTCAGTGATTTCACAGATGCATATGAAAATGTGGGCTGTTGAATTTTGTCCGAGCTCCTGGAAGCACACACGAGCTCAACTGTTTCTCTAATTCTGACTTTCTTTCCCCTGCGGCCTTTACAATTCTCTCCTTCAAGGTAGATCCAGAAGCTACAAAGCATCAAAGGATATCACCATATCTCTGTCTGCATATGAAGGATATTGTAGCTTTTGCTTCACTTCTGCACTGTCAATAGAAAGTCCATGCCATGTTTCTACCTGCATGCTGGCACTAGTCTTATCTGCCAGTGTTAAGCACAAAGCCCAGTCTAACACCCACAGGGAAAGGCACACTTCACCAAGGCGGGCCAAGTTTGCCTTCTGCTTGTGTCCACTGGATGGAATGAAAATGCAGCAAAATAGTATTTTGTGGCCAGTAATTTTCTTCCTGTCATTCTGGACTTCCCACAGGTACTAGCACCGTGCTAGGAATGAAGTAGATGGCAGCTGTAGACAAACTTCACCTACATCTCAACTGGTGCCTTGACTTGGAACTATCTATGAAAAAAAGAGATGCTTTTGCAGTGGCATGAGCTGGATGATGGATGAACCTCTTCTTTTTGCCCACAGAGATGAGCTGTAGTTATGAGCTGCATGTGAATAGCACTCAACAGCATTGCTGAGGACTGAAAAAATCATGGTTTGAGTTGAAAGAGACCACAAAGATCACTGAGTTTCAATCCCCCTGCCGTGGGCAGGGACACCTTCCACCAGGTTGCTCAAAGCCCCATCGAGCCTGGCCTTGAACACTTCCAGGGATGGGAAATCCACAGCTTCTCTGGACAACCTGTTCCTGTGACTCACCTCTCTCACAGTAAAGTATTTCTTCCCTTTATCTAAACTTAATATGCCTTCTCTCAGTTTAAAGCCATTCCCCCCATCCTATCACTACATGCCCTTGTCCAAAGTCCTTCTCCAGCTCTTTTGTAGCCCCCTTTAGGTAGTAGAAAGCTTCTTTAAGTTCTGCTCCCCAGAGCCTTTTCTTCTCCAGCCTTAACAACCCCAAATCTCTCAGTCTGTCTTCATGGGACAGGTTTGTTAAGCTACTCTGTAGACCTGCTCACTCCTGAAAAGGGCCACTCCTCACTGCCATCTCCCTCTTTCATTACCTTAAAAAGTCTGTATAATTAATTTCCATTATGATTTTCCCTGCCAGTGAATTCTGTTCTAAATAAAATTTTCATTAATAACAGAGAGTACCACAAAATGCAGCATCCCATCAATATTGAAAAGGAAATATTGGATCCTCTATATGTTGCTTACAACTATTGCAAAACCGCAAAAGAAAAAGATATGTGTCATCATGATGTGTCTGTACCTGCAAAAAGTACAGCTTGTTTAAAAAAAATGCTATTACGTATTGTGATAGTTGCTACAGTAATAACTATCTTTCCCCTTGTATAGAAAAGCAATTAGTTATGAAAACCTATGGAAATTGTTAGTGGATGGGGTCTTGCTGACACTTTTTGTTCCAGATTTAGTTTTTTTCCCCTAGGACATCCATTTTTGCTGCACCAGGTATGATCAGTCCTGATCAATCTGAGAGGTGATCAGCTCTGCTGAGAGAGACAGAGGAGATGTGGTGAGGTCCAGGAAACAGCACATTCAAAAGACAAACGGGGCCTTTTATTTTCCCATACTTTCCACGGAGCAATGGATCATGGAGCAGATCCTGCCTAATGCAGGGCAATAAATCTCAGCAACGAGTTTCCAGCTTGGAGATGTCTGGGGAAGGGTGTCCATAGTTCAGTGCACATGGCCTTCTGGTAGAGTTGTCTCAAGTGCCTTCCTACCCTTTGCACTGTGGTCTGTAAAAGAGCAAAACTGACACAGAAGCAAATTATTTCAGAAGTTTCTTCTTATCAGTGCAGTGGGAACTTACGCTGTGGCTTTTCTGTGGTAACTGGACCTGAATGCATAATCAGGCTTAGGAGGAAACTTCTGAAGGCCCATGGTCTGTACAGTTCCACCGTCCAAGGAGATGCATTTAAGTCCCCACATGCTGGACATCGTGCTTGAAACTTTCATCTGTCCCTGAAGGCTCCAGCAGCATCTCTGCTGAGAGGTTGTCTGGAATGCCTCCTGGGCACAGGCTGTTTGCTCTCCACTGGTGGCACTGAGGCCCCGTGGTTTGGCAACCCCAGGTCTCTGCACTGGCGTTAAACCCAAGAACTGCTCAGTACTTTCATTACACTCTCTTCCTAGCTCCAGCTATGTGGTATTTTAGTTTTGCAGCTTGGCTTTTCAAGGGTGTTTGTCAGTGGAAGTACACCAAGAGTAAGATTACAATTTTTTGTAAGCAGTAACTTGTGGTTTTATTTACTATAGGAAATTTTCAAGTGTAGACAGAATTGTATGTTTAGGTACATTTCATTGCCTCATGTCTGGCAGTATTACAGGCCCCTGCACTGCCCAAGATCCTTCATCTCTCCCCACCTTTTGCATCTACCTCCTTCTTCAGAACATGGGAGCCTGTTTCTCTGTCTCTTTTCTTAAGTTCACTCCCTAAAGGAGCCAATTAAGGACCTTGTCAAAAATAAACAAATATGTTCTACTCTCATTAGTCAGGCAACCTTCTGTTTCACCTCAACGTGCAACGAAATCCAGATGATCTGTCGCATACTACCTTTACTGGTTTGGTTCAGACTTGAAAAGTAAGTTTGCCCTGAACTCCAGCCAACTGTGAGTCCTTTTAACGGCTTTCATGTGAAGTGCCTAGAATCAAAGAGAACTCACAAATTTCATGTAGTTTTCCCAATAATTAAAGTTCTTCACTTTTCCTCTTAGATTTCTGGAGAAATGTGAGGAAATTTTCTTAATTTTTTGCTGACTTAGGAAAGCTGATAAAATAGGAACAGTCACACTTAAAAACATGGAGAATCCTTAGCTTTTTTTGGATTGAAAGATACAGTGGACCTCATGGTAGAGCCAAAAAGGGAGAGAATAGTGGAGACACTAACACAGAGCAGGAGAGCCACTGGTGTTGGCAGGAGGAAGTGGAAGAAAACTGCTCAGGTTGCTGGAAGGAGCAGTTGAGGTAAAAGCACTGGTGCTTGAGAAAGAAAAGAGCCTTCATCATGGAGGAGGATGGTGGCATACCCATGGGAATGTATTGCAGGGACTGAGGGGAGGTGTTGGCAGGAGTGGGAGAAGATTGGGAGCAGCCCACAGGCAACAGAGCAGCAGGTCGGGATGATATGGCTGTGTCTCACCTTCCAGTCTCTGAAAGTCAAATTGTTGCTTACTCATCCTCAAATTATCCCTTACTCCATGTTTTTCAGCCTGCATGTGGGAATCGAGCCCTGCCACTTTAAATTAGTCAGTTATTTGAGCATTGCAGGCATAGTGTAAGGTTTTCAGTGGCAATACCCTGGCAGACCAAGGTGATTCTTTGACATGTACATGTGTAAAATCATTCCAAGTGATTGTTAATATGGAAGGGTTTAATTTCAAAATGAGTCAAATGCCCTACTGCTGTAAATAGACACAGTCACACCCACTGCAGTAGGATTCGATGTATTTATGTGAGTGGGGAATTTCCTTCCATGTAGGGAACCTTTAAATAAAAAAACAGACAAGAAAAAAAAGCACAATTTTTTCTCTTCTTATCCATCTGTTTCTAAATATAAACTAATTTCCTCCTGTGCTGTAGTATTTTAAAACCAAGAACAAAGAGCCAGTGAGAGTAAGCACAGCTATGTGCTAATTTATAACTGCTCAGAGTAAAAGGCAGCTCCAGCTGACAGTAGCTTCAAAAAAATTGTGCCTCCTGTAAATTAGGGTAAGGGAACTGATCACTGAAGGTAAACAGGTGATGAAATACTTCATTAGTACCTCATTTGTAATTTATGTCTGCTGAAGTAGTTGACAAAGAATCAAAATGTAAGTGGTAGATTTCTCAGAAGTGCAGCCTTTGAGGTCACTGAAGTGGATTAATTATAACCCAGTGTAAAGCACAGCCTGTCTCTGTGTCAATTACCAGTATTTGATAACTGAAATTATGTCAAGCTCTGTTCTTCTTCAAGATGCAGCCACACATTTTAAAATCATTATGATTGTAAGCATGAGCTTCACATAGCTAATGAGTTCAGCTCATTTATTAAAGTTCATTTTGGCTTAGCAGATAGTAGTTGAGATTCAGAGGGGAGTGGGTGACAAAAGATCCAGTTCTGCAAAAATAAATGCCTTTCCTTATCCTCTCTCCCAAACCTGTGCAGGAGAAACAAAGCTGATTCTCTTGCCAAAGAATCATTTAAATGTACTGTAGGAGAAAGAGTTGAGGGAGTCAACTGCTATTAAATATGACCTGCTTCTAACAGCTATCAGACCTCCAGTTGTTCAGTGAAAAGGCTGGGCTTAATGGACTACCTGCTGTTCATATTCATCATAGCAGAATGACCGATAATGTACCTCTATTACATCTTGGGATTTTCTTTCCCTCTTCCTCCCCTTTTCACACTCTTCCCTGGAGCTGCACAAGTTGAGTAGGGTTTGATAGCATCTGTTCATATGTTATCAAAACCTACCATAGGCTCTTTGGTGGGTAACTCTATCTCACCATGGCTGTGCAATCTGCTGCCAGTGCAGCAGGCGGGCAGCACTCACTCCCTGCATCCTGACCCACGGCAGCACTGCCTGCACATAGCCAGGAAATTCTGAAGGCAATGGCTTTGGCTTTGGGTTGGTTTTCTGTTACAAAAGCAGCTAAAGCACTGGGTTAGTGTCACTAAGCTCATCACCGGGACACCGGCTTTGCCACATGGTCTATGCATGCTTTATGCTCAGTGTAGCTGCCATGCCAGGGAACGAACAGTCATAGCTGGTACTGTGGATTCCCACTGCTGGGGGAAATGATGCCAGATCTCAGCTGCAGTGTCAAGCAGAATGGCTCCAACTTCAGCTGAGTTCAGACTTTAACCTCAGCCTTACAAACAGCATTTGGTCTAGTGAGTTATTCTTTCACTATTCCCTGCTTTCACCTGAAGTAGCTCAGTTGTAATTGTCTCTTACTGAAATAAGTAGCAACATATGATCCTACTGAACAGGTAATTCCTTATTCTTTTTGCTCTTTTTGACAGTCTGAGTTCAGACTGTGTTTTCAGTGGAATCTTGCATTTATCATGGCTGTAACTTTACACAGAGCCATATTCCAACATTCACCAGCAATCTTTTAAAAAAACAAGTTAGTACTTTGAGGCGGATGTAGTAGTCAGAAGATTTTCTGCTAAAAAATAAATTTCTTTTTAACATTAACAACATGTGGTACTAGTGTTTAAAATACAAATTTTAGTTTGTCAGTGCAACTCATCATTCCTTGTTACATACTGTGAAATCATTTTAATATTCTTTGCCCTTTTTGAAGCCAAAAGAGTATCTGACAACTACCCGAGACCTTTACTACGGAGCCCAGAGTAAGTATACAGCTGTGAGCTAAACCATTGATGTCTAACCTGAACCTCATGAAAATAATTGAAAAAAAGATTTGTGTCTTTGATTTACTAACACTCTATTTCCAGTGAAATAAAACATTCAAACTTGCATCAGATTGCTGTTCGTATCTTTAGTACGAGGATATTATTGTTGATAATTTTAGAAGCACCTAAGTAGATTAGATATATAAAGAGATAGATTGAACAGAATATTCACCACAGGGTGGCTTTGTGGCCCTACTCAAATCAGCAGAAGTTATAGCACCTACGTCAATGCATATGGGATTTCAAATCCCATATTTAACCTCCACTGTTTCATGGAAAGTATTTTATTGGATAAACAGCCAGAATGTTGGAACAATCCCTCCCTAAATATTTTGCAGCAATAATGACACTGATTTCTCCATGGCATCAATCAAACTGAAACACTTAAAAATACTCATTTCAATATAAGTAAAAATGTGCTACAGATTGGAAATGAGGGAAGAGAACCGATATGAAGGGTATTATAAGCTATGTCTAGACTTACCTGCTAGGAAAAATGATGGCTCATGTCCAGTCCACACCTCCACTTTTCTTAACTGTGAAAACCAGATTGTGGGAAGGTAGGAGGGAAGACAAATGAACAGCTGGTGCATGCCTGAGTTTTGTCCCAGTAGGGAGCAGGGATGTGAGAATATGCAACTGGAAAGTGGAAAATTCTCCCTTCAACCCTCATCTAGACACAATTAAGTGCCCACGGTGACCAAGGAAATGTTTTTTTGGTAGGAATTCAAAAGTGTTTCCGATTTTTTCCACTCATTTGGCTAAATATATATCTTTGCAGACTGAGATTTTCCAAAAAGATGGTCAGTAGATGGGTTTACATCCTTGTGTGCCATCACCTTAACGGTACTTCACGGCAGATGAGCTTAAAAACTCTGGAGACTCAATATCAGGCTTTTATGAAGGTTCAGGAACAGATTTGCAAATTTCTTATGTTCCCAGATGGGTTCCTACATAGCACCAAAGTAACAGGTATGTTGCAAAAACAATTCCCACCATCTCCCAGTACCAATTCCGCCACCTGAGTTTTAACAAAAGGTCAGCACTGGAACTTTTGAGGACTTGCAAAAAAGATTTCATGGTGAAACCTCAACTAGACACTGATTAAGAACTGCAGACAGCACAAATTGATTTTTTTAGGCTGCTGCTCATGCTTTCTTCTCTTTTAGCAGATATTTATCCATGACTGATAAAAATTTGTACCTCCAGACAAGGTGTGTGGCTGTACCAGCCTGGAAAGGGGCGAGACAGCTGGCCCCATGGGATGGGTCAGGCAGAAACAGATGGCCCTGACCGGCCGGGCTGGCGTGGGGACAGATGGCAACACGGGACAGCTCGGAAAGGGGGACATATGGCAACATGGGATTGGCAGGAGCACAGGTCCTTACTCTGGGCCCAATTACAGGCCTGGTGAGTCTGAATTTGCTTGGGAGAAAGTAAAAGGGCTTTTACATCTTTCAATTCCTCCTCAGACATGGGCTGGGATCCAACGGACTGCAGGATGCGGCCATGGCTGTGTGCTGTATGGTCTGGACAGGGATGTCAGCCACTGCATGTTGCTGAATCTTTCTTTCTGAATGTTTTTTCTTCTGTAATTTCAGCATCTAACAAGTTTTCACCATTCTTGCACACACTAACATGTTTCGATTTCCATTGGCACATGGCTCATCAGGGGTAGAAAAGGATGAAAGGCAACATGTGCACCACTGAGACTTAATGGGCTGATTCAGCATGCTGTTATCTCCTTTGAGACACAGAAGACAAATGATTTTGTCTGTTCATCATCTTAGAAAGCTGATACGTAAGTATCAAAAATACTTAAATGACAGAAAAGCATAACACTGTAATATATGCACTGTATATTCTCCCTCCCAATTTCCTTGTTTCGTGGATGATAAATACACTAACCAAGAAATTTGTTTCAGTTCCAAAGGAGCTTTTTAGAAATAAATACTTTTTCACCACTAACCACTAACTACCACATTGCACATGTAGAGCATAATTAAGAAGAAGAATAAATTAGGATCTGGATCTCTTCCCATGTCAGTTTGAATATGAGAGGCAAAATGAAAAATCTTTACATGTTGAACATGATGGAATGTGCTTATATACATGAGCCTAAGATTTTTCAGCATTCCTCCTGTATTTCTTTGTCTTCATACAAGCTGTCCACCCACAAATGAGATTGTTTGGGCACATTGTAAATAGATGCAGGGGAAATCATTTGGTTTGGTCACATTAAAGTGCAGAAGGACTCCATAGATCAAGCATACAGCACAGCCTGCTTCCCTGGTGAGAGCAGGATGAGGTTTTTTATAGATAACATTAAGTGCATTAATTGCATCCACCATATTACAGTGTACCTTTTATAACTATTGCCGTTGCATTTTTTCACTTTTCCAGCGTATTTCATGGTCTTTCATCACCTTTTTTGTTGAATACACAGAATTAACAGAACAACAGCTATTACAGAGATATAGAAATTAATTAACCTGCACCAGTTGTGATCTCTAGAATCTGAATATAACAGATTATATGGTGGTCATATAGCTCGTGGACATGAGTATGCAATCACATATTACTATAGATGGGAGCACTTGTTAACAGAATTAATTTCCTCTCTTGGGAGGAAAGGAAAAAGTGGTGATAAAGTAAAAAATGATATTTCAGGTTTGGAAGAGTTTTAGTTTATTCTAAAAGAGACTGCCCTAATCTGTGATATCTATATACAGATATACAATCGGACTGCTCAAAAAATGTGGTATTGTTCAGAAGTCATCCTACCTTGACTAGATAAAAACATTGATGATAAGGTGGAGATTGGCACTCTGAAATCCCCCTGAGCCAAGTTTGCTGATGCCCACTACTTACTTCTACTTTTTGTGAAAGAGGGTTTCCACAGTTACAAAAAGGGAATTAATTTAAGCCATTCAAGAAAGAAAAAGGCTTTTATTATGTAGTTTTTTTAAGGTGGTTTTTACATGGTGGCATCCTTAAAAGACTAGAAGTCAGTCTTGCTGCCACGTTTATTGCTGGTTTCCTGGCAATCAAAATATATGCAGAGCCTCCTATATCTATCCATCAATAGTATGATCTGATCTGAAATTGTATATTATCTTTGAGATGATGCATATCTGTTTGAGTACTTCATTATCTTTATCATGCTGGTATCCAGCCACTGAAAGGTCAGAGTCACAACTGACGTCTACTGGGATAATGGCACTCAAGCAGATGGAGCTATGATGACTGATAGCCGCTGAAGATTTAAGCTTGACAATTATTTTGTCTAATAAAATTTCTTTAGAAGGCAGATTTCTCTAAAACAATCCATTTTTATTGCCTATATTTACCATAGTTTTTGATCAGCTCTCATCAAACTCAAAGTATGATTTTTTTTTCGCCTTTGTACACATGAATGTTTTCCAACATTTTGGGAAGATTATCCTTGTATTAGATGGCTGTGAAATGTCTCTTAGTCTTACTGTCCCACTTGTTACTTACCAATGTATGTATTCTGTTCCATTTGAGTGACCTTTGGATGATACCATGATGTTATAGACTTTATAAGGTAGAAATCCCTCAGTAGAAACATCCTGAATTGTTTTCCTGTGGGAAGATAGCTTCCCCACCTGCAATTTTGATAGGATGTTTGTTGCCTCAGGAGAATGGCAGAGAAGATCCACAATTTATTTTGGTAGTTTGAGGCAACATTCTGTCCACTGTATTCAAAAGGTTCAAAATCCACAAAATATAAGAATGAAAATAAATGTTTTCATAAGCAAAGTCCCATGGTTAGTCATGATGCTTCCAATTTGGGACATCCCAGAAAGATGAATGATCTTGCTTATGTTTGTTTAGTTTTTTTAAGGGATGTATTATGAATGAGATTTTCCAAGTGTATTCATGAATAATAATGTCATTTTAATGATATTGCATATTTGCATAGAGCAGATTATTATAAAGAATGCCAATAGGGACTGATAACTAGGTCCTCTAATTGAAATCAGGTCTAGAAGAAATACTACAGCGTGGCTTTGCACATTTCAGGACTACCAAGAAAACAATATCTCTCCTGAAAATGATAGACTGCCTACAGCTATCATTCCAGCTATTTCTGAGTAATGGTAATAGCTCTGGAATGACATCTGACCTGAAGCAGTCAGGTATTAAAATACCAGACAAGCACAGCTGCCCGTACCTGACTGCACTACAGGAGCAGTGATCTGTGGCAAACTGCCACAATATTATGTCCCTTTAAGATGCAACCTCTCCAAAAGGCAAAAGTTCAAGTAGGCTTGTTATCCAGCTATAGTGGGAAGTTCTATGTTTCACAAGCAATTGTAGATACTGGAAACTGGAATGTAAGAAAGAGATACCCAAATTCTATTTCGAGCATTTTTTAAGTATGAACACCCCCAAAAGCTAATGTCATGTGTTTCTTACATTAGAAGTAGATTACATTGAAAACCTGACTTTTTGGAAAGTAACAGTAAAAATCCCACTAATGTTTTATTCAGTCAGTTCTGTCTTCTTAGTCCTGTGTAGCTACCAAGCCTTTTTCCTGGTCTTTTTTTTTTTTTTTTATGAAATAATGGAAATAACTTAGATGAAATTAAATCTTCATTTTCTTGGGCATAATCCACGAGCCTCAGGAATAGCTGATGAAATATCCTTGCATTTTTAACCAATTGAACTAATCCAGTCAACACCGTAATTGCACTCAGAATCCCTTAGGCCTAATTTGAGCATAAGGAAAAGCTACTGTGCTATTGTTAAACTACTTGGGTTTAATTTTTTTACCAGCCAATAATTAAAAAACACAGGAAATGACATGGTGAATGATGGAACTATTTTGAAGTGCAAATTTATGAAGCAGCTGCATCAAATAAAGTGGTAATTTAATTATGCTCATGTCCTAAAGCTGAGGTGTAGTGTAGAACATTTCTGAGATACAAGCTAATTCAAATCTGGAATAGTAATCCCACATTTAGTAATTTCAGTGCTATAGCTCACTTAATTACAGCATATTAGCAAAATAATGAGATAATTAATCTTCAAATGCAGTTCTTGTCTACATGCATATTACAGAAGAATTTGACTTATCCTTCTTTGTATGTTTTTCCAAGAACGAGTTATGACTAATTTAACCTAGAGAAACCCTACCCCACTGAAATACCGAGATTCTTTTCTTTTCCAAACCTTTCGTGTTTTGGACAACTTGTTCTTTGTTTAAACAAGAAAATACTTTCATAATAAAATCTGTGAGAAGAATCTCAAAAGGCATTATATTATTTTTATTTTTCAATTAAATATTATTGCATCTATTGCTTTTGCTTTTATAAGTAGAGTATATGGACTATTTTCGAGCCATTTAATCTGTCCTACTCCCGTTTTGTTTGAAGTACAGGGGTTTTTCTCTGCATTTTGAAAACATATGATTTTACAAGAAGACAGCTGTTGGTACATTGCATACTACGTATTTTATACATTAATCATAGTACCAGAAAGCAATACCTTTTCAGAAATATTGTAATGACTTTAGTAGATTTCTCAGCAAAGTATTAATTTTATATTTTATAAATATAGATATAAATACTTATTTTATGTTTTGAGCCTTCTGTTTTGCCCACAGAGCGCTCACCATCACCTGAAATACATGCTTTTAGTTCCTACTTGTGTGTATACTCAGCTACCAAAGGTAACTTGTATGACAGGTGTGCTTCAATCTTTTCACACCACATCCAAAATGAATTTTTATACATCTTATCTAATGTGTATCTCCCATTTGCTACACCACTTCAAGTCTGTATTGGTTTCCTGCAGCTGATTTTATGACTGCCACAGACTATTTTGAGCCTTCAATATCTAATACTTTTGCTTACTTTTATGATGGAATATAACTGAACCAGCTTTTCACATCCTGCCCTTACTTCCACAGGCTGTTTCACTAGGTCTATAACCTAGAAGCCTCTGGAATAGCTGATGAAATATCACTGCATATTTAAGCAATTTTACTACTCCAGTCAACACCGTAATTGCACTCGGAATCCCTTAGGCCTAAATTGAATCTAAGGAAATGATGTTTTTTTCATGCTGGGCACATAGTCACAAATATCTCATTTAAATGCATTATTTTTAGTGTCACTGAGTCTAATGTGTTAAGTAGCTGCAGATTTTATCCTCCATGGTAGGTGAGAAAATGTAATGCTGGCAAAACAAAAGAAGAGGGAAAACACCTTCTGGGAAAGAGTAAGACTTTGTATCTTTTGTTCCATCTTCTGTATTTGGTTGATTCCTCTTTGAGGAACTGATGACATTTACTGGTGCTAAAAAATGGTTGCCCAAATTCAAAAGACTTGAAACTATGCACTTCCTTTCTAGTAATAGGCAATGGCATGGGACCATGTAGCTTTAAATCATTTTTACCTAAATGAGAGCTGCATAGTGTTTGTCTCATGTAATTGTTGGCTTTGTAAAGTCAACTGGAGAACTGCTATCTGTAGGAAAAGACTAGTCCAAACAACACAGATGTTTATATTCAAATTATACTTCACTGGGAATCTTGGAGGATGATAAAATCCTCTGTATCCCGCTTCAATATTTCTGTCCAACACCACAGAAAGACATGAATGAATATATACATGCATTTTATGATTAGGGAGGAAATGGTAAAATAAGAATGCTCTGTTGTTTTTTCACTGTGGACTATGTCAAAGCGGGCCTGAGTGAATCGAAGATTCTGTAGCTGCCACCGTGTCTGTAGTTCCCGCTTTGCTGAACAAGCTACACAGGTTTAGGCTCAGGGCATGACTCGACATATAGAAGCTGTAGCTTTCTGGAGCAATGAAGAGATTAGGAGACTTCATTCCACAGCACCCCACACTGTGTTCTCCTCCAATGCAGGAAAAAAGACCAAAACAACAAAAAAAGCCAAGTTCAGCTAAACTTCCAAAATATTTGCAATGGAGTTTTTTTGTTTGAGTGTTCTGTTTGGCTCTTTTCTTTTTTTCTTTTTTTTTTTTTTTTGATATCCAATATAAATATTTTCCTAAGCTTCTTCTCTGAACTGGAGGGAATCATACTCCTAATTTTGGTTTTGACTGTGACCATGTTTCATGATGGACAGAAGAATGTCTTCTATCTTTTTTCTTACTGTTGATGGCAGTTTTTGCTCTGAAGCACTAACCTCAGTAGTGAGAAACTTGAACCCAAGTAACAGCCAGAGGTCCAGAGTGATGGAAATAGCCATTACCCTCTTTAGACAGAGAAAGTATGCATAAACCATCATATCTTGGGAATAACACAAAAAAAATGGCTCCCTCCAGTTTGTTCACTCAAGTATGTAGTGACGGCTCAAGTGCAAAGAATCAGAGCCCTCCACAATCCCCCTTTTCTTCTCTGTGCCAGCTGCTGGGGATGAGCAGGACTGCCTCAGCAAGCCTGCTAGCCTTGCAGGAGCCTGAATTAGGGACAGCTATTAAGACCTGTTGCCTTGACATGGTAAGAAGCTTTCTCCATGAAGCCTTTTCATGGAAGGTAAAAATGGGAAACAGAAGCAGGAATTTCAGCTTACTGTCATCTTAAAATCTTATCTCTTTGCCCTTGCCTTGCCCACTCAGAGCTATACATTTGATGGGGAAAGGCAGCCTTTTGAGGACTCCTTCCCTTAAGTACAGTTTAGAAGCAGCAGTGTGGGTTGAGGGAAGAGCCGTCCAAGGTCTTGTGTCACTGTGGTGGGCTGAGGCAGGGTATGAACAGATCTAATTTATCACTTGTCTAAAGCTTAGTGGTTGATCTTGGTAAAATGAAAGCAATTAAGTTCAGTAGTGGAGTATTTTAGTCCAAAACCTAAAACTAGTTCTCAGGAAAAAGCACTCGTTTGTTTTTCTCTTATTTAAATGCCATGGGGTTTTACATCCTTTTTTTTTCCTCAAAATTTTGTTTCACACAGAGATTGTCAGCAGATGCCACCAAGGAGGTTTGTCCATGGCATGTCACTGATCCAGGGCATTGGCTGAGTGATTTGTACCAACCCTCCCTCTTGGCAGCAACTTTCCCCACAGTTTCCCCTGAATCTCCTTTGCCCTCCTACTGGAAGGGTCACCATGTAGTAGAAACATCTAATGTTGTGTTTAATCCCCAGAGGTGTGCTGCTTAGATGGGTACGGTTTGGTGACTAACCCCACAATGCTCAGGCAGGTGTCAAACTGTTGTAACTGAATCCCAGCTTGCAGTCACGTGCTGTTTCAGTGCAAAAATTACCAGATTTGATAACACCACATGTCCTGCTAATACTGGAACTGTGTTTTCATTATAATCCCACTATTATGCAAAGTGATTTTAGTAACAGGAAACACTTAATGTCATTTTTCTTCAGTGCAGAGTATCATCTTCATTATTAACTTTCCCTTAGAGATATTTAGTGTAATATTTCAAATATTTGTGGGGAGAGCCAGTCCATGACTGCAATGTTCAAACTTTTCATCTGGTTTCCATTTCAAAAAAGAGGAGGGTCTCTAATCTGGTTTACACCAACTGTCCAGGACTCTCACTCTTGGTCACTGAGGCAGCCAACTAGCAACATTAACAGAGAAAAATGTCTTTTTGGAAAAGTGTTTACACGAACTGTAATGTTGTGTCCCTTAAATACATCTGTCCTCTCCAGAAGGTACTTCTCAAAATGCCATAATCCTTTTTTGTTTTGCAAGTCTTTATACTCTGGGATCATTTTCAATTCTTCCTTCTCATTGCAGCACACATCCAGCCTTTTGTCCATTTCTCATTTTTTTCTTACTTCTTTCTACCTGAATTTAGACTCTGTCTTCAAGCTGTCAGCCCATAGGCAAAAGCCATGACTTTAAAAAAGAGAAACAAGCTTCAAGTCCGCTACTAAAAACACTTTAAGTTTATGCCACACACTTGCTTTTACGGTCACAGTTGGGATTTATTTTGGAAGGACACTTGGAACAGCTTTGCAATTGTTACCATAAAGTGGAAGAGTACCCTTCATGGCTCTCTGTTTTCCCACAGCTACATGAGCAGAGCACAGCTGCTGAAATGATTCAGTCCCTCATGGCATTCCCAGACACTGTGTGCTCTACAGAATGACTGACCTTCGTTGGAAGAAAGAAAAGATTTTGCACAGAAAATCAAGATGCTGGTGTGATGGCAAAGATGTAGAATGCTTGTATTGAAGTTCTGCATTTCCTTGGTAAAATGTATAACCAGATGAAGTTATGACGTCTCATAGTGATATCCAGGATTTCTGATGAAAGACATGATTCAAACACTAGACCTGGTCTCAGGACAGCTAATTCTGTCTCCTGCCATCATCTACCAGCCAGGGCTCTTAGACATACTACTTTCAGCTCTCTTAAGCTCCATTTCCCCACCTGCAAACATTAGGCAATGATTGGTTTCCCCTTTAAAAACCACCTAAGAACTGCTATTGCTGTTGTTAGTAATTGTAGTAAATGCACACTATAGCACATATTAGGAGATAAAAGGTACAGAACCCCTCCAGAAACCCTTTCCAAAACATGCAGGAGCACAAGGAGAAGCACACAACACAAACCAAGGCAAGAAATCAGACAGAGAGATATACTGTAAGATACCTTTGGCTACCTGATTGTGTAATTGGATTTTATCTTCTTTGAAGCAACCTTTATTCAGAAATTAAAATATTTTTGGTCACATTTTGAGTAGGGATTGATTTTTCATTCTATCCGTTGATTTTTCAGGGAAGCTGGGAATGGAAATCTGATAACCAATGAGATTACAGTGAGCTGTTTTTTCTCTGGGGTGAGGTAGCAATTCAGCACAATATTTAAGCGTGTAGCTGATTTTAAGGATTTAAAATGTCCCAAATCAATTTCCTGCAGAACTTTTCCTGAACACAAAGCTGTGGAGGCCAAACGTTATCAAACTGTGCCATCCAACTCTGTTTTCCTTTTATGTTTATATGTTGTTGGTTTTTTGTCTGTTTGTTTTTGTCATTGTTTTTTGGGGTTTTTTCCTTCCCCCCCCCCCCCATTTTTTTCCTTAACATACAGCAACAGCTTCTTACTTCTATCTGTGGAAAGTTAATTTTAAGCTGTCACACTAGCAGACAGGTTCAGCAGGAGACCATGATCAGTCCTAAAGGTATTATATTTCATGTGGAACTGGGCATTGTTTAACAAAGATAAAAACATTCCTGAAAACTTCCCTCAAGTAGGCCAGCACAAAGGATGCTAAATTTCATATTAATAAATAAACAAGCTGCATTATGTAGCAGCACTCTGTCACTTGCAGCATATGACTTCCTGTGAGGTGTGATCAGGAAAAATCCTGTGCCTATTTTCTCCCAGAATGTTCTTTGGCAAGACTTGTGTGATCATGAAAAAAAGGCCACTGCATATTTTTTCATCTTTGAGCTTTTCCCAAAGGATTCAAGCCCCCAATATGTTCCTCAAGTCTCTCTCTTTTTTGCCTCATGCTGCATTGGCTGTTCTTCCCTCCCTCCCCTGTAATGTAAATATGTGACACTTGTTGGAATTGAGCAAGGGTATGTCATGATACATCTTACATTTAGTCCCCATGGGTCTGTGTGCCTCAGGGTAGGTTTTCCAGCACAGCCATTTCTCTGCTAGTACAAGAGTCTGTATACCAAACTCTATTGCATGATTTAGAGATGGCTTAAGAGAGTTTACACATGAAATAACAAGTACTATAAGCACCAAATATGCCTGGACAGCAGCTGCCTAATGGGCCTGAAACCCTGATCCAGTCAATAACCACAGTGTTCTCATTAAAGTTTTGTTTACAGTGCTCATGTAGAAGTTTACTCACTTAAACAGAGGAGAAGATGCCCTTTTAAAAGGGAATTCGAGTCTAAAAAGCTATTATGCATGAGATTGGAGAATGTGGTCTCTATGGCCTTGCCCTTAAATGGTCAAAGATGTTCAAAATATGGACTGTTTCTAACCATATTTCTGCATGCAGTCGCTATTGAGTGATGCTGGTACCTGGAGCTGCTTCACTAAGACACATTACAACCTGAGAGTGTCCCACAGAGGACAAAACATCCCACAAGGGAAAAACAACTGAAATGCATCTCTTAAAATGAGGGTCCAGCCCTGGGACAGGTTTTGGAGTGGAGCTTGGAGCTCCGCTCCTCAACAATGCAGCACAAAGCTGCAGTGCCTCAGCCAAAGACAAATCTCGTTACATGGCAAGTGCAGAAGGCTGCTCTCCTCTGTCTGGACCAAACCACAGAGAAGATCTGACACATGCTAAGGCCATGGCAAGAACACATACTGAAAGAGAACATTCTGAAGGGCTTAGTTTATTAATATTTAAATGGGATTCTTCACTATACAAAGATTTTCTTTGTTTTGATATTCAAAGTCTCCAAACATGTGGAATACTGCAGTCTGGGAGTCAACAGAAAGGTGAACAATAATTTGTCAGGTAAATGAGCACGTCGGTGTATAAAGAAAGCTGATTGGATTTGGAAAGGTGCCTTCGGATTTGGTTTTGCTTTCAGTGATACAATAAGGTTTGGGCTTGTGCTGAAGTTGGCTGCCTTGCCAAAGGCTATTTTTACAGGGATTTGCTATGGAAAGAAGCCAACTAGACATAAAAGAATATTTAAAAGTGAAAAAAATCCTTTCAATGGATATGTGGAAAGGGTTCTCTTGAGAAAACAAAGCACATGCCTAATCATTTGAGCTATATTCTTCCCTCAGGTACCCAAGTGTAAAAACAGATTATTTCCAGTGACTTTGAAGGAATTGCTCTGCTTTTAATGGGGGCAGAATCAGGCCTATTTTGTTCATTGGATCTATTTAAAAATATTAAGAGTGTGAGCTTTATTGTCAAACATGAGTCTGTGCTGGAACACCTTCTATGTTGGCTTCATTTCTGTATGCAGCAAAAACTATAATCCCTTTTTCTCTGTCCTGGTTTGTTTCTTTTTCATTAAAACATGAAAACCATAGGTATACAAAATCTGGTTATGAATATGTCGTGGCCAATTTCTGTACATGGATGTAATTGTATTTTCTTCTATCTTTACATGCAGCATGACTGTTGATGTCTTCACTGTTAGTCTTGTTCATTTTTGCTTTATTTGGAGCTACATTTACTTAAGCAAAAGTTTAGAGCTGGAAAAGATTTGTATTTTCAGTGCACGGAGGGGCACATTTGATGTGGATTTCTTGCATGTTTGTGTGAGTGTGAATATGTGCACACACACACAACACACATTAACAAGTAATAAAAGATATCTCTCTGGTTAATTTCGCAGTTGAGATCAGATTATGAAAGGTTAAACCATTAAACAAATGCTAATGCACTCTGATGCCTGGACCTTGTCCAATAGTACCTGCAGCAGCTGTCAACCTAATTAAGCCAGATGTGTGTTAAGTGTAAACGGACCTCCCAGGAGGAACAATAACAGATTTTAGGTCCTTAGGGGGCTCAGGGCACCAATGCATATAGTGTTTCTGAAGGAAACATCACCCCTACCTTGTGAGTTTTCTGCTCATTAGTACCATCCTGATTGTACTCCTCCAGGACTGGGCTTGGGGGAGGAGAAGTCTCTTTTCATTCCAGCTAAAGCCAGCAAGAATGCTCATTTTCAATTGATTCTGGCAGTCATGACATTTACTCAACACTCTAATCTCTATTTTTTTAACCTCTACTTTACTCTGTCTGTAACGTATTTTAAAAGTGACATTTATCCTATGCCAAGTTTGCCAACCCTCTAAGTATGTTGGAGACCATAAGCTGATAGAGAGGATCTAAATAAGCCATTTAATATTAACAATCAAGAGAAATCTATAGAGCATGGAAATATTAGGTAATTATGAGCATGCCGTGTGCAGTAACGTGTTAAAATAAAAAAGGAAAATCCTTTTACAGTGTGAAAATATTATGGGAAATTAAAAAAAACCCTCACTTAGCAATATTTAAAACCTGCTGAAACTTGCAGCTGAATTGTTTCTTGTGTGCTGTGAACTGCAATATGTCCAGGAAAAAGAGACTGGAGTAGACCTGCAGACCTTCACACCTGGTCAAGGAAAGAAAAGTCTCCAAGAGTTCCCATACATACTGAACTTAACACCTACTTTCTCACTCACTTCACAGCCAAGTTATGGCACTTCTTTCCAAAGGAGCAGAACAAACTGATAACGCAGCTGCACAGAATAAAATTGAGTGAGGTTTCACTGGGATAGATCATCTGTGATGAACAAGAAGTCCTCCACTGATTTTCTGGGAGGTCTGTCCACCTACACTGTCTTTGGATCTAGCTCTAAATTCTCCTCAAGTCACCAGTGATGATCTGATAAAGATGTATGATGCTATGTCCCCTTAAAAAAACCTTCACCTGAAAATGTGTAATCATGCAATAGCTTTGTTTTTCCAGGCATTCAGCACTCATTATTTATTAGGGCATTAAGCACAATTAACAACTGTACTAAAATAAATCATCCTGTACTGGCTAGGACCGTAAGATTATATTTTAATATCTTATCCATAACAGATTACTTTTCTAATGAGCTTTCCTGCAAGATCTCCTTCTGTGAGACCAAAACGTGTTATAACTCAGCACGCTGGTGTGCTGCTGGGGTATGAGTTGTTGGGACAGTCTTCCTATTCAGCACTGCTGCAAAAGACAAAAGGACACAGCAAATCTTTGAAGAGAGCAGGTTTCTCCTGTTCCATCATTGCTGAATGGTTGTGTCCTTAATACCACATTTCCTTGGCTTACTGATAATAAGGTGGTTAAATGAGTATTCTATCTTTCCTAATGCTGGAGGGTAATTTTTTATGGTCCATTGAATCTCCATGTTATCCATGTTGTTCTCAATATCCCCAGCTCCAGTACAAGGACACAGGATTTAGGAACCAAGCTTATTCCATATGCTGCAGCTGTTGTTGGCCAGGGCCCAGGACTCATGCTCCAGCAAGTGCCAAGTTGCAGAATCAGGATCTCACTTACACCTTTTCTGGATCAGGGCTCTTGCTGTCTTTGCAGCACAGGAAGGTCAAGAGGCTCCTGCCAGCAGCTTCCCCTATGGATCACTTCTGGGAAAGGGAAAAGTGGCCCAGCCTCTCATGCTCTCCCGTCCCTCTCAGACATGAGCTGTGACAATAGAAAAGAAGGTGAGAACACACTTTTGTCAAAAGCACTTTATAAAGTGATTCATCCTTTCTGTGTGCTGGATATATTCTCAGCTCTTCTGCTGTGCCAGACCTAGTAGAGGACTTACACAGTGCATAATACACTATATTAATATGCTGTGTATATATCAGAGCACATCAATCTCTGAGGTACTACCAGGACAGGCATTAGTATGATTGGATCTGTGTGGCCAATGATGCCAGGTAATTCTGATGAAGTGATGTGTCTGTGCTGCACAGCCCCACACCACTTCAGTGTGCCAGCTTCTGCTCAGCATCCGTGGGGGTATCTATTACAGTATCCCACTAGGCCACGTAAAATCGGGGTAACACCTATTTGGGGATTCATCTGAATGTTACTGTGCAAATACCTAAATTGGAAACAGTCTTCCTAGACACCCTGTACCATAACTGACATAACTGCAACACCTCATATCCTAATGCAGACAGCTAAAATAGATGAGAGAGGCATCCCTCTGAAAGTGCCTGCTTCTCCCCATCAGCTGCAGAGGTAGCCTGGTTTAACTGCTCAGCCCTTCTTCTGCATGGCAGAGTCAGTGTAAGAATACAGGAGAGCAGTGTCACTTGCATCTGCTGGAAAGAAATCATTCTGTGGCTGTGAGCTGGAAGGCAAAGTCACACCTGTCAGAAATAGGTCAGTTCCTGTAGTGCCCAGAACAACAGCTCTAAGCAATTAAAGAGCTGTGAGGGAAAATCCTTTGGTGCCTTCAGAGTCTAGTGAATATCAGGATGGGTAATAGCAGAGCACAACAGGTTGGATTGCAGATTTGAATCTAGTTTGTCAAATCTCTTTAGGCACTTAAATCCTTTATTTAATGAGGATCACAGTCTTTTAGAAACTGGTGGTGAAATGCCTAATGAAGTTACACATAATTGCAGTGTGCTTGCAACAGAGTTAGGTTTCTGTGCAGTATATTTCAAGTTTTAATATGTCGAATAATTTTTTTTGCACAGTGACATGGGAAAATATTACACAACACAGTGATAAAATGAAGATACATTCTCTCACTCTAAAATGATAAATTGTAGACCGGGAAAAGGAATGACAAGCACGTTTAATCCAGAAGAAATGGGTTGGTGTAATATGCTTTCCAGTAACCTCATTTCTCTCCTGTGAAAAGGAGACTAATATCAGTGGATATGCTGAGTGTATTTGGAAGGCTTTGAAACCAATTAATCACCTTCAGAATTTTTCATAAAACCTGATTTCATTTGGGACAAAGTAGGAGCTGAAGTAATTTAGGGTTGTCAGATTAAAAAAGTTTTCACAGGTAAACATGCAATTCCATGAGCATCAGAATTAATGACTCCTGCTTTCCAATGGATTTATTTCTTGTGCCTCAAGAAATCAGTGAAGGGGCACACTGATTTAAGCTTTCCCTGCTTTTGAGGCTAGGGCTCCTCACCATAGAGATTTAGGAAGGAATCTGGGCTGGCAGGCTGGGTGAGAGATACAGTACACTGCAATATTTTAACTGCTCTGGACAACTGAAGCTGGGGGATGAACAATGGAAGTGGTATCTGCCTTGCAGCTTAAAAGTGCAAGGGAACTCTGCAAGATTATGGCCATTTTTAATTCTTCACAAATGTGTGGTATCTTTTAACTGAAATATTTTAATTCACACTGATATAAATCTTCCTTAGTTACTACTTCAAAGGGGAAAAAAATGGAGAGGGTAGGAAAACAAACAAAGGACCTTCTGCAATCTTCTCTCTTAAGTGGCCTTAGTATTAGGTAAGAAAAAAGTTAGTATCCTTGAAGTTGCAGCTTCAGAGATGGTTTAATCTTTCAACGAGAAGAAAGATAAACAGATCTGTTCAATTTATTGTCTGGATTTTTTCAGATAAGACCACAATAACTTAAATTCTTTCCATTTTGTAGGGATTTAATTTAGCACATGATGTGTTTTCAAAGGCTAAACTCCAGAGATATACAGGGAACAAGGTAGATGTGTTGTCACTGGACATATTTTCTCCTTCCACTTCTGTCCTGCACCCTGTGAAAGAGTTGTGGGCAGCAGCTCACTGCTCCAAAACCCACTGCAGTTCTCTGTGCTCCTTCACACAGGGTTTGCTAAATGAACAGAGATGAAAAGCACCACCATGAAGGCAGAAAATATCATTGAATGTCTTGCATTAGCTGTTCTGGAAAAATAGAACAGCTCATTTATTTACGTTTTCCTCAGTGAGGACTTTAGGATTTCAGACAAGAAATACTGCAATTTTAGTGTGATAATGCTTTAGTATCCTGGGCAAGTGACAGAAGGAATGAATGAGCATCTCAAAAAAATTTCTCTAGCTGCTTTGCTAAAATATTTTCAGATGTTATTTTCCTATATACTAGTTCATATATTTTAAACCCTTAAAAAACATAGTTTAACTTTGAACATTTGATTAATATTTATCTTCACCTACTGCTTCTTTTCATTTCCCAGCTGATCTTTTTTGTAAGGGTTTTATTTTTCAATAATGTACAAACTTGGGGGAGAGGAAAATGGACATACTAGGTTAAATTGACTCAGAAAGACAATGCCCAGCCTCTTAAAACCTGTCACTTCCCCCTTCGATTAAAATATGCAAGGGAAAATAGGAAGACAAAAGAAGCAATTAAAAACTTAGTTTGCAACTTCACTGATTTCTTCGATGTGGTACCAGTCATGTAAGTGGCTCACAAGTGCAGGGAAAGTATTTTTTTTCTAAGTGTCAGATGCAAGGATTGGATTACAACTGCAGACCAGTTGTTGCTTTATGAAATGCAGCTGTTTTCTGTTATTTGATAGCTAAAGCCAATCACGGAATAAAATACTGAAGAATATTTTTTGTTACTTTTTGCTTTTAATCTTACACTGGCATTGCTGCTGCACTTATCTGAGACCCTTCCGCACATACATTTTTTCTGTTGGTCATTTGATTCTGTCCTTCTATCACCATCTTCTTCCTAGCTCCCTTTTCTCAGGCTTTCTCTTCCCTCTACCTTCCCTTTCTGTTCCCACAGTCTCTTTGATCACCTGTGTTTCCTGCCTAACATCTCTTCTATCTCCTTTTCCCTGGGTCATATTTTCTTCTTACCCCATTTCTGCCTTTCCCTTAGTTTTGTTCCAGTAATCAATCACCCACTCCACACCAAGTTTGCAAACTCATCTTACATCTCCTTTTCTCTCCTGCCCCAGCTTTCCTTTTGGTCACCATGCCAAGTTCATGCTGACCCCAGCATTTCTCTTTGTTCCCCACATTCACTTTCTCTCTCCTGCTTTCCTCACAACCAGTTTGACAATTTTGGTGCAGGATCTCTGAGCACGACACATGTGGGAGCATCAATTCCAGCATCATAAGGGCAGCAGGCAGATGAGGATGCTGGGTATATGCTGCAGTCTCTTGTGGGGATTTCTAGTGCTCCCAAGCTCACAGAGCCATTTATGGGGCAGCCTGGGCTGACCTACAGGAAATGGCACATGGGAGAAAATGATGAGGCTCTTTACAATGTAATGGCAATATTTTTCTATTTTCCAACATAAATATATCTAACATTCCTGTTAGTACTATCTTGATAATGAATAACTGATACTATTCCTGTTTTCATGACACCGTGTTGTTAAACCTCCACAATTTTATATGCATATGCACACATAGATCTAGTACAAAATCTTCTGTTAAGATCCTCACCAGCTAAAAATCGTTAGAGCTGCTCCTGCTCATGTGAAAGCTTATTACAGTTTCAATCACCTGTGTTCTAACTGGCATTCCCATTACAAAACCTGCTGATCCTATTTGAAAGGACTTTTAAAGATCTGAACACAAAAATAAACACATGGATACCTCAGAAAATGGTAATGGATTCACTTCTGTCCTTGATCGCTTGAGTCACATTTCCCACTGAGCTGCCTTCGTGGGACCAAGGGCAGAACTAATCTCAGTGAGTTTATATTAGAATAGCACTTAGATAAATAAACCAAGCTTGGGAGCTGTAGGTAATCAAAACTGAACACAGCACTACAGGAAAATGGAGACTCAGACGTAGTTTAATGCTGAAGACAGGCATGGCCTGCTCTCCTGGTATGTAATGTAATATCCTCTTCTAAAGCTGGACAATAACGATATGTTTATTTAACCGTTTCACCAAGGCCTCTGCTTCCACATCAGGAGTGATGTCCTGACACTGGCATACTGAAAGAATTTCGAGGAAACAGAGTGATCACCCCTAAAGTCACCATAAAAATGGTATGCAATTTCATCATTGTTCACATAAGGCACTGAACTTGCATTTGGTCACATACCTCTCAAATTTGCCTTTATTTGAAGGCTATCGGTGACTTTTATACAACGCTTTATCAGCATTTGAGACATGTTCCGTGTCTCAGCCCCTTCACTTCCACAGAAGCAAATGCATTGGTCCAAAGGAAAGAATTAAAAATAATGTATTTCATTTTACTGAGAAACAGGTAATTTGTGGGGACCATCACACCTGTGAAACTTCCCACTGTCTCAGGCACTCTGTAATTGATGTACTCTGAACAGGCACAATTTTCTCTCTGTTTAACTGGCTTAAACCTGAAATGTCTGCATCTGAAAGGAAAATGCAGATGGGACATTTGCTCAAGTTGTGCAGTGGACAAATCCCTTTGTAATTAAGGGGCACACTTGTATTTCCCGCTATGAACAAGGGAATGAAAAATAATTACAGTAATTTACCAAATAGGTTTACTAGGCTTTTGAAAATAGGTTCTAAGAAAAAAAGGCTTGTGTTTGAAGATAAATTCTTCAGCTTTCACTCTGTCAACATATAATAGCAAGCTAATATCTTATGAAAGAACAAAGAAGGTAAGCAAATCACATCCCACTCCAGAAATTTTTCCTTACAAAATAACATATTGTTCCTTTATATTGTAAGTCAGAATGCTGATTTCAAACAGTACTTCTAATAGGCTAGGCTGTACTGTAATCAAGTAGGACTTCTGAGAAGCTTTCAGTAAAAACAAAATATATTTGAGGGCAAGCTCAGAAAGCAAAATGCTTGCTTGCAATATATAAGAAAACTGTTGGTCTGTTTTTTTCCAGAATATAGTGTCCTAACTCAAAAACCTCGTGGCTGTGCACTAAGGCAGGGCAATCACAGCCTAGCCTGCTCTTTGATGTCTGTACTGGTGCTGTGCAGGGATTGTCACTGGGAATTTCAGTCCAGCACTTTGCTCGAAGATGGGCACTGCAGACACCACCCAGAAAACAATCTGGAACAGGAGTCCATTTTGGATCTTTCCTTCCTTTTGACTTTTCAATGCCTAAAAATCTTGGAAGTATTGTACTGGAAAATATTTATTATAAATTTGTCCTTGACATGGTATGGCTCATAGAGAGATTACTCACCCTTTAGCCAAGTAAATCTACCAAGCTTGAAAGTAATCCACAAACTTATGCTTTGAAAGGATACACAAACTCATCATGGTATAATGTTGCCCCTGGACATTATTCTCTCAGCATAAGGAGATGAGGAACCAATCCCCCCAAATGGTGCTAGACTAAGGGACGCACATGGAGACCAAGGTGGTGGAAATGTCAGACCTGATGCACAGGTTGAGGGGAGGGAGTGAGACAAGTCTCCCAGGTTTCACTTCACAGGCATCAGGGATGAAGCCTGGACCTAATCCATCCAACAGCCACCAGTGGTTCACCAGCACCGCACAGAAAGCCCACTTGAGCATGCTCTGACAGGCCACGAGTCTGAAGCCTCTGCACTTTTCTATTTCATAGTGTCATGTTGGCAAGTCTGTATATCTCCTCAGTCGACCTAATCAGCAGTACAGGGTTTGTAGTGTACACCAAGGAGTATCTTGTTCTTCTGTCTCATATCGTCTAAGGAGCTCTAATTGGGATATGCACATAATTTTATGAATAAGACATTTCTGAAGAGGACAACCGCTGTTTTAAACACCAGTGGTGGGAAAACTGCACATCCAAACACAAAGAACTAGCACCTCTGTTGCACCCATGCAGAGCTGATGGTGGCGGCTTAATTAGGGAAATGTCATCACTAGTGTCAGCTATGACTGGTAATGTTATTTCTTTTGATCCACCTCTCTGGTTGATCTGTCCTGCCTGGCTTTGGTCTCACTTAGCTTTGGTCTCACTTATCTAAGCAGTAAGGTGTTGGTGGGTATCCATGTACCTCATACTGCTTAAGTATAATTTTTCATTTAAGGGATTCCAGAGCATGTGCCAGATACACGACCAAACCTGCAACTCCCCTTTGTATGATAAAGCATTTCTTTGCCTCAGTGTGGTCTTGATCCTGGCAGTTATTTTACATTGAATGTAAAAAGTGTCCAGTGACATCAGTAAGACCCATATTATTCATATCTCCTACCATGTCAAAAGAAAGTGAAGCATCAAAAGCAAACCTTTCAAGAGCATTGATAATTGCTACCAGAATTTTACACAAGGACAAAAGAATGCATTTAGGTTACTTCTGCATCAGCAGCTGAGTATTCAGTGAGCTTCTCAGTTTGATAAGAGACAAGTTGCTTACTGGCTCCTCAGGATGTAAAACATATGAAATGCCTCACTGAGCATCAAAGGTGTCTGACAGAGAGTGGACCCTGTGGATAACCATGCCACAGCAAGACACAGCTCACTGCAGAGCTGCCAAAGGAACCACTGTGTTGCTGAAGCTGCCAGAGTAAGTGTCTGGAAAAAAATATTTGAAGAAAACCTTGTTAAATCTCATGCTAACTGCAACGCTGGTACTTTTATGGATTAAATTTTGGTTCTGTCTCATGTATGTTACTAAATGTAAATGCCTTTACTGTTACATTTTCCTCCTACTATTTGCCTCCTTCCCTTCTTATGGCATCTCATTTTTTTAACTTAGGGACTCAAGAAACCGTCAAGAAAGGCACATGATCTGTAAAATAGCAGACTTTGTAGCCTTGAATCCTGTTTAACTAAATTATGCCAGAAAACTTCTGTACCTAGAGATATCCTGTTTGGCAACTCATTTAAAAAAGATGCAGGAGAGGAGGTGATCCTGTCCCATCAGTTTCACCATGCACTGCTTCTGCCACTTCCCAGTTTCACTTATGTGTACGAAAGCCATTGCACAGGGGAGTGCAGGTGGGTCAGCAGACTGCAGAAGAAGGCAAAGCAATCAAGGAATCACACAGGCAATGGAAAGGTTTACAGTTTCTCACTGTGCACCTGAGACACGTCAAATATTTGCACATTTTAGGAACACAGCTGTGAAGCTAAGATTCAATCTGGCCCTGAAATATTTTATGTGAACCAAAACCACTGCCTAATAGGCTGAATAACGGAGATAGGAAAGGGGTGATTGATCTAACTGGAATGAATTATGACATTGTCTTTCCAAATTCTCCACTGAAGTAAAACAGAAGCCTGCTTTTCTTCATTTTACTCATGGTCATGATTAATAACAACAACAATAACAACAATGTTATTCTTCAAGGTTCTTTCACATCTGGTGAATAATTTGCCATATCATAAGATAAAGTGAAATTTGAAAACATTACAAAAATAAAGGACGAGTATGCAAAATTATACAGGCACCAAAAGTTGCTGACAAAAGCCACTTGCAATAGAAAGTTTTCATTTTTTTGTCAAACAAGTCAATAGTATAATCACTAGAAAAGAGGATTCTGTGTATTTGGCAGTGAAAAGGATAAATACAGAAGTGGAATTTCTGGCATCCATAGCCCACCCTTCTCAGGAAGAGAAGAAACAATGCTCTGTCATGGAACCTTTAGAAGCAAAAAAGCCTACAGAGCGGTATAAATGCAGTCAGTTTGACTGCTTAGGATATGTGTAGAAGTCCCAGGGTCCTTCCATCTCCTCAGCTCTTGTGTCAGATATGTGTGACATATCTGATATGCTACACAATAGTAGCTTTAACATCCTTTTTTATTGTTATTATTAGTCTACTTGCAATGCACTGGTTGCATAGAGCCCTGTGTGCCAGCTCCTGCTCAAAAGACAAATAAGCAAAATGGGCAAACAGGGAGAAGGAGTGTCCTGCTGGCTGCTTGCAAGGTGGCAAGGGCAGAGCCAAGCTCCCTTATCCTCCTGCCAGAGATATACTCTGAGCTGGAGGTTCTGCAGGAACACCAGTAACAGCAAAGTTGCTTGTGTGTTTTCAGTCTAGTTGTTTGAAATAACAACTGAAAATCAAGCATGGTTTGTTCCTTTAAAACAAAATCTCCAGAATAAAATATTCCATCTGTTTCAGGTCTTCAGGTCTGCATCTATTAATTTAGAATGCACACAGTGATTTCTGCTTGCTTTTACAGCCATCCTATACCTTTAGTCTCCATACTTTTCCCATTCCCTGAGAAAACACAAAGAAATGCCTCCTAGACTTTGGAGTTGTGGAGTTCCTCATCTTGTGAAAGTCAGTTCCAGACAAGGGCTCTTGGACTTTGTTTCTATTGGACATAGTCCCAATTCCCCACCACTTGCTTGTATGCTTAATTTTAAGCATGTGAACAGTCTGGGTGCATTAAGGGAAAACAGGCATATCTTCAGCTTTGAATTTGCAAAGTAGTCCTGTTGATTTCAGCTGAAATCGAGTAAAACTTTCAGGTGTTGGGTCTTCAAAAGAAATGGAAAAGATCTAAAAGAAAAAAAAGAAGCTGGTCATTGACATGAGTACATGTTTGGTTGTGCTGAGACACCAGCAAACCCCCACGTGATGAGTAGAGATGTCAGAGGCATCACATTTTGTAAGTAATGAACAGTGATCAAGCTCCAGGATTAGGCCACAAACTGAGGCTTGGGAGATGGAGATACCATTCCCAGAGATACCACTCAGCTATGTGCCACTGAGAAAGGCAGCTAATCTTTCTGGGTTTCTGTTGCCTTCTCAGCTTTCCTTGGCCCTTCAGAGAGACTGCAAGTTACTCGGCTAGGTGTCATCAGCACATCTGTTTCAGGCACAAAGCAGTCTTTCACTAACAAAACCAATTATGCAGCTGATTAGGGTGTTTTTAAAGTATTAAAGACAGATACTCCTGAGCTGGGAAGTGCTAACAGTGGTAACTGTACTACCTGGTCTCTTTGTGTCTATACATTTAGACACAGTCTGTAATTAAATAATCCCTTTCAGTGTTACCCTGTGGAGCCACTGGTTTGTACAGAGCATGGAACACAACTTCTCTGCTGCTGTAAGGGAGCTTGGTGAGTAGAGATTTGGGGGGAAGCTCCTCACTGTGGGGTCCTTCCCACACAACTGAAGCCTAAGTGACAGCATGCCATCACTACCTGGACTTCAAGGCCAGCAGTGGACCACCTTCTAAATGAAAAGGAGCCCGACAGAACAGTTTAGCTGGGGACCAGCCTCAATGCCTTCTTGGCTGTGTCACTTCTCATCTTTTTAAATAGGGGAGGAAAACTCCCAAATGTTTTTTGTCATACATGAAATCCCTAATTGTGCTTGGTCTTTGCATATTAAGTGCTTTCATTAATTGATTCTGAGTTAAATATTTTAAATGTTAAAATTAACCCATCAGCCCAGGTACAAAAATCAAGTTCCATTATCAGTGTTTTCAATTGTTCAAAGTAGTTTATTAAGAGAGTTGCACCCTTCCCAGTTAAAAATTCCCCAGTTAAAAATCCCCAACTTATGCTCCCTTTTCAAACTTCAAACCACCTGTACACCATAAGAGTTATCTTTCCTGTGTTTACGGTATACTTTTGCAAGTGTTTTAAGATGTGTTGGATGTATTTTAATACTTTTTTTAGGTGCACTTGCACTTTGGTTCCAAGGCCAAAAACCCCAGTTCTAACAGCCAGCAGCTATTTTTAGCCCCATAGCCTTTACCCTGCAGGGAAGCTCCATGGCAACCTGAATTTTAATGAGGGCATTTTAGCATCCTTATCTCAACTAATACCACCCCTCTGACAACGATGAGCTATTGGTGGACGGAGATGATCTGTCAAAGGGAAAGCACCAATCACTTTAAACCGAAGGGACGGGCTGTGGGTGGACTGGGGCGGAGCAAAGGCGCTATAAAAAAAACGAGACAGAAAGAGAGAGACGCTCTCTGCAGGCTAGCTGGAGTGGGTGTCAGTGCTGGGCATTAAAAGCCTTACTCCTATTAAGGAGCCTTGAATAATTTTTTTTCCTGACTTTTGGACCAGCTAAAAGTCAGCCCAGCACTGCAAGTCCTTTTCTCTACGTGTGATCCAGTGCTGCCTCAGCCAGAAGATCTCAGATCCCTGCGCTCCTGGGGCATACCATCTATCGAGCCGTAGGATCCCAAATTTTTGTATTTTTCTAATTTCTGTAATTTTTCAATTTTTCTGTTTTCAATAAATAATTTTAATTTTTTTAAACTAAGAGTTGTCTCATTTCTCACATTTTTCAACATGATTTTGTGGGTTTTTTCTGATGCCACCTGCTCAAACATTTTTCTTGTATCCTGATTTCTGCCTCTGGACCTTTCATCTGTCCCATGGATCTGGGGGAAATCACAGACGTCTTGGCTCCTTTGCCTTGGCCATGCCCCTTAACAGGTTGCATCTCTCATTTTAACTGGTACCTAACCTTATTTTGCCCTGTCATTTCTTCTAAAAAATGGTGAAGACGCCCTGGAATTTCCCCATCCCAGTTTCCACCTCCCTAGCTTAGTCAGATGTAGCAGCCCCAGGAAAAGAAATCGTCTCCAAGTAGCCCTGGCTGTGAGGGAAGACTGTGTTCTTGGGAACTGGGAATGCATTTCCTGGGCATTCATAGCATCCACAAGGAATTTAAGTGCACTCAGACTCTACAGATTGTGTAGAGACTCTTATTACCAAGATCTGTGTGTGTGCTGGGCAGATGCAAAGCAATTCATGGCCCAGGAAAATGAGGGTGGGTTGCTCTACAGCCCTACAGCTCAGACATCACCTTGCCAAAAGTTAAGTATTTTCTTCTAAGCACAGGCTTGGAAAAAAAATCCCAAATAACCAAATGAAAAAACAGGAAGAAAATACCCCAGGATGACTTTCTACTAAAATGTATGTCTTTCTTTAGTTTTATTTTCAGAAAGGGCTTGGTACAATTCAAACACTGTCCCAGTTTTCAGCTTGATGTAAATACCCAGCACAAACAGATATCAATGGCAAAGTTTTGAGTAAATTAAGCTTGTATTGCACAATGACATAGTAGACTCAGAAAAGCCTGTTGTCTTGCATCTGTTATTTGGTTCAATGTGTCTAACATCTGGAACATTAAACTGCCATTCTGATTTTTTGTTAAATTTTTGTAAAATTAGATTTCTTGTCTGTTTTTTTGTTTAAGATCTCTGAGGGAACATTCACAGTCTTGGCAGTTTGTGCTATCTCAGCTCTAATAATGCCCATATTTTGAGAAACAAAATGTACATTGATCATGTCGTGGATTCCTGTTTCACCAGATGCATTGTTTCAGGCCTTTGTGATTTCATACTGGATTTCATCTCTTCTGAAAAGAAAAGAGAGACATGTAAGAGAGGTTCAGGAACATTTTTCCCATGAATATATTTGTCTAAAATATGATTAAAAGGGCATGCTAGGGAGAAAATACAGTATTTTTCTTTTAAAAATGAACATGTGGTTACAGATAGGTCAAAATTGACTTTTCATGCCCAGTGTATTACATGTTTCCAAGGACTTTTTTTTTGGTGCTCTTTGCAGTAGCAGAGCAAAGAGACTTCGGCTTAATTGCTCTCAGGAAGAGATTTGGAATAAGAGCCTTAAAAAGTTTCTTAATGATTCTGAACTGGTTTTTTTTTTTCTCTCCAGACTAAAAGCTGTGGAGATCAAAGATGAATGGAGATGGGGGTGAGCAGAAAGCGACTGTAATGTTTCCTTTTTGCATTCAAAAAAGTCACATATTTGGACTGCTTTTGCAGAAATGAGGGAGGAAAATTATAATGTCTCTCTATTCACCCAGAACCAATGGAAATCTGTCTTGTGACTCTTCTCATATAGAAAATAACCAATCTGTCAACAAAGCCCTACTTAATGAAATCCTCATTTTGTGCTCCACATTGGATTTTATATAAAAGTGTTGACTGACAAGCTTATTTGGGGTTAGTTTAGGGAAGGAAATAACTTGCCTGAATCACTTCTAAAAATCAACAAATTTAACAAAATACAAACCAACAACATCCAGTGGCAAGACTGGGTTAACAGGGCTGCTCTGGATTGCATGCTTATAGCCATCAAACTCTCAGCACCAGAACACAGAGCAAAGGAAAGAAGACAGTAGGAGCAGAAAACTATACTACAGGTTAAAAGACACTTTCTCCCTCTTCCTTTCTCTTCCTTTCTTTTCCTCACATGTGCTTTCCTCACACATACTTTGGCATTTATCTACCATGACAAGCCTCATTTCTCCTTTTAAAAGAATGCATAAATGAGCTATGAATATTTGATCCTTTTTTAAACAAATATTTTGGCTTGACAAGTCACAGCAGATAAGACTACCCAAGATGGTAGCCAGCTGCTCAGGGGAGGGAGTGTAGGTAGAGCGGGAGCCAGTGTTAGAGGCACCCGCCTTTCCCAGGCTGCTGCATGGGGCAGGACATCAGCCTCAGCCACGCTCCTTTCCTGCTGCAATCCTTCAGGTCTTGCACAGGCTGCTCCAAAGCTGCAGATGATTCTGCAGATTGGTGTTGGAGGACCATCCTGCCATGCCTGTGCAGCACTTCAGTGGCCCTGACGACTTCGGTGGAAATAATCACAGCTTAGAGCCAAACACCTCTGTGCATTCTTTCAGGGCCATGTTTTAGACAGCACATAATTCTCTCTGTTAGGGCTTTTAGGAGGTTTTTCTCTCTGATACTGGATAATTAAGCTGACTGTAGTCAATTCAGACTAGCAGAGACCCACTAGTCTCACACCACAGTGAAATCTAACAAATTAAATTAACAAAGGGCTTTTTGGGTACACCTCTGTGGGTTTGTTCACATTGTATTTCAGGCTTCATTTGCAAGGATACTGTAATCTGCAAAAATAATTCCCAGGTAATCTATTGTGCTGATACTTTGAGCCAGTGACAAATACACAGATTTAAAAAAAATACCCACTTATATCTGTTTTGCACCAAAATTGTGAGCATCTGAACGTTGTATTTGAATGATGGTATATGAACTTAGCTGAAGTCCTCATTTTTTCTTGTTAAAACCTATTTTAGGCATATTTTTAACAGCATAATATACGTGGCTTTGGGGGATTTTATCTTGTAATTGAATTTCAGTTTAAAATTGTATATTTTGGGGGAAAATCATTGGGTGAAAAAATGAAGAAAATAAAACTCTTGTTTCTTGTTATCTTACTTTTTCTACAGTTGTCATGATGGAAAATCTAAAAAGAGCAGTAACCATTTTCTTGGTGAGGAAAAAAAACCCCAAAGTTAAAATGTCATATTAGATTAAATTACATTTTCAAAAGCTCAGGGCAGAATTTTTTGTTTTGTTGTAAATTTACATCATGGAGAGATAATACTGCAAGATTCATTGGAGTTGCTACAGGGTGCCCTTGACTTCAGAAGACTTTCCATGTGTCTCAGGAGGAAAAAATTATTGACTGGGGAAATCTTACTCAGCCACCTCTTTGCTACGTGCTTTTTTTTTTTTTTTTGGTAATACATATAATTATAGAAACTTTTTGAACATTAGGCAAGGCTGAAAATTACTGATAAGCACAGGAACGGGGAACAATTTAATCACTGCATTAAAAACCTTGTCTGGGACATTTCTTGATTTCCACATAAGACACCAGCAAAAGATTCCTATCAATCCAGTTTCCAAATATTGCGACCCCCTGCATCAGCTGAGGGACAATGTAGGCAGTGCTGTCGAAGGTCTGAGTTCCCCAGTGCTGCGAATTCATCATAGCAGTGCTGTAGGAATCTTATATAGTGTTTTTACTTTAGCTACATATCCTCAGCAATTAGACCCTGGACAAAACATTCCGAAGGGACAAAGTCCCCTGAAATGCTGCACAA
The DNA here is from genome assembly GCF_009650955.1 of Corvus moneduloides. Classification (NCBI taxonomy): domain Eukaryota; kingdom Metazoa; phylum Chordata; class Aves; order Passeriformes; family Corvidae; genus Corvus; species Corvus moneduloides. Next base: position 46,526,920 of record NC_045477.1, on the reverse strand, counting down.
TTCATTGCGCTTCATGTATAGGTTAGAGAACATCAGGACTAGGACTCAAATATTCTCCAGTGGAAAAAGAAATTGCAGCCCACAAAGAGTAAAAATGTCACAGAAATATGCTTTCCCTTGCTGCATTGTTTGGGGAGCATTTGTGGAAAGATGGTGGGATTGGTGAGAGAATGTGCTTTTGTGAATATATAGTATACATTCCTTTGTATAAGACTTCCACAGATGAAAGTGCTCATGGTAATGTACCCCTGTGACATTCTGTTTGAAAATATTACTCTTTCTTCAAAGAAGAGAAAGGGAGAAGCTGTATCTTTAAATTGTATGAGCATGGGAAAATCAGACATGGTAATAAAAGTGGATGTTTGAGTGTGTCAGATAAAATTTATTAGATAGGGGTCTCCAGCTCAGTGCATTCCTATGCAAAATTCTTGGTCAGCTGCCAGAAAGTGAATTCTGAGCATTAGCACAGTAGAAAATATTTATATTGGTGTAGGGCTGCTGGCTGTGATATGCTTCTGCTCTTTTAAAATAGCTTGCCACAAATTCAGAGACGTCAATAGAGGTCAAACTTTAGGGAACTACACAATTTAATGAATCAATTACATGCTTCCAGACAATCAGTAATACCATTGTGGAAAAAATGAATTATTAACATGTGAAAATAATTCTGCAACAACACATACAGTAGCAATCAGGGTTATGCTTCTAAAAATGGTCAGTCAATCTAATTGCATTCCCAGTGAAGTCAGTACAACAGAATCTCTTTTGTTTTGCACTCTTGTATTTTTTGGTTTTTTGAGCATTATCTCCAATATAAATTGTGTGAAGACATTCCTTAGCACACCTCAGCTCTTCACTTAGGTACTACTTCACTTAGGTACTACTTCACTTAGGTACTACTGCCTACTGATCATATTTCATTAAAACTGAGCCCATGAAAAAGAATGTTAAATAATTTCCAAATATATTCCATTGTTTTTACTTTATTAAGTTACACACTTTATATCAGTGGTAAGTTCTATTTGCAAGGAGTAGTGGTACCTCAAGATTATTTTGGTTTTTTATCTGAATTTTGGCCCAAATTCTGATAGTACCTTTTCAAGATATTTCTAAAACTGTCCCATTGGAAGGAGGCATGCTTTCCTCCAAGGAAAACTTTGGCACAAAGAGCTGCCTGGAGCAGTATTTCCTTGATACAGGTAGTTCTCTCCTTCCTATGATTTGCTTGTGCATGTAGCACTCATGGATACTTCCCTTGAAATTTAAGGGAAAAAAAACCTACCCTAAGTCAACCTCCTGCCCGAAGCTGCTTTGCTGTGCCACAGGAACCATATGTCTCTGGTTTTGGTGCAGTCTTGTGGGGTGAGTATGAACAGGCAAAGGTAGAGTAGTACTAATAGTCAACAGCTGAATTGCTATTTCTGCAAGCAATATTGACACAAAGTAGAAGGCTGACCCTAAATCTATTGAATCTTAGTCAATTTTTCTCTCAAAAAATGAAATCAAAATCACATATCAACCTTTTCATAAATACTGAGGTTTCAACTACTCTTTCCTAATATGTATTTTTTCAACTATGATCTTGCAGGCAAAACAGCAAAATAATTCCTTGTTTATTTGGGCTTTTGACAGCACTTGATCCTTGACAATTTATCTTTTAATGACAGGAAAAATATAAGATCAATATAAGGTCTTGATTACCTTGCCATTTTTAGAGCAGAATGTTATTTTCAGTTCTGGTTTCCTGAGAAGTCATACTTCTTTTGGTTTACAAAGATGCTTACCTCAAACCTCCTTTTATTTCATAATAAAGCAGGGCGCAAAAAAATTTCCCAGCATCAACCCCAGCTTCCACACAGTATTTATACTTCCACAGTATTTATATCAGTCCGACTAACAGCTGTTTGGTGAATTTAGTCTAACCACAATTTCCCATTTGTTCAGATTCTGGAATTTAAGAAAATATCCAGTTAACTCTCAATTAAAACTAACATACTCATTTCACAGAAATTTTAGAAATACACAAGCCAAACACAAACTAAGGGCCATGTTCCACATCTGGTTCTCAAATTTTAGAAGAAAGATGCAAGTTTTCACAGAGGCTGAAAGCACCATCCAAAAATAGAACTGGGCAGTATATATAAATAGAGAAGCTGGACTGAATGATAAATCAGCTACTTTCCTTATGCACATTGCTAAGTCAATATTAATACTTCAAATGAAAAATGAATCTATAATAGAATCATAGAATAGGTAGGGTTGGAAGGGACCTCCAAAGACCATCTTGAAAAATAATGTCACTGATGGGAATGGAACTCACATCTAACACCATCAGATTTTGCTGGACTGTGTCACAAAGATATTTTCTTAATGCATTTCAGCAGTAGCACATCTTAGTTAATCAAATATGCATGATTCATTAAGCTTATTCAGGAGTCTATTGGGAACAAACATATATGGAAGCTGCTGTGTGCATTTAGACTGCTGTGCTGTAGCTAGTGCACAGAATTCCTGGCAAACAGAGTAAAACATGTTAAACCTCTGTCAGTGAATTTCAAGCTAACATCTTATCTTCTAGTTTTATCAAGAAAACTGCATTCATTTGTATCATTAACACTAATTCTTTCCTCTCTGTGGTGATTAATTAAATTTATGCCATAACTTAAACACAGCAAGCAAAAAAGTCAAGAAGAAACCACACTCCTGTCCTGAGAACTGCCATACATGTCCATCTTCAGTTTCCTCTCTTGATTTGCAAAGCCACAGGTAGAATGTTATCTCCTCCTTAGAGGAAACATTGCTCTCATCAGACAGTCACTCTGGAGATGGAAAACTCAAAATAATGTGCTCAGAGTAGTCACAGAACCACGCAGTAATTTGGAAAGCTTAGCTGCCTCTGTAGAATGGATAAATCCATGAAGTAGTAAAATTCAATCTTCTTATAGAGGAATTTTTCCTCCCAAATTGTAAGCAAAACCTATTGTATAAATGGTTCTGTAGGATTCCATGACCTCATGAGAATGGATTTTATTTGTAAAGACACAGTGAATATATATGTCAGGGAAGATATTTTTATTTTTACTTGCAATAAACAAGATTTTGTATATTGCTTCAAAATGTACTTATTTTACATCTGTGGCAAAATGTCTAAATGGGACCAGCAGGTTTCAGTTCAGTTTTTGGTGTCTCAATATAATTTTTGCTATGTCTCGTGAGACACAGTGATGTATGGAAACCTAATAGAAGCTGCAGCCACACAGGACTTCATGTCACGAAGTGAAGAGTTGGAATTAGAGTAAATATCTACTCTAAAGCCAGAGGTACATTTCTGCTAGACTGAATTAGAGAATTTACTGGCACATCTCCATAAACATGACTCTGTACTAGGAAATAGTTAATCTTTTATTACATTGGATAGCCTTGTGGGATTGCTTTAGTGATTCATTATAGAAATCAAAGTAAATTCTACAGTATTGTGCAGTTTGGCTCATCCAGTTGGAAAAACCCTAATGATCAAAAAAGCATGTGTTCTTACTCAGATATGTTTTATGACATGACTGTAAAATGTACCTACCACAGTTTTTCATTGTTTCACAGACAATAAGCACAGTCGCATTCAGGTTTCTATTGTTCTGCAGCTGAAGCCATGAATGTCCCCTTGCTCATTGACATGAGTGACAACTACATTTACATCCACCAAAGAGGCATGATTAATTACTATGTTTAATCAATAAAGTTTATTCTTTAAATCTGTAGAAATTATAGCATTGCTTTTGAGACATGGGTCTGAAGAGTATGTCAGCTTTTCAAACATAAAAAACAAAGTCTGAGAATTTATAACTTGGCAGGAAGGCCTTTTTGAACTAATCTGAACATTTATGCCAGTAGTCCAGAAATCATTTATTTTCTGATATCTGCCAGCCTTACTCAGACAAGGTAGTGCATTAAATATACAAGGAGTTCCATTCATTTCAAAGGGAATAACCAGGTAGGAAAGATATTCTGAATTATTTAAAAAGTTGATTTCAACAATTTAATTCCATATGAGGAGCAGCTGAGGACACTTGGCTTGTTCAGCCTGGAGAAGAGGAGACTGAGAGACCTCATTGCAGTCTGGAGCTTCCTCATGAGGAGAAGAGGAGGGGCAGACGCTGATCTCGTCTGTGGTGCCCAGTGACAGGACCCAAGGGAATGGCCTGAAGCTGTGTCAGGGGGGGTTTAGGTTGGGTATTAGAAAAAAGGTTCTTCACCCAGAGGGTGGTTGGGCACTGGAACAGGCTCCCCAGGGAAGTGGTCACAGCACCAGCCTGACAGAGGTCAAGAAGTGCTTGGACAATGCTTTCAGGCATGTGATGCGATTTTTTGAGTGTCCTTCAGAGATCCAGGAGTTGAACTCGGGGATCCTGATGAGTCTCTTCCAACTCATGATATTCTAGGATTCTGTGATTCTGTGATTTTCAGGAAACAAACCCAGAACAAAAAAAGTCATGCTTTTATTTTCACCAACACTTTTAAAGGAGATTTACTGAAGAAATAATGGAGGGTGAAATTTCAATATTACTGATATCCAAAGAAGTTTTCATATTGAATCCCATTTATTCAGATCTGGATTTAAATGTATGTAGTTACCTTTTGGTAGGAACTTTGCATTAATGAGCTGTATTTTTGTATGAATTTATTATAATCACATTTGAACAGTGCTCTAGTAATAATGAAAATAGGTTCATTCCTGTTATGCCTGAGAGAATGGTGGTTTTATAGAACCCAGTGGAATTGCAGGCATGCTGTTTCTCACAGGAATGACTGTTTGCAGGAAGGGAGACAATCTAAAGGTTGGACGGCTCATCTTAAATTCCCAGTTCTTTGAGTAATTCTTCGCCAGTAATTCAATTACAAAAATCCTGAATTTTCATATCCAATGGCTACCATGTGGTCAAGGGAACTGTCCATCTTTTATTGCAACAGAACAATCCAGACCTCTCTGGACACCATCTGTTTCTTGGGGTTTTTTTTGGAATTTCCTTATATTCCTCCTATCTGTGGACATTTCCAAACCATATTTTCCCAGTCAATCCCCAGACTAAGCACTAAACTCATGTTAAATTTTGAGCTGCCATTTAGCATATTAATTGAACAGCAAGGTTTAACATATGCTTCGAGTGTTGCTACAGCCCCTCAGTTGTCAAATAACTGCTACGATGTTCCAGTCTCTTTAGAGGAGATTATTCACTGTATTAAATGTTTCAATGAGAGGAACTGTGCAAAAACACACCCACTGCTGTTATAACATTAAGTGATAAACAGCTGAGAAGATTTGAATCTCCAGTTTCTGAGTGCCATTCTGAGTAATGCTCCATTGCTAGGGTGCCTGATTGAAGAGGGGTTATTATAAATTAGAGATTACAGAAAACACAAATGTGGGTTATCGGCACGTAGTCTTCCATGTACAAGCATTGAAGTTTGTACAGAACTAAAAGTGAACCAGAGTATAAAATGCTATGGAGAGATAAAAAAAGAGAAGGTTTTGCAATCTGTTGAGAACAAAGGTCAGCTAAAACTTTACTCAGCCAGCGAGAGCTTCAGCTGTAAGAGAATCAGGTCATACACAAGCTCTCATGCCACACTGCAGTAGGGACCAGATCATGGCCCTCTGAGACATTTGTGTGGATCTGCTCAAGTCTACTCTGTGCAGGACCAGTGTTCCCAGGAGCAGCCACCTCAGACAGACTGCCAGCCACAGATTTGTGCCCTGCACCTGTGACTGCTTTGTTTCTGCATGTGTTCCCAGTCTCCAATTTTTTCCCTATCATTTGCTGTCCATGCAGTGGGCATTTTTTTAGGATTTCTTGCTATTGTAATGTAACAGAGGGTTGTCATATGCTTTTAAGGACTATTCTGTGACACCATGAGAAAAATAATACCGTCTAGTAGGCTTGGCTAAAACTGAAGTACCCAACTCTTTTCTTTCATTTCTTTCTTTCCAGTGGTCTGGGATGTAATTGGGTCATCTCAGAGCTTTTTTAAAAAATTGGGTTTTGTACTTTTGTTTTCGTTTCTGTGATTCAAACCTTGCTCCTCTCATTAACATCTACTAGCATGAAAGGTAACAGCTACAGTGCAACCAGCATAATTATCTTTCCCATTTCAGGTGTTGATCCTGTAGTTTGATTGATATGAATAGTAAAACTTTCTTGTGCTGAGCCATTTGCAGAAAGGGAATCTTAGAAGCATGACATGTCTTTGGTTAACAGCCCACTTTAAAATTAGTGCCCTGTGCTGTCTTTTGTTTTAGTTTGCTTGATTTTCAGTAGGTGATGAATACTTAGTAAATGCAGAAACTAAAATATAAACACTGATGTCTGATTGTATGGCTTTCCACGCTGGGAGACTGCAAAATTTAGAGCTTTCCACAATGGAAACAATGCAGGAGTCTGCAGCGCCCATGTCTCTCATGCTTAATGATGAATTAACTCCAGAACCTCAAGGTGGTTTGGAACACATTTTCTTTTCCACTATAATGTTTCATGAAGTGTGAGTTGTTGCGATTTTTTTTTCTGCAGATGTTGCTGGCAGTGCTACACCACATCTTCTTATTGATATGGTAGAGGTGATGGAAAAGGAATGTGGAACTGAAGTGGATCACTGTTCTCCCTTGTTACAAAAAGTTTACAAGTATTGTGGACCTACTTTGACCAGTTCCAGAACCAGTACCTGAACACACCCCTTGGGAACCCTGCTCCAATAATTCTTTTACAGCCCGTGTCTCTGAAAAGGACGCACATGAATGTCACGTGTAGTGTAGGTGAAGTGGAGTAACATATGAAAATTTTTTGTCATATCTTAATTGCACATATATGGCAAAGTGTGCTTCTGGTGATTTGGTAGGGGTGACAGCTCAGTAACCTCTCTTGCTTGCTCTGTGGCACATCAGATGAGGGGGGCAAGCATCACCACCTTCTCCCGTATGCTGTGCTTGTGGCTATGGCTCCAGCTGTGGCAAGGAAAAGACAAAAAGAAGACAAGAGAAAAGAGCTGACTGCTAGTAGCTAACCCTGAATTCTAAGACGGCAATTTATCTCACCTGAATTTAGAAATGGGATTCAGCTCTAGTTTAAAAAACAATTTGGTGTCCTCACATGAGCTAAATTTCCAAGCTCCCACTACAAGCAGTGGATATCTAGTGACAGCAGCCTGGAGCCCCACAGCAGCTGGCAGAAGGATTAATTTGCCTTATTTTTAGCATCTGTTGTCATCCCAGGTGTCCTCAGAAGTCTTCCCTGGCCTCCACCTGCCGATTTGGAAGGGCTGAGTCTCCCACCAGTGCTGGGTCTATATGTACCAGCTGTGAGAAGGCCTGGCAGGTCTGCACCCCTGGTGCTGAAAATGGCATCAGGAGCTCAGGGTAAAGTGGACATTGCTGATATTCACATGCTTGAGCTCCATGTTGAGACTGCTGTGATGGAAAAAGATAAGAAATCAGCATTTCTAGGGGATAGTACTCCCAAAATACTCTATCTTGAAATTATGCCATAAAGGAATCTGAAGGGATTTATGTACCTTGTTCCACGTTAAATGTCCTGAGGTATCCAGGACACCTGTATGGAACTGGTAGATATGACAGTGGGCCCACAGGAGATGTGGAGTTTTTCCCCAGCTGCCAGAGGCCAGGCAGGATGCCCTTGTTACCTGTAGATGCCTCTGTCTTGTCATTGAGCTTCTGTTTCCCCTCTGACCAGCTGAGATGCAGCTCCTCCACTGTACAAAGAGCTACAGATGGGTGGGATGAGTTCTGAGCCAAAGGGTGTTTCCAGCACCCAGAGAAAGGGGCTGTAAGTAGCAGGTAAATCATCCTTTCGTATTCCTGGCACCTCGTTTGGCCATGGAGACCCAAGGCCATTCAGCTGGCGTGGCATGCAGGGATTGTGGAAGCAAGCACTCAGTTTCCCTGAGAACCATCAAGCCTGAGGTGCAAGTCTGCCTCCTTTCACACCACTCCTTCCAGTCTGTGCCATTGTTCAAGCAGCAATCTTCCAGAGAGTGCACCCCAGCTGGCAGCATCTGTGGGCCTTCTAGAAAGCCAGGCAAAAAGCAGGAGAAACTGAGAGTAAAAGTCCAGACCTACTCCAACAGTTTCACTGCAGCAAATTGTATTGCAAAGGGTCAAGTTGGATGTTAAGGGAAGGACTGAAAAGTAGGCTTAAAGGGGAATAAAATCTTATGCTTAGCTACAATGCAGTTAACCTCAAGAGAAATGGTAAGGAAATTAATTTCGATCATAATATCTATGTAAAATATAGTTATCTATATTTCTATAATCTATATACATATGTGTATTTTATACATTTATAAAACATTAATATTTTACATGAATATTTTTATATAAATACTTTATATTTTATAGTAAGATAATTTATTCATGTTATCTATTTATATAAAATATATTTATATAATCTATACTTTAATTCTATACAGAAATCTGTATGAAACTCTAGCTGTTGTAGCAGAACTAAAAAAATTAAGGAAGCAATGGAATAAATTAATGGGAATGAGACTGCAAGCCTAGTGGTAATAGAAAAGCAAAGGATGTTTATTTAAAAGAAAAATGGAAATGCAGTAACTCAAAGTGCAAGAAAAGAAAATACTGAGAGTAAAAATACACAGGAAAAGCTAATATATAAATACATATGAGTTTGGGGGGGATTGGCTAAAAGTATGCTAACACATAAAAATGGTATGAAGTCTCAGTCCCACTGATAATAAGTTTAAAAAGTAAGTAAGTTTAAAAAGTGCTGCTGTCTTAAATAGCCTTGCTCACTAGCTTTATGCTAATAAGCGGATTTTTTGAGAAATTTGTTTGTTAGAAACCAGAGTGGCACTGTAAAGACCTCAGTCTCATTGTACTACTACAGCAATTGTAAATGCAGAGCTCATTTATGGAGAAACATTTTAAGGGTCAGGACTTTGCTGACCTCTGAAAGCCACCAACACAGCACCTGATAATAGTGCTCTCTGGCTACTGCTGAAACTGCCTAAGTTTCAGGGAGTGACCCAGACATGAAAGAGCTCAGACACTGTCAGACCAAAGTGGCAAACCAATATAATCTCTTTGCCTCCTGCTTCTCTTCTGTGGGCTGGTGTCTGTTATTTATTGTTTCATACGTTGAATGAAACACAACCCATCAAGTCTAATTCTCTAGTAAGATACTTCAGCAGCAGCTCACAGAAATGTAGGACCCTGGCACTAGGTGGGCAAAAAAAAAGGGGAACAATTTCATCAGCCTAAAATAACCAAAGTTTCCTGAAACTGGAGAGAGACTTCCAGCACCTTTGAAAACACACAGAAGTTTCAGCCAGACGGACTTCAGGATTTCTCTTCATGACAGTATGAGAAATTCAGGCCCATTCAGTGAGCAGTCCATGAAGCCATGTTTCTGTGTCTTTGGCTGAAAGCCTAGGGACCTAATGGGAAGGGGATTTACTGGAGCAATTCCAGTGAAGGACCACAAAGTTGATTAAGGGACTGGGAGGATCTTTCATAACGGAGGAGGATGTGAGAGCTAAAACTTTCCAGCCTAGAGAAGAGAAGACTCAGGTGGATTTTATCAATGTAAGTACCTGAGGGGAGGGAATGAAGATGAGGGAGCCAGGCCCTTGTCAACAGAACCTAGTGACCAGACAAGGGGCTATGGGTACAAACTTAAACATGGGAGATTCTGTCTCAACGTCGGGAGACAATTTTCCGGAGAAGGTGATCAGGAAATGGGGTAGGTTGCCCGAAGAGTTTGTGGAGTCTCTGTCCTAGGAGATATTCCAAATCCATCTGGACATGGTCCTGGGCAACTGGCTCTAGCTGATCCTGCTTGAGCACGAGGGTTGCACTAGTTGACCTTACAAGCTCCCTTCCACCCTCTCTCGTTCTGTAATTCTGTGGTCTCTTACGTCTCACTGATCTCACTTGTCCCATCAGATAAGGAACAAATGGATCATAAACACAGCATCCACTGCTGACATGATAGTCCTGTAACTAGGGCACTGCTCCAGGCCTGGACTCACCCCCCCAACATCCTGAGTAGGTCCTCCTAGCATGTCTTCACAATGTTGTGTTTTGAATCCGATCAGCTTGCTAGCAAGAGGAATGTTCAGGTCATTCAGATGGATAAGGCAGAACACAGATTTTCCCTCTACTCTCCAGATTTTAAAAACTCTTTGTTTTGATCCATAATGACACATGTGCATTCAAGGCAGCAGTTCCTGGAACACCTTGCTGTGTTGTAGAATCACCATTTCAGTTGCAAGGGTCCTTAAAACTCAGCCAGTTCCAACATCTCTGCTTCTTGTATGGGTGGTCATGTATTGGCTCACAGTGAGATCAGGAGCGAGCACCTTCCTCAGTGTTGGGGTCCATGGTCAGGTTGGGTGTGGATCCTAAGCAGAAGTTTTAAGTCCCAGCACTCCTGGGAAAAGCAAGTCCTAATGTCCCAGACTGTCCATCTGGGGAAGATAGAGGCCGGTCTTGACAGAGCAGGGCACAGCTATTGGGTAAGGAACTCCATTCCCGCTAAAAAATGCACACTCCCTGGGGCAAAGAGCACATCCTGCTGTATTTGAACCATGTCTGCCATCGTGTCTTCCCTGGCCCGGGGCAAACACTCCCTTCATGCTGTTGTCAGTACAAATGCGAATAGCAAGCAGTGTTCAAAAACCAACCAGCGACAGGAAAACAAAGAGGAAGAAGGAAGCCAAGCAACCCTTTCCAACTCTTAATTTGCTGCTAATTTTTTAAGCTAGAAACTGACAGTGGCGTCGGTCAGCAATGAGAAAGGTACAAGCACTGCACTGGGGATGACACAAGCACTTTTAACGACTGAAAGGCTCTAACTCAATGGGGAAGCAACTTTTTTGACATTATATATCACTGTAAGTCAAGGTGAGTTTTGGGGACATCCCATAAACAAGACAGTTCTTTTCTGACTCAATCTTTCCTAAAGTTTTCTGAAAGTTCCAGATTGAGCCAGACAGTCTAAGTCCTATTAAAGTCAGCGAATTCATGTAAAAAAGAATGTTCCTTGGACTACAATAAGGTTTCCTACCAATTTTCCTTTGATTATATTACAGATGACAGTTTATAATAGAACTGCAGACTATAGTAACACGGAAAAAGCCCATAAAATTTAACATTTATACTTTTCCAACTCCTTGTCAGACATCAGAGGGATTTAAAAAATTTAGCAAGGAATTTACAGCTTGACACAATCACATGTGCAGTAAAAATAATATAAATATCAAAAGTCATCTCCTTCATTCCATCTTTCCCCCACCCTTGAAGAGAAGCAAATTGGAGAAGTATTAAAAAATAACTTGGACTCCCAAGGTGAAGCTGATAATAAATACAAAAAGCCACAGGGAAACAATTTTTTCTCACTGTACGCGAAGGCTCAGTCAGTATATTCTCTATATGTCAATGGAGTACTCTTTCTGAAAAGTCTGTGCATAATGTATCTACCACCTTCTTTTTTTTCCTATAGGTAATTCTATGCATGGGCCAAGGAGCTTTTAGAAGAATTTGGGTTCCTTCAAAGAGCAGCAAAATGTTTAAACCTCGTATTTCAGCTGGGAGTTTTTCTATGAATAGCTCATTAAAAACTGCGGGCGTAATCACTCAAGTATTTCTGCGTGGGAGCAGCTTTAGGCAGGTGTGTTGTACAAGGGACTTCTCTGAGAACATTCACACGAGTAAAATTATTCTTTTGCAAAGCTGTGGACTGGGCCAGTAACCGAATCACCATATTTTCCATGGCATTCTCAGTGGTGCAGGCAGTTTCACTGCATGGAGAATATGAATATTTCTTTGGTGTTGGTTCCTTCACCATAAAGCTTTCCCATGTTCAACACAGAGCCCCTTTGTACCTTTACCTTTTGGTAAAGGGTGTAGCACTGTTTTGCTATATATATCTTTTTTCCTTTGTTCAAAACTCAAGCAAAGGCATTCAAAATTGCCTCTGAGATTATTTTTTAAAAAATTATTCATACATATTCAGAGTAATTACTCTGAATATATATATATACCCATATTGTACAGCTGAAGGGAAAATAACCCAGCTTGACTCATGTTATAATAACAGACACTTTGAGTAAAAGATGTATGGAACAAGAAGATAATGTGGGAGCAACAGTTAAAAGTGTGAGCAAATTCTCAAGACTAGGACTACAATCTATTGGTAAACATTAAGATCAGATAAATATAGAATTAAAACATCTTATCAGATTCCCTGTAAAATTAATTTTTGGAACAAATAGAATTAACACAAAAATACAGTTTGACTGTGGTAAAAAAAGGCCTTTTCCTTTGATGAATCCCTCTTGATGTTCTCACTGCAGTGCAAAGGGAATGAGACTGCAATACTTTTAGTTTATAGAGGCACATTTTTAAAGCTATTCTGTACCTAATTTTGAGCACTAGGTTAAACATTTAAACATTGTTAGGAAAAGTTTGCCCCATCCAAGACTACTCTCCTCGTTAAAGTCTTGTAGATGCTTTCCGCCCCTGGAGAATTTTTAGGCATAAGTATCAGGCAGGGAAATGAAACAAAAAGAAAAAGAAAAAGAATCCAATCTCATCCAACTTGCAATCCAGACAACAAGGAGCCTGATGATGATGTAGTGAATGCTGCAGAAAAGCAACTTGGTTTGAAATCTGATTTTTTCATGCAAAAAATCTCCACAGGTATGAGAGCAGCTTTAGACTCCAAGATACAAGATATTTAAAACCAGTTGAAAATATTAAGCAGTGGGGTTATGTGGCTTCAGCTGATGTCCTGTCTCCTGTCTGGGGAGAATATTTCTGTTTCTTGTACCTATAGAGGATAACTGAGCTACCCCAACTTCCTCAGAAGTAAAAACAAATCAAGAAACTCAGGGAAAAGTTGAATTCTCTACAAAACCCCTGGGTGTGAAATCCTACAGGGGCTGGGACAACGGAGAGAGTGTGGAAAAGCACCCTAGAAATGGATTTAAAAGATTAGGGGGCAAGTGTCTGTGCAAGAATGGGTGCCATGAGAGGAAATGGAAGTTATGCAGAGAAAGCAGAATGAGAGCCTGAACCCTTAAAGCATTTTCTCAAGATTTGGCTGGATGATGATTCCTGCATTCACAAATGTAATAAAGCCAAAAGCAATGAATGGATTTAATTGTTTGTCAGTGGTGCCATGATGCTGTGCCTTTCAGTGCCACAGTACTTAACACCTGCATAACCTGGTGTCAGGAGCCCTGCAGGCTCCTTTTTCCTTGGGGTTGGGTGAGGACACCAAAGGAAATGTAATGTTGGAAAGACCCTTCAAGATGTGTGAACAGCATCTTCTTAGCATGATACCACTGCTGGGCCTCTGGATCAGGCAGAGGTTCAAGAGGAACAGAAGACAGCCCATGTTCTCCCCAGTCAAAGGAGGGCAAGGACAGAAGGGTTCAGGCAGGGCTGGTTGTCTTGTCTGTGACACAACGCAAAGAGAACACCATGAATAGATGGTATTCAGACTATTTCTTGGGCAGAAGAGCTCTCTTTCCGTCCACTGCCAATGCAGATGTTGTCAGAACAGTCTGTTCAGTCCTAAGAGGATTATGCAACTCAAGTAAGAAAAAATACTGTTTCTCTAACTATCCTGCAGTTTTTTGCCAAAAGGCAGTGAGAAGAAGAACAGGACAAATGGTAAGTGAATTCCTTGCTGTTATGAGAATCAAACACCTAATAGGCCACACCATTGCATTCTGCTCTGAAGAGCAGGCATGACACTGACAAAAGTACCCAAGTATCCATTTATAAATCTGTGTTGTAAAGCCTAGGAAAATGTTACCTGAACTATCTTCAAAAAACTTAAATTGTGTTTGAACATTTGTCTTTATTAATGGTTGATCTGGAATGTTTTGATGATTTTTCTTGCTTACTTTTAGGAGGAATAATATCTGTGTTTGCAAACATATGGACATAACAAATCCAATGGTGTAGATTATTGAAAACTAAACACAGAAAAAACCCTTGTTATTTCCTTAGGCTGGCAAATAAATGTCTGTCAGATTCAGAAGTTAGTTCAGGTTATAACACTGTAGCTCTGAAGTCTTGTATAATTATTTCTCTCTTGATTTGTTTCCAGACAGACTGCCAGATCACCATACTGTGCAATTACTATTTCTAGTTCTCTGTAGAAACTAACATTTTGGTGACTATGCAGAAATATTATCATAGAAGAACAAGTACAATGCTGCTGAAAATATCTTGATAACACCTTTTCTGTAACTTAATTATCAATGATTATGAATATTTAAATTTACTGGCATAGCTAATCTAATATTTTATCATGGTCAGTGAATTACATTACACAGTAGAATCACACTAGCTGGATACCACCCCCATGTCTGCAAAATATACTACAGATCATCATTCTTTCATTCTCTAATCATCATTCTTTAATTACAATTGCAATACTTGTAATGGCAGAAACTTCTCTAATATTTTTATTTAAGTATGAATAATAAATTAATCAATAAATGATGGACAAGGAAACACAAACAAGAAATGCTTGGTTGACTTTACTATTCACTATAATTTATGCACCTAGAGTTTGTCTAATGGCACTGTTATAATGGTATTGTGATATTGTTATTGTGTTTTATTAATTTGACTTTGCTATAAAGAAAAAAATTTGTGAATTACACTGTGCTGAATTCATATTGAGTCATATATCTCATAGTTACTATAATTTTTTTCCTTAGGACATATCATTTTAATCCATAAAAAGTTAATCTAATGATGAAATAAATTTACCAAAGTAATCAATCTCTGTACTTTTTTCAAACCTTCAAACATTTTCAAATTTAATTTTCTAAGGAAAAATATGCTGCAAGATAAAGAACTAGAGGAACCACAAGTAAATGTTGAAAAGATCCACAAGGATGGTGAACCAGTCCCCTGCTCAATTATTCTGCCATTATGAACTGAGTGTGAACTGATGGTAATTGAAGCGAGAAAGGCACTAAAACACTTTCCAAAGCACCATCTGCAATGAATCAGAGGAATGAAGATAAAATGACAAGGACATTTAATGACAGGATTGTGCCCCTGCCCGCCTTTCTGCTTAAAAAGGTCTGGCCGAATGAAGAATGATCCCAGCACAATGAGTATACCATTTCTGTGTCATGTGTAACTGGGTTTCACAGAGATATTTGAAGAATGCAGTTAAGCATCTCTTTGAAATCTGGACTGTTCCCAGCCTTTCCAG
The DNA here is from genome assembly GCF_009650955.1 of Corvus moneduloides. NCBI lineage: Eukaryota > Metazoa > Chordata > Aves > Passeriformes > Corvidae > Corvus > Corvus moneduloides. Next base: position 46,511,651 of record NC_045477.1, on the reverse strand, counting down.
TGCTCGTGATACTCTGAGTTGATCTCTTTTCCTCATATTTTTTCCACCCTCAAAAAAAAATCTGTATAATTTGGGAGGCAGCATCATTGGTAATGAATACACATGGGTATTATGCCTCATGAGTAAATCAAGTGTATGCAGGATCATCCCAGGCATTTCTCCTCTTCCTCACAGCCCTCCATTCAGTCATCACCTAGTCATATGGTCCCATAACACACCACAGACCCTCACCTGCATTCTCCAAGCTCGGGAGTAATGCATCCCAACAAAGAGGAAGTCAGGCAAAAATGCCAGGAGATCTGCAAGGATGAAAAAGGAGCTCCTGGACACCAAAACAAAATCTACAGAAGGTGGAAGTGAGGACAGGTAGCCTGGGAGGAATAGAGAGAAATTGTCAGAGCATTCAAGGATTAGGTTAGGAAAGCTAACACCCTGATAGAATTCAATCTGGCCAGGGACATCAAGGGCAACAAGAAAAGATTTTATAGGAATGTTGCTGATAAAAGGAAGACTAGGGAAAATATAGGGCCCCTCCAAAAGGAGATGGGAGACCTGATTACCTGGGATACAAAGGTTGGTGTACTCAACAATTTTTTTGCCTTGGTCTTCACTGACAGGTGCTCCAGCCACACCATCCAAGTCTCAGAAGGCAAAGGTAGGTATGGGGAGAACCACCCACTGTGGGAAAAGATCAGGTTCAAGGACATCTAAGGAACCTGAAGGTGACCAAGTCCATGGGGCCTGATGAGGTGCATCTGAGAATCCTGAGACAGCTGGCAGAAGAAGTGGCTGAGTATCCATCATATCATGACAGTCCAGTGAATTTTCCACTGGCTGGAAAAGGGGAAATATAACCTTCATTTTTAAAAAGGAAAAAACAGATGTCCCGTGGAACTACAGGCCACTCAGTCTCACCTGAATGCCCAGAAAGATCATGGAGAAAATTATCCTGGAAACTATGCTAATGCACATGAAAATTAAGGAGGTGACTGGTGACAGCTCACATGGCTTTACTAAGGGCAAAATGTGCCTGGCAAATCTGGTGGCCTTCTGCAACAGGGTGACAGAGTTGGTGGATAAAGGAAGAGCAACTGGGGTCATATACCTGGATTTGTGCAAATTATTTGACACTGTTCCACATGATATCCTTGTCTCTAAACAGGTGGATTGACCACTCGGTAGATAAGGAACTGACCATATGGTGTACTCAAAGAGCTGTGGCTCAATGTCCAAGTGAAGAACAGTGAGCAGTGGTGTTCCTCAGGGGGTCAGTATGGCAACCAGGGCCATTCAATGTCTTTGTTAGTGACATGGACAGTGCACCATCAGCAAATTTGCTGACACCAAGCTGTGTGGTACTGTCAACATGCTGGAGGGAAGGGATGCCTTCCAGAGGACAGGCTTGAGAGGTGGGTCCCTGTGAAATCCAACAAGGCCAAGTGCAAGGACCTGCACCTGGGCTGGAATAATCCGAAGCACAAGTATAGGCTGGGCAGAGAATGGATTGAGATCAGCACCGAGGAGAAAGACTGGGGATGTGTTGGTGGTTGAGAAGCTCAATGTGACCTGTCAGCGTGTGCTTGCAGCCAAGAAAGCCAATGGTGTCCTGGGCTGCATCCAAAGCAGTGTGGGCGAGGGAGGGGAGGAGGGAGCTCCTTTGAGCTCTCCCTACTCTGCCGAGACCCCACCAGAAATGCTGCATCCAGCTCTGGGGCTCTCAACAAAAGAAAAAGGTTGACCTTTTAGAGCTAGCCCAAAGGGGGGCTACTATGAAGACAGGCAGAGAGAGCTGGGGTTGTTCAACCTTGACAAAGAGAAGACACGGGCGAGACCTTAGAGCAGCCTTCCAGTACCTGAAAGGGGCTACAAGAGAGCCAGAGAGGGACTTTTCATGTAGGCATGTAATGACAGGACAAGGGGAATGGCTTCAAACTGAAAGATTTAGATTAGATGTTAGGAAGATATTATTTACTGTGAGGGTGCTGAGGCACTGGAACAGGCTGCCCAGAGAAGCTGTGAATGCCCCATCCCTGGAAGTGTTCAAGGACAGGTTGGTTGGGGATTTAGACAACCTGATCAAGTGGGAGGTGTTTCTGCCCATGGCAGTGGAGTTGGAAAGAAATAATCACTAAGGTACCCTCTGACCCAAACCATTCTAGGATTCTATGAAATAAGGAGTTCCAAAAGACTGAATCCCTCTTGAAAGTAAGTTCTTCCAATGTTCGGTTACTTTTACTGCTAAAAATACACTTCTTATTTATAATCCTTTGATTTTTTTTTTCTGCAAAGTTTCTTCCTCATGAAATTTCAGGTCATGATCCATTAATCTCTAAATGAACCAATTCTCACATAAAAACTTAATTAAATTTTCCATGTTTTACAGACTTTTGGGCTTTCTTGTACATTTTCTCTGGTGTGGGCAAAGATCTGAAGATATCATACATTGCTAGAATGATAAAATACTGTGAAAAGCCAGAAGCAATAGCTAGAAGCAATGGTATAATGTTGCTAAAACTGTCATGCAAAAAAAGACAGTTGAAAAAGTCTTTTTATCTTGAATAGACTTTGGATTATGTTTAACAGAAACCTCACATTTAAATAATAAAACAATAATTCTGTGATCATAAGTGACATAGAATTTCATATGCATCATATTGATTCCACTCTGTCTGTTATCTGATTACTTAAAATTAGGATTAGAAAACATTTATAATCCTTTGCTGACAGGGAATAAGAAAACAAAATTATTTCAAATCATGGGAAGATGCAGTCCAACTGGTGAGACCAGACTATACAAGATCATGGAATCATAGAATATGGCCTATGGAAGGCATCTGTTAAAGAGATGAAGTATTTGATCTGCAGTTACCACATTGCATGGACGTTCCTGCATAAAAAGGTTTTGGCTTCCCATCAAAGCTGAAAATATTTATGGGTTTGCAACTCAGTTTTTCCAACAACAGTCTAAGATCCTTATGTCCATATAGGTATATTTTATGAGAAATTTGTTTTGTTTGAACTACCTTCCCCCCTCCCTGATTGTCTGTTCACAACACTTACAACATAAATTTTTCATCTTCCGTTTTCTGAGTTAGTTCTGAATGAACATATCTGAATGCTACTGTATGAAATGGAGGACATGGAATTAAATTTTTACAGCAGTACATGTTTTCACTGTTAATTAAAAGATGCAAATTGTGCCTCTCTTAACCTTTCTGGATTTTTTTTCTTTTTGAGTAGGAAGCAGATCAAAAATGGAGACAATTCAGTTGTTTAAGAAATACATTAAACATGCTGAAAGTACATGGTACATACAAGACACATAATCTGTATCATACTGGAATCAATTTGACCTTTGTTAGTCTTTTCAAAAGACTCACAGCAAAAGGGAAGAAATATGCAAGGCTTTAGTTCAGAGCCCTCTGAAGACACTGGGACATTTACCAGGCTAAAGTGAGAAGAGATTAGATTTTTAAACTATTCCATTTCTACCAGTACTTTAGGAAAGTGAAGTGTATTTCCATTTTAAGAAGCCATGCATAATCAGTGCTAAGGATGAGATTAGCATGGGTTTTTTCCACAGTAAATTCAGAAAATACTGGCTGTTGGAGAAGACCAAAAGTATTTCTAATTTTCAGCAAATTCAACAACCAGTTCTGGATGAAAAGGAAAACTTTTGAAATAGTTTAAAACATTTTTATTTCAGTATTTTTAAATTATCTGAGGACTTTTTTCAAAGCAGTGAGGTTAATTTTTTTTGGTTTGTTTTCTCAATTAGGGAAAAAGAGAATTTGCTAGAGCAGGAGAGGAATGTGATGAAGGTAAATAGGAATGTGTAATGCAGCTGCAAATGACAGAATAAAAAATGTTTGAACAAGCAAGGAAGCACTCTCCAGTTCAGGAAAAGGGCACTGAGTCTTAGCCTCCGTAGGTGAGCAGAACCTGGGAAGCCTCCTGCCCACCACTCCCCTGCCCATGGCATTTGGCAGGACCTCTTTCCAAGTGATGTACAGAAACATCGGGGGTAAGGAATGGTGATGCAGAGCAGAGACAGGCACACATTTGGCTCTGCTCCATGCCATTAAGAGCAGATCTTTGAGACATTGCAGCTCCCTGGCAATCCTTGCTATAGGACATGCATAAATGGTCCTTGCTATAGGATGTGCATAAAGCCACAAGTAAATATGAGCAAGTAAGGGAGTAATTATTTGAAATACAGGCTGCCTTAATGGTCTCATGAGCTCCTCAAGGGGAAAAAACCTTAAAATTACAGCAGTCAAAAGTTATGTATGAAATAAGCACATTTTTCCATATTCACATTCTGTATTTCTGCACCTGTATTGATATTCTGTATTGATAATTTATGTAGTTGATTTCACAAAGACAGTCTGTATATCACTACCATCTGTGCACCAAAACTTTTAAAAAGTACAGTATCAGAAAAAAGTTGGCATTAAAAATGTTCTAAAAATGTGACTGAGCTCTCAAAATTTTTTATCATATTAGGTTTTCATTAGAATTCAGTGTAGGGTAATTAGGGTGAATTTCCAAACCTTAAAAGATCAGGCAAAAGAAAAAAAGACAGCAAGTATATCCTTATAAAAGCAGTATCACATCCAGAAGAAACATGTCATTTTGGGTCTTCCAAATACTTTGAAAAGAATAAAATGTGGTTTGGAAAGAAGTGTAACATGCTTTGAAATTCCAGCTGAAAAACCAAGGAAGACCTATTTGTTTTCTTTTGTCTTTTCATACAGCCCTTCTGGATTTACTTTTTTTTTTTTTTTTTTTTTTTTTTTTTTTTTTTTTTTTGTATCTGTAAAGCATTTTCAGACCATTTTGTATGACAGGCTGAATATACATCATTATTTTTGCATTATTTTTGTTGCTAGGACAAATGAGATAATCGTAAATGTTTTGTCTACAATGAGGAAACTGCTATCAATTTATGTGGGATATGCAATAAAGCCATGGGCAAGCACGTGGTATTGTGGGGTGGGGATTAGCTGCTGCAAAACTGAGATTTTTATGGAGGAAAGCAGTTCTTTACAGCTTTCACTTTGTGTCAGTGGCAGACTTGTTGCAACAGATATCTGAGCATGACATGCAGGTGGTAAATCACTAAGTCACACTTAGTTGTCAATGGGTTTGTGCTTTTAAGTCACCAATGGCTCTGAAATTTCAGAGATAATACTTACTTAGGGATGATCCGCAGCACTAGAAGTGAGGGAGGAGACACCCTCATCCCCCTGACATCTGGACTGCGATAAGACTGAAGGAGTCCCTGAGGTCAAACTTGGCCCAAAGGATCTCTTCAAACACCTGCATCTTGAAAGGAATTTTCCATCCTTTCAGCTCCCACTTTTCTGCCAAGGAAGTACAATAAATGTAGGAACATAGTTCAGTGCGATCTTTTCTTAAAGCTATGCATATCTTTCTGTCTCTCTAGTCTTTCCCAGGGTTAAAAAAATGAGAGAGTAAAAGACACAGAGCAAATACATGGTGATCCTTCCCAGCTTCTGGATGCTGATGGTTGGGGGTCTTTCTGCATTAAGGTTGCATTCAAGGTGTTACAGTTAATGGCTACCAATGAGATTTATTTCTGAAAAATTTAAAGAATTCTTTTTGAATCTGTGTGTACATTTTTCCTTGACACCATCTGACAGCAAAAAATTCTGTGTTGTATTCTGAGCTGTGTAAAAATATATTTTTTTAATTTAAAACTTACCTTCAGGTGGTGGAATCACTGTGCCTAGAGGTGTTTAAGGAAAGACTGGCTATTGGTACTCAGTGCCATGGTCTAGTTGGCGTGCTGGCATTCAGTCATATGTTGAACTTGATGATCTCAGAGGTGTTTTCCAACCTAAGTAATTCTGTGATTCTGTGATTCAAATTTTAAGAAGTGCCTCTAAAGCTCATGTGAAAAAAGGTGAATATTTCCCTTTTTTCCATATCCTCTGTATTAGTTATGATTTTATATTTCTCTCTTGTAGCCCTCTTCTTCTTTCCCTTTCCAAGTAGAGAAGCACTTTCTCTGAATTTTTTTTTTTCCCAGCAGTTTTTCACTGCCTGGAAGCAACTCCATATATATTAGCTTGTGACATGCTCCTTTATGAGTTGTGCTATGCCCTTTTGTGCAGTGATCAGAGCAACAGTACATCAGAGATCAACATGATAGCATAATATTTTTTTCTACTTATCAGTTCCTTTCTTAGTAATTTCTAACACTCCGATTTACATTTCTGCCCCCCTCCTCCTCCCCCTCCCCCATCACTGATCACTGAGCTAGTGGATATTTTTGGGAAACAACCACAGGGACATCAAGAATTTTCTCCTTAGTAGACATAATTTCTACCCTATCATAGCATATTTATCATTAAATACGTTCTGGCCTATGAGCCTTGCATGCTCAGTTTGCATGCAATGACCTTTATCTCCATCTTCCATCTTATTGTTAAATCTGTTAAGATTATGACATTCTGATGGACCTTTGGAATGAACTTTAGATTTGACTGTAAGAAATAATTTTGTCAGAGGACTTTGCTACCTCATTATTCCCATACTTTTATACTTCCTTTATGAGTATGCTGAAGATATTTTGTGGCTCTGTAATACTTCCAACATGAAAATTACTTTCTTATCTGTATCCTTAATTTCTACATCTCAGAAAACTATTGCTCAAAAAGGATGTTTTTGTCCTCTCACAAAACTACCTCATACCCACCTCCAACCTGAGAGACCCAGATGCCCAACTTAGGATAATCTCCTTTGCTAATGCCTTTGCTCACAGGACAGTAAAATAAAAACACATCATCATCAACAAGAAATGCAGATACAAGTTCAAAATCTGCCTAGTCTTTTTAAAATTTTTCAAAAGATGATAGACCCATCCATCCATTAGCTTACAAATAGCTGTCTAATGAGATTGTAGACAAAATGGGGAAAAGAAATTGCTTTTTCTAGGGCAATAACTGTTATGTTAAAAAGGACAAAGTATGTGACACGCTACCTCTACATATTACACTTCTTGTTGAATTAAAACTAGGCATTTATCAAAACCAGGTTCTCATCTGCTTGAAAGAATGCTTTAAGTAGAGCAGGTAAGCAGTGTGTGGAAATGGATGAGGAAAATGAAGACTAAATTATTCATCACAAATCTCTTACTCTTCAAGAGAAAAAAATCTGCATGGCACAATTCCTTGTTACTGTGGCACCTGGTTATATTTCCCCCATTTGGCAGTCATTTACTTTTGCAATTAACTCCTTGTAGTGGTTGGATTGGGTAAAGCCTGAACTCCGCTAAAAGGGACAGAGGATCACGATGACAAAAAACCAGCTGTATTAGTCTGCTTCTGCACTGCCTTAAAATGTCAGGTATGGCTTATCTGGTTAACAGGGACTGTACCAGCAGCACAATGGTGGTATCAATGATAGAATTTCTAATCTGATTTGAAAAATTAACCTCAGGGAAAGTGTGCATCCATTTTGCTTCATTTGTCTAAATGGTAGTGTTCAGTAAGGCAGTGAAAAGGGATGTAAATTATGCTTTGCCCTACATTTGTGAATAGTTCTTAGTTCTCATCTTATATGAATAATATCTGTAATTAGAAAAGAGACAGCAAGGTATTTTCTGCCCAAAATTACACAAAATGTGCACCTGCCACAGGAAAAAAATGCTCAGCTCATGTGGTCTACACTAAATCAGAACCAAAGAACCTTATTTCTTTATTAATTATGCATAATTAACTGGCAATGACTGAATTACTTCAGGATCGATATCTGTGATACAGCAGACAAATTGCAGTACTGAACACAAAACATCAGCAAACACCTGCAAACTTCTAATCACCCTCATACAGCTAACCTGGGACAGTTTTGGTTGCACACACAGGCTTTTATGTGCACACCTACCTGCTGTTTGGATTACAAGTTCACTCCATAGAACATGACAAAGCACACACCAGTGTGCACACACCAGTGAGGATGGTCCCTGGGCTCAAATGCATCTCTCCCAGGTGTGGGTACCCTTGGCAGCTTCCTGTGCTGTCACTCTGCTTGGTTTTCAAGAGTAGGGGCTGTATGTGCATCCCTACACAAATTTATTGTCTTGCTGTAGCCTTTCCCTGAGTCATACCACGGCACTGAGATGCAGACATGCACCCACTGGCATGCAGAAATATGGATTTATAGATATAGAAAAAGAAGAGAAGTGTTTCAACAATGATACTTTTGCATAAAGTGGTCTATTCCTCATAGGAGCTTCAAAACAGAATTCTTTGCTGGGGAATTCCTATCAGAAATCTTGGAAAACTTGTAAAAATTCCTTATACTGCAGCTGTCTGGTTTAGTCATTGTCATAGTCTTTTACTACTAACAGGCCCATTAAATAGTAAAGAGAGCAGAAAGATGGTTTTGTGGGCTTTAAAAACAATTTATTCAGTTTGCTTTGTATTTGATTTATATAAAAAAATAGAAATAATACATTTTAAAAATTAACTAAAAATTGGAGCTAACTGTGCCACTCCCTGTGAACCAAGGCTTCACCAAAATAGACTGGAGAGCATGGTCTGACGTGTTTGCATAGTACATGGCCAGTCCAATGTGTTCTGCTTTCAACAGAAGCCAGGAGAGCTAGGCAGAGCTTTTAAAATGCCTTAAGGCATGGAAATATGAAACAGTAATGGTAAACTGTAAAATGATTGACTTCTGTGGCTTAGTGGTAGCTGGAATTACAAGCACACAGAATATTCTTCACTTCTGGTGATGCAGGTGACGTGGCACGTCCTGACCAACACCCTGCTCTGCAGGCAGCTGCCTCACTACCTCTGCCCCACAGAGTTGCTTGAGCATAGTTTGGGGTTTACTTTAGACTATTGTTACTTGGGGAGGATTGATTTCACAAAGGCACACACTAAGGGGTATTCATACTGTTTGCTAGAACACCTGACAACAGGGCTGGCACTAGGAGGCTACAGGGCAGAGCTTAAAAAGCCTCCACTTACCCACTGGAGTGGCCTAATGTGAAACCATGGGCACAGATAGGGGTTTGCCAGGGAGCAAGAGAGCTGCTGGTGGCCAAAGGGCCCTGTAACAGCCTATGTTAGGCAAGAAGTTGTGGAGAGGAATTTCCCGATCTCTTTATTCATCACTTATGTTTAAAAGGGATAAACAGTTGAAGAAAAGGGTTTAGTTGTGATGGCAGCAACACTGGTATAGAGCAGTGTGAAGCAGTGGAGTTACCCCATCACGTCAGGGCAAGTAAGACTGGGTTCAGGCAAAGGAAAGAGGGGAAGGCTCAGATTCCCTCTGTATCCTTATTTCAACTGTGCTTCCCTTTAGCAACTGCGTTTGCTTCCTCCATATCATAAATATTTTATATTCTTTCAGCCGCTGAGTTCATCATTTAAACAGGAAGGCATTTAACAGTGCTGTTCTCATTCAGCTTAAAGACGTACTTCAAGCACGAGATTAAATCCTCAACTGATGTAAAATAGTGCAGCCCCACTGGGTCTGGGGGAGCTGCTTCCCCAAGTGCCAGCGGCGTTTCTGCTTCCATTACTTCCAGAAGAAGCCCCAGGTCCTCCTGGGAGCTCCCCTTGCCGCACTGCCTCCTCCCAGGCGAGCTCGGGGCTGCGCGGGGTCGTCACGCAATGGGCTTGTGCTGATCTCAGCCCGACGCTTCGCTCCTGCAGCCCCGGGCAGTCTCTGCTACTGATATTGCAATGTGCAGGCACCAAGCAGAGCTGCAGACGAGGCTGAAAATGGGCACCAGGAAGGCAGTCATTACAGCAGATTCCTTCTGAGACTGAAAGTATCTCACCTTGCTGCTCAAAGACTCCACATCTCCACCACGGGAGACAACGGGAACAACATCGGAGTCAGACTTACCCACGACATCCCTGTCAATCTGGCAAGTGAGCCCAGGCTGTAAATCAGCTTCACCTTGTGACTGTTACAGGAATGTACAGCAGCAGTCACAAGTCCACAGCACCTGAGACACAAGCAAACCTAAAGTGCCTGCAGGTTTAGTTGGTCCAGTGTTTTCTCCACGAAAACTTGTGCAATCACACATATTTTAGCCGGACTGAACTGGCTCATGTAAACTATTTAACAGAAGTTACCCTTCGGCATCACTTGAATGGGTGACCCGCCACATTCAAAACAAAATAGAGAACTGCATGTGGCATTCACCGTGAATGCAACAGATGTTTACCATAAGAAGAGAAGTTGTACTCTTTAGGGATGTGTATAATTTCCTTTTGCTCTTGTTTTCTCTGCCCAGCAAAGATAGGAAAATAGGGCTGCTAAATCATATCCACATGATAATTCCAGATATTCAAGCATTTTAAAAGTGTAAACTTGGATATGAATAACAAAATATATGCCTTATATTCTACCTCTATATTAAAATACTTTCAGTCTTCCAAATATTTTGATCCATCTCAAGCACTCCTGCAATGTGTAGTCATAACCAAGATAATTTTTGAACAGTCATCTCTAGGCAAGCAGCAGCATAGCCCAGCAGGGTGAGACAGTGAATTCCCTAACTCTTCATTTAGTCCATGGTGAGCTCCAAGCGTTTGGGCTTAGTCTGCACCACTCTGGAATGACGGGTTCTGAGCATTGTCTGGAAAGCAGACCTTGTCCCAGGATTGTCAGCCACACTGACCAGCCAGCAGCCATGCAGCTCAATCCAGCCCTTTCTGGAATGAGGCAGAAACAAGAAATATCCCTGACCGCATTCCTGCAAAGACAACCAGGATCTCTCAAGCCTGTAGGGAGCTGGATGAACACCATAACCCTACAACATCCCCTTCTCTCCAGTATGTCCATATTTCATGTCCATCAAAATATTTGCTAGCAAGCCAGGGAAGTGGCAAGCATAGATTACATTTTGCCATACTACCAAATAATTCACAGTGAACTGGAAGCCATTCAGGGAAGATGAAAACAAGACCAGAAAGATAAATCACTTACAATCATGTAAGCATGTCACAGACAATCTTAGGTGAGAGAAGAAGGGAGAACTATTTTCAGAATTGGATGCAAAAAAAAAAGGCAATAAATGAAGAATTATTAGGGTTTGTTCTATAAAGTGGAAATACAAAAAGGGAAAAAGAATTCTTTTAACTTACTACATCTGAAAAATGGAAACTGGCCACAGACTATGAAAGGCTTGAAAAATCTCCCTTTAACAACAGACTACAGGCCTTTTGAGTTTTGAAGATTTTTTCCCCCACTGTATTTTACTTTCCATTTCCTTTTTGTTTCTACTCTGTGTGTTGATCCCAGCCTCACAAACTCAAGGCATTTAAAGAGTATTTGAGTTCAAAGGAGCACTCACATGAATATGTGTGGGACAAGAGCTCAAAGAAGGGGGGAAGAAGGCAGAATAGATTGTAAGCTTCTGCAGCCAGAATTTTACCTTCTGATCTATCTGTATAGACTACCTTAGTATGGGAGATTGTAAAAGTAATTGTGGATAGTTTGAAGGAAAGATTTCAAATTTAAAAATGTGTCATTTGCCTCAGAGTGAGGCTTACACTCAGGGGAACTGGGTAGCAGTCTGTAAATGTGCAAAGTGAGTAGACTCCAAGGACAGAATACAATTACTTAGGAGGTAATGAGATGAGATTAAGAAGGGAATATTTAGACAGAATGGCAGGAAAAGCTTGAGCTACTTTGCAGTGTTGAATAGTCTTGTAAGGGAAATGTGAAAACACAATTACTTGAGACATTTAAAACTGTGAGTACGTTCACATTTGCTGCAGGGAACACATCTCCCTTTGCAGGGAGGCAGATTAAACAATGCAACTAGGTTTCTACCCTCTTTTTTCCCCCCCAGTGATCCAGAGTTCAGTGTAGTTCAAATGTTCAGGCACTGTAATAACCAGTAACACAATGGACACTGCAGTGGTGAGCAGCATGAGGCAGTGCTGTGTAGGTCACAGCAAGCATTAGAGAATTTTTGCCCAGTGCATCACCCAGCTGCAGAGGCTGGTGAATTGTCTCAGCCCAGACCCTGTTATCTGTGTGCACAAACATCACCTCCTGCAACACTTACAGCATCACCAGTGGCATCAACTGGCACTGGGAGGTGACACCTCCATGCTTGACAACAGCAGCGACATACTGTCCCAGGAATAACAAAAAGAAGCAAAGGTGCCTCTAAGGCTGGGACACCTCTTTTTGTTCCCAGATGTAGTTCCTATGAGTGTGCAGTAGTGCAAAAGAGGGCAGAGTGAGCTGATTGTTTAGAATCTTTTTCGGTCTGAGGATTAGATCTCAGTCCAGTCTGCCGCCAACCCTATTTAGTCTGCCAGTCTCAGCAGCCCCTGGCCTTTCTACTTGTCTGCCATGTAGCCAAAGGAATCTTAGAAGGTGAATCTGTGGTGCACCTTGCTAATGGAGGTTGCAGGTGCCAGAAGTTAACACGGAATCAGGCGGAGACTGGACAACTATCAGAACTGAATTTTTTTGAGGATTGCTAAATATAAAAACCAAATCAAGCTCAGGATATTCCTGTTGTGAAGACAGGCAGAGATTGGAGAGCACTTTGGGATGTACCATGTACATTTGCTTTGCCCTTATTCTTCCCTGGGTAGGTATTGATGGCCTTTGCTAGAGACTGGGTTAAATAGACTCTCATTCTGAAACAGAGTGTCTGTTCATATACGTTCGTGTTCTTAACTTTTACATTTATGAAACTCTGCCTGACTGTGGCCCCCTTTAGCTTGTCATCTTTGTGACATGCTGGCCAGGGAATTAGAATAAATAGGTGGTTCTGCGCCCCTAAATTATTCCTATATTTTTTATTATCCAAAATTTACTGAGGATTTTACTGAAAAAAAAAGTGGGTTTTTTTCTCTCTTTTGTTTTTCTTCTTTTGGTGTTTTAAAAACAGATGGCCAGACACATTCAATTAGCCCATCGTCCTATGGGCTGAGGAATGATGCTAATATTACTAAGGAGAATATTCCTCCACCTTGACTTTCAGTGAGAGGGAGCAAATCCTCTCATGAAAAAGAAGGGAAAGACACCTGCAAAGGGCCATTGAGAACAGGAGTGGGATTGACTAGTTCTTTATTTAGCATTTGTCATTTGCTTGATATAGAATTGCTTGAAAGAGATTGAAATAAAAAATAGCAATGACAAATGGCAGGTTTTCAATATCTTTTGTGGAGCTAATGACTAAGATATAATCTGATGTAGGTTATATTATTAGCTAATTTTTTTTTACACCATGGATATGTCATTGTCATCAGCATCTAACATTTTAACTGTTATATGAAATTTGAATAACCCAGGAAAGTTTACTTGCTCTTTACCTTAAACAGGGTGTTGGTGTGTCCAGCTTTGAGAGAAGAGTGAGTTCTTCTGTCTTAACAGAAAGAAAATTGATTGAAATTATCACTAATGTAGAACACTAAATAAACTGCAGACTGTACCTGTGTCATTTCTGCAAGGAAAATTCACCAAGACCTTAAAGTATTCTGAATGTAAAAAAAAAAAAAAAAAAAACCAGATAGAGGTGAATGTGTTGAAAAATTTTACAGCAGGTCATTAGCAAGAGATTTCTGAATGAAAGTGGACATATATCTCAGAAAATTAAACTTTTCTAGACCCTCTTTTATTCTGGGTTTAAAGAAAATGAAAGGAGGTAATTTGCCATAGAATGAACATTTCTAGAAAATGTTCCTGAAACTATGAGAAAATTTTTTTCTAAAGAATCCCAGGCAGGATATTGAACATGCACAAGAGGGAAGAGCCACAAACCTGGGGAGCTGGGGACCCTTCTGAGCCACACAATGATTGCATGGCCAGCATGATGACTCTGCCAAATCAGCAGGTGAGCCCTGCCCTTTCCAGTAAGGTCTGCTACTGAAGAGGGGTTCCAATGAAGAAGAACCAGTGTTATGATGGACAAAAAAGTGTGTAGGAAACTAAAAAGAGCAAGATAAGTGGTGAATTTTCAAAATCTAAACAGAAAGTGCTTCAAAGATCTCTGTTGTCTTATATATTTATGAATCAGGAAAATAGATGAGATTGTGTTAATTATGTTGACTGAGACTGGGGAGAGCTCTGACAAACCTAATAAGTAAAAATCTAATGAGCTAAAAAATGGACAATGTAAAAGACAGAGAAAATATAATTTTAGTCACATTTGACAGGGTTCTTGCTAATAGTGTTCATTTGAAGAAGGGATCATGGTGTAAAGGAAAACAAGGAATCATAAAAATCAGATCTTTTTTTGAGAGGTAAATTTTCATGTCACGAAATTTTGTTTGACCTGTGATTGCTCCCACAATGGGGTGCCATGCTTCACTCCAAAGAGAAGATATAGATGGAGACAGAAAAGAAAGATTTTGTTCGGTCTGAACTAAATTAGAGAGTCTTCATTCTCTGTGTCCTCTGAACAGGTTTCAGATGTATGTTGAGAAGATGCAGCTGCAATTTCTTGACCTCAAATGCTCCCTCCCAGTGAAAGTAGAACACTATAGTTCCTGCTCCAATTTTTGTTGAAGGAACAAACCCTTCAAGACCTTGGCTAGCTGGGAAAAGTGCAGAGACTGCTGTACTCTTACGTATTTTTGGAACACACTCATCTCCTCTGATTCCCTGCTTTGGCCATCATCTCTGGGTATTAGCTGTAGGAGAATAGTCCTGAGCAGCCATAGGAAGGGATAGATGTATTATGCAGCACAAGCTATCAACTTTATCCTCCACTTATCCTGAACAGTCCTTTTAAAGTGCACCTCCATTAGCATTACAATACAATTAAAAGCCTGCTTCTGGACTGAATCTCCCCATTGTCCCATTTAAGGCACCTAGGAGCAAAAGGAATGGGGAGAACACAAATGGAATTTCCTGTCAGAGTAGAGTAAACTGAATGATGTACTCCAGGAGGGCACCTGATGCAAATCCAGGTGCTGGTGGGCATTCCATCAACGGAACCAGATTGGAGCTAGTGCAAAATACCTCCATGAAACACAGGGAGGGTAAATACTGGGTCTTCAGCCCATCTGGTTTTCTCTAGCTTCTTTCCTGCTGAACCACACTGTTTGCTAAATGTAAAAATTGCTGGAGCACACTGGCTCTGTCTTCCTGCCTCTCCAACCTGTCAAAGAAAAAAAATTATACAGATAAATGGAGCCAACAAGGCTAACATGGTTCCAGAATATAACCAAAGCTCAGACACTTGGCCTAGTGCAAATATGGCCATGGGAGTCACTCAAGTGAAAATTGGCTTACAAATAAAGGGCTACTCAGTGTGGTAACAAAGAGATGGAATTTGACCATCAGTGTTTTTTCTTACCTATAATGCAATAGTTCTTCCAAATTTGCCAATAGTTTTATATATTTTTATGCATACTATTGTCCTTAGCCAAAATGTGTCAGAAAAAGAATAGAGGGAACTTCAGATCATGGGCTTGTAGCCTGCAGAATCAGTTCAACTCCAAGGCAGGCACACAAATACAAAACACACCTGTTAAGGCTTTCCAGGTTTTTCTCAATATCATCTGAAACAATATCAAGGCCTCAGAGAAATGTGAGAATGACCTTGAAAAACAAAATAGTTTGACTGTAACTGTACTAAGCTTATTATATGGCTCACTGAGTAACTTGGCCCTGCTAGGGAACGTGGATTTCCCTCCTTCTCTCCCCACTCTCCTTAATCTGCACCCTGCAGTTGCAGGACAATTCAGCAGGAGCAGTTCAGCTAATTCAATGCAGTACAGCAACTGTTTCATTTTATACATTTTATGACTCTAGGTTAAGGAGAGCTGTTCCAAAGCAGTATCTAACCTAGAAGCTTTGTAGAAAGGATGGGATTTCAGTTAATCGGTGGGTGTGTGTTGTGTCTGGGGCAGAGGCTGACATCAAGCTAGACCATTCTTTTCAGCTGTCACTAGTATGTTCTTCTAGCATGGGCTTGATCCTGCAAGCTGAACTACATAGGTCCCATTCAGGGAGCTTCCACTGAGGTCCCCATAGCAGTCACTGGGACAAAATATTTCTCATGAAGAACAGAAATTTCAAAACATTGTCATCAGAAACTTAGATTTGTTTTAACATTTGCCAGACAAGAAAAGGTTGCCATTGCAGAGCACTTGAGAAGTACAGAGCAATTCTGTACCACAGATAGAACACCAAGCTCTCTCTGAACAGCCAAAGGCTCATTAGCCTGCTGAACGGACATACTGCTGCTGTTATACTGCTTATTCTGCTGTTTTCTGAACATGTTCCACTATCATCTTGCCTAGAGCCTCACCTTGCACTGAAGATAGTCCCAGAGAGATCCCCCCAAGCTCTTTTCATATTCCCTTCAAGAAAGAGGCAGTTTGCACAGAGACAAGGCTTAGAGATACAAATTCAGTTTCTCCAACCAAAATTACGTGGGTGTGTAGCTGGTGACTGTGAGGATGTTCACGGTGCTGCGTGCCAGAAACTGGCTAATACTACCCTTCTTTCCCGCACAGACACCACTAATCTGAGTCTCTCTTCTCACACCAGATGACGATTTTCATGAAATTCTTAGAAATCTAGCACACCAGACACTTTTCTGTGTGTCCAAGTGGGAGTGAAATCAGTCCATGGGTTCAAATGGGCTTGTACAGGCAGGGTGTCAGGTGAGCAACAGACACACAGACAAGCGACATAACTCCCTGCTAAATCTTGTTTCCTTTTCAAATCAAGCTGAAAAACATTTTTTGAGGGGGACAGCATGTTTTGTTTTGGTTTAAACAAATTGAAGATTTTGGATTAGAAGAAAGATGTGGAACAGCTTCTAGACACAAACAATTGAGAAGGGTATGACTTTCCAACCAGAAAAACAGATGACTTTAAGAGGGATGTGATAAAGACCTATCCATTCATTCAGTTGTTACCCTGTTATTTTTGGTTGAGCCTGCCTTCACTCATAGTACAATGATTTCTAATTTACCACTCAATCAATTAAAAATCTCCAAGGAGTGCTTGAAGGTGCCAATGAGCCAAACACTTATAGTCCATGGAAAATTAAAAACAAAAACAAAAGGAGAAAATGGGAAACACTCCCAGTCATAAAGTTAACCACTTAGCAGATATCTACATAACCCCTCCCTGTTTTTCTTCTGCCATCTTAGTGCTGCCAAATATCACGCTTCAGTTTTCCCAGACCAATGTCTTGCCAAAGAAAGCGAAAAAGACTGAGGGAGAATAAGAGAAATGGTAGAATATCTAGGCTATACAAAATATAGATGAAAATAATTCAGTTGTACAGGAGAAAGAGGCAGAAAGGTTCCTGGTTTCTTGAAGAAAGGTCAGTGTTATGAGGAGTTGAAGAAAACAGGGAAATGGGGAGAACAGTATAGAAAAAGCAGAACCTGAGAAGGAGAATGGGGAGAACAGTACAGAAAAGGGAACCTGCAGTGGAACAAAGGAGAAGAAGGGAAAGCAGAGGAAAAATGGCTCAGGTGTGTAGGATGAGAGTAAGTCTTGCAATAAATTTCTAAATACCTCAGGACTCTACAGCAGCAAAACAGGAAAAATGAACCTGGAAGAAGCCCATGACATATGCTGAGCCTAGAAAAGCCACAAAGTGTTTACTTACCACAAAATTTATTCAACGTGTAAAAACCAGACCAAAGAAGCTACCTGCACGCACTCTGCCTGCCATCTGCACACTGCTTCTAGCACTGACAGCCCTGGCAGAAAGTCAGATGGGTCTCAGAAGAAATTGGTCCTTCCTGGAAACTCCTCCTGGAGCTCCAGGTGAGAGTGATTTGTGATTCTCTGGGCAGGAATATATTGATCTTTCCTCTCTGATTACTGAGAACTCCTGTAATTCAAAAGTGAATTCTTTAGGAGCGATTTGACCTCTCTGAGGAAGCAGACAGCATCAATCTCCTTAACATGGGAGGGACCTGTGCTGTAGCAGAGCAAGCAGGGCTCCATCCATGCCCAGCATTTCTCATGCAGGCATGTTCATAAGGACCCTGTCTACCTCTGGGCATGCCTGCATTGATTAGCCAGGGCACAGTTTGTATCAGGTTCCCAGGTTATTTCTGCTTCTGTTTCACAGTGCTGCTACAGACAGCCATGGAGCAATTTTTACCCACTTTGCCACTATAACTGCCCAGGTAAATTGTAAAAAGCTTAATTAATTCACAGCATGATTTACTCTACATTTGAGTGGGTGAGACCTTCAGACATACCACCTCTGACTGGGAGCTGCTGAAATGTTTTTTGACATAAGTCAAGACAAATCCAGTAAATGATTAGACATGAGATCTCCTAGGGATGCTTGGATATGACTGGAAGTGGCACTGGTAACTCAAACAGAAAATGTTTTTTCCCAGTGAAAGAGTGATCATGCACAAAATTACACAGCACAGTGCCTTCCTTTTGGAGACAGAAGTCAGTATCTTTACACTTCACCACTGCAAGCATGGGAAAGGTGTTTGTTCTGGTATTCTAGTCCTCTTTGTGTCTCTGTCCTTCTGTGGCTATTTGTGACTGGCAGGAAATCTTGGGGCTGCTCTCCACCACCACAAGTGGAGAGGGCTGTCCAGTGGCCGCACTGGGAGGTGCTGGCTTAGCTTCTACAGTCTGCCCCAGTCACAAGACTTAGGGCCACACAGTCCACCTCTATAAAACTGACTGAAGAAACTGTGTGTTAAAATTCACTTTTCATGTTCTCTGGAAGGCTGAAGGACTAACCAAACTTATCTGAAGCTTTAATCACTTGAGCTCAGTCAACTAAAACAATGATATCACCCAGTAGCACAACAATCGTTGATTTGTGGTCTGTAGACTTCACAGGTTCATGAGCTACTTTTAAGGCATCAGCTACTTTTAAGGCAACCAAGGAAAAGCATCTTTTGCTTTTCAAGCTTGTCTATATCCACTGTAAATTTTTGGACTGCAACTAGAAAAAATTTTGAAAAACAACTCAAATCCTAAACTTTCCTAACCATACAACAAAACAGAAATTGTATCTCCATGAATCAATGCTGAGTTGTTACAATACAGGTAATATCAGTGAAGATACTTGTAATTTTTCAAGTATTTGTCTCTATATTGTAAGATTTATCTGCAAGTATTTTCATTTCTATAAGAAGTAAAAGGCAGTAAGCTTAACAAAAGAGGGTATTTCATATCATGACAAATCCTTTTCTCTGAGTCAAGATTTAAAACAGGACTATTTATTTTTGGAGGGAACGTGGGTGAGGGGCTTGATAATGGACTGTTCAAACTGAGGCTAGAAAAGACCTTACAGAAGCTATAAAATGAAACTATTTGACTGTTTTCCCTATGAAGATCTCAGTCTCCTCTGCGCCCAGAGTGTTCGTGTGTGTGTGTGTGTGCACGCATGAACATGTGGAGAGCAGCTAGCACAGACCAACTCTAGTTGTGAGGGTTTTAGTCTTCAACCCCTTGGGGCTACAGCCATAGAAGTGGTAAGTCAAAATCAGACAATAGACCAAAGGTAAGAGAAACACAGAACCATTATTTTTTTTCTTTTATTTCATAGACACTGCCTGAGCCACTCATCACTTAGCCATATTAGTTAGCTGATGTTTTTCAGATACCTTGGTTGAATCAGGGCTTGAAATACTGGAGTAAAAGCAGGGCAGTTGCCAGGGACATCAGTTTTCAGGAGGCTGTTCCTCAACTGGGGAGCACCACGGGCATGAGGCAGGAAAAACATATGTTTACTATTATACATAATACTTCAATTTCTTCAGGCTGCAACAGTGTTGAAAACAAACCTGATATTTTCCATATGCAGATGAAAAACATAGTCTAAAAGCTTAGGGCCTAGGAGAAGATTTACTGGAAGGGGAGCAGCAAGTCCTGGCTAACTGAAGTAGAAACTAGAGCGAGCACCCTCCACAACAGATCTTCACTTTCCTCTGGAGCAAAGCTGCCATTGCACCCCGCCACTTTCCCCTGCTCCCAGACCCTGTGTGCCAAAGCTTGGCCTTGCCAGCCAGCTGTGGCTGAAACATGGCCTTGAAGTGCCATGTGGCAGCTTTCATGTGTGCCTCTGGGGAGGACAGGGCACCTCCTGTTCGCCTTTGTGGTGCTGTGCGCCTCCTCTGCTTCTGCATGAGCTGGTGCTCTAGGTGTGCCTGATGCTGGGACCGATGGCTGCTCTCATGTCCAGGCAGAGGAATTTTCCAAGGTGTGTCAACTGGAGCTTTACCATGCATTTTTCTTAAATGAGGAAGCTCTGCCTGTACCTAATAATAATTGTGAAATAAATAATTCATGGTATTGTCTCCTCTACACTCAGTTGTTGAAATATTTTTTCACAAATTTTTTTATGTGACCAACTTGAATTAAGAAAACCTTTTCCTAGTTCTTCAGCTGCTCAGATCCCAGCCTCTTACAGATTTTCCCTTCTGAAGCCCATTCCTTCCCGCCATAGTCTAGCAATTCCTTGCTGTTACTTTGCATGTGTCAGTTAGACCTGATGTTGTGATGAACAGAAGAAACAGATAGATTTATTTTAATGTTTCAGAACCAAAGATATAGGACAGGCAGCTCCTTTTTTTTTAGTATCAGGACACCAAGTCTCACTGACTGACTCAGAAACCCTTTGAGCAGGGGAAGTTTGCAGAGCCTTTAGGATAGGAGCCCTCCCACACTGCTTACACAGATAAATATCTGATCTTATCTTGCACCTGAAAAAATCTCCAAGGCAAAAGGAAACAGAAATATGTTTTCATAGCCAGAGCAGTAACCTATCTCACGCTGAAATGCAGTCTCCTCCCACTAGAGGGTGGTCTGGTCTCCCTCATGCTACAGCGGAGGTGTGTAGGCAAAGCTTTTTCAGAAAGCCTGAGCCCACTTTATTTAAGACTCAGCAACATCAAAGTATTCCTGTTCTGAGTTATTCCAAGTGCTTCATGTCCCATCACCGACATTGAAACTACCCTGTCATTTAAACAAATAAACACATTGTGCCTCTCACTGAAGAGCTGACATTCTACAAATATCAGCACGCTCTGAGGTTCTACCAGTGAGTGTATGAAAGAGCAAAGCAAGGCTCACTGTTAGCGTTAAAGTTCTTGGCTTGATACCACTTCGAACCCTTCAAAATCTGTTTCTGTGGTTTATATTTTCTTCACATCATTTTCACAGATGGCTGGGTTATTACAAGTAAAACAAGACAAATTCTTTCTTATGAGTTAGCCTGTGCTTTGACTGTGTGTCACAGTGAGCCAGACACACGGCTTTAGCTCAAGAGATGAACTGGAGTTTCTTCCATCAGGTTTGGGAGAGCTGGCAGCTAGTCTCATAACCATCTCCCACATCAGCTACCTGAGATTCATCAAAAATGCCTTCCCCTGCCAAGCCATCCCTCTCCCTTGTGAGCCATGTCACCTCTGCTCCCCTTCCCAGGACACCCTGCTTGTCTCCCTTTCTCCTCTTTCATATGTGCTCAAATGCACAAATCTCCAACTCCAATCTTTGTACCACAGCCTTCGAAAGTCCAAGCATCAACCCAAACCCCATAGCATTTAGTCAGAATTTCAAAGATATTGCAGAGAATTTCATCCAACATCTTGGTTCCTGCCCCTATGTCTACCAACATGGGAATCTTCCCTTTTATGACAGTGGGAGTAAAAACACAACAACACATGGCATAAACTCTGTTTGTAAAACCTATGGAAAACTTTCTCTGTTAGGAGTCTTTGTCCCAAAATGAATTAGGCTTTAGACCCCTTTTCCTCTGATCAGTTTTCTCCCTATTGATTCATTTTCCTAAGTCTTGTTTTCGAAGTCTGGTAGTGGGCAAATGAAACATTTTATCTCAAAAAACGTGTGGTGGAAGATATTTTCAGTCACAAAAATTGACCATATCTAAAGATGTTTCAATTTGGATGCAAGCTCACTGGAAAAATGGAAAGACTGTAAGCCAGAGCACAATTCACCGTTACATTAATAATATATATACTCATATTTTGAGTGATACAGGAACAAATGTAAAGTAATTAGGGAAAAATACACTTAATTTGCATAAGTTTGCTTTCTCATCCATTTTAGGAGACATAATTTGCCTATTTGGCTTTGTCTATTTCACATAGTTGAGACAGCAAAAATGTTAAAAGATTAAAGAATTCATTATTTATCTCATGACATTTGAATAGTATCAACAGATATGACACAGCTGTCAATGATAATCAAGACTATCTTCAGCTGTGAGTTTGGATGCAAATCACAACAAAACAGGATGATCTGTTCTGATGCAATATAATGAATTATTACATCATTCATCTGGTCTATATAAACACAACATGGCAAATAAAGTCTTTTCATAAATTCTTTATACTTCACTGTCTTAAAAGTTACATAGGATGTGGCATATTTGGCTCTTGTACCGGGGAAGGAAGTGATAGGGATGGGAAGTGTGACACTCAGGTCTCACAAAAAGATTCAGGCTATTTGCCTCTGTGTGCTCCTTTTTGGTGACAGTAAAGTTTTGATGGGTGGTGTTGTCTCTAATAAGTAAGTAAGTAAGTAAGTGTTCTATACTTAACTGTTAGGATACACAAGTAGAGCTGTCCTCCAAATTGGTTCCAACATCTGGATACCGCTGTTAATAGGTTTGGGAAGAACATTTGGTCCTCATTTAAAACACCGCAAACGCTATCATGATGTGGACCGTGAAATTTTAAGTAAGACTACTGCTGTTTTGATTATACTCTGAGATAAAAAAATAAAAGCAAACAGCTCTCTAAATAATGTAAAAATGCAAGAACACCAGAACCCTTTAACAGGCATCTCTGCAGCAGGTAAAACAGCAAGTTTTCTTTTATAACAGAACTTATTTAAGCATGAAACTGATGTCTTTGTTTCCTGCTCCCCAGGTGAATTGGGAAGGGAAGGGAAGGGAAGGGAAGGGAAGGGAAGGGAAGGGAAGGGAAGGGAAGGGAAGGGAAGGGAAGGGATCATAAACAAATTCCAAATGTATCTAAAATTAGCAAGGCTGTCCTTTTAATGCTGTGTTCCAGAATCCAGGGCTCTGCATTGCCATTCTTCTGTAACCCCAATTAATTAGGTATTGACTTGTTTTTTCATTCAATTAAAGTATAATTAAATGACAGTGGTCTGCCTCTGAAAAGCAGATGAAAAGGTTCTGGTAAGAATCTCTAGGTTAATCCAGCTGCTTAAAATGTGTGTTGTATTTGACCATTTGCCAAGATACTCTGTGAATACATGAGCCAGCTGGCACGGGGAGGGCTGGTGGGAACCTGTCAGCTGTTTAGGACAATGGCTGCAGCTTTTTTAACCAGATCAGGTTTTTAAAATACCTAAAAATGAGACACCCTAGCTTGGCAGCTCAGGAATTAGGGCAGAAATTAAATCCTAAGATTTTTTTTTCTCTTAAAATAGGGGTTTTGACTCACGTTCTCTGAACCTCTGAACCAAGTCATTTATTTGGATTACTGTTAAATATCTGGCAAAAAGACACAATGCATCAAAGCCTTATTTTTGCAGTGATGGAGCCCAAGTTTGCTATTCTGACAAATACAACTATTCAGGAGAAAAAAGTCGTGTTAATGTGCTGAATAAAGTTGCATCACCAGCTGCTCTTTGAACCAGGCAGGACTCCAGCCCTGGGCCTGCTTTCAGGGCATCCCCCTCCCTCCACAGGGCCTCGGAAGGATGCGCGGGTGCTCGTTCAGCCAAAGTGTGAGCCACAAGCACACCCTGGTGAGCGGCCGCTCCCACACATCCTGCTGCTGGCTCCGGCTTCGCATGGGAATAATTGCTGATCAGCCCAAGTCAGAGCTTCATCAGCAAACCTTTAATGCACAGCTTCCCACTAAGTCTTTTAGACAGAAAAATTAGCCGACGACCCTGGCATTTAAAAAGCCCTTGTACTCCCTGTGTTTTCACTGTAGGGTGAAATGAAATGATTACAGACAGGAGTGATTTCTGGAGCACAGAGGCAATGGCCGAGAGCCGAACAGCACTCTAAAAGCTGGGCTTGGGTGCGTGCGTGTGGAGGCCGGGGTGTCTGCACGCCAGGTGTCAATATGAAACTTGCCATGCTAACAAGAGCCTTGCAACAGGCTGTTACTTTGATTTTTTCCACCTGGTGCTTGGTGCGGCAATATGTCTGCCTTACCATGTGAGTTATCTGAGAAGCTGTCAAAAGGAAGGGAAGATACGGGAAGTTTTTAAAAACCTGGCCGATCCTGCCTTCTCAACAGTAACACTTTATGACACTTTTATTTTCATCCCAAACTTCTGATGCTTTATTCTCCAGCCCCCAGAGATGCTCCGGCTGTCTGCTCTGTGAAGCATCCTGGTGCTCTGTCCAGGGGTTCTTCTCAGCTTCCAGGCTCCTGCACACAAGTACAGAATGACCTTTCTGATCATGCAGAAAAAGAAAAATGTAAAATGTAAATATCTTCATAAGCATTTGGAAAATGAGAAAAAGCATATCTCTGTAATACACTTAAGAAAGCTCCATGTGCATATCTGAATCTCTCCATACCCACCACTTCTGCTGAGCTGCGGCCTATGGTGCTCCCAGTAAACAGGAAAACGTGAAGTGCAAATACCAAGTAGGGAATTAACATGAAGGGGATAAAACTGAAGCCAAAAAGGAAATGAAGGAAAGCTGGCAAGAGCCAGAAATTGTATTTCAGCACCTTTTGCACTTGCAGAAGAACTCACATGTCTGCAATCCTGACTGCACATTCAAACTTGACCAGCAAGTGTGTGTAGGAAAAGGTTTTCCCCAGCTGTACAAACCTCACTTTCTTTATTCCCACTGAGCAGCAGACCTGTACAGCGCTACTACTGTGAGTGTCAGAGACTTTTCCTGATGACGTAGGAGAGCTGCTCATCTTTTCTTAATGGACAGAATTGGGTTTTTTCTATCAGAGGACTATTCCATTTCTTTATTCAGGACAGATACTGGAAGATAGTCTGGGAAGGAGGGAGTAGTTTAATATTCCTTTTTCTCCCCACTATCCAAATCCACAGCATTTGCTGTATGCTGTATTCTGATTGTAGAGCTACTTGCTGGTTTCAATAATCCTTAGCAAAAGTAATTTGGGAGCCCCAGCAACATTGGTGACATCTAGTTTTTTCCTAGGAGCGCTATCAGCTGTCAGTGAGGGCACTTCTCATGGACACAATTCAAAGCAGCCAGGCTTGACCAGGGTTATGTGGGCACCTGGTGGCCTCTGAAGTTGCCACAACTCAGTTCAGCTCCTCTAACAACCTCATGTCTCTCTGCTCCTGCCTCCAGGAGTACAGTCCTGTGCAGCTCCTGGCCACTCTAACCATCCCACACCACCCAGGGTGCAAGACATACCAACATGATGGGAAAATGAGGGTACCTCTCTCCATTTGGCAAATGTCTTCAGGCTGCTAAGTGATAACATGATAACAGGGTCAGGAGTCCCACACCTAGATCAATCCGTGGAGATTTGGGACACCAGAGACTCAGGACTCTCTCTTGTGCACTTGAAAATCTGTGTCTGGGTCTCTAGGCCTCTTCAGAAGGAACCAGAGATCCAGGAGGACCCCAAGGCTTTCACTGGAGTTAGGGTCCAGAGAGCTCTGGCTCAGGAAAGCTGTGAGAGAATAGAACAGAGGCAGAGAAGGAAAGAAGACAAGAAAAAGGGAGTTTCAACCAAACCTCTTTTTTTTATTTTTTTAAGTAAATTTCCCAGGAGTCAGAAACCTGCTTTTTTGCAGCACAACTTTCTGATGATACAGCAAACATCTTAAAATGTATTAATACTGTGAAAAACATAATGCTGTCAGTTAAAGATATTCCTCAAATTAGAATTTTTTAAATGAT
Source organism: Corvus moneduloides (assembly GCF_009650955.1). Taxonomy (NCBI): domain Eukaryota; kingdom Metazoa; phylum Chordata; class Aves; order Passeriformes; family Corvidae; genus Corvus; species Corvus moneduloides. The sequence goes on along the minus strand of NC_045477.1, from coordinate 46,485,832 downwards.
TTATCATTCATGAAAGACACCAAATCAATTAAATTCCGCTTATATTATTTTTTAAAATATTTTTTATGACAGTAATATCAAGCCCAAATGAAGACCAAAGGAAAAAACAGGGAGCAAAAATCCCCCCTGCTCAAATGAGTTGAAAAAATAATGCAAGACAGAGGAAAGAGGAGTAGTTCAAATATCCAATGAAAGACTTGGAGGATGTAAGAAAGGTTAATGGCAAAAAAAGTATGGGGTACCAAAAATAAAGTGGGAGTAAAGCCATAACAGATTTATTTCCCCTCTGTCTCTAGTGCTGTGTTTGTTATAGTGTCCCAGGGAGATCAGCCCCTTCTCTCAGAGCCTTGTGCTCCTGGGGGCTAGGACTTGGATGCTGAGCTCAAAATCAAGGTGATTCAGGAGCTGATTTAAGGGCATGGCTCTTACTGAGACCTCCTTGCTGAGACCAGCCATTCACTTCAGACTGGCCACCACCATGAAAGTTATTTACAGTGTGGTTACAGGAGGACATTCCTTCTAGCTCTGAGTCTCAGAAGTTGAGTGAAACCCACAAAACTTGAATAGTCAGGGGCTGACCTTACAGGGAGCCGACAGAGGAAAATACTCGGAGTCACTGCAATAATGGATGGACAGCCATTAATTTAAAACAAACCACATTGTTTCTTTTACTCAGCATAGGTAATGAAATAATGAAAGGAACCCACAAGCTTTCAAAACAGCAGCATTAGACGGATTTCCACTGTCACAAGATCAAAGCAAGAGGCTTTGTTGGTTATAATCAGACAGTGTCAGACAAGGAAACCCTCCACCAGCCTAGCAGAACTGAGCCAGTCCCTCAGCCCACCCCTGCCTCCTCCAGCTCATTCAGGCAAAAATGCACTCACACACAGGGACTGTATTTACATCCTCTTCCTCTCTTGATCCATCATCTTATCCCTCAGGCAGAGTAAATTCTGCAACGTCCCCTTTTTTTCCCAGAAATCGGCACTTTTCCTTCCTTATTTGATCAATGTAGAAAGAAGCAGCAGGGAATCTTCTGGTAATCTCTGCACCCCACACTTTGTGATTCATTCAGGCACGATCTGAAATCTGTGTTTCTGAAAGAACCTATAGCTTGCACTATTTCTATCTTCAGCTTATATTTATATCTGATGGTCAATACTCTTCCATAGTAGGCCATGAAAAAAAAGTTATTTGGAAAAATTCAGAGCCTGCTTTCTTACAGTCAATGTCCTTTGGGAACTTGCATCTGAAACACACATAAAATGAGTGATACACCATTAATTAATCATTCTCAATTTTGACATTCAGGCTCTGCCACACCATCAACTTCCCATGTACAAGTGAACCGAAGTTGCAGGTCTCAAAGTACTTCACAATTTCAGTTTTCAAGCAGAAAAACAAAAAGCGCTGGTTTTGGACAGTTATGGAAGCAGATTACTTACATTGGACTTGGGTCTGCCCAAGACTCCTCTTAGTTTCAATGTAATATAGCCACTTTCGTTTTCTTCTCATCTTCCACCTTCATCTCTTCAGATTATCTTCCTTTCTGATGTTTTCTGCTCTTTTATCTCTGAAGTCCCATCCCATTTATTTGCACATATTCCATAAAAAACGCTCTGGCATATGGCTTTATGTGTTGAGGTAGAGGAGACACACAGTGTGTGAATCAGAAAGTTTGTGGGTCACAATGTCCCCATAATACAGTCACAGGATGGTGGGATTTGGTCACTACCTCATAATCATCATTTGAAATATAGCATTAAGCCTGAGGGACATCACCTTTACAAGGCCACAAAAAACAATCCTTCACTTACCAGGAGCATGAACCACAGCATTGGAAAAAAAAGGAAGGGACCACTTGTCAGCAACTATTAAGAACATTATATGTTGTCCTCAAAAGAGTAGAAAAAATACAAAGAAACAAATTTTAACTAAATTTTAAGCCAAGAAGCATAATGCATGCTTTTATCATCATTTTGCAGAACAATTCATCCTGAAGCCCCTAGGGTAAATCCACCTTAGTTTTTCCCACAGTAGGCAAACACAAACTGCAGATTCTGAGTCAGTGCAAGTCTGAGCCCCACTGGGCCCACTGGCCCGAGCCCAGCAGGCAAAACCAAACAACACTTTGCCAAGCACTCAGAAGGAATCCTTCCAGGGTATCACCTGGTTAATGCAGTAAAAACTAAACCAGGCAGCCAGAAAAGATGCACATTTGCAGTGAAATCTCACTGCTGTGTTGGAACTTACAAAGGCAAGAAGAAATTAAAGATGTACGATCCTTTTCACACAAGTATGGAGGACAATCTGAAAAGCACTAGTTTTCAGACTCCAATAAGCAAGCAAATATTTACCTGGAATGTAAGATGCAAAGAGAGGACAGGGAAGTGCAGGTGTCCAGAAAATGTCCATACTGCAGCCTTTTAGTTGATCGTGAACATTTGGTATGAAACCCTGAAATGACAGTGTAAAAGATACTGAGATTACTGCTATACCACAACACGTTGCCAACTTAAGCCAAGAAAAACTATAAGCATTAAGTTTTTATTGAAAATACATGTTAGTCTGCCCAGTATTTTAGTTTGCTGAAAAAATAAATTGGAGAATAATATATGTATTTGCAACTAGCTAATAAACTTCTGCTTTTGTACCTGGAAACTAAAGAATACTGCGTGGGAAGTGTAGTCAGTGGAAGGCAGGTGTGGCATTGCCTGTTGCAGTGAGGAGGAGGGTTGCTGGTTTGTTTCTTTGGTTATTTTTACAGTCGTGTTCCTTTTCTTTAACAGGGATCTCTATGAAAATGGATTGCATGCTCACATGCATTGTCTGGGAAGGTGCTGCCAATTCCCAGAATGAATTTACAGTTACTGTAGAAAATGTAACATCTGCCACACGTGGATCCATTAAGCCAGTCCCTTCAAAACCAGTGCTGCCAGATGAATGGATTTTATGATTATAAAGCGGAAGAGCAAGCTATTTTACGTAGCCACTAATTGTCAGTGGTTTCCTTATGTTTCCCAGACATTCTCAAAGATAGTGGGAAATGGTTTCTTCACATATGGATGTCTGAGTTTTTCATTCACAGTTCCTTTCACTGTGGGAAGAACAATCATGATCTCAAAAAACTTCATGAACTGCAACTTTGCAAAAACTACTCAAAGAAACTTTATAAACCATTTCTATTTTCTTCAGTAATTTCACAGTGTGTCAAAATTTTGTAGACCTCTGAGAACGCAGTATGCATAGTTATCACTATAGGGAACATTTTGAAATAAAACATTTTTTCAAACATGAGAATGGATATATTTTTCCTTTAAAATGTCGAAATTTAACATTTAGATCATTTAAAAAATGCAAAAAATTTTCTCTACTCTTGAATTTCACAGACATTCCCCATACATTGCTTCTATATTGATTAATTGCCATTTTCAGATAAAGAATGCTTAGCTTCAAAATTCCCAGTCATCTTTAAACTAAATTTATCATATCATTGCACCACTGCCAGGAGAATAGGTCAAGGTCCACAGCTGTCCCAAGGTGCGATATAAGGACAATTCATTTTCTCTTATTCTCCACCTTGCAAGTCTCTTTGTAATCACATTGACACCTCTGCAGCAGAGGAGAGAGATCTCTTGAGACTTCCAAGAACCATGCATATGGCCTTAAGTTAAAGGCAGAAAAAGCAAACAGCAAGCACTGAATCAGGTTTTCTTGTATCTTGCAAGCAGCTTGTGTTAAAGGATATTACACTGCAGCATCATGGATAGAAGGAACGTGAAAAGGTACAAAGAGGTCAAACAAGGTCATTGATATGATTTTCTGCTACGCCTCCTCCATCCCCATGATGTGGGTGAGCTGCTGTACAGTTATATCTCGAGAGAACCACCAAACCCTATCTTGTGAAATCTGTGCCAAAAAAAACAGACCTGCACAAAACCCTTTCCAGAGTGCAGAGGTTTCAAGGGGTTTCATGATCTCTCCTCTTTTCTTCCTTCCCTCTATCTTTCTCCTAAAACCTCAGCATCCTCAGCTTCTGAGTAAGAGGTGTTGCATGGCTGTTGCAGTGGGGAAAGCCAGAGCCATGATCTGGGAAGCCAGGAAAAGCTTGATGGGCTGAAGTTTGAATGTTGAACCGAAGCCTCTCACTCTGATCTCCCTGCCCTGCTTTGGCCACGTGGTTGAGTGTGTTGCTGTCCCACAGGCACAAGGCTGCTCTGCCAGCCTGGCTGCTGCAACTTACCCTCTGCAGGTTCTGTCAAGCGTGACTGAGGCCACAGTGCTCACTGACAAGAAAGGCATGAGACTCTGGTGAGCTTTGATTTTAAAGTCTGTGAGAAGCAGGAGGGCTGAGCTGACATGCTGGTGCCAGACTGGATTGCCCAGAGGAGGTGTGCCTGGACTTGCCTAAACATCAGTATCTTCCTGACTGTTGCTGCAGCCCATCAAAGAGGGTTAGAATATCTGAAGTCTCAGCATTCAGCAAGTTGAGATGAGGTCTTCCCACAAAGCAGTGATTTAAACAGTGTAAGTGCTGCATTGAAAGAGCTGAACACCTGAGAGGAAACACAAATTGTTCCAGTTTTGTACACAGAAAAGGAAATGTGTTTTCACCAAGTTTGCTCTATGTTTTTCTTTCCCTTTTAGCTTCGTTTCTGTGCCGCTTCAGGCTCAGGCAACTGCAGCCCATTAGTGACCAGCTGATTTCCCCTATACTTGCTGGCAAGGTCTGCATCATCTTGGTAGTGAGTGATGGAGAAGAGTGACCAGCGGAGCTTCAGCTCACTGCTTCAGTCTGCCCTAACTGCCCAGCTCATCTCATGACCTCCTGCAGATGTTGAGCAGGTTACGAGGGGTAGAAGTGATGGTGTTCCCTGTCCCTGTATGCTGTATGTGCTCGACTCTTACACACCAAGAGAGCTGACCTGAAACAGCAGTACTTTGTGCTATGCCTCCTCACCTTCCTCCCCGCCTGTGGCCAGGCAGACTTCCTGCCCCCTTCCTTCACTGCTTCACAGCTCATCCTCCCTCCCACAGATTTATAGACTTCCTGAGTCAATAACCTGTCCTATTTCGTTCTCCTACCTGCAAAACCATGTCCTTCTACCTCTTATTCATCTAAGTCACTGCTGCACCAAAGCCTGGAGTCAGCAAAAAATAACTTCTTTTTTTTTTTTCCCTTTTCTTTTATTTTCTTTTGGTTTTTTTCCCTTTTCTCTTCTTTTCTTTTCTTTTCTTTTCTTTTCTTTTCTTTTCTTTTCTTTTCTTTTCTTTTCTTTTCTTTTCTTTTCTTTTCTTTTCTTTTCTTTTCTTTTTGGATGTTTATATTAAATACAACCTGCCCAAACACAACCTCTTCTTATTGAGGCTAACAAAACAAAACTTGTCCAACACTTGTAGGCCAAGCTATTCTGAAGGTAGGACAACCCCCAAAATAACTTAAGAAAGCGTTCCAGAAGGGAAGGGTAGGGTGTTTTGACACATCATGCATTCTGCTCCAATCGATCAGTCATCCGGGGGAAAAAACTCTGCAACAGTGTAAAGCAAAGCAGACAAAACTTTAGAAGATATGGCTTGTTGGGGCAATTGTTTGAGGCGTAGAGATGAAACTTGGATCCCACCTGGAAGACAGGTTTGAGTCCAACTATGTAGCAGCTACTGCTGTTTCATAAAACTGTAAGTTTTGGCAACAGAAGCTATTGGAGGAGAGGGACTAAATGGATCTTCCCGTGGAGTAACTAAGAAAACATGTGTTTTTATTTTCAAAGAACAGCTGAGATTGGGTCAGCTGGTTGTGATAAAGGAGATTTCACTGTTTCTGAACTGATATATAGGGAAGGATTATGAGGTGTTCCAAAAGTCAATGGAAAAGCAATTCCAAAATCCAAAAATATACCAAAATTCCTTTGGTATTTGTTGTAATAATATTTGTTACTGGAAATTTATTTGGTACAAAATACAAATGTTAGCTATCATGCTTCCTTTTGTATTCAGCATTGTAAAATTAATGTGCTGGGGGTGTTTTTGTGCAGTAAACTGCACTGCTTTTGAGCAGTGAGAACACCGTGAAACAGAAGGATTAAGAGCTCACTGGGGGCACATCAAGTTTTGTACCATCACAGTTATATCTTCCGGCTATCATGACTATATTAATATATTATAGCATGGGAGGGCTGTCAGAGTAAGCTCAGAAGGAACCCAGCCCACTCTTACCAGATTGTTCCAATGTTAATTTACAGCCCAGACCTTGGGAGGTTGTTGTTCTTTGTGATAATGTGTAGGTTATGTTCTAGAGCGATAGTTACTCTGAGGGGAAAATATTGCTTTCTTGACCTGGGGTAAATCTGTTTTATTACCCCATAGTTATCCCTTTAAATTGTATTGTACTTTCTCTCCTGTTTTCTTCTTAAGTTCTCTCTTTCCTGCTTCTTTTCCCTCCACTATTGTCCTCTTTTGCACACTAGATTCCTGAACAATAACCCACTTTTCAGAGCAGTAGCCTAGAAATCAGAGATGTGTACTGGGATATAAAATGAATGTATAGAGGTACCGCCACTTAAAAATTACAGGAATTTCTGCTCTGGTGCAGCTTTCTAAAAACACTGCCTACTTGTGCTTTCTAGTCCACAGCTGAAACCTCCATTGTTGCTGGCACCACATAAGACTGCAGCTTGATTTCATGCCACATTTTCTAAGAATTGCTTACTTTTTTTTTAACATTTTATTTAATTTTTTAAAATTTTTTTTGTTAACAGGGAATAGTGCCTTTTCAGAGGTAACCTCCTGTTTTGCCTCTGCCTTTGTTATCCAGAATCTCTGAGATGGTATCTGTCCCTGCTCCATTGGGTAAACCAGCAGACTGAAAGTGTTTCTCTGCAGTATAGGATCTTTCTTTCCTCTGTCTTAGGTATGTAGCTCTTATTGTTTAAATCCATAAAGAGTGCAGCTCTTGGGCATTTCTTCAGGACATACCTTTAGACACTGCCGTGGATCTCACCAGCTCTTTGTTTCTCAGGATCCCTTTCTTTCTGTGTCCCCTCTGTGCACGCCATCGTGAGCCTGCAGGTTTCAGTGGGTCTCCACCAAGGTGCAAAGGTAGTGAGCACCCCAAATGCTCTGACTAGAAAGGCTAGCCTCTGAAAAAGGACATTAAATGCTTCATTGGCTTCTTACTCATCACAATCTATCTTTTCTCAATTAGTATAGGATCATCAGGAAGGTGATACCAAAGCACAAAAGACAGTCTTAAAGCACGTCGAGAGAATAAGCAAATAAGTGATGGTGATCCCACTTTTTGACAGTGGGATTCTGATCTTGAAAAAACACCCCAATGTTTGAAATTATGGAAGGGTGATCCTGCATGGAGCATCTTTCATCCCCATGATTAGATCCATGAAAGACTGAGTAGTCTAATGCTCTCTGTGCATCCTATCAAGGGATGAAAACCAAAAATCTGAGAGCACCAGAGAAAATAGAAGGTGATTTTTTAGACCCAATGCAAACTAAAAACCTCAGAAAATGTAATTGTATGCCATCTTAATAAAGTGCCAAATTGTGACTTCAGAAATGAGGCTCTATTCACCCAGAGGCATTAATTTTCAAACTGCAGAAAAGAAAAGGAGAAAAAATTTAGAAGTAATAATCCTTGTTGCTTTATCAGTGAAATCCAGGTGAAGAACTCACTGTTTGTAGTAGCTAAATATTTGGATTTTACATGAGCTCCAGGAAATTAAACAAGTCCCCTGAAAAGATTAACTATCCATTTTCTAGGGTTGATGAGTTGACAGCTCCACAGCGTTTCCCAGATCAGGTTAGAGGCAGCACAATAGCACCTTATTGAGGAGGAAGTACCACCAGCTAATGAGAGAAAATTGAAAAGTTGCTATAGTGTGTCACAAAGGAGGATTCTGTTAGACGTTTCTCTTTATACAAACAAATGCACCTGCAATCTACCCAGGAATTTAAGCAAAATTCCCCCTCCTCCTCCACTTTCTTCATAGCAACAGGAATGGTCTGAAAAGGTGTGTTTACAGGAATTGAAGAATGAGGATTGTGTGTAATTTAGACACACTCCAATTTTTTAAAGAAAAAATACAAGTCAATGTATGAGACAAGTAAATGCAACTTAAGGCATTTCCTTAAAATATTATCCTAAAAAGGTATGTTTTTTCTGAAATAAAAACAAACTTGAGAACAAAGGCCTTGCAATTTCAGTAGTATCCAGGCATGTCAATTGATCTACTGCTGTTTGCTTTGAGCCACCCTTTAAGTTATGGTGCAGTGCAGAGTGGGAGTCAGCTTACAATACCAAGGCTTTAATTGGTAGAAAGATACAATAAATGTTCCCACAAATGCCATTCTGAATTCCCAGAAAAGTCAGGACTATAAGTAAGCCTTAGCCTATGAAACTGTATTTAAAGTTATTTCCATCTCTGAGCATTTATTTGCCAGGAGATAAGGAAAAACAGTGGATTCCAAGATTGTGGTGGTTGTATTTGTAATCTGTACATTTGTGTTTTCCTTGCTTATGATGCTGACTCTGTAGTTGATGGTCAGCAGGCAGCCCCAGAGGTCAGGCAGTGATTTAATGCACAAACGTGAGCCTTCACAGAATCAGTTGGAGCCTTTCCTATGCTTTTTTTCTTCCTCATTTGTCAACAGAGCAGCAGCAAGAAACAACAAAACTGTGCTTGTTTTGTTAGGTGTTCAAAGCTCCAAACTTGGAAAATATAAAAAATTCTCAAGTGATTCATTTCAAGAGAAGAAATCAGCAAGAGGAAGAAAGTCAGAATTTCACTCTCTCCAGAAAATTTCTACCCACAGCTGATTCTCAATCCAATATGGTGTTTGTGAGTTTGGAGGAAATTTGCCAAAACCTGGAATAATTCATAATGTCACCAACTTCCCCAAACTTTCTCATTTTGCAAATAGCTTCTAATTTTGGGTCCCAGCCCAGTTGTGATCAGCAGCTGAGCAGGTCTTCAGTGTTACATGGACTTTCTGCAACAAGGGGAGCCTCCCAGCCAAATCCAGACTGGGAATGAAAACTGTGAGGAGTTAAGAGAGTGGCAATAGCAGCATGTAGCATATCTTCCTGCAGACAACTTTGGGGCTAAAAATTGGCTACACAAATAGAAGGCAATGATAAAAGAGCACAGTGATGTACCCCTGATGGTTTGGGGGGTGGCAGACTAATGCCCTTGGTCAGCATTTGCTGTTCATTGTTTAGGAAATGCACCATGTAAGCATCTTTGAACCAAATGGGACATCCAGAATCCTGTGTGTCAGTGAAGGGCCTTCGCAGTCCCTTTCCAGTCATCGTGAAAACTGCACCGCTTTCCACTACCCAGCAATCACTGGCCACAATGTGTGAGAAATCATTCCAGTGTTTATGTGGGGAAGAAAAGTATGGACACAAGATCTTCAGCCACATGGATGCAGCTGAATGCAAACCTCCAAAATGCTTCCTCTGTTGGCCATTCACCTTCTGTCATATCTGTCTCCCATAGCAGGTGGGGAATCCAGTGAATGTTGGCATGACATCCTCGGTGCATGGCTGCAGTGCAGTTATAGCTGGCCATGTTAATGATTTATCTCTGAATGTGTTTCTGAGACATGTGCCACATGTCACAGAAAATTAAGTTGGTGTGAAGGAGGCTTCAAAACATAGTTCCTTAAATGTTATGGCACTGGTCCAATTTTACTTCATTAAGTTACTGCAGCATAAAACAGAAGTAAGGCAGTTCTTCTGAGGACTATAATTGCTCCACAGCTGAGCAGTGACCTGCCCAGCTAGAGTGGAGTGACCATTAAAAAGATCCTTCAGAGTTATACAGGCTTGATTTTCATGTGCAACACATTTCTTTTTTGTTTCAAATTCAGTGGTGCTAAACGTGAAGGATAGCTCCTTTTTAGAGATGAGGAAGTATGTATACACTTGTTCAAGGAAATGTAAGGATTAAAACCAAATATTGTCATTTCAAGAGCAAGTTCTAGTGCAGTTCATACTAACACCTTTTTTAACAGAGCAGAAAAGGTTTTAAATGACAGTAAATGACATAACAGATTAAACATGCAATTTTTGAATGGTAATAGACTCACTGCTAAATTTAAGGTCTGCTAGATATATTTACTATAGAAATATGAATATATTTTTCTTCACTGTCTGGCTATGAAGTCAAAGCCAGCTGCCAAAATCCAGGGCCGTATTTCACAAGGGCCTTGATGTACCCTGCAGATTTGTGCTTCTAACTCTTCATGCTCCCTTTCTGGTGCCAAAGTATGTGTACATTCAAAATTCAGGGTAAGAAATTTCATTTCTACGCAGTGTGGCACTGATTCAGCAAAACATGTACATGCACATTTAAACCTCAGTGGCCTAATTGGGGTTTAACACACCAAAGCCAGACCAGCTATTCCCAGTGACCCCAGCCACCAGAGCATCTACTGTGGGTCATTACCATGCTTTTCTCCGTTACAGATTATGGTGCAGATATTTTCTCTGAACACTCTTGGATGACTCATGAATGGCATCCAGGGGCTGCAGAGGGGAATATTAATGGACAAGGATCTGGTCCATCAGTGGGCACCTAGATTTTCTGTGCTTAATGAAGCAGCCTTTCTGACTTTGGAGCTTTTACCTATTTTAGTTGCAATGCGCCCAAAACTTTAAGGGCTAAAAGAGATGAAAACAGTTGGAAGCTGCCTCTAAAAATTTGGCTCTAAACCTGTATCTCCTTGTGATTTCTCCACCAGGGAAGGAGAACATTTAGGCTCAATACTTTAGGGCAGAACCGCTGTGGTGATAAATCAGATACTGATCTGAGGGTATGAGGTAAGCCCAATTACAACAGCAATGGAGCTGCCTCCCACTGGTGGCTTTAGGTCAACATTTTGGGCTAATCACTTTAGCTGGGTAAGTGCTCGTAAATCAAGAACTGCCTGGAAACTGTTTTTCTCTTCACACGGCTGAGATGCTCCGGGCAGCCTGTCTACTCTTCAGAGCCTCCCACTGCTGTGGGGACGGCAAGAACCAGGGACTTCTCACAGGCAAAAAGCACAAGGTAGCAGCTGTAAGACTACTTTTAAAAGGAGGCCATGGAAAAGGACAGTGCTTCTCATCTAACTATAGCTGGACTCTGAAGCCAGGGCTTCTCCCTCATCCTTCCCCCACAGGGCAGTGAAAGGGCTCTCTGCAGACAGAGAAAAGAGGGGAAGAACTGCTCCTTTTGGAAGACCCTTCACACCCTTCTCCCATGATGTCTCTGTACAAGCAGATTAGTGCAGTTCAACCAACTGTGCTCTTCTCCAGCTTCCCCACCACAATGACCGCTGTGGTGGTGGCCCCAAAACTCATGGGAAGAGAGGAAGCCCAGCTGCAGGTGGTCCCTGCATTCCTGCAGAGACACTAGTGACAGTTCCAGGAGATGTCCTCAAACAAGAATCATTTCACTCCTTCCTTTGTCTCCAGTAACAAGTGACAGGACAAAAGGAAAAAGCCTCAAGTTGCACCAGGAGGGGTTTAGATTTTGATATTAGGGAATATTTCTTCACAAAAAGCATTGCCATCAGAACAGGCTACCTGGGGAAGTGGTAGAGTGACCATCCCTGGTGGTATTTAAAAGACATGTAAATGTGGCACTTAGGGACCTGGTTTAGTGGAGGGCTTGACACTGTTAGGTTTATGGTCGGACTCAATGATCTCAAGGACCTTTTCCAACCTAAATGTGCCTATGACTCTATCCACTGCACTGACACACCTCATCAGCTCTTGTAAGACAAACAAGAAACATAAGAGATAATTGTACTGGTTTTTGCAAAGATTTGTTTTCTTTTAAGGCATATGTGAATACTGTCCACAAAATAGAGGTTATAAATAGGCAGAATATATGGGAAGTAGTATAACATGGTGTACTCATATTTTAAATCCTGTAGGGTGACCCTGATTGAAGCAACGTACAAAAGAGAGGGCAACAGGGATAGAGAGCAGTTTTCAGAGAATAAGCACTTTCTGCTTCATTAAGGGAAACTGTGGGTCTCTGATCTCTAAAATGAGCCAGCCTTAGGAGTCTTAACAAGGGTCAGTCATTCACTATTTTTAACTGTTCAGGAACTGGGACACCCAGCAAAATTACCAAGAACCAGGTTCAAAACAGCAAAAAGAGACTTCTTTCTAAAACAGAGCACAATTCAGCCCAAGGGTTCATTGCCATAGGATACTGCAGAGGCCAAAAGTATAAATGGATGCAAAAAAAAGATTAGTCAAATTTATGGAATATAGGTCCACTGACGACTATTAAAAACAATGGTCCAGATGCAATGTCTGGCATTAGGAAGTCCCTAAACTGTTGACTGCCAGGATCTGGGGATTATAGGAGGGGAAGGAATGCTCCATAAATGCCTTATTTCTTTTCTTTTCCAAAGTATCTGCCACTGGCCTCTGCTGAAGGCAGACACTGGGCTAAACAGATGTGTGTTCACAGCTCACTGCAGTTCCCATGTTTCTCCCAGAACAGGGAACTGAAGTTGCCTCATTTCAAGCTTCTATTTGCTTTCAAGTAAGCTCTTAAGCCACACTCCACTCACAAGTATCTGACTACCTGCCAGTCAGGCATTTAGCAACATCATTAACATTTGTCACTAACACTTGGATTTTCTTTGGTGAAATCTTTTGGAATGGTTTCAGATTCTTTTCTTTGTTAACCCCAGAGACTTTTTTTCTTGCTCTAGATATCAGCTGTCCCTTGTCTCTGACAGAAAACTCTTTCTACCATATTTTCATGATCTCCTGCAAGCTGCAGTTTCCTCGCTCGTATGTTGTCTATTGCCAGAGCTGCACTGATTTTCAGTTATGATTGAAAAAACTGCTCCAAACTTCTGGTGAACTGAATTCACTTTAAAATTAAAATAATTTTGAGCTGCACTTAGCCTGACTTCTTCAAAGCTTAAAATAAACCACACTGTGACTGAGCTGGTATAACTTGGTACAACCCTGCTTATCTGCTGGGCTCCTTGCATTCCTGTCTGTGAAAACCTGGCTTAGGTCTGCCACATTAGTGTAGGTGGCTCAGAGTATGTCCCACAGACAGATCTGCTGAGGGAATCAGTACAAGAGTTTGCAATTTAGACTGGGATGAAGGCATCGAGATCCATTCTACCTCTGTCTGAGCCCCAAAACCTAGCTGTTAGTTAAGACAGAACTGATTTTCAGTGCATCTATTCTCAGTTCTGATCCTTCCAGAAATACACACGTAATCTGAGACTTCCTCAAAAGCATTGAATATATTAAATTCCATGATTGCACACCAGATTCTACTTTTAACAGTGACAGAACACAGAAAGCACATAACAATAATCTCTAATATGTCAGAATTTCTCCTAGTTAGCAGAGAAATCCAACCAAAAAAAAAGCATAGGTCAGGGGAAGGTATGCCCTTCCAGAGGTGCCTCCATTCACCTCAGCACTTAAGCCATGGTGAATATCATTTAGTAAATCCTCCAGATGAAGAGAAGCGTGTCATTGAAAGACTCCACCATTCAGGTGCAGTATTTGAGGGTGATTTTTGCAGCTGTTACAGATAAAAAAATGAAGTGAGAAACCTCATGAAGATTTCAGCCCTGGAGGAAGAGCTACATGGAAACAATTGCCCTCAAGCCTGTGAGCAATATTGATACTAAGGGGAATGGTGATTAGAACTGGCTATTTCAGGCTAATTAATTCAGGCACAATGTGCACTAAACCCAGCTCCAGAGTTAAATCATCCGCCCAGAGCTCAGGTATTTCTCCCCAGTGCTTCCCTGCATGAGCAAGGCCAGTGCTGCTCAGCTGTGGGCTTTGAAAATGTTGCCCAAGCTGCAGCAGAAACTATGTTCAAAACACCACTGTAGGATATTCATAGCTCAAGACACTTCAGTAAAAAGAGTCGTAGCATTAACAATCTTGAGAGCAGAATGACAGAGTCAGCAAAGGAGGCCAATTTATCACACCCTTCCCAGGCACCTTAGGATGGACCAATGGCCCCTCAGGAGGTTACAGCTTCTCTCCACTGACATGGAGTGCCTGTGGGTGAGGTTAGAAATCTCACATATGGATGACTACAGCTGGTGAAACAGATGTAATCCTAACAGCTTAACCCCATTCCCAGTGATGTTAACTGGAGTTACTCAGCTGCTCTCAGTAAAATTCAGATTGGGCATGTGTCTGTTATTTAGTTTATCTCTGACTAAATCCACCAATCTTTCTTTTCTCCCCCAAGAAATGAAACCAAGTTAATATAACAATAATATCCATTGTTCACAGAGTACTAACAACGTGCCCTGCTTGGCTACTGTACAGAATGAGGCTAAGCTTAGAACTTTTCCAAGAAGTTGTGCTGGCAGCACGTACGCTGTTTATATAAAAAAATAAATAAATAATTTTAATGCCCCCAATGGTAAGCTGAAAAAACAACAATCTCTGCCAAGCAAAAGAATGATGAAGTTGATGTAGGAAATCAAGTTAGGGACATTTAAGAGAACATAACAAGTAACAGAAAATACATAAATGAAAAAGTAACTAAAAACATATGATAGCAGAAAGACAATGTCATGTGTGTAACCACAGGGGTGTTTAATCATCTTTTATTATCTTTTATTATTATCTTCTATTATGTACATATTACAGGTATATATAAATTCTAAGTATTCATCACTCGCTGTTTTACCAGATTTGCAGTAAGTGTGTCTATTTGTGTTCAACAAACTGCAAATGACAGAGACAGGAGCTTTGAATAATCTGTTTTCACACTTCAGATGTTTCTCCTGGTTTTCTCCATTAGTACTTTTCTATTTCTGCAGAAGGAGCAATCTCTCACAAAAAACAGCAGTACTTCTGACACCCTTGTTGAGTGACTTTTGTGATGACCCACAAATGCTTTCCAAATAAAGTGTATTGCAGTTGCTGTTAGATGAATATTTGTTCTTCTGAAGAACCTGGTGTACTCTGGTCAGAGGCAGAGGAAGGGAATGTAGCAGATCCAGGTTATACCTATGCTAAAACTCCAGTGCATTGGAATTTTAATTCAGATCAGAAGGGTGCTTTCAAATTAGAACTCTTAGTCATTCCCATTTACTGCATTTTGGCCTGCCTGACACAGGCCAGTTGCTGGGGGATCAGATTAACACTGTTCCAAAGTGAGTCACCTTAGAAGATGTATACAGTAGACTCAACACTAACTGTTTAGCTCTAGGGGGCTTGTCCCCTCGCATTGGTTACTAACATAAACACAACACTGCTATACTAAAAACTGGGGGGAAAATGGTTTTGTACTGTGTTTCTGTCTAGCTTCAGGGAAATTATACCTAATCTCTGTCCTAAGACGTAAACACATACGGGCTCCAGGAAGAAGTCCTGGACAGGTAAGTGCGGCTTGATTTTACCTGAACAAAATTAGGTGTGTTGCAAGGGAGTTATTACACAACTATTGCAATCTAGAGCTTTTCTGAGTACTACCTCTCAAATTTATTTTTCACTTAACATGGTATTAAGTGAACTGCTCCTTATGGTGCGCCATCTTCCATTTTCAGTGACTGGAAACTACATGTGTGCTTCAGACCTGGATTGCTGTAATGTCATGACACCATGCAGTACAGTGATTACATCAGCATCTCCCCTTACTGAACAACATCTGGAAAACAGCAACTTCTGCCAGTGTTTGCAAGCAGGTAGATGCAGGGAGGTTAGCTCTCATTTTTGCATGGAGTGTTAAAAGGTGCTTTGAATACAGGCAATTTTAACCTGGCCTCACATACTTCTAAACCTGTGGAAACACAAAGATTCTGAGGCTTTCCTCTTCCTTTAGAGCAGCATGGTTTACATGTTCATATCACTGGCGGCAGCATCCTGCCATGTTTTGATTTTCCTTGGCAGAGGGCAAGGGCAGCACGGGTGAGCTCAGTGTAGCAGCTTAGCTACTGCCAGGAGAAGTCCCTGCTCAGCGGAGCACGCCCTTCTCCACACCATGGCATGGCTGTGGTTCCAGCATTTTGTCTCCCACAAAGCCATGTCTGATGCTTTCCTTCTGCAAAACAAACAATAGGTCCTGAAACTTTTCTGGAAGCAATTAAAAGAGCAGATAAGTGGGAGTGATGGCAATAATTTACCTGGTCTTGTGAATGTCTTGATTATACTACAAGTCAAGGCATAGCCCAGAGTGGAAGACCTGCACGTGTGTATGGTAAAGTTTCTGGGAATTAACCGGAGGAGCTACTGACGTAAAATTAGCAGATTTGGCTCTACTCTCATCAGAATAAAGTGTCCCTTTTGGCTTATGCTCACTTTGCACTGTTTAGAGGATGAGACCTTCATTTTCACCTCTTGTAGCAACACAGCATAATGACCGCCCTTCCATGCAAGGAGTAGGATGTTATATTTCTGCATCTTGGAAATTCTTGTATTTGTTTTGTCAACAAGTGAAGAAAGAAAATAAAACATGTTTTGATTCACAGGTATATTTATTTTCACTAAACAAGAATATATAACTTCTTATATCAGTGTCTTATCAAACAAGTTCCTGTCATTGCAGGTATGCACTAAAGGAAAAAAATGTGTTCAGACAAATCTGCATCAAAAGGTTAACAAGATATAAATGATCTTAGGAGAGGTATTCTTCCCCACTGCTACAGAGATTGGCATGAAGGAAAGCAGTTGCTCCCTTTGAAGCACTGCCAGCATAAATAACTCAGAGTAAGAATTTTGGTTTTCATAACAAATGCTGAAATGCAAGAGATCTATGCATTGATGAATATACTGTATGGCTCAGTGGGACTAGACAACTTAGGTAGAGTTTAGCTACAGCATAAACAAAATATCTTCCAAATATTTTTTTTTTTATGTAATAGGTGTCAATTATGTACAATGATTCCATGATAATAACAATAGAATTCAAAGGCAGATTTTCATCTTTCAAACCCATCCAGACTTTAGACTTCCTCAGCTTTAGGAGGGAAAGATCTCACCTGCAAAAACAATTGTGGAGCACAGAAGCCCAGCTTTTCTCAGCAACCATCTGCACAGATTATTCATTCTCCCATCTCCTGTTTGCTCTGATCTCTCTCTGATTTCCACTTGAGTACCTTTGAAACAATTTTTCTCATTTCTTTTTTTACTTGGAGAGAATGAAGAAAGATAAATCAGGAAACTGTTCGACTTTGCTAGCCTCCCAGAAGATACCAAACATTAACGTGAGAGCAGTTATACAAATTCCCAGGGAAAAAAACAAGACTGTCTCTAATTTTGGCCCAGATGTGGGCTGGAATGCACTGGAGACAGGACACTGCTTGACTGAGAGACACCTTATAGTTGTCATGAGAAGGATCTGGGTGCAACTTTGTCCCCCCTAACTTAATCTATCTAAATTGAAGATACTTTTTTCTCAAGATGTGCAGGTTTTTGTCCTGAAGCTAATGGAAAGAAATGGGTACCTCCAAAGGAGAATTCACCTTACATATGTTTTAGACACCTGTCTTAAGATGAATTACACCCTGAAGGTATGTATCTGTGTTCACTGACTGCAGCAGGGTTCCCAGTTTATAGGACCAGAGAACCAATCAGTAGGTGACTTACTTTTTGGTGGTATAAGGAATCCAGCCTAGTGATCTGGACACCCTGAGAGCGCCTTTGCTCGCACCTCCCATCTCAACCAAGCACAATGATTGGGAGCTGAAGGGCTGTGCCAGATCTTCTCCAACACCTGCAGTGTATCAGAGAGCAGCTCCTTGTGCTGTGAGCGTGGCTGGTGTCCACCACTACACTGGTCAGAGCGTATCAGCAGAGGCAGCTTTGTGCTGCTGTGATCATATGATTAACACACATCTGTGCTTGCTTACAGGCAGATACAGAGGCACTCAGTTCTGCATCACCTTTAAGGACATAAAAGGGAGTGCAGTGTGTCTGACTCCAGTGGGGCTGGGCTGCAGGGAGGTTAAGGACTGTTTACAGATGTCACTTCTGTGGGTGCTCATGCAAGAGGGAAATGTCCAAAGACTTTTCATTCCTTTCCTACACACAATGACCAGTCAAGAGGTACACAACTTTATTCATGCTCTTCAGAGATGTCTTTCTTTGCAAAAGGTGTAGGAGACTGTGGTGCTATGTGGAGAATGGTACACGCCCCCAACACAGCCCAGCATAAACTCCTGGTACATGTGAGTATGGCTCTGTCCAGCTCCAGGGAACAGGGCAGTTGTATTTGGATTTCCTCCAGTGCACGTCTCCTAGACATCAAGATGATTTAGCAAGAACATCCCATACCCAAAGATTACAGACCAAACTAAATAAAGCCCCTGTGTGGGTGTGCATAGCCCAAAACACTGCAGAAGCAAGAGGTTTCTGTTGCATTTCTCTGTATGGCTGTATGGGTTGTATGAGTCTGCAAGGCACAAATCTACAGGAAAGGGCAAATATATTTAGAGCTAAATTTCAGAAAGCTCACATAAGGAATTGCACTGTATATCACAGCCCCACAAGCTGTGTCTGGGGAAGGACAAGTATTTGTGCATGTTGTCTTTCAGGAAGAGACAATGGTTGGGGCTGAAGGGAAGAGGTTATGGACAGCACATTCTCCTGAGCCCCAGCTCCTCACAATCTGTACAACCTCCTCCCTGGTGACACTTGCAGTCCTGGCTCTGGAGTGCTCAGAATGAAGCAATTGGTTCCTGCTGGGTGGAGTATGTCCATGTATTCCAACTGCAACACAATGCCCCCATCAAAAGTAAACTTTAGGTCCCCTAAAAAACACTGTCCATTCTCTATTCAATTTTTCACAAACTATCCATTAGAGTTAGTATGGCTAGGGTAGTGATGAAAAGACACCAGTAGCATCAAGTGCACAGGAGAATAACACAGGACACTTTTTAAAGGCTACGCTAGGATTCTTATTGTTTATACACATAGCAGCACATACAAACTGAATGTATCATGGTGCCTCTTTTATTCACTTACTTGACTTTCCTGACCTGTGTACTTGTACAACCACAGCCAAACAGGTGAGTAAAATGTTTGCAGGTTCAGCCCCACCTAGTAAAGCAGGCTACTAAGCATCTATTAAAAGGCTGCACTGGAACTGAAAAAGAAAGTCTGCTGCCAAACACAAATAGCAAAGAAAAAAAATGTTGAAAATAGAAGGAACAAGTTTCTACATGTACTTGTTTTCCTAGGAGTGCACCACTTGTGAATTCATATTTCTTGATGACCACTCTGCTGACAGCTCTTTTGGAAAGGTAAACAGATCATCCTGCTCCAGAACGGGGGTGGGAAATTCTGTCTTTACATTTACTCATTCTTGTTTTTAAAATTTTCAGCTGCTTACTCAGGTCTCAAGTATTTGTAGAGCCAGATGGAGATTGATGGAACACATTTGCTCTAAACAAATTTTAATTGCTGCTTTGATGGGCTTATCAGAGGAGGTCAGGAGAAGTGAAATGAGCTATGACTTGGGTGGTCTCTCTCAACCAAACCTCAAGCGTACAATCCCTCTTATCTCCATTGAAGTGGGGCAAGAAAGATTTACAAGGCAGCCAGGATCTGAACGAGCTGAAGCTTGGAGATCCTGACTGTTGCAAAATGCTTCCTATACCTCAGTGTTAAACAGCAGGTCTTGTGCTAGGCTTTGCATTCTCCTCACATAGACAGGTCATGCACTGCCCAAACACTTCCTGCAAGATTTAAGTACCCACAGTAAAGGACCATGGAGCCAGCTGCTGTGAATCAGGGGAGCTCCTCTGTTCTCAGGGGAGCTCTGCAGATAGGCACTACTGAAGACATTGCCTAATGCTGCTCTATCTAGAATGTACTTACTTTGAGTTTAATTTCTGGAAGTTAAGTGGACAACAAAACCCAAGCAACTCACATCCAAGCTGTCTTGTTTATCAGAAGAAACAGTAATTTAGAAGAATGCAAGCATGACGTTTAACGAGGTTTAGCAGATCTGCTCAGGATTGGGATATCACTGGGAGAACCCAGCTCACAGACCACTTCCCTGAGCCTGTTTCTCTGCTCTCATTGTAAACGCACAGAGCTGAATCACTCCCACATTGCTGCACTGTTATTGTGGTACCAGGGCAAAAATATTTGGCAGACATTTCAAAGTAAATGCTTCAGATGGAATGACGGCAGCCGAGGAGCAGAATGCCAAGATTAAGGAAAGTGTGTGCTTTGCTATGCAGGGAAGCTTTTTTGGAAGAAATGCTAAAAAGAAGTTTAGTCAAATTTTAGCATAATTGCTATTAACTTTTACTAAAAATAAGGCATCAAAGTGGTCAATACTTGATGCAGTATTTAAAGGATTGTTCAGAATATTAGGCAAACGAATAAAAATTTCCTATCTGAAGAAAATGAGAGGGGTTAATTCATCAATACTATAAAGAATATGCATTCCACTGGGAAATTCTATTCTAGCAATATAAATTTCTCACAAAAAGATTGCGGTGAGGTTCGGTGTATAGAAAAAACAGATATTTTGTGCTATTATACTGTCTCATTTACCTCACCAAATCTTTTTCCATTAGAAGTTACTGTTTTCAAGGACATTTATAACTTGGACATCAGAATTGGCCTACAGCTATGACTTGGTAAATAAAAGCTTGGCCTGAGATGCACTTATAATGCCGAAGTTTAAAAAAAAATTATTAGTTTGGACACCTTTGGTTATAGAAGAGTAAGAAAATAAAATTTTTCTCATCTTACAGCATTTAAAAATGGCTTCGGTCTACAAAGGCAAATACATAGGCAATTAGTCCAATTGCTCTAATTCCCTTCAGGGTACTAAAAAAATGAATGGTTGAGACACTAGACTTGAAAATTACTTTGCCATATGCAGTGAACACTTTTCATAAAAATTATTAAACTGATCTTTTAATCTGCTTTGCACATACGTTTAAGACTTGGACTCAGTGATCCTTGTGGGTCACTTCCAACTCAGAATATTTTGTGATTCTGTGGTACAGGGGAACTGCTCACCTGCCTATGCCATCAAGGGTGAATTTGACTTGTGGTGCAGACTGAAATGTGTTTTCTGCTCCTTCAGGAGTCTGCAAAGTGTTTGGAGTCTCTCCAGTGGGCTCTCTGCAGTCTCACATGCATTTGTATGTGTTTTCCATGGCTGCCAGTGCATCCCTCAGCAGCACCCTAGGAAACCTGCTGTTTGCATGTATGGCACAGGGAATAAAAATTCTGTTGCTATTTCCTAAATACAAGCAAAACAAAAGTAAGACCCCCCCCAGGACCCCCAACAAAACACCAGTGTGCTAAAATGTCCCACGCTGTAGTCCATCAGTATATTGAGCTAAGAATATACAATTTCTCCCATAGCTTTTGTTTTGCCCTCTATGTTCACCTGAACTTCTGATAGACCTGTTGTTCCTGCAGAATATCATTGAAGCCCTATCTTTCCTTCTCCATGGCACTAAAAGCCCTGAGTACTCCCAAGGAGACCCCATGCAGTGCTGAGCACTGCCATTGCCATTGTTAACTGTTCTACAGCCACCAAACTGCCATTCATCACAACCCGTTTCTTCTGATTCACCTAGCATAATATTCCTCCATTAATTTTCCCCCGCCTTGAACACTTGTTTATTGCCCCCATACTTCTGCCCAGGTGTTCCCACACAAAAATATGGACACGTGCAGCACATTATGTGTGCACTGCAAATCCAAGGGGAGCAGCAGCGAATGCTTTCCTCATGGTCTGCAAATGCTCAGGAAGTTCAACATCTCTGGTCAAGTCCAACTGGCTGTACATGTGCAGATCTGTATTGCAGAGTGTGCTGTAGATCCAGTGCTTTTTGGAAGCACTGCAAATAATACGGAAGTGCTGTGTCATTGATACATGCATGTACCGTGAGTCCATCCAGCTTTTTCTGGAAACTGCGCAGCTCTAACAAATGCCTCACATCCACGTGGTAGAATTTCTCTGTACATGCACATCAAATGGATCTGAGGTTTCTGGGTATGCAGAAATAGCTATGTCTTGCTTGTAATGCATAGAGAAACTTTAGAAAAACACAGCATATTCTCAAAATGTGGCAGTACACAATAGCCGAGTGAAAAAGAAATGTCTGAGACCCAGCATAGAGAGTAGCCCTCAATCTCCAAAGCCCTGTGTAGCTTCAGTCTTCAGATCTGATTTCTTTTCATCTTTCAGTTGTTACTAATCGTTCTGCCATATTGTCCCCCTCAGACCTCCGCACTTACTTGCAGCAGGGCCTCAAGTCGGCCAGGACTTGGAGGCAGAATTGCCCCACTGTTTCTGGAGGGTGAGTGCACCAAGCAATACTGAAAGGATTCCAGTTTCTAAAGCAAGATTTTATTAGAATGCAAACCCTTAAACTAAAACACATCATCTCTTTAAATTGAGTTAGCTCAGAGTAGTGGATAAGGTAGACTGCATGAAATGGTTTGAATATGAATGTCCTTGCTCCCCATCCCACCATTTCCCACACTCCTGCTCTCTAGTTCTGCAATCCTTAGTGGCTTCCTGGGTTTGAAAAACGTTTCCATCTCCTCTGCCTCTCAGATAAAGCCTTCATCTTTTCCGAATCTTACAGGCTGCCTTACAGGTATCTGAAAATCCCAAGATTTATTTTGATTCCATAGAGAAACCCAGAGCTTGAACTTCCTTTTTTTCTCCAAAATGCGTTGCCTTACTCAGTTCTCTGCTCCCCAGTATATCCTGAAGGACTGTCCTTTTTTTTCATGTGTGAGCTAGATGATGCATTTCAGCCAGAGAAAGGCAAGAAGTGGATCTAGAGAATGTTGAAATACAGCAAATAATGTATGTTTTCCAGTCTGAAAAAAGCTCAGTTCAATAACTGAGATGTCCTGATACCTGTTTTTCTCTCAGAAGAAAAGTATGTTAAATCTATTGGGCAGATGATAAAAAGTCAGGTTTATGGGGATTTGTTAAAATTGTTCATCTGGTAAAGTTGCTACAGTTTTAAGTATTGGCCCTTGCTTGAACAAAACAACTACTCAATTAAGGTTAATCGCTTTGATGGGCTTGAAAATCCTTGTGGATTTTCTGAATGCAACACCAGTGCTAGTTTTTTTCTGGGTCTGCAAATATAGGTGGAATGAAAGCAGTGGACAAACAGGAATAATCATCAGGTCCCAAGATAAGACAGAAAAGTCTGAAAGAGCAAAGAATATGTTCAGGTTGTTCTGAAGGCAAATGATTTAGTCAATGAGTGGAAAAGCCCAGGTGGTAGAAGAGCTTGGTGCATCTCCTTGGGATGGCTGTGTGGGTGGATCTGGAGAAATACTCTCACATAAGGAAACCAGGGCAGGAATGAACTGCACAGGTAGAGTGCAGTTACCTGGCATGTGCCTCTCTGCATTTACACATGTGGGTCAGTGGAAACTCCTTCCACATTTTGATTGTGGGCTATTCTAAGAGCTCCTCATCAGGAAAAAATACTGCACCCTTACTGGTCCCTGCCCAAAGCTCTGTGTCCTCCCTAGTGTCAGATGTGCCATTATCTATTGTGTTTTCTTTGGCTTTTCTGCTGTCTTTTTCTCCTTGCTCTGAAGAATGTGCCAACTCACAGTTTAAGAGCAATTTTTCAGTCCTAGTAAATGATCCAAAAAGCTATGAGCACCACCAGCAAAGTCCTCTTCTAGGATCAGGCCAGTGCTTAAGCCACTGCCATCATTTGTCCTCCTTACTTAAAGCCACTGTCAAAAGTTCCATCTCTTTTACCAGAGTTGTGGCCAGGTCACTGGAAAGGGAAGGGCAGAGGCCGTGCAAGTTAGTGGTAGCCCTTTGCTTCTAACAGCAACTGGTCAGAGTTACATGGGATGAATCCAACACAAGACATTTTCTTCCAGAGTCCCAATGTGTGTGGTGATTCTTTCTACTTAAATTCATCTGCCTACAAACCCCATCTGGCTTCCCTAGGGATTCCTAGGATTGGTTTCTGAAGGTTTTTGCCATATTTGGTCTCCTGTCCCTGTGCCATAGTCTTTTGATAGAGGGATCCTCTTTATCTGTAAGGTTCCTGCTTTTCCTGTCATATCCTTAGCACCATCCTCTTGACACTGGCTTAGCATAGTCTTGGGTTTGATGTTAGAGATATAAAGTGTAGGATTGGGTTGAGAGGGGGCCATAAAATTGATCAGAAGGCTGGAGCACCTCTCCTATGAAGACAGGCTGAGAGAGCTGGCGTTCATACTGGAGAAGAAAAGGCTCCAAGCAGACCTTATTCCAGCCTTCCAGTGCCCACAACAAAGATGGGGACAGACTTTTTAGCCTACCACTGTTGTGATAGGACAAGATGTAATGGTTTCAAACTAGAAGAGCATCCATTTAGATTAGATATAAGGAAGAAGATTTTTGTAAGGAGGGTGGTGAAACACTGGAACAAGTTGCCTGGAGAGGTGGTGAATGCCCCATCCCTGCAAACATTCAAGGTCAGGTTGGAAGTGGCTCTGAGCAACCGAATGTAGTTGAAGATGTCCCTGCTCACTGCAGGGGGGCTGGACTAGGTGATATTTAAAGGTCCCTTCCAACACAAACTATCCTATGATCTTATGAAAAGGGAACAATATAAAAAGCTGTATCTGTCATTTACTAGAGTGAGTAGAACTCATTAGAAACTTGTTGAACTGACCTGGAATTTTTCTCTTCTTGCAAAGCAACATTTTCATTTAAAAAGTGCTAGAGCTCAAGTAATCCCAGCAATAAAATTATTGCTATCGAATGCCATTGCAGCTTTTGAAACAAGAAAACTTCTTTCTGTGTTCACTGCAAACAATTAAGAGACCATCAAGTTTAAAAGGTTGTTGGCTCTGCTTAACATTTGCTAAGCACAGTTTAGACTGTTTTATCCATTTATACTGCCTCACTTGTCTCCTTCATGTGTCTTATATAACAATTTCCAAAGTCAGAAACAAAAATAAAATTAGAAAAAGGCATCAGCTAAGATGAAATGACACAAGTTTAAAACTCTTAGCAGCCGTAGAACCTGGCAACAAAGAACAAAGAGGTTTAAAAATCATCACATGTTATAATGTTAAAATTTAACACATTAAATATAGATCTTGCTGCTGATTACATTGTTACGCATTCCATTGTTCCCATGCCATTGGCCTTCAGGACTTTATTACTTATGTAATTCCAAGATCTGACACAGCTAACGTGAAATGCATCTGATCTCAATGAATGGCATCAGATGAAAAAAAGTGGATTTCAGGAGGAAGAAGTATCATATTAATTTTACTGCGAGTCCATTGATTGGTGACAGATGTTACCATTCTCATTTAATTATTCTTGATTCATTTGCCAAATAAACATATAGATAGATGTCAAAGTATTTGAAGTCATCCAGATAAAAAGTTCAATCAAACAAGTCATCTTTATTCTTTTTCATTCTTTTTTTTTGTCTTCCAGATTTTCCATATTAAGGGAAGCCTGGTTCAGAGTGGCATCCAGAGTCCTACCTTTATACATTAAAGTTCACAAACAATGCAGCATATGATTATTAATCAAGGTCTAGGAAAGCACAGGGCTGTGAGAAGAGAAGGTGGCATTCAGTAGAAAGTGTTCTATACTGAGTGGTGGCTCAAAACTCCAGCATGGTGCTGTGTCAACAGAAGCACCTCAAAGGATGTTTCATGACCACTGTGTATTCAGAGCTACAGATATGAACATAGTTAATAGACATCATTTAAAATCCACATCAAAATCCCAAGGAACTGGCAATTTAAAATAAGTAAATAAAACTTGACCATTTTTTTTACTTAGCCTGAAATATGAGCACACACTTTACATCTTTTGGATGAAGCCCTGATAAAGAACAAGAATGTGTCTCACAGCCTACCCAGGCCACTAAAGAGAAACCTCTATCCTACAAGTATCCAGATAACAGGCTGTAATCCTTTTGAAAAAAAAATAAAGAAAAAGCTTATTGTCATATTTTTCCTGTTTATTTTAAAGTGTTAGCATTGGGTTTTTTAATTTAAAAACCTAGTACATAATTTTCTTGATTTTCTTACATGTTATTTTTATGGGAAATCTATTTTACCATACTTTTCATTATAAATGAGTGAAATTGCTATCAAAAAAGGAGAGTTTCTTTTGCTTACTCTCTAAAAGTGTAGCAACATATGTACCTGAATATTAGAGATTCAGTGTTTTGGAAGCATGATACACAGATAAGGAAAATCTTATTGAAAGGAAACTATATGTAGATGACTTTTTCACATGATTCAGAAGATGTTTAGTTAATTTTAAAAAATAAACTGCTTCAAATAAACAAGTTAATTCCTCCAGCTCCTTGGAAACTCAACAACATTTTGCTGTGGTCCACGGGTGTCTGGCATGTCTCAGGCATTTGAGGCACTCCGAAAGAGACTGATCTGATCTTGGAGGGAGATAAGCAAGTATAGGTGTTCAACACAGGTGTGCAGAGTGTCAGCTCGAAAATGATCTTCCCTCACCATTAACTTTGTTGTCAGCTGTCTATATTCATTAGTATATCTGTTTTCCAGCTTATTCTCTCCTTTATTTGTGCTTGGCACTGGAAGGAAACTTTTACTGATCTGTGTGGGTTGGATTTAAGAACAAAATTGCTCATGTGGCAGAGCTCAGGTCTCTGAAAGGCAGTGGCTGTGGCAGAGAGCCCTTATGGCCCACTGACTGTGGGGAGCCTCTCTGTGGGACAGGAAGAGCCTGTGTGACCCCCCCAGCTCCAAAGCTGCTGATCTGGAACCTGGCTCCTGGAGAGAATGAGGGGCTGCTCTACAGCCAGGCACACCTCAGCCACTGCAGCAACAACCCAAACAAGATACAGGAGCCTTCAAACTGCACAAGAACACAAATGCTGTAATAACTCCTATTCCATTTCAAGACATTCTGATGGATTTTCACAATGTGTTGGTGAGCCCTGTTAGCTCTGAGCTCTTCTGTCCATTTCTCCTTGGAGCAGCCTGTGCAAGCAGTGAGTGGCCAGGCAGTGCTTCAAGGGATGCTGGATCTGGACCCATAAAGACTTCAATGAAACTGTTGGATTCCATGGCTGGTGCTTATCAAGTATAATATTTTACTCTGTATGGTCCTGCTGTCCACCTGAAAACCATCTAGCAGGGTAGACTGAAATTTCCCAAAATGGGGCCTCAGATCCTTGTTATGCTCCTGTTCTAAATAACTTCTTCAAGCTGTTCTGTGGACTTTGTGTTCCTGGGTTTCCTTTGATGTGGTACACTGTAATTTGTACTACACTGCTTGTCTTTTTAAATATGATGCTTAATCATGTTTCATTCTGAGAGTCTTGATGTAGTTATAGATCAACAAATTGGGTGCAGATTTTTTTTTTGCGGATTGGCTTCTAAAGATGTCTCCATATAATGTAGCAGGTGAACTTTGTGTTATTACATAAAATATTTCCATGTACAGATAAAACTTTGGAAAAGACATTTGTCTTTGGAACAACCTCTACAGAAATGCATTTTTTTGTTCTGCTAAAACATCAGCAACTGAGGAGCATAGCACATCACTTGACATTCTTGGAGCTGACTTTGCCTTGCACAATGTATTTCTGTTGCTGAGAGATACAGTTCTATACCTCCAGACCCCCTATTTCTGTAATTAAGGAATTCAGCCTTCTTAATAGGTTCCCTTGTTTTTGTGCTGAAGGGAATGCAACTAAATTAACCATTTCAGGTTTCGGTCTTAAAGCAAAGAAAACATGGAAGGGGAAAACAAAGGATGAAAAGTACCTACACATCTCTGGACTCCTGGGACAGCAGACGGGAAGGATCATGAAAAGAATATGTCTCTGCTATCCAACTATAGCATGTATCAGCTAGAGACCAGAACTGCTCTGGGAAGGTGCCTCTTGGGTACTAGCTAAGCTTATTCTTAAATTCTCCTCAGAGAATTCCTCCTATAGCTGAGAGGGGATAAGTGCTCATTTTTACTTGTCATAGCATAGCCTCTCTCCTGAACAGAGGATCAGTGTGGAAGGAGAGGGAGAGCTGGTTCTGCCTCCCACCATCCACTCCTGGCTCCTCCACTGAAGGAGTACAAAAAAGTGATTAAGTGCCCCTGTGTAAGGGTGTTAGCACCAGACTCTCTTCCTAGCCTGGAAAATAGCTGTTACTCAGTTCTTGTTGCATTTTTCCTGGTGCACATGCACTCCATAAGAAGCTGTGTGCTTCTTCACTGTCTTGCAGAGTGAACCAACTATTTCCCTCCAAAACAAATCCTGTGCCCAGGTCTGGGGACAGTTCAGTCCAACAGCTGCTCCAGAAGCAGTATGTGTGAGCCTGTCCCAGCTTCAGCCCTCTGCCTTTTACAGTCCTTCAGCACCATGTCAGCAGGCTTCCCATCTTCATGTCCCAGAACATGAAACACCTCCCCTCAAGTTTCTGGTGTGAAAGAATCACTGAGCTGAAACACAACTTTGATATATTTGCAGGCATGATGAGCTAAATAATTCTATCTTAGGACTATGGGGACATCATACTGGCTACACAAAAGGCGATGTAAGGGAATGTCCTATGTAGTAGAGATGTAGAATGAGACCAGGTTTTATTTTCAGTTTTCTTTAAATAAGTTCTGTATTAATTGCAGTGTGCCTGCTGAGCTGAACATCTAAACACCCCTCTCCTTGTAGCCACCTGAAACGTACACAGTGTCCCAAGTGCTTCTCTGGCTAACCATACCCAGCAGCCTTGCTCAAAGCATACCTAGCATCACTCCAAAGCAATAAATTCAGTGCAAGACATGTCAGCCACTCACAGGTCATCATAACATTGCTGTGGTCTTCGCATCGTAGCTAATGGCTAGAGCAATCATGCAGGGAGAGACTGAGATCAAAATTCCTCTTGGCCTGGGGTTGAAGGCTAGTCTTCCAAAAAGAGTGACATAAAACATACAATATATATTGTATATAAT
This sequence comes from Corvus moneduloides, assembly GCF_009650955.1. NCBI lineage: Eukaryota > Metazoa > Chordata > Aves > Passeriformes > Corvidae > Corvus > Corvus moneduloides. The sequence continues at coordinate 46,456,901 of NC_045477.1, read as the reverse complement.
ATACAATATACAATATAACAATATATATTGTATAAAATATACAATAAAATATCCATCTCTCATTCCTTTTACTAAGTAGTAACTGGATGAAAAAGAGAAGTCTAATTCTGAGTACAGACCCTAAACTTGTCTGTCTGCCTGAATTCCTACTGCATTACGGTATCATGCTCCCTCATCATTGTGCTTCCTCTAGCTTCATGAATATTGAGAATGCCTAGGCGTCAAATCTTAGGACTTCTCATTTGACAAACTAGCATGAACTTCCAGGGGATAAGTGAGGGAATGAAGTCCAGACTGGTATTTTTGACTCAAGTACCCAACAGCCAGCAATTTTGAATTTCAGGCTCTTAAAAGCTTTTTGAAATCTCTTTGTGTAGTCTTAGGGAAATAAGGAGGGCACAGTTTCTGTATTTCCTTCCCTGAATATAAAGATTGCGTTTATGCATGGCTCTGGTGTGAAATACAGCAGGCAGGAAGAGAGAGAGGAGAGCATCTGTGACCCTGGCTGCTATTTCAGTATAGCCTGGTGCCAGAAGACCTCTTGGGCCCAAATTAATCCATGGGTTAATTGGTTTTTCTTTCTTAAGAGAATAATTGCATTCATGCATGTCTTTTCCTGTAGATGCGAAAGAAGACCAAATTCAGTTGTAAAGTTTGGTTGCACATTATTCCTGGTGTCGTTCTAAGAAAAACAAAGATGGTCTGTGAGATGGACAGTGATTCAGTTAATAGAGATCAGCATGAACTGCTCACTAATGGATATAACACTTGAATTCACAGGCATCCTCAGTTGCTAATGGAACCTGAAAGTTTTCAGGAAGATGTTGCGGTTCCATTTGGCGTGACACACACCCTCCTCGTGCTGACAGCTCTGTAAAGTTATATTTTTTAAAACATATTTTCTTAATGCATTTTTTGGCTAACGGAGTTTTCCCCATTACCTCTGAAACTCTTTAGTCCAATTCACATTAACCAGCTTACTGAGATACCAACAACATTCTTTTTATGCAGGATCAATTGACCAGACTTCCAAAACCGCTGGTATTTAAAGAAAGTTCAAGCCCTTTCCTGACTGCTGTAGGGCTCTGAATTTCTCATTTATCTCACTCATTCTGTCGTCTATGCACAGAGTAAGAAAATAACTTTAATATTTCCCCAAATGACTTACTCTCTTTTCTTCTGATAGAGCTGATGTTATCTATAGAGAGTAAGGAGCAGTGGCTCCTGAGCTGGAAACCAAGGGAACATGGGCAGTCCTCAGTATTTTGCAAAATTTCTTTCCATGGTGTGAACTTTTCAAATGAATAGACCATGAAAGTTTAATTTAAACAAACTTCAAGCTGAAGTGCTGACTGCCTTACGGCAGATTACCAGTGGCGCTCTCCCTTTTAAGTCTTTGTTACAGATGCAACCAAGAGATGATTTCCAGGTCTCACAAAGATTGTGGCAGATCTGGGGAGAGTATTTCTAGGCAAAGATATCCCAAAAGCCACAGGTTAATGTAAAATTACAGGGATATAGAAGAAAATCCAAACAGATTGCATGGGGGTGGAGTCCTGAAATGATAGGTGTGAGATGGTTTATGTACACATACCATTTACAATGTGGAAAAAGTTTCTTTCAGACCTTTTAGAGAAATTTTGACAGAGCTATCAGAATGTTTCATTACAATATCCAGCACTGGCAGAACCAATTCTCTTTGTGCTTTCTTTTCCTGTAATCTAGTTTAATATGTTATATTTCTCTAAGAATTTTATACAAATTTTTCTAATTATATTGAAGCTGCATTTTAAATTTAATGTTTTATTTCATTCATTTTAGTTGTTTTATGTCATAATCAATGCATTTTATTGAGAAAATACAAGAAGATTATTACCTACGTGGAGAATTATCATTATTTTCCACAAAATCAAAATTACATCAAAATTTGATATTTCTAAATCATCTGTAAAAAGGAATCCCTGGCTTCTATGGATCTCTTTGTTCCGTGTGGATTCTACATTATCCGTCATGCAGGGTTGCAAGGTGTGTGATCTAGCAATGGAAAGACACTGCAAAATCAATCCACCTGTGATTATATTCAACCAGTATCTCCAACATAACACAACATTATAATTTTGTGATTATCTGGTCACCACAAAACAAATTTAAGTGATGCATGAGTCATGGTAGTGGATTTTGCTATGGAATTATCGAAAATGTTGGGCTGAATTTTTCTCAGGGAGCTCTTTTAATATTTCTCTGAAAGACCCTAGCAGAAGGTTCTCTAAGTGTACCTTTTTCTGGCTTAATGTATAATATATTTGTGCTAATGGAGATCTATAGACTACAGAGGATGTGTCCCTCATGTAGATCATCTTGAGATTAGAGCAAATCATGCTTCTTATTCCCAGCAATCTCATATATGTATCTATAACCAAATTGTTGTGCCAGATTGACACAGGTGACTGCTAAATTCTATCATATTGATGCCAAATGCCAACAAAGTGCATGGTGCTGTTCTGGATGGAGGGGAAGCTCTTCTTGTGGTCAGACTGAATATCCAGCTCAAATAGAATAGTTCAAGAGGACAGACACAGCCCTTTTGTCTCTGCTGTGCTGCTTTGAAATAAAGATACAGACATGAGATCTCAAGGCCAGGTTGGATAGAGCCCTGGACAACCTGATCTTGTGGGTGGCATCCCTGCCTATGGCAAGGGGGTTGGAACTTGATGGTCTTTAAGCTCCATTACTATCTAAACCATTCCATCATTCTATGATTCTCTGATGAAGGAAGAATAAAAAGTTTGGCATATTTGTGTTTTTCCTCTGCAAGGTATAATTTCCTTCCTGAGGCTCAAGGTTCAAGATAATTTTTATATTTTCATAATGATTATTTGACAGTTTGGGTCAAATAATCCTACACAAATCCTACACCCCTACACGAAAATTTTTCTTTGTTCTAAGGTTATACAGTGCCATGGAGATCTTAACAGCTGGGAAAATCCTCCATTCCTCATCCCACTGTCTCAACAATGTAAGGGGAGCAGGAGCCCCTCTCCACAGCTGGCTTCATTTGGCTTTCTGCTGCCAGTTTTGACTGGAGTTACAGCCACATGGACTCGAACCAAGGAGCAGCGTCCCTGACCTCTTACCTCTTAGGCTGCATTTTGCTCTAATATTCAGCTGCAAATCCTAACATTTTTCACCTGTTTTTTGTGGAATTTTGGCTATTGTTGCCAACCACTAAATTAGTCCACAGCAGGAGAGAACAATTAGTGCTGATGGTGGCACCAGTGCAAGGCCCAACACAGCCACGCTTGTCCCATGTGGACTTTGTCCTAGCAGGAATAATGAGAGGACCCTTTTGCTGACAGCCTGGTAGCACAGCATGTCTGCACCAGGGGCAGGTCCTGAGCAGATCATCCCTCTCTTCCCCAGATTTAGCAGCACCTACTGACTCACACAGACCCCAAACAGCACAGGAGGACATTCAGTACGTGGCCCACAAAGCTGTCTCCCTGCAGCAAAGGGTGGTAACCAAGAATGTTTTTCAAAAAATGTAATTGAACATAGAAAACATCTGTGCCTCTCTTCTGTCCAGGTTTATTTTTCCAATACTTCACATACCACAAATAGTTCAGTATGACTCCTCCATTAGAATAGAAGAAAAGAAAAATAAAAACATGTAATACTTAATTAAAAAGAATATTTTTATTGACATGACAAATTTTATCAAATAGTCTGTATCCCCAACCCCCATTCCCCCTTCCACTTTCCCTGCCTCATCTTTCTGTTTCCCTCTCTTTTCAAAGAGCACTTTGCTATCCTTTAGGGCTGCTGAGCCTGTCAGCCTCTTACTGCTTCTGGGATGTTTGGCTGCCCTCAAAGCATCATATGACTTCAGTTAGCTTGGGGGGCTCCAGCTGTGCTCTTAAATGTCATGGACAGAGGTAACAAAAGGGGAGAGGGTTAAGAGAGTGAAATATGTTATTAGACATTTCTTTTAAATCCTCTTGCAGGAGATGTAAATCACATGCTTGGCAGGCAGATTTGGGGATGTCACATGGGGGTTTGTTTGGTTTTTGGTTGATTATATCCCCAAACATTTGCTATTTCTTACATTTTTTTCCTTTATTTGTCTTACTCATTCCTCATTTATTTCTATTTAAGTCCAAGAGGTCAGAACCTAGGAAAAAAATTTTGACAGTTCCTGCAGCTGATACAAGAGCTTTCTCATCCAAGTTATTTGGGAACCTGTTTGGGATTGCTCACCATTAAAATATATCCTGGCCTTTTTCTCTGTTGGCCCATGAAGTACGGCTCCTTGCCCCTGATTGACACAAAACACTACTCAGGGCAAGTTGCCAGTCTACAAAGCACCTCAGCACACAATTATCTTGAAATAAATTCAGACATCTGACAGAACTTAAAACCAGAGTACCTAAATTAACCTGAAATTAAGTTCACTAATTAACCTTGGTGGTATGAGCAAGGAGATCAAGGCATTGCCTCCTGATGACATTCCTCACTTGTTTACTTGTAAGAGTGAAATGGGGATTCACCATTTATTAAGTTAAAGAGTACTTACAAACTACCTGGTATATACTTTCCTCAGGGCTACTTGCTCCTGCAGAATTGGTTCCCTCTGAATAGAGAGAAAATGGGAATTCCCCCAGTTTTCAGAAAAATAACAGTGAAGAGAAGTTCCTGAGATGTGGAGAAGGGAAAAGGACTGGCCATTAAGTAAATGTTACTGAAATTAAACAACCAGAGCAAAAATGGAGGGTTTTGTATCCTTCTCCTCCCAGGGCTTCTCCAAAACTGACACTGCTACCTGGGAAGATATGACAAGCATGTGACCCCTTTCTTGCACAAGTCCCCCATCCCAATGAAAAGCTAAGGAATCGGAAAAGGAAGAGGTATTTTCTGCACATCTTTCAGTCAAGCAGGAAAAACTGATGCAGGTGCTTTTTAGGGGGAAGCTCAGAGTATTGTGGAGACATCAGCTGTTCCATTCTCAGCTTCCCTTGACCTGAGTGCACCTCACTGTCCCCAGGCAGTGCCATCATCACAGCAGGGAGAACAAGAGGATGTCTAGGTCATCTTTTCATCTAGATGACGAGATGACCTCCAGAGGTCCATTCCAGCCTTAGCTATTCTGTGAGCATTGGCCATGTGTCTGAAGCCTCTTTCCTCCTCTGGGACACTGTAGCAGGCTGATGGTCACTGTGACTTCAAGGTTTTACTACCTTGATGCCCAACAGAAGACACAAACTTCCTATGCTCTGTCAAGGAAAACACTGGTTTTCATACACTAGATACCCTTGGGGGGAAAAATCAACCGATGGTGAGCAAAAGTTGAAGCTTTTTCAACAAAAGCTCTATTTCTTTCTTTTAGAAACTGTGAAGTTCTTAGAAAATGTAAAGCTAGGATGAAGCTGAAGAAAGGTTTTCATGAAGATTTTCTTTGATGAGTTTGCCATTAAAAGAAGTAGCGTTTGCCATCTGGCTCCAATTATGCTTCAGTCACATTGTGCTGAAATGGTAAGGAAAGGTATGGGGAAAAAGTATCTTTTTACAAGTTTATGGATAGATGAGAAAAACATTTGGGCTTTTATCAAGAAATTAATACAGCTGTGCTGATGGAAAATTTCACAGCACCTGTGCTTGTGATCGCTGAAGATTTTGTCTAATAATTTTGTTAAATATAAACTAATTTCAATTCCCCAGGCTGTTAGGGAGTGCACCATAGCACATTCAACTGCAGTCAGTAGCTTTGCATGCCTTATCTCAGCTTCTAATATTAGGTTCCCAGGTGATTGATAAGCTCTTCTACTTCTTTGAGCCTTTCTGGACATGATTTTCCTATGTCAACTGTTTAAACTGGATGTTGATGTGAGATTTGAAAGTGTACTTTTATTTAGTTTAGTGTCTGTGGGCTAATAGGTGTGGCTTGGAGAGTGAGAGTGGAAGAATGGAGAATGATTTATGCACAAGCACAATCCTGAGATCATCCCACCCATATTTATTTGAATACAAACAACAAGGTTCTGGTCTCACTGCAGCTATAGAGCTGTTTATCACTGACTTCAAAAGAGTAGGACAGGAAGCTTCATACGCAGAAATTCCCAAATTACTGCAGCCATTCTGCTGCTACAGCAATGGCTCAAGAAGCCTGGCTAAAAACTTTCTAATTTTTGCAAGTAGATTTCAGCAAACTTGCAAAAAACTATTCCACACCACAAAAGGGAACATGTTAGCTGTCACTATTGTATTATCTTTATTCATAACTGTTGTTATGTATGTAATGAAATTAGAAAGACAGCACATGTGTTCACCACCTGAGCAGATGAAAACATCATTGTGAATGGGTGAGATGTTAAAATATGTTCCTCCACAGTTCCAAGGTGCAGTCATGCATCTGTTAAATATTTACTTTTATAAAACTAACTTAGAAGTCATTTGAGTTTCTGAGACCAGGAAAGTGTCTCTACAAACAGAACATTGCAAAATGGATGAGTTTGTCTAAGAAAATAAGACTTGAAATCTTGGGAAAATAAACTACTCTCCTTTTAGCAATTGTTTTTGAAATTGAGCTGATTTCATAAGCTCAGGGGAGCTTTGTTATAGCACATAAAGAGAAACTTGAAAAACAAGCAAGGATTTAATGTAACACCTGAAATATTCAAGGCTCTGTTGCATAAGTGTTTGCTGTCTCTTTCTCACCCTGGATTTCTGTCTCTTTCCATACCACTCTCCTGTCATAAGATGAACCAAAGACGAGAGAGCAACGAAACATAGAAACAAAAGTATATTAACTTCTTAGTTTCCTTCTCACGTAACCTCAAAAAGAAATTTTTTCTCCCCTATCACTCCAGCATCAGAAAGAACAAAACAAAACTTGCATCTGCTAATGTTTGATGGCTCAGAGAAGGGAAACTTAATAGAAGACTGGCTGGGATATATTCCCAGGCTCAATAACATGGTTATACCAGCTAGGGACAATTGTCATTTCTTATTTGATGCAGTAGAGTCATGGCACAAGCAGATCATCTGGCCAAACATATTTAAGTCTGTTAATACAGCAAGTTTAGTGCAAACCCACTAGCATTGGTGCAAGCAGGTGATTTATACTAGTGGAAATTGTTCCCTTACCTGTAAAAATCTCATCTCCACACACACAAATAAGCTCAGGGAAGGGTGACAAGCAGGGTAGCCCAAACACCCCTTTTCAGGGACATGAGCACCAACCCAGCTGCTCCCAGGGCTGTCCTGGGGGACCCTCAGCCCCACTGGCAAGGGAACACTCCAGACTGGATCTCTGGAGCATGTTTTGGACTGAGGAGGGTCACTGCCTGTGTAGTTGTGAGATTTATTATGGGATCCAGACAAAGGGTTTTGGGGTGTAGATGATTTGTTATGAGATGGTTAGGGGAGAAAACAAAGGCAGGAAGGAGAATCAAGGTAATTTTAGGGATGGCCAAGCTTGTGGAAAAAAAAAAAAAGGCTTAAGCGTACTAAAAAAGCTCATTGTGTGTAATTAGTTTGCTGGTCAGTACACATGCCTGGCCATGCTCTGTACCTCATCAACACAGTTTATCCTATTCGATTCCTTTCTATATTTTCCTGGGTGAGGAACTGTCTCTTCTGTATGCATTTGTGTGCATGAGGACCTGAGTGTAGCCACAGGCTCAAAGACTCCTGTATTCATGGTACAGCGCCTGGGACAGCTGCAGGTGTGCACACAAGCACCCTGCAGGTGCCAGTGAAGATCAAGTGGTATGAGCTGTCAAGTAGGTAAGGGGGCCTGGAAGCCAGAGAGCTGTGTCTCTGGGGTGAGAAACCTGGAGGAGGTGGCTGCTGGTAGGTCCAAGGAGGTCTCAGACATCTGCTGAAGCCACTAAGGGATTTGGTGGTTTACTCAGATGCATGTGTGTTGGTGGGTACAAGGAGGTCTTTACTAGCAAAAGGAGTGGAATTGTGCCTCCAGAGAATCATATGTCCAGTTTTCAGCTTCTGGAAAGCCTGGGCTCGAGGGACAGCTACAGGGCAATCTGTGTGTCTGAGCCCAGCTGCTGCAGGGATCTACAGTGTGCATACATACGTATAAATTTTCCCTCTAACAGACTTCCACCCTGCTCAGTCAGAGAGGGGAGCAAGATGAGGCCAGTGGCACTGCTTGTGTTCATGTGAGTCCTCTGTGTGTCTGTCTGTGATCTGCTTGGGCAATCCTGCACGTGCATACGTTTGTGGTGTATAAGCATGCTCTGTGTGCAAGTGCCTACTGTGAATACAGGCTCAGGCTCATGACAGGTTGGACTCAAGGGCATGGAGCTGCAGAGGCCTCACCCTTGTCAAGCTAAAGTTTTGAACATCTCCCTAGCAGTATTCAGTTTAAAAAGCAGACTAAAATATATTATTGCATCGTGGTTTAAATTGGTGCTACTCATTTTCTTGGGATGGTTTCAACAAGTGACCATCTATCACTGGAAATCTCCACTGTAGTCAAGACCAGACATGGTCTGTGCTCTTGAAGGAGTCTCTTACATTTTCCATGTCCAGGAAAACCAAACTGAGAAAATCCTCTATCAGACTAATTGCCTCAGACATAGTTAATATGTTCAGAATGATTTAAAGTCTTCAGCTGGAAGGGGATAAGTAGATGCAAAGTCCATCTGTTTCCAGTGCACTGTGGCTGTATGATAGGCAAAAGAAGCAAGGCTTTTCCTGCAAGATACAGATACTTGCAGAAGCAGGGATTGATTTCTTTTATGCATACTGCACAAAACACTATCTGGTGTGAAAATGTGAGCTATGTGTGGCAAACATCTGTAGAGAATTTCCAAGTGAGACCTGGTTGTATCTGAGTTGTAGTTGAGAGTTAAGAAAAAAACAGCTGAAAGTGGGGTCTTCTACTTAGGCTATAATATTAACATTTAAATTCATTCTTCCCTTGCCCAAAAGTTATGTGGAACTTTGATGATTATGCTTTTCCTTTGCCTGCAATTAGTTTCGTTTATAACTGTAAAGAAGTTCACTCAGAAGAATTTTAGAGGTTACATTTGTGGTCTCTCCAACCATCTCTCTGCCTCAGGACTTATGGGAGGAAGTAACACTGCGATGACCCTGAGGTACCAAACCCAGGAATCAGCCTCCCTTTCTTTCTGTGCTCCTGAGATCCACAGCTCATCTTGCACAGACATGTCCAGACTGCTCTGCAGAGCCTTCCTGTCCTCCAGCTGATCAACATTCCCACCTAGTTTGATGTTGCCAGCAAACTGACTGAGGGTGTACCTGATCCCCTTGTCCACATCATTGATGAAGGTATTAATCAGGGCTGGCTCAAATACTGAGTGCTGGGGAACATCACTAGTGACCAGCCCCCTGCTCCATTCCCCACCACTCTCTGTGCCCAGCCATCCAGTCAGTCTTTTACTGAGTGAAGAGTACATCCACCCAAGCCATGAATAGCCAGTTTATCCAGGAGAACTCTGTGGGAGAACGTGTCAAAGGCTTTACAACAGTCCAGGTAGAAAACATACACAACCTTTCCCTCATCCACTGAGCTTGTCACCTTGTCACAGAAGGAGATCAGGTTGCTCAAGCAGGACCAGCCCTTCACAACCCCCCCTGCTGGCTGGGCTTGATCCCTTGGTTCTCCTGCACGTGCCACATGATGGCACTTAAGATGATCTGCTCCATGACCTTCCCCAACACTGAGGTCAGGCTGACAGGCCTGTAGGTCCCTGAATCCTCCTTCTGGCTCTTCATGTAGATTGGCAATGCATTTGCTGATTAGCCAGGAATGCTGTGATTGTTTGAAAGTGGCTTGGCCAGCTCTTCTGCCAGCTCCTTCAGTACCCCTGGGTGGATCCTATCCAGCCCTGTAGACTCCTAGTCACTGAGATGAAGACTGCTGCCACTAGTCAGGTGTGTTAAGAGCCATACAGACCCTGTGCCTTTCTGCAGTCATCAGGGACAGCTTTGTGAACTGTCACCAGTCCTTCACTCCCACCCATCCCGGAGTCTGGCTGTCAAACTTTCTTTAGACTGAGGCAAATGAAAAATCACACTTCTGAAGCGTGTCGAGGTAAGGTGAGCATCAGACCTTTCACATAGAAACCATCAGGGCTACGGAATTAAACTGAACAAAGAGGCAGACATACAAAAACTCATGTTCCTAAGATCATATGAAGCTCAAGGAAGTAAGGACATCAGTGACATCGTGCAGAAGAGGAAGACATGGGAATGTACAATCTTCAAAACCCCCTATGTCTTCTGCATTGAACTAGATTTCCAAAATTGCTATTGTGCCCATCAGAAGAAACAGACGTGAGTTTTTGCAAATGCCTGCATTGAGTATTGACATCTCCAGTGGTAGTGTGTTTTAGATTTAGCTCTCATTCCATCCATTTTGTTGATTTTATGAAGACAAAGGAATAATCTCACTTTTCCCCCCTCACGTTATCAATGTTCATACCATTTTGCTGAACAAATGTTTAAAACCCCTGGATTAAAGCATTATCACTGATAAATTCAACAGACATTTTGTAAATACATTCTAAGTAACCTAAAAAAACACTCATTTTTTTAAAGCTAGATTATTTATTATTGTTTTTAAATTATTTTAACTTGCTGTGCCAAGTAACAGCACTTCAGATAGGGAGACGAGTTCTGTCATCCTTGGGGGGCAATCTAATTTGCTATTTAAAACACAGTTTAAGTTTCTGCTGAAAAAAAATTGCCAGCAGGCAAAGATCACTTGGCTTGTCCAGAATCATACTTAACACATATTTTACCTTGACAATAACCATACTTGTTGCTTCTTCAGTGACCCTCTTCCTGTCTTCCTTGTTTTTAGAAGATCTGTTAAGTAGATTATTTTCTAGGAAAAGGTTACATTTTCAGAAGTACATATCTCCACATTCCATGTCTGACTGTCTCCAGGCTTTGTTTATGATAGTATGTTTGTCTGAATGAATAACTTTGTTGGAAAGTCAGTGTTATGAACCCAGTTAGGAGTTTATGAACTTCACATTAATGTGGTCATGCAAATCTCCTCCCTGATCCATGCCTAGGTCGGAGTCCTCTTTTATATGACTCTTTTTTGCTATTGCATCTATATCTTCTCCAGTATTTGCTGCATACCAGAGATCTCAGCTACACTAAACCATCCTAAATCTGTGATCCAACAGCAAGTTCCTCCATCAGGGAACCCTGGGTCATTCCTTAGCCTCAGGGAAATTAAATTCTTCCCCAAATGCCATGGGATGCAGCAGAAGTACCCCCATCACTCTTTCAAATTATAAAATTATACAGATCTCCAGGTAAGAGCTTTGCCTGTGGCGGTTCTATGATCCTAAGAACACCTGTAGGATGTATGTATAATGGAAAGATCAGAGGTAATTCCTCCAAGAAGACAGCAATAGAAAAATGTGCATAGATAAGTAGTTAAGAAATCACTCATCAAAAGGCATTAGATGACCTGTATTTAAGCAAAGGTAAGAGCCACTGATCCTCCTGATAAAAATAATTTCTGGCACACAGGAGAATCAGAATCCCTCTGTGATAATGTGCCTGAAGCATTCCATTCCTATTGGGCAAACAGGAATCATTCTTCAGGGAGAAGACATCTCCTTCACAATAGCAAATGTTTTACCAGGTGAAGGAAGATATAGTAAGTTCTTCGAAAGTCCACGGAACCTCCAAGAAATTAAAGAAAGTAGAGTTTGTTGGTTGGTTGGTTTCTTTAAGTGAGTGTAAAAGATGTGCTTAAATTGAGACAAAGACATTTCCTCGCACTGCAAACCCACGTGGGACATAGCTGCTAGCCTTCATAAACAAAGTGAGATGCAAAGGGCTCAAAGGGATACAACACATTGCCATTCAAACAGTAAGAGGAAATGACCCCACATGCAGTTGTTTCTCACTCTAAGAACTGTAGAAGAAATAAATTCTGCAGCATGTCCCCAAATTCCCAGATCCTCAGATTGTCTTTACTGAGGGTGGCTGTGTCTTTATTTATAGCAGAAGCTGCCTATAGCCTATTGCCAGGTTCCTTCTGTCATGCAGTTCTGGAAGCTGGTCCCCACTGCCCTATCCAGAAACTCACACCCCACTGAGGTGACGGCCAGAAGGAGTCATTAAATCACACACCATGGCATTTCAGATGCATTTGCAGAAACTCCAACAGCTACCAAGGTTTCCAGCTCAGTTTGAGAATACAGGGAGAGGGAGAATTTGCCATTTCCCTTGATAATATGACCCTTTACTTAATCTTCTTCTCCCTCATAATACTGTGTGTCTCACTTCTGGCTTAAATCGAACAACTTCAGCATCCCACCTGTTCTTGTTATCCTCTCTGCACTGCATGAAAGAGCCTGTAGAGCTCTGCATTTACTCTCTGTAGGAAAACTTCACCACTGGCTTATGAATATTTTCATCTGGGAAAGATCTGCTCTGTCCATGTCACCTGACAACATCAGTCCACCTGAGCTGCACCGCCATGAAGTAATCTTTGTGTCCATCACCACCAAAATTTAAGCCTTTAAATCATAGATTCTATATTTCTGTGGGTTTTTTTCTTTTTTAAGCCATCTCTGACACTACCATTCAACCCTTCAGTGGGTCTGAAACACAGCAGGTAAGTGTGCGCATGCTATTTTATACCAGGTGAGGAATTGGCTCCTTGATTCTCACCCTCATCACTTCTCACGCTGCAGTACCTGCATTCACAAGATACTGAATGCACCTAAGAGTCCTTTAAGCATTAGTTTATACAACTCATCTGATTAAAAATATTGCTTTTTATACCATTTAAGTCTTAAGCATTACTCCACATCCCTTCTTTGGAAGTGCTCTGAAGAGTGGCAGCGAGAAAACAAACGACACATGTTTTTTCTCTGCTGACCCAAATGGAAACTGATTTATGGCTCAAATGTACAGTTGGGACACCTCAAAACTCCCCTGATGCCTACAGTGGACTAAAACTGTGATCTGACTTGAGCTGTTCATATTCAGCTGGAGGGTTAGGCTGCAGAGCTCATTCAGATCCTCATGCTGGATTCCCTCCAAACCCAGTCAACCTCTCTTTTTAGGGCTGGGCTGCAGCTGCAAACAGAATGTGCAGAACCCTCTCTGAAAATAGTCATCTTTGTTGTGACTAAGATATTTAGATCTTTTTTCAGTAGCACCCTTATTTGATTGACTGATGTGCCTGGAAGTTATTTCTGAATCTGGGTTATTTCTATTTCTGATGTAAGACTCTAGATGCTGTGTAATTGTTAAGCCCACTCTTTTATTTGATAATATTTTTTAAACTAAAATTGGAACCAAACTCTTTTGTTGTGTAGAGCCTGTATTCGTGTCAGAAATATTGATGGTCACCACCAGACTAAGGGCGTCTTTCTCATATATTAAATTACATTGCTTAGAAGCATAACAAGTCAACACCATGCCCTCCTGCACTGTTACTTAGAGACTTTTTTTTAGGTCCCTTCTTCTTTTCCTGTTAGAAAAACACAAGGCTATTCAGTAACTCTTTCCATCTCTGCTCACAAAAGGAAGAAAGGATGATCTGAATTTGCCTGCTCTTACACATTGATGACTTGATCATCTCTGCTAAAGTTGGTCAAACATTTTGCATTCTAAATAGAGGTGCCTGACATGCTGGATTCAAGAATAAAATATAAAATTGACCACAAAGGCTTGTAAAAATAGTTGCATATCAGTAAATACATGAAATTTCAACAATAATTCATGGAAGTTCCTGAGGAAACTTTGATAATTGAAGATTAACAATGTGGGAAGTTTGGTGATATTTGCAATCTGAGAGCTCCTGAAACCATGGAGGACTGTGTGCGGACCTGTGTGCATGTGCATGTGTTCACCCGTTCATGAAACTTTGAAATAGCTATAAAGGCAGTTTGAATGGGCCTGCTTTACCTGGAAAAGAAAAGCTGGAAGGATCCAACTCAAAAGTTACCCTCAACCACATGAGCTGACTAATCAAAATAATGTGCTGCATGAGCCTGAAAGCCGGAAAAAATAAAATAAACACTTGGGTTTATATGCAACTTTTTTTGGCGCATCTCAGAGAAACTACCTTTCACTCAGACACAGGTGCCATGTTAATAATTACTGTGCTTTCATAAAGATCATTTGGAACCAAGAGCAATTCAATTGTTAAAGAGTAGATATGTTCTCCGTGTCAGAGCTTTATAGTACATAATGGTTTTTATATTCTCTCTATATTCTCACAAGGATTAGCAAGCATCCTTCTAAAGTAAAGATAAACACTTTGGTTTGTGTACACTGGGTTTATGTTGGAATTGTGCTTTTAGCTGTTGCTACAGAAACAGATGCTAAGATGTGGTAAATTTATGCTTTGAAAAATGAGTCTTCCTTCAGACACATGCAAAGACAAGGGCTGAAAGAGAGAGAATTCCATTATCTACAGTAGTTAGAAAGATCAGTGTATTTTTTCACTTTAAATAGACCATTACCTTTCTTGATCCTTTTTTTCCAATAATTTTTAAGAGTTTAATTCTGGAAGATGTATTAAAGCAAGTTTTGAACTGCAGTAGTTACTTCTTTTTTATTTTAATTAATGACACCGCATGAACATTCTTTGTATTAGACTTACAGCAATGCTCAGCTGTTCCCTTGAGAAGCAGTGTCTTTGTGAGGTGCACTGTTCAAATTTATCACAGCTTCCTGCTCCAAATATCTTGCAGTATAACAAGACTAAAAAAGGACCAGAATATGGAAAGCCATTAGAGCAACAACAGGCATATATACAGTTAGTTCCTTTTCTTACCCTCAAAAATCACGCAGAAAACAGCACAAGAGAAAAAAAAAGAATATGCAGAAATTTTTTTGAGTGTTGTAAACAAGTAGAAAGCTCTGAGGAATGTTAGAGGAGATACTATATCTTTGCTTAATTTGTGTCTGTTTCTCAAAACCTAGAGGTATACCTACTGTATCCAGCAACATCTCAAACAAAATATGCGTTGACTTACTTCTGTGGGGCAAGGCAATGAGGTATGAAGCACGCAGTAAATGAGTATACAAGGTTTCATTCATGAAGCAGCAGCTAACTCTTTAAGCCTAAGGTACTTCTCTTCAATTAAGGAAAGCTAGACTTCTTAATATGAGCTACATCACAAGCTCCGACACAGTGCATAATAGATCAACATGGCACACAGTAATTAGAACATTGTCTAAACGATGACAAGAGGTTATAGGATCTATTTCAGTCTCCAGTCCCATAGAGGAAATAATTATAAGATATTGTTTTACTTTTCTGAAGTCATTTTTTTTTCCAACAGTATCAGATGTTTTTGTTACCGTTTTTTTTGTGGTCTTACTTCACCAATTTTCATACCATTTAATGATCAAACAGAAAACTCACTTTTATCAACTTATAAATTTAAACATATCCCAAATAAAATGCAGACAAGCAACACCAGCATAGTAATTATCTAAAAAAAAAAATTCCTTGCACCCTGCTAGGAACAAAAATAGCTTTCATACAAATCTGTGAGTTAAGTAATAAAATCTGATGGGGTGGGGGCAGGGAGCTTGTGCTGCAGTGAGACAGACTACTGAATTGGAACATGGTGAAAAACATACTCATCAAGAGCAAAGGAGATTAGAAGCATCTTTCACATTGACCAAGCCTACCTGCATCCAGCCATAGTAAATGTTTCAGTAGCAGAGACTGACCATAATAGTATTTTTGGAGGCTTAATGCCAAACCTGAAACAGGGTTCTGTAGGACTTTGTCCAATTTCTTAATTTAAAAAATGCAGTATTCATTTAAAAATATATTTTTAGCTGTAGCAGAACAGCTTTGTTTCACTGAACTGTTTTTTCTAACTTTCCTAAATGCTTGATAAACTTCCAGGTTTATTAAAACAATTTTACAGAAGCATGAAGTGACTGTAAATCTCCCTCCAGCTCCTTGCTAGAGGTTGCTTTAGTGTAGGTCTTCTACTTTGTGAAGTTCTACTTCAAGAAGTTGTTTGTTGGTTAAAAATGTAATTTTTGCCATGCCATTAATCTTAAAGCACAGCTTACTCTCTTCTGCTTCAGGGCAAAACAAGGAGAGATCCAACAGCACAATGGCCCCATAGTATGGACCAACAGTTTCCTTCCCACTCCCTCTCCTTGCTTCCACCCTGAGCTTCTGAGAAGAGAGGAGAGGAGAGGAGAGGAGAGGAGAGGAGAGGAGAGGAGAGGAGAGGAGAGGAGAGGAGAGGAGAGGAGAGGAGAGGAGAGGAGAGGAGAGGAGAGGAGAGGAGAGGAGAGGAGAGGAGAGGAGAGGAGAGGAGAGGAGAGGAGAGGAGAGGAGAGGAGAGGAGAGGAGAGGAGAGGAGAGGAGAGGAGAGGAGAGGAGAGGAGAGGAGAGGAGAGGAGAGGAGAGGAGAGGAGAGGAGAGGAGAGAGCTTGTTCAGCCTAGAGCAGAGTTGGCTTCAGCCTCCCCAGAGCCTACAGGGAGGTTATCAGGGTGATAGAGACAGGTTCTTCACAATAATGCATGGTGAGAAGAAGAAACACCATGGGCATGAATAGAAACATGAGAGTTTCAGCTGGGATTTAAGGAGAAATGTTTTCATTATGAGGAGAGTCAGGCAGAGGCACAGGTTTCCCAGAGTGCCGTGCAAAAGATTGCCAACACTTCTGGGCGAGGTGATTTTGGGGCAAAATGCGTTCAACACTATGCCTTCTCCTGAAAGTTATCTCAGGGGGGAAAAAAAGCATGAGAATAAGTAACACTTAAGGCAGAATGAATAAATACAATTATAAAGTGGAATTTCTGGATTTCCCTTTACAGGTGAATTTGCATGTGACACTGAACTAGAGAAGCTGGCTCATTGCCACTTCTTCCACAGTCTGCCTCTGGCTTGCAAAGCACCAGGCACAGGTTCAAAACAGTTTTTCTTCAGTCATGCTGTGACAAAAACTGAGGAGCAGGCCCATGGCATGCAGAATACTTTGGACTTCCCTGGTTCTCCACTCTGACTAAATGGGAAGAACCTAATTGAGAGACAGTCCGCCACCATGTGCATTATATTCACTCTCTTGGTTATTATCTCAGACTCTGCTTTATACCACAGTACCTGAACATCCTCACAAGCAGGAGATATTTCATGAGCATTTGCTTTGAGAAATTTATGATCTTTCCAAGTTCTTGCACCCTATTCAGCTCAGGGAACTTAAAGAAGCCATATTTTGTGGGTTGGGGCATTTTTAGTGTTGATAATCTGTAGGCTTGTAACTAACTGAGATATTGTCTTTCTGGATAGGCATTAGATTTACTTTTTTATGAATAAGTTTTCCTTACAGGTAAAAGGAGATGTTACTCAATAGGAAAACATATGTTTTACAATGAGTACACAATTTTCAGTCTTTTAATATGGTAATATTTTATTTCAAAGTGGAAATATGCATCTCTGAGAACTCGTAAGGACAATTTTGTCCAACAATAACTAAAGTGGGAATGGACATTATTGACTCATTCTGTGGGAAAGTTTTCAGGAAATATTGAAAAATCTCCATTAGAGATGGACTCTGTGAGTTTTACTTGCAGAGCTGTTTCCTGAGGCAGCTGCCTCAGGCGCCAAGAACACTCCTTTCGCTACATGGAGCATTCGGACTTCTAGTGAGTGCTTCATCAGGGCTCTAAAATTTAAGGACTAGCTAAGTAGTCAATAAACTTTCATTCCTGCAGTGGTTACTGGGATGTCATTATGTACTTTGGAGGGTCTATCTGCATTGCATCACTCTGCTGATGCATCCTAGGCTGAATATGAGGATGGGGTTGAGCTCCCTCAGCCAAATCGGGTCAGGAACTGCTAAATACTATGACGCTGAGAGCAGTGAACAGGTCCACACTGCCAGAGATGTCATCATGGGAGCAGTCTCTGACACCTGGGGTCCATGACAGCACCATCTAAGAGGAATTTTAGCTGCCCTGCAACCATCATTTGCCACCATGGGCCTCAGGCAAAGCAGCCAAGACACAGAGGTGAACCTGGAGACACTGCCATAAGTAGGGACTATCCTCTTTAAAGTTGCATTTTCCATTACCTTCCTCTATTTCTCTCTGGTAATAAAAGTCATTCACACTAAGGCTAATGGCTAATGTTCTACCCATCAACCCCAAAATTAGTATGAAAACCTGCTGAATCAACAGCCCATACCATCTCAGCTTATGGGACTGCTCTGCCTGGGAAAGAGGCCACTGGTGACACCTACCAGTGTCTACATCTACCTACATAGATCCCTGACTTCTCTGAGGACTCCCTGTTCCGGTGCTTTCTGTCTAGTGACACCGTCATCTACAATTGTAAACTACAAATTTCTTTAGAAAGAGCAATGGTTAAGCAGCACCTTAACATGAATGTCGCTGTTTCTCTCTGTGACTAGGAATGACTGAACACAATGCCTTTCAAAGGATACGATGTATGCCAGTGCTTGCTTTTCCAAGTCACTAAGCCTATTTATAGGAAACCTGAGGTAGATTTGGAGTAAGAAAACCAAGACAGAACATGATTCTTAGCCAAGCAATGATGTATAAATAGCTTCCATGGGGGCTTAATGTAGACTTCGCTATGAGAGTGCCCAGCAAAGCCAGTAAGTGGAAGGAGCAGATGAACACTTAAGAAACGAAGATCTTGCTCGCATCCTGATGTCCCTAATTGTGAATGTCCAAAAGAAAACAAAAATACTTGATGCAGGACAGTGTCTTAGACCATGAGGGGTTTTTTAAAATTTTCTTTAAGGAGTCAGGTTGCCTTCTTCAGTTTTTGCTGCAATAAAAGGTGACCTTTTACATAATACTGCAGTAGCATCTAAAACTAATTTATTCCATTACCTCAATGCTTGCCTGTCCTTACATTTATAAGGAGCTAAAATATTTTTGAACCTAGTGAAAAAGTATTAAAACAGAGCAATTCTCATGACACAAAAACTGATCTTTTGATGTTATCCAGCCACATTGGTGTCATGAATCTTACCTTTACATTTAGATGACTACTGTGCCTATGATCTCTAAATAAAGGACCCTCCTCCCACAAGTGAAGGGTGACCTGCTTTTGTCCATAGTTTTCAGTGCCTTGTGAGTGAACTGAAATGCCTCAAGAGAAGAGCATTTTAGCTGGGATAAGTTGAAGTAGACCAGAAAGAGTCAGGAAAACCTCTGGCTAGACCCAGTAGTCAGCAAACATTAGGTACTGCAATAGAATGGAATCTGAATGATAAATCACCCCTAATTTCTGAGGACTATTTTATCATCCATTTCTCTGAGCCAAATCTCAGAGATGCTCTCATAAGAGCCTTTTGTAGGACCAGACTCTCCTTTGAGACCAACATTGTCATCTGCTGTTCTGGAGCTTCCACTCTGTATATTACTGTGAGAGCACAAGTTATGCTGAGTGAAGATTAGCACCAGCCCCAACACTTAAATCACACTTGTGTTCTGGGCTCCCAGACCTACCCATGCAGAGAAAGACAGGCCCTTGAAAGCCTGCAGAGGGCAAAACTATTTGCAGAATCAAGTGCTTAAACGCAAGTTCTTCAGGTAACTGAAATACATAAGCTAATGAAGCAATGACTAGTTGACCTAAAAACCACCCTACGTTTCCCACTCAGTCATCTGGAAGTGTATTAGGGTTTCACACACTCAATCAGGGTGAAAAGCGGCTTTTTCCACTCTCCTAAATCAATTCGTGACTTCATTAACTTTACCAAGTGCAATAGGATAAGATCTCCAATACAAACAGTATTTCATGGCTCTAGCAAATAGATATTGCAACAATATGACGAATAAAGCTGTATCTTGTGGCAAGACAAGTATTAGCTGGTATCATATTTGTGCATTAGCATCTAAATGTATTGTTGTCTTCATAAATGTTTCTCAGGTCTCTTGAGAGTTAAATAGTACTTAATGTATCAGCATGGAACTACTAGAGTATGTTTATTTTATGCTTCACATAAATATTATATTATCTTTGAAACGACTAGAAAATGCTGCATGCAAACGCTGAAACAAAAAGCTCTGTTATTTTTACACCCAAAATGGACATAAATATATTTGCCTTTCCTGAAGGTCTGTGAGGAAAAAGATGGCAGAATACATGATGTTGGTTGCTGATACCAATGATCAGTTATTATTCCTACTGGCATGCTCAGGCTTTTCTCTATGGTGAAGCAAAGCTTAAATGCAGCTGACTGGAGACACAAACACAGCCCGAGTGTCTTGCATATCAGTTCTGTAATTTAGTTTTCTCTACTGCAAATCCCTTTCTATATATAGGGCTACTTGCAATGCGAGGATCCAGATGTCCCTGCTCCCTTCAGCGACACTCAGTGTGCAGCTCCCCAGGGTATGGCTATTCATAGCTCTCCATGCTGTTCACTGCAGAGTCCTGACGATGATGCATTGATTGCCATGAGGAAAACTGACAATTTAAAGCAAAACCACAGACAGAGACAGACGCTTAGACACATGTGGGTGGCAGTGACATGGACAGAAACAGACTTCTCAGATTCAAAGTTGGTGACAGACTTCAAAGGCTCGGTCTCTCACTGAATCAACACTGCACATACAGAAGCCTTTATTTAGCTGTTTTGGTGAAAGAATTAGCTCTTGCTTGATAACCATCGAAGATGCTAAACCTGTCCTATGTAGTATTTTTGTATTCTAAAGAAATTCAAGTGTGTTTTTTGCATGTGTTTCTCTCCAATGTATCTCCTTGGCTGCTGAAGGCTGTCTACAGGTTATTAACTGTGATCTGAGAAGTGTGGTTAGGCACAGTCCTGAGCCGGCAGCATTGATTAATTGTTCCCATAAGAGATTATTTCCAAAGGTGGATTCCTCAGGGATGTTCCCAGAGATCGTAGGAAGCATACATGTGTCTCCAACTCTCCAGCAGATCCACTGGAACTCCCCATGACCCAGATATCTCTGGCAAGAGCATTCAGGGAGCAGCTAGGTCCATTTTGTGCCACCTTCTGTGACTTGGATTGCCTCAAAGAACAAGGACAGGATATGTAGATATGTCCTGCTGCTGCTTGCAAGGCCCGTTCCTTAGTATGTACACATGCTGCAAACAGCAACTCTACCAAACTCTTTCAAATACAGAAGTTGGAAATATTTCATTTTTTCCACTGTCGCTTCCCATGCAAGTTTCCTTTTTCTGTCCATGAAACCTTAATGATTTTGAGAGGTTTTCTTTATTTGCATGTTTCCTTTGAGAGGTTTTATATCTTCTCTCATTGCTTAATTAAGTTAAATGCCATGTTGCTATTGTGGAAACCTCTCTCTCTCCTTCCAAAACCAACATCCCGCTTTTTACAACTTCCAAAAATTGCAACCCCCACCACAACCAACACTGTACTCTTTTAGTCTCTTGCAATTAAGATGAATTTTCTATTGAACTTGGAATATAAAAAGGCAAAATATATTTTTTGGGACTTTCTTACAACAAACTTATGCTGTTCAGTTGCTGCTTTATGGCCAGTGCTCGGGCACAGGGCTAAGTGGTGACCTGTGACACATGGTTGTGGAGAGCAGTAGGTGTTATCTGCATCTATCCCTAGCCTCTCTCAGCCTTAGGGTCTGATAAGCAGGACCTAGATAGTGTGTCCTGGTGTGTAGTATCGTGGTGTCACCAGACCGCAGTGAATGGGCACAGCATTGCTACTTCTCAGTGTACAGACCAAAATGATAAACCACAGCTGTATCATGACTTAGAAAACTAAAATCTGAAAGCAGAAGTTTGAAAGAGTGTGAATTTCACTATAAATAGGTCCTACTTTTCCTAAAGTTAATTTTCAGCTATGGATATGTAAAATGTTGTGACTGTGAATTGTCTGCTAGCTTTTCTGATCACTCAGAGCAATGAGTCCTATTAACAGCAGAATTTAGAGTAGACAACCCTGAGGAAATTAGATAATATATAAATAATATAGATAATTAGATAAATAACCTTGAGGTGGAACAACTGAAAATAAATGATAGTGTAATCCAGGATCTACATTCTACAAAATGTATCATATCTTTCTCTTCATTAATTTAAGAGAAGTCAGAATTACAATACATTTCCTTTTGCCAAAAATTTTAGCCTAGGGCTTGGAGTCTGAAAATATCCTGTGAACTTGCAAAAATTCTTGTTTGGGCAATTTCATTCCATTCTTAAACGTCCTTTCCCTAACGCTGCTGCAGAGTTTGGCTACAGGGAAAGAGCACAGTCCCATTTGGGCTACAGTGGTTTGCCCATTACTTCCTTTGCCTTTGTACACTTCAGTGCAGAGTAGCAGTCTCCAAAGCATCTGAGTAGGTCCTCTCATCTCATTCCTTCTGACATCTCTCTGATTGCTGTGGCTTAGCACTCCCCTGCGGAGGCAGAGGTCAATTATACACCGTTTACGACCTCCATTTGTAATTTTTAATATTTGGTTTCTTTTTCATGCTTTTTTCTTTTCAGTATTCTTCCCTTTAATTTTCCATTAATGAACAGACTTCAACCATAAGTTCATTACCAAGGGATCTCAGTTACCCACCCTCGCATGCCATATTTGCTACTCTTTCTTTGTTTACCAAGAAAATCTGTGACTCGATCCCTGCTTGTGGTTGTTCAGCCTGGCTTCCATGCTCTTCATGTTTAGCTTCTTGGTGTCATCTTTGACCTGTTAGGTTTTTTTCTGAAACACCTGCTGCTATGTTCAATTTTACCCCAGTTCTGCTACAATCCTCATCCATGATTACCCTCTAGCCTGCTCTCTTCCAGAAATGTTCTTCTGGATTGTTGTCTTTCCTCTTGTTTTGCAATCAGGGCTTCATCCACTGACTATCCATCACTCAGGAACTGCCTTCTCTACCTGAGTAAAGCTGTATTTCAAGCTATCTCTCACTGTAATACATATTTGTCCTGGGTGGGTTCTCCCAGCTCTAGTAAATATAGAGAAATAAATGGCCAGATATTCATGTCAGTTTGATCAAGACAGCAAGTGTTTCCTGAATCTTGATGCAAAAGCAGTCCAAAGCTCTAACATGAGTTTATGCCATTACTTCCTTCTCTTGACAGCTCTTGAGGAGCAGTTTTCCAGTTCAAAGGAGAAAACATGCAAAGCATGTTTTATATATACACCTAGGTATACCTAATGCACAGGCCTCCAGAAGAGGCATTTCAAAACTAAAACAGACCACCTCTATAGTTTTTTCCTAGAACTGTTGCACAATTCAATGTTTAGGGCTATGACAGATTTTTATTAAGTACGGTATCAGACGCTATAAACAAGAGATGGAAACTGAAGATAAGAAGCTCAGCTTGGAGAACTTGTGCAATCAGATTGATAGAAAAAAAAATGGAGATTTTACTTAAGTGCACACAGTATAAGGAAGAACATTTCTTCGAATTATCAGAAATGTTGAAAGACTTTTCATCAGCAAAGGATGAGAAAAAATAGTGCTTAGTACCTTGAAAGACCACACAGGTAGCTGTGTATCATAACCTACCTCCTCATTAGAAACAACCAGCAATGAAAAAGAAACAAAATAGCTGTATGCTGAAAATTTTGAATAAAATCCCTGTATCATTGAAAGCAAATGGGAATTTTTTCTGTGGAGTTATTGGCAAAATATGTTGTCACACGTAGTCATATACTGAAGAAATTCTAACTTTTTCTGGCTATGTACTCTTCTAGCTCTTATTTACTCTCTGGCCAGAATAGCTATGCTAACAAAGTGTGACAAAAGTTCATGTTTCATGCAGGGAAATGAAAGGAAGTCTTGACCATAGAGAGGAACATCCCTTGTAGAACTTTTACAAAAGGTTGGATGGGATTCTGAGCAACCTGGTCTGATTGAAGATGTCCCTGCTCATTGCAGGGTGTTTGGATTAGATAAACGTTGAAGGTCCCTTCCAACCCAGACCATTCTATGATTCTATGAATATTTTCCTGGAAGTGCCAGAGGCACTGATTAACTTAGGTTTAATTTTCTGAGTCAAAATTCAGACAGTAAATATTTCACTCTAAATAGAAATTCCATTCTCACACTACTTGTAAGACCAGTGTGGTCCACTGTAACAAACAATAATGCCCAAAGTTGCTAAGTCTCCATGCTTGTTACCCTCCTCTCCATATTCCCACACAACCACTGGTACCACCAGAGTGACCAGACTTTCACATACCTGTGGAAAAAGTGTACAAGATCAGATCTCTGAAATGTTGCTCAGTCCAAACGAGATCGAACAATTTGTATATACAAGGCACTTTTTAAATGCATTCATATTGTATACTTGAAATTTATGTCCCATTAAAGTTACAGTGTAATATAGACATGAAAAATGCCCACAGTTGGTACATGTGGACTGGTTTTACTCCAGATGAGTATCGATTTCAGGCTTTATTAAAAAATTGGTGGTTATTTGAACAATATCCCTACAATTTATGAGCTTTGGTCACCATTATAGACATTGTGTCTTTTAACAGTGATTTGTGACGTCCACTATTTGCTGAATGTGCTTGTTATGTGGGTCCAGCAGGTCAGGTAAAACCAAATTATTACTTTGACAACTTTGTTGTTAGTCAAAAAGACAATGCTGATGAAGGAATATTTTTGGGGCACTCATAGGAGGGAGGGAAAGAAAAACCAAAGCAAAGTGGAAAAAAAAGTCTCAAACTGCCACATAAAAACACTTTGGGAGGCAAAGAGATGTGAATATTTCCATAGAAAGGTAGGATTAATTCAGCCCACACCTTGGAAGTGTTCATGCCTATGTTGCTGAGAGCTGAAACTGAAGGAAATGTCAGATATCACTTCTCCTGTTCACTTGGGACAGCTGAATTGTACATCCCCATGTCTGGGAAGGGGGAGCAGACAGGGAGCTTGAGACCAAGAAGAGTAGCAAGAGGTCAAGGGAATAAAGAATGTAGCTGTGCACTGAGACAAAAATCTTAAAGACCACAGAGGCTCAGTGTATTGGGATTAAGTGTTTAAGGTGGGTAGGTATTTAGCAAGAAGGAGCTCTGTTAGACATGTGGTGGTATGGCTTTAAATTTCAGTCTACATAACTTAAGTATGTGCCTAACTACTTTCCCAAACAGGATTTAAAAAATTATTTTTAAAATAAATGGTGATTTTACTAAATGCACCCACTCTTCTGGAAAATACACTCTACATTTCAATATTTTATCTTGACAGGAAAAATATTTGAGAGGTTTAAAGAAAAGATTGGTCAACATCTGTGTATATTCACTTTGTGTATTAGTATGCATCAGTCAGATCAATGTTGCAGTGCTATGCTAATGTCTGGAATTCACATTAAAGTGGTGTCAGGAAGCCTGGAGTTGGAACAGTATTGATGGTAAATGGATGTAGGTCATTTGGACCAGAAGACTCAGATTTGCCACGCTAGTAAAGCTAAAGGAAATCAATAAATGAGCAATCATTAAAAAACCAAAAATATAAAAACACTAGAAAAAGGAAGAAAGATGTAAACTGAAGTGCAGATACTAAAAGTAAGCTTTATTTTTCTTACCATTGTTCTTAAAAACTTGAATTTTTTTTCAAGGTTTCACAGAAAGGAAAGTATTTACAAATGTCTGTTTGATCTCAGTCTAGCATTGACTACAATGGATTTCAGCCTTGATGGAAAACAAGTTACAGGACAAAATTCCCATTCTTTCTCAGCACTCATTCCCTTCATCCTCCTGATCGTTTCACTCCTTTAGAAATGCCTTCCAATCCATACATCTTTTTGATAAAATCTATTCGTACGGGATGCAGGACACAGGAGGTCTGATAGAGGGACCCAACACCTATCTAGCTGATATAATAGAATTGTGCTTATTTTTAAAAAACAGGTACTGGGCAGGGGGTGGGCTGGGCTGGAGTGTAGAGAAGAAACTAGGAAATCAAGAAATATAGGTGTCAAAATATAATGCCTTGTGTTAAGTGAGATACACTCAGAGCCTGACTTAAACTGAATCTCACTGTTCACCATTCTTAATGGGATCTTCACTCCTCTTCCTGATTCCACAGAATCCTTTCCAATACGAACCATTTCTGTTTATCAGTAATTTTTGTGAAGACATTTTCATAGAACTTTTAGCAGACTACGATTTTTTCTATGAGAAAGTCTGACAGATGTTTTACTAAATTCACCACCAGATATAGCTTCACTGCCTTATCATTTTGTTTTTATTGGAACATGGAAGCATAAGATGTATTTGTTTTGCATCTACTTTGCTCGCCATATTTATTGTTGCTCTCCTCAAGGGACTGAGTTGAGAGCTTTATGTTCTTCTTCAGCTCACTGGAAGCCTTGCCTCATTAGAGGTTATGTATGGAGTCATCTAAACTACATTAGCCACCTTAAAGTTAAGGCCTTAGCCTAGACTGGTTGTCTGAACATACCCAATAGCCAAAGTAACACCCCTTCCGTGTACCCTAAATGCTGTCCCTATAAGTATATTCTGGAACCAATATCCAAAAATGTCCTGTGTGTCTCGACAGAGCACCTATAGCAGTTTAAATTGGACATGGTAGTTTTACACAGCTAAACTTAAGTGACTTGTATCCCCACTATGAAAAGCCTAAGATAATATAGTGTCACTTAATTTGAAATATGATGTAGTAGATAGTTTGTTGTATGTGCACAATAGATGGGCGTAGTACTCTAGTATTGCTGTAGCATAGCTGTAAGACTGAACACATGGACTTTACTTATTTAGTTAAAACAAAATCCACACTGCAACAACCCATAATGAGCACTAGCCTTGGCTACAGCAAACCGGAATCCAGGTAACACAGAAATAGTCACTAAATTGCTCCAGATTTGGACAATGTCCTCAACTGCAATGCCAAGCAGCCTTAGTGGAGCCATGCCGTGACAGCTCCACTGAGGCCACAGTAGGTGAGGGACAGACACAGGGGCTGCTCAAGCAATGTAGTCAAAAAAAGCAAGAGCTGTACCTGTGGCTAAAGCCAAATTTGGTATTTTCATATGCATTTTCCTCTGACTTCATTTCTCTGGCCTTGTTGTATGACTTACATTAACTTCTAATACATATGACAGAACCACAATGTCCAAACGTTTTGGTTAGAAGACTGCTCGGTATGTCTCTACCACTCTAACAGCATTGCCCTGACTGCAAAAGCATTATCTGATTTTCTTGAGATGGAGGAAGAGACAGATATTTGTAATTAGTAAATAATGATATATTTTACTGGGTGAAGGGGTGCTTGCTTCCATCATTTCAACTCATTCTTATAGGCTTTAAGACAGAGATGAAAGATGACTGTGACAGAGCAGAAAGATCTTACAGCAAGCAAGCAATGCTGTTAGGATAAACAGGAGCTCTGCTGTGGAACACAAAGATCTACCATAATTGTTGAAGTTACTTAAGAGGCTGCATATGCTCCAGTGCACCACAAACAGCTTGAATTATTCCTGGAAGGGGAAAAAGAGCTCAAAACTGGAGGGGTGTCTTAGTTTACACCTAGAAGTCTTTTTCCATCCAACACAAAGACACATCTGGGTAGCCTTTTGTAACAATCTTAATAAAAATTAAGATTGAGCACACGCCAAAAGCTGTTTGTCCAGTTGTCTGCACATACCAGCTGATGCAAAGAGAAGAGGACAAACACTTTTCTATGTAAAAGGCAAGACATCACTGGAATTACTGAAGAAAGCATCTGCCAGGCATGAGCCAGGACTTTCAGAAACAGGCTGTGTTTAACATCTCACAACCCAGTATGGATCATATAGCAGTTAATATACCATCAAATATTCTAAAACAAATAAATGCTCACCTTACCTTCAGAAGACTTTCCTCTGCTTCCATTATCACCTACGACAGAGCCAATGTTTCAGGAGCAGAGAAGGATGACTAATTCTCACATGCCATGTTCTGCATGCTGTCTTAACCTGCCACTGCAAACACTTCCTTGAGAATGAAGCTAATGTTATTATTTAGTACTAATATTATTAAATCTCTTGACAGAGGCTTCCACAATCTGCTCTTATTTCAGTCACTCAACAAAGGCTTGTAAAAAAGATGCAAGAGGAAGTAATTTACCCATTCACGGATTGCAACTGGAAGTGCCAACTTCATGTATTTTGACATTTGCCAGGCCGGAAAGTTTGGTAGAGCATCAGAGAGCCCCTGACTGTACACAGGTCCTTAAGCACAGGGAAAGACACATTTCCCAGCATACTGCCTTTCTGGAGACCACCCACACTATCACTAACAAATTTTGCTAACAAGTACTAAGAAAAAGGGCATTGTTAATACCAAGAGGCACCTTCCCCTAGGTTGGTTCATCTCTCCTATAAGGAGTAAGAAAGGTTGCTGATTATTTGCCAGAGGACACTGAGACATAATAGAGGTGAGATTCAGGAGGCCAAGGGCAAACATGAGCTAGCATTTCCCTGCGAATGGATCTATGATACCCACGTTCAGTTGAAGACCTACCGCAGCCCTCAGGGTGACTAGAGAGGAATCACTTAGTGTGGTATTCATCTTATACAAATTTAGACTCCTGCAGTATAAACATCTACATAGGAGCTAGTCACCCTGTGCTCTTTTTGTAGTCAACAGAGAGAAATAAATACTTCTAGGGTGCAATTAATCTCATCCTAAAGAAGACATCTTCCAGATGATTTATGCCTTAAAAGTACCTGGTTTTTCCTGACTATAAAGGGAGTCTGAGGTGTTTTTTGCCATATGGACACCTCAGACACGAACAAATAGTATATCTAGCAGAGCCATAAAGCCATTGATATTCCACACAGCCTGCAGTTAGTATAAATGTTTGGTCAATAATAACTTGAGCTGAACTCAGACAGTTGACCTAGAGGTGAATGGCTCTGTATTCCATTACTAAGTCTCTGAATCATCCAATGTCTCTTTTCTTTTGAAGTAAAGTCTCTCCCTGGGTTTTAGATGTCACTTAATGGAATGTGGATATTAAATGTATGTAAATCCATAGCATTTTTGGATAAAGCTGCATTCCGCTATGTCCCATTATAAATACGATCCCATCCTCCTCTTTGGAGCTGTCAATCGGTCAGGCAGAGGAGCCTGTGGACTCCCAAGGCAAATACTTGTACTTTCAAGGGACTACTGTTGCCAAAATGAAAGTTCCCAACAAAAATAGTTCTTGTGTGAGACTATCAGAGAGACCCTCTTAAGCCATGTTTTTTATATCCTGGGATGATAGGAATTCCTTTACCAAAAGTAGTGCCGCTTGTTTCTTCCCCAGGTTGTCCATTTCCATTTTATTCTTATTCCTGTTCTCAGAATTCTCACTTTGTTTCATGGAACAATCATCTTCACTTTTGTTTCCCATTATTTTTCTGCACATTTTTCTACACTTTTCATTGGAATTTCCACTTCAGTTATAAAATATTATCAGGGGTTTTGTGGAAAAATTCTTTTTGCACTTTTGCCTTCAACCTAGGAATAAATTGCCAGGGGCGAATATAGTTAATATTAATTTCTGTTTAAGGAGGTTAATGCAGCTGTATCTTCACTTAATTTCCAAATGCCAGGCACTGTCACTTCACAGGTGTCACTTAGTGGAAGGTAGATAAAAAACTCTTTTAAATTCACAGTACCTGGGTGTTAAACTGCTTTGCACTTTAAACATAATTCTACTGCAATACACAACCTGTGTTTGTGTAGCATGATCTAGATAACCATCTTCACCAGTATCTGACAAACAGATCCAGAATTGCATCCGGTCAGACGGCTGTTTCAGCGACCCACTTCAGACAAAGGAGTTTGCCACATTCAAGACACTTCTCAATCCCAATTGTTTTAAAGGAGTTGCACAACAGACTGACCTTTCTGAAGCCTTCTCTGCACTTTTAGTGGGAAGATTCTGTAGCCTAACCTGTGCATAGAACATGGTGTTTCTCTTCTTCTGAGGACCAGATGTTAATGAAACATTACCCAAAGAAATAATATATTCTCCTGTTCATACTGTACGTTCCTGTATTAGTTTTAGGCAGAATGATATTATCAGTGACAGCAATTCTTCAAATGCAGCTAATCCTCCAGGCACCTCTCTGAAGTGCAGAATTTTCCTAGAGAATTATTTCAGATTAGACAGTTATCTTCTATGTACCTGAAATTATATAAGAACCATCACTTTATGGCTAAAATGCATCTCTAGATCTATTCTTAACAAATAAACTAATTCTTAGTTTCTCTCCACTTGCTTCCTTCAGAGATACAGACACTTGCAGGACTACAGCAACTTTGAAATTCTTTCTCAATTTTTCCAATGTAGCACTGACATTCATGTAATGCAAAACCTGGGGACTAGAACAAGAATTTTTTTCTCCTTGAATTTGTATTTTAAGAATATTTAATTCTCGGGACAAGTTACTACATACACACTCAGATCCTCTTGCTGA
Organism: Corvus moneduloides; assembly: GCF_009650955.1. Classification (NCBI taxonomy): domain Eukaryota; kingdom Metazoa; phylum Chordata; class Aves; order Passeriformes; family Corvidae; genus Corvus; species Corvus moneduloides. The sequence continues at coordinate 46,426,482 of NC_045477.1, read as the reverse complement.
ACCACAACTGTGCAAGCTGGGGTACTGATCCTTGCCCATCCAGTTGTGGGACTTGGTGAACTTCTCACCTACCTCTCACGCTCTGGCTCCTTTTCTAGGGAAGGATGTGAAGCAACTGACTGGTCCATGCTCTGTGTCATCAAGATGTGGGAGTAGGAGCAACATCACACTGGGTAGCTCCGCCCATAAACACAGCCTTTGCAGTAGGATGGCTGCTGTCTCTCTGACATAAAAACCTGGGAAATCAGGTTGTCTTGGCTCTGTGCTCACAGAGCCACTTGTTTGCTTCAACTTACAGGCATCTAGAGTTTCTGTAGTTAAATCCAAATACAAAGGCCAATTATTCAAGCTATTCTATTCACCACAGTAGCCAACAAAAATGCAAGTAAAATACATATCTATCAAATTTTTTTGAGACATAAATGACATTTTTGAGACTGGGTAACTGCTCAACACTGGTCTTGGATACAAATGGAAAAATGAACCAACTTCTTTTTCCTGTCTCACATGCCCAAAACATATGTCTGTCAGATCATTGATTTTATTATCATACTATAAATCCTAAAGAATAATAGCGAATGTGGGCCAGATTCTCACTGCTTTCAGCTGAGATGTGCTAGTTTACCTCAGTGCAGGAGGTTCAAAAACACTTCACTTCCATTAGCTTGCAAACCAGCGTTTCCTTATGGAAACATTCCCTATCTTGTATAGTTTTATATGATCTGGGTGTAACCCATTTCCTATTTGCCCCTGAGCATTTCCGGACTGTGATAACTTAACAGTGGACTAATGTGATAACGTACCAGTGGACTATATTATCACCTTTGCTTTCCCTCCATTTTGTCATTCCCTTGCTGTTGCTCAGAAGAGGAGACAGAAACTGTGCAATGAAAAAGCTTGGATCCTTTCTACCTTCTACTTTTCCTATCATTCCTCCCACCAGTTTTCCTCCCTGCTTTCCTTCCTTCTAGATACTCATCCAGGAAGAGAAATATGATTTTTATAATAGAAAATCTGTTACTGTACTAAGCGTTGAAGATCTACTAAAGTGAACACTACTCAAGTACATACATGGGGGCACGTATGTTTACGTATAAGTGCATATATATAAACACAACTGTTCATGCCTAGGAGTGACCAAGGAAATTTTTGCATTTGGCTTTTACAAATAGCTAAGATTAACTTCACTATTTTTGATGGCCTGCTTTTTTTCTTCTTCCATCTTCCCAGTCAAAAACAATTCTGTGGACTTCAATAGAGGTGCTTACCTGGGTCAAAGTTATTCAGCATATATGTCAGTTATTACAAGGGAATGTTTGCAGGAAACATAAAACAAGTATTTATTGCCCTAAAATTTCCCACATTTATCCTTGCAAGATCTAGTCTCTAGATTTCATCACATGGAACAGAGAAACATACAAAGTGACCTTTGGATTTTTTTACAAAAGAGTCCTTCAAATTTTATACTCTTTTCTCATAGCAGATCATGTACTGATCCTGAGTTGCCACATCATGGGGCAGATATTTCTTCCACTGCTGAATGCAGCTTTTCCTTGTCAGACATATCCAGAAAGATACTATGACCTAGGAAAAGTGTAAGATTAATTTTCTCTGGAGACAACAATTCTGTTCATATTTTCAATTTTGCTCTTCTTTCCTCAGAGCAGTTTGCAAAAGGTGAAATATTTTTATATACACTCAGAATGACTAATGTCTATCTTCATGCTGACAATGGAGAATGAAGACTGAATGGACAGAAGTTTACAAGCTAAGGTCACAATTCCCTTAACAATTTCTATAGAGCTAAATTACATTTTTAAAAATTCAGAATAAGAAATGAGAAATTAAAATATGCTATGCAGCTAAGAAATCTAACCACAGCAGTCTCTTACCATGGGTAAGAGAAGTGACACTGCTTTAAATGTCCAGTAGTGGTTTTATAGGACGTTTATATTTCAAGAAGGCTATTTCTGACTTGCATTGCATATTAGCTATGGCATTATGTTAAATCCTATGACATGCAGCTACTGACTTCTGAAAGGTTCCCCAAACTTATTTATTGTTTTCAACTGTGATTGAAAACACTTCCAAAGAAAGACTTTATTAAAACAATTCAAAATATGTTAGAACTTCTAATAAAGATCAGAGACTAAATTAGGTACTTTTGAAATTTAGCAATTCTCATTACAAATCACTTTAGGGAAAGAAAAATTAAACCCATCCAAATGTCACAGATTAAAAATATCTGAAATGAACCTAAATACCATTGATGTTTCTGAGATTTTATTAGAAACTCCAAATTATTAATGATTCACATTTTTTCGTGATTAAATTATAAACATTATGTCATAGTTTCATCTTGATTTGCTAAACACCAGTTCACATCATTGTCAGACAAAAGCAGAAAGACATTTATGAGTGGAAAATGGTGCAATGTGGAGAAAGGTCGACTTTCACTCAGCAGTTTGGGCATGGCTCCTTCCTCAATGGATGTCTAGGTAAAAAAAAAAAGAAAAAAACCACAAACAAACAAACAAACAAAAAACCCAAAAAAACCCAAAACCAAACCAAACAAACAAAAAAAACCACACAAAAACCCAAAACAGCAGAAACAAAAACAAAAAACCCAAAACCCAAAATTTCCCTAATCGTGATAACTAATGTCATACGGTTTTTTTCCTTTACATTCTCAGAAATTTGATGCCTGGCAAAGGGAAATCTGAACACGCATTACTTTAAACCAAGCAGAGTTCAGCAAATGCTCCAAACAGTCATAAAGATGTATATATAGTCTTATTAAAAGAGTGATACCAAATCTTTCTCAGCCTTACAGGGCATATGTTCTACTCTTCCTGTTGAACTCTTCCAGGTTCTTTTCAATTTTTCTAAGACATTCCTAAAATGCCATTGCTCCAGTTTACTTTGTCCTGGCTGCTAGGATAGATCCCAAGTACCCACCAAAGCTTCACTGGACAGAGAGGCTGTATCTTGTAGTTTTCTCACAGCAGCCTGATAATGCTTCCCAGAATAAGATTTCCTGCTTCTGCATCACCTTCACATTTCTGACTCACTCCGTATGACACCCATTGTCCTTTTCTACTGTATGGCTGCTCCATGGCCTTTTACATTTCCTCTTGTGGGCAATAGGTGTAACATTCATGTCTTGACTGTATGGATCATGTCATTGAATTTGGATCGTTCACCTAATTGTAATGTCTTCAGCAAATGTATCAGATTCTTTCCAGTCTCGCCAAGACTTTAGCGAGAAATGGTCTTCACCTCCCACTTCTGTAAGACTACACTTGCAGCCACACCTAACTAGCAAACTGCTGTGCCTTTGAAAGCCTCTGAAGTTTTTGAAAGGAGCATTTCAAGCAGCTGTTCAATCAGTTTAGATTGAAAGCTCTAGGCTTATTTCCTCAGTTTTGCAGAAGCCCTGTGTGGGATAATTCTGTCTAAATCAGAGAGACATCCCATATACTGCTTTTTTCTTATTCCCTAAATCAAATGCTCTCAGAGAAGGAATTGAGGTTGATTTGACACAGCGTATTCTTGGCATGCTTAGGTGGGCTATTTTAACTCTTTGGGATCCTCCTGCAACTTATTTATTGTCTATTTAGTAAATTAATTTAGAACATTTCCAGGAGTTCCTATAAGGGATTGATTATAGATTCCTGGTTTTTTCAGAAGAACCATATTTGCAGCTTTTCATGTTACTGCAAAGACTCACCAATGGTTCAGAGATTATACAGAATTGTTTATCAGGTCCTGACAGTCTGAATACATTTATCTACTCTTCAGCATGTTCTCTTCCTTTATTTTACCTGAGATCTTTTCTTCTCAATAAAGTTAAGCAGAACCAAGCATTAAATATTTTAGACTTCTTTACACCATGTCTGTCTTGCTCTCCTTTCCTGTTACATAGGATCTGTACTGTTCTTTCTCCTCTGGGTTGTTTATAGAAACTTTTCCTGCTGCTCTTTTTTTTCCCACATGCAAAATGAAATTCAAATTTTCATGTTGGACTTTATGATTTTATATCCAAATACCCATGCTTTTCCTTACACTTGTTCTTAATCATGTGCCTCATTTTTCACCCAGAGAAGTAGGCATGGAAAGATCCCATTTCTTCTGACTATGGAGTAGGCAATAATGAATTTTACTGATTAGGGTATGAATGTTATTGATTCCAATGTGGTCCTCAAATCCTTCCAGCAGTTATTTCTGGATTGCTCAAGTGAGTCATTTTGTGTGGTAAGCACTTCTCTACTGTTTTATTATTGCTACTCACAATGATGCATGATGCGTAACGACATCCTATATCCAGGCTACTGCCTAAAGGTAGTGTGCCCAGGGACAGGATCTGGTCACATTCAGAGGCTTTGGGCAGGTGATCAGAGAATGCTGCTCTTGACCATTGCTTGCTCAAAGGCTGCATACCTGCTCCCCCTTCCTGGAAGTGCTGAGGCCCCTGGTCTGCCACTGAAGATAGAGTGTTTCAGAGTTTCTATCTCAAGAACTCCTTTAACAGCATTTTTGTAATTTAAATTATTTTGACCATGACTTTTTCTTCATTTAATATAAAAGAAAAAATGTGGCATTGACTGCGACTCCTTGCTTCATTTATGAAAATTTGGAGAAATGAGCCCATTCCCAGCTGCCTGCCCTTTCTCACATTTGGCATATAATGCCATTCTGAATAAAAAGTTCTTTTGGCTGGCCATAAGAGGGAAGAGCAATTTAGTTCAGTCATGAAAAAAAGATGGCAGTGCAAAAATGACCTGCCAACATTAAACCTTATGTTGGGAATGTTCACAGCCCTTTAGCATTTACTATTTGAACTAAAACACCTAGAAAATATTACTCCAAGCAGAATCATAGGAAGATTTACTAATGGCAATGGAAGTCTTTCTCACCTGATTACCCTGTAAATACTCAGGAGAAGTCTTTAGTAAACATTTCACCCGTGGTGCAGCCACAACAGCAGAGGCAGAATGTGGCCTTCAGCTGAGGCACCATCAGATCTGTGAGGCCATTTTGAACTGAGGCATTTCTGAACCTGCCAGCAGAGTGATTTGCCACCAGATCAAGGAAGACCAGCCTGGCATTTGACAGCACTCATTAGCTGATGCTTCAGAATGATTTCTCCAGGGATTGTAGAGTTTTGAACACTGAAAAGGGATTTTTCATTTTAGCCTCTGCTATTTACTGCAAGAGATAAGGAGAGACACAACTGTGCTGGGAAGAACCTCTGTGATATGTGTGTCCTGTTCCCAAGGCATACATCGAAACATCAGCTGTTTAACCAGGACTTCTAAACATTTCCATCTAGTAGAAATCTTTAGCTGTTTTAATTCCCTATTTTCACACTGCATTCATCTCATATTTGTTTCCTCTTATATTTCACAGCCTAATCGAATCATCAAAAGAGAGGAACGTGACTCAGTTCCACTGCAGAAAGAACGAGCCCGTATCCACCTTGCTAGGGGAATCTGCATGTCCCCACAGTGTGTGTCCATGCTAGCACAGAGATGCTCCCCACATCCAGGGCCACCTTGCTGCACCCCACCCTTCTCTCAGCAGGCAGACAGGCATCCCCACACACACAGACCCAGACCATCTCTTCCCAAGGTTTACTCTGCCAACCGCCTCCACATCTGCCCCAGGCCCTCCCTCGTTCCCACTGGCAAGCCCTGCCAAGCACTGCCTGGAAAAGGGACCTCCTTCTCCCCTACACAGAGCAGGCACGGTGCTTGGGACTGGCACATGGCATCCCCACAGGACCATGCCCTGCCAGCAAGCAGCTGTGGCAAGGCCTGTTGCCAGTTGTGGGAAAGCACGTCACCTTTTTCAGAGGACATATAAAGTACTTTTGGCAGCAGGTTCCCCTGTGGTGGCTGGGCCCATGTCCCTCCTGTGTAGTGGGCAGATGGTGGTCATGCAGGCTTCCAGCCAGCACCACAAGGCCCCCATGGCCCCAGCCCCATATGCCCCGCTCAGCTGCTGTCACTTGTCAGACTAGGAGACATTTTGCAAGGACTTCTAACATGGGTGAAGCAAATGCACCAAAGGGCAAACTGTGTTTTTCAGCATTAGTAGCTACGAGACCAGAAGCTCCCAAAGTGCAGGAGGTGGGTGAGTTTGACTTTCTGCCTGGTGAAACACTGGCAGAACTAAGCAACAACACTGCCAGTGTCATGGCTTTCTAGACAGATAAATAAATAGACAGAGACGTACTAGAATAAAGAGGAAAAGGATTTGAGGTTTTCTTTAAGTGTAGATCACCTTAACAATAAGTTTTCCAACAAATTTGCAGAGTGCAAAAACTCTAAACTGTGTGCTAAAATATGAGAAGAAGTTGCTTTGCCAGTTCTTAACAAAGCTCGACACCTCACTTAGCACCCTCACTGCTGCTGCTGCTAAGGCTTGGAGGTACACACTGCTGAGGTCTGGCATGGGAAAGGACACTTGGATAGTACTGTGGTGATTCATGCATGAGGGCATACTCAAAAGAAGATAAAGTGGTCATGTAAGCCTCTACGCACTTACAATCTAAAGCCAAAATAAAGACAGTGAGGCAAAGACCACCTTGAAGGCTGCTACATCCCCACAGCAACTCCAGTGTTATGCTGGACTCCTGGGGGGCCAGGCTGGCAGCCCAAGCAAACAGCTTGCCTCTTTTGTCCCTCATGCTAGCAAGAAAGCGAGCACTACAATATGGCCTCAGCTTTTGGGAGCGATCACAGGTAACATCTCAAGCAGACAGAGGCACCACTGGGCAAGTGTTTTTGTCTTGCTCATGGCATATCTGCTAGGATGGAGCAAAGCCATCACTACTGCCTGGGCATGTGGAAACAGAGCTCACCACTGCAAGGTCTGAACATGAGCTGGAGCAGGTCAGGGGTGAGCAGCAAGCAGAGGAGATAAGGGCATGACAAGACTGGAAGATTTGGATCACCTGGGCTACAGGGTGCAAGGCCATGTGCAGAAGTTGGTGCTACAGTGAAAGTATTGTTCTAGAGTTGTTTAGAAAAGGTATATTTTGGGACTCCTGGAAACTAACTAAAAAGTGCTAAAGGCATTTCTTTTTCATTTTAAGTTATTGAACATTATTATGCTTAGAGACAACTATTCTGGAAATGAGAGAGAGTTTTTAAAGGAGCCATGCCACCAGTTCTGACAGCCTGACCTAGAGCTGACCACAGGAAGAGGCAAGGTATTTTCCTGGGGCATTTACATTGACTCAGATGTGGTTTTCCCGGTGATATGAGCAAAGGATTCTGTAACACTGTTCAGACATAACCTTCCCTCTTAGCCTGAATGCATCTTGTCAAAATGAGGTCACACTGGTCATTAGTATTCAGGATCACATAAAATAATGTCAGAAAAGGGAGCTATGACTTTCTTTGCCCACATTCTTTACACCATTTTTAACATCTAAAATTGTGGCTACAAAGATCACCATTATTTCCTTAGTCAGGTATCCAGCTTTTGTGGTCTAGGGTTTCGTAAAACTTGTCCATAAGGGTTTTATTTTCACCTGAAGTTGTGCTAGTTACATTTAATCTAATTTTCATGTAGATAGGCTAATAGAGTTTTGATAATGTTAATCCTCTTGAAAAAGGACTAATTTTAAGGTTCCAGAAAAGTGTTGACATGCTATGATCATGAATTAACTCCGTTTGTTAGGGAATGGCGCTAATAATGCCAAGGTCATGGACTTGATCCCTGTAGAGTCCATTCACTGAAGAGATGATCCTTCCAACTCAGACTATTCTGTCATTTTCTTTCAAGGCTGTAGTACAAATCAAGGTACATTAGCTAAGTGTAATCTCAGGTTCAGAAGTCACTCCTCAAGCCTTCAAGAGACATGAATCAGTGAGATTTATTTTCTAACTGTGAAAAATGGTTGTCGCAGATCATTGGCTTTAAAGATTTAAGCTGCAAGGCAGACAGACAGGATATTTGACTTACCTTATGCACTTCTAAATTCTACTGGACTCCCTTAGGGCACTGCATGTGTGTTGGTGCTGCCTGTTAGACACTGATACCATTCCCACAGGGGCTCTTGCTTGGCATGTCAAACAAGATAATGTGATCACATATTTCTTTGACTGAATGAAGGTGGTTTTCCAGTCAAAGCGGAAGAAAGCTGTAGATTTTCAAAGTCTAGATCATGTGTCCCATATTCCATCTACTGTATCAGTTAGCTGGTAACCTCAGCTTATATTTATGAGAAAGTATATAGATTATTACCTATTGCTCTTAAAATATCTCTGAAAGTGTTTTGAAACTTCATAGCTGATAACTAAGACTCATCTTTTCTGCTGAGGCATATCAGATGCCTTTTCTATATATATGCATTTATACTACAGTAAGATAGAAGAAAAAAATCTATTTGTAGTTCAAAGAACATCCTATGTTCTCTTATGTAGCTACAGAGTCTCTTCTGAGCTGTTTATTTGGTTTTTTGGCAAAACCAAAATAGAAGTTATTTTAAACTGAGTCGCTTTGGTGGAAATCAATGGTTTAGGTCTGGCAAAATATAGCATCCACAAAGCCAGATCTGAGTCTCCTGAACAAAAACCTTGCTTTACTGGTGTGTGCAAACACATTCATCCCAGCAATCTGGAAGATGAAAGATTTTATTTTTAAGTAACCCTGGGATGTAAAGGAACTGCACCAAATAAATATTTTCAAGCATAACAGTATTATGAAGACTCTCAAAAGCCACTTAAATACTTATATTTTTTTAACTCCATATGTGCATTGAGCAATCTTGTGTGTTCATGAATAACTCATAAAGAAGGAACAAAAAGATTATTCCTGCTCATAAAGCTTGAAGTGTGCAATCAGGAAACAGAAAGACCGTACCATTAAGCTGAGCAACCATGTGGCAAGAAGTAGTAATCAACCCACAGTGAATAGTCAGAGAAGTCATTTTTCCAGTAGCCCACAGGCCAAAAAACAAAGCTACTGCAGTATCTAAAGATTTGGAGAAGTCAGTTGCATTACAGACAATTTAGAAACAGAAAAAAGAGCATGATGTCTAAATTTATCAACTAAATTGTTACCTTCAAACAACATCACCTAGCCATTTGTTCAGCCTGTCATGCCTTTGAAGCAGAGACTCGTGGTACTGTGCCCCTTCCCAGGTCCTCGTTTTCAGAGTAAAGCACGCTGAGGACACTTGAGACCACAAAATAGCCACTGTTCTGTCTGTCTGTAAGTGGCAGGATCTGTTACTGCTCAGAGTCCTCTTGGATTCCTGCCTCACCAAAGCAGCTTGAAACCAAACAATGCCCTTTAGATTTGGAGAACTTGATCCTCGAGCACATGGTGCAGTGCTGAACACACCCATGCAGCCCCTGCCTGTACCTGCTGCCCTACATGCAGCCAATAATGCTCCTCTGGCTTAAGAATGTTTCTGTGAGCTTTACAAAGTGGCTTGAGATCACCGGATGGAAGAGGCTGTGCAAGTAAAATAGACTGTCTTTCAAATTGTTACTTGTGGGTGTCATAATGCAGAATTCATCACTTCTGGAGTAAATTTTTATCTGAAAACTCTGGAATACAAGAGAATCAGTTTAAATTAAACAAAGGTGAGTGACTGATGCTTAACTGGTGTAGCAATAGAGTAAATTCTGTTTAATGGAGATGTATTTGACCTTTCATAATGTGTAAAGCGTCATTTAGATATTAAAATATAGCTGAAGTTTTAAACTTCACTGTGTAAAAAGGGATTTCACTAATTAAAGGTTTAAAGCTATGAATACCATTTTAATTTAAAAGCTATTTTTATGTTGAATTTAGATACATTGAAAGATTTGTTTTGTTTTTAACAAAACATCCTTTTTGATCAGAAATTCCTGGAGAATTTAAGATGATTGTCTGTTTACTTGGATGTCAGATGTAAGGCTGACTCCTCTAAACACTTAGGCATGTGCTTAACTTGACATCAGCAAGACCACCCCTGTGCATGAAGCTAACCATGTGCAAAGATGTTTGTAGGACTAGCATCCAGCAGTCTCTTGTAAACTCCAGTCTTCTCCTTTGAGAAGGTTTTCAGTTCAAGTGGAAAAAAGGTGTTGAAGGTGGAGAGCACTGATGTGGAAGGACAGAATAATGTTGCTCTTGAGTAATTTGAAGCAAACACAAATAACAGAGTAATTTCTATTTTTTTCTCTCTATGTCTTCAGAGTGGGTATCAACTATAATTCTAAGGGCTGCCTTGGGATCATTTCATGACCTTGGCCCACCGACACTGATTTTGGTACTGATCTAAAGCCACTGAGGATTTGAGTCATCTTTCCAAACTAGCTAAGGAAGGATTCCCGCTGAAATTAGCAGCATTTGAAGAGCAGATAGCCAAGCCAGGAAAAGAATTATATTCACACATCCCAGATTAAAGACTTGCAGCCATTTCTAGGCAGAAGTTGAATAAAGAACAGAGCTGTGATGTGCCATGTGGAATGCTCAGTAGCTCCCACAAATTGAAATCAACCCTGGAGAAAATGAACTGGCAAGGGTTTTAAGAGCTTTTCCCTAAGGGGTGGCATCTTGAAAAGTTGTTCATTACAGCTTATTGCTCATCTGAGAGCCCTTCACCACTCTAAAATGAAATGACTCTTAATCATTTCATGTACTTCCCCCATGGAAGGTCTTCTTAACGCTATAATTGTAAATTCAGTGGTTTCTCCTTTATCACTCCTTTTCAGTTTCAGTTTTTCCTATCTGCATTAAGGGCCCTGCAGAGCTTCACAGGTCTGTTGGCATGTTCCCATTCTCCCCAGCTGCTCTGTCAAAGATGTCAGCTTTTGGGCAGCTTAATTTCTCCTCCAAACACTCTGTGTCCTCCAGGTTGTTCCTTGCACTCACACAGAGACTTCCTAATCTTGGTGCCTCAGGAAGTCAGACCTTCCTGCTCAGCACAGAAAGCTGTCTCACATCATCTCCACTACATGCAGGATAAACCTAACAACTTACACAGCTACTCCTCATCTATATTTAGAGGTACAGTGTCATCCCAGTTTTTCTAAAACCTGACTTTCCATTTTACAACAGTATATGTATCGTCATCAAACACAAGAATGAGATTTACAAAGTAAAGCCAAATACATTCATACATAACACACACGCACAGAGCAGACATACAAAGTCATTTTTCAGGGAAATTATTTCGATTTGTTACCACCAGCTCTGTTCACCTCCTCTGAATTTTCAGATTTGTCCAAAGATGTACACTGTCACTAGTCAAAGGGCAAAGTACTGGCACATTCCAAAGGAAGGAGTATCTCTTTGCAATGTTCAGAGTGCGCAGCAGCACAACTGCTTCCCATTCCATCCTCAGTTTTACCCTTTCATATGCATTGTCTTGCACAGAAACCCACAATACATTTATAGAGTGGCCACACCTGAGTGACCTCATCTTTTCACAGCAATGGCCTCCTGTTCCCTTCTCTCCTGTTCTTGGACTACGAATCCTAAATTCCAGCAGGTACCACCTGGACAATTTTTCCTACGGATGCTTATGAATTCCAGCTGTTATGACTAACATGTTACACCACTGGACTTCTCAGGGTACAGGAAATCTGCTACATGCAGGCAGAATGGTTATCAGAATACCATTTACCAAGTTGTAACTTAATATAGGGCATATATGGGAGCGTCCAGTCAGAGATAAGGGAGCACTACTACACCTGGCTTTTTCATGAGCCACATTTTAAACAGAGCCAGTTATCCTCACTTTTTTCCCCCCAAAAAGACAAGACAAGCAGATATTGAGACCGTATTAAAAGAAAAACATGAAAGAATTGGAAAACCTCAGTGGTTCATAAAGACAGAAGACATGAAGCAGAAAAATACTAGCAAAACTTTCCGAGAAACAGTGACCATGATATGGAAGAAAAATTTTGGAAAACTTTGACCGAATCCTAAGTGACAAAATATTGAAAGTGACAGAGAAACTGAGACTGCATGTATATAGTCCTTTTTTTTTCACCCAGCTGTAAATATTTGCTACTCCAATTTGATGTGATTTCCAAAACTATGCAAAACCTGCATGTTTGTTTATTTCAGCTATGGTATACCCCTGGAGACATGATCAGGTGCCCAAGCGATCATCTGCTCTGGGGAAGAGCATCTGTATTTAAGCTATTGTGATAAGCCAGTTACCTTGAGAAAAACTATTAGTGATTGACAGTAGATAGAACATTCTTTTGAGTCTATTTTGCAAATCAAATTCCCGAATGGGTTTTCAGATACACTGTATTTAGCTATCTAAATAATCTTGTTGTGCTTCTTGGGACTAGGTTACATCTAAGCACATTGTTTCTCAGAAGTCAGGTAAGAAAACCTGCCTCATAACTTAGACATGGCTTAAAATACAAAATGAAATACTAAATAAGAATTTTGCTACAACAATAATGTATAAAATCTGGTTTCTTGTATTTGCATTTGTCAGACACCACTATTAGCAGCAAAATTAAGAATTTGGCCTCTATCACAATGTTTGGTTTATGCTGAGTTTAAATAATTAATTTCAGTTAGGTAGCAATTTGTCAGCCTTATGAGTCACTGTTGATATTTTGATGGTGTGTGGGTTTTTTGGTTTATTCGCTCTGTTCCTGTTGCCCTGTACAGTGTATTTTCTTGTTCAGTTTTCAGAAAGAGCATACCCTTGGAAATTAAATGCTTTTGGTTTTTCAGCACCACTTAAAGAATACAGTAGTTAATGTCATTTCAAAACCACCAGAAAATAAAGTTCAAAATAAATACAAAGACAGTTCATACTAGAGGAGGCAGTATTAGCCCAGTCCCCAAGGAATACCCCTCCTTCAGGCTTCACAGTCCTCAGCTGTACAGCCAGATTCTCATTTGATGTCTACTGTAAATGTTGCAGTGCAGCTAAGCTGACTTATCCTTGCTGAAGATCTCTTGCTTTAGAGCTTTGGGCTACCCTGATGACTTACAGCTATGTGCTTATACATATAAGAGGATTTGTTCTGCACAAGTTATTGACTGATATTTCATTAACATAAGAAAGAAAGGTATGTTGATGTATTAGATGTAACCTCTAAAATCTGGCTCGAAGTAGTTACTGAAACTCCTGGGGGTTTTTTGTGCTTCATGTCTGTTCTACTTAACAGTTGCTACTCTTGTAGAGGAAAAGAGCTCTGTCTTGCCATAACATTGCCTTCCTTAGCACGGAAGTCAGGAAGGAGACCTTGGACTCCTACAGAACCTCTTGCCAGAGTTGTTGTACACAGTAATCCTTTTCAAGAACTGTTTTCTTACATCTGAAAGTGAATCACACTGCTCACGTCCTGACTGCTCAGACTAGCTTGGCACACAAAGATTTGAGTGGGAGTCTTGCGAGTATACATGCTCAGGAAGATTCACTTGAGTAACTGGAGGATGAGTTGTGCTACAGAGATGTACAGATGCATGTTGGGCTTCTAAACCTGTGAAATGGGAACCACTCATGTCCTAAATGCTACTTCCAAAAAGGAAGAAAAGTTCTTCAGGTTGCCTTTTTATTTCCTGTCAAAATGAAAAGCCTGTTCTTAGCACCTGCATCCCTGTCAAAGCACCTGGCAAACCTCAAGGAACATTTCTGCCTGTGTGAGCCCAAGGCATGACAGAAAGCTAGAAGATACTGCTGCCACCACTGTGGGACAGCTCACCTCCCTCTCCACACTGATGGTGTCCAAATAAATTTGAGGCATTGGTGGCCTGGAGATGGCACAAGTGATGAGGATCCTCTCTGCTTTTCGGATGTATCTATGAGTCTAAGAGGGAACTTCTGAGGATAAACATCAATGACCAAAAGGAGTGAGATTTTGTTATTCACTACAAAGTGCTTTCTGTCCCTCCAAATCAAGTGCATGTCGGATCATTCAGACATTCTCACTGGCTGCCCCACCCAAGGCTATTCAGCCACACTGATTGCTGCAGCTGGTCATCAGGTGGTACATTAGAGCTCTTACCTCCTGGAGCCTTTCTATCATTTGTACTGTCCCAGCACAGTCCTCCAGCCTTTCCTTCAGGGAACATGGCTAGAGCCTCTCTGGCTCTGGGAGGTACTGTGACATTCTAGGTACAGTCCAAACAGAGCCAACCTTAGCAGCCAGAAGGAGGAACAGGAGAACAGTCTCTAAGGCTTTATTGATAACAATATCCTGAATGTCTGTTACTTAAGCTCCAAGAGTGCTCAAAAAAGTGCTAAAATAGTAGTATTCATTCCTGGCTAGATAGCAACAACCTCTTGTTCCTCAAACTCCCTCCCTGGGGCAGCCATCCATATATCTTGATCGTATATCTTCCATTTATTTACATTATTTGCTCTAGATTTCTCTGATATGACTCAGTATTTGCAGGCTGACTTTCTGAGAAGAATGTTTCCATCAGGGAAACATGCAGGACATCTTCACTGTAGTTCAGCCATTTGTCAAGGAACAGAGTTCTAGACCATGTAGTATAAATAGTTGATTAGGTAGTATAACACACTCCACTACACAGTAGTACATCAGTAGATCTCAAAACCTGTCTTTTCAGGCAGTGTTTACCCCAGTGTACTGTCCCAGGATACAAAACAATGGTCTCCCACTCACCCACTGAGCCAGGATGCCCAGCCGGGACAGCCCGCTTGTCCTGAATACCACCCCACTTCTCCATTGCTTGACTGATTGTTTATCTTGGAGAGGAAGTGCAATCTGGATTGTGTAAGGCATTGCAAAAACTCCACCAGATTATTCTTTAGAGTTTCATTTTCTGTTAAATAGTTATGTTTTGGGCTGGCAACTCCCACAAGTCAGAGCCAGGGGGAGCGCATGCAGCTTTCCCTCCGTCTCTGCTCAACATCCCGTGGGTGAGATGCTCTCACACTACACTGCCTGGATGACACCACCCATCTGATATGCCTATCTGCTAAGTGTATAAACCAAGGTTATTTCATGTACTCAAATACCAATAATACATTCAAATGGGCGATGGAGGGGGGAGCTGTTTAAAATTTGTGGCTGTTAAGAAGTGGTTTCATGCTAATTCATCCAGCCTGGGATCTTCCTCTGGGTGCAGCTGGTGGTACACTCAGGAGCAAGAGGAACCTGTAGCCCTGTGCCTGCATTCTGGGTTCTGAAACTCCCCAAGTGCATCACAGTATTGTGAAATCTGGGGCCAAGCAAACTGCCTCCCTCATTTTTCTGAGATTAGCAGATCTCTTGGGAATGAAGGGAATCTGGAATATCCCAGTAGCACCTTCTATGGTATAAATGTGAGAATGCCTCCTGTATTTGAAAGCTGAGGTATTTGTGAGGATACATTATTATGCCTTGCTATGTCAAAGAAAAATGCTTTGATCAAAACAGCTCCTTCTTTTCTTCCCTCCCCCCACATTTAAAATAGCACAGTGTATAAAAAAGGCAAAAATATATGCTGGATCTGGTCTTCGTGTTAAACTTTCGATCTAGAAGCTATTGTGGGTTAGGGAAAAGAATACAAGCAGAGATGGCTCACTGGGGTACTAAAAGAGTAAAAGACAGACAAAAATTGCAGAGATAATTGCTTTCGGTCTCTTTTCCTGGAACTGCTCATCCTTCCCAGGGTTGTACAGAATACAGCTGCACAGCACTGAGGATTTTAGCTGCAATTTTTTTTCAATCTTTGAAGACATCAGTGCCACACGAGAACTGTCCATACATGTCACTTCAAAAATACCCATATTCTCTGCTTCCTGGAAAAAGGTGTAATGAAGAAGGTGCCCTTGGTTGGGACTCAGCAAAAAGACCAATTTCAAGCAGAGTCAGAGACATTGTGCTTGATTTGAGACTAAACGCTTCATAACCCTCATCTCTAATTTACCCATATAGTTAATGGTGGACACCAAAGGCTTCCCCAGCCATGGGTACTGCAGGAATAATTTTGTTTTTACTTTTGATCCACTCAGAGATTTATAGTGATGGGACCATATAAGTGCAGAGAGAACAGCTGGGCTAGACATATGCTACAGCATGTGATTCAAAACTGTCTCTATGTAAAGATTCAAAACCACAAAAACAGCTTCCAAGACAGTGTAAATAGGAGTTCCACATCCTTCAAGGAAAACCCAAACACTGTGAAAAATAGAGATGGTTCTAGTTCCAGGCTGTGAATTTACTATTCCTCAGAACTCATTTAAGATATATATGTAATTCAAATATTTTTGAGATATTACATCTTTTCCTTCCCACTTTCTTAAGGTGACAAATGAAACAATTCCAGTTACTTACTGAAAGATATTTATTTTTATGCCTGTCTTCATGATACTAGAACTTCTTCCACACCAAAGAAGGATAAAAAATTTAAAATAAAAATATTACCCATTTCTGTAAGTCTTCGTCATGATGGTCTTGGATACACTGTGAGGAATTTATTATTCACCCTATGAAATTCATGCTGACATTTCCTTATGCAAACTCCAGCACTTATGCTCAGTCAACATCCCAGCATTTGTTTTTTATGCACAACAAGATATCTTTAATATTTGCGAATTGAAATTGTATTTTTTTTAATTTGTAGGTATCTGCCATCCTACTGCAGGTAAAAGCTAAAAATATGCCTATTTATTATTCAAAAAGTTAGAATTGAAGTTTCAATAACCTTAAAACTTCAGCATGGAGGTGTGGATGAGAACATCTGCATGAGCCTTGCACATGAAGCAATGGGTCAGACAAAACCACAATATTGGCAGGGCTCAGAGGTATGGTATATGCCAATATGACATAATATTTGTTTTACAGTACTCTGTAGTACTGACTGTAAGAGCCTCATGACTCTCACTGGAACCAAAGAATCACGAAGCATTTAACAGTTTAAACAGTTGAACAAACTCCTTGAGAGCCCTTAACATATCCACATTGAGCTGCAAGCAAACAACAAGGAAACAACAGTAGCAAAATGGCAAGTTGAAGAAAAGATCAGAAGTCACTTTATTATGACAGAGACCATTGCTTCCCATTTGTCATCATTACAACAATATCCTTTCACACTGTTAAAAAAACCATATCCATTACTACTGGGATAAAATTGATCTACCTTCAGTGATTTTACATGTAGATCACACTGTGGTTATTTCTTGGCTTTCCTAAAAGAACACATACATTTCCCACTTTACCAAGTAGTTTCCATGAAAAAAACCCACAGAAAAACAACAAAGAAGTCAGGGAATAAGCCCATTTTGAATATAAAGGAATGTGTCATAATCTCATCTGCTTTCAGTGTAACTCATTACAAATGAGTCACTATCTAAAACAGCAGGACATCAGCACACAGTAGGTACACCAGGTACTTCCAGAAGGGCAAGACTGGATGTAACATGAAAAGGTGGCTAAAGAAACTTTTATTTCAGTTTCAGGAGTATCCACTTAGCTATAATTAGAGGTGCCAACTGATAACAAAACCCAGCTTAGCACAAAATTTCTCCATGGAAACGAAGAAGCATTGCAAAGAGGGTGTCAAAAAATGGAGAGATTTTTCTTGAGCTTGGGAGCAATAATTGCCTTAATAGGAACTTCTCCTTACAATGGAAAAAAACACAGGATATGAGAGTCAGCTTTGACTGTCAAACAGGCAAAACCAGGATGTGAGCACTGCTCTTACTGCAGAAGTTTGCGTTTCTGAGCTCTCATTTCTGTTAACAATACAGATGTCACTGGAGAGAGAGGGGCATTCATAGGGAATTATTATTTTCCAAATCTGGAGAAAATTGGAAAGAGGGGTCTCTTTTTTTTTTTTTTCTTTTCTTTTTCTGCTTTCTGATGATCTAACAGGAAATGTGAGAGTGGGAAATTTTGATCCTGGCAAGGCTCTGACATACAAGGGCAGGAGTTTTTCTCAGTGCCTGAGTCACCAATATTTGGAAGAGAAAAAACACTGTTTTTCCTCTCCCTTTTCCTTAGTTACAATTTTTTAACATTTTTCTCCTTCTCCAAATTATTTCTTTCCTCCATTGCTGGCTTTTTCTTGCCCTTTGTCTTCATCCTATAAAATTTATGGGAAGTTGCATGATAAGCATTTGCCGCACAGATGTCTTCCTATTAATGCTGGGACATCAAAATTTTACACAGAAAATCTGGAGGTACGGATTGAGCCTGTGCATCTTTCCCTGCCATACTCGATGTGCAGGTGTCTGCCAGTGCTAACTATGACTTCATTTCAGAGATTACCTTCCCTTACGAATCTTATTGAAAAAGAAAAATTCTGGAAAATAACCCAGCATGTCACCTGGAAGCAAAGAGGTGGTGCTGAACTGATGATACCTGAAACTTGGGCTTCACTTGATTTGGGCAAAAGTAAAGCAGGATTTTCAACCCTGGCTTGTGTCCATGTGTACTCTCCCTCAGAAGTGAACACCTGCTTTGCAGAAACTAGTATGACAACATATTAACGCTTCAGTCTTTGATGAAAACTCAGGTTATGAGTTTCTGAGACAGCCATTCGTTACCAGTCTAACTAAATTTTTTTTTTCTGATTGGTAGTTTCATGCTCTTTACAGGCCCTCCACACCAGTATACCCAGCTTGTTAAATTCCACTTCACTCCTCCTGACACGCTGGTCACAGTGGTTTATGAAAGGCTTGGGGCTGAAGGGTTTTCTTTGACAGGCAATCAAACCAGGTCAAGCCTAATAACACTAAATCCTGGCCCACAGACCATCAGGAGGGGTGTATTTCCAATAGCAAATCTAGTAATAAGCAGATGCAATTACTGACTCTCTCTGACGAAACAGTAGGCTTACAAAAGGTGCTGCGTGCTTTGATCAAATTAAAATTTTTATTACACTTTAATTAAGACCAGCAATTTACAACTGGTATGAAAAACTGCTGACATTTCCTTTTTTGTTCCAATCCATATTAGTAGTACAACCTGTACTTTTAAGTCTAATTTGACTTTTGTTCACAGAGTACCGGCCATTCAGCAAATCTCATGATTATGTTTTCCTGGAAGGAGATAAAACTAGCTGTATTTAGGCTTACTTCAGAATGGTGAATGTCCGACTCCATGAGCCAGGATAATGTAATAGATGTGGTAGAAAAGGTTTTTATCAGACCCTACCATCACCACAACATTGTTCTGTGCCTTCCATCTCTGAGAGCAGAGAAAATTAGCTATTTCATGAATTAAATGAATTCTGTGTAACTCATACAACTGGAAATATGCCAGAAAATAAATAATATGTTTAGCCAATGTTGAGAAGTTATTTCAAGTGGTTTTTGTGTTTCTGAAAAAAAAAAAAAACTCAAAAAAGACAGTTTTAAGAAAACATTAACTGGAGCGAACTAATTAGAAACAGATCACATGATGATAAATGAGGTAGTTTGATCTGTTGACTGGACTGCTAGCCTGTAAGTATGTAGAGTGACCTAGCAGATAATTGTATCAGTACCTGTGCTAATAGGGGTTTATAGAGATCAAAGCTGTGCAATATTCCCAGATCCTTAAGCCCCTGCATTGTACTAAGATTAAGTTAGTAAATACATATCAGCTAATTTAAAGCAGTGCTATTACCATGTTGCAGTTATGAAATAATGAGGTTTTGAAAGCTTTGAAATTTGGCAGCCAACCTTAACTCTGACCTGGTCCTGCTGCTCTCGTTCCACTGAATATGATGGACAGTGAGAGAAGAGGGAAGGGATATTCTAGCATTTAAAAGTTTTGATGCTGCTATCTGCGAGTGACCTCACAAACCTTATACAAAGCTGCTCCAGACTACTTCAGAAATCATGCCATAATGATTCACGTATTTGAGTGGCCTTGCAAAGCAACAAAAATTTATTGTTCACTCCTATTAACTCTCTTTCTGTCTCTTTGATAGCGGCCTCGCTTCACTTTGATGAAAGCAAAGGTTTTCAGGTGGGACTTCTCAGATCTCCAAGACATCTCTCAATTCTGCACTTGCTTTCAGTGCCCTTTTCTCTGGTGGGAGTTTTATAATACTTACACCATGATTTTGTCAAATTCTTATGCCATTCACCTGGGTAAAACAATGTCGTGAAGGAGCTTAGCAGGAACCACTACGTCATGATTGTTGGTGGCTTTAATAGCTCCTCCTTAAGTCACTGACAATGGAATGTGACATCTGCAGTTCTGTGAGACCATCTGATATGACTGTTTTTTCTAGGTGTTTCTGGATCTCGATCAAGTATGGTGGCTGCATGGAAGCTATTTCATTTTGCAGATATTAGCTGTGCTGAACACTAATGCAGACTGTCTTCTCAGAAAATATTTGCAAACTGGAGATTTGAAAAATTCCCTCCCTTGCTCTTAAGAAAATAATTTACTTGAAGGTTAGAAAGTGCATATCATGCATCAAAGCAGATGCCAGCTCTCAAAGGGATCTAGACAACTACAGCAGATGTCACTGGAAACAATAACCTCACACAGAGTTTTCTTATGATTTAGTTACTACTAACAGTATAATAGGAAAACAAGACTCAACAATCCAACAAAGCACCCACTATAAAAGATGAAAATATTTATTTCCAGTATTCCCAACCTGCAGCATAAGCCAGTCTACATCTCCAAGATAATCCAAGAGCTCATAATGGAGGAATTCTAACAGAGGATGGAGAAAGTATTTTTTCTTTTATCACAGAATCTTTTTGTGTGCCAACTGGTGCTGAGGCATGAAGTGTCCCTGTGCCAATGACAGCATCACATGTCTCAGTGCCAGTTTCAGATGTTGAATCTCTTCCTGTTAAAAACTGCACTCTGTTTACAACTGTAATTTTTTCTACCTTTAGCAGCCAGCCAATGAGTCTTGGCAGGAGAAGCAAAATCAAAAAAGAGGCTTCAGCAATTTAGAATACTATATTCTAAATCAGGTGTGCGTGTTGTCATGGACTGAGTCACTGCTTCAGAGACTGCATAAGTGGCTATACATTACAAGGATTGATTATTCAAAGAGAGAACTATGTTAACCTTTGGGTCTCCCTGCATTTTGAGAAATTATTGTCCATGTAAGTAGAAAAGGGACATGGAGACCAAGTAATGACAAAGTCCTGAAACTTGCCCTCCAGGCATGATATTAATTTGTCCATGATGGGGAAGAAGGCTAACCTTTCTACCCTCTGTCTCTGTGGGAGGCACAGCCCTGCTCTGAGCTCTCGTGATCACATTCTTTACAGATATAATAATGTTTTTTAAAATGTCTGTTATAATGTTAGTATATAAATATGCACAATAGTCAGTAGTTACTCACTAAAAGAGGGTAAAACATTTGCTTCCTCTGCTCCCTATTCTATTAGCACAAGAGCAGGAATTGACAGCCAAGACTTTCTTAGACTTAAGAGTCTAAGAAAGTCTTCTCCCTGTGGTGGCTCCTATAGTCCCTCTCTGCTGACTGATACCTGGAAGGGTGGCCTTCTCTTCAAGGGGCTCAGACTGAATTTGCACCACATGCCTAATCCTGGGCGGGGATTATACCCAGCACATCAAGAGCAGAATCAGGCCAATAATGTCTTCCACAGGACAGCCCTGCAGTTGGAAATCCTGCTAGCCATCAGGAGGGCTGGAGCTGCACACAGCCTCAAAACAGCTCTTCACAACACCATGCAACAACTAACTATTTGAACATCCAGTTTTCCTCTCCTCAGACCACATCTTGCATAAGCTGGAAAGTACAAATAAAGTCTACTTTATGATTAGAGGAAGGATTTAAAAAAACAAAATTCTTTACAAAAGCAGATATTCTATTTATCCACGCATATTGAATATGACATTTCCAAAGAAAACAACCAAAGTACTAGAAGAAGAATACCATTGACAACACCTGCACCAGAGGGTTTAAAATCAGATCATATGCCACTATAGTGAGCATAGTTTGTTTTCCATTATTGCTTAAATATGATGATAACCAATTTAGGGATTGACATAAACCCCATATTTTATTGTTCTGGGGCTTTGTTAAGAGCAAAGAATGTGTGACCAAATCAAAGGCTTCACTAAAGCTAATAAACACAGCTTCAGTCATATATGTGGCCTTTATCCACAGCTTGATTAATATCACATTTAACCTAGAATAAGGCTGAGGTTATGGAGAGCTTTAAACAGAAACCAGATTTGAAATAGGGAAGGGTGAGGGGAGTAATACATTTAAATTAATAAAGCTATTGATCTTTCCACACACCAAACATTTGGAAACGTTAGTTAATGGCATTAAAGCAGTTGAAAACCTGTGATTACATAAATCCGAGAAAACACCACATTTCTGGTACACAAAAAGTCTTCCAAATTGTTCAGAGTTTCAGCAAGCACTGAGACATGTTGAAGGAATCATGAAAGAAAATGATTGCAGATTTGAACTGTAAAAAGGGGATTTCATCCACCAGTCTCTTCAAAGGGCAATTAATTATTTTCAGTACTTTATTTAAATGAGTAATTTCAAAAGATGAAAAGTTGATTATTGATTTAAAAAAAAAACCAAACTACAACAAAGTAGATTAACTTGACTTCTTGAAGGTCAGAAGGTTTCTAAATCTGTTAACAGGCCAGGTGATGATTATTTAATGCCCTAACTATTTGTTATGTCTGTTACAATTTAACTCAAATCTTTAATTCATTAAAATGAGTTGTTCTAGCTCTGCTAAAAAGTTCTTTCATTCCTTTCCAAATGCTCTCAGATTCCTCAGCCCTTTCTAACATGATAATCTAAATAAAACACGATTTTTTTCTTTTCTCAACTCACCTTCATTTCCATTTCAAAGTTGTGTATAGTACCTGGATCAGCAACGTATCTGTTATGTCTCTTATTTTTGCCATTTCTTTTCTTCCTACAGAGGTACTTCAACTTGCCATGGGTCATTTGAGGATAACAATTCCCTGCTTTAAACTGACTAGTTCCTTAAAATCTGGACTGACTGGGGGTGATCATCTCCAGAAGTTAAGTAGCTGCCTTCATAGTGAGTAGCTATTACTATGCCAAATAGCTCAAGGTTATGATAGGAAAGCAAAGATTTTCCCACTAAAACAGCAGCTCCCAAAATTACAATGAGAACAGTTGCTTCTGCTAGAAAATTTCTGTCCTTCAGAAAACAGGTGAAGTTAGCAGAAGGCTTTAAAATAAGTCAAAGAAATTTGTAACAAATAGCCAGGGGTGGATGGCATTTGCCAAAAAGCTTGAATATGGTGTTTCAGATCCAGTAAGGAATACAGAACTACTGGGCCAAAGGGAGATCCTAAGAATGCACAGGCAAGACAGGAAGAGCCTGGCAGGAGTGGGGCAACTGCGGTTTTTGGAAGGTCAAAACAGATATATTTATCCTCAAGTGCCTTCTTCATATGCAGGTACCTGAAGACACCCAAGAAGGGATAAGGTTACTTGTGTGTGATGCAAATACTGGGCCTAGTCACCCGCATGCTTTTGTATAACCTGAATGGCTTTTTAAAGACAGGCATTTGTACAGCCCCCTGATTAGGTTTATGGAAAGTTGTTTAAAATCATAACTCAGATGCAATGAAATGTATAACAACAGTCAAAGCATTCACATGGGACTTAAACATATAACATTCATTCAAATTTGGTGACCTGGCTGGATGTATAATTTGGGGCATTGTTTCTTTCTAGTGTTCTTCTGCCACTAACCGCTCATCCATTTGGTACCCAAGAAAAGATTAACTGAAGAAAGGCAAAATCTGTGTTTTCAGTCAAATCCAAATCTCACTGGACAGATTTCATTGCTAATGGGAGCCAGCATACATAGTGCTCCAATAAAATATTAAAAAATTATTAAAAGCATCTTCTCAGAGTTGAAAGCAGAAAATATTTAATCAGTCCTGACAATCAAAAGATGATCTAGTGGAAACTTACACATTATTCATTCCAGCAAAGAAAAGATGGGTGGGCGAGTCCTCTTAACTTGTACTGATTTATTTCATATGTTTTTCTATGTGCACAGCTCCATTTGGGTTTCTTATCGTACCTGTTGACACACTGATACACAGATCATCCCAAATTATTTTCTTTATTATCCTCCTCAAGAGGTTCTGATCAAAAAGCAAACCCAGGAATTTCAAATGAAGATGCCAGTATTTCACACACCCATGTGTCCCAGATTTGGATAAAAAAATGAAATAGCGCTGTTTTGGGACGTGGGAAGGGAAATGAAAACAAACTATAAAAGTAGGTATGATAATGTTGCGATATTTAATTAGAAAATTTCAATATAAATTACTCTTCCTCATTTCCAAGACACTCACACTAGATGTGAGTGTACTTCAGGAATTTCCCAGGGCTTCGCAGATCCCACATCATCCTGTGCTTCATATGTTTACACCCAGGAGGTTACAATACATCCAAAGCATCACAGCAGCCAGGTGCAAGTTTTTCCAAGCCTTTGGATATCTGAAAAGTACTTCTCTGATGATCTAACTTTTTTATCAATACCTAGCTGTGTCCACATATTTTCTTTCAGGTTTTCTTCTCCTAGGAGTCTTCTTTTTTCTGTTGGTTCCTGATCAGCTTTCCCTGTCTTTCCCATTCTTATTCCTCCCAAACTATCCTGTTTGCCACCCAAAGAGGTGAGCCTGTAGCCACCCCATGAACTGTATGTTTGAAAGGATAAAATAAATGGCAATGGTGGAATGACCTGGGTCTACAGAATATTACGGAGACTCCTACCAAGTCTTTCCTTACTGTGCACTTGTGGAGTTGCTCAAGGTAGCTCTGATCACATCAGTTCCCACTGCTATTTGTGCTCCATCCGTCCCATACAGAGACTGGCAGCTTAGAGGTTTTCTCTTAGGCCTTCAGTTCACTCATTGTCCACCAAACACCATCATCCCCAAATCCCTTGGTGAGAACACTGCTCATCAAGAAGCCCTACTGAGATGAACTGTGCTTGATCTCTCTCTCTAGATATATTCATATACTGCAGTATTAGCCTGGCTGCTGCTGAACTATACCTTTCTATAGTACCAGAGCCCATCCCATCCATGATTTTTATTCCCAAGGGTGTTTAAGTCACTTTCATTTCCACTCATGTTAAAATATTAAAATACTGATAACTCATATCATAAACCCAAAATCACTATTTAAAAATATGTAATGTATATGCATGGATTTTCAATGGATCGAGAAAATTAGCAGTGCGATCTCCTTGACTTTCCAAGACAATTTGGTTCCTGAGAATATATCAATTAATTATATTTGGTTTTTTGGTTTATAATTATAATTATATAAAAATGTATATATACATATAATAAATATAATTAAAATTAATTATATGTTGGTTATTAATATATTAATTATATTTGGTTAATTCCAAATCATTAACCTCAATTACATTAGTGCTATGAACTTCAACAGGATTAAATCTTAAATAAAAATCAAAAATCCTATTTCACATATTACTTACAGAGAGATGTATATAATTTAGTCTAAAGAGCTTTAAGATACAGCTATAAAAATGTTGGGGGTGTGTGAATGCTCATATGTCTCTAAATAAGAAAAACAATCAAATTAATTATATATTCAGTGGGAAAAATTAACGTGTATGATGAAAAACGCTACAAAATTCTGTACATGGGAATAATCATGGTGACAGGGAAAGTATATTCTTTGAGAAATAGTATGCTAATTGTAATTAGAGACCCATTGAAGACATGATGCATCAAATATCATACTACAGGTTTTATGTTCAATCACCATACCTCAACTTTGTAATTCCCTGGCTTACGAATGTCTAAATAGGCAAGCTTGACACCTTATAGACTGTTCTAATGCTATTTTCAAAGAGTGTCTGTAATAGACTTGGCACTGTCATGCAACAGTCTGCTCACGTTGTGTGCTAGCCTGTTTACGGGGATGTTTTTTGTATGACTACACTGGCCTAACGCACCAAGCATCAGCCTGGAAAAAACCCTAATACTTAAAAATCTTTAAGAGGTTTAGCCAGAACTGATAGCTTTGATGATGGTTCCATCTCTGGCTCTGTCTGAGAGCAATCAAGGACCCACAGCCATGCAAGGACAGAAGAACAAAGGGTGCTAGTAATGTTTCATAAGAGTGCTTCCAGAGACAGTGAGCTGTTGCTCAGGAGAAAAAACGGAGGAGCAGAAACTCTTTGGCAGATCTCAGTTTCAGCCTGCTAGCCTAACAAGCATAGTGCAACTGAAGGGCTCTAGATACGTTAGACAGGTGGAAAATCCACTGTTCTACTTTACTTTCCTTTGGCTACTGCCTTTGTGTCTACTACTAAACAGCTAATAGTGGAGTTTTCCTTAAACAGGTTCTGTGTCACAAAGTCCTGCTGCAGGATGGCAACCAGCTCCACCATCCCACATGCCACAGCAGCAGGTTGAACTGGCAGGTATAGAAATGATGTATTTAATATGAGTGAATAAAATTACATTGTAAAAGCAAAGAGTCACATAAATGCTGAGTGGGTTATAAAGTAGCTGCTGTATATTTTTTCTCCTGCTTCTGACCCAGACTCTCTCATCTTACTGAAATAAAGCTCTGCATTGGGATGCACTTGTGAAGGAGCAAGTTCTAGTCAGAAAATCTGTGTCTGCACTTCATTGCTGAAACCTGAGCATGTTTGCCTCTCTGACTACCTCATGGGGAATATAAATCATGGAATAGAAGTGGCGTAGGTTGAGGTTCACACATACAACTCGTTTTGTGGCCACAGATATATGGGCATATATTTGGCATGTTTAAATTGCCAAACTCTAAAAATTGTGGGCCCTTTTATCTATCAGTTTCCATGCCATGCACGGGATATAGGGAAGCTGGCTCCTGCCGAGCCCACTCACAGCTCAGCTGAGGTGTGTCACATCTTTTGTCTCTCCTCCTGTGCAGGAGGCACAGGATTGCAACACCTCAACAGAGAGCTGGAGCTGACCATTTTTCCAAAAACAGACCTCCCAGACACAGTCCTGTTTTCAGAAAATGTCTTCTTTTTTTCCTTTTTTTGCACACAGACAGCTACAGGTAATGAAAGAGCCTTGGCAGGACACAGAGATAATTAAATAGTTCATCATTCTTCTGATTTCAAAGCTCGAAACAAGAAGAGGTTACAGAGGGTTTTATGTAAAATACTTCAGATGGAGTCTAGCTATATAAGAAAATACTGGGATGGATCCAGATACAGATGTGCTATCTACCCAGAAACTATTTGGCAAGTCAGTGAACTGTGATATTGTAAGAAAGTCTGGGCTTCAGTACAAGTTTTCAAAAGAGTGCCTGTTGGCTGAGCTATCATAGTAAAGCTGTTTATTGGCAGAGAAGTTATAGGGGAAGCTGAAACGAAGACCCTGCTTCTTTTCCCACTGTGATTTTTTTTCTCACCACAATTAATTTATTATAGGTGGTTCAGACCAGACCTTCTGCATAGTGGTTAAGGGACAAAGTCTAGACATAATTTATTGGCCAGTGCCTGGTGAAAACAGAATTGCAGAATGCACATTTTCCCTCTCTTTCTCTTTTTTCTTCTGCCAGACACATCAAGTACGCTGTGTGAGAAGTATCTGGTATGTGAGACCAAAAGGACCAAGGAGGGTTTTCCTTTGCTAGAGCTGTCCTCTATCATATCACGGTATTTTCCCATCATGCTAAAGAGTAAATATCAAACTAAACAATAACAGCAGTAAAACTTTGTTTACTTGGCACATTTTATCTGCCTTTCACATGAGCCCATAAAAACAAGCCACAGTGTTCATCAGGTCCATCCATTTCACAATTCCTGTTAGCTGGCTAGATGTTTTTATAACCACTGTACACATTGACAAAGTGCAGAGCAGTTAAATCCATGATCACAAGATATCAATGGCAAGTTCAAGAACAGAAACCCAAAAAAGTACCTGTGTTATACAGGGAAATATGTGGCATTGCAGAAGAATATCAGAGTAGTAAGAAACCTGTGATTTGGAAAGAGATCAGGAACAGCAGAAGCTTGTCATGTGGAAGGTCCACTTTCCGTCTTCAGAATGCTTTACAAATATTGACTTGACAATTTGCTAACTATCTTTAAAAGAAGGCCTAGTACAGGTTTGTGCTAGGTGGGAAGACAGTTGGGATGGAGAGTCTGCTCTGGATGTGTCAGTCAAATCAGCAGCAGATGAAATTAGAGCTAAGCTTTACTGCATCCCAGTGGCATATCACAGCAGATGAGATAACCCTGCTTGCTGTGGGGACCGAAAGGCCCTCTGGGACTGTGAAGCCTTGTCCCCTCAGCTGACACCAACATAGAGGTCCATGTTGAGCATGTTCTCACTCACTCTGGGCTCTGGGGATATGGCAGAGATGGAGGGGATGGGTCCCATAGCCTGACTCCAGTCTGGAAGTGAATTCAGATTCATTCCCTGGAATGCATCTGCCTGGCTAGTCCAAAGGCAACACAGCTCTGAGTCAGAGCAGTGATCTCTGGTGCTTTTACTCATAGCCCAAGAGGTAGTCACTGGGGCTCTCACTGCAAATGTCATGGGAGCACAGGGGTTTCTCTGATGTTCCACCAAACCTCAACCCCACCAGTGGTGATGCTGCTTGGGGGAACCTCCAGGATGTGGTAGGTTTGCATGGATGCCAGTCAGGGAAAGCCTTATCTGTTTCTTTGTAAAATGGCTGTGTGTGGTGTATAAGCCACTGCAAAATGTTAAAGATTGCTGTGATCAGGCTGGTTCATGGTAGGGGCAAACAGTTTCACTTTATATAAGAGTAAGAAGCACCCATGCTGCTCTCACTTCATGACAGGAACTCTTTCAAAGGCTCCTGTAAAACACCACTGCTCTCAGCTCAGTTTGCCGCCAGGACTGACTCTGGCATGTTGTCCCTTTCTCCCACCCACCTGTAGCACCTGCTCCAAGTTTCTCTCACCTGTTCAACAGCTTTTCCAATAGGTCCAAGCTCCTATTCCATACCTCCTGCCCAGCCACTGGCAGGGAGCCATCCTTCTCTGCTTTTTAGGTCCTTATTCTCGTCTCAAGTGGAATCACTTCACTGGAAAAAAAAATACTACGGGGCCACTTCCAGATGTTCCTAATTCTCACCCATGCAGAAATTCAGCATTAATTTGGTACAATAACTTGTGCAGCAATCTAGGTTTTTTCATGTGGTTCTTTGACAAATCTGATGCTGAGATACCATTATCATGTTTGTGAATTAAAATCAGGTGATTTTTTTTAAAAAGTATCTCTCTGGAAGCAGAATAATAGAGATCTTTATACAAATATGCACTCAATTCTGAATGGTGATGCTGAAAACAGTAAAATTAGCTATTCCAAATAAAACAAAAACCATACAAAGAATTTCTCCTAGCAAACTTTCATAAGGATCTATAATACCAACATATAGTGGAGGTAGTGAAAGATGACCTGAAGGAAATAAGAGTGAATAAGAGTAAATTAATTTACAGCAGAGATGATATTCCCCAAATACTCAAGAGCTCATTTAGAGTATTAACCTTTTTGCAACTGCTTGTTCACCTCAAGCCTAACTCTTTCATGGAGGATTCAGAGGAAGGAAAGTGGGCTGCAAAAACCATGAGAAAGAAAAGCCCTAGCATTAAGGGGATCCAGAGGTAGTTAAGCCATCCATTTATCAGAGGAAAGTTCTTTGAGTTTTCTAAATTATTCAGGATAATTGAGGACAAAGGCTGTGGATAATTGGCAAGAATATCCAACTCGGCAAGCAACAAATGGCAGGTGAAATTTAGTGTAGACAATATAAAGTGAAGCATATCTAAAAAGTAATAATTATTACAATGTAAAAGAGGGGTCTTGGGGTTATCATAGGTGGCTCATGAAAACATCAGATCAGTTCTCATTAGCAGAGAGTTTTAGGTCAGTTCTCATCTCAGAGTTTTAGAAGAGATAAACCAAAATAGACAACATCATTATGCTGCTGTAGAAGTTCCTTATCTGCCCAAAGCCAGGAATATGGAGTGCAGTCCTTGTACCCTTGACCCACTACAGCTGTAAGTAAAATAGAGAGATTCAGAGAAGGGCAACTATTATGATCAAAGGTGTGGGTGGTACAAGGAGTGGCCGAGACACCCAGCAACCTGAATCCACAGACAAGATGACTTAGAGGGAATATTATTGGAGTTTATAGAACCATGACCGAACATAAAGAGGGTAGGAACTGAGCTTCGTTATCTTCCTCAATATAATGACCAGAATTCTCCAAAGGAGCTAGGAGAAACCATACTGAAAAATGAAAAACTAAAAAAGTACATCTTCTTCAGAGGACAGTAGGTCTCCGGTGACTCATATGAAAAAGCAACACATTGAGGATTAATGATACAAAACCACATCCAGTTTAGAAATCTTCCTGGGCTAGAAATAGCCAGAAATTGAGAAAATATTTATGCGTGGTTGTCCAGATCTTGTTGGAGATAAGATAATGAGCTAGACAGACCTTTAGGCTGGCAAAGTATTCATGTGATTATGACAAATTAGGATAGGTTAACATATTTCATGAGACTTTCAAGTTGTGTTGGGGGAATAATGAAGGGGCATGTTTTAACAGTAATGAAAATGTTTAATCCCACTATAACAAAATCTGATCCTAAACGCCCAAGCCCAAAATCTATATTTTGCCTCTTGAAAAATTTTCTGAACTCAGAATTGATAAGACCCAGTCTAAGCCAGTGACCCACAGTGCAAGTGGAAGCAAATGTTATACAGCCCAAATGTGTGCTGAGAATTTTTTTCACCACTGTGTACATGTCATACATATTCCTATAGACTGTACTGAAAGGTGAACTCTATTAGCACAAATAGAGAAATAGATCTGTTTTGTTGGAAAGTATCATTCATGTCATGCCCTCGGTCATAAATATCCACCCAGACAATCACAGCAACAAACACAAAAAAAAAATCTTGTACTTTTATGGACATACAAATATGTGATTTTTTAATCTGAAAACAGCATATGGGTGGGTGTTCAAAGGCGACCTTCTGATAACAGAAAGTACAATATTCTACCCATAAATTAATATCTGTATTTTACTGTTTGTTCTTTGCTTGTATTAGAAGCAATGGTTTGGATAGCCTGACCTGAACAGTAACATCCTTATCAGTGTTATCATTTGCCTAATCACATCCTGTTTGCTCTGAAAGTGACACAGGAGCTTCACAATGATACTTGACCTGTCTGTATCCTTGGCTTTCCAGCTGATGTCGTGCTAACCAGCCTGGCCTTGTAGCAAAATCCTGTGTAATTCAGAGGGCTTCTCTGCTCATGTGTTACCTGAAGTTCATAGCTGAGCTCCAGAATTATGAAAATTCTGTCCAGTTTCCTCAAAGTTTTACTAACCCATTCTTCTTCAACAAATTCGTGTTTATTTCCTACTTCAAACACCAAATCTCTGAAAGTTGAAAAGGATTTAGACTTTTGGACAGGATTTCAGATCTATTTATTTCTTCACTCTATCCACCATAGTCACATGTATTTCACATTTATACTGAAGAAATGAAGAATCATTTTTAGCAATAGATTTTTACTATTGTTATTGTTATATCTGTTGTCAGGAAACTTAAAGTTACTTGAAATTTTCCATTTCTAGCTTTCATATCTTCATCACTGCTACCAAACACCACAAACTGACTTATAATTAATAAGCAGACATGCGTATTTTTCCCAGTCACACTTTCTGTTGGGTGATGAAGTGTCATTTGCTATTTCAGACGTCTGCATTCAGTGAAAAACACCTGCCCAGTCACGACATTCAGAAGGTTCATGAAATTCTATCCTTATCACTTGATTTCAAGTGATCTAGCACATCACCAAATACTTTCATACTGCTCACTGGGAATAATAAAGACATACTTAACGGGAGATTTTCTTGAGAAGTTCCACCATGATCTTTCATGTTCAGGAAAGCCTGGTCTTGCCCAGCCTTGGGGAAACATAAGAGATGCATTCTTGTTTCCAGTCCTGCTGCGAGCTATCCAAAATACCCAAATGGACCTTCAGTAATCTAAAAAGGGAATCATCTGATTGTGATGAACTATCTTAACTAAGGCACCATGAGAAATTGTACCAAAGAGTTTTGGAAAAACAGAGGCTTTGGCAATTTGCCACACACAAACTAAAGGGACTTCATTACATGATTTTAGAATTAAGGAGAAAACATCAAAACATATTGTCACATTCAAGCCAAAAACAATGGCTTGTATTGAAAAGCATCTGTTTCAATTTAACTACAGATGTGAACTCTTAATAAAAACCATGAATATTATCGTTGGTGTTTTTTGTTTTAGCCGACTTTGTATCACAGAAAACTTAACTGATTCAGGCATCTTTTAATTAAGTTGATCCTAATCCAATTAGGCAGAAAAATTCTGATATATTAAAGAAATAGTTATAGTTTATAGCCCTTTCAAGTACAAAATTTTCTCTAATTTCTGTTGAAACACAGGCATTTTTACCTGTGCAGTATATAAACTTTATGACTGCTGCAGACACTTCAGGTTGATTCAGCTCTCACAAATACCCATTCTGTATCTCTCTTACTTCTGGAGTTATTTCACATGCAAACCAGCATCAAAACTGTAGCAGAGCATTTGATATTCCCCCATCAGCAATTAGCAAGAAAAAGAGGAAAAACACTTTACTGCTTCGTTAATGCCAAAGTGTGCAGTCACTGGGAAGGAGGAGAGAAAACTCACGCAAGAAAAACGCTATCAGTCACAAGTGAGAAACATGGACAAGTTCACAAGGGTGCAGAGAATGTAGAAAAAGGGCAAAATGCAGCTGACCAGATGCTTTTACTGGCCTGTGACAAACCTGCAAAGTAGCTTGAGAGAACTTAAGGAGAAAATATGTTTTATTGGATCAATAGGACTTCACGCAGCAGTGCATGTGTGTGGAAAAGTGTCTATCTGGGGCACTGCTTTTTCTCCTGTGTGGTGTTTCTAAAACAGTACTATTTTTACACCCTCCAAAGTCCCAGAAAAATGTTCTCAGAAGAATAAAAGGACATTAAAGGGTATTCAACTGCAAGGATGCATCACCTATCTATCTGCAAGGTAAGTTTTCTCTTGATGAACCTCTAGTCAATAAATAGGCAGGGTATGTATCTGCAAAATCTTTTAATTAATTCTCAAAATGAGGTGAACAGGATATTCCAAGGAAATAATATATATTTTAACTAATGTTATTAATTAGCATTTAATTAAAGAAAGCTGTTCCAAATTTGTTTTTCCTAAATCAAATAGAATTCAAGTGGGTTTTTTCCTTTCCTTCTAGCAGATCAGTAAGTGTTCATATTTTTGAAACAAGTTAATGTTTTAAAAATAGTATTTATAAGATGGTGTGTTCAGCTCATAGGTATTTCTAAGTTATTTCTCTTCTGCTGAAGGCAGCATAGAAAGGGATACACAAAAGATAACCTAATTACTTCTGTCACAACCACTGTGTATTAACACAGTTATTAACTGAAACATCGTTAACACCTGGTAAACAGCAATTTCCTACTAATTTATTCCAGGTTGAGATAGTAGCTTGTAAAATGCTCAAATGTAGGTAACATCTGACAAGGTTTCATAAACTATAATGCTTTGCACGTTGGGAAGGTGGATTGCTTGGTTCATCACTGACAGAATAGAACTAGTTTCCCTGTACATTTGCAATGGCAGGACTAGGATGCAAACAAAAATGTTGTTGATCTGAGGCTTCCAACTTCCTTACTGTGAGGATTCTTGTAGGTGTTATACAGTGAAATAATTTCTGCTGATCTCTGCATTTTTACAGTTCATATCATCACATTGCTTGTCTGCAGCCAATATACAAATCCCAGACATAATGAGATGTGTTTCTCAAGGACTGGGTTAAAAATTTACATTTAAGCAAATAGGGTTTTTTCCACATATGAAAATGCTTAAACAAAAATTTAATGACTGGATTCAGAAAGTTCCCTTTAGGCCACAGAAAATTACTTTAATCTGTGAATGTGATTTGCATCCATCAGAAGACAAAACTCCTCAGTCAACAGTACAGTTAGCTTAAAATGTGGCTTTATATTTGTTCTGCTTTAAAGGTGCTTGTCTCTGTCCTGAAAGGGAAAATTATAGCTTCTCTTTCTGTTTAAAGAGGTGGTGGCTGAACAAAGGTGTTTATTGGTGGAACATTCATTCATTTAACAACATGTTCAACCAGCCACACTAGATCCATGTTGAAAAGAGAGTCTGCAAATAATACCGTGCAAAAGCACAAATTTAATTCTCCTTTACCAATATGCTCTGAAATGCATCACAGAGATAATTGGGGGAAAGGAAGTGCAGATTCAAGAAGTTTAAAAATCAAGAGTTTAATAATACTGTTTAACAATACTGTACAGTGTGAAAAGTTCCCATGATGAATGCAAGGCAATCGAGGCCAGATGTCCTTCAGGGATGTAGTGATAAGTACAAACTCAGCCAGCTTGAAGCTCCAGGATGGGTGGTAAGGAATGAAGAAACCCAGGGTATTCAGTTGGCCTGGTTATCTAAAACTATGCCACAGACATTCTTAAGCATTTCAGAATCTGGCTCAAATAACATCATTAATTTAAAAATATGGGTTTAATATTTTTAAAATAAATAAAATTAATTATTTTTTAAAATAGGCACTGACAAAGAAGAAGATGGACTGAGCTCTTTAACTTACCAGACTTGCTCTGAACACTTCTTTTATTTGTTTTTATGTCAGTACGCTAACAAATGCATGTTTAAGTAGCACTGCAGCTTTGAAACTTCCTGCTGTCACATAATAAGATTACAGGTTTCTTGATTTCATAAACATAACCAGAAAAAAAAAAAAATCAGAAAAGACCCCAACAAGGAAATTATTACTGTTCCCACCCTTTTCCTCAACATGTGAATTTCCACCCTCCTCAGCCCCTTAGCTGTGCCTAATTCTTAAATATCTGATTGTGTTGCTGAGGAAGAGACTAGGGAGGAAAATGTGGCTTTGAAGAAGGAGAAATAATGTCTTGGTGTGGAGATGAAGTAGATTTAG
Source organism: Corvus moneduloides (assembly GCF_009650955.1). NCBI lineage: Eukaryota > Metazoa > Chordata > Aves > Passeriformes > Corvidae > Corvus > Corvus moneduloides. The sequence goes on along the minus strand of NC_045477.1, from coordinate 46,391,505 downwards.
ACCACAGATTTTCCCAGAGAGACATCTCTATCTTGCAGGGAAATTCAAGGACTGAGTGGCAACAACATGTAGGGTTTCAGCTGAGATGTTCATTTGTCAGAAGAAATATAAAGATAAAAGAATGGAAGTAAAACTGATTTCCTTGAACCCTCTGTTCTTTTCATGCCAATAATCACTTTAAGTTGAGGTGTTTATGCATATTGATTACATTAAGTAAGCAGCAAAAGCAAGCTTTTATTGTCCATGAAACAGAGTTTATGATATAAGACAAACCTGCCACCAGTAGAGAGTCCTTCATACAGGTAAAACTTGATGGTAATGAATTGCTTTTTACTTCGTCCTACTCAGTAGTGTATCCTTGATCCTAGTTAACCTAATAATGAACTACTTTCCCAAACTAAGATGGAAATACTCAGTACAGTTTTTCTGCTTCGTATTTTTACTTTTTTATATATACTCATTAAAACAGTTTTTGTTATAATGACAGTGACAAAGGAGTTTCAAAGCAGTGATGTGAACACTTTAAAGTTCACAGACACTAAATAAAGTGCACCAAGTGGAAGGTTTGACACTAAAATCTTACCTAAGGTCACTTTCTGCTCACAGTTAATGAAAAGTGGTCTAACATGATAAGATAAACCAGAAAACTGCTAAGTCTTCACACATGTAAAACCTGTTAGTTTCAATATGTGCTCCTCCAGAGGAGCTTTACTTCAGCAAAGATGGCAGCATTGAGCACAACACCTTGGTCAGAACCTACAAAGGAAAATGAAAGCTTTTTCCACTTACAGCTTCTATCAGCTACCCTGGCAATAAAATCCTCATCATGGAGGGGATCCTATAATCCTACATGATAAATCTTTTCACAGAGTTTAATTTCCATCATGAAAACCATTCATATGCAAGGATTGACCTTCTGTCAGTCTTTAAAGAAATAAAAGTTAGGTACTGTAAAATCAAGCTACGTTATGTTAAAACTAGCATTAATTCTCTAGTTCTTATCTTTTTCTTCTAAAAGCACATGATGATTGTGTGATGGGTCCTTTTGGCATTGTGAAATTAGCTTTCTCATTCCTCTAGGGGTCTTTACAGTGAATTAGAGAAAAACATGTTGAAGCGGTTTGTTCTTCAGTGGTTTGACTATTTCTCAGCAATTGCACACTTTGTTTTCAGCATAAAAAATGATGAAAACACAAGGCTTTCCTAATGCAGAAATGAGAGATTCTCATATTAAAATGGCTAAGGGGCTAAAACATATTTCTCCTCTGGCAACACCCACAGTTCAGGTAAGCAGTTAAAAAGCTCTCAGTCTGCTGGTATGGCTGCTCTAATGCAAGTGTGACGTGGTTTAGAAAACAACAAAAGCTGGAAATATAGCCACCTCCTTTTCCATTTTCTTATTCATTAAAAATTGCAGAAGGAGTTGAAACCCTTATGTTCTCCAAAGTGCCTCCTCCAGGGAATGCCATGAAGGAAATCCACTGAAACAGATGAATTTATTTTCTTCTTTTTATTTGTTCTTCCCAGTATGATCATTTGATGTATGTTACGAACTTCAAAGTAAAATCTTCCCAGTAATGGACTGAGACCCATTTTATAGCACCAGCACTACAACATGCAGGAGGAAATCATTGGTAGGCATTTTACCTCATTGAATCTTGCCCTGGTCCCTCTGCATCAATCTTAGTTCCTTTTCAATAACACAGTATAAATCCAAGAAAGCCAAATACCTTGTATGAATGTTAGTGCCAAACTAATGCTGAGTATGGGTCAGCAGTGCCCTGGCAGCCAGGAGGGCCAAGCGTGTCCTGGGGGCAGCAGGCACAGCATCACCAGCCGGGCAAGGGAGGGGATTGTCCCGCTCTGCTCTGCACTGGGGCGGCCTCACCTCGAGTGCTGGGGGCGGATTTGGGTGCCACAATATAAAAAAGATATAAAGCTGTTAGAGAGCATCCAAAGGAGGGTGACGAGGATGGTGAAGGGTCTGGAGGGGAAGCCATACAAGGAAGGGCTGAGGTCACTTGGAGTTTTCAGCCTGGAGAAGAGGAGGCTGAGCAGAGATGTCATTGCAGTTGTAACATTCTCACACGGGGAAGCGGAGGGGCAGACAATGATCTCTTCACTCTGATAACCACTGACAGGACCTGAGGAAATGGCCTGAAGCTGAGTCAGGGGAGGTTTAGGTTGGATATTAGGAAAAGGGGTGGTTGGACACTGGAACAGGCTCCCCAGGGAAGTGGTCACAGCACCAGCCTGACAGAGTTCAAGAAGCATTTGGACAATGCTCTCAGGCACATGGTGTGACTCTTGGGACTGTCCTGTGTAGGGCCAGGAGCTGGAGGCAGAAATCCTTGTGAATTCCTTCCAGTTCATCATGTTCTATGATCCTACGAAAAATTTCATCGTCATACTGATTCTCTCTTCCAGATTAGGTCCATTCTCCTGCCTGTGAAGCTTCTTAATAACTGCAATTATTCAATGCCTCCACAAATATTAAGTATAAAAAATATAAAATACTTATTTTTGAAACATCAGAATAGCACTAGATACTCCTAAGTTCTCATCATTTCCTTGTCACACTCTACTTCCTATAGTCATCACATTAGAACATACTTGAAAGACATCAGCTTTGAGACCTCAGTCCTCCTAGTGTGCTTCTAAGCACCCTCTGCATTAAACACATCATCCCTACTGAACCACCAGCTCAGCTGGATCTGTGATCAAATAAGCAACTTCTGAACAGCATCTGTTATCCTGGAGTGGGAATGTTTATACTGGTCTTTACATTGGAATTTTTTATAGTATTAGTACTATAAGGCAATTTACTATGCAGTCCAAACACTTGGTAGTCTATTACTCCAGGATTGAGGCTTACAGCATCACAGGTCACTCCTGATGGGAGAATGCAGAATACAAAAGGATACAGAAAGAGGGAAAGATAGGTACAATGCAGTCACGTCTATTTTAAAAGGAAGTACGATGAAAGTGTTTAGAAGAGGTCATAGCAACTGATACACAATTTGAGCACAATTTGAGCATTTCCATGTTGCTTGGCAGCTGGGATATGTGTCACTTTGTGCCTGCTCAGAATTACTGGATTGGGGAAATTTACCCTGTGAGAAGGGAGCAGAACATAAGCAGAATTCTCTTGACAAATGTAACCGCCGCTGATTAAACTAAAAGTTACTAGGGAACCATAGATGACATTAAATAGTCATTGACTCATTTCCCAAAGAGGGATGAAAATTGAAAGGATTACCATATGCCATTAATTTTAACAATATCAGAGGGGCCTCATAAGAATGAAAAATTACTACTGAGGGTAATTTGTACATATATTAAGTCAGATTAGTTCTGAATCTCGAGATTTTTGCAAACAAGATAACAAAATAATGTAGATTAAAACACTGTTTTCTTGAATTGAATTCTAAGAGCAGAGGAGACAAAATTTGTGGTCATCCCAGGAAGGTAACTACCTGATTGAGACCGTGAACATCAATATGTCAATAATTAAGGGAGCCAACATTGACTTTGATTTGCATGTATGTAGACCAGCTTCTTGACTGGCATAATAATCAACGTATCTCTGTCCAAGTCAGTGCTATCAAGCTGTATTGATTTATGGCCCCTGGAGACCTAGGTGATGTAGGCAATAGCTATTTTTGGAAGACATCATTTGGAAGAAACTGTTATGATGAGGCCAAATTCTATACCCCTTACTCAGATGCAGAGTAACTGTGCAACTGAGTAAGAAGAGAAAAAGCCCATCTTCTGGAGGTTTTGTCTGAGAGCTGAACATAAGTTCTGATGCAGCTTAATAATTAACATGTTTGAGCTGCATAGGTACATATTAAAAGTACTGTAGGAGACAGAGTAAATTTTAAGATCAGTGGGGCTTAAAATACAAGTATGCCTGAGCTGAAAAGATAAGAAACCAATCCAGGGCATAGATGCTAACTTTTACTTACTGTTCGCCCTCTTTTACTCGACAGCTGCTTGTCAGAGGATCTGTCATATGGAAAATATGTGAATAGGATGAAACATCTGTTAATGTATCTCTGCTCCCACCCAGTTCCTTAAAAGCAAAAACTGTAGGCTTGTGACTATTTTCAGGAGTGCCCAGACACTTGTTCTGGTCATTGTAGCACAGGGATGATGATGTCTCGGCACTGCCTGCCTGCCTGGGGCCAGAGTGGCAGTGCATTGTGGTCATCTCAGGCATGTAGGGAAGCACAAAGATGAGGTCTTAAAGTAGCAGGTAATCTTAAAAAGTGCCATTCCAGAAGAATTCCATTCAGAAATACTTAGCATGAGGAGACCTAATTGCACCAGCAGCTAGTTTAGTTTGTAGCTAGAGAGATAATTACTAGACCAGCTGCTTCTGTTACCTCTTTCCATCTTACTAGGCAGTCACTTCCCTGATCTCTTGCATGTTGACAACATGGCATTCATACCTGCTGGAGACACTGAGAAATTACTCCTGGCATTACTTATTATTACTTCATTTCTTTACTGGAGAAATGGGGACGGTGTCACCAAAATAGATACAATTAGGAAAAAACAAGAACCCTTCTTTTTCAGAGAGAGAAGGGGAATTAAAGTGACAAGATTATTGGGTTTTTTGGCTTTGGCAATAGTCAGACTGCTTCATAAACTCAATAAAATGTTCTCCCTTCTCCCTTAATGCATACAAAATACATGTCCCTGTTCAGAAACAGCTATCTTGCACCAGACTGAGAATGCAATGAGAAAGGTGTATGAGCTCAACTGAGAATTATTTTTCCACTGACAGAAAGGCACTTTGTGTCATTTCAAAATCTAATACTCAGTATATTCTCATTTGTCTGGTTTTTTTCCCCATCTGCAAATGCAGCAGTAGGTAAGTTCAAACAAATTAGGAAATTTTAATTTTCAACCTGAAGATGAGAAGAGAGTCTGTCTCAGTTTTTGTCATGAGCTTCTGTCTCAAGCTGACATGTTTATTTGGCCTTTTACACCATGGTTGAGAATGCCATGAAGGAGCTGAGTTGTAAATGGTAGTTTTGATTGAATATGACACTGCAAATAAACATGCCAATACACACTGTAAGTTTGTCATCCTCTTTCATTCTCTCAGCTCTGCAGCTGATAACCCTGGGCACCTGCTGCCAGCAAGTCCATAGAACAGAATGGGCATCAGATGGGCATATATGAAAATGCTCCATGAATACCAGCTAATTAGAGAATTCATAAATCATAATATCACAGAAAAAAAAAAAACATAAAAACTGTGGAAAAAAGAGACCAGTTTACGTTCACTGCACAATTCTGCAATACCCAAAAGTCATACCTTTCTTTAAAGAAGAGACAAGATAGTAACAAGAAGAGAGAATCACACAAGATGTGCATGATCATCATCATCATATTGGCCAGTGACAGATTCCTTTTAAAGAGCAGTATTCATTGTGCTACTCCCACAGTAAAATGGGTGTAGAGGCAAATCTCATACAATGACGAAGGTGGAAAAAGCATAGTAAATCTGCATTTCAGTGCCTTTTGTTTTTACTGCTTTGGATGTTGCCTTTTGCAGAGCCATAAAAGCATGGAAAAACCTACCAAACAAGCCAATGCTCTTCTTTAACCCTTTGGCAGTGGGCAAGGAGTGTCTGGAAATCTTGAAGGCTATCAAAGCAAAACAAACAAAAAAACCAGCTCACAACTCTCAAAGTCTGGCAAGAGAAGTGGAGAACATAAAAGCTGTGAAAACAAGGCTAGCTAGGCAAAAATACAGAAAAGGATTGGCACTAGAAAATATTAGTTCTCCGACTGATTTTTGAGCCAATACAAAGTGGTTGGTTTTTTTAAAAAGGATGCAGTGTTTCTGCTTTGAAAAGTGGTATTTAAAGCAGAAATTGAAGAATTCATCTGATTACTAAGTAAATAGCAATAAGCTAGTCTTCATAAGCTATTTTATAATTGTCATGTTCCCTGCACTCTAGTCAAAGAAAGAATTCCAAATAAAGTGATGTGACAAAGTGTTTCCGAGTATTATAAGGTCACTTTCCCAAGCTTGAAAATCCAGGATTCATATAGCTTAACCCCCACGTTTTCAGAACAAGAAAAGATAAAAGTACTCTGTATTTTGACACTAAGTTATGAATAAACAGAAAATCAGCTGTTGAACTCCTTTTGGTTGTGACACACAATCATAAAAATGGTCAAATTATTCAAATGAAATCGATATAAATATGTCAAATAAAATTAGCAGACATTTTAGTGTGCTACTGTTTGTATTTACATGCTCATATTATCACTAAATATAGGCACAAGCTTTTACATGTGCATGTGTGTATGTACACACTCATGTATAGATCAATTTCTTGATTTTACCAAGGTATTTCACACGCCCTGTATTGCCACAGAATCTTAGAATGGTTTGGATTGGAAGGAACCTTAGAGATCATCTAGCTCCAACATCCCTTCCTTGGGCAGAGACACCTTTCATTGGCTAGATGCTCAAAGTCCCATCCAGCTTGTACACTTCCATGGATGGGACATCCAAAACTTCTCTTGTCCTTTCCCTTTGATTCCCATTCCAGGAATTTTTCTCCTCATCTCCCTTAGGGTGATGGGGGTTAATTAAAGATTGTCAGAGCTGCTGGATATGCTGCATTCAAAACAGCAAGCACTCAGTGCTTGAGCAGTTTGCCTTGCACCTCCAGGCTTGGCTGTGTCCCCAGCAGGAGGACTCTGGCTCTGCACAGGGTATTTTGGGAGTCCCAGTGCTCCAGCGAGCACCTCTACCCTCTTTCCTTCATGTGGAGCACTCAAGTGCAAAATGCAGCAAAAGGGGCTGAGTTTGCTAAGCAGGTCACCTGCCCAGAAGAAAGCTGTTCACTAGAAAAAAAGATTGAAACTTAGGTCAGGCACCCTTCTGCTGCACTGCTGCCCTCATTTCTGAGCTAGCACATACCTTGTGCTAGCCTTGTCCTCTATCCACCACTGTCCAGCTGTCCTCCAGCAGTGACCCTGGGTGAAAGGAGAAAAAACTGCTGCCTTTCAAATCAACCTCATCCCCTTCTGGGTGCCTCTGATGAGCTCAGAAAAACTCCATGGGCACGTGGCTGTGTCCAACACCTCTCAGTCTCTCCCTGCACTGCTGATGGACACAGTGGGCAGGGAAGGGAGCAAGTGCCAACACCCACAGGTCCTATGGGGAACTTCATGGAGCAGAGGGCACTGGGCGGCTATCAAAGGTAATCAGGCCAGTGAGCCTTCCCAAATCAAGGTGTCTAAATCTGCCTTCAGCATAAAATCAAGTAGTTCAAAATAAAGGCTGCAGTTCATTGTATGTGAAATGAGGATAGCAAGTGCTTAATTACTTAAAAGGGCTGCTATGAGAATTAACACGTGAAAATTTGAGAGGAGGTCAGATGTGGGGACAGAAATCCCCAAATAGGGATTATTTCTGTAAGAATGCTGAAGCACAATTTCTAATGCTCATGGGAATTATAATCCTGCAGATCATTCTTTGTTCAATGCTTTTTCTGTCCAGTGGTAAAAAAAAAGTTTGGCCATATTTCCGGATGTAGTGCTTCTTCCTTTTTCCCAGGCATAAGAGTAGTATTGTTTAGTTCTGTGTTTAATGTACATGTCACTAAAAACAGAAGAAAATAGGTTACAGAAACTGTGAGTAGAAGAGCTCCAGGTGTGTGTCCCATGATCAGAGGCAGAGCAGATGAGAGGTCACGAAATTGCTGGTTTCAAATTTGAAGAGGCTGTATAATAAATTCAAGCTAAAGTTAAACCATCTCTTCTCCTGGAAAAAAAAATCAAAAGTATTTGTTAAACCTGCAAATCAACTGATTGTGTATTTTACCTAGATTGATTTTGAGCTATGTGACTCCTCCTTGATATTACATTTACATTAAAGGACATACAGTTACCATGTACTTTTATATTCTTTAATGTTTCTGCCTTGATGACTACTGCAGTTCCTGTAGATACTGAAAGACTAAATAAGAGGCACGATGTACTTTAAGGGAGCTGTACAAAATTCAGATACAACAGTCATACAAATATTTCCAGTCCAGCAAGTAAAGTAAGGACTTGATGGTGTCAGGAAAGCTAAGCCTCAAATACAGTTGAGATTTGTAAGAGATGACAAGGCTTTTTTTAAAAAACATGGTTGAATGATTGGGTGCAGCTTGTAGTGATTGGTGGTCTCTACTGGAGACCAGTAGAAGCAAGGTAATGCAGGGAACAATCCCAGGATTTGTATTGTTTAGCTACTTCATCAATAACCTGGATGAGGCGTCATGAACATCATATTTACAGCCCAGTCAAGTGCATGAACGTGAACACTGATCCTTCCCTTTTAACAAGATGGTATATATTTTCAGCGTACCTGATCCAGAAAGAGCAGTCCTTCCTTGTTTCAAGCTCTTTGTCCTGTGCCTCGTATTACTGTCTTCCCAGCCTGCTCCAACACTTATCATCTCAAGCTGGCCCAGTTTTCTCTGTTCCCCATGTCATCTTTTCTCCTTTTGCTTTCTTTCCCCCTGGTTCTAACTCACCTCTTGTCGCTGTTGCCTAACCAATTCCTTTCCTCAAAGTACTCTGTATTTTGCTTCTCCCCTCCCAGCCAGGCTGTCCCTGAAATATCCATGTTTTCTCCTCTCTCTAAGTTTTAGAGCCACAGCCAGGAGAGTGTCAAGAGAACAAGACAGGGTAGGTTCTGGGTTTACCCTCTCGTCCCCTGGAAGGCACAATAATTTGTCCTGGGGCAGCCCCACAGAGATGCAGCAGTTTCAGCCTGGCTCACACTTGATTTGTATGGAGCCTTCAGAGATGTTGGTGCTGACCATGGAAATGGAGTTTCTGGGAGATTCTAACAAATTCAGGTTTTGTTGGTTTTCTCAAGGATAGCAATAGTCACTCATTTTTAATCTCACTTTCCAAGCTTCGCAGATAAAACAATTTGGCCAAAACTTAGATTACAGTAGACATACATAATGTAAAGCCTGTATAACATTTTATCTTCACTAGGCAAACACTAAGACATCCCTTAAATCACTTTTTTGAGCAACTTTATCTTGAAGCAGGGAAAGAAACTTAAAGGAACATCCAAGGTGGAAATTAATGCATTTGATCAATTTACAGCCAATGGCAACTGAAGAGGATGGTGACAATGGACAGTGGAAAGCAAACTTGACTCTAGTTGTCATTTCCACCTCTTACTAAGCCAAAGATACAACCAGCTCAGCCACCTGTGTACACAATGTTTCTCTTACAGAAAGCACATATGGACAGAAAGCACACCTCCTCTTCCCTAACACAGGATAATACAGAGTGGTGTGGTAATGCAGCACAGAGACAGTCGATAATTCTTAAAAATAAAGTGAGCAGGTGATCCTAAGCACCAGTGGCACAGTCAAATTATCTCCAGGAACAAGAGAGAAATAAGTTCTTTCTCCACCTATTAAATGAAAAAGTAATGAAAAAAGAGCTGTTCTCTCAAATCTAGACACTTTTTGTACATCCATCCACCTTAATCAAAAAACCAATTATGCTCATTAAGAATATCCAGTGATTTTACCATATCCTAGCAGCTTGCAAGGGACGCCTTTTAAGAGTATTCCAAGCAAAATGTATAATTTTTATCAAGACCTGAGATTTGAGGTTTGTTCATTTAATATCAATAAAATATGAAATATACTAGCTGTCAAACTTGCCAGTCTAGGGAGATTTCCAGATTAGTCTGCTTTAGTACTATTTTCTCTTTAGTGGTGATATAAAAATAACATTGGGGATTTAATTTTATTTTGCTTATTTTTCCTGAGCATATGTGGAGGCTTTGTTTTTAATGTTCTTGTATTGTACTCTCCAGAAGATCCAGAAGTAATACAGCCAAAGATAGCTGAAATTATCCAACACATAGTATGCAGGAAAACATAGTAGTATTAATCTTTTCTTCTCCTTTTTATATTTGCATCTCTAATCAAGCTCATGTGCAAATAATGACACAGAATCCTATTACTTGTTTGTGCCTTTAATTCAGGAAGTGAGATAAATAAGTGGTATCAGCTGGGCCAGCAATTAACTATGTATTGAATTGCAGTTTCAAAAATAGAGCCCAACTTGACTCTTTTAAAAAGGCTGCTCCCAAAATATCACTATACCATGTGCATTCGTCAATGTATTGTTGAAATACATGCAGCCAATGAACATTTCCTAATATACACAGGATATTATTATGGAGTGGACACAGACTGGTCATTATGGAAGAGCATTCAAAAAGGCAGGAGGGGACTTAGGGGCTTGCAACGTGAGTGGCTATCCAGCACCTTCAGGTCACTGGAAACGTCTGCATGGCAGCCTGTGGTGCTGTGCATAAACACACAGGCTTGCTGAGCACCAAAAGGTTTTTCTACAGTCAAAAAGTTTTTCTACTGGTGTTGAGAGACCACAGTATGAGAAAAGATGTATGACAACGGCCTACTCCAGTTGCAGACAGGAAAATACATCCACATACATATTTTAGTCGACCCTGCTCTCAGCAAATGGTTTGGACTAGACGATCTCCAGAAGTGCCTTCATACCTCAGGTATTCTATGATAGCTGACGTGAGACTAATGTCGATGCCATCCATCTCTTCATTAAAATTCCAAGACACCACCACTTAAAAAAAACTTCAGCCTGAGTAAATGGAAGAGGAGCTGGGGAGAGGAGAGATGCAAGTGGAATGTCTGAATAGAGAGATCAACAAAACAAAACAAAAGGAAAGAAATTTGAAATAGAAGAGCTGAATAGTGGCACAGGCAGCTGGTCTAGAAGAAAGCTGAGCCCTTTTTTAGCAGTCACGCTTTCTCTGAGAGAACTGGAAAAAAACAGTCATTGTGAATAAAGTATCTGAAGGCATCAGCTGGTTTTTTCTGTCAGTGAATCACTGGCAAGCATCTACTTAATTTTGAGAATATGCCATATTTAATTGTCCCATAATTTATGCAAATCTATTTTCATCATGCACACAGAATGCTAGCTATTAGTTACTTATGAGTAGTAGTCAGCTAGCTCTGGGTCACAACTAAGACTGTTCAAGCTGGAACAAACAATTTAGGAATAATAAGCAATAGATATTATTTATTTCCATATAGTACTATACCTGTTTCTAGGTGAATACATAGAGAAAATCATCATTCACTGAACAGATATTATCAAAAATTTTTAAAAATTTGTTAATAACAAATAGGAAAGGTTTCCATGTAGCAAAGAAAAATTATAGCATATGCCAGGACAGACATTCTAGACCGGTATAAAATCAACATCATTCTAGCGACAACAATGGGATCACTGAAGTTTCATTGATTTATACCAGACACAAGTCTGGACTTTATTTCTTCTTTTTTTTTTTTTCCTTCCCACTGTTAACCTGCTTCATTGCAGAACATGATTAGAAAGAAAGACTTAGGAAGAGCACAGTAGCAGGCAATTGGAGAGATGAGATCCAAATTGATTAAGTCATGACCAGGCTATTGCAGAGATGCAGAGGAAAGAGAAGTCATGTTCTGGCAATGTTTCTGTGATTGTGACATGAACTTACAAATGATGGAGATGAAGGGCAGAAAAGAAAGTCTGGAGTCAGGAATGTCTCCATTCTACAGTAATTTGGTATTAACTTTCTGTAGCTGAAAAAAAATTTAAATGCTCTTAACGAATTTAACTAAGGAAAATGTTAGACAAACAGACTCATCAAAATATTTTACCCAGAGCAGCTTTAAAACAAGTTTTCTTCACCAGTTTTACTCTGGAGTTGATTTTGGCTAATACTTTTTATTATTATTTCTGATCATGAATTAGGACTATGACTGCCTTTTTCCCACTGCCTGGCTTTATTACCATGAAAACAAAAAAAAGTATTTTTCTAGAAATATTGGATAGCCAGGAGATGTGAAACCCTTTCCCGAATTCTCCCAGTTCAGAGGAAACATGCAATGAAAAGAAGCAAGCTTGCCTGAACCTGAAAACAAAAGGATGCCGTCTATTTCTACGTACCAGTGACGGACCCAAAGGACCACAGTCTGAAACAAGGAAGGGCTAGGTTTGATTTGTAAAATTCTTTAAACCACAAAACTACAGAAAACACATGGTAAAGAAGAAAAGCAGAAATTTCAGAAAAATAACCACTTCAAACCCAGTTGCTTATGTAAAATCCCACTCCAAAAGCCATGCTCAGGAATCCACTGTTTAATAAATTGATACTAGACAGATATACAAGTTTACTGTCTGAACCAAATACAACATGTAGCAATGCTAGTGAGAAGTAATTTACATTGACAGCTTTTCAAAACAGCTAGTTTTCTTTGATCCAGTATAAAGTTTTCAAGAATACATGACAGCTGTTTTAAACCTACACTGGAAGTTTCTAGAGGGGGAAAAAGAAATAGGAAGAAGAGATAAAAATGACTGTAGAAAGGGAAAGGCCTGGTCCCATCCAGTTTTTTTTCTTCTGTTTCTCTCTCTGACTGTATACTCCAGGGTAAAGGAATGAGGCATGACACAAGCCTGAAATCTGTTTCCACACATCAGGAGAACTGCTGGAACTTGTGCGTGTCTGGTCTTTGCTGGGCAGTAAAAATAAACACAGAGCAAGAGAAAATCTGGATAGAGCAAGCAAAACACTCAGAAACAAAACCAATAGCTAGTACAGCATGGAACAGAGAAGAAACATGAAAAAATTTCCCTTTGCATGGCCCAAAGGGGCAAAACTAGGACATACTGTAAGTGAACCAGGCACAAATACATCCCTGATGTAGCCTGATAGGAACAGCTCTGCTCACAGGAGCAGTAAGATCTTGATCTCCTCTAACTGTACTCTCCCAGGTCCTCATGCCTTAATGCCAGTTCAGTTGCATGATAAACCTCCTTGCAAAGATACAGGAATAAAGGCCAGCCAGGCCCATGGATGAGTGTGTCACTCCTGCCCTAATTAATTCAGGCAGAAGGAACCTGATCAAAGAAGTGCTAACATTCAATCAAAAGTGAGACAATATATTCATGAGTAATAAGCACCGTCACGTTGTCAGGATGTGTCAAGATTTCCACTGAAGTACATACTGGAAAAGGGGGAGGAAGGACAGAAAGGCAATTGCAAATATATGTGACAAAGGCTCAACAAAAATAAATAGCTCCCCAGCCAGAAAATAACCCTCCCTGACTCCCCCATGCACTGCAGACAAAACACTGGGCACACTGAAGGTGTTTCACCTCATAGAGCAGCTGAGTGCAGGAGACTCATCTGGTTGCAAAACCTGTAGGTACCATACAGTCATTCACAGCCTGCATGGCAAAAACCTTGCCCAGCACAGATGAAAACAACTCAGTATGTGAGTTAAACACACCAGAGGTCTAAAGGACAAGGACAAGGCTGGCAAAGAATTGACCCTTTTGGAAAACAAATACACGAAAGCACAAGTCATCTTTCCAATCTGCCAGTCCAAGCCATTGGAAAACTGTCTTACCTCATTGGGGTGGAGCAGGGACATATCTCCAGGTTTTCACCATCCCAGGCTTGTCCTGCTTTTTAGGTAGCAAGGTCAAAAATCTTCATGGACACCAGAATTGCAAAACTTTCTCCCTGATGTTCTCCCCAAAAAGCTGTAGCACGCAAGCTCAGATATGAACACAGAGCTAAGGTTTCTAAGGAAAAACATCAAGACCTGAACATGTCCAGCCCTGCTGAAATCTGCTCATTGTCAGTGCCAAACAATGTATGTGCCATGTATCACCAATAAAAGTATTAAATATTTAAATATTTCTCCTAATACTGTAGGTTCCTCAAACCCTTACCATCTCATATAAATGCCTGTCCTCATTAATTAAATTACTCTTACTTTAGCCATTTCTTCCAGTAATCTGATTTTCCTCATCAGTTGGACATCACTCATGACAGTACATGGTAAATACTAAAAATCATACCATTACCCTTCTCCTATCCTTTGTCATAAAAAGGAATTTCAGACATCTTCCAGAATACATCACATTTCCTGAAGATCAGTTCCCACAGACCTTTAAAGAGGTGATGCTATTTGCATTTAAACATATTCTCCCATGAAGACATCTCTGGTCACGAACACCTCACCAGCCAGAAAATGCCATAAAGAAATGATTTATAAAAGTTAAAAAATTTTTACTAGAAATCAGGTGCACAATAGTCAACATTATAATAATGTACCTGGGGTTGCAACAGTCTCCCATTTTGTGTGTATTAATTAAAACCTCTGGCTTAGACAGTAGCTGCATGTACCTGACACAGAAATGTCTGGATTCTAGTGCCTGAGATGACCAGGAGAGCATCTCTCCCTGTCCAAAAGCTTTTTGAACCATGTGGGGTGCTGTGAGTGGAAAGGCTATCTTAAAGGGCAAACATGCTATGAGCTCTCTCACTGAAAAATACCTGGAATATCACCTCCATGCCTGTGCATGCCATTTTAACCTTTTTGTTATAGAAAGATTTTTGTTGCCTGGCTCTGCCTAATGTATTAGCAGCACAACCGAGGCAGAATTTGGTGTCACCAGTTCTCTACCACAGTGACAAGATCAAGGAGAAATGCTACAAGAGCAAACGCATAAGAAAAGAAGCCTGGCAAGGAATGTCTGTGAGCTCCTGCCTCATCTCCAGACAATGAAAGCACGTGGCTTTTTTTATAAAGTGTATTCAGATAAGATTGGGAGGTTTTTATTAGAGCAAATCCTTATAAGCTTTTCCATTTCTCTACCTGGCAAAATAATCAAGAAAATGTTGTGCTTTCAGTACCTGCAGCTTTAAGTACAAGTCAAAGACTAAGTCATTGCTTGTAATGTTTTACAATCCTCTATTATTTTACCACTTGCATACACCAGCTACAACACTCGGCACACACAGCTTGTTTTCCACAGGTTCAATGAAATGCACCTCTCTTCAAGTTTTTAAGCTGATGTCAACAGTCAAGGTCATCTCCATGATATCAAAGTAGTTTGGATATGCGAAGGACATAAAAGGTCAACATTTTCAAGTATTCAAACACTTTTGAAGTCGGTGAAACCATGTTCTATTGAAGTTCTATTAACCTCTTCAACACGGACTAACAGGAGCTGTGGACACTCAGCAAGTCTTAAAATAAAAGAAGCTAAAGTTAATTTTGTCTTTTCACAAATATGCCTGCAGGTACGTGCAAGCAAATTATGGATTCTGGCATTTTAGCAAAGAGATAAGTATAAAGAAGATGTGTTTTGAACAGATACATCTAATGTGAAGTGCTTGAGTTTCATTATGGGAACTTCTTAATATTTTAAAAACGTTATTCAGTGGAAGGAAAGAATCTTTGGAGAGTCATCTATTCATTCAACTGAAAAATCAAAATATTTGGGGCAGTATTCATCTCACTTAGCTCTGGAAATTTCCATTTATATACCTAAGCCTGAGCAAGTCACTGTAGGCTCCTCAGAAGCCAATAGCAAGAAAGAATTTACTCCTGAGGTGATACTATTTTTTGTCCATTTTTTTTGTTGTTACTCTTAGTTTTTCTTTAAAATAAGAGAATTTCATTTTGAAAGTACTTAGTTCTCTGTAGCAACATGGTGTAACAGCCTTATACTGTACTTACACAGTGGGGAAGGAGACTGGCTCCTTTTCAGTCCGAGGACTGAGGTGGGAAGGCATCCCTGGAGAAACCCTAGCCCAACCTCTTCTCACAGCAGAGTCACCTCCTAGGTACAGGAGGTTGCTCTAATAAATCTATGAACCTTTTGGGACACTGATATGAGCCAGGTGTCAGGCAGGGAGACCAGTGCCTTACCAGCACTGCTGTGCTTCACACATGGCAGGAGAGCAACAGCAGCAGTGAAAGTATCAGGAAATTTCAAGTGGCAGAATAGTTCCCTTGACCAGAAATACAAATATTCAAAAACAATGAAAAAGGCATAAAAACATAAAAAGGGGTGGGGTGGGTGGGGAGGAGACAGGAAAGGATTCAAAAAAGTCATGTCATCCTATGTAATGACTTGGTAGGAAAATGTTTTCACACTTCAGCCCACTGAAACTAGACTGACGCTCCACCCTGTGTAATGTCTGTATTTTAACCATAGATAATTGAAATGGAACACCCCAGCCTTTACTTACCCTGCCTAATGAATGTTATCATGTGGAAAAGGTAAATCAATAACAGCTGAGATCAAACATACCGATCTCCTTCCCAGTGCACAATGCTCTCACTTATATAAATCTTTACAACCTGACTGCCCTTCTCGTTTAAACACAGCAAGTGAAACATTGCCCGGCACAAACGACCTTCTCTCTCAAGAATTCTCCATGCTGTTTGAAAGAGTAGCCCAAATGAATTGCTGGAATGGCCATTGAAAGGGCTACTCGTTAGCTATGACTGTCCTTGGGAATTAGCCAGGTGTGAGGTAACAAGACCACAAAGTGCTGTTGGTATTGGCAGCAAAGCCAAGGTTCATCATAGTACCTCTTGTCTAGACTAGGGATGTAAAAGGAAATAGAAAACAATTCTTCGACTATATGGACTTGATGTTCCATCCCTTTTCTCTATAGAAAAAAAATGTAAGACATTTGGAATTTTTCATTTTTATTTCGGAAAAAAAAATTTGGAAACCATAGTGACTCATGCTGGAAAGTGTCTGACTGGCATGGGATAGCCAGCTAGCTCCAGAAAGTTAAAGCTGTAGGAAGAGTTTGAGCAAGGCGTGTGAATTCAGATTTTAATGTGATTTAACTCTTAGTATCCTTATAATTAATTTTGCTTTATTCACTATGTAAATAACAGGGAAGTCCCTAACCTGGACAAAACTGATATATACCAAGTGGTTCACATACTCTGGGAATGAGAATTTCAGCTTTAGGAATGTGTTACAGGTCCATTCCCAAACGCATTGCACAAATCTCCTTTCAGATAATTCTGCAGTACAGGTATCCTGGAGGAAAATTTCAGGTCAGATCCCTATTTCTGTCTCATTTGGGTGGCTGCAGAATAAATGCTTTAATCTGCAGAGCATCCTGGCGCTGTGGTATCCCTGCCTGAATTGAGACTGACACACCCTTCACACACACACAATTGATTCTCATTTCCAGCTGCTGCACGTTGTTCCCTAGCCAGCTCAGGTTCCATCACAGAGCGGCTGGCTAACCCAGACTATAGCCTGAAGGAAAATTTATAGTCTTCTCTCAGGACCTTCCCCAGAAGCTGAATCACACCTCTTTGGGGAACATTTTCTGTCCAGCGGCAGCTACTGTGAGCTTAACAGCAACACTCACCATTCTTTGCCTTCTTTCCTTCATCAGAGTGCTGACACCCTCCACTTGCACCCACCCTCACTTCTTTTGGGAAGGGTAGGCATTGAGTTTCTTCAGCCACCACATTGATCCTACCTCTCAGCTCTCAACATACACTCACTGACTCCTTTCCTAGTAATAAATCCAAAGGAAAAATTCACCATCTACTCCTTAGGATCTTTTTTTTTTGTGTCCCTAGTAATTCAGGTAATTGAGAGGGTAAGGGGGCATCATAATGCCCCCTTCTTTATCCCCATCTTCTTATAGACACCTTGTCTTCTGTTTCCAAGAGTAGGTCTTGCTCCCCAATTTCTTCTCCTGTGTGTGGTACCCACGTGTCCTTCATTGCACTGACAAGTGCAGAAGCAGATCTTTCCTTATCTGTCATTCCAAATAAAATCTTGTCCTTGCAGACAGGCATGGTTTTAGCAGCATGACTGATAGGATTCACAGTACTTTCACCTAAACCTGTCATAGTGGCTCCAGATCACACTGGCAATTTTGACATTTGACAATGCAATTTTGACTCTGCATACACACAACTATTTTAAAAGACTTTTTTGTGTTTTTTATCATTCTCATGTTCCCCTAATTCAGTCCCCAAGTACTGCCACTCAGGCATGGGGGCTAGGCTTTCTATTCTGGACACTTACAGTGTTGGACTCCTACCAAGCAGGACGATGTGAGGTCTTCTGCCTGATTCTTGGACCTCTCTGCTTTTCTGATCTTATATTGCCACCTTCTCCCTGAAGTGGCGTCTTTATGTCCCATTCATGCCAGGGCCTCAAAACCAAGGCAATGCTTTATATCTGCAGATATGTGGAGCAGACTGCAAGGAGTACCAGATACCAAGCACTCTTACATGGAGAAACAACTACACAGATGTGAACAAAATGGACATTTACACCCACTCCTTGCCTCCTTCTCAATCTTTAATTACAATCTAAGCTGAGGTGGCATTTCTTAAAATCAAGGGCCCTTTCTCTCCCAAGTTCACCCTGCTCTGACAGCTGGATTGCTAACTAACTCTCCAACCATAAAACTTCTCTCAACTCAATGGCCTTCCATGTGCTGTTTCAAACTGCTTTTTATCACCTCTTTGCCAAATTCCAGATCTTCTTGCCATGTAAATGGTGATCTCATGAGGTGCTCTACAAAACTGCCCATCAGTAAATTGCTTCCCCAGATTCAAACTTGGGCTGGACAATAATGAGCTCTTTGCATATGGGCAAATAAAACAAGCCAGACATAAAAATGTCTTGAAACACTCCTTGACATTTGAATCTGATATAAATATTAAAAATAGAAGAGAAAGTGCTCACGAAGTCTGGTGTTCAGCAAGGATATGCACATGCTTTCTATGTGAAGCAGAATTGACAAGTCATCAAAATCATCAAAGAACCTTGAAAAGCAGGAGTCCTCCTTCACATGGCTGTTTTATGAAAAGAGATGGCAGAACAGAATGGGAAAACTTTTGGCAATGACAGGACCAGAGCTGGAATAAAGGCAAGAACAGAGAAGTAGAAGAACAACCTGTGTAGCTGCAGCAAAGAAATCCTAGTCTGGCTCCCAGCTTGCATGTTAACAGCTGTAGTGCCAGACATTTTAATGCTTCCCAATTGTTTGGTTTTCACTTAGGGCTTTGCACATGATTGAATCATTGAGAGACTGTGTCTTGACCTTATATTTCTAAGATATATTGCATTCCTTTTGCATATATATTACACATCCTACTCAGGGCCTGGTGTTATATTCAATATGCAGTCTACATTTAGGAAGCATTCTTTGAATTCACCCAAGAAAAAAATGTGATCCCCATCTGGTGTCCTGATCATCCATACATGGAAAATTCATCCATCTTTTAATCTCCTCTGAAACTAGTCTTCGTCTGATACTTTGGAGAGTTCAGCACGTTACCTTCTCTTGTGTGTCTCATTTCTGATTCTTTCTGGACCAGAGCCAGAAGTCTTACAGGAAAGCATCTTTACATGAGAATAAAAGCCCATTTTAAAAGGTTGGAATAATCTGGGTCAGGTATATGATCTAAAGCCAAAGCCTCTGCCCAGCAGCCTTATTATTTACACTTGATCACACGTCAACTCCTTAAGTCCAATCTTATGCATAAATAATTTTCATTCTCTTTATTACCTATAGAAATTACAGTAACATAGCTCACTCATCCAGGATTGCCCACCGGTTGTTGTCAGGTCAGCTGAAGACCAAATAAAAAGTATAGCTTGCTGATATTTTATAAAATTTTCCATTCACTTCTCTTTTCTTTGTTTAATCAGGTTATCACTTGGGACACGGCAAAGGTACTGCTCACATCCTGAATCTAGTAGTGCTAAGCTCTGTGTGCAAATACAAACACCACATCCTTTCTAAAAGAATGTGTACTTGCAAGTATTTTTTAATTTGCTATCATAAACAGGAGTCTGGATTTCAGTGAAAGAGAAGTTTACCAAACACATACTTACCTGCCAAACAGAGATGAGAAAAAAATTGTTGTGGAAAATTAAATTTCGACAGTTAAGACTAAGAAAATCTTGCTTTGCAGCAATCAGCTAACTCCTGCAAGAGAGCTGGGCTGTGCTTATTTTTACCAAATATTATTTCAGTTTTCTAGCTAATCACAAGAGTTCTCTCAGAATTGAAATAAGAGTAGGCATACACTATATCTTGTGTAAATGACATTGTCACTATAATTATTATTAAAGGCTGCTTTTGTAAACTGATATACATAGAAATGAGCTTAGTATAGCTTTATTCAGTATGTTATTTGCCACAGGTCTTTAATTTTGTGTTCCATGAGTGACTTCTCCATCCTTATTCCATTCTAACCAGTCTCTGTAAGGCTGCACAATCACAGCCTTACATAGCCTTCAATTTAGGTTGAAAGACACACCCAGAGGACATCTAATCCAGCTCCTTTCTCTAAACAGGGTAAATAGATCAGATTTCAGATCTGTCCAGTTGAGTCCTGAATATTGTGAAAAACAAAAAAGAGGGTTCACAGCCTGGGCAACCTGGCGACATGGTGATATTTCGTTAATATCTAACAGGAATTTCTCTGTGTTGCAACTCATGGTTGTTGTGCTTCATTTTCTCACTGTGCAGCTCCAAGAAAATCCCAGCTACATGTCCATATGAAGATAGCAGTGAAGCTACAACTGAGCAGATAACTGAAGATAGCAGTGAGGCCTCCCTTCCGCCTTCTCTTCTAAAGGCTGAACAAACCCTTTTCACACAGCCGCAAACTGTATGTCCTTTCTACAGCCTCCTCCCATCAAGGTGACATCCAGTGGACTCTCTCCATTTAGCTGAAGACTTTCCTGTCTTGGAGAACTCAGACACGACACTCCAAAAGGCAACTCAAAAGTGCCAAGTCGTTCAGACTGCTGGCTATGGTCTTACTTATGCTGCCCAGGTTGTTGCTGGCTTTCTATGCTGGAAGGGCTCATAGTTGGCTCATGTTGAATTTATTGTCCATCAGGACATCCAGGTCCTTTTCTGCAAAACTGAACAGCTGGTCCCCAGCCTTAACTGTTGTTTATTAGGCTTATTCCCTCCCAGATAGAAGTCTTGGCATTTTCTTTTGATTAACTCACAATATTCTTCTCATTTCTATTTCTTCAACATGTCAGGATCCCTCTGAAGAGCAGCCCAACTCTTCCCAGTTTGGTACCAGCTGTGAATTTGTTGACGGTGCACTCTGTCACATCATCCACATTACAGATGTCAAAAACACACTGAACAGTACACTTTACACTTATGTATAGAGAGAATTATAATATTGGTGTATATATTGTTTTACATACACTTGCCCTGGTCAATTATCAGCGGAACCAGGGTTAAAATGTGACTCTGTTAGCAGAAGAATTCACATATGTGGCTGCCATCATTACTAGCATTTCTGGAGAACTTGGATGAAGGGGAACTTGGCTGAATTCAGTTGTAGAAAATTATTCTGTCAGGAATAGAGGAGTTAAAATTCCAATCAATATAAACCATTTTTTGCCTCGTTGTTTTCTCTGAGTTTAGCCTGGCCATGCATTTAAATCTATTCTAGGATATATCATACAAACATGAATTTTTTTGTCTTCACCACAGTGGATAGAAAAAAATGGCTTTTTACTTTGTAACATGCTCTGCAAAACCTTTAGGACCCATGTGTTTAAATCTCAAGCATGTGCACTCTTCCTCCTTCCCTGACCTTCTTTGCAAAAGAGGTCAGGCTTAAGGTAATTGGGGGAAGTACCATTTGCAAACCTGCATCACCTTTTCTCATAGCTGTATTTTGTGCTGCATGGTCACTTAGCCATAGGTGGTCAGGCTGAGCTCTATCCTGCTTTCTCTCCAACAATCTTAGCACCTGCAATGTCCCAGGTCCAAATCATGGCTGGGACACTAAGGCCAGAGACATCTGAATGAGAAATCTTGTTTTCTTACCTTCATATCCAAATAAAGCCTCTTCCTGGTACCTGTGTGTTAACAACAACTGGTCACAGCAATTTCTCCAGGAATGCACACAAAAGGGCTACAAGTGTAACAGGACTGAATCATGATTTGGGTTTTACAGCATTGGCAGGAAGCTGGCTGTGTTTTAGTGTTTACTTACACAATAGCTCTGCTTACCATAGTCCCTCAAGGTCTAGGAGTGAATGGGTTTTCATGCCTGTTGTCCCACTCCCTCAGTTAGAGTTGGGTCAGTAATGATTTGTTGGTTGTGACATGTTATACTGAGACCAAAATGTCATTTGCAAGCATGGGCAGGAACTCAGTCAAGTAAATCAGTTTAATTCAAGAAGTTACTGAATTTCTCTCCTCCCTGGTTTTATTACTGTGTAGTAGATTAATTTGAAAAGTGATGGTGCTTTGATAACAATATTTCTTTATTATTATTATTTATTAATTTTTGCATGTACCTTGAAACAATAGAATGTAAACAAACAAGTGATGTCAGCATATGTAGCAGAGAAAAAATAGTCTATGAGAACATACCCTTTCTTGCATATAATGACATGTTTTTGCTGTAGAAAGTCCCTAAGGCTGATTTCTTACTTGCAGTTTCAAAACATCATCATTAGTAAGACACTGGGGAATTAAACCTTTCCACGAATCCATTTATGTCTTTACTGAAAATCCCACTTTTCTATGTGAACAACAACAAGAGTCACTTGCAGTTTTTCCCTCACAGCTTTTGATGTGGGCCAGAAAATCATTTCAGGTAATATGCATAACATACCCTGCTAATCTGAGTTGGCTTGCTCAGCTACCACAAAGGAAGGAGTCAAATAAAAAACCCATTGTCAATCTCATGATTGCTTATATGTTATTTTCACTACTGTAAGGTTTTTTTCTTTAAATTTGACTTTTGTTGCATTTGTAGATATTTGAAGCTTAAACTAAATTAGAAGACACATATTTATGCAATAATTCAATGGTGAGGTAGGAAGATAACTTGGCAAGATTCTTTTTCCCCCTCAGGCTTATAAATTCCAGAATTTTTTTTTTTCGCCACACCTATTTGGCATATATTTCTTTTTTTTTTTTCCTTTTTTTTTTTAATGAAGAACAGGAATAACAAGATCAACCATGAAAAACACAAAAAACCAAAACCCCTTTAGTGGGGGCCCAATCCTAACCTCCAGAATCTTTCTGCTCAGCTCAGCTAGTTCTGGACCAGGCCCATACACCGGATTGCTCCTGTTCCTCAGCATGTTTCAGCTGACAGCCAGGACTGCACAAGAATGCTTGAGAGAACCCTCTGTCCTTGGCATAAACTGGACGAGCTGTTAATCATTTCTCACTGACTGACATTTTTTTCTGCCTTCTGACTTTCCAGGTCATCTGTTTCTCTCTTCCCAATGCTCTCAGACACACCACATTCTGGTTGCTTCAGGGGCTCCAGCCACTCTCCTCAGTGTTTCGTGTCTAGCAGCCTCCTGGTAGCAGGTACCTCCCCAGTAAACAGTGCTCTGACAGCTTTTGACTAGCTCCAGTTTGTCCAGCTGCACTGCACTGGAAGAAGCAAAGAATATATTTCATTTAAAAGTGAAAGAAAGGTTCGTTCAGTAATGTGATCTGCTGCAAAAACGCTCTCTCCTCCAAGGGCAGTCATTACATTACACAAAGAATTTCTAAGATTCTTTTTTCTAAAGTTGTCAGTAACAATGCAGACTATTGTTTACATTTTAATTAACTTCTGTTTCACTGTTTTTAAAATAAGATTAATTAACCTATTACTTTCAGCTGAATTATTGCAAGTTGAACCTATTCAAGACCTATTTGAAATTTTCACAGGCTAGCACGGCTGGTTTGTGTGCAGGAATTCAAATTAGCAATAACCTTATAGCAATTTAGTAGCTCATAGACACTGCAATGATGAGAAATATCTCTTGGACAACCTCTCCTCAGCAGCCTTTGGTCTTATAAGAGTTTTCTTCTTTACCTTTGTAGTGTGTATAATTGTTCCAACTACCTAGAAAATAAGGAAAGGGAGGTTATATGTGTAATACAGTAAAAAGTTAACATCAGAAACCCCAGGAGTATCCCTCTGCTTGTGCTAAAAATAAAGAGCACACCTGGCCTTGACATCACTGCAATGAAAATAAAAGATACACTGAGCGCCACTGTCCTGTACTTACTACCTTCTCATCTGCACTTTCACTGCCAAAACCTTAACTCCAATCAAGAATCTTGTTGCTTTTACACTGTGCTTCTCAAACACAGTGTTCAATATAGGTACTAGCAAACACGTTACAAATGTGCATCGAATTGGGGGCAAGCTCTGTGTCTTTTTGAGAACAACATTGCTCAACCAGAAGGAAGTGTATGATTGACTCATTTATAGGGAAGATATATATATAAAATATGTCTGCATTCATGAATCCTGATATGAATCAGTATGGTTTCTTGATGGTATACATGTAGCATCCTAGAACTTTGGCTAGGACTACAAAGCATATTACACAACACAGGAAACGTGAAAAGGGAGTTTCAGGCCAAATTTGCAATGTGCCACTCCCAAACTAGTGACGTGCTGATCTGATCTTCCAACATAAGTTGTTTGCTTTAAATTATCCCTCCTGTCAGTAGCACAAAAGTGCTATGACAGCAGCTAGGAATTGGCAGGAAGAAATGAAGTTTCCAGCTGTGCCATCTCTTTTCTAGACCCATTACCTACACTACGTGTACATTACCTTTTTTGCCTGTCTTCCTCACTATCTTCTCCAGATCCTCAGGCCCTTCCTGTCTCTTTCAATTTTTATTCCTTTTTTTGGCATGTATTTTTCTTAACTGAGTCTTCTGGCTGTGTGCATAATCCATCAGGAGAAGAACTAATGCAACCAAGGGTGGATCAACCTTTGCCCTATTGCCCAGAGAAAAAACATTCCTTTTCCAACAGGATTTCTTGCCCAGCCTGGCAGGCTCTTAATTTTCATACACTCATAGGCAAATCTGAAGAATATTTTGACATCCATTCCCGCAGAGTAGTGATGAGTTCACACAGGTAATTACTAGACTGAACATTGAGGACATAAGAAATTCTTTCCAACTCTGATGAAACTTGCAGTCTTAGGTCCATTTTACCAACGAGATGAACTATTAAAGTGTATTAATATTGAAAAAAGTTTAGTTTTTTATGACACCCTTTGAGAATAAGGCAGACAACCACCAGGCTTAACACGCCATAATTATCTGGTGACCTCAGACAGTCCTCCTGAACTCCTCTCTTCCACAAACCAAAAGCATCCCCACAGTTCACTGATGCATTTTGACCAATAAATTCTAGATAGGCTTGCATGTAGTAGAAAAACAATCCTGAATATACTTAACACTAGCATGAGGAATAAAGGAAAACTTTTACTTAACAATCATCACTTCACAAAACCATCTCAATGAGCCAACTAGTCCCATGGACGCTATGAACTTCAGTCTTTTTCACTCTTTGCTCTGGTTTTTCTAAGAGTGGGTAAAATAGAGAGGACTTCCATCATCATCATCATCATCATCATCATGTTTTAAAAGAATAAGTAATCCCAGATCACTTTATCTAACAAGATACTCTAGAGCTTAGCATGCAGTAAGTTCACCCCTGGAGGCCAAAAAGCCTTAGAAAATACTGAAGTCACTATGCCAAGCAGAATAACATGTGCTTTTGTTCATGAACAAACAGGAGAGCCCAGGTTTGCTCACTGCTTGGAGATATTATGGTCATAAAATGCCTCTGTGTTCATCCACTCTGATTTTCTCCTTAACAGATGGCATATGCCTTCCCATTTTTATGACTAGCTTCATTTCTCATTCTTGTATTGGTGTTAGACTCTATTGCTTAAAAAAGGTCATTCCATGAGTACCAGAATGGATGAAACCCTTTCTCTGTGACTCCGAGCCTCCAGGCTGATTTACTGATTAGTTAGATATCTTTAAGACATTGAAATTCTTATCAGTTTCTCTTTTAAGAACACACTCGATTTAGAGTGATAGTCACAGCAGCAATCAAGTGCTAGAAACCAAGAAAAGTACATTCACTCCAAACTCCCCATTCAGTTTTAGTGGGGAAAGAAATTAATCAATATGTGGATTCTTTGTGAGGGAAAAAATACGTGAACATGCTCCCATGTCATGGCCCATAACTTTCAGGCTGCCTTCTTTCCATATCATTTACAGGAATTACTGTTGCCTGTGGGAATGCTAAACTGAGTTCTTTATGCTTTACTTTTTACCACCTGATTCATAGTGTATGGATGTCACTCTGAGTTGCTGTCATCAGATCTGTTTTTCATAATTTGGGTACATAAGTGACTATGAGCAACCCATCATGACAGGCTATATCCAGTTAGCTGATTAGGTTGCACTTCTTGGATTGTTTTATAGTCCTCTAAACTTTCTTGTAGCTTTTGCTTCCCCAGTTATTCAACATTCTTCTTAAACTTGAAGTTCAACTAGAACTGAGTTCTACATCCCAACATCAATCACATTGGAGCCAGCTGTAGAAGAAACAAAGTTGTCCCCTCCTGACTCTTTTCCTGATGCTACAAATATTAGCATATGCTGTTTTGATCATGGCTTCATTTATTTAGATAACCATGACCCTCAAGTCTTCCAGAGTCCCTTCTCTAAAAAATACAGTTGATTATCTTGTATAAGGGCTATTATTCTGTGGTTTTGGATACATAACATTACAGCTGGTCATGTTAAAGGCCATACTATTACTTGGTTAAGTAATACAGATAAGCCTATGTCAGGTTAATGTCCGTCTCACCTACCTTCAACCACCCCAAATTCCCTTTCTATTAGCCACACGACTGGCTTTGTGAGCCACTGGAAAGTCACAGGTCCTTCCCAAGGACACTTCCTCACATCTTTTTAGATACTGACATAGGATGGATTGTCTCCTTGAGGTGCCAATAACTCTCCTTTGACTCTACAGAATTGTACAATCAGCACAGATTACACACCCGACATTATGGCTACTGACAGTGGGACATAAGACAAATCCCATCCCCAGTGATATGTCAGCACCATTACTTAGCTCTACCCTAACCTTTGTACACCTCCTATCTGTTTGTTCAGGAGTGGTTTTAGATCTTCATTCAAGCTGCAACTGTGAGCTTTGAAATGAAAGAAGGTCAAGGACTTACCTCTAGGGGCTCTGCAGAGATAAACACATACACTAATAATGATTTGCCTGCTTCCAATTACATTTTGAAATATGTTAACTTAATGAACTGTTTTATCTTTTCTCATTTTTTTTCCATTAAAACGTTGTGGGACATAAAATCAAATTCCTTTTAGAATAAAAATATCTTATAATAGCCCTGAATGACCAGTTCTTCCTAAACTCATTGTGGCTGACACATACTAGAGGTTTTCCTTTCTGGAATCCAGTTCTACTTATTCTTGGGATCAGTGTCAGATCAGTACATTTAGAAATACCTGATAGAATAATAAATTTTCATCCGTGCCTCTGAAACTTCCTTGTTTATACAAAACATATGAAAAATCAGTATTACCAGTTCAGACTGGTCCCTTTAAATAGATATTTCAAAATGACTAATTTCATTTTCTGCAGTTTAACATTTTTGCCAGTCATTAAAGCAAAAAATTTAACATCTACAGATAATATAAATGTTTTCTTTGATCTATAACAAAAATATCTAATTTATTTTTTCCCTTTTTACTGACATCTGTGACATTTTTGTCTATAAATAAATGTAGCTATTTTGTTTTTCCCCTTTATAAAAGGCTTTAGAAGCTCCTACCTTTCTCTTCCCTGTTTAGAAATATCTGAAATCTGCTATTCATAGATTTTCTCATGTCCTTTTTCTTCCTTTCTTAATCTTTTCAAACTCCTTCATTTTAGTTTATATCCTTTCCCCTTCTCCATTATTAATGTTCCTGTCTTAATGAATCAGGCAGGTACCTTAAAAAATGAAACAACCCACTCGGTCTTCAGTAACACAACGTAATGTAGAAGATCTTTCTAATCATCTCATTCCTAATTCACAAGCACCCAGTCTTTGACTATCAGATACTGTAACGAAGTTCTGCAGCTTGTGGTATCTGCTACTGTGAAAAAATATTTGCCTAGAAATTTAGTTGTTCAAGAATATGAAATCTGCAGTCATATAAACTATGAGAAAAGACAGAGAAATAGAATATTAATTTTTAAAATTTTAAGCTACAACTCTTCATTTAATAGAAACAAATCACTTTTTCATTTTCTATGGAATCCAATTGCTCGTAGCTCAGAATCTAGCACCAGGAAAAAACAGCAAAGTGGACAGGTCTTCCAGAAGAAATTACTGAAATGAAACACAATTGAAGATTTACTGTGCTTACAGGAGTTTCTACATTGAATATTTTACAGATCCAGTATTCTGGAATACTAAAGTTGCCTGTAATTGTATCCAGTAAAATGGAGTTAAAGGTTAGATAAAATATATATTTGCTGTGCAACAACACAAACACTTCTCTAAGCTTAGCTGTGAAGTTAAATCTTGCACTGTACTCTGAATCTTGGATGTCTCATCTGAACTATGAAATATGTGTATAACTGCGGTCTGTGAATCAGCATTGTAATACTCTACCCCAGGGCACTTACTGCTGTCCACCTGAGCGTAGCACCACTGCCCCACCTCTAGAAGCTCTTCAAACCACGTTTTGCACAGCAGCAAAGCAAGTCAACATCTTGTATGGCATCTTTGTGGAGTAGGTACATTACTGTTAGTGTACTTCAACTCACCTGCAGTTCTGAAAACATAAAAGTGCCAAAAATTCAGAGATCAATATGGTCTGGACCAAAGGTGTTCTGAAAATAAAACTTTTTAGCAGCAAAGAAATTTTTAAAATCTTGGTTCAAACAGACCAATTTTTTTATTTATCTTTTTTTTAATTTATTATGACTTAACCACAAAATTTAAAAATCACCTAGCTCAACATCTGAGCCTGAGACAGATCCAAAAGAGACAGGAAGAACCCCCAGGAAGCCCCAGCTCTTGTTTCCTATCTCCTTCATAATTTTGTATCTTGATGAAGCAGAAAAGGAAGCAAATGAGCTGCCAGACAGAAAGCAAAGTAATGAACACCTGGGCCAGAGGAATGAACTTGCAAGAAAACATTACAAGTAGATACCCTGACTCAATGGTGGATTAGAGGTGAATTAAAATCTATAAATATTTGAAGTGAATGATCTAAAAGAATAAATGACATAATTTAAAGCTCCCTAATCTATTGCAGGGGGGAAAGAAAGCAAAACAAACCCAACAAAACAAAACAGAACAAGCATACTAAGTTACACAAAACATCCATTGGATGAAATAAGTAGGGAAAAGTAACGCTGGCTCTTACACAGGTTCTGATTAATTTTTGTGAGGTTAGTTATTTTCTAATGAATTATTGTCATGGAAAATGCATGGTAGTCAGCCATCAGCATACAGAGATCTGTAAGAGGCAGCAGCCTTCACTTCCTAATTAGTTTTAAGAAAAACTTGGTAAGTTTATGAGGAGAATATATGGTATGGTTTTGAATCATGCCTGTTAACTGTGTACACATCCAAAAATAATTTGAATGCCTTTAGGAGTTCCACAAGCTCATTGACAAGGGCTTATTGACTCTTCTCTGCCTTCTGGGGCTGCTTTGCTACAACTAAAGACATCTCATAACTTTAGCCATGATAAAGAAACTTACATAATGGCAGAAATGTAAACATGGAAAACAAGTTAGTATTTCTATTTTTTTATACCAGGTGTATAAAATGAAATGTTGCTGATTAAAGCAATAAACTCAACTGAACCAAAATAATAACAGATGTACTGTAAGTGTTCCCAGACCTAAACACCTTGGAAGGTCTGAGGTCATATTTATTAAAACTGATCCCTATCTTAAGCAGTTTTGACACATATTCTTGGCCTTGGTGGTAAGCAAATAAGTAAGTCCTTTGAAGCATTCTAAAGCAGGCAAACAAGGATCTGTCATATATGGCTCTTTTGACCTGATATTTTTGCACAAATTTCTCCAACTTAGTTAAATTCATGAGGATTTTTCAAGTGATGCTTCATGGAGCTGACATTTTAAAGCAACAACCTGTCTGCCTGGGCATGTGTGTGTATAAAATGGAAGACAGCACCTACATATTCAAAAGTCAAGTGAAGTGATACAATTGGAAGTAAACTGGAGGTGACATATCATCAAATAACTATAAAAGTGTTCTCTAGTGACCAGACTCAAACATATTTTCAACAGAGATATATTTCCTTTCCTCTTCATCGTTTTCCTGATTATTGTTAAACCAGTAAGTGAGTAAACAATCTTTTCTAATTTAGTATATTGTTTTAATTCAGCATAGGCAGGCATACCCACTACTGCAATATGACATGGTGAACATGATGAAAGCCATCTGCTTCCAAAGGTTATGGCTCAGAATTGCACTCAGAATGTTGTGCAATGGTTCCAATTACAGATGCTGATGTTCATGTGCCAGTGGCATAAACATGAAAAGGCAGTCTCACCAGATCTGTCCAGAAACAGGTTCATCATAACTTCCCAGATTTTTGCAGACAACCCCAAAATCACAGCTGGCCACATCTTAGGCCACCCAAGACATTTCCACACCACCAGCTGGTATTTATATGTTCCAAGGCATTGATTTTTTTACTGTGGCTTTACAGTTCTGTTAACCTATATGAAGCTTTGGGGAAAAAAATTGGTTAAGAATAAATCCTTAGGATCAAAATAAAACAATATAGATGGAATAACTAATTATATTTAAGGCAATGGTAACAGTAAGCTGGTACTTTGTTTAGTAAGTTCCTATACAATAAAAAGTTTTAATTATAAAAAAGCTATCAGAAAGTAGAATAGGTTAAGATAGTTAAAGAACAAGCAGAGTCTACTTATGGCATTTAGCTCAGTAGGATGGTTCTTATGTCCTTTTCTGATAAAAAATAATGATGATCCACCAAAAATATGCACTTTCTGTGACTATGTAAACAGGTCCCTTTTAACACTTTATTTCCATCTTCATTAATATTCCTGGGGTTTTGCTCTGTTTATTCTTTCTTCTTGGCTTTGTTAGACTGAGTTCCTTGCCCTTGGAATCTTCTTTTGAGTTATAGAAGAAATAAGACAAATTGGATTGTGATCTTCACTTCCAGCAGCAGATGCTATCATAGAATAAACTCTCCTGGCCAGTAGCAGATTATCATCCCTTGTTTTTCACCCTTGCAGGACACACGATGAAGTGTTCTATGACAAGCACAGAGTGAAGAAAATCCACACTTCTTCCCACTGCTCTCTGGGCTAGCATGCAACCCAGCTCTGTCTCTAGAGTCCCTGTATAGCAACTTTGTGTATTAAATAGCTATGGATTTTCTTTATAATTCAAAGGTTTTTCTCCTAAGTTTCTAGCTTTTTCTTTAAAAGCCAAAAGCTGCTGTTAAGGTGAAGTCAAATCTTAGTCTAAGGCTTGTTTTGATATGTATGGAAGAACAGTAATGGAGAGCAAACAATAACATACCAAAATATACAGAAAGGCAGAATCCTAATTCACAGCTGAATTTAAGAACTTACATGAGGCAGAAGGGGTCTTGCTTCAGAGACATTCACATCATGTAGCTCTCTCCATCAGCTGAGGAATGAGACCTGGGTTCTCATCTGGGCAGAGCTGTCTCACTAAGGGCCTACAGTCCATCCTCAAGTTGAACACCTTACTTATGGTGACTGGACCCCACCCAAAATCACCTCAGTCAGTCAGGAACAGACACCTCTAAATTAGCTACGCATCTCCCTGATACATGTGAAGTAAAACACATCAGAGGATAAAAGTGAAATTAATCTTACAATTAAAGTCTGTATAATGGCTCAGTTCAGCAGGAAAATGCAGGTATCATTGCAGAGAGCACACTAAGAGCTCATGTTACCCCCCAAAAATCTAACAGCATTCAGGTGCTGCAGAAGCATGGAGGAGAGGATGGAAACAGCACAGAAACATCATAATGCCTTTGCATATATAAAGTGCAGAGCATACTTCAGATACTTCTTGCAGCACCAGACATTGTGTCCCATAAAACAATTCTATAGACTTGGTGAGAGATCACAGAAAAATTACAGAAATGGAAACGTAGTCTTGTGAAGAGAAGTTGGAAAGACAGAGGATTTTCCCCTCATACAAGAAGGAGTGAGAGGCAAAATGAAAACATTTTACAGATTAATGTTATCATATTAAACAGCACAGGGAAAGCAGATCAGGGGCTTCCACTCTGTCTCTGGAAGGAAAAACAACAAGGCATTCACTGAAATTAAAAGGTGGGCAAGTCAAAACTGATAAAAGGAAATACCTTTTTATATTACGTGTAATTAAATTGTGGAACTCATTGCCAAAGGAAGTTGTTGAGACCAAAAACTTCACCAGATTCATCAAGAGATTGGATATTATATCAATACCATGGATATCCAGTTATCATAATTAAAGAAAATAAAATTTTTGGAAGAGATATTAAACCTAGTGCTTCAGGGCTTAAACTAGTCTCTCACAATTAGTGAGGAGGATCAGGAGATCTCTGTGGAGGCAGATTATTCTGCCTCTGCCTCCTGCAGGGTTCTTCTGTCGCTCTTTATAGCATCTGGTTCTGGTTATATCAGATTGAGTAACAGACAAAATGGTTCTCCAGCCTGACTTAGTCAAGGATTCCTCTGTACTTACACTCCTCTTCAAGGAAGGTCTGCCCAGAAGTGGGTGTGGATATGTGTTAAACCTTTGTGTGTAAGCACAGGTTGGGGTCACAATTTGATCCTTAGTCGCATGTGAAGGGTATGTAAACACACGACTGCATGCTTACAGGGGTTGATTGCTTTCCTGATTTTAGTGTGAGGTTTGCCCAGCACTTCAGGATTTTTTATTCTGTACAAAGATGCAAAACAGTCTCAAAAGATAGATAAAGAAGTTTTATTTAACAGCAAGATAACCCAGATGATATATCAACATGATTGTGGTGCTGAAACAACAAAAACCATGAAAAGAATAAATCAATACACGGGACACTCTAAGAAACATGTTTTGAAGCAGGTCATTAAAAAGATGCCTCTTTTCTCTATTTCTTCCCACCTTGGTTTAGTTTTGCTGAGTCTCAACACAAATTCTGATCCCTGTCCTGGTGTGGGGGCCTTGGAACCTGAGCGCACATATAGACCAGCCATGAGATAAGCAATTTATAGACTTCTTTCCCAGAGAGATATCCTGTCCGCTATATATAGGTTAACCTTAACAATCAGCTGCAGTGAGTTCCTTTAATCTAGGGCTGGCAAGAGGGAGATGCCACTATCATGGTTTGAGAAGACATACAGCAGTGCACTGCCAGTCAGTGGGAAAATACATCTTTTGTATTATTTGCATAGTACAAAATGGAGAGGAAAAAAGTTTTGGAATTAATCCAGACATAATTTTTACCTCTTTTGCAACCAACAATAATTGACCTAGTTTTACTCCAAACAATAGTTGACCATTGCAAACATAAGAGGTCTTTAAAAGCTGACTTTCCCTCTCACCCACCCACCAAAGCTCTTTCTTTCTTTGGAGAATTAAATTGCCTCAGTATAAAGAATTCATACTAGCTTTAGTTCTAGAACTCTGATCCTACATTTTTTCCCATGAAGAATAATTCCTTGATCTGCTATCTTTGGCACTTCTCCTAATCCTTACAAGCATTCATTATCTTTTTTTTTTTTTTTTTGGTTGGGTTTTGAGCTACATTTGGAGATATTAATGGCAAGTACTTGTAAATATACAGTAGCCTAGGTAACCCCTTCTTTTGTGTTTACCTTCATGCACAGGGTCACTTTAAGCTACCTCTGCCAGTGTGGGCAGAATTTAATGAAGTTCATAACTAGATATTTACTCCATTTGACCATCCTTGAAAGTAATTTCTTTAAAAAGAAGTAACTGAAGATACAATTGAGAGCACTAAGGACAAAGGTTTTTACCCTTTTAGTTGCTATTTTTGCTATTGTCCAGATGAATTTAAAGATATAATTCTTCCCCCAGATCAGGCTTTTATACTCTATTTTTTTCATTTTTTCATTTTGAAAGCATTCTGACAATGACAGCTAGTTAGAAAATTTCTTCTACCTCCTTGTAAAATATGGGCTTTTGGAAAATGCATCCAAAAAGTCAGGTTTTTGACAGTAGTGTTGTGATTAAAACATACTTCAAACTCCTCTTTGCTTAGTTTTAACTTTCAATGTCTTATTTAAGTTTATATAAATACCACAGGAATTCAGAATTCTATTCTTTACTCCCTTACACTCTTACTTTTCCCTTTTTTCTCATCTTGTTTAAACCCCCTCCACCCCTACACATCCTACTGAAACAAGGGCAGAGGAGGAAAACACTGTGTGAAAATAGTGGAAGGGAATGATTTCTGCACTTACTTATGTCTCCCAAACACAGAAATTCAAAATAATATAAGTGAGAAAATTATATTTGAGGTGATAAATAATAGCAATAGTAATATCAATGCAAAACTACTGCTGAATAAATATATGAATACGTAGCTGTGCAAGTACTTTTAATTTTGAATATAAGTTAATTTGTACAGACTTCTCTGCAAGCCCCAAGCTTGCTTTCTCTGACCCAAGTATTACTGTCAAAAATGCAAAATTTTATCCTGGAGTGATTTTTTATAACTGGCTCATAACCCAGTGAATATAGGGGTATTTTTAATGGAAATGCTGACACAGTTCCATCTATTCTAGCTCAGACAGTGCTACTCAGTTTCTTGTACATAAAACTCATTTAAATGCAGTGATGACAGGAGCTTGTGTTTTCATAAGCACTATAAAGTTCAGTTCAAACAAATACCTGTTATCAGGCTATTCAAGAAAAGGAATGGGGGGGGGGTGTTCTAATGTTTTGCTTAGTTTTGAAGTGGTTGAACGGTTCATCAACCCACTGAGTAGTTTCCTTAATCATTTTCTTTTTAATTAATAGACTTGTGAACAACCACAACTGCCTTGTGGAAACACTAAACAGATGACTAACTTGCAGTGAGCAATCTACTCAATACAGTCTGCCTTAATTTGAGCCATACATGCTGAAAAATAAAAGCATGGCAAGTATGCAGGTTATTGTACAGCTTTGTGTCTGCTTTAAGTTAAAACAAATCCCTGGTGAGCAGAAAGCAGCAATCATAAAACTGAGAGGAACATTTTAGATTTATTGCCACCTGTTAGCATGACTTTGAGCCGTGTAAGGGACATGCATTATCAGCCAGGCCAGTGTCACAGTGCTGGTGCTGGTGGCCACCATGGCTGCAGAAAGAAATGGTCAAGTGTCAGCTCTGTGAACCAGAGCAGACATTAGCGCCTGATTACAGGAAAGATAGCACACTATCACTGTGCTGCTTCTGTCCTGTTTCTGGATAGGAACCATCTACTGGGGGTTCATTAGAAACCAGCCTCGAGGCAAGCCAGCTCTGTAAACTACAGCTGTCTAATTGGTT
The DNA here is from genome assembly GCF_009650955.1 of Corvus moneduloides. NCBI lineage: Eukaryota > Metazoa > Chordata > Aves > Passeriformes > Corvidae > Corvus > Corvus moneduloides. The sequence continues at coordinate 46,356,194 of NC_045477.1, read as the reverse complement.
TTGCTTGTGTGCACTGTCTTTGCTTTTATAATGGGGAAAAGCAACACAGCCTTTCTAATTAGATTGTTAAACATAATAGCTGAATGGCACAGCAGTAAAGAATTTGCCCTAGTCTTTGTAATTCCAGAATAAGGCACAGCAAAGATCCAGGATTTTTCCAGCCCATTTCCCCCATCATCATATCCAATGGTAATGAGACTGAGTGGTTTTTTTTCCTTAAAATAATGCAAACGATTGTAGGCCTTGCTAAAATCCAAAATAAATGTCAAAACAGAATTCCAGGAGCAAACACATCTCTCCCTTTATTCTGTTGTCTCTGCTTTCATTTGCTTCAAATGCTGGGGCTATGCACTAATTGGTGTCTTTGTTGGCAGTGAACACAGGGGGGGAAAAAATGCACAGGCTTGGAAGATGAACTCTTCTCTCTGCCTAGAGGTGGTCCCCCTCAACCAAGGCTGAAATGCACTGGTACAGTGGGGAAAGCTCAAAAATCACCACTTGCTGCACCTGTTTTGTGCATTAAGAAAGGAATCTGGTCTGTCAGTTCAGCACCTTTCATAGGCTCTAAATTGATTCAGAAGGAATAAGAAAGCTTCACAAAGCCAGTGTTCTTCTCAGTGCCTTAGATTCAAAGTTCTTGATTCTTTTATAGGTCCTTGCTGGTTTTCACATAAGGACTTTGTCAGCATGCTGAGCACATGCAGAAGGATGCAGAGAGGCCTCTGTTTCCATTTGCTTTCTATAGAGTAATTTAATGCATATCCTCACAGACATGATGTGGATATTTGGAAGGATTCCTAATACAGTTGAAGATTTTCTCTTTTTTAACAATCATATTCTCTTTTCTTTTCACAAGTCTATCCTGATTGAAGAGTCTCCATTGGATCCCTAGGATAAACGGAAAAGTGGGCAAACAATCAAGTATCAAGTAACTGTGCAATTTGTATTGATTCTGAGGTTTAAGTCTTGACAACATGGGAGTGAAATGCTAGCATATTTTACCACAGTCTTCAAGTCATTCAGTGACTCTTTTGCCAGATAGTCTTTTTGATTTCCTGGTTAGAAAGTGGGAAAAAGGAAAGTGGTTTCATAGAATAACCAAACATGAACTTCCCCATAAATGCTCTGTTTGAATAGGTGAATTCTTCAGTACTCATGCAAAATAGTAATTTTTTTCTGGAATAGCACAGAAACTGATGTTCGAGATATATGAAAGATGTCACGGGAAATAGCAAACTATTCAATGTGCAACTGCAGTAAATAACCGCAAGAGGAACCAGCTGTGCAACTTTCATGTGGGTGTCTCAAAGGAAACAGGAAATGAATAACAAAAGATAAGTGCGCTACACTGAGCCTTTAGCATGTATTGCTCTCTACTGCCTTAAGCCTTCTGAGTCAAAATGAATTTGATTTCTACACAGTGGTACTTCCTCATCTCTCAGGGTTGCACCTTGTTCTGCAGAATCTTCAGAACCAGAATTCTGAGAGGAATTGATTGAACCTCATCTTGCACAGTCTCTTTCTAGTTTGTCATGGTCACATCACCCTGTATTACCAGGAGCACTCACAGCAAATAAAGGTCATTTTGTTTCCAAATTTGGAGACTTTTTCCTTCTCTTTAAAACATGAGTTTATATCATACAACTATTTTAGCTCTTAGGAAATTGCAATGCTTAGTTAATAACTGTAAGTAGTAAATACTGAAAAATTTTGGATTAATAAACTAGAGGATCCCAAAAAGCAAGTTCTTTTCTGTAAGAGATTATTTCTGAATATGAGAATGACAGGTAGGTACTTCTAAGAAATTTACATTAATTCCTTATCTGCCTTTCCCCGGCTCATCCAACTGTGCTATAAACATCATTTTAATAAGTAGGTATGAGTCTATCACAAATGTATTCAATAACCAAGATCTCACCAGAATGGTAACACCTAATTCCAAAAATCAGGTTCCTAAGATCTCCATTAAAGACCTTCATAAAATGGGTTTGAGAGACCTTAGGGGGTCATTTGATGTTTTTTAATGTTACATGAAATTGCTCATGGCTTTTTTCTGTCAAATTTTGATTATCTCTCGGGATGGAGTTTTTGCAGAATCTCTACGCAATTTGCACCAGTGTTAGACAATTCTCATGGTGAAATTTATTTCCTGATATCCAATATTTTCTTGTTTTGCATTTCGTGTATGTATTCCTTCTCATGCTTTTTTTGTACATCCCCAAGAGAAGACAGCTTTAAGATCTGGCTTTGTATTCTGTCCTTCAGACTGAGCAAATCAAGCTTTCTCAGATAGTCCTTGTACTTCAAGGACTTAGCAGCTAATCAATCTCAGTAAGTCCAGGTGATAGACTGGACTCATTCCAGTACCTTGGGCTTAGTCTTGTCTTGGGGAGTTCAGAACTGGACATAGGCCTTCAGATGTAGTCTCAGAAGTATGGAAGAAAGAATATTCTATTGCCTCAGTTTCGAGACTCTGCTCTCACTAGTTCAAGTTATCCACCAGGACTCCTTGTTCTCTTTTCAAAGTTGCCTTCTCCCCAGCCTGTCCTGTTGCATGGGACTGTTCTATACTACACTGGAAGAGTTTACACCTGCCCTTATTGAACTTCGTGAGTTTTCTGTAAGCCCACTTCTCCATTGTACTGATGTCTTAACTGTGTTTCTTCCTTTTTCTTGCTCTTACTGCTTGTAAGAGAAAAACTTGCCTTCCCAGTACTGGTTTCCATGGCTGCTGGGGAAAACCTTCTATTAAAAGTAAGTGAAGAGTTTTCTCTTTAGAACCAGCTGGTAACTTTCCAGGCAGTTCAATAAGACCTTTGTCCAGGAAAGTCCCACCTATCTGAAGCACAAACCCATAGGAAAGATTGAGGCAGGAACCAGGAGGACCTGTGTTGCCTATATGATGCATTTGGTCTGCAGGGTCGGAGAGGAATGTGTCTTAGTAAACACAGAGAGGGCAGGAAAATGAGAATTCTCCCCAAAGTGGCCAAAATTTAAAGAGCCACACCCTGGAAGCAGTGGCACACCCTGGAACATGCATGAGCTATTAGACACTACTAGACAAGAGAAGAGAAGCTGGCATCCGCTTTCGCCTGTTTGGGTAGACATTCAACAAATGGGAGGAAAATGTGTTTGAAACCATCAGCTGCTACTGAAGAATTCTTGTTGATTGCCAAGGATCACCACAATTTAGCAGTGAGACCTTTTTAGTGCAGAATATAAAGCAGTCAGACAAGAGTGCTTCTTGTGGAAAATGAAGCTGGTATAAACAATAAACAAACAAATGCATCTTACTCATTTACATTAGGCTTCACCACAAAATTTATTGAAAACTAAAAAAAGGAGAGAGAGAAAGAGAAGTTTAGCAGGACTGTTGTCCAGGACCTTCCAGCATCATGCTTTTTCACTGAAAGTGTCAATTCTCAAGACCCAATAATTTTGTGGCACTGTGTCTGTTTTAACAAAACTCTGTAAAGAGATTTTTTGTACTTAATGAGACAACAAGTGATAGGTGACCTGATACTGTAGTGAGCAAATATTTTTCCATAAGAGGCTAATGCAGAAGATAACTACTCAGCCTTGATTCAGGTCCTTTCCTCTTGATCCAATGATATGGAGTGAAACAGGCTCAAAAGCGCACACAAACCCATTTGTTAGGGCACTCACCTACATTAAGTAGCCTTGATTCTTTACTGTGAATCAAACCAGACAAGAGCTTGGCTTTCCCCCAAAGGGTCTTCAGCAGATGCTTTAGGCAGAAGCCTACTGTTCTGGGTAAGATTCTCACAAATTCCAGAATTTCAAAGAGTGTTTCTACTTTACTTTTAAGTAAAATGTAACCATTGTTCTCTGGCCAGACCCAGACACAGATTCTGCCAAATTTATAGAAGACAACAAGGCTGGAATTCATCTCATTTAACCCCAAGCATGCTCTTAGTCCATGGAAAGAATTAGGCTTTTCTGAGGTGTGATACATCTGGTCTTTCTTAGATACCTTAGGTGAGATTTCTCTTACCAGATGTTCTTACGTCCAAGCTGGTCTCCCAAGTCAGTGGGCCAAAAAAAGCAGCTCTAGAGCACGATTTGCTTCATTCTAAGTTAAATGTCTAAAATGTCTAAAATACCTAAATTTGTTAGCTTTTTCCCACTGACTATAAGCAGAATAAAGAAGAACAAATCAGGGTTAAACACCTTTCTCATAGATATCTGACATTGGATGCAATTAATTCTACCCTAAGAGGAAAATTTTGTGTCCATTTTCATTTGCAGTTCTGGCTCATATCCAGCTTTAATGAAGAGAGGGTGAAAACAGGAATTTGAGAGAAGTGTGGGGTTGCTTTCTTGGCTTTTGCAGGCTTTGGAAGAAAACCTATACTGTGTTCCTTCTTAGGTTATGTCCTGAAACACGTTACTATGTTGTCAAAGATTAAATAATTAGTAGAACATGGTCAAGATCAAAAGGCTATTCCATGTCATAGCTAATTTGAGAGTTACCACAAGTATGACAAGTAGTGATTCCTGCTGGTCCAGTACCTGCTGTAGCCAACCATGTGGATTCAGAGTGAAATGTAATACACTCACATTGTGTTTTAATTCAAGTTGTCATAAGGTGTTAATTTAAGAACTGAATATATTTTACCACTCCTCATCTCCCAGTTACTATTAATATAAAAATGAATAATGGGCCTCTATTCTAAGCAAGAATAGTTAAACACCTGGCCAGTGACCTCTCAGACACCAGTTTCAAAAAAAAGTGTATGCAATAAAAAGCTTTATGCTGATTCTATGCAGAGTTTTATCAGAAAGCAGTTTAAAAATACTGTTACTGCATCTTGGAGGAGGGGGTGATTTTCCCTTCCTTTGTTTCTTTCTTTTCTCTCTTTTTCTCTTCTTTTTATTTTCTTTCTTTTCTTTTTCTTTCTTTCTTTCTTTCTTTCTTTCATTCTTTCTTTCTCTTTCTTTCTTTCTTTCTTTCTTTCTTTCTTTCTTTCTTTTTTTTTCTTTCTTTCTCTCCATCTCCATCTCTGTCTCCATCTCTGTCCCTGTCTTGCTCATATTTGGCATATTGAGGACATCCATCTATGTATTCTGTAAGAATCAGTACCTTTGTTATGCAGCAAACACAGAAAATGACTGCTATAAGGAAGAATCACTTCATTTGGCATTATTCATAGATTTGAAAAGCAGTAAGCAAGAACATTGTATTACTCTGATGCAAAAAAATTATTCATTCTGTGCCAGTGACTCATGCATCAATGCTTTGATATGCATAAGCTGAAACATTCACTCCCAAATTAACCTTTGTATCTTGCTGCGATCTATCCACCTTCCATCTTAACCACAGATGTTATTTGTATGGAATACTGTTCCTACACACTTCCCTGTAAACACTTTTGAATCCATATGCTACAAAATATAGTCTTCAACTTCTAAAGCCTGCTTTGGAGGTTTCAGTTTCAGAGGGAGAACAGACATAGCCTGATGGCCAGAAGTGAGAAGAACTCTTAATTGCTACAGCTTTATTAATCATCTTTGTATGCTGATTGTTTCACTGCACCAGTAATAACCAACATAGGAAGATCTGAATATTAGGAATCATGAGTTCCACTACTAGGTACATCAAGCTACACATGACTTTGAACTATTCAAGATCAGAACATTGCACTTAGTTTTTCAGAGGTTGTCTTATATCTCCTCTCTTTGCATAAAACTAAACTCTACCAGAAAAGTAGCAGGCTCTCATAACACCTAGAAAGAGTTGTTTACAGTTTTTCCTTCATCTTCTTTCTCCATTACAAAGCTGCAGGTCTCTTCTTTCTTCTATTTTAATTTTTTTTAATCCACCTTTATTGTGGTAGAAGGATCTCATAACTGCATAAGCCTGTCTGTTCTTCCATATTCCTCTTAGATACTGTACTCTCTATCAGACAGTCTTGATATATGACCTCAAGATCTTCCAATAGACTCCAAAAGGTAAAAAACCTTTGTTCCAGCAATGATTTCAGCTAAAATTCTGTTTAGGAATTTTTCATTAAATATTTTTTGGCCTTTAACAGATATAACGAATCTTCTACTTTTCATCATATTGTCCCAGTAGTGATTGAATGTAGCAGAGTCAGACCTGCATGACTCAAGACATTATCTTTATTAGCTGAACTGGGGAAAATATCAGATTTGGTTTGAATCTTGAAGGGCACTAAAGGTGAAATAAGGCAACTTGCTTAAATACCTTGTCTTATTCTGCAGCGAAATTCAAAATATCTTACATTTGTTAATCATTTGCTATGCTGCTTGAATCTGACCGTATGCCAGAGCATACAGACAAAAGAAGAAAGTGTCTGAAGCCCAAGAACATATTTCTGGGCAAACTAAGAGATAGAAGAATCCACTTACCAACTACCACAACTTAGTGGTTAGGTCACTTGCCTACAAGGCTGGAGACCTTGATCAAGTCCCAGACCGATTTTTTTCTCTCTCTGATTAACCAAAGAAAAAATCAAAGACCTTATGTCTGTTTGATCCTGGGACTGAGCCATTTGGAAACTTAAATAAAGAAGAAAATGTTTGCATGTCTCAAAGTAGGAATGTTTTTAGACCCTTACATCGCTTTTGCTATTTTTTTCTTTGGCATTTTAAAACTCTACATGCATATTTATTTTGTAAACTGTGTCTTATGTGACATAAGTAAGTTGTTCAACTTTCAGCACCTATGACAGATAAACTTTTTCTGCCTTCCCAGATGAGCTTCAGTCACCTTCTCCTCTACTGTGAATGCAATGAATATTCAGAGTTTGGGGATTTCACTTTTACCTAGATGTCCCTTAGCTATCTTTCTTCAGTTCAGGGATGGCTTTTAACTGAGGTCCAAAGTTCACTGGACTTTACTGTGAGCTTTTGTTTGCTTGCGAATTTGATTATATTATTTTAAAGCACAATAACACAGAGGGTCCAGAAGGAGCTCCTCCATAGACATTCCTCTTTTACTCTTTCATACATCTTGATTCACATCTCATTTATGAAGGATTTCCAATTCCAGTGGAGACAATGGAAGTAAAATTAAATTAGCTCTCAGGAAAAAGGATTCAGTATTGCCAGAGACACTGCTGTGAAGGGCATCTCAACCATGATTTTTTGGAGAGCAGGCTTGAAAATGCTGTCCCAGGTCACAGAGCAAGAAAACTATGCATATGTCATAGCCTTCTGCAGGAAGCCTTTCAAACTCCTGTCAATTTAAAAAAACATGAGCTTGATTTTGAAATCATAAGATCAGTGTTATTGGAGTAACCTCAGTTCTTCTCTCTCTTCTTCTAAGGATGTGAGATTTCTGTGAAAGGAAAAAGTAACAACATGACAACTGTTCATGTAGTGGCTTATTTTTGTGAGAAAGTATATGGATATTCTCCCGTTTTGTAACTCTAACTCAGTTTTATGAACTTTATCTTATATTCATTGTCTTTATTGCATCTAGATAAAGGATTTTTGTGGGTTTTAACTCAGACATGGATGAATGATGGTCAAAAGTGAATGATGGTCAAAAGTGAATGATGGTCAAAAGCAATGTGCTCTGTTCTCAGTTCTTCAATATCTGATTGACTGAGGTCGGAATTGGCCTGTTTGGCCCCACTGACATTACCAGGACAAAGCAAAGACCATGGTAACAGGACAGAGAGAACGGGCTCATTCTGCTCCAAAGTTTCCAGCACAGCTGGGTGGGGCAGAGGGAGAAGAAGGGAGTGGGCCATGGTGTCCTCTACCATGGCAGCAACCCAAGCTGTGCAGCAAAGTCCTCCTGGGTGGCCAGCGGGAGGACCAAGCTAGAGCATGGACACATGGGTGCCAGGAACAGGGCAAGGAGGCTGTATGCCTGCTGAAGAGAAGCCTCTCTCTCTCCATGGCCTGTCAATAAGGAGGATTTAAAGGGCGGAGGGTGTGTAAAGGACTCTGCTTACACTCACACCTGGGCTTCAAGAGAATGCAGGAATGGGCAATGGGACTGCAAGGGCATCCTAAACCTGGGGAAAGGCCCCCAGGGCATGAAGATGATGAACAACCCTTTACCAAGGGAGGTGACAAGGGACACTGCTCCACCACAGCCCTCCCTGCCCACTGAGAGAGGCGATGGGGGGGGCTCTGGAAAGGCTGAAGCAGCAAACCACCTCCCCAGGCATGAAGGGCAGCCAGCTGTGCTGGGCCATAGCACATCCTCCAGCCTGCTCCTTGGCATCGGCAGGTCCAGGCCAGAGCTCAGCTTGGAGCAGGCAGCGCAGCCCAGCATTCTGTGGTGATTTCTTATCAGCGTTATTATTTTGTAGGAAAATGTACAAACACCTGTGTGCACACTTCATTACGAAGTATCATTTAGTAATCTACTCCCAATACAAGTTTTCTTCCTCATGTGTAAGCTATTAAGTATGATTGTTTAAGGAAGTTGACTGGAGTTACATTCCTGTCATATGCTTTTGGGGAGATTTTTTCCCTAGGCCTATAAGCACATATCAGAATTTACAGCATATACTACATATAGTCTTGGCAAATAGGGCTATGGGGAAGAAATTATAGTGCAAGAATTAATTTCTGTTTTCCCTCTTGTTTTAGTGATAGCACTGACACAAATTACAAAGGAAATATGATTTTGAGTAAGCATTTCTGTGGTTCAAAACGCTATTTAAACACTTTCAGGTCACATTAGGGAATGTATTTCACCGAGGATTTTGTTTTTGTGGTTATGTGTGAGCGTGCACTTATGCACAGAAGTGTTTCTCTGTGGGAGAGGAAAGCCCACAGGGATGTATTTTAGTGCATTACGTTGGGGTTTATCACAGCAAAAGCTTGCTAAGGAGACTTAGTCTTTTGTAACTGAAGTTAATCGCTTGGTTTTATTTCACCAACTTTCATAATGCCTGTTTACAGGTAAATAGGGCCAGATTCTGAGGGAAGAAATTGTTTCTATTGCAAAATGTTTTGAAAAATATTAGAAATTAAACTAATAGATTTAGATTCTCTCTGGACTCTGCCACTTATTTTTCAACATAAAGCTAACTGTTTTCTAACAAAAAATATTTTATCTATTGCATCACAATGGAGACACCAACTCATCATCACACTTTTCTGTATTTGTTTGCATGCATGTTTACTTTAGTGCCTCAGTGACATGTGGTTTTCCTGATTCCTTCAGGTCACTGCTCATCTTCTAGCTTAGAACTTGGGTTTTGAACAATACTTCTTTTCCCAAAACATAGATACATTTCTTCTTATATTGTCTTTGGTTTTAGTAACATCCATCAAAGCTAAATCAGAAGGCTATGCTCTTGATGCATCTTGCACTGATGTTTCAGACTGCACAGGTTACTGGACACAGGGACATGGTATTACAGGCCAGCAAAACAACATCTGCTAGAGTGATTAGAATTACATCACTGCTGGTAGAGAAATGTTTGTAAAACTCTTTGAAGACGAAAAGTAATATTCACAGGATAATTGATGCAAAATTCTAACAAAATTACACAGAGTCTGTAATATCTCTTCTTCAATGCCCAATATCTTATAAAAATCCCCAACACACTGTTAGAAACATAGGAGTAAAAGTGTCTGTTTTGCAAAGACAGTTGAATACAAACCAGTGAAATCAGGAAGGTGGCCATTTCAGTTTACAGAGCTTAGTTCAAATGACAGAGGGTGGGCTCATACAGCTACATGCCCATGGCTGTGTGTTGTCACATTATTCTCTGTGTGTATCTGGTTCCCACAGAATACCTCAGTGTGTGTCTAGGGACTTGCAAGGCACATAAAATGCAAGCAGCTCTTTGCAGGTCACATGGTATGCATTCTGTTATTGTTGATGTTATGTAAGTGTGTAGCTGGACTGGGCAAAGAACACCAGAGCTGGACTTTGCAAGCCTCCAAAACACAGCCCACAGTCCTTGTGTACTGGCAGACATGAAGCTTGACCACCCAGGCACTGAGGACTGAAGCACAGTGAGGAGCTACTAATACAGGCTCCAGATGGAGATCCAGATAAGCTTACGTCACAAAAGAAGGAGCTGTTCTGAGAACAGTCGAAGCACTGAAGTCCAGAGACAGCACTTAAAGACAGCTGCCCAAAAAAGCAGAATAATACTCTTGTGTGCCACGAAGTTCAGATGATGTGCTTCCAGCCTCCAACCTTTGTGTGTGTGTGTGTGTCTGTGTGTGTCTGTGTGTGTGTTCACATTGCATTAGTTCATTTAATGACTGAGGGGAAGGATGCCTGAAATTATGTTTTATTATCCTCTTCTATAGAAGAAAAAAAAATCAGAGAAGAAAAAGAGAAAAAAGAAGTCTGTGTTGCTGTGGCCAGTGTTTACTGATCCCTGACATGTGACCTTCCTAAAATAAAATACAGGTTCTTAACGATGGCCCTGGATACAACACGGTTATTGTAGAACCAATCCACTGTGAGCACAGTAATAGACTAGAATTTTTCCAGCTGCCATTTTCATTATCAGATAAGTTAAGGCTTAATATCAACAGAGCACAAAACCTTAGCACTTTTCTGGTACAATACCATGTACAAAATCCCCAATCTTTCTTTATTTCTCACACTGGAAAACATATATTAAATTTAATCTTCCCTCATGTGAAGCAGCCACGATCTCAAGCCGGGAATTTAGGATTTACAAACAATGCTGAGCCTTCAGGAAATCTACAGCATAGTTTGGAAGAAAAACCTACCATCTTTCTAACTTCTAATATTCTCTTCTACTCAAATTTTTGCCTCCCTCAGGTACTCATGAGGTTTCAGTTCTTGTTTAGTCCCAAATTTACTCATCAGAAATCCAAGTATTTTGTCTAAATTAACTATCTTGGATGAAGAAAGACTGGCATTTCCAGAAGATAACTGCCTGCTGAAACAGTGTCACTTCAAGTGTCATGAACCCTTGATTAAGGTGCTTGCACTGTGGTCCCTGATTAGAGATCTTAAAGATCTTGATTAAGTTCTTTGCCCTTCAGTTATAAAAGAGTTTTAGAGAACTAGTCATGCATAGCATCAGGTGAGATGTATGTTACCTTTCCACCCTTCTGCTGAGGTTGTAAGCAAACTTTCATCGTTTCTAAGCTTACGCTGGCCAAATAATTCCTCAGACAATACTTCTTTTGCTTATTCCATTCCACTTATATCTGAATTATTCACTGCATTGCACTTTATAAACACTTACAGTTGATATGTTCTAAAGGGAACAAATAACAGTTTGCCTGTTATGAATGTGGGCTTGGCTGCCAACTCCAATACCAGCAGTACAGAGAAAAAATTTCTTTACTTTCCCCTTCAGGATATTGCTGGGAAATAAGTTATAGGTATGGGAAGAACATTTTTCTGCTGAAAAGTTGTATTCAGCGCATAAGCAATTCACATTGCAGAGGAACTTCAAGCTAAAAAAATGTTGTTTCAGGAAAAACTTTTATAGCAAACTGTACAATAATTGTAGCTCTTTTTTCCTCTAGGTTTTTGTTGTCATAAAAACATCCTTTCAACATTTTTTATATTAGAACTAATTTTGTCAGGGAAAAAAACCAAACAGAAATAGAAGACTATAAAAATTATAATGTCTAAACAAGGAAGAAACATGTGGAATTGTGAAATGGTTAAAAAAATGTTTAAATTTTGGCTTTAATATTGGGGAGAAAAAAATCAGTGTCAAAATTTCATACAAAAAAAATTGTTCAAGGTTCTTTGAAATGCTTTGAAGACTGACAAAACATGTGAAGCAGATCTGTGTGCTTAGGATGACTGATGGTTTTTGGATTGAAACGGCCGGTTTTTACTCGGTATCACAGCATTACCATCTGGAATTATTAATCCGTAGGATCCCTTCACAGTTTTGACAAATGTAAGGGCAGATTCCCAGGACAGAAAGCACCGAAGTGTCTCTGCAGCCCATCGGGACAGCCTCAGTCTTATCCCTCAGAATGTCTTTCCATGTGGACTAATTAATACCGAGGAAGAGATAAACATCCTTGTGTCTGTAGTTAAATGAGACCAGTCCAGGAACTGGCAGCTACCACAGAGCAGCCAACACTTTGGGGTTTTCTAAGGCATGGTGGGAAACTTCCTTTATTCCCAGCAGGCAAAGCTTCATTTTAAATCCTCACAGAATGGAATAAAGTCATATTCAGCATGCACATTGCTTATCTTAACCCAGTGTATATATAGCTTCATATTCATCATGTCAGAGATGGCAGTGAGGACCAATACTAAGACCAAATTCAGATTTCTCTGTCTGAGCTCAACAATTAATTCTTGCAGCATAAAGGAATCTACAATGCAAGTCCCCTGAAAGCTACCTTGTAACAAGCAGAACACTTAACAGATATCACTATCATTACAAGCAGGACAGGTATAAAGCTCTTCCTAAGTTATTGGAGCAAATATCTTTCCTTGCTCCACTTCAGTCAGGCATCGCTTGCACTTGCTGATATAGACAGCAGCCTTTGCATCCCATGAAGAAATGGGATTTTCCTCTAATATTCTAGGTGGGATCCCTCCACTGAGGTCACAAAAGGAGTTTTCATCATGTCCTTCTTCTAAGATAGTGGAGATAAGCAACATACAGCACGGATCACAGCACTAGTATTCTATTTCAGTCTACATGAGGTCACACCTGCCAAGGTGCCCCTGATCTCTTTTCATTTGAGCCCTTGTGCTGAGATACCAAAGCAGGACAGGTCAATATACAGAGCTACACATAAAGAGAAGGCAGCACTAGCTGAGGTAACATATCTTTCAAGAGAGAAGACACTAAAACTTTTCTTTCATCTTGATTTTTTTGTGGATCCCAGAACCTTGATGTTTTTATGGTCATGGACTTGGCCTGGGGTTTGAGTGCATATCCCAGTCCTGCAGGACAAGAGCACCTATTCCAACTTTCAAACGCAGTCAGCACAAATTTTGCTCCATAGTACACCAGCTCACGCTCCCTGTACACTGGCTAACTCACTGGAAGCAAACTGTGGAAGCCTTCCACTGCCCTCCATGAAATGCTGAATACACAGCACAGCTGCCATCCTTGCACTCTCTGAGGATGCAGACACCAGCCTCTTGCTTGGACATGGATATTTACACTATTCCAAAGCACTAAAGCAGTGTGAAGGGTCTGGCATCTATGGTTGAGAGATACCAGCAGCTGTGCTTTCTTTGACTCTGGACTGTTCCAGCAATGAGGCTGCTTGACAATTTGCTTTAGAACTGTGTTTTTAACTAGATCCACTTTTTTTTCTGAGAACATGGCAGTATGCTAAAAAAAATTACACTTTGAAAATTGAAACTAAACTTCACAGGAATCTTCAAAATCTTGCTATTTTCTGCTGAGGGCATCAGTGAAAATAAGATAATCACTTTGGTCTGTGACTTTAAAAGATGCAGCCCAAAGTAGCAAATGGTATACTTATTACCTGACCTCTCTGGAAAATGAACTACCAGGAAAAAAAAGCTACTTATGAGCCACAAAGTCCCTGCCTAAACACTCTTAGGGAGTTTGGACAGAAAGAGGCCTTCAGGGCTTGGCTTTGGAACATACACACACCTCCAGAAAGGAGAAAAACACATCAGGGAAAAGCATGCGAATTTTATGTAAATAATTATATTCAGTCTCCCATGTTTGAACATTTATTCTAATGTGAAAGGCTTTCTTGAAGCAGAAAGTGACTACCTGGCATGTTTTGGATCCTAACCCAAGGGAGTACACCACCTCCCATCACGCAGTAAAATCACATCCCTGCTGTTAATGTCTCCCTGCAAAAAGAGTAAGAGCCTATTGCACAGTCTCCTGTTGCACTGCAAGGAGAATTCAGGACTCACACTCAAAAGCACATGACTTCTGTTCCAGAATCATCATCCTTTTTCAACTGGTTGCTGCACTGATACAGTCACATTTGCTGTGTAACTGAAATATGCTGGAGAGCTTCCCCAGTTTGATTATCCCTTCCAGATCTGGTAAAAGTATGCTTGTTTGTTTGTTTGTTTGTTTGTTTTAACCAAGTTATCTTGTTTAATCAGGACTAAGTAAACATATTACACACTAATAATAAAATCACTAGAAATTCTCTACTTAATCTCTGTGATTTTGTTTAAAGGGATCAAACAAAGACCAGCAGGGTCTCTAATCTTATGATCAACCAAGTTACATCACCAGCAGCCTCTGTTTTATCTGTTTACAGATCGGGCTAATGTTGTTAGAGGGTGGTGACATTAACTGTTACTGTATCAATAGACAGTGCAATTGCATTAGGGAGCCCCAGCTTTGCTGTCACTTCTGGCTGCAGTTGCTTAGAAGAAAGTCCAGAGATTATTTTTAATACCACAAGAAGTTGTGGCTAAGTTTGGAGCAGGAGATCACAGAGTTGCCACTGAAGATGCCATAGGAGCCTTTGCTGAAGCCTCCAGTCATGCAGGGGAAGCACCCCAGCAGCAACGCCTTTTGCCAGTGCATGACCTTCCTCTGGGCTGGGCAACCCCAGCTAACTCAGTATGGAGAGAGGAACCAGAGCCAAAGAGTTCAGTCTGCTCCCCATTCCTTGGACATGATGTCCCTCCAGCCAAAACTTGTTCCTCCACCCTCACACTCTGCCTGGTTCCGGGGTAACCCTGGGAGCAAGCAGATAAGGATGCAACTGGCATTGCAGGAAGCCAACCACCAGCCCACCGAGAAGGCACCCTGGGATGGGGGCTGCCTGCCATCTCAGCTGCTGCACGGCTGCAGCGTCACCTTCCCTGCTCCCTCCGCAGGCTGTGTCCTGGAAAGAGCCGCAGCTGATTATCATCATACCTCCCACATAAGAGGGATGTGCTGGAAGGAGCATTACTCCAGCCAGCCTCCCACAGCTCCTTGCTTGAAGTTAAAAGCCCGATCTAACCCTTAACAAACATGAATAAAAGTGTTAGAGAAGGTATTTTAATTGGCCAACACTGTAAATGCTTTGAAGATGCTGTGTCATTATTGACTAACTCTCAGCACACCTGAGCCAGCCAGAGGGCAGTGATCTCAGTTTTGAACCCAGGATATTGCTGTTACTGTGTCCTAGCACCCCACTGTTAAACTGCATCATCTCTTTTCATTGATAGATTTGTTGTGCCTCACGGTGTCAATAAAATCTTGCCTTGCTTCTGCACTGAGTTTGCAGGGAGGGTTGGTGCTGGTTTCTTCTCATACCTCTGCCTGGCACCGTTCCACTACCAGCACATGGCTCACCCACATGCAATTTTGAGCATCCACAGAGCACAGCAGTGTAGATAACCACCCCCTCTATCACACTTCTTCTCAGGAGTCCCCTCCCTGCCCTGAGCTGAGTAACACAGTGTGTTGTTTCTCTGCCATGCAGCTGCCAATGCAAAAAAACAAGTGGGAAACAAGGACAAGACAAGGAAGAAGAGTTCATTTTAACTGCCATGAAATCAGAAGTCATCCAAATAGGAGCCTGAAAGGATGCACACTGAGCCCAACAAAATGTTCCATATGGCACTCAAGTTGTAAGTATTTGTCAGACAAGTTAAATTCATAAAGAGCTGCTACACATCCTCATCACAATGCTTTCCAGCAGATGTGAGAACTGTCTTCGTATCCTCTGCTGAAGGAAGTCAGAAACTCCATGTCTCGATCTTTTCAGATGACCTAACCATAAGATGTGAGGAGCTTTGATCTTTTTTCCTTTAGAAAATGTCCTTTTAATTAAAAATAAATGACATCTGATATTTAGGTGTCTGATGCCCTTTGGCTCCTATGTGATCACACTAAAATATTAGGAATACTTCCACTACAAAATACAACATATGATGAAGTCCAGAGGAAGAAACCTTGGAAGAGAAAATTTTCTCCTTCCATAAGGATGTACCCAACCAATTTAAAGTTTTTGCACAAAAGTAAATGAAGCATTATTTATGGAAATTCTGCTGACATTGATAACTAAAAACATCACTGCTCTATATTTTTGGTTTGCATTCTGTATTGTTCATGTGAAGGACCTTTTTAATGGCCACTTTTAGATATTCAGAAGACAACAGCAAGCTTGTATTACACTCATTAGCAGTTCCTGAACAGTTCCTTTCAGCCTCCAACAAGAAATTTCTTCTCTGCTTTTAAATCACAAGTTAGAAATATTTGAGAATCATTTTTAGTCCCTTCTTCTATGCTAGCTGTGTAGCCAATATCAGCAAGTTGTACATGTAACAGGGATAACCAGTGATAGAGGGAACTGCAGTGGGAACAAGGGACTGCCTTGGCAGATGGACAGACGTCCCCCCCCATGCCTGAGAGAAGGGTTCCAACAGCCTGGCCCCCAGCAGTAGTCCGTCCCTGAGAGCAGCCCAATCCACGTGAGGGCGACAGTTCCAAAACAGCACAAAAATAATTCTACCCTTACAAGAAAGTATTTCCATTTGTACATCCACATTTTGATGAGGGCTTTAGGAACGCTAAACCTATTCCTGCAAAGGTCAATAGGCGTTATATGTGCTACCCTGAGACGCTGAAATGCCTGATTAAAAATAGACTGTCGAATGAGAGACCTTCCACAAATGAAGTTTCTAATAGCTTTGATATTGTTGTCAGCACAGATTTCATGGATGAGCTGAAACTAGCCTGAACTTGCTGTGCCACCCAAGTTCATCAAAAACTGCAGGAGCAGCTTGGATGGGGAGGGTAGAAAGGCCCTAAAGGTGATTCCCACCACCTTTAAACCTAGACCAGTTGTCCAGAACAGCTTCAGTGGTTTCTTTGTGGTTTGCCATCATCTGGAAGAAATAATCTGAATCATCACAGTTCCCAGACGTGAGACCATGCAAAATAGGTGAGAGACAAGTGTATAGAATCCAGTAACAACAGCCTGAGAAAGTTCAGGTTGGATGTTTCTTTCAGACAAGCACTTCACATACATCATGACCTTCAGAGACTGTAAACTCTTATCCTGTTGAGGATATTTAAAATCAAAGGCCAGTGTGCCAGCAGCTGCACAAGTGAGGAATGCCTAAGAAAATAAATACCAGTTAGAGTGCTATTTAATGCTGTTAACTGCAGTGGGTGGAGGCTGGAGGGCAGTAGCTTTTAACAGGTTTTATTTGAAAGACCTACTCAGTGTGGTTGTCACGACAGTTGTCTTTGTGACTGAAGTTGTATTGCTAACAGATGGAAATCTGGCAGCTTTTTCTAATTTATGCAGATGCTTTGCAGAAGGAATTACCATCCTAAGTGATTCTAACATTAACCTTACACAAACCTTTCTCCACTGTGTTAATAAACAGAACATGTTAAGGCTGTTCTGCTCAAAACAGTCAAAATGTTCAACTGTGCCTCCCTTTCAATCTCTTCTCTTACAATTTACCTTTAAAATTCTTTTGCATAAAACCTCTTACTCAACTGAGAGTTGGATATGTAGCAAAAGTCAGCCTAGTGCTCAAAATACCCATTTTAATTATAAAATTACCTACCAGGTTGTGTCTTCATTAATGAGCTAAGATTGTGGATGGTCTTGTTCTTGAAAACTGGCATTCAGTACAATAGCTAACAAGAATGATTTAACAAGAGAAGTATCTAAATTGGCAATCATTTAAAAGGACTGAATAATATTCTTAATAGCTGTGTAATGTTTCATCTTTTTGCTTTGATTGGCACTTTTTTAATTGTTAACACTCTTTTCAAACTGGCAACACATTGCCTCATTCTAATCTGCAGTAAGTCCTACAGTATTACACACCAATGCGAGTGCTAAAGAGGCTCAGGAACAACACACCACTGAGATGTTTTGAGGCATTTGGTGTATTTAATGGATCTCTGTTCTTTGTAGTAGGTTTAGGAAATCAGGAGAACATATGCTTTGCTTTGCCTCTTGACAGCTTGAAAATATGGGTGCTGCAGAGCTTTAATCAATGCCCTGATCAGCTGAGTAAAAGGGATACTAGCTACTACAGCTATAGCTCTTTGAGATTACTGATCATGTGCATCCACACTGTAGGTCACTTGAATAAAAGAGCAAAACTTTGAAACAGTTCCCTGTTTCCATATGTAAGACTTTGACCCTCACTAATGAAGGCAGTCATCATATAAGTGTAAGGAGCAGAGAAAAAAACACATGATCTAGAGACATGCAGGCCATTGGAGCATTTCAGAAAAGGAGTCAAACTAGTTTTGATTGTTTTAACAGTATCTGCACTACTTATGAGCCTTTTTTTTTGGGTCTAAGCATTCTAACTGGAACCAAGAAAGTTACCTTCCCTTAAATAATGCACTCACCCTGGAAAACAGAAGAATTAGATCCTAAAAGCTTAGATGCTATATTCAGGCAGGTCAGATCTTTCCATGGAGGATTTCAAATGCCTTTTTTCTTTGGCCATTTTCTTTACAGGACACCAGACACTTCCTTTTGGAGACCTTTTCTATCATTAACTTAGGAATTAGGCACAAGTCAGTTTTCTCAAGAGGATGACCATCTTTTTTTTCCAGTGTTTACAAAAAGCCTGAGTTACCTGCAACCCAGAATTGTCTACCTTTTCGGAGTGCAGTCTGGTGGCAGCTTCAACAGTGTACTAGCCTTCTCAGCAGCCCCAAAGCATGGACACACACTATGAGCAAAGAGAAGTGAGTGTTGGTCGCAGTATAGGAAGCAAGTTTCCAGGCATGTGGCTCAGGCTTCGGTGAAATGGCCTCAGTTTCCTGCCTGGAAATCTCAGGCAGCTATTACAGAGAGGAGAGGAGATGCTCCAGTAGGGTAGGTGTTCTTACCTTCTGCTGCTTTTTGGCCCAAAGCATGAGCTTGAATGTATATTAGTCTCTGTTCTTTTTCCCTAGCAGTCAAGTGAAAAGAAGTCTCAAGTTGTGGTGACTAAACATGTCCTGGAACTACTTGTAAGTGAAAAATTTCCAGCTCCCTCCTGAGGGATCCATATAATTTTTCCGGATTATGTTTCTGAAGGGACCAGATCATTTGTTATTTCTAATTTATTTATACAGACTTCTCTGTCAGGATGCTTCACCTGCAGAACATCAAGAAAAGGACAAATTTTCCCTTAAATCACTCAAAGTTTAACATCCAGTGTCCCAGACAACTTCTGCTTGAGCTCTATAAAAAGGATACAGACATTCAGGTGACAGAACAAGAGTTGTGTTCTGGGAAGGATGAAATAATGACTAGGAACAATGAAAAGGGGTGAGGACTGTTGCTCCCAATTCCTCTGACTGTGAAATGGCAACTCAGCAAAGGAAACAATCTCTGTTTGAACATAATCTTGCTTTTGTAGTTCTGGGTCTGAGAGATTGCAGGCTTTCCAGAGTGGTTTAGCAGTGCCCCAACTTTGAATGGACATGAGAGAGTAAGTGGCCTCTTCTGAAACTCAGGGCATTTTGAAACAGAAAGGTCTTTCAGTTGCTTGACAAATGTTATGAGAGTCCAGAGGGTTAGACAATATGTCAGGTGGGAAGTACCATTAGTCCCAAACAGTTTTACAAGGAAACTAAGCCATAAACCCCCAAATTCTGTGCCTAAGTGATACTACACAATTGAGTCTAGTAAGCATTTATAGCACTTTGCGCCTCGGGCTTCTCGTGAACTAGAAAAGATCAAAGGCTGAGTGCCCTCAGACCTTCAAGAAGGGGTCCAATATCCCTCCTAGATGATGACTGCCTCATAGGGAACACTGAGCAGCTTGAAGAATAGGGTCCTAAATGCATATTTGGCACCCAATTAACTTGTAGAGTAAGTAGTATTTTCTTAATCAGCATTTATTACACCCCAGTATAAACCACAGGTAAAAGAAATCTCATGCACCTGATGTAAATCCTGGTCATTAATTAATTAGCCTGTCAGCCTTATCACAATAAGAGGTCTTTAGAACAAGAGCTAACCTACTCTAGTTAACAAGTCACTGCTATTGTATTTTTCCTTCAATAGGCTATTTACATTGCACTTACAAAATTCCATTACTTACATAGATAGCAATAGTACATGAGGTATGTCTCCAGCTGTTTTCAACTTTTGTGACCTATGTAAACACTGAGCTTTGAAACAGCTTATGTTAACTTCTACTGGGAATAAGTTAATTCCTCAGCTGACTGATTCTAAGTATTTTAAAGGCCATAAGTATGTGGTCTCAAGTGAGGCTTACATTTCATATTTCATCTCAAAACAAAGCTAAAATTTTCCTATCTTTAGCTAGAAAGCTGTAAATCAGTACCATCTCCTTATAATATCTGTACTATCACAGGTTTGATACCCCTATTAAAAAGACATCTTTAAGATTTGCAATATACTAAGTAATTCACACTGCAAATTTCCACAGGTAACAAAGTGCTCTGTCAGAGTACAGCACTATATTTCCTGTTGATTCTACACAGGGAAACTGCAAACTCATAGTGCCATATTCAAATAAACCTGCTGTAAATTTAAAAATGCATGATGAATATGTCAGACACATGCATTTCTCTCTTCAAACCCAAGAAGTAGAGACTGACACAAGTTATGTATCAAACACTATTCTTAGTGATAGTCAAAACACTAGACAAAGACCCATATTCTGGTCTGTTCTTCTCCATTGTTTGACTAGTGCTTTTGTAGGATGCATTCATTTGAAAAATTATACTTTCTGTTTATTCTACGATTCATCAAAACTGGAGTATCCATTTTAGATCTGTGTGAACATGTAAAACCCCCAGCATTTCTTCCTACAGACCAGTTTTAAACTGATGCAATTTCTTGTGCTGATTCACATACAGAGGACACCAATTTGCATGTAAAAACTTTCTGAGGTGCTTTATTTTCTTTGTGGGCAGAATCTACCCTTGCACAGTGCAGCCGTGAAAGGACCTTCAGATGGAATCATAGAATCATACAGTGGTTAGGCTTGGAAGGAACCTTCATAATCATCTAGCTCAAACCCCCTGCCATGGGCAGGGACACCTTCCACTTGACCAGGTTGCTCAAAGCCCCATCCAACCTGGCCTTGAGCACCTCCAGGGACATGAAGCCCACAGTCCCTCTGGGCAACCTGTTCCAGTGTCCCACCACCTTCACTCACAGTAAAGAATTTCATCCTAATATCTGATCTGAACCTAGTCTCCTTCAGTCAAAGGCTGGAAAACACAGAGAAAGTTGCTATGCAAGGAACATAATGTATGTCACAGGAAGTGGCAGGGGCAGAAACTCTGTTTCAGCTTCCCAGAGGTTTAAGTGAAGGATCAATGAATGGTAGATGGAAGACTGAAATTTGGCTTACACTCTAAGACATATGCCCTACCTGGGGAATGACTTCTCCTTTCTTCTTGTGTTTTCAGTGGCAGTTGTTTAGAATACAAAACACAAATCAGCCTTGAAATATGTATTTCCAAGCCTTGATAAGACAGTTGCAAAAGCGTTTTCTAAGAAAATAGTTTAGTGACTAGATTATACATCTTTGACAAATGCCTGAAAATGAAGGACTAATGACAATTAATTTCAGCTAGAACTTTCCAAAGTCTTTTTTTCTCCTGTCTGAAATTGGTATTTCATTTATTCAAGATAATTGACATTCAGTGCTTCCAGTGCCAGCCAGAATGACATTTAATGTCACGAGCTAACATTTTATAAACTGAACAAAATTTAGCAATGGCCCAGATTTTTCACATTAACCCATAGCAAGGAAGCACAGTACATGACACCACACTGTTAATTCTGAGTAAAAAGTTGAATTTGATCTGCTTTGGCCATGTAATCTCAAGTCAGTAAACAGAGCTAAGTGGACTGTAAATTGAGGTTGAAAAGAAAGATGGAAATGATAATGCCAGCATAAAACTTAATGTATCTGTGGAACATACAAAGTCACAAATGTTACCCAGAAATGTAAGAATTAACAGCATCATCCATTTATTTTGAAGTTGTTACTGTAAAAGGAGTAACACCACCACTTAGAGTCTCACCTTGTGGTCTTGAAGGAAATATTTTTCTTAAGGACACCTGATAGGGACATACGGCAGGACACTGCATTTGAAGCAACTCAAGTGTGGATCCAGTATCTCAAGCCCTTTCTACCTCAGCCTGAGACACACTTGGAAGAAGTTATCGCAGATCTCATGCAAATACTTCCAGAGGGATATAAACCTGGACTTTGTTATAGAATGTTTTCCTTCCATATCACCTTAAATATTTTCCCAGTTTGGAGAAGAAACTATTACCCCCTTTTTCTTACTAGGAGAATTAATGGCTGATGGATTTCTTTTTCTCTGTACACCTAATTGCACAACTAGTCAGTTTGCCAGTAAGCCCTTCGATCCGTTAATAAGGCAGTTAATAATGTTAAAGCCCATTAACTCCCACCAATGTTAATTCCCAGTGTGTCAATTTAAAGGTCAGAAGCAATTTTCCACTGGTATTTTATTTGTGCATTTGTATATAAGGATACAGACCTACCTATAGTCCTGCACTTTTGAATAAAGCATTTACATTCTTTCATTATTTCATGCAACCCTGTGTAAAACTGAGCAAATGCAAAACAAAGTCTTGACAGAATCACCATCATTCCAATAGTCTTCAGACAGTTTTTTTGCTCCTTCTCAATCCATTTTTGACAAATACATGTATATATGTGTGTATGTTTGTAGTTTATGTTTATTTTTTTTACTATAATTTTGTGCTTACTGATTAAGAAAAACAGAAAATCAGAGCTGCCCAGCAATAGAAAAACTGGCATTTAGCCACGGCAGCATCAATTGAATCACCTGCCCTTGGGAGTCCAATCATTGTGATGGTTGATCCTAATATAGAGAGCAGTTACACCTACTGCTGCTCATGCAATCTAGGAGAATGCCTTGCTAAATTTAGCACAATGTTTATCCCTACTGTGCCTGTATGTTCTGATTAACCTGCCTGTTGTCCTTCACCAACCCAGCAATCAGCTAAAGCAACTGATTTTTCTAGTGTGTGACAAACTAAACTAAAAGATTTTTTCAGCAGCTGTCAGCTGAAATAATTTGTAAAATTAATACATTTTTCCAATCCAGTTTAGAAATCTGTGACTCATCTAACTTTTAATTTATTTTCTTCAGTAGAAGAGCCTAAAATGATAGTCTGTTCATCCAGTTTCCTCACCTATTTATATAAAGGCCCTGGTACTTGCGTGTTATGTGTCTTCTTCATAAAATGGTGACCTTCTTGAAGGAATGTAACGAATTATGTATTTCCTCTTCATGCATAGAATGGCAGTAACCTAAGGACCAGGGTCTGAAGTTGCTGTGTTTCCTAGCACATCCTGACATTTCACTCACCTTAGTCAAAGGCATTTTAATGTTTTAAATCTCTTCGCTATCACATTTTCCTACTGAGGGTATCAACTACAGTATCATTTGCTCACTACCAAGCAAGCATACCAAATTCATCTAATTTGAGATAGTTCGTTCCTGAGAAAGCAGTGTGAAAAAACTTTTCTACTGACTTCCATAAATCCTGGCTCACATATAGAAACCATCGGACAGATAAAATAAACGTGCTGTTTGGTAAGACACAGTAACAATAGCAAGAAAGGGAGAAGCAGAAGCCAGTGCTTATTACTGATATAAGTAGAACTAATCAAAAGTTGTGGGCATTATGGGCATTCAACAGCAGACGGAGCAGCAGCACTGTCTTTTCCACTGAAGATCTTTAGTACCTCCTGAGCTAAACCAGTGACTTAAAAGTCACAGGCACCACATACACTGCAGATCTGTGAGTCGTTTGGACTGCTGTGTTTTTAGCACACCTGAAGGATCTCATTTGGCTTGATACAGAGCCATCTGAAGGTGCTCCAAACAAAAGCATTAAGAACATTTAATAGTTGGTAACTATTGTTAATCAAGACTCAAAGGAATAAGGTTATTCCTCTGATTAAAATAATGCAAGTACTTGTTGTGAAGGTTTAGACAGGTGATGTTAATTGTGTGGACCTCTAAGAAGGAATTACCTTCTTGCAAAGACTAAGGAACTAGCCTACATATTGTGTATCACCACAACTGCAAATTTATCCTCCACATATTGTATCTGCTACTCCTGCATAATAATGCCATAAACATCTTGGTACATTTAATATCTAGATTCTGACTACAGGTCCTTGCCAGAAAGGGCTGTAAATGTAAAAAATCCTGCCCCCCGCCCCATGAGAAAAGAAACACAATTGTGCCAGAAGAGATTTTTATTTGCAAAATTTCCCTGGCTGACTATGTGAAGAATATGGGATTGTCATGTGGCATTCTTTGTAAGGAGTGAAGAGAAGGTGCTCTCGAGTAATGACAGAGTGAAAGAATCCCCCAGCAAGGATCTTGTTAACACAGATGCTAAAGAAGCCCTGGCAAATGCAAAGGTTCAGGGGAGGGGGTTGAGGCCAGATCAATGGAAAGGATTTTGTTAGCTCCACAGTGGATTGACTGGGAGTTGTGGGAGATCAAGAAGAGGGAACAGGAAGGAGAGTAGAAACATTAGGAGAGGAGGCTAGCTGATTCGTGCGTTAATGCCTCTGTATTTGGAAATGAGGGGCAGGGACTTGGAGATGTGAAAAAAGGCTACTAAGGTAGAACAGGGGCCTGGATGTGAAGGGAGAAGGGAAGAAAATCAAACACTGCCATAAGTAATCAGGTTATGCACAGAGGATTGTTAGAGTGATGCTGAGAGGATAAAATTGTTCCTGGGTTCATTCTCCCACAAAGGCCAGTGGAAATCTGCATATAGGCGAGTGCCAAGAGAAAAGTAATCTGCAAATGGCATAATCATATGCTGCTCTCTGGGAGGAAGAAGTTGAATTTTGGATGGGGCTACAGTTGTCTTCCAGCTACTGGACAGGAATTAGTCTGGCAGAAATAACCAGGAGCATGAGGAGGTGCTGCTCAATGTCACAACAGCCAGTGTTGAAGGAAGGCGTCTGTAGCTGTTTTGAGAGGTGTGTGATCACTGCAGGCCTGCACTGCTGCGGGAAGCCGAGATCTCTCACAACAAATGCCATTGAAAAATGTGTGGTGCTAACACAGCTGCTCATAAAACTGAGAGGGTGATTTTTGGAACATGAAAATTAAAGTAGCAGCTGAGGATGTCAAATTGGAGACTTACCACTTTTAAACTGATACAGGTCCCTTCCTATTGGAAGTTTTCATTCAGAACTTTTAACACTAACAAAGTTGTAGTTAAAAGAAACATCACAGTAATAATCTTTCAAAGGTTTACCACAGGATGGAAATGGTTCATCAAGACATGTTCTGTAACAATTACATCTAAGGGTCATCACAAAATACTTTCAGAAATTTTGTGTGAAAAGTGTTCTATTCAAACAGCCCCAAGAAGAAAATTTAAGCCAAATTTCACCTCCACGTAGAGCTAATGTTGAAAAGAGGACCTGCCTTGAATAAAACTCTGGGGATTGTAGCCTTCTTTTCACTGAAATACTGACTAGAATAATGACTAGAAATAATGACTAGAAGTTGAAAACTACTCATTAAAAATCTGTTAATTTACATGAAGATTGGCTTTTATTTTGGATAGTTTAGAAATGGTGATCTATATTAACGAAATGAGTGCTAAGGGGACTGTGTAGGGTGTGTGTTTCTGACATCCTGCTTGTTACAGAATGTATTTTTTATTTTTCAGCTTATAAATGAAAAAACATTAAAAATTCTCATTCAAAGTAGCTTGTGTTACCTTTCAGAGAAAACAAACAAACAAACAAAAAACACCAACCTTTCCCAAGCTTGGATGGTTCTTTCCAACGACCTCTGAAAGTTTTCCAGTCTCTCATTTTGTACCTTCTTGGCTGTGTGAAGATATAATTAATAAAACCCTGTCATCGGGAGCTTCCTATTAAATTAAATAATTTCACAGAGTTTTCTGTCCATTTAATTCTGTTTAGCTGAATGTTTACTGATGAGTCAATTAGCCACTGCTTTGTTTGTTCAACTTAATGTCATCACATCACCATGAGATCACCACAGCAAACATTCATCAACAACAGCATTGTCACGTCTGGCTACTTGCTACAGGCTGGCCTCAGGCTGGCCACATCCAGGAGTCTGACTGGTCAATGGCCTTGGCCTGGCTGCGATGTGCCCAGGGGAACTCCTGTCGTGCAGGGGCCAGAAAGTACTTTTCAATCTTTGGTGAGGATCATCCCTCCTCATGGTGCAACCCCTCAAGTGGGAAATAAGGAGGTAGACCAGGTTGTGAAGGCAGCCATGACAACAAACCAAGGGCAAGTGTGTTGGCGTCTGCAGCTGGAACAGACCGTGTTATGTTGTGATGGCAGTTACTGTGAGAAGTTACATCTTTAAAGCAATGGAAATTATTAGGGAGCAAGGTAGTAGATATACCAATGGATATCAACATACCAGCCCAGAAGGTTTCAATTATGTTGATATATCTGGTCAAGCACAACGGCATCAGATTTGTTTTTGTGCATTGAGTGTTGCTACCATAGACTCAGATATTCTGGAGCTGAACAGAGGATGGTAAATGCACGTCAGGGTCACTCAATCCTAGTGATTGAATTACTTCTTTAAGCACGTCTGCCAGGCTATGTCTTCAGAGACTTTTTTCCCATACATCTGTAAATGGACACAGTCCAGCTCAAGGTACACTTAGGTGCATCAGCAAGTGATACATTTCAGAGGGTTTTTTTTGTTCAGTGAAGATAAGATCCTTTTACAGAGATGCTGAAAATCTAAATCATTCTCAAGGAGTGCCTGTTGCCTTTCATGATTTAAACAAGGAAGACAAGTGGGCTCCTAACAAAGAAACTTCAGCAAGGGAGGCTGGATGTGACTGGAGCATAGGTTTGTGAGTTGCCTCTTAAAAAAAAAGAGTTCAATTTTTCTCCTCTCTGCAATCCTCTTAAAACCCAGCAATCCATCCCCAGTTTCTAGCAAGGGCATAAGTCAATAAATAAGCTCTTTCAGGGGGAATAAAGATTTGTATTGCTAACTAGTCATAAAGGATACAGAAGCTAACAAGAACAGGTCAGTCCACAAATTCTGTGATTTAGCGAAGTGAGGAGAGAACCAAGACGTTGCGCAGCACCCACGACACGGTCTGTGTCCTCCGTGTGGCACAGGCTCTAGGTCCTAATAATACTCTGGCACTGATGCTTATTAACAGTGCAATTTCAATAATCAGCATATTTTGTCAAATAATTGGTAGGCTGATGGTTATAAGAGGTGACACTGCCAATATCTCATAAAGGCTGAAAGAAATATTTCCCATTTCCACGCTGCATAAACAAAGCATGCCAGACAACCTCAGGAATGCTAATGATCTCCAGTACTTTAGTATATTAAGTATTCATCAATTGAGCACAGACCACAACAATGTTTTGAGAGTCCTTAAACACATGAGAAACACATGAGAAATGATGTAAACTTTATATGAGCTCATATAATCTTGGTTGGCTATACAGCCAAGCATAAGATCACAGAAATAAGTTCATGTGTACCATATCTCTCCTACTAGAAGGTTGTGCCCTACATTATATTTGCTGGTGCCACATCCAGCCCAGATTTAATTGACTCAAGCTATGAGTCATCCACTTCTTCCCCTATGGCATTATTCCCCAACTTAACAGATTACATTGTTGGGATTTTTTTTCCTTGATAATCAGACTTCACTGTCCTTAATTTCATCCCATTATATAATACCTCACACTTATGCTGTAACTGCCATCCAAAAGCTTTGCAATTGTTAATTGAGTTTCATAACAGCCCCCCATGAAATAAATAAGTTCTGAGTCAGAGATGCAAAAACGTGAGTTACTTGCCACAGGCCACATGTGGGATAATATCGAGAGCAGTTGGATCTGTGTCATTGACTGGGAGCTGTTTGCTTGCAATTTATGCAATAATCAAGACATAAGAACTCTTTTCCAGGATGCAGCCCTGTCCTCTCCTGCCAGTGTCTATCTGCACTGTGAAAAACTGTTTACTTGTTCATTAATATTTCTGTCTTTTAAATATTCACGTGTATCCTTCCCTAGTCATAATTTTTATACTGTTGATATTTTATCTATCTAGAAATAAACCAAGGCTTTTATTATGTGGCTCTTTTCTCATGACTCTCTGATCTGGAGACATGTCTTTGTCGATTATGTGCCTAGAATGATACTCTGTGGAGTTTATGGAGATAAATCATGCCATGAGTTAGCCTCCCAGGCTGTGACACGATA
This sequence comes from Corvus moneduloides, assembly GCF_009650955.1. NCBI lineage: Eukaryota > Metazoa > Chordata > Aves > Passeriformes > Corvidae > Corvus > Corvus moneduloides. Next base: position 46,328,038 of record NC_045477.1, on the reverse strand, counting down.
CAAGAGGCATAATCCAGCTGGCTGCTCCAGACTGTCAGCTGAGACACAGTAGCTCACTGTGCATGTGCTGTTACCCCATTGTGAAGCAAAGCAACATGGTTCATGTGAGTCACCATCAACTGACCTTGTTTTTCAACACAGCGCAGCAACGTATCTCGCTCCGTTACCACATCTGAAATGAAGGACCCTGAATAACAGCTGGGGGACAGGAACCTCTACAGGCCAGCACAGGCCTTCTGCCCAACGAACCCTTAATTTTCTTTAATTAATGCATTTGGGTTTAGAATATACAATTAGAAATGGCATTTTATTGCATATATCACTGTAGCATCTCGGGTTTCTAATTGAAGCAACTCAGGCAATATTCTAGATCATAATGCAAAAGCAGGCAAGAGCTAGAAATCTTCTGGCTGCTTTGAAAACTAATGTATTTGGCTGTAATTTCTCTTACTGAACATAATTTCTTCCTAAGTATTTATCTTCAATTTGTTTACTAGATTTTGGGTGATATTTATCTGATAACTGTTTTTCTAAATCAGATTTACTCATATTGCTCATTTGTGGTTTTACAATACCTTCTTCTCAGGTTATTTTCTATCATCTTTCTGCTATTCTCCCTGCTTTTGCTAGCATATCTTAATGAATTGAAAAGTAGAGTGCATGGTGGAGATTCCTGCCATGTAAAATTCAAGATGCTTTAACATGGCAGAAATGACTGTTTTAAAAAACATCTTAAGTGGCGAATGACTCAACACTTTTTTTGTGTGTTCTGCTACATACAACACAGGGGTCATGATACATGCAAAAGACTTCTTACAAGAAAGTTTTGATACAGTATCTTCCCTGAAATTATCTTTATGCAGTACTCATCTCTTCACCCTGTCAGCAAAAGCAAACCCACAATAAGGAAAACTAGCAGTCCTCCCCTGCTTGGGCAAAAGAACCCTGGAAAATGGGAAAAATCTTCCTTTCCCGAGAAAAACAATCAAAGAGCTCAGGATGTGAACTAGTGGTTGTCTCACCTGCATAACACAATGGGTGTTTCTGAGCTATTTACCTAACCTTGAAATTGCTTTCAAAAAGGCTCACAAAAACTGAAGCTAACATCTTCCATTAGGCAGCCCTGCAGCTCACAGATCTCACCAAAAAAAATGTGCTACTTGTGCATAATTAAAGGATCTGCAAACTACCAGTCAAGATAAAAAGATCAAAGGCTATAATAAATCATGCTGCCTCATGGGATGAGCTCACCAGCAGCAGAAAAATATGTGTTTTCTTTCTGTGATGATTACTTGCTCTGGTATGGTATAGGAGTTTGACAATCTCTTCCCCAGTAGCTCTACTTGGGGACACAATAAAGTCTTTTTTCTAGGACAGCTCCTGTGTCCAAAAGTGCTGTCAGAATTATTTGCCTACCTGGTCTGATATTTAGTGAAGGACCACACAGAGCAGAACAAGTGTGGAATTTTATTTAGTTGCTTCATGAGAAAGTGTTTATGGATCAACACTGAAGTTTTTTCATGGAAATATGTCAACTCAGATAAAGTTTTTGGCAGGAAGCTTTTCTACTGCACAGAACCCAAGCTAGAAAGACCTGGGAAAATGCAGAAGTCTCAAGCTGATGGAAACAGAGAATTCAGTATCTGTCTTGCCTAAATATTTTGCCACAGAAAACAGTGGTAATTAGCAGGCCCAAGCCATGTCTTGCACCAATATTGTCATTTTTTTAGAAGACATCTAAAGAAATTAACTTTTTTTTCCTCCTTACTTTCTTGTTTTCCTTCTGTATGAAGGTTTTGGGATGATCACGGTGTGGAACATTGTGAAGGCTGCAAAACAGTTCTTGCTTGCTTTCAGTTCCTAATGTTATTTTTTCTTAGGACCCTGTGTAGTCTCAGGGGATCTGGAAGCAAAACATAATGTTGATTGAAAGTCTTGAGCTCAAATTCTATCCCAGCCTCATCATTTATAAACTGTTTTCATGTCAATAAATAATCTTTCTAACTTGTTGACAGAGAAAGCAAGCAAACCTTTTCCCTGTTAGTGTTATCCTTTTTGACCTGTTTTTGTTTTGACTTTTTTTTGTAAAATTTTCCTTTCAATTGTTCTAACAGTTTTAAAGAACCTCCAAAAATTGGAATCTTTCTTCTAGTAAATGCACAAAATCTTGAAAACTCTTCCTGGACTGTTAGTCTCATAAATCAGCAAAATTCAGCAGCGGGAAATCCAGGAAATTTCCACAAATCCTCCATTTATAGCCAGTTATCAGATTCACTTCTCAGTGGATTTTTTTTTTTCAGTCCATTAGATTGTGTAGGCAGAGAGTGAGCAGGAAAGGCAGATAAGGTAGACAGGATGCTTTGGCTCATTCAACCTGTGTGGGGCAATTGTCCTGTGACTGTAGCAATCATTCATCCCCCTTGCTTGAGCTCATGCCTTCCCCCACCACAGAAGAGCCTTAAAATATGTTCCATGCAGCAGCCAGCCAAGAGCACCTTGGGATTACCCTCCTTCCAACACCAGAGAGAATGCAGTTGCTGCAGCTAATTATGACTCCTCATAGGTAATCTCTAGTAATACTCATCTGGAAAATCTTAGTTTCTCCATAAGAGCCAAACTTGGACATATTAAAAAGTAAAATCAGTGTGCAAGTCAAAGCTGAGAAGGGCCATTTGGGTGCCACTAAAGGTCATTTCTGCACTTCTTCTACTGGTTTTTGCCACACACACGTATGCAAAACAAAGCACGTGAATGACTGTGCTTGTCATGCTAGCCCAGCTGGATCCTGCAGTCTCCAGCTACCGTGGTCTCCCAGGGAAGCATTAAACTACCTCAACATAGGCTTCTCATGCCATTTCAGATGCTGCAGAGTATCTGGCATGACCTGCAGCCGTGGCTTTAGACGAGTGTGGATCTCCCATTGATCCCCAAGTCCCTTCTACCAGCTCTGTGTGGGTGGCTTAGCTACTTTAGGGCATCTGAAGTGTTCTGAGCAGACTATATTTTGGCAATGGGTGGGCCCCTGGTCCCTGTGTTGCAAGCTGTGGAAAACATGTTTTTTCGCTTTCACAAGAATCCCCAAGTGTGAAAAGACTAGAATGAGGCAAAATCTCACCAGAGTCTGGTTTACTTTTGCAGCTGTGACGGTGGTTTTTGCACTGTATTTCAGCAGGACACCCTTTGCTGTACATGTCCTGGGGTGACCATAACACCAGGATAAAGGCCTTCCATGAAATTGCTTACTGTCCAGGGCTGTCTTTCCATCCACTGTCAAACTCTTCAGCAGCTACTCTGAAAAGCAAAAACACCCTCTGTGCTTACTTTGGGCTGGAAGTACAGCCTGGGACATCTATTCCTTGGGAGCTAATGCAGCAACATGTCCTGCCTGGGACTGCAGAGGGCTGCTGTCCACAGTACATGGGGCTATCAGAGGCTCTTCTGGGGAGAAGAGGATGCCACAGGTGCTGCACATCTCCCTGCAGCACCGGGAGAACAGCTCCACACTAAATCTGCTGTCCTGAAAGTGGAGCTGTTGGAGCACAGGGGGAAATTCTCACCTAGCAGGCTTTAAAACAAAGGTACAATCCCAGCTCCTTTATTATCAAAGTGGGAATGGGCATAACATAAAGTTCTTCAGCTTTGGGAAAAAAAAAAAATAAAAAAAATCACACTCACCCTTTTTCTTCCCCACACTTTCATCTGGTGGAAAATCTGATATAAAAGAGAGTTGTGCACTTTGGAAAATCTGGCTAGTGTGTCAGTTCAGTATAAAAAAGAGTGGAGAACAAAAAAGCCAAGCTCCCATGCTCATGATGACCCTCAAGGGAGCTTAATTAAAGGTGATGGTGAAGGAAAGGTAAGCAGTTAAGACTCTGCACCAGACAGGATATACTGAGCCAGACTACTCAATACCTGTAAAGACAGTGTTTTTCCCTTGCTCCCATCAGCCTTTCCTTCCTCAGTCCCTTCTCTCTGATGAAGGTGAGGGATAAAGCAGGGGAGGACGTAAATGGCAGGCAGTGATGCCATTTCTTAAGTCCTATTTCCCAGTTAATTGCTCTTCCAAAATTTTTATTCCACTCTGTTTCTCTTTTCTTTCTTTTCAGGAATCTGACCCAGAATTTGCCAGCCACTTACCAAAAATTAATAGAAAAGGAAAGAAAGAAAGAAATCCTGTGCAGACAAGGTCATGTTTCAGTGAACTCATTCTAAACATAACTTTTTCCTTTCAACAATCCTGCTCTGGCAGCATCTGAATTCCCTGCCCAGCTGGTGGCTAAGGCTTAATGCCTCTATTCCTGACACTCTCCAGTCCCATAAAGTAAAACCTCTATGGCATACAGCTATGAGATAACAGTCTCTGTGGGACTGAGTCATAGGACTTTTCATCTAGGGCTGAACAATTAACTTGCCATCATTCCTCTTTGCCTCCTGCCATTCCTTTCGTCTACTCTCTGCTACAGAAATTTGAATTTGGACTCCATCTTCACACTGTTGCACTGAAATCTGTCTCAGGCCAACATCTCAAACACCTGCCTGTGGGTCCTCCATAACCATTCACCAGAGGGACCAGGATACAACTATCCCTGCCCGCTCTGGGAGGAGGGTGAGCAGCCCACAGAGGGAGAAATGCATCAAGACAAGAGGCAGCAGCCACGAAGAACTTGTTTAAAACAGCTTTTCTGTTCTTTAATTAATGCTTGTTTGGGGAACTGCAAAACAGCATAATATGACTGTGAGCTCATTACAGCTGGTGGAGATGAAATTGTTTGGATGCAATGAAACTGGAGGTGAGGCAATGTGGTCATTTCTTCTTTTTATTAGAAAGTCTGGACTTTTTTGCCTTATCCATAAAGGAGTTGATATCTTAATTTTGGATTTACAAGTCATTAACATACAGGGCACGGAGTCAAGACTATTCCTGGTACAGGATTTTTGCATGACCTTGATAAGTTACTCTAATGGGATCATGCTGGCACTAAGCAACTCTGAAAATCAGGCCAGAGAGGTGCCTAAATATGGATGAGATGCCCAGATTTGAAATGCTGAACTTAGCCACTTTGCCCTTCCATTTCCCTACTTACAAGAAATCAAGCCAATAACATTTTATCAGGTTCAATACTTTACTGAGGAAAGAAACTGAGGTGACTGACATAAATTTCTAGCAATAGTACGTTAATTCATTTTTTAGAGGCCACTTATGATAGTAAGATGAAGGTGCTATAAAAATGCAAAATACCTCACAAAATTTTTCTTCTCTGTCCAGTTATATAGTTCATACCTGCAAATGCATGTATCAGAGCTCTGTCTCACCAAATATAGAATCCACAAAGTGTTTCAAAGTAAACAGATTAATGTTAGCTTATTTACCTGACAAAAAATATTAATATCTGCAAAACAAAAATGAATGAGAAACATATGGATGTTACAGAGAGCAACTTCCACTTGGAAGATGTGCTCAAAGTCTCACATTAATGAAATGTCATAGGCTTGCTAAAAGTTATGGATCATAAGTTTCTGACACAGAAGGTTACTTTGCTTTGGACTTCATATGATGGATAAAGATGAATTAATCACTGGAGTAGAAGTTGGTCGTTGCCTAGGAACCAATGATCATGACCTCATTGCATTCTACATACCCAAACAAAGGATAGCCCCAAAGAATACAGTATATGTGATGCTTCAGAATGGTTACTTCCGAAAAGCTAAAGGAAACTCTGAACTACATTAGCTGAAAGAGAAATATTTTAAAGAAACCATGCTTATATAACATTCTACAGTGATATTTGTGCCACTGGTGCTAATTTTTAAGGAACCTGATGATGATAATAATGTATCAAAGGACTAGAAGATACTTAGTTTGTAAAAACAAATTAAATACACAAGCAGAAATATGGATATCTACAGATTGACTAGTTTAACATTATATCCAGGCAAAATAATGGCAAAGGTAGTATGTGCTTCAGAACTAATTGATGTCAATTAAGTAGCTGCTGTAAAACAAACAAAAACCTAAACAGGTCATAGTCTTTCAGACTACAAAGTCAGATGGCAAAGATTATTTTTAAAAGTGATTTATTTGGGAATATTTTTAATCATTCAAAGCAATAAAACATAATATTCTGATTAAAAATTGCATTGTTCATCTCTGGAGCATTTATTTAACAGAGCTAAGAAATGGTCAACAGCTCTTGAGCACTGAGGGAAAACTTGATGAAAGGCTGTGTTACTAGTGGGATTATTTAAGGATTGTTACTGTGTCTTATATTGTTCAATATTATTAAATTAATCGGAAGCAATAAGAACAAATTTGGTGCTCACCTACAGATTAATGAAAAAATATAACATGATGGGGACCTGACATTTATTTAGAGCGATCCATTTGTTCAATGAACTCTGATCTACTGAAAGAAAATATATTTTACTACAGAGCAGAAGAATAAATCTCCTAACTGCTACTAGAAGATGTTGCTATGACACTTGACTTTGCGGCATATTGCTGTTATTTGGAAAGTTGTTACAGAGTAGGGATCAGATTTTAGTTTTCCTGTCTTTGCCCTCTGTCCCTAAGCCTCTCTGGTAAGAGAGCAGACACTGGAGTGGCTGAAATTTCCGTTTCTTCAAGCACAGCTGTCCTTATATTTTAAACTGAAATAATTTGTCTTGGGTCAAGGAACAGATATGGTTCAAGCAATGGCTAACTGGTTCAAATAAACAGGAGATCAGACTAGATTTCTAGCTGTTCCTTCTAGTCCTACATCTCATAAATCACAAACAGCCTAATGCATAAGATGTTCAGCAAGGCAATATCTAAGGACTTTGCTTCAGTGTATTTGTTGTATAAGAGAAACCAGTATCTTCACCCCAAAACGTGACACAAGGGACTGTTCTGCTCCTGCACGGAGCCAGAGTGTGCCAGTGGCCATGAATTTTTTTAATTTCTTCAAAATATCCATAATTTTGCTTTTCTTTTCACCAGCAATTGATACAACTTAGTTGGAATTTGAATCTTAAAGGAAACATATTTAGTATTTGAGGTTGTCATTAAAAACTAGACACAAAAAAAGGGAAAGGTTTCCTCCTCTTGAGATGGTACATCTGCTCAGTAAGCTTGCACTACACTTTACTGACTTTGTTCTTTTTCGTCCCTATAACTGCCCCTGTGAAGACACCTGTGAAGACAAGTCAAGAACTGCATTAAATGGACATTAACGATATGTATTGCCAATTCTCAAATCCAGATTGTGTCAGGAAAGAACAGAAAGGAGGGTCTGAAAAACAAGGTTCACCATGAAAAAAATAGACAAAATGGGCCAAGCCAGCATATGTAAGAGATCCACCTCACAGAAAATATAGTGGTAACACTGAAACTTTTAAAATAGTCAAAACAGGAAAAAAGAGTTCAACTTAAGTGTAATCATGCCACAAGAGTTTTCCGAATAGTTCTTGGATCAATTCTTGAGATGCTACTTAGAGTAATGTCAGAGCTTGCTGGTCATCTTCCAGAGAATTGACCAGCTGCCTGCTATCAACACTGTGCTACTCGTACTCTTGTCTTTTCATTACAAATCTGACTGCTACTGCTTTAAAAGCTCTTTCCTCCTAAACAACAGAGATCCTGCGTTTGTGCAGTTATGTTAAGAACAGCCATTTTATTAACGAGTACTTGACCTGTTGCACACACAAAAATATGAATTCTGAAGTATTTCAAATGAATTATTCTTAATTATCACACTTTTAATATGTTACTAAAAGAAATGTATAACTTATGTTATGTTATGTTATGTTATGTTATGTTATGTTATGTTATGATCGGATTACTATACAATCGTACTTGGAAGTAACATTTACATGAAACATGCATTCTCTGTGGAAATTTCATTCATTTTGCACCATTTAAAATTCTGTCACACTGCTACAGCACACTGAGAACCTGATGTTGAAAGTGGATAGAGGTAGAGATGTGATCAGAAGCACTGAAGCACAGGAGAGAAAAATGGTTACAAGGAAGGGGAAGGACCTCAAGAAATCCATTCGGACACTCTGTGTCTGTGTCTTGCCAACCTTGTGCTTTGAGAACTCATTGGAAAGTTGAGCACCAAGACTGCAAACACAAAGGCATACCTATACCTTCCCAGTCTTATTGCACCCAGCTCGTCTGCACTCAGAGTCACTGAGCAATGACAGTGTGAAAGGCACTGTGTTATTTCAGCACTTACATATATAAGGCTAAAGAATTTAAATAATAGTAGAGCACCACGACAGGAAACTCACTGTGAACAAAATGCCAGTCATTTCTGTAAATTATTTATCAAATCAGTCACTATATTAAAAGAGAAAAACAGAACTGAAAACCCGGATAACAGCAAAGACAATGCTTCTGACAATAATTGCCAGTGAATAAATGCATACGTTGTGGATAAGTCCTGCCTTTGCTAACTGTGACAACAGAACTTTTATCTGAGCTCTTTCAGGACCCTAAATAGATATACAGTGCAAATAAATGAGCCATAGAGAACTATAGAGAGTTCAGAAAGAAATTGAAAGCTAAACAGAGAAAAACAAGCAGGAAAGACACAAAAATTAGTGTGATTGACTTGGTTTTTATCAAGCAATGTGTCTTCAGCCATACCCCTCTACACTCTCCAAGGAAAGAAGTAAGTAGGAATCATTTTTTCAGTGCAATTGTATTCTGATGTATCTGGTTTATTCCACTGCCTTTCAAACATCCTGTGACCCACCACAGAACTGCATATCAGCACACCTTTACATCTCTGAATTGACGACTTTTCATGCAAGTTAATGATTTACACCCATGGAGCACTGGAAAGAAGTCACAGAGAGGCATGGATTCACAGGAGGGGTCTCTACAGCCACAGCAGCATCTCTCCACACCACCCCTCACCCTGTCTGTGGCACATGCTGCTGCTCTGGTACCATGCCATAGTCCTGGCCTCATCATCCCCTCAGTCTGAGCAGGGCAACGTACCCGTAGATCCTACCTGAAATGAGATGCTGCATCTCTATACTCCACAACACTAAAAAAGATACATAGGTGACAAGCAATAAATGCAGTTGCTTCATTCCAGCAAAAGGTGTTGCTCTACCTCAAGTAGTCTTGGAGCTCCCAATGTTCTTGGAGCTGGTACATTTTATACTTTTTCTTAGATAAAATCATTTTTTCTCTTAAGTTTACAAGAAAGCAAGGGAGGATGACTTTCTAGTCATGGCTTGCAAACAGGACCAAAAAAACCTCAGTGGAGCTGCAAGTACACCCTGAAACTGAAGAAAATTTACTGGGCTATTTCCCTACAAAATAAACTGTTTACAATATTTTATGAACCACCCACACCAGTGTCCATGAAAATAGAATGCTGTACTTATGAGGCAACCCTCATGCAAGCAGTATAATCTTTAGCACTTTACACTTGAATTCTACTAAAAATATGTTGCATTGTCATCAGGGAAGAGTTACAGTTAAAAAAAAAAAAAGGAAGATTACAATTTGGAAGACTAGATAGTACTGAAGAGATGATAATTAGGCAAGGAGTTACAGCACATTATTCTCTGGTGGTCCATGTTGTACAACTAAAAGGCTACATCGGCTGCCCAGTCTGCTGCCTCTTCGTCCAGCCCAGCACACACAAGCTGCCTTCTCTCCCCTGCCCTCACTCTGCCAGGCTCCTGTAGCCTTTGAAACTCTGAAGCAGCTACAGGGATGGTGTCAGGAAGCAGGGCACACGTGTCAAGCTCAGTGAGTCCCTACAAAACCCTCAGAGTCACAGTTCTACCTGGTTCCCCCACTGGACTGCAAATGCAATGGGCAGAAGTCCAAGGGAAGTGCCTGCTGCACGCCGGCAGCGAGGTGATGCGTTCCCCTGTGTCAGATTTTTGGAACACAGTAGTAGCAGCTGAAAATAGTCAGAAGGCTTTAAGTATGTGCACAATCATCAGAAAGCGAAGGGAGAGAGCCTCCACTAATGAGAGAGAAGGTAAATAGAGCCTGAGAAACTGGAAACATTCTTTGGTTTGGCTTACAGCAGGGAAAGAAAAATCTTAAAAAGCATTGTGCAGAGCACGAAGAGAGGCCATTAATCACAGGAAATGCACTTCCTCAAGTACAGTAAGAACATGCGAGAGCCTGTCATTTTTCAGACCATTGTTCAAAAGATTTCCATAATTTTAGAATAAGCTGATCCTCAAGACCCAGGTGACATGACAGGGCAGCAGAATGACTGACATGACAATGATGGTGAAGAGCTTTGTTAGCCTGAAGAAAGACATAATTCCTAGGCTTTGGAAACCTACCACAAATTTGACGCAGGTGCCCCACCTGGCTTGGCAACAATGGCCCTTCCCAAATACTCAGCTGGCCAAGTGCATGAGGTAAGTGACCTGGGAACTTGCTGATCTGTAAAAGGGTGTCCATTCTTGGCACTTTCCAAATGACCCATCAAGTCCTAGAACGGATATACCCTGCTATGGCAATTGTTAAAAAAACTATAGAAACATATCAGAATCAGTGGGTAAATGGTCATGCCTTTTTCAATATCTGAAAAGAGTAATTTATTTAAATTTGAAAAGTATCTCTCTCTGCCTTGACTTTAGAACAAGAGCCAGGTACAATATTTGTATTGTACAACCAGTGCTGGGCTGTAAACTGCAAATTCTATATGTCTGTGGGAGCTGGAAAAAACTATCTCTGCTGACAATCAGATATCAGGGATTCACAGCATTAAAAAATAACAATTTCCCACAAACCATGATGGTTTAGTAGGAATACCAGGCCCTTATTTGTCAGTTCACCACGTTTGCTAATATCGTCCGTGCAAAGGGCTTCAACAAATTCAATCTTCATAAAATCCCATTGAACTGAGGTAAATTCACTCTAAAACAAAAATCCTTCACCAGATCCCAACAAAGTGTGAAAAAAACTCCAACAAGCATCACAGAACGAGTCCAGAGAAGTTTTTTCTTCTCTATGAATTTGCCTCTAACTATAGGTAGAAATCATATTTGTTCCCACATTTTTGGATGATATTTCTCTGTTAAAACTGCAACAGACCTGTTCTGCTGGAAAAACAGTAGGAGGGAAAGTATTTCCAAGAAGCTGTACCAATTTAAATGAGCCAACTGCACAGTGCATGAAGGTATGGTAGCAGGAGCTGGGCTTTCTGTCCGTGACACTAGCCATGGGTGAGGCTCACTGCTCTCTTCTGTAGCCCTATGGGTCCATCCTCTCACCGGCACCGGCTGCGTGCTGCTGCCTCCCCACCAGCACAGCTTTCTGTGGCTGCCCAATTGCCTAAATGAAGGTGAGGAACATTACAGGGGAGAGCCATCAGCTCTGTATGGAACCCGAAAATGCTTTTCCATGTTTATAGCACCAACACCTTTATAAAATCCCAGGTACAGAGTGGATGACAAAATCTCGGGTTTGAAATGAGCAGGCAGAATTAAGGAAAGTGCTGTTTTAACTGCTGCCACAAACATTATTGGCAGCTAAGTGACACTGGAAGTACAAAAGGAGGGAGGGTACAGTGGAGCCCATCAGTTTAACTCTTCATCGGAGCACGTTTAATGGAACTTTATGTTCAGCCGTGTGAACTTTGAATACCTAAGTTCAAATTTCACCTTCAGACTTCCCATCTGTTCTTATTTCATCCTCAGACTTTCCATCTGCTCCCATCTAGGCCTTCCTAATGCCATGCCCAGTCAGACGGTATGGTTTTACCAGGTGCTTCTGTCTTGGAAATTTTATGGCATATAAGAAACAATAAAAATTTATGTTGTACATGTTACTTGTGCTAATTAATTCCATTGCACAACAATGTTTTTTAAACGATATTGTCCAGAAAGTCTGTTAAAATCTACTGTAGACAAGTATGGCAATATTTTATAGCTCCTAATGCCAGATGGGTTTGGAGTTCAGACGTTTGCGCTAATGCATTTTGCACTTAGGTGCTGTGCTGGGAAAAATCGACTCCTAGTGACAAAGAGTTAACATTAAAATGTTGGTGTTAGCTAGGGGCAGCAAATGCAAGGTGGAGGTGTGTTTTTCTGTACTATTTTTTTGCTGAAAATGAGTATCTGGTAAGCTGTCAGTGTGCCATTTCACAAATTTTGTATAAAGTGAAAGATGTTACTTCATATTACTAATATGTAAATATTTTTGTGTCTGGAAGAGCAAGAATGTGCTGGCTAACAACCAAAGATGTGCTGGATAAAATCCTCTCCACCTGTTCAGAGGGCCATTGTGCTAGAAAAAGAAGATTGTTAAAAAAGCAGCGTTAAGTCCCATATCATAGCAAGTCTAGTGAGAATAATTAGTGTATTAAAGAAAGAGTCACTATCCAAGGGCATTCCTATAGCTTCTTATTTCAAATCGCTGAATTCAAAGCCAAGAGATATTCTGAACTCCGAGTGCAAACAGTGGGTTACACAGTGGGGCTTGTTTTGGACAGGTTTTTTTTGTTTGCTTGTTTGTTCCACAAGACTGGGTAAACAAGGCTTCATGCCAAGCAGGAGTTTCCTTCCCTTGATTTTGCTCCCTCCCAAGCACTCTGGTGGCTGTACCTCCTATACATGAGGAATCCAGAATGAGCCCAGGGATTTCACATTTGAACCTAAATGCTGTTAGATATCAGACAACAAGGGTTTACCCCCGCAGCAGATTCAAAAGCAATGTCCTGAAAAAGGCTCTGTCATCTCCATCACCACAGGAAGCTCCCTGATGGCAAACAGAATTTGTTTTTAAGTGGCAGCTCCATCAACATCACATCACAAGGGTTAAAAGGTGCAGAGTTGATGGGGGAAAGGCTCTCAGCAACAAAAATGGAAAGAGCAGCTTGTCTCATTTTCCTCAGTAAAAGAGATGCTCTGGAAGGAGGACAGGGAGAGGACAGACTGTAGTATCTATTCAAGTGAACATAAAGCTCAGATATTATCTTGTCTAACAATTTTTGGAAGCTGACAAACAGTTACAATTAATGCTCAGAGATTAAAACAGGAAATTGTATCATTGTGAGAAAGGGCATTTACAATAATGCTGTGATTCAAGAATACTTTTGTGAATAGAAGAAATAAGCAGAGTTTCCTGCTATTTGTGCTTTTATAATATGTCATGCTCATAAATCCCCACACAGCTGTGGGTATTTGTCATGATAATCACAAATCTTCATACTTTACTCAAAATTTAGCGCATGTGATTTGTTCCCATAAATGATGCCAACACTGCAATTATCCCTATACTTTTTTCCATATTATTTTGTTTTTAAAGCAAACAATCTCATTTCTAGGGAGAAGAGATGATACCTGTGTGAATTATTGACTAATTGTGATGCACAAGTAGAAACTATACAGATATAATAACATCTTCCAAGCAACCCACAGACTAAAATCTGTTTTCATAAACTATTCGATGAATATTTATGCATGGGAAATATATTCATGAACAGGGAAAAAAAAGGCTAAATTTGCAATTAATATTTGTGGTGAATAATTTTGATTTATGAATGGGGACATTTTGTTCAAGGTTGCTAATTATCAGTTGGTTTGCGTGGCTGCAAAACAGATTATTCTAGGACAAAATGGCAAAACAAGTGAATAGTCAATGCTTCCATAAGTTTTGAAGTTCTTTATCTATTTTTTTGAACTTCTACAGCTTTTTAGATAACACCTGATTACTTAGTTGCAAATAAGCATCTTTCTGAAACCGACACATTGTTTAACAGGTGCTAATATGTTCGTGATCCATTATTATTTTACTCATTGTTTCAATAATCATGAGGCTGAAGGACTTTGAAAATTATTTGTAGGATATGGACCCCTTACTTTTTGACTGGTTTGGGTTGGGAACACATCCCAGTTCCGTAGTAGCCAAAATTGCTATAATTGTTGGCCAACCATTAAGTTGCAGCATGTGAAAATGAGTTTGTGGTCAAATGCAGGCATCCCTCACACACTGCAAATAAATATATTGCCAACTTGTCATGAGTATATTGCAGAATTACCCCCAGAGAAGGTGGTGAAAATTCCATCGGGTTAAATGTACCATTGAAGTATCCACTGAAAAAACAAGAGCCAATATGTTCCCAGGAGCAAAGACTTTCCACACCAACAGCAATAGGGTTGGAGAAAGCTGGTGTGTCTTTGCTGTGGGTTTGCTGCTTGTTAGCAGCAGATTAATCTGAATGGGAACCTGATACTGAGGCTACTCTTTTTTCTTTTCTTTCTTTTTATTTTTTAAAAAACACATGCGAGTTCTCCATATGGGGCTTTCCTGGATGCTCTAAAAAGGCCTAAGTCTCACTGCAGCTTAATTGCATTTTGTCATAAAGAGACAGTAGAAGCCACGTACCTCTGCCTTCCAGGTGCCAAGCAGGTGCCCTCAGATTCCTGTCATCCTTTTTGATAAAGAGCCATTCTCACTGTCCTTGCCATTTTCCTTCAGACTTTGCTAGGGGTTACTTCTCTTTTACTTTGACCCACACAGGCCTCCTCACTCCAGCTCTGTGGCAAGCAGCTGACACGTCTCTGTGCCCTCCTCCATCCCAAAGCAAGCAAGATTAAAAGATCTGGCTTTCTGACATGGGGTCTGGCTTTGTCTGTGTGTAGGAAGAAGACTGATATTCATACTCACATTTCATAAATTTTCACACAGGAAATTAAAGCCTTGGAAAGTACAGGCACACAGTGAGACTGCCTAAAATAAGTCATTCTGTTGTTTTGTGTCTTCTAGCTTCCCTGCTCTGAGCTTGAAAAAATCAAATTTGTGTATGCAAGTGGACACATGAGGGAAAGGAGGCAGCTAGTGTGTTTGGGTAGAAAAGAAGGCTACCACGGACCCTTTGGGGGTACCTGGCAGAAGTCCCAAAGGTAGCAGAGTCCTGATGAAGCCTCTCAACCATCAACTGCTAACAGTTCAGGTCCATGCCAAGAAAAGTGGGTTCATAAAGAACAGTTCATTGGCCAAAACAATGAATAAACCCAAAACCATAAACACAGATTTGATTACACTCTGTCAGGGCCAGGAGAAAATTTGTCTTCAAATTCAAAGAAGATTCTTTCTGACAAAGCACCATTGAAAGAAGCGAAGGCAGAGCAGGACTGGGAACAAAATGGGAGCCTGTGCTGATCAGGCTGCTTGTGTTCTTGTGCTTGTGCTTCCCTGGACCTTTTTCTCCTTTATGAAAATGTTAAGAAATTTATACCTTTCTCCAACATAAGGCAAGAGGCATTCCAAATTATACAGTTTCTTTGAACTGAATTTTCTTCTTCCAGCCATATCTAATGATCATGTGATCCTTTAAAATATTTTCAAAGGTTCCCCAGTTACTTGGACAAGTCCTTTTGCTTATTCTTCTGTAGCTGTTATGAAGCAAAAGAAAAATATACTTGTATTTTTATACAGTTTTAATCCTTGACACCTTCAATCTTTTCTTCTTTCCTCCAAGCTGTAATTATTCCCTGGGAAACACTTTCAGTTTAGAGAACATCTTGATCACTAACACGATGTCAATATATTACAGTACTTGATTCAAAATTAATCTAGCAGGAGATATATCAACTCCAATTAGTCTTTACTGCATTTTTAATTCAGTACAAATACTTTCCTGGAATCAAACAAACCATCAGAATTTTAATATTTCACATTGGCTCTCTGAGACTGAGAAGTGAGGTGAAAAATACATCGTTTTTTGTTACCACTGTATGTTACCACTGTTGTATAAGGATGGTGAACAGGGTCTGGATGACGGCAGTTCTTTTAGATATTCTTGGTGGTGATGGTTTTGTTCCTGCTTTCTTTTTTTATAAATATAAGTAATTCATTTCTTTCTTTTTCCTGGAGGATTTTTGCAGCTGTGGCTCCCTGAGGGACCTGGACTCTGAGCATCCTTCAGCACTGACAGCTTCCAGTTTGTCAGATAAAGTCTAATGAGCCTCCTAGGTCATCATGGGCTTGTAGATCTCTGTTAGGCTTTAGCTGGGAATTAGCTACTTTGGCTTCATCAGCTACAGTAAGGATGACTTTCTCCTTAACCTTCTATTCTCTGTTTTTGAACTACTTCAAATGTCTGACACGAATAAATAGTGATTGTAGGAGTGTCCTGGGTAAATAACTGGTTGGGAGAGATTGTTAATTTGGCTGTTAAAGAGAGGGAAAAACCCCTTAGATTCTCTTAAAATAAGTTATAACAAATAAATTTTTCTTATTGATGAAAAAAAAAGCAATAACCATACCAAACAACAACAAAAACACAAAAAACATCACCAAAAACAAAAAAAAACCCTCACTCATTGAACCCAAGATAATAAATAAAGGTTGCAAGACTTATTTTCATGTTTCTGACAAGAGTGTCTCTTTTTGCCTATTGGCCTCCATGAGGGTGTAGATGAAAGTCCAGATGAACTTCCAGGTCTTCTGGGAAGATTCAGACTAGCATTCTTTAATAGAGGACACCCTTCTGAGCCATTTTGTAGGAAGAGGCTCCTCTGGCATCTCCTTACTTCATGTATTAATATTGTTTGCTACAATGTGAGTTGAAGTCCACAAAGGACTTCACCCCAGTGTGGAAGATAAGATGTATATGTTCCACAACTGATGCCAGTATTTACATATATTTGTAGAGAAGAAGAGTGAATGAGTGGGAAAATTTCTTCAGACCCGTTAACATGCACAGAAAGGATAAATGCTACTTCCCAAGTTGTAGTTGCCACCTCAGCTCCTAAGCAGTCTCTCCAGCAGCTCCTTTATCTCCTTAGGAATCACTTCATCTTCTGCTGAAGAAGTTATACAGCCAATGACAAGGATTTCAGTGCTGTTCCACCTCTTGATCCTAGAAATTATGTGAAGTCACTGTTAATAGCTCACATCCTGCATGGGCAAGCTCTAGATAGGATGCTCAGGTGGATTGACAAGCCAAATTGCCATAAAATGATTACATGAAATTATGCCTAAAATGAATTAACATATTATTTTAGGAAGTGTAGAAAAGTGAAAGTGGCAGCAGCTCTGTAGTGGGTTGAACCAGGCCAGATGCCAGGCACCCACCAAAGCCATTCATTCACTCCCCTCTGTAGCTGGACAGAGGAGAGAAAATTTAACTAAGCATTCATGAGTTGAGATGAGGAGAAGGAGAGATCGCCCATCAAATACCATCAAGGGCTCAACTTAGAGATATTGAGTGAATTTATTACTAACAAAATCAGAGCAGGACAATGAGGAGTAAAATAAAATCCTTAAAAACACCTTCCCTCTAACCCTCCCTCCTCTCAAGCTCTATTTCCTATCCCAGCAGCTCAGGGAGACACAAAAGTGGGGGTTGTTCAGTGGTCAGTTCATCACCTGTGGCTTCTCCCACTGCTCAGGGAGAGGAGTTGTTCCCCTGCTGCACCGTGGGGTCCTTCCCACGGGAGACAGTTCTCCATGGACTTCTCCGGTGTGAGTCCGTCTCACAGGCAACAGTTCTTTGCAAAGAGCTGCAGCATGGGTCATTCTTCCACAGGATGCAGTCCTTCAAGGACAGGCTGCTCCAGCATAGGAGCAGGGCCCCTCTCTCCATGTGGGGCTCCTCCATGGGCATGCATGGCTGCATGGATCTCTGCATCCCTGTGGATCTCCAGGGGCTGCAGGGGTACAGCTTCTTCACCATGGTCTACACCATAAGCTGCAGAGGTTCTCACTCTGCTCTTCTCTGGCTGAAAAAAAAAACTGGGCTACAACTTTTGTTTTTCTTTCTTCTTAAATATGTTATCTCAGAGGCATTGCCACCATCTCTAATTGGCCAAGCCTTGGCCAGTGGCAGTTCCATCTTTGAACCTTCCAGGGATTGGCTCTGGAGGACATGGTCGAAGATTCTAGCAGCTGCTGACAGAACCCACCCCTATAGCCTGCGACCCCACTACCAAAACCAGGCCATGTAAAAACAATACAAGCTGTAATCATGAAAATGGGAAAGAAAAAGCCAGGACAGGAAAAGATTTGGATGGCTCCTTCAGCCAGTGCAATTTTGAACTCTGACACCCCACACTGTGTCTCCTGGAAAAGGCTGACAAGGGCAGGCAAAGTTTCTTCACTTTGGAAAACCAGTCCCTAGGAAAATTCACTATCTCTTGCACCTGTATTGATGACCCAAAGAAAATAAAATACACACAGATGAGACTCATCCACCCACTTGCTTTATTCACCTCCTGCTTTCTTAGACAAAGGTCTATCCTCGAATTTTCCTCAAGAGAGGGAACACCAACAAATAGCAAGAACTTCTCACTCATGTGAGCTACCAGATTTTATGCAATCAACAAACTACCTATTTCCATGAGCCAATGAGGTCAAGAATGAGGTACCACTGGCATGGTAGTCAGAAGGCAAATTATTCCATACTTTTTGGTCATAACACTAACAGCTCATTCCAACAGGCCAGCGCTACTGGTATTTCAAGAGGGTATATGATTGACCCTTGACTTAGAATGTAACATTACAACCCAACCCAAGTGCACATTTAAGGCTACAAAGACCAGGAATATGTTGTTATCCATTCCAGGATGAATAGGAAATTATACCTGAGTGTAACTAGAAACTCCTTGCTTCTTCTTGGTTCATGCATGCCTTTCTCTTTCCCATTGGCAAATGAATAACACAGTTCCCAGACTCTGACTCTGGCTCCTGTTCCTGCCTCCATCTGTATTTTGGCAGGATTTATGTTCATAGAGTTATGTATTCAAAGGTTGTGTAACACAAATCATAATTTTTTTATGCCTTTACATCTATTTGTTTTGCTCTATCCATGAGCCCTGCATATATTCCCTAACTATCTCTTCATAGCTCTGTGAATTTTCAAACTTTTCCGAGAATCACAGAAATTGTTTTCTGTGCTTGCTGAATGGCAAAAGTCTTTCCTACCCCAGAAGCATTGCAGACTGCCATTGCTTGAGTCTTCAAGACATTTTTTTTTCTCCCTCGGGACTCAGAAACTGCCTACTGGAAGTTTTCCCTGATTCTTAGAAATGGGCAACCTCACTGAACCCAGATATTAAGTCCTAAGCCTCAGAGATCCTATTAATCCCTTTGTAACTGAATAATAAATTTCTAGATGGCCTGAAGGATTTAGTGGATGTATGTGTTGCATCCAGAATCTTAACTAAGCTTTAGGGATGAGGGAGAATCCTGCTCCCAGAAAAGAGCCAATTTGTACACTCCACAAAAATGTGGTAGAGAGATTTGCAGGATTACTGTAGAAAGTCCAACCTTCATGACAATAGTTAAACTCAGCCAAAGTGCTCTGGTACTACCCAAATCAGTTTTCACTAACTGCTGAGGCCTTTCTTTACTTCCTGTCTCTGTTCCACTCCTGCCTCAAATCCCTACTCCTGCTGCACCTTGACTTCTCACCTCAGTCCTGCCTTGAGTACTTCTTCAGTCATAGGAACTTTTTCTAGCCTGATCTATAATATCATTGCTCCTCTCAGAGAGCCTAAATTCTCAAGAAAGTTCAGAAGTCCTTCTCCTGACCAGATAGGTGGAAACAAAACATCTAAATTTCTGATATTTCAGATATGGACAAAGAAATCCCACATAAGCCTCCAGACCAGACTGATTTATTAGTCTGCTTTTGATTCATTAAGACAGCACTGAACTTGGTATCAAAAAAAAAATGGGGTTTCAACCCCTTGGTCAGTAAGTTCAAGTGTTCTTTTAGGCAATGAGTGGATTGAAATCCACAGCCTGAACCCACAGCACAGGTCTTGTGGGGTATTAAACAACTAGGCTATGGCATTGCATGCAATAACATCACTCATTCTCCCTTCCCTTCATCTGAAGCTGACTCACAGAACAGAAAATCTCAAGTCATGGCTAAGAAGCTACGATGAAATAAAAAACAAAGCAGAGAAGGGTTAATAAACTTCAAAGTCAAAATTGGATTCATAACCCTCCTTTGAATTTCTGAAGCCAAGTAATCCAGTCAATAGTTTAACTCCCTAGTATTCACGAAGCTGATTTTCATTTATGCTAATGTCCTCCATGTCCTCCATTAACAGTTCATTTAAAACTTTTTAAAGTCCCTGTACATCTCTAAAGCAGTGTAAAGGAGCCATTCTATAAGTTAGTGCAGGCTGGAAACATTTCCCCCACTATTATTTATTCAGCTTTGTGGGGATTTCTCTGGTATGGAAACCATATGAAGCTTTAATTGAATGTGTCCCCACAAGTCTTAAAACATTACTACTATCGGTGATGGTTTCCAAGAACTGTTCTCTAGAATCATTCATGCCTCAGTCTTGCTGAGGACATGTAGATTTTGTAGATTTTTGGATTATCATACAGCACACTTAGGCTTTTGCCAAGCCTTCCATGAAACAAAAGCGTTTGCATAAATGAAAGGGATGCCTGATTTTTCTCGTAGGTTTCTTGTATACTTGGAAACTTTTGCCAAAATATTGCATCATGGACTGCTTCATACTTCTGTCTGCAGCATGCTGTGTGCAGTTCATCTCGCTCCAGACAACTAGAAAAGTGTGTTTTTCCCAATGGGCCTTTGGGTATGAAGTCACTGTGCCCTTTGCACAGTGGTGAATACGACCAGGGTCACTGCCAGCTCTGCATCTTGCTGAGGTCTTTTCAGACCAAGGATAACCCAACCCAGCTCCACTAACCAAGCTCTATTCCAAAATGGAGGGCTGTACTAGTGGTTTTCAATTTCCTATTACCCGAGGAAAGATGTTGTTTGGCAATCACTGCATAAGAGCTTCTCTGGGAAGCTGTTACAAAGTGTTTCAATTGGTTGTATCGAAGCAAGCTGATCTTGATCAGTTTTCATCTTGAATGAGAACAATTAGACCCACAGCAAATAATAGCATCTAAGGGATAAAATAACAATTGCTTTAAAAGGAGAATGTGGTGTTTGCCTTCATGTAAAAACAATTCATCTGTAACGACTCTATCTCCTTCATTTTTCCTTCACTGGGCATGTCCTGCAGCTCCAGGCACTGAAGTGTAGTGCACAATAAGAAGGCAGGCTATGAACCACGTTAATTTAGAGGTCTTTCAAAAGCAAAACTGTCAAAGGAGGCCATCAATTTCAGTAGTATCTCAAATGCAAATTGTTGATTATTCTGAATTTCCTTCCCAAAGTAACCCATCTGAAAAGCAGGTCCTTTCATGTGGCTAAAAGCTGTCTCAGAGTCTTCCCACTGATCTCTGTGGGGAAAATTTTTCTAATTACCAGTAATTCATGGAATTAAAACTGCATCCTACTTCCAGCAATGTTTTGCAAACCCTCTGACTTCCTTTGAACAAAATGCTCCTTAGGCTCCTGCTTTATTCTTCTGTCAGGCTCACATGCCTCACAGGCTCAGTGCATAACACAGTCACTTAGTATCAAAAGAAGGTAAATGCCTACAATTAGAGACAAATTGGAAATATGTTCTGGGCCCGAATTCAACCCCACGTAGCTATAGAGAACAAACTAAGGTGCATGAATTAGGAGTGTGAGTACACCAGACTGCCCGTGCAGTCAGCAGAGAGAGAAAGGCATCCCTTTCTGGATGCATAAAAAGACCTCTGACTTGAGTGGTGGGAAAGGTTGCAGGACAATCGTGTGACTAACTCAAGGTGCCTGGATCTGGCATGAAACTCGACCTGAGTCTACAGTGGAATATGGTTGTTTCTCAGAATATTAAATACAGGACCTTAAAAGAGATACTGACTCTAGGATCACACCCAGTGTTTTGGAGATTTTTGTACTTCCATAGATTTGTATGGACTGCAATCACACATGCTCCTGCTGGACCCCCATGTTATTGCCATACCTTCAGGATAAATCAGTGTTGGCTTACAGGCTGAAATCACTTAGCCTTATGTTAGAATTGCTGCATGTGAGGACCTACCTATCATTAGCCCTCCACAAGACATGAATTTCATTATATGACCTAAGTGAAAAAACAAAATTTAAGTTGTTCAAAGACAAAATTTAAGTTGTCTTTCAAGGATAAAGACAATGTAAGAACCTAAGACGATCTCAAAATGGGAACATGTTTTTCCTATGTTTTTCAACAGAATTAATTAATTATCCTTATGTTTATTTTTTTTCCTTAAAAATATGGGAAATCAAGTACCACTTCAAAAATCTACACAAGGGTATGAGGGCCATTATTTTAGACATATTGCTGGAAAAAAGTAATTCTATTTGCAGGGTCGTGGGTGCTGTTATAAGAGTTTAGGGGCAGCAAATATTTCTTGTCAGCTTGCAGCAATTTTTTCTGTTTCTTTTCCTAAATGCTGCCCATGCTGGCTCTTTTACAAATTACTCTGAAATTTCAAAGGACCACACACTTGGCTTCTCCATTATTTTTTTTTTCCAGAAGCCTCTAAAAGGTTGAGGAACCTTGTTAGAATAGTTTCTTTCCAGAATAGAGTTTGAAGTGGAATTCCACTGGTGAAATGCTACTTTGTTCTGGCCGGAATCCATAAGTTCCATCTTCATATTAGAAGGTTATCATCTTGCTTAAGCTGGAACTGTGTCCAGCTGGGGAGTCGCCATTCACCTCCCTTCATCATCTTGCTAAATATTCAGAGAATGAATTCTAACAGCTAAAAATGTGTGGCTCGTGATATGGAGCTTGAATTTATAGTAACACTACCTGCACGCTAATAAGGAATTTGCAAGCTATAAAGATTATTATCTTTGTCCTTAAAGATGAACGTCATTAACCAGGCCAGTTCCACATTAGCAATGATATGCCAAGCAGTCACTTATTTTAGAATTGCCAATATTTTCCCTACCCTTTTTTTTTCAGCAAATGCAAAAATCTCAAAAATTTAAAATAAAACTGAGATTAGGATAGAAGGTGACACAATAACTATTATGTCTATAAATAATAATTACTATTTAGTCCATACATTTTCCAAAAAACCCAGATGTAAGGCTATTATCCCACTAAACTATTTGAAGTAGAAATTCCTGAATAACCTTATTGCCTTTGCCTGAAAATGGATTTAAAAAAAAAAAAAAACTTGAGGAAATTACTCTTTTGATCTTAATAATATGTAAATTTTCATCTGATCCCTGCTGAAAGTTCTCTGCATTCTAATCCATTCCTCAGTTCAAACTCCTGCATTTCTGTATGAAAAAAGACATTGTTCTGTACAGCCTTAAGAACTTCCTCATACAAAAGTTTTTGGGGAAATATTGCAGTCATGTTTTTAGAGACTGTTCACAAGTGTAGTCCTTTCAGACCAGTCACTACACTCTCAGTAGTAGAAGGGGTTTGGTCCTTTTGATCTGATTATCCAACAAAAAATTACAATCTGCTGAATCAGGTTTCACTTTCAAATTCAAATTTAAGTTGCTAACTAGTCACCCTTTTTGTTTGAGGTTAATTAGATCAGCCATGCATTAAAAGGGTTCAAAAATTCAAAATGTCCTAGTGAACAGAGAAACTAAGGTACGTTATTCAAGTCACAAATTTGTTTTATTACTGGTTGAATGTGAATGGTTAATCTGGGAATATACCAAGAAAGCTCTCACCAGCCCACACAGTGTCAGTGGTTTTGGGACAGCAGCGGTGGCCTTCAGGGTCCAGTAGTCCTCACCCTCCTCCCCAATGCCTGTGCAGCGCCACCAGCCATGACCTCTGCTCCTCTCAAATTCTTAACAGCCTTCAAGCAACAAGCATGAAGTATGGACACCTCAGACACTTTAGCAAGAGTCAGAAACCTCAGAGGAGATGACTGTCATTCCTGACCATCTGTTTCTCTTATCATGAACGCTCATGTGTTTTTATCTGCATCACCTTCATACCTGAGCCTCCACCAGTCAGCACTGCAGTATATTGTTGTCAAAGACTGTTTATCACTTTACTTGCCCAGGATAGTATGCTTTATTTTATAGACCAAATGTAGATTCAATTTGGCTGTACATTTTCTTTAAAAGTCAACCCCTTTAGTGCAGTAAAAGACATGAGGTTTGATGTTCTTGGCTATGAAAATCTTGCCTTTTGCCAAAGTTGCATTGTCTGAAGTCTCAAAGCAGGAGTTATCATGTTATTTGAGATGAAGGGCAGAGTAATTTGTGGTGCTTGGGCATGACACATGTAATTTTACACTTTATCTGTAGGTGTGATACTGGATTCTGCCAGAGCAGGCACCTGGTATCAATGTTCATTCTGGCAATAGTTCAGCAAACCTCACAACTCCTAAGAAAAACCACAGGTTACTGTATAGAAAATGAACTTGAAGTGTCTAGAGATAGGCTAACATTAGAAATGCATGACCTACCCAGCAATTTGTGGGTGACAGGGAAATGGAGGGAGGAATTCCTCTGGGGTTTTTTTTGCATTTGGGGTGATGTGGCAAAAGCAACTGCTATGTATCTCTGTCTCTGTCTTAGCAACTATTTGGAGAAATTTTCTCATACTTAGGTTTTAATGCAGTGTTTATCCTAGAGCACATTAAATAAAACTTCATTTTGCTCTTGGGAGGTACTTCTCCCGTTATCTGCCTGCCATAGCTATTTGCTCCTGGCAAAGAGATCCTTGAAGAGAAGGAAGTCTTCCATCAAAATTTTGGTGGACTGAGAATTGCAGCAGTCTCCAAATGACTGATGTTTCTGTGGGCAGGCTAGGCACTGAGCATCAGGGGAGATCATTATTTAGAATCAGCGCAGAGAAGGCCATTTCTAGTGTCAGTATTAGAATGAGTCATTTAAAATCATTCCTGAAGCTACTGTAGAACAAGTTTATCAGATTCATATCTTTGATCCAGATTATTAGCATGCAAGTGCGTGCTCCTCACAGAGAGAGCAGTTGCATAATCTGGTCCATTTTTGAAGCTGTATTTCCAGAACTGAAAAAATCCATTGCAGAAACTGTCACTAGTTTAATGCTGGGTCAGTGAATAAAAACTGCCAGACAGCCTCACATTTCCATTGCAGGTTACGAACCTTGTTGTCCACATACCAGTATTTTTCAAACAGCAGCTGTTATATAAAACCAGGAGTGTTATGTTGCACATAAATGGAGGTGACAGATTTCACAGCAGTTCTCTATGTACAAACAAGTATAAAAGATAGACAACACAGAATTTATCAGGCCACAGGCAGAGCACTAACCATAGCAGCATTGTTTCACATATTTGAATTTATAGACAGAGCAGGGTAATGAGAGAGTCAGTGATTCATTTTACCCACTAAATAAAAGAAGTATGTTCCAGCTGTCATAACTTGCCATTAACAAAAGCACCTGTGCTTTGAACTGGATAATCAATAACACTCTCCGTTTTGGAACAGGTTTTTATGCATTTTATGCACATGGGTTTCTTTTATAACTTTATAGTTTTATTTCTTGTTCTTCATCAAATCAAGAAGAACCAGTCAAATACTGGAACAGTGAATTTGAATCTATCTCTGTTGTTCCACTGCCACAAATGTCACTTTGGAAGTTCAAAGCCAGCATCTCAGCAACTGAAGTTTCAGTATCATTTGGTATACTGAATAAAAGTCAACAGCTCTCCTTGCAGTATCTCTAAAGCAGTATCTCTAAAGCTATGTGTTGAGAAAGCACTTGGTAATCCTCTCTGCAAATACCCCAAATAGAGACCTAATAAACCAAATAAATGTCCTGTCACCTCTTCCTGCAACTATTGCTACTGCAGCAACTTCTCCTGCAAAAGATGATACAAGAAAACTCAACATGCCATTTGTCAAGTCAGAATGAAGAAACACAATTTGGCTGCATAGTTCTGAATCCCTGGAGAAAATTTGCAACACAGATTGAAAAATTTCACAACTGCAAAATGTCACTGGATAATATTCAAATATTAAACAAATTTGAAAAAGTTATGCATGTCCATGTACACTTGTTTTAAGATAGGCAGAGAGAGGGAGAGGCAGAAAAAACATGCTGTAATTGTTTGCAAATTCCTACAGATGTTTATTCATTTTCTCTGGTTGAAACTCTATTTGGTATGTGATCAAAAGCAACTATATAAAGGAGTTTATGGTTCTTTAAGAGCATTCTTTCCATTAGCAACAGTATTAGAAAACAGGCCAAAGAGAGGATTTCTGAATGGAAATCTTGTTGACAGGTGTGGTAATCCAGACTCCAGTTCGCTATTTTTCCAGTGGTTGTTGGGAGGGGATTTTTGTTTATGGTTCTGGTTGATCACATTTTCATGTTCTCTGCAGTCTTTGACAGACATCTTCAAACTAGAGAAGCAGAGCTGTAATCCAAAAACATGTTCATATTCTCAGTTACCACGATCTTAACTGTTTTCAGGAATTATTATTCTTTTCAGTTTATAAACGATACAAAAAAGGTCCGTAACAGTTATTATCAAAATCATCTGTAAACTTCCCAGCAGCTCTACTCAACTGCGTATCTGGAAAGCAAGATTTTGGCTTTGCAAAGCAGTGTACTAATACAAGAGTTCCTCAGAGAAGGCCTAGCACCATAAAACCCCGCAATGTTATGGTTAAATATACTTATGTAGAAGTAGCCTGACTCACATGACTTATCCCCATCTTGGAGATGCAGAGGTTAGAGTGAAAACATTAGATCATCTACCTCTTTAATTCAAACCATAGAATCTCATCCAGTTACTCCTGTATAGAAATCAGATGCTTAGGCTTGCCAAGAAAAATCTGAAAAGATACAGAGCCCTGATTTGTTAAGAAGTAGTAATTTTTGCCGGTCAAGTCAGTTACCTATGACTTTTTCATTACACCCTTTGACGAAACTGAATTTTGGTTGGTCGTTACGCAAGGGAAATTCTGCGAAAAAAGGTCTGTTGCTCACAGCAATGGTAATTTTACCAACTTCATTCTGCTCAACTAATATATCTCCAGAAGAAAAATGCCAGAAGTGTTGTATAAATAATCCTGTGGCAGTTATAAAAGCAAGTATTTTTTCCAGAAATTTATGAAAAAATAGGGAAAATTATAATTAAAATATCATAAACATCCAACCATCTGCTCTTTGATCACCAAGGATCCAGAAATTACACTTTGGATTGATAAATAAATTAAGGTTGCTTCAAAATGGATATCTGGAAGGTGACAGGAAGGACATAGGGCACTATGTCCACATTTTCTTATCAAATGTAATCCACAGAATCACAATTGCCTGAAAACCAATAAAATGCTCAAATGAAATATATAGCTAAAGATCTATATACAAGTAAGTGTACAATCCTTGTTGTTCGTACTCAAGCTTAAAGGCCTTTGGATGATAATTCAGAGGGTTTTTTATTTCACTTTTATGTGGTTTTTGTTCTTGTACCACACTAGTTCTGGATGGTGCAAACACACTTATGCAGAGCTTTGAATTACTGAAGATTTCACAATGCTGCCTGTGACAGTCATGCTTGTAGCAGTTGTGCAGAAAAAATCACACACACTCTTTAACTGTGTTTATGCTGTATGAACCTGCTCTGCTGCTCCTGTACAGGCAGATCCCATGCCTCACAGACATAGGCGACAAGTGCTCAGTTCAAGACTGAATTTCACCTAAACCCCTCACTTTTTTCTTTTAATTCTTCCAACAAGTCTTGGCCCCATCAACAAACTTACCATATCTAAATAAAGGCCATTTCTTTAATTCCTCATTAAATAAAAAATCCATCTCAAATTATTTCCCTGGCCAATTCTGCAATTTTAGGGATGTATTTACTCTCAATCAGACATGACATTTTCTTTCTCGGCTTTCTTGTTCAGACTTTCCCTCTCTTACAATTCTTGGAAGAGGAATGTGTAAGTTATATACAGCCCCTCTCTCTATGCCTGCCAAGAAAAGACAGATCAAGTCATCAGTAACACACACAAAGATACAGTGATGATTCCAGAATAAAATGCGTATCTTTATTGGTTAATGACTTCTTGGAAAATTTACTGGCAGAGACCTTCAGAATAATCAATATTTCACAGATCAGCCAACAACTAAATAAGCCACAGCTGTAACAGCCAGTCCCAGAAGTTCATGTTCATTGCAGCCAAAGATCACCAGAGAAGACGGAGTTTTGCCCATCTGTTTTCCACCTGATAACTAAGGCTGCTTCTGTCCTTGACATTCAACGGTTTTCTTTTATTTAGTTCCTTTCAATGGTAGAATTATATTTTCCTTACCATGTAATATCAAAATAATTTCTTTTAAGGATTTTTTTCTCCCTGGCAAATCCTTTTCCATGAAGATTACCAAAATAAAGTAGAATCTAAAAGGCATGGAATAATCTCACATGGGTAATAGCTGTGTAAACAGGAGGTGACGACCTCTTTACAAGTCTTGGGATGAGTAAAGGGAGATGGATACTGCCTGTGTTTTCCCTTTCTTCAAATACCAGACTCTTAGGTCATTAGCAAACAGAGTGATACTGCACCTCTGCTGCAGAGGGTAAAATTTTACAGTCCATGTTTAGAACTTCATGTCTAGGAATATGGAGTTGATTTACATTTCTTTAAAGGCATGTGATCAGCATTGAAGAGTGCAGATGTTAATGATAATAGAAATCAAGCAGACTCTTCCTGGAAAGGATAAAAAGTTTAGTGTGCTGTAGTCTGATGTTCTGGATGACTTTGTTGATTCACTCTTTGTGCCATTCATCTAGCTAATTGATAGTTTTAAGAATACTTGCAAGCTTTTTGTGCTTCACAGCAATATTCCTCAAGGGTACTTACTGGGAAAGAATAAGTTAAGCTGCTAATTAAAAATGGAGTGACAATACAGTATCTGTGAATGGGCATAACACATCTGGTGAAAAGATGCTACAGCTAGAAATGTCAATAGTCCTTTCTGAACATTTTTTTTTTTTAAGTGTAGTCTAGAATTAATATATACATTCACCAATTATCCATCTACCTGTAGGTGCAACATCAAGGGCAAGGATGACTTAAAAAGCAGCAGTTGATATTAAAAGTATTATAAAATGTTGTGTCCTTTTACATCAGGAAGGAAAAGGGGTCGGGGGTGGGAAGGATGCCTTCATATTCCAGGAGTCACTTATTCTGCTAAACCAGAACCTGAACCTTCATGGAGAAGTCTCTGAAAAATAATGGGGCTGTCAGGTCTCCAAGAAGAATGCTCCACCTCTGTGGCTTTGATATGGGCTTTACTAAAGGGTGTGCAACAAGAGAGATGCCACTTGCAGTGACATAGATCTTCCTAGTGTCACCCTCTTACAGAAAGCTTGCCATAAACACCTGCAGTTTGCTTTACTAGTCTTTTACTGAGTCTGCTCATAGATTGTCATCTTTTTCAGTCTAGGATGTTTCATAGAGGTCCTAAATTACACAAATCAGCCTGGTGAACCTAAAGTTGGAAAATTAATTACATAGAGGAAAACCCTAAGGTTAGTCTTTAAACCTTTGGTTTAATTGTTACATGGTATACTATGAGACGACAAGATTTTCAGATGGCATTAGTTATAGCAAGATTTAAACCAAATGGGGACCCAAGTCCCACTGACTGAAAGCAATAAAAACCAGGAGGTTCTTGTCTAAGCTGGAACAAACCAGACCTGATATGGTGCTGTCTTCTCCCACAGTGCCTCTGTACCCACTACAGTACAGAGTCAAAAGTTCTCTCCAGAAGTACAGAAATTATTCAGTTATTCTACACTGGGAGATGAGAGGATCTAGCAAGATGTCTTTAGTACCCACAGTACCTGTAGATTATGGAGGGACTGACAGCTGGAGGATACTCTTTCATGAAGACTTGCTTGCTCTGGAAAACCATGAACTGGGGATGGACACCAGTGGTCACCAAAGGTGAATACTTGGTCATGGCACTGAAAGCCACACTGCACCCACAGATAACTACTACTACCTCAGGGTTACAGCAACACATCACAAAGATCCAATGCTCTTGCAAATCAAATTTCTGCATGTTGGGTCCCCGCACCCCAACGTGTTGCAAAGATCAGATGGTCCAACAACCATTCACATAGTAAAATGCATTTATGAAATGCTAGTGAAACTCATAGATTCACAGCAGGAGAGGGGAAGATGAAATGTGTTTAGTGCTTAGGAAGTTGTTAACTATTTGGGTTGGGTGGCAGGATTCTTTTGGCACTTTCCATTCCCTGTGTGTAAAAGCTGATTCAACCCCAGGAATGTTTAATGTTATTTCAAATGAGAGATAAATATTTAGTTGTGAGCCTATGAAAGATGAATAAGAGAGGAAGATGAAGGGATGGAAAGCAAAGTGAATAGAAGACAAAAGAAAATGGAAGCCGGAAGATTTTTTTTTAAGTTTGCCATGGAGAGCAAAGCAGAGAAAAACTGCAGGAATGCTCACTTGCCAAATGACCTGTTGTAAGAAGACATTGGGAGTTAGACTTCAATGGTCCTTGTGGGCCCCTTCCAACTCAGGATATTCTATGATCTTCAAATCTGTAACCTAAGCTAGCTATTTGGGATCATCAACATATGTGGCAGTCATACAGCCCATTCGCACGGATGGACTGGGTTTCTCGTCTCTGGGCTAACTGCTGGGGAAATAAAATGCCCTGATCCATCTTACACCTCCAGGCTGGAATAATGCAGGATGCTGGGGTTGGCTGTCATGGTCTGCCCACGAAGCAATCTAGTCTGCATAGAATTTCAAGGGGTGTGGTGAAAATCACAAAAAATCCTATCTCTAACACTTTTGTTTTGCTCTAAGGCAAATTGTTTGCAAAAACTTTCCTTTTGATTTTTGTTATCCAAATAACTCCAGCTTAAATTGGAACTCAGCTATTAATCTGATAATGACATGGCTGAGACAAATTCTCTGACAATTGATCTCAAATGACATGCAGGGCTTTACTTTACCTCAATGTCTGCATTCCTTTCCATCCAGGAGTTCTGACAGTATTTAACACACACACAAAACCCCCTCAAATGTAAGTATTAAGATGATTACTATGTACCTGGAAATATCCTTTAATTGTAATTTTGTTTTATTTTATTTTTAGCTTCAAAGCTTTCCCAGGAATGAACACCTGTCTTTCACAGTATTACAAGAAATAGTTGGGTACCTCAGATGCTTTGTTGTGTCAAGTCCTCTAATAGGGACACTGTGAGTATAAGTCACATTTTAATTAATGATCAAAGCAAAGGACACCTGTAAATTTTGGTTCAGTTTCTTCAGTTCTTTGATATCAGGTTTATCCGTTAGAAAAGGACTCCTTTGATGCATATCCTGCTGACATAAGGTATCTTTCATGCCTAGATGCCATGGTGACTGGAGACTTACAAATACTGAATTGAACAAGGTGAACAGAATACTATGTTTTTGCCCCATTACATCTATCAGTTAAAATCTTATCTCTAAAAGCAGCAAAACCCACCATCCTGTGCAGTCTTCTTTTATTTCCATGACTCTAATTTCTAGACACTTTAGAAAGTGCCATTAAGAAGTCTTGTTGGGGTCTGGCCCTGAGAGATAGTGACAGATTTGTGTAAGCCTTGCAGCCTGTTCACCCCTCAAATGAGCACTGTGATGATATTGGGGAAGGCAGGAACAAGATACTGCCAGCCCCTGAGGTGCCTCCCCACTTCCACTGCAAAAAAAATTGGTGAGACTCCGCAGCTCAAATCTCCATTCATTCCCAGGGGGACCAAGAGGGGTAAAGTAGTAGCTCAGCCACACCCACTAGGCAGTGTTAGCAGTGCACCCAGTACCAGGGGGATAAACTGCATTGCATGAATGTGGCAACACAACCTCTGAGTGGGGTCAACACAGAACCCTCTCTCAGGCTTTGCAAGTATTGAGGCAGGGGAGGCAAAGGGTCCTTGTGAAATAAAATAATAGTAACAGAAATATCACATGGCTTCACCTAAAAGATTAGTTTGAATGTTATTGATCATTCGCCATGGGGCTTTCTTACCCAAAAAGGTGGCATGGGGCAGAGACATCTGTGTGACATGCAGTAATTGAGGTCAGAACACATCAGCAGCATAGCTACCCAAATAAAGCCAGAGTCAAATCTCTTCCTCAGAAAATACCTAAGTCCTGTATGTAAGAAGCCCTACAGTTCCAAAAATGCTCAGCATTTTAGGTGCCTGACTTTTGGAAAGCCTATTTTAATCTATGTCTAAACACTTGGAGAAGGTCATGCAATGATTTAAAATGTATATATATTGATGGCAATTATATGGATTCTTTGTCCAACTTTGCCTATCCAAAACAGGCAACTAGCCTAAATAAGATATTCAGGTTTCTTCTACAGTCAAACATGAGCAACAGATACCTTTATAGTGCAATGCCCTCTGTCATGGGAAATGATTCATGCTCCAGAAGTGCCTGACTTTATACAGCTGGATCTATTTTGCCTGCATTTAGCTCTCATCTATTTCTCTAAACTGAGTTTCAAAGGAAACTACACTCCAAAAGTTGTTGAGTAAAATGTTTATCTTCTAGAAATGAGTGATTTTTGTTTGCTTTCCTACAAGAAAACAAATGTGTAAATTTTTAGTAGAGAAAATCTTTGACTAATGTGATACCAAATCCATCAGCATAACTTCACACAAAAAGACTTCTGGAAAGACAAAGATTGCCAGAAATACTCCGTCCCACACCATGCAGATTTTATAAGCTGTTTTGAGGGATCTGGAGGGTCAAAGTGAAATATCAAGTTCTCAGAAACTGCACTATGAAATCAAACATAAAACTTCTGATTATTTTGGTGTTAGAAAACTATCAAATCAGACCTGAAGCAATACAGGAACATTGTATGCCTTATACATCATCCACTTGGCTATACATATATCTCTGCCTACAAGGAAAGGAAGGAATGTACTTAAAAAGGAATAAAGGAGAAAAAAAAAAGTTGAAATATGTCTCTACATGCCATGTTTAGGAGAGGGGAAAATAACCTTGCAATATATCTTTAGAAATTATTTTCTGCTTTGTCTTTCCTTAACTGAAAGATATAGAATTGAACATTTCTGTGTCTAGACCCTCCCTCCTGCAGTATCTCAAGGCTTTGCAGTCATCAGTGGATTTACCTTGCCTGCATTCCTGTGGAGGTAAGAAATTATCATTATCCTTCTTTTAGGATGGGGAACTGTAACACAGGAAAGATTTAAGTACCTTCCTCGAAATAACAAAAAAGTCCAAAGCTAAGCCAAGAGTTGAGCCCTGCTCTGTCACATTGCAATCCAGTAACCAACACACTAGACCATCATTTCTATTCATCTTGCCCTAACCTGAGTTGCATAGCCAATAAATTGTGCCTGTTCTTTTGCAAGGGCCTCCAGTAATATTTTGCTTTTTTACTGTCACTAGTCCAACAAACTACAGACAACACTTTGTAGGTATTACTTCTTTTGTTGGTAAAGCTGCACCTCTGACCAGAGTGGGCTTAATACCTAATATAAAGCAGTTCAGGAATTTTTCTATGAATCTTTTGGGAAAAATGATTTGTTATAACCTACATTTTCCTTACTATCTTCCCATGTTCAACACAAGATTTCTGCACAGGCATTTTTGAACCTTAAGAAGAAATCAGTTTTTCAGAGAGATTGCTTGATTCACAGGCTGCTGGTTGGAGCACCCTCCTAGGGTGCGATAGACTTGGTTTATGTCCCTGGCCTGCCTCATACAGAGAAAGTAGATTTTTCAGCCTCCATGAGGTACTGGCAATTTTGGCATGAGGGTCTCTTACTTCTGAGTAAAAATTCTGATGAGATTCAGGCTAATCAAAGGAAAATAAGGAAATGTTTCTAAATACGAGAAACTAATTATACGATGGACAAAGTGCTGGCTAATAGAGTTCCCTTATCTCTGCCTCCACAATGAGGCAGGTTTAATCTTGGTCTGTAAGACATTTAATCTGGGCTTAAATAGTTCCTCTTCAGGGAGAGTAATAGTGTTGGTAAACACATCCATACTGTCAATTTGATTTATACTCTGTTTTGCTGAAAAGCCCTGACCTTTCACTTTTCTTCATTGCATACATGACAGTCTCCTCCCAGGCTCCAGCTTGCAGTAAGCAGCCAGTTCTTTTGGCCACAAAAACCACGTGAGGGAAGAACGATTACTTTGCTGCAGGGTTGCTCACTACCAGCACTACAGATACCATTGTGCCGAGCTTCCTTCTCCCCGCACAGTACAGAAGGAGTCAGTCCTTCAACGGTATTCCAGCAGGATTCGCGGTCCTCACCTCACACTCAGAGGTCACTGCCTCAGCAGCCTCCTGCAAAATCCCTGCTGTAAAATTAGGGGCTGAGAAGCAGCTCTCTGGCTGTTCAGCTACCTAGCCTATTGGCTCTAATCCAATTTTAAAAAAAAAATTTAAAAAAAAATCAAGATTTATCGGAGCAGAGAAAGGGAACAGGGTCCCAGAGGAGCCTCAGACACTTTGTGTAGACCACAAAGGAGCGTAAATAAACCCGGTGACAATATTTCTCTCTGGAGGCATAGGAGTAACACTCAGAGGTAAGGGCTCAGCTCCCTGCTGTGTTGCAGACACCATGGATGACCTCTTCTCCTCTTCTCATCTGTAATGTGTACACAAACATTATTCCACCCAGACTGACAGTAGCCTCTGTACAGCTTCAAGCGGTGTGTTTGCACAGATGAGGTTCAACCCTCAGAGGGTGCCTCTAGCTGTTGCTGTTGTCCCAAACTGTGAGAAGCAAGCATGAATTCATGACCTGGGCCTGGAAATGAATGGATAGTCTGACCGAATCTCAGACAAAAAAAAAAAAAAATTAGCTTTTGATGGGTTTTGTTCCGAAATAAAGAATTCCCCACTTTGGAAGGAGGGGAGGGGAGCATGAGGAATGGAGGAGTTTTTTCCTGTTAATTGTTTCAGTGAACTAGTTGTGACTCCTTCATGAAGAAGACAGACCTGACACATGCAGTTTATCAGCCACGCCTCAGATAATGAAAGAGGTGTTGTTAATTGAAACAAAGTGATTTTGCAGAACATTAATACCCTCAGAAGATTTGTATCTGCCTTTCATTGATCTAGGTAGGGAGGCAGAGCTGAGCAGCACTGCACTTAACGCAGAAGAAGCAGAGGCACTGATGTAAATGTGTACATTGGACCATAGCAATGGGTTAATATGTGCAACTGCACTGAAAAAATTTCAACTGTAGTGAAATTGGAGGTGCTAAACATATAGTTTAAATTTCTGCCCTACATTATCTTCAACAGTCAAAATCTATTACATTTTGTGACAAAATTGTTCACTGGCTCTTTTCCAACACGAAAAGTAAATACCAGTGTTTACGTGCCATGTCAAACCGTGAAGTGCCCTCCCCACCTTTCTGCCGGCATCCTGAAGGGAAATGGACTGGACAAATACTCACCAGGAACACACTCTTGATTCAGTAATTTAAAATCCATCTGATCTTGCTCCTACAGGGGCAAAAGACAAGCACAGAATTGCAGTGTCTACAAGACCAACAATACTCCCTGTTTTCCAGCTCCCTTCATCCCAGTTTCTGGCACTACACTATGCACTGGGTGTTGCATCTGCCCTCCCTCATGGGAGATCCTGCATGGCTGGATCTTCCCCCAAATTTGCAAGCAGCACATTAACAGCTGGGGGAAGGGTCCATATTTCCCTTGTTTTACTTGAAGAATCTTGGGAAAATCAGTGGCATAGCTTTTAGAGACAGTGAAAGTCCGGAAGGATGGCTCAAGTCTTCCATCATATGTTTCAGTGCACATCCTGTTAAGAAGAATAGGCCTTCAAATGTCAACCATCCATCTCTGACCTTCCAAATTTTAATGTTATTTATAAATATCCATGTCATTCCTACTAGCAGGATAAAATTTCAGTTAACTTAAACTGCAAATAAAAAGAAACTTCAGTCTTAAAATTAAGAAAAAAAATTAAATACATTCCCAGATATCTGAAATATAAGAGATTCCTGACATCCTCTCAGAAAGGCATGTTACACAATCCAGAAGTGTTATACTCTCCAGAAGGGCTGATACTCAGCCTATATCCTGTCTCAAAGTTGTTTGCTGAAGCCATTTCTGAAAATAGTTCTGCCACAGACATTACACAATGGGCAACTGTGGTATTGCAGCTCACTAAATGTGAAGCAACTGGACAGCAGCCCTTTTGCATGCTTTGTGGGGTGCTGCTTTGCTGCCTTCTTTGTCAGAAAGTGAGAATCACCCCTAATATGGGATGCAAAGCTGAATGGTTTTTTAATGCCAGACTGGTCCTTTCCAGGGGGCTGGGAATCATATGTCAAAACTTTCTGTATTGGTGAAGAAAATCTTTTTGTCCTCTCTCCTTAGTAAGACACTGGGAGTACCTCTATATTAGCCCTTATATTTGTCACATTTTCAGTCCTCTTCATTTATATCAAAATTCCAATTTTTCAGCAGTAAAACGGAATATAGCTAATGAGGCACAGATCCAGGAGAAAGGGTTTTACATAAGTGTTATTGAAATACATTTAGACTCTGATCTGAAACTGTAAAGGTCAATCTTTAAATAACCAGGTCTTTTGGGATCTGACCTATCCAAGAGCATTTTAGCTTTGACTGGACTTTCTTGTTCAAATTCAGTTCTCTGGAAATAGTGCTGTGTCCAAGAGTACATCAGCAGGGCAGGGCTATTCTTAGAGAAACAAGTCAAAATCTGCTTGTCTCAATACTCCTCACATTGTCACCAAAACCAAGGACTGCAGCTGTGGATGCTGTTTCCATTGTGCGGAACGGCAGCACAGCTGGCATTTCATTCTCCACACCCTATGATTTAGTCTAACCACATTCAAGACAGGAGGAAGTAATACAATTCCCTGAGCCCTCCCACTCTCAAAACACGAGTTGTTATCCTGCATCAAACACTTGAAACACTGAAGTGGGTAGTTGACCATCAATTTTCATATTGCCCACAGAAATAGTTTCTTGTTAACCCTGACTTGTATCCTTTCAGGTCCTGACAAAATCTGGGAATGGAAAGAGTCTGACATGAATGTGCAGGAGTTGAGAGGACAAAAAAGGTAGGGAAGTGGTGCAATGGTATTCAGGGTCTCGAGCCACTGGAAGTAGAGGATGCAGCAAGTGAGCAGCTCTAGGGATCCCAGGTCACTTGTAAAGAGCAGCAGGGAACAGCGTGGTTTTCTAAAATTGACATTAGGGCACTGAGATGTAGAAGAGGCCACAGGGTTGCAGAATTTTGCTGGGAAAAGGAAGGAGAGGTTAAACCCCGGCCCCAGTTTCTTCTCACAACATCACAGGTGGGCCTAAGGAGTAGTGTTGACAAGGTAAATGCAGCACGACACATGGATGAGCTATACTAGGCAGATTGTAGACTTAATTGCCCAGAAAATCATCCAAAAACTCTCTGGATTGTTCACATCTCAAGTTCTAATGCTGAATGGCCCTTTTGTAGCTTCAGCCTGAAGGTCATGCATGAAGTCAGCTGATCATGTTGAAGATGAGGAAGGTCTGACTTCCTAATCTGTATCTTATTCCACTGCCTCTAGAGCCCCAGAGAGAATGAAACAAAAAGACTGTATCATTACAAAGCTGTTACATTACAAAGTTGTTTTTACAACTAACACTTCATCCACAGATTTTTTGAATATCTGTCGTTGTTTTGGATGGACTCAGAGCTGACATACCTGCAAAACATATTCTCATTTGCAGAGTCACTTTAGGCACTTGGCTGACTCTTCTGAAAAAGATATCAATTTTTTGCAAGGGTGATTTTATATCCAATAAGTCCTTGGTGGTGTGTTTAACATGCATTCTTTGTAAAGCCATCCCTTAACTGCTAGTTTTTTCTACATACATACTCCATGTAATCTAGAACCCCTTTAAGTCAAGGGAAAAACTCCTACTGACTTTCGTCCGTTTT
Organism: Corvus moneduloides; assembly: GCF_009650955.1. NCBI lineage: Eukaryota > Metazoa > Chordata > Aves > Passeriformes > Corvidae > Corvus > Corvus moneduloides. The sequence continues at coordinate 46,290,236 of NC_045477.1, read as the reverse complement.
GGGAGGGAACCAGTGTTATTACAGTGAGAACTTCTAATGCTTTGAGCTCCCAATATTGTCTCCAGCCATTACCAGAGAGAACATGAATATACCCCATAGGAATTGCTATTTTATTGTTGCCACAGTAAGGAAACAAAAATAAAAAAGAAACACACTAGAAACATACTTAGCAAAATTTTAAGTCTAGTCCACACAGAAAGATTTAAGGGTGATGAGTGCTTTCTTGACCTTCATCCAAGATAAGATTTACTCACCAATTCTCATTGCTATTAAACCTGCAAACCTGAAGCTTTGCATCATTTTAAAGCAAATTCATCAAAAAGCGTAATCTTTTTAAAATCACAAAAATAGTCACAATTGCTATCATGCTTTGCTTGGATGTGCAAGAACAATGAAAAGATAACCACTGATAAAGCCATGTTGACTGCAGCAGAAAATAAGGAACAGTGGTAGAGATAACTTACTCTAGACTGTTTTGAGAACTATCCTGATGTCCCCTGACTCTCACTTAATGTGCTAACCACTGAAACTCACTTTTTGCAAAGCTATAGCTTTAAATTCTCTGTGCACTTTAGAAGTACACAAAACCTCTATAAAATCATAGAGAATAAAGCAAATGTCAAGGTTTTGAGAAAAGTACCTCAAAGCATTTTATATTATCTCAGAGGGGAAACATTCTTGATGTCAAACAAGTGAGCTTTCTGTTGCCAACGAATTTATATTTGACCATATCTGAAATAGAAGGCTTTTGCTGTGGTTACAAACATGAAAGTATTTCCAGTGGCCTGCAGTAAACTGAAAATGGTCCCTCAGTTCTCCAGCCTAACACAGCAGCACAATATTGACACACCTTAAAACAAAGCAGGGTTTAAATACTACACTTTATAAAGCAGCTCTCAAATCTTCCTGCAGTGACCCTTCAAAAATGAATGCCATATAATCTAACAGGGGGCCAACACGAAGGAGGGTCATCGTGGAGAGCCCTGTGCTTTTCCACGGTGACAGCATGAAATTTGCTATTCCTCCTGTCCATTCAGGATTTCTCAGCCACAGTCGCAAGCCACTCACTTAGCTGTGTGCCAGGACTGTGCAGCTGCAAAAGCAGGTGGAAAGCTCAGCCAAGACACTCTTCACCAGGCATAGAGACATATTTTAGACTCAGGAGTGTGGCCTTTTAGACCAGACAAAACACAGAGGCAACGTTTGCACACTGTGGCCAGCAGCAGACTCTGAAGGTTCCCTGGTACAGCAGATGATGAAAAGTAAAGCATTGCAAATGTCACCAATGCATCATGACTTCTTCTGATTACAATAGTTTATATTTGTTAATGTTATGTATGAAGTATAACTGAGACCTGAAAAGGATCAGAGATCCATTATTCAGCTTGTTATTCAGTCAGACACATGCAAACAAAAGAAAAAGATAGCATAAACTTGTGTGTTTTTTTCTATGGCTGTAACTCTCAGTCGGAGAAAGATCCTACTTTAGTTACATGCTAGGGAAGCAGTACTGTGGTGGAATTTCTGGAGTTTATCAATAAGGTTTTGGTTGCTCACCGTACCCAGCAAGCTGGAAGTATCCTTCGGGTCCCTTTGCCCAAGTCAGTACAGCACAGTCATCATCCCCGTTCCTCTTCTCCTTCACCTTCACATGATGTCTGGTCTCTTTGGGAACTTTTTGATTTCCTACGTCTTGTTTCTCCTTGAACTCACAGTGAATTACTCTCCCATACACTTTCTCACATATTTTAAGCTATCACAGACACCAAGAACTGATTTATTGGAGGCACAGATATACTTCTCCACAAGAAATCGAATTCTCAACAAATAATATGTAATGACAGTTTCCTGCAAGTGTCGTAGTACCAAAAAGTCATATACCATAATATAGGAAGCAATTAGTCTCCTTATGATAAACCATCTTAATACATGCTTACTGTCATGGATTGATTAGGTTTGAGTGTAAAAACTGGGATGAAAAAGGGGATAATGAATGTTTCTAGATCTTATAAAGGCTAATAAGAATTTTTACTAACCCCAGTTTGTTCCTGTAATGTTAGTGAAGGGTAATTGAGTATGAGAACTTGAACATGATCTATCTCCTTTCCTACAAACACCTTGACCCAGAAGACAGCTGCACATGATGCAGAATGTGAACTAAAGCGAGTCTCTTGAAAAGACTTCCTGTTAAGTTCTCTAAATCCAATTCTAAAGAGTTAAACAAATTTTGTGCCAATTCCCGCATATTCAAAGATAATAAACAATCAGCTGTATATATTTTGAGAGAGAATTTTAAAATCAATGCGCATGTTGACTTTATCCTCCCTAATGAGTTAGCATCAAAACAATCTTTCTCATAGAAACACTGCTGAATCACTGACTTCAGAGAACATTTAAATCTTCTGGCAGGAAAATAACATGGTTCCCTAAAATTATTTGGTTAAAACAAGCCAAGTGATAATATATACCACAAAATTTCCAATTTTTGTTATGATTCATGGTCCTCATCTTTTCAGGGTTTTTTCCCCATTAGGAAGCCAACAGTAGGGAAAGCCAAGATATTATTTCAATTATATAAGTGAATCTATCAGATCAGATGCCAAAATATCCTTCTATGGACATACTGCCTACTGCTGACACTAAAAATAAGTATCTTGATATGTGTTTCAATTCTAGGACTTATTGAAAACCTGTCAGGCAGTTTTCACAAACTCTGAGCATATTGTATGCTCAGGGCACTGAACTTGTTGCAGGTATCCTCTGGGATTGTCTGACTTTCTCCAAAACAAAATTTCTGCATCTTGATTCTGACACCACTTTCGTATTTTGCTTTGCAAACTCAGTATGACTGAATGACAGAATTGAAGCACTGGGGTGTATATTTTGAAACCTTTCCTAGTGAGGCTCACAAGCGTATTTTAAAATGGACAAGTGACATCATCTAACTTTCAGGTCAGGAACCTTTTTCTCTTTCTTCAGGCTTCTGCAGCAACCAGTCTTTTGCTTTTTTTCTTCAGAATCAGGGTATGGGGAATAGTCAGGGAATTTGTATAGTTCCACTAGCACACACATATCTGATGCTTCATAATAAGATGTATTTTATGTAAGTGTATGCATGTACATGCATATAAAAATATATGGGTCGATCTTACATATTATACATGCTCTTTAAATCCTCAGCATGTGACACGTGCAGCTTTCTGTTGGCATGAGCAGACACTTCATTGAAAACCATGTTAAACTTTGTCCTTTCTTCTAGAAAACAGAAGAGTTCACATAAACCCCACACAAAAAGAGTCCCACTAACACGATCTGTTGGCATGATGTCACATTTATCTGATGTCACCATCCATCTCCTTCTGTGTTTAATCTGTCAGATCTCCAGGATGGAGTGTGTTTGGATGCCCTGTGGCAAGTGCTGTGTGCAGCAAGTCTCTGCACCATCCTGCTGCTGGCAGGTGCTGCGATACACAAGAGCACTGTCTTCATTTTCTGCTGAGTGCCTCCATGGGAGACACAGGATGATGTTCGCTCCTGTCCTGTTACTCTCTAGACACAGGCTTGAGTTGTTAACACACCCAAAAGGTGAAGTTCCACATCACTTTTTTCTTTTCCTAGGATAGGCTGATGTAATACATCTCTCAGTGGCATGTGGTTAGCTTGCCTCACCAATCGATCACTTCTCAGTCAGCAATTCGTTGCATTTGGCAAATCTCATTTATTATCACCGTATGTTGCTCCAGATAGCCCAAGTCCTGCTAATGACACTGAGAAGAAGGTAAGGGAGGTTCTTCGTTTGTAAAGAGAAGAGATCTTCATTTGTTTAAGAGAAGAGGTACTGTCCAAAACCAGCAACCTGATGATTGCTCTGGACACACAATCATTTCTGTTACTAATGCCTGCAAGTGCCAGCTTTCCCAAGTGAGTGACACCAGCTCCTTCTGATCCTTGCTGTTACACTGGATAACTCCCAGATATTCTACCTCCACCCCCCACGCCCCAAAACTCATAGTAATATATTCAAACATGGAATGCAATAAAATAAGGTGTCGGGATATATTTGGTTCAGTTTATCCTGTAGTTCATGCTGAAAATATTTCTTCTTCCTTTTATTGTTACACAGGTTCAACTCTTTTTAAAAATATATTACTTCATTCAAAAGAATAGATATTGGGGCTGGTGATTGTAAAAGCTATCTACTCCCAATTCTCTATAAAATATTAGGTAGAATAAATATTTGTGCCTCCCTATTTAAGACCAGGCTTGTACATGTTCTACACTGCATTAGTATATGCAATGCTGACAGTCACAGCCACCAAGGTCAGCTTCATTTCCCTGCAGGATTTCCTGCATTTCTCATTAGATTTAAAATAGCTTGTGATACCACACACTATGATTTCCATTGAAAATACTGACCTATGACCTATGTACAAAGTATTTTTTTCCAGGGTTGTGTGAATATCAACTGTTCTTAAAAAAGAAGTTAGCTGGTGTCACTACTAAAAGAAAATGCTTAAGAGCAAGAAGAAAATTTAACTGGAAGAAGAGAGGAAAGGAAAGGAAGACGGAAGGAATGCAGCTCTGACATGACTTGCTCATAGGTCTCAGCTGGGGACTGTGGCTGTCTCTGGGCTGCACTGTGGGACGTGAAGCACTCCAGCCATGTTTGCACAGCAGGAGCCCATCTTGCTCCGCTGCTGACACCCGGCACCCTGAGCGGAGGCAGAACTCGTGCTGTGCTGACCCAGCCATGACTCTGATCTTCCCACTTCAAAGGAGGAGGACTCCTGCAGAAGGCAGCCTGAGATTCCTAAACTGTTTTTCACACAACAGATGAGCAGCTTTTGATAAACCAGAACATACAGTATAATTAGGCCTCAAACAGCATATACTAATTACAAGCACAGAATTATGCACATCCCTAATGAGAGTGCTGGAAAGGGGCATAGGGAGAGGAACTCTAGCAAGCACAGGCAATCTTCAGCAGACACAGTCACAGTGCAGAGGAGCTGTGCATGGAGACATGGTGCCATAGGGGAAAGGATGCTGAGGAAGACCAGGACAACAGAGCTGTTTAAAACAAAATTTTACAATGTTTAGGCATTGCTGCCACCAGGAACAGGCAAGGGGGAAGGTGAGCCACAACATCAGGCCGTGGAGGCAACAGAGGATCCAGCTCTCCCCAAAAACCTCCATCCAGCTTCATCTTCAGGAGGTGGCAGGAGGGAGTGCACTTGAGGATATGGGCAAGGCACCTCCAGGGCAGCCTTTGTCAACAGATAATGTGGTCTGCTGAGGCCAGCTGTGTGTTTGCCAGGCACACCACAAAGCCTGCTTGTCCCTGGAAATTAAAGTTTGGGGCCTGTGAAGTGCCAGCACATGCACAAGAAAGATGTATTCAGGGTTGTTCATATCCACCACTTCTTGATGGCTTTCACTGTCGCTTTATTTCATATATTGAATAGCACTGGATATCAGCTCAAGTGGAGGCTCTCAGATGGGTTCCAGAGTGGGACAGGGACCCTCAAAAACACCCCAACATATCAACTGTAGAAAAAAAAGGTGGAGATCAGCAAAACTGGACCTGATCACAAAGTTTGTTCTTCAGAATTCCTGTGAATAGTGTTACTCCATTCAGATTGGGCTGCTCAGAGGGACCTACCTGGTGTCAGGAAACTAATGGTCTCACAACCAATTATCCAGCATGAGACATCACTATGACCCCTTTATCACATCTGCCCCCTCTACTGGGGCCTGGGGTTACCACCAGAAGGCCTTTTTCCCCAACCCTTCATCACTTTCAGATCCAGAACTAAAACTGGTATTTCAGCTTGTGCTCAGCCTTACACTCTTCCTTCCTTACCCAAAAACCCGCTTTTCTGAAAGTCCATTTGCAGCCCATCCTGAGGTCAGCGAAGCATGCCTCGCTCTAGCAGTGGTATAAATCCTACATGTGAATATGTGGGTTTTGTTACCTCCTGTTATGACCCTCAGAAGTGGGCTTATCCACACAATGTGAGGAATGAAATACAAAAACACCCACAGAGAAGATGGAGATCAAAGTTAGTAGTAGATTATCAGATTTTAAAAAGACTGTAGTTCTGAAATATACAGGGAAAACAATAACCTGCATGTTTTAATAGAGGACACAGAATTTGAGACTATAATTCAGGAAATCCCATGTTACACAGCATATCTGGCAACCATAACACTATTCTAGGAAAAGCAAATTTTATGCTTGAGCATACCACTGAATTCTTCTGTGATGCTGAGTAAGTTGCTCTGAGCAGATTTTCCCTCACCCTGTGTTCCATGATTTTTCATCCTTCCCATTCCCCTCAGGTTGCCTCCATCTCTTCATTGCTAGGGCACCAGAAGGAAAAGCAGCAGGAGCAGAGGATATTAGACCCTGCTATTAGATGCTGTGCCATAGCCACACATGGTAACAGGAGGAGAAATTACAGGGAAAGTTATGTTCATCTCCTATAGCCTTGGGACAGAGGATGCCCAGTGCAGATGGTGTCTTCGGAAACCTAAGTGCCAATTTCTGCCAGGTCACTGCTGAGCAAATAAAAACTAAGGTTTCAAGAAGCACATAATTCAGCCAAAAGTGGGGACCTCTTTATAGATAGGAAGAAAAATGCACACCATTTGTGATGTAATTTCCAAAAGACCTGAGGCTGAAGTCCCTACCCTTCATGGAAAACATAAGTGTGCTCAGGTCATTTTGACACAAGTAACTGAAAAATGGAGTCCTGTAATGGAAAACCTTAAACAAAAGAGACGTTTATTTGCCTTGCTCATATTAATTATATCAAAAAAGATACTTTATACAGTGCTTATTGTTTGTACTTAAGGTTGTGGTCAGTTTTTAAGTTACATTAGGGTAAATTTAGAGGGGGGGGATAAAGCTTTTCTATGAAGCAGTGAAGTAACTTACACAAGATGCCGTTCAAGTTGATGACAAAACCAGACACAGGAATGATAAGTGGAATCCTGCACTTAGGAAATATAATGAAGTTCTGCCACTGGTTTCCACAGGATCAGCCTTTCTACACCTGGTGGCACATTAATAGCCCAGATTAGTTTTGCCTATCCATGTAATACAGCTCACTCCCCCATGAAATGCAAAGACTTTTTTATCAGTATTCCTCAGTTCAAGATTGCTTTGGATAAATAATGTTTATCCTTAACAGAAATGTCAAAGGGCATTTTATTTAAGTATGTGCGATTATTTCAACTGGAATTTGGCCAGGTCACTGCAGTTAATGTCCCACTTTCACTATGGAAAGACATTTCTCCTTATTTAATGCTGGGTCTGACAACTCCAAATCAGAAGAACTAGATAAACCGTTAAGGAAATGTAAAGCAAAACCTTGGTTTTACCATTATAAAAGGGAACCTGTTACATTTTCAATGTGAAAATGGGTTTTTTTGCATTTAGAGGGATAACACTCTCTTTTTTTGATGGAATTTGTATGAGATTCTAAAAGAAATGCTTTATGCATAGAAAGTCCATATGGTACTATTACTTTGGCATGTAACCAGAAGATCTTTCTGGTTTGATCTATAACTGCTTCTGAGCCTATTAAATAACAGTTAAGCTCTACTCCTAGCTAGTTAAAATCCTGTACTTGGTCAGAAGGTCTCTCTCGCAAGAAGACCAAAAAGGTATAGTAATTCCTCGCGATGGGCAAGTAGGGAAATACCTCTTTCTTGCACTCTTGGAACTTGTGGGTACCTTCAAAATACTTAGTAAATACCTTGCAAACAAATCTTTCCAACATCTCAGTGTTTGTTCGTGTATGTGACACACATGCAAAGCAAAGCATTAAAAGATATAGCCAAGATTGCTGCAAGGTGCCCTCTCTAGACCACACAGCCCTTTTTGATCTCTCCTACTGCTGCCATAGAGCCAAAAATCCAAGTCCTGCCTTGCCCGTAAGAGAAGGCAGAGGGCTCAGTATGGAGCTCTGGGGAGCACCATACTGAACTACCTGGATATTTGCATTCTCCTCCCAGTGCCAGGGACCTGCTCAGGAAGAGGGAGCAGTTGGCATAAACTCTCTCCAGCAACGTGGCTCCAGCGTAACAGTCACAGAGAGGATCTGCTAGCGGGGAATCGTTAGGGTGGCCCCAAGGACAGGATTGTCCTGAGGCACCTCCCATCCAAACTAACAGCCTGCAGCAGTATCCTATGGCCTGAGTCACCCAGAAAGTCCTGCAGGCACTCATGAATGTCATCTGAGGAGCAGTATTAGCACATTAAAGAAAAGAAGGCTCAATGAACTAAACACTAACTCTAATGAGCCTAAGTTGTTTAAATAAGCTTGCAAAATATATTTTTAATGGCACTAAAGTGGAATTAGAATAATTTTCTCCATTTGAATATCTTGATGCATGCTGGAAGATATAGTAAATGCTTTTACATATATCTCTCAAAGAGAAGCCTGAATTATTCTTTGATGTTATGTGAGGAAAATGAGAGGTCTAGATTAGCACTACAAGGGTTAAAGAAGAGATCACAGTATAAAAAAAAAAATTAGAAGTGGGAAATTTACAGAAGCATTTTATATGTCTTCCGTATAATTATTTTTTGATATTGATGCAGATTATATGTAAACAAATAAAAATCATGGTACAGCATCAAGGCAAAAAACTAGAAAATCAAATAACTTTTTTTCCTTTCTAGTTCAAGGTCATCTTAAAACAAAAGAAACAGCATTCAGAAAAAAAGATTTCAGGGGGAAATGTCTTCTTTGAAATGAACATATCATGTTCAGATGGTGTTAGGAAGTAAATCCTCTTTCTGTCTTGGCAGAAAGTATTCTTCTCCATCTTTGTTGAAGAGCCAAATTTGAATTTTTATGGCCTAAAATACAAACCCTTTGCAGCTTGTGCTCTTCCAAGGAAATCTACCCTATCATCTCACACTAGTTAATATGACCTCCACTCTCTGCGTAGCAGAGTCCTTTGTGGGCTCATGAAGATAATCTCTTTGGTCAATTTTATTAAAAGCAGAATGTCCATTCAGGAAAGACATAATTGTCACACAGTGATCAAATATTATGAAGTTATTTGCAGTAAAAGAACCTCAGCATAGAGACCATGGGAAGATTATGTAAATAATTTATTTTAAGATGAGTCAGCTCATGTTATGACTAAGATCAATGGGGAAAATATTATTTTAAAAGAGCAAGATGACTAGAGTCAAGAAGGAAATAGTATATTCTTTTTTATGCATATAATAAGTGGTAAAGTTAGTCATAATTGATCTAATCATGATAATAATACATCAGATTTTACAAAGAGCATATCTTGTTTTGTAATGCTAAACAGGTCATGCTACATTTTTTTTTATTATCCAGACATCTATTTGTTGAGGTTGGAGGAGATTGAAGGTCTCTAGTCCAACCTCCTGTTCAAAGCAGGCTCAAGACTTGATTCAGATCAGGCTGCTCAGGGCTTTGTCCGCTGTCTGTAGACCTCCAAAGATGAGGTGATGTATCTCCCACCCCTTGCCTCTACTCCCTGCCCCCTCAGGGACATCTTAATTTCAGTTCCGGACATCTGTACTTTCTCCTCTGTGCATCCCTGCAAAGAGCAGAGCTTTGTACCCTGACTGACCTTCCCACAGGCACTGGGAGCTGCTGTTAGGTCCCTCTGAAGCTGTCTCTCCTCCAAGCTGAACACACCCAGCTGCCCCAGCCTCTTTTCACAGGGTATGTGTTCCAAGATGCGAACAGGGGAAGAACAGCATCCCAGCTGCAATCCTGAGTGCCTTTTCTTCTTTGCCTGTGCCTTCAGGATCCAGAATTACTTCAGTACAGAACAAATGCCTTACAAACCCCTGCATACATATGCAACCTGGAGGCTTTCTAGTTTTCCTAAAAATATATAAACTGGCTACAAAATCCCAAATGATCCATGAGGTTTTTCTCACCTACTTTCAACTACAGTATGCTATATGTAAGCAGATGAGCATTAACTGTTGGAAAGCAATCTCTCTGCATGACAGTGTTGCCCTCCTTTTTCAATCAAACTGCCTCCTACAGACAGTAAGAGGTGCAGCTATCAAACTGACTCAAAATATGAGTAAAGAAATTATTCCGTGGAAAAACTTTTGTTACCATATCGAAAGGGCATCAGGGCATTTGCTGCATCACATTAGGGCCTTTACATCTCAATAATGCTGGTCAGTCTGTTCCCACTTTCACTAGCAGTAATTACTTCTGTGTCCTTGGATGCAGAAAGTCCATGCTGTTCACTGTGGAAGAAATGAGCATGACTCACCTTCTCTTTCCATATCAAACAATAATTGAATTTTTCCATTCAACCTTTCTGGCCAGAGAAAAATTTTTCCTTATGTTCAGAAGTTTCCAACCATATGGAAGGGCCATATCCACAAAAATTCAGCATCAGTTTCTCACAAATTCTGCTCAGTTAGTGATAGGTTATCAAAAGTAAGAGATAAGATCCTCTGTTAATTTCTCTCAAAATAAAAGGTCAGAAAACCTGACTTCAGCTGTCACATTTAATTGAAACATTCAAAAATAGGAATCAGCAGATTGTTCCTTGTACAACAAGCAGTCTAAATCAAGATAATTTCTTTTACTATAAAATATATTTTTTAAAAGAATAAGAAATGTCCAGTCAATTTGGCTTTTTGCAAAAGGCTGACTCCATAAAGACCAACATTATGTCATCGTCATGTCTGATGGCCAAGTCTGCGCTGTATACAAGGTGTTTTGGACACAGATTTTCTTCTCATCCTTACTTAAAGTGAAGTCTCATTATAGTTTATGATCTGTGATTTACAAGTTTGAATTAAGATCAGTCTCAGCATATCATTTCTGATCCAGACTAGGTACTCTGGTTCATGTAAGTCTCCGTTGACATGAGGCCAAGGTATGCAATCACTCATTACCTATGCCATCACCTCACTGATGGATTACTATGAAAGAAGTTGGCTCCCAGGGTCCTAAGGAGAATCCTCTGTTTCAGGGCACCATGCGGGCCAGGGACTCCCTGAGGCTTGTGAGAGCTGGAGGCTCCCCAGGGTGGAGGCAGAGCCCATCCTGCCATTACAGCCATGTCCAGGGAAAGGGCAGATGGGGGACAGCCAAGGGGGTTGGCATAGGGTCCTGTGTTGTGGGCAGGTAGGGGAAGCTCTGAGGGTGGCTGGGTAGGACTCACATAGCTGGCAGTGCCCTCTGGATCCTAACAATTTGATAGCATCAGTAAAGCTTTTCTAAAATTCAGCTGCTTTTTTCTCTTTTAATGAACACCACTCAGGAGCACAGGAATTATGAAAGTCCCACTGTGCTGCCCAAAGCTGTAACTGATAAAAGTTCATGGTGTCCAACACTGGATCTGTACAGTTTTCAGATGGCAGATGCTGATTTAATGAACTTCACCCACCATGGGTTTTGGCTGCTTCAGTTCCTAAACAACATCTTCCATGGCTGGCACTGGACTTCCTTTACTGACTCCTAAAAGAATAGCCCCTTCCATCGATCTTATTCATTTCCTCCCCCATGACACCCCTACCTTCCTTTCCTTCCTACCTGGAAAAAGGAAATGTAAATACACTTTTTTTACCCTTCAGAGAAATGGACTGGCAGGATCTCTCCTGCACTGAAGACGCCTGTGCCATGATACCTCAGAGCTGATAGAGCAGACCTAGCCCTTCAACCACCCTGCTCTGCCGAAAACACGGCAGGAGACTCTTCAGAGGTGTCACCAGGCTGCTTCCATTTTCACCAACACATGGACCCATTGAAAAAGTATCAGTGTTGGATTTTGGACAATGGATATTGACAACGTCCATGCCTTCCTTCTTTAACCACTCCCACAAGATAATGTTTCCTCCTCTGCACTATAATAAAGAGCAGTCCTAAAGGCTGAGTCTCATCACCTGTATGACTACACAGCCACCCACAGTAGATGTCTATCTGAATCCAGAAAGCTGTGAATGGCATCTCTTGCCCATTCAATTATCTCTTTATTTAAAGCAAACCCAAAAGCAGTTGAGTGGAAGAGTTTCTGATCCAGCTCTTCAGCAAAAAGTCAGGTTAAAAAGACTAATGGATTCATCAAGAAAATTATTTTCCCATAATACTTACTTAACTGTACTTAGAGCATTAAAAGATCAAATAGGCTAATACAAAGACAATAGAATACAAATAAAACAGAAGTAAAAGTTCTAGCAAGATTTAATTCCACTGTCCATACTGACTGGATACATGCTTCTGAGTGACCATAAGTTGTAATCATTAATCCTTGGAGAAAACATGAGAATGTGACATAATATCAAAGCAAAGGAAGCAGAATGGAATATTCTGCAGAAAAATGTAGTAAAATGTCCTAAAACATCAGAATAAAAAAATACTGGGCCTGCTTACATATCCTGATGTAAGCAGGAATAAGTCTTTCAGTGCAGTGGTAATTATTAAGAGGCTGACATACGTGAGTTTTGAATGACTAGAACTAGGTTGTTATTAGGTTCACAGAGTTCACCTACCCCTTAGTATGAGAAACATAGGATAATGGAACTAGCAAGAACTGTGCTGTTCACCTCTGTGAGCTAGAGGTGAACATGAGGAAGATAAAGCTTGAATTTTACAAAATTATACTGCTCCTATAAAACTTTTGATGAGAAATTGTAGTTTTGGTCTGTCAAGTTCCTCAATTGAATGTTAAATACTTAAAGTCAAAAATGGGTTTATCTATGTCCCAATTTACCCAAATCCCCAGTTTCAGGGGAATTTGATATGTATGAATTTGTCTTTTGGTTTTATTTTGATGTCGTTTGTAGGACTCTAACCCATGATACGTATAAGCAATAGATCTGACAGTGACCTTTCAAATTAAAGACATCTCTGGATTCCATGTATCCGCATTCCACAATTGAATCACAGAACTCCCACTGAATGTCCAGGTTCCTGCAGTGAACTCTCACTGAAGTTCTAGTCAGTCATTTTTTAGATTCAAAATCTTTCCCATCAACCAGGTGTACAAAATCTCCAGGTCATGCAGAAATTCAGGGCTCAGGATTTAAATATTACTCCTTGGAAAGTTCACCTTTGTTCTTGCTTCCATGGAAACTTATCTTCTTCTCAGCATCCCTGGAGTGAAATATCGTAGCACATGAGAGAAGAGTGGCATGGACTAGGTCAGTATTCTAATAATACTGTCCCTGATTCTGCTGCTTTCATGTAAAAAACTGAGCAAGAAGACTATTAGATCCCCTAAATATCTTAATATTTCATTTGGTCTTCTATCAGCTACCCCTCTGTTGAGATTAATATCCTTACTAATGTTTATCTTTCAGAAAAACAGCCAGTTTTAAGCTCACTTATTTTGGGTTTGCTCAGTCCCCAGCTGAGTCCTTGTCTTCTCTCCATCAAAAAGCAGGCAGTGTTTCCCCGCTTTGAGGCTGCTAGCCCATTGCCATTGGGATATCTCACAATGACTATTTTGGCAAATGCTTTGGTTTCCAGTCTCTCACCAGCAGGTCCTTTTCCCCTGTCCCTTTGCTCCAGCCTCTGGAGTCTCACTTTTTGAATGTGGACATGCCAAGATGTTACACACTGTGCAATTAGCAGCAGCTGATTACTTAAAATGTAGATAAATAAATTTATCTTGTCTTTCTTACTCAACCATTGCATTGCTGTTCATATAGGGAAAACCCACACTATGCCACACTAGAGCTCATTTTCAGCTTAATCATCAATCTGGCCCAGAAATCCTAGGCAGGATGGAAGGCTGTCAGGATATAATCTTCTTCCTGCAGGTATCACCTGCCCTCCTTATTCCCCTGCCCTCAACCATATCAAAACACTTCTTCTGACTGAATTCACTAGTGGATTCAAGCCACTCTAAGAGACTGAAATCTGAAATAATTAAGAATCACTCATCTTTGTGTAATTTATAAAATTTAGTAGGATTTCCGAGTCCTGACTAATGTCTCTGTTGTGTTACTGCTAGATAACAGATTTTAATGCAAAAAGTGACTGTAATCATTTAATGGACTGATGTCCTCAATAAAAACACAGAACATTAAATGATTCCTACACTGGACCACAAGTTTCTTCTTAGTAATACATATCAGCTAAAGGCTTTCATTAATGGAGTATCTGCCATATACTTTGCGGAATTGTTCCAACATTTTCTTAGGATCGTGTTCTTCACCTCACATTTTCTAAGACTCCAGATACTGTCTGATCACTATTTTGATTTTGTCTATCTTCATGTCTGAGCTGTTTGACATTATAATTCTATGTTCATTGTGCACCCTCACATTTCATTTTAGAAATATCATAAAACTCTTCATCAGTGATGATCATATTAAAGATCGTAAGTGAACACAAAATAGAGAGAAAGGATATAATGTATAGCAATATGTTCATTGTTGACAGAAACATTGCTGAAGGAAAACAAATTTTCGTGTATATAATTACCGTTATATAAAATCATAAGGCTAGGCAAAAGCCATTTTCTGTCTCATATTTAGACCAAAGCTCTCCAGCCTAATTTGCAGAAAACAGGACGTTTGTTTATAACAGTAAGGTAAAAAATATTTCCTTTTTTTTTAAGCTGCAAATGATGGTACTTGCTTTTTAGGGTATTTTTAAATGAAAAAAAGTCAGAGATTTGGAGATAAAAGTGCATGTTTCTTAATTTAGTGCCTCAGTGTCAAGGCAAGGGAACTGTCAGTATGTTGTGGAAGTACTCCTGCACAACAGAAGTGAATGGAAACTTTGACTTTTATTTACATGCATGGAGGATCAAACACTTTGTGTAAAATCAAGACAGTGGCTGCTATCCCAGAGCAGCAAGGAAAAGAAAGATCTGAAATTAGAGGCTGGCAACCTAACCATTCTGGCACTTTGACATCAATACATCAACTAGAAAGAAATGTTATACCAGCTTATTGAAAAAAAAACCTATCAACCAAAGCCCTGATACAAGAAGCATTAATTTAAATTCATTATTTAAGCACATGCTTAGTTTGAAACACAGGCCAGAAGCTCTGTGGGCCCTGATAGGGTTTAACCAGATACTTACGGGTCACTTAAAACCCAGGCTGGAATAAAGTTTTGACTCAGAACTAACATTTCAAAGAAGAGTCTTTGCTCCAATAAAACCTTGAGTCACCCTGCCTCGACCATGGCAATCAGAAAGATAATGGGAGATTTCAAATTATTAGTCTTAAAGACAGAAATGTTTAGTTAAACCACAGGCTACAATATATATGGACTGGAAACATGAGACAGGCATCATAAAAAGAGAGCTCTGAAAAGCTTTCACAGGTACGTCCCCCACCAGACTCAAAACAATCTTCTTCTCCAGGAGGCATTTCCAGAAGAAGGTTTTACCCATGGAAGATGGAGCTGCAGAGCAGAAGCACTGGCAGGCTGTGGACAGCCAGCTCAGGGTGCCAGGCTAGAGGGTACATGGGCACAGCCTGTGGAATTTTTGGATTCAAGAGGTGGAGGTAACAGAAGGAACTGCCTTGAGATGCAGCAGCAAGAAGAGCTTTGGAGGTGTAGTTTATACCAGCAACGGAAGGTGTCAGCTCTGATTTTAACAGTTAGATGTCCCAATTGTATTGATACCAAATATTTCTCTGGCTCAGCTCTCAATTATTGGATATCATGGTTTAATACCAGCCAGAAACTAAGCATCAGGCTGCCACTCACTCAATCCTGCTCCCCACACGGGAACGAGAATTGGGAAAAGGAGTAAAACTCATAGGTTGTGATAAGAACAGTTTAATAATTGAAACAACAGCAATATCAACAACAAAATAATAGTAACAATAACAATTATAATTAAAAGGAGAGAGAGAGAGGAATAAGACCCCAGAAAGACAAGTAACGCACAACACAATTACTTGTCACCCACTGGACAGTCCACAGCTTGTTCTCAAGCAGCAATCAGCCCCTCACTGACCAATTCACCTCCCTTTACATACAGAACATGGTGTTCTGTAGTATGGAATATCCCTTTGGCCAGTTTGAGTCAGCTGTCCTGGACGTTTTCCTTCCCAGTTTCTTGTGCACCTGCTCTCTGGCAAACTGAAATGTCCTTGATTTAGAGTAAGCTCTACTTAGCAACAACTACAACATCAGTGTGTTATCAACATTATTCTCGTACTAAATCCAAAACACAGCACTGTGCCAGCTACTTAGAAGAAAATTAACTCTATCCCAGCTGAAATCAGGACACTAGGCTATGCATTTAGTTTTAAAATAATACAAAGATTCACCTGGATTTCCTTTTTAGAAATATGATGCATTTTCCCCATTGCATTGTATTTCTAAATATTCTTCATCCACCATTATCATTAAACAGTAACTGTATGTATCAGTCTTTCAACAATGTAATTGTGTGCAACCCACTCTCTAGTTAAACCAACTTTGGTCTACTGTATGCTGATCTCACACAGGCTCTTATACTGCCTTGCACCTGTAGTGCATCTCTTCACGTCCTAATTATATGTTAGTCAAAGCAAATTAATACCCTTGTGCATGGTTCATCCTCTTCGTCTTCCCAGGAAGAAACCATCTGGTGGGAGAAGTCTCTTTCAGTCATGATGCCCTGCTCAAATTTTTGTTTGACTGCTTGGCTTTTCATTTTCTAAGATGAATGCTATTTTGGGTGGGATTCATATAACCTAGTTCGGGCTTACAACATAGGTACTTACATGAGAGATAGTAAGCCAAGGTTCCTGTACTGGGCTGTGAAAAAAAGGATGCATTTCAGGGACACAAGTTGTCCTACCTGTGTAGAGTACCTGTACACGAATTTTACCTTAAGATTTCATTGACCACTCTCTCTGTTGACTAGAAGGGTGACCAGTTCAGTAGCAGACACAGATATCTGTACTGAGTCCGTCCTTTGCTATATATGAAGAAGACAAGGTCAGAAAACATACCCAATGCAGAAACAAGAGTGCAATTTGCCATAGTCCCTAACACCAAAGATGATCATTTTGACAGCATCCAGCAGGTTTCTGAGAGGCCTGCTTTTCTCTCCTGCCTAGAAAAGGTTTTGTGCTATGGATGTTTCTCTCATTATGCCACAGGAATGAAGTTTTGATTCCAACCTTTACCCTTCACCAGCTGATTCTTGGATGAGTTGGCCTAAGTTCACTGAGCCTCTTGAAGGTACAGCCAAGACCCTCAGCTTAACCTGCTGTTCTCTAAAAATTATGTTACAGTACAGGAAAGGGATCCATGTGCTCCCAGAGGCTCATGTTGGGGAAGAAAGATGCTCCTGTTTTGCAAGGTGTCCTGTGGGCTGATGGATTTGTAAGAATGAGGATCAGTGAGCATCTATTTGTAGCTCACATTCCCCACTTGTTAGTTTAGGTTTTGAGTTTGTGTAATTGCTAGTTTTCATTATTGGTAGCTATCTCAGTATTCCCTACAGAGAATTAGTGCATCACTGGTTATTCTGCTGTCTCTAATATGTGCTTTTTTGGTATTGCCTGAGTTGGCAGAAATATTCTGTAAGGATGGCAAGTCCAAAATCTTCTCTTTTCTTCTCTGCTGCACTGCTTGTGGGGGATTGCCACTCTATCAGCTTGTTGCCAACATCAAGAAATTCCTCCAACATGCATGAGATGCTCTGAATGTCCAATCTATTTAAGTGGGAAAAAATAGAGGGAGGCGGGATAAGAGGAAGAATGATAACAAAATTTGACAGTATTTAATGAGCCATGGTAGCTGCAGTTAACTGTGAGTATAAGAACTTTCTTTTCTGTCTCCTGGAGCAGGACTCAAACAGGGGTAAATACAGCATTTTAAATAACTGACATTTAGCAATCTCCAGGAAATACTTGTTTGTTTCTAAAAAAAGTAACACATTAGGTGACACATGCACTTTTGGAAAATACTTCTGACATGAAAAGTACAGAGCAGCAATTTAAGAGGTTTGAATTAAGGCTTTCAGAGCTGGTACAATTTTATGACCTCTTCTTCTGGGCAAAAGGGAAAAAAAAAGATGGATTTGTTGATATTCAGTAACCAAGAGTACTACCCAAAGTACCATGTCTGAAGGTTATTCAGAACCCAGTGTAAGCTGCACCCAGAAGCAAAGGTGACTGGTTACCTTTATGGCCATTCAAAAAATCTGAGAAATAGCCTCAAATTTCCCCTTGCCCTGCAGAGGGTCATATTCTTTGTCACCTTGAGGTTGTGCTGGCAACACTGCAAACTACTGGGTGATCCAGCCTGGCCTCAGCTGGAAAGGAGAACAGGATTCTTTCCTCTAGAGGATACCAACTACATGTACCAACCATACTCTATGGCCAGAACAAAAGAAAGTATGGTATTTCCAGTGGTGTTTTGGCACTACTGCTTGTAGTCTCAGCTGCAAGTCACAAGTGGACAAGCCAACAGAGATGAAAATTAAAAAACAGGACCAAAAACAATGCAAGAACTTATAGAAGCTTTATCAAACCTCAGGAAAGGATTTGATTAAAGTGAATCTATTGTTTCGTTAACCTTTTACTCTTGTCTATTCTCTGCTCTCTAATTGTTATATCTTTGCATGGAATGGACCCATGGCTGTGTCTGGAAGCTCTTTTCCTGAAGTTTCTTGCCAAACCAATATTCTCTGCTGAGGCTGACAGGTTTTATGGAAAAGTGGCTATGTTAACTTGTGGGAAAGAAGGAGGCTTCTAAGATTAGAGGAAAAGAGAAAGAGAGAGAGCAGACAGAAACGTGATGGGGTTTTGATCCAAAAATGCATTTTTCCATTCAGATACATTCTGACGAAGTGCTTGGAAGGTTTTGTTTTCATTCCAATATAGGAAAAATATCAATTCTTCAATGTTCAAAGTTATCATGAAGTGGAACTGCTGTTCTCCAGCCAGCTCTAAATACATCGTTAATGGACTTAGTTTTGATCTCACTGCACAGGTGCAAAGTTGGCAAGACTCCCCTGTCATTAGCAAGTTACCCCAGGCTAACACCTGGCTAAAATGAGATTAAGGCCCACTGCCCTTAGGTTTTCTCCAATGCATGGCACATGTTAGAGCACACAGGGCCTCTCTCTTGTTTGCAAAGCAGAAACCAAATATGTACTGTGTACAACACCTCTTAACCTGTACCTAAACTTTAAGTGTATAAGTAACCTGCTCCCTGAAAGAAAGTGCCAAATTTCCCTTATAGTTAATGGAGAGAAGTATGTGTTTGTGAATGCTTCCAGAGGGCAAACATGTCTGCCTCTGCTTGGAAATTTTGCAGGCGTTCTTACTCTTTGCATTGACCCATGAGAGAATTCAGACAGTAAACTTCAGGATAACTGCTTCACTGCATGCCTAAAATTTATTCAGAATCCGTTCTTGCTTTCAGTGAAGTGGACAACATCTACCATGAATCTGAGGGGAGCAGTACCTTTGCATGATACGTCCATTATTAACACTGCCATTAAAAGTACCACTGAAGTAAACAGTGCAAAAGGAGTGTAAATTGATCCAATCCCAAAGCCTGCTTAACTGCAAAAGTTTGTTTAAGCACTGGACCTGTTTCAAAGCTTCTGTAACTCATGATATAATGCCAATGTCCGTACCTCTGCCTAGGGTGGATTTATGTCATTAGTTAGAGGACATTGGGTTTACCATAACACTCAAAAAGTCTCTGTAGCTTGCAAAAGTGTGTCGTTGATACTGGTGGATGAATGATTTTATCTTCCATGTCATTAATTAAAAAAAGAAAATCCCTAAAGCCAGACGAGCAGCGATTCCATGTTCTTTGGGTTTTTCTTGATCCAAGAAAGCTCCAGTCTCAGAAGGACCAGTAGACTAAATAATCAATAGCCATTTCCTAAAGTACATTTTTTCTTGACAATCATAAATATTTCAGGATTATTTATGCAATGGAGGAAAAAAACCTGCTAGAAAGGGGATGTTTTCATATTAAAAAACATGAAAAATCCTTTTATTTCCTGTTTACCTGTAATCCTAGTTCACCTGGTGCACAGTATCTGCATATTACTTTCTGTCTTCCAGGAGCCTGGTCTGTTGAGTAATGACCACAAGTCCATCGTCTGATCGGCCTGACAGGTGATGCCTGTAAGAGATGTCCTCTGTCAGTCAGTAATTTCTCCATTACTGTTTGATCAACATTCATTATAAAAATTTTCCTCTTTTCCCTATATCCAGCGTCTTCCAGCAGAACCATCTTAATCTATAAATAAAAATGCACAGACTCCGCAGTCTTTGGATATCATATTCCAGACGATTCCTTTTTTTCCTTATCATCTTGGTTTTGTCAGAATTGTATTTAACCTGATAAGAATGCTTTAAAATAGTTGTATAAAGTTAAGTGCAATCCACTGTGAGCCTGTGTTACATGAACCCCCAACTGTGTGGCAAATACAGCATGTTGAAACGCACTGAATTATGAAGACAAGCAGTAGCATTACCTAAATATTTGCTCCTTGGTACCATTTTCCTTGAGCCCTACTGGAAAATCAAGCTATTAAAAATTTTTGCAAAGCATACCCAAAAAGGGAATAAACTTAATCTCCATCAGCAGCCTTCATTTCTGTGGTTTATGAGTACTGAATGTTCGTCTTTGCAACATTCACAGATTTATTTGTGTATATATATATTTTTAACATTTTTTTGCTATACAATAACCTCTCCAGCTTCCCGTTCTTAAATAGATAACAGCAGTCTAAAACTACAGCTTCATCACCCCTTCGATCCCTGATGCTGAGCTAACAACGGCAGCCCCAAGAACCTGTTCTCTTCTGTGGCAGGTTGCAGGTGTGCTTGCCAGGGCAGATGGTCGGGTCCTGCTCCCTGGAGCATCTGCACAGACACTAAAGTGTGCCATGGTTCCAAACCAGCCCTTCTGCCTCTCACAGGTTGTCTCTGCTCCTCAGTCTTCCATACTCCCTTTGTTTCTTTCTACATACCCACAACAGCTGCCACTTCTCTTTCTGGGGGGCTTCACTGCACCATCCCAGCAGCAGCAGACAGGTGGACTCCTGGGCCAGGAATTTTGCCTCCTGCTCTCTGCTTTTGATGTTCTTGCTGCTACTGAAAACAGGAGCATGTAAATACGTGAGGTCACACAGCCGCCAGGGGTGTGTAGAAAGTAATTTTGCTACTTGATATTCTGCTGGGAAGGAATTTCAAGTGTGGTCCAACCAGGTTCTGTAATGTTTAGTCTATCTGATATTTTTGTTAATGATTTGGATAATGGAAAAGAGAGAAAATGTGTAGAATCTGCAGACGATGTCAAGCTGGAGGGAGCTGAAAGCTTTTAAGAGGTTGGGATTAAAATTGAAACTGACCTTGATAAATTGGAGGCATTGTCTAAAATTAACCAAAAGAAATTTGGTGAAGAGAAATGCATGGCCCTATACTTAGGAAGGAGAAGTAAAATGCTAGTAAAACTAGGAGTAAAGGAGCAGGCAACACCACCAAGAGGAAGGTCACAGTGCAGGACAAATTAAATATGCATTTATAAACTGATGTTGATTTAAAAAAAAAAGGGGATAATTTAATTCTGTGTGATATTGGAAGAAATGTTGTATATGATGCAGGAGCGGTACTTGTTCAGCATTACTCTATGTTACTGCAACTGTGTCCATTTTGGGGCACTGCACAGCAAAAAAGCCCATGTAGATATACTGGAAAGCAGCCAAATGGGGAGCAAGGAGAGTGATAAGAGGTTTAGAAAACTGGAACTATGAGAAAAAGTTGAAAGAATGGGGTTTGTTTAGTCTAGAAATGAGAAGACTGAGCAGGGACATGATAACAGTCTTACAATACATAAAAGGTTATTCTGAAGAGGATGGTGACCAGTTGCTCTTTATATCCACTCACTGTTGTACAAGAAGAATTTAGTTTTCTTTACATCAAGGAAGATTTTAGCTAGATATTAGAAAAATCTCTCTAACAAGAGTTAAGTACTGTGACAATCAACTTTCAGAGGCTGCAGAATAGCAGCAGAGGTTTTTAACCAAAGCTTAGGCAAACATCTGTGACCTTGTGATTTGCAGGGGCTCCCAACTGAGCCATATTTGAAGACAGTTTCTCAGGGATAGCACAAGGCACACCCCTGGCAGTAGTGCCTGTTTCCTGACAAAGCCCTGGCCTCTGGTGCAAAGCAGGCAAATGCCAGCAATTGTCAGTGAAACCATTCAACTTTTTTCATGCAAATTGTTTTCACATGAACTTTTTCCCCTAGACCTGTTCTAGGAAGCAGAGAAACACTTCAAGACAAAACTTTACTCAGAAAAAGGTTCCCTCCATCCCAGGCAAACACCTGAGTAATTACAGTCTGTATAGTTAATCTGGCAAATTATATGCAACAAAAAGCAGGATCTTAAAATACAGAAGGTTAGGAAACCTTAATTACAGGTGGTGTTACCAAGCTCCACACATAATTTTTATTACAGTGTCAACCCAAAGATCTAGGCAAGGTCATCATCCTGGGAATCCGGTGAAGGACTGAGATAAAGGATATTAAAATAGTGACATGTGCTAATAACAGTCAATAAACTCACAAAAATTTCTTGTCTTTTTAAGCTTGGTAGACTACTCTGTCTCTTGATATGATCAATCCTTTATTCTGGAAATGGGACTGGTTCATAAGCTTGGTTAGAAAATCATGGTTTTTAATTTTCTGAGGTGCTTCTCTTTGCCTCTTGATTCTGCTAGATCAGGATGAAATTTTAAAGATTCTCTTTATAAATTTAGAAGCTATAAATATTCCCTTGAAATTTAAAAAAAAGGGGGGGATGGGGAAGAAAGAAAGCTGAGACCTTCACTCAAGCACCTGCCTTGAGGAGTTAAGACTTCAAGCAAAATACTGTGAGACTCATAATAATAGTGTGAGAATTGGCAATCCTTCATTAGGGTATAATTTCTCTTTCTTCTAAACCCCCTTTTTACTAGCAAAGTGGTCACACTGTAAAGACTAGACCCCTAATATTAGGAACAGTCCACATGTAGGGTCACAGCTGAAGCTCCATTCCCAAGCTAAAGAATGGTTACAGTCACTGAAAAAATTACATAGAATCTTTCTTAAGGTATTGGGGGGCTGTAATTAGAGGAAGTGTACACTGTACACTAGAGAAAGGAAAAATGTGTGATTCTTTTACACAGTAAATTAAAAAGGGTGAAATTAGACAGGGAAGTAAAGAAAGATGTTGATTAAAGAGTAGAAAGAGCCTGAATACATGGGGTACGCTTCATTTTGTATGTTTGAACTCCGGCCATGAAAAGCCAGTTAGTGTTGAAGGCTTGTTAGAGCCTGTCCCACAGCAAGGCAGCAAACACAAGGAAGTGGATTTCTGTGTGGAGCAACTGGCCAGGATGCAGCAGGTGCACAGCTGAGCAGGGAACTGAACCCTTCCAGCACGGAGGTGGGCATGGCAGCAAGCTCTCTGCAAGGGGCTAAAGCTTGTCACTGACTTCTGCAGGCTTTTGATCAGGCCCTAGCAAAATTGTTTGCTTAAGTTGGGCTACTTTGCAGAAGTGTTGTCAGACAAAGTATGGCCTCTGTTTTTTGTGTATATTTTGCTCAACAAAAAGGAACAGCATGCCAGGCAGCATACAATGTATATCACTACAAATGACTTCTGTTCAAACACCATGCCAGGATTTTGATCTAAGCATTGCAGAAGTGGTTGCTCTGCCAAGCCATTCTTTTCCTCTCAATATTCTTGTGAGCAAGTCACGTCCTAAAAGTGAAATGAAATTAAATTTGTTTTCTTGCCATGTTTGCAGAATATCCCTTGAAGACTAAGAGCTTTTGTTTTTACCTAAAGTTATGCTTAGCATGCTTAGAGCTACAATCTGTCATCAAAACTCACACCCACATGTCCGTCTGTAGTTACAAAGTAGGATGAGCTCAAGGAAATCAAGCCTCCATCTGAAGGATACTTCTGTAGCTAACAGTCTTGAAGCAGAACGTAACTGCCCTGCCAGCACAGCCCATCTCAGGGGAATCAAAGGGCATGAAATCAAGTCATTTTGGAGTTTGATTCACCCTGGAGTCCAAGACTTTTTATGCAATCTGCTCCTAGAACTAAAGTAAGTAACAAGGTGATGCAGAAAGTTGAGGCAAGTGTTTCATATTTTGATCTCAGTCTGAGAGAGGCAGTCAGCTCTCCAACTATGAGCAAAGACATTTTCTTCAGCTAGAAAGATTTGCCTTTGCTACAGAGCCAGGGTTCAGGGTGGAATGAGGCCTTTTAATTGCCAGTCCTTCTTGAAGGGGATCAAGCTCCTAGTATTTCTGTGGAAGCATTTCACGGAGGAAGCTCTGGCATGAGATGGACGTATAGGTGTTTTATAATAGGACAGTTAGAGAATCTTGCAGTTGTCTGATTTCCTATGTTGAATGGCAAAAAGTTCAGAAGTCCAAGCCAAGCTCTTTATCCACATCTGGATGGAAAACGTCATAGGACTGGTAGGAGGAGAAGGAGCTACCTACTTCTTAAGAAAATGCCTAAATATCTAATTCCAGATGTGTAAATAAATCTTTGCTAGGATAGGAGGGTTTAAAGTTAAAATAAGCTTTAAAGAAATATTTTAGGGAACATGCTACTAGAGAACATGCTGTCTTTTCTGGACATTCTCAGGTTTCCAAGGCCTCATATTACTTTTCTCTAAAAGTACGTTTTCTCCGTGTTCTCAACACCTGAAAGGTTTAAATATTGTGTATCTAAGGAGAGTGTCCCGAATGGGTAGAACAATATAATATCTTCTAGCTCCACATGCTCTCCACAATTGCAAGCAATCTAATTGCTGTTAAAATTTTCAACATAATGGCTATCTTCGCTTGGTGAGCAATTTTTCATATTTTATTCATAAGCAAAGACCTGGAAGTTTGCATGATTTCATACCACTCCTCTGGAATTCTTTCTCGGTGCAACTCCCTAAGCATTTTGCAGCTATGAATCCTTTCTTATGTTAAATAGCAGCATGGGCAAGACTATATTGCAGAGGCAAACTATTTCCAAACTATCCCTGCAAGGTCAGTAAAATCTGCTGATGTCCACTGTGATTCTTTAGCACTTGCTCTCTCAATGAGCCACTTTATTTATTAAATGTTGTGTCTTAGAAAATGACCTTCAGTAATGCAGAAGATGCACAATGCACTGTGAAATCATGGGCACCTTTGGGGTTAAAGAAAACTTTCTGGATATGGTCATGAACCACCGAAAAAATAGAGTGTCTTTCTCATCCTCTTCTCTTCGAGTAAAATTTTCTTCCTTGTTTTCCAGCTCATAGACACATATCTGTTACAAGATTCCAGTAGAATACCTACATATAGTAAGGCAGAAGATTTATATTGGGTAAAAAAACATGTAAGGTGTTTTGTTTGAGACCAGTTGGGAGGAACGTCCGAAATGAACATCCTCTGGTAGAAGGTAGGTTACAGCCATCCCTCCCCCACCAGGTTTTTTTTCCTCTGAGGAAAGTGAAAATAACTATTTATTTAACAAGCAAAAGTGCATGCAGGCACGGGAAAAAGAATAATGTCAAATTATAAAACCTCTCACTGTGGAGAGAACCTGGTAAAATTCAAAGTTCTTTGTGGTGTGGGTCTCTCCTCTCTGGAGCTGGGGTGCGGCTTGGGCCCCCTGGGGCGGGGTGTAAGGCCTCCCAGTGATGTTCTGGTGTTGCTGAACAGTCCAGGAGAGAAGAAGAGGATGCCAAAGTCCCAGGGCTCCGTGCTTTAGCTAACAAACAAGAAGCTAGCCAAAAAAAACAAGAGAATGCCACTCTCTTCCCTGCTGCAGAGAGCCAAGTGCTGAGGGGAAAAAAAACGAAGATGCTTTCCCCCTTTCTGTAGCAGGGAAAAACGCTAGGGAGTATCCTTGAAGTACAAACCGCTCGGCTCTTTTTTTTTCCTTTCTCTCGGACCCAGCCTAAAAGCACAGGAAGGCACAGGATTCACAGGAAGGCACAGGGCAGACAATAGGGAATATAGTATCACACAGTCAGTCACCCCAGGGCATAAGGGCAAGCAAATGTCAGAAATTTGCATATATATATTCAGTATCCTCAGAAGTATCAAATGCTTAACCTCCAGAAGCAAAAAATCAGAGCTTTGTCATAAATTCACAGATTTATACAAATTGTTGTAGATTAACTGAACAGGGCTAAAGCCACCTCTTGACCATGGAGGTTCTAGCTGCTGCCTTCACTCCTTGCATTCTCCAGACAGAGTATATCTTGTAAGAGTATATCCTGGGTCTAACCTGTAAGAGTCAACAGGGAACTCTGTTGTTAACTTGTGATGAGATCCTCTTCAGCCTATTTAAAACATAGGAAAAAAATGTGGAATGTGGAGAAGCCTCCAAAGCATCAAGAGGAGAAATATCACCCTGAGCAGATACTGTAGGAACAGGAACATTGTTGCCTCCTGTTGATTCCTTCAGAAGCCCCCAGATGAAGAAGATCAGAGGATGGGGCTAGTGAGAGGAGGAGGCACATATTGGAGGAAAGGAAGATGTGTAGTACTCAACTCAGAAAACAAGTAGCTTCAGAGCCCACACTGACTGATGACACATCCAGGCCATCTGGGTTTGCTTACATTTGAAATAATGGGCTTTCCATGACCTGGAGCAGTCCAAGATCTCTAAAATACAGAGACTCTTACAATACCTTCCTTTTGCCAAGCATAGAACTGCTGTGCAAGACTTAGACCTGCAACATAAGGACATCTTGCTTTTCAGAGCAAAGAACTGCAATATGACACAGAATATGACAACTGAACAAGTTTTTCTGATTAGATGTATATAAAATTAGCAATGGAAGTGAAAAGAAGTTTCATTCCGTTTCACAAGCTCTTGCCTTGAAAGCTCTCTCACTTGTTTTGAGAACACAGGATCTGGCCTCACCCCAGGTCTCTCTGAAGTTAACCAGACTTACTTTCAGACAGTTATTTTGCATACCCTCCCTCTAGTTTCCTCCTAGTGTGAGACTAAGACTTGAAATTACTTTACTAATTAATGATGGGAATTAGTAACAATTGTGGTGAAAAAGACCTGATGCTGTATAACATTCCTGGGCGAGGTGTTTCCTACCTCATCCCTACAGCAAGAACAACACATGTAGAAAGGATGTAGTAATGCAGCAGGCTTTTAAAATTACCCTCCTCTCAGTACAACATACAGGGAAAGTATTTTAGGATAATATTATATCAGAATATACTATCACTATATAGCTATATAATAATATTATATAATTATACACAGACCTGCCAAAGCTGAGAGTATTCTCTCCACTACCAAGCTTCTTCTTCCTGTTTCAAGGGAAATTTCTCTAACTAGGAAAAAAAAAGGCAACAAAAAAACCTCAAAAAAATCCTGTTAGCATGCTACCATATTTCCCAGTGGCAGTACTTCATTGCTGAGTAAGTATCAAGTCTTCCTCCTGCCTCCTCAAGGACTGGTTCTCCCTGCTCTCTCCTTGTATTCTGCATTAATGAATGTGCCCTTCTGTTTGACTCCCTCGTTGCAACCTTTCAACTCATCCGTCTGTCACTTGGCAGCAGCTTCAGGACGGCTCTTCCCAGGGACATTTCGTGTTTATTCAAGTGTTGCTGTGCTGTGAGACTAAAGAAGCAGATCTGTTGCTTCCAGCTAAATCTGTTTATTTCCCAACCCACAGCACCACATATTCCCATAAAAAAGGCAGGAAGGCAGATACTAAATTGAAAACTAGTCAGGGGACTGTTTTCCTTTCTCATATTCCCTTTAGTTGCACATGGCCTTCTCTTCAGGTAGTACACAGTGAATTCAAACATAGTTTGCAGAACCCATGTGAAAACAGCTTCTCTTTTTCTCCATTCATTTGTGATTCATTTTCTTTTACCACAAGACTCTGATGAGCTTAATGTATATCAAGACAGTACTAATGTATGGAGGGAGGCCATCCCTTGGGCCTGGTAGGCACGCTGACCCCAGTTTGTAATCAGCTGGACGTGGTCCTCACCAATAGACTTAGGTGGGGTGCAGATGGAGTAGGAGGAGCTGTATGCACATAGTGTGGGTGCCATGGGGTTATCTTGGGAAAGAGCAGCTCTCTCTCCCATGTTAAATGTGGGTGGTGGTTGCTGCTGCAACCCAAGGAAGGGCACAGGCTTTTTCTTCCTCAGCCTGATTTGTCCTATTTCCATTGCGCTTGAAATGAAGCCCAGGTTAGGAGCCACATTTGAAGTGAGATATTACTTCCTGTTCTGACCAGAGAGGGGACAAACACAGGTCTGTAGATAGCTTAAGAATTTGCTTTGGAGTGGTCCCATTTTCAGGAGGCAGTGCAAGAGAGCGTACCCAGCCCCACCACTGGCTGAGTGTCATGGGGCATGCAAAGGCTGCATTTGTACTCTTGGGTTACTTTCTGTTCTCCACAGGGTAGGAGCCTGTGCAGAAACACCTGCTGAAGAGTAGTTTATGTGCTGTGACATGCTGAAACAGCAGCTCTTGTACTCTCTGAGCCCACAAAAAAAACCTAAAAAACACCAAAAAAAACACAAAAAACCAACCAACCAAAAAAAGCTATATGTGGAATTGGTCACAGTAACAAATATAGGAAATTAAGATAATGCTTGGCATTCGGAGAAACCTACAAGGATAGCAAAAGATGATAGATGTCTATACACATACAGCCCCGGGTTAACATGTACAATATGGATACAAGACAATAACAACAGAACTACCAGCATAAAAAATGGCAAAAACTACAACAAAAAATTTACTTTTATTAAAGCCAAGCTTTGAAAATGTACACATGCTAAAAGGATGCCAGAAGCCATTTCATTAGCTTTGAGAAAAAACCCTGTAAGTTAAATAGGTGAAATTCAAAGCTTGTAATAGTGAGCTACTCTGCATTGTAGCAATACATGAATTAAAGTTTTATGTAAATACCTTAAAGAAAAGACAGACCAAAAGGAAAACTGCAAGAAGAGGGAATGGCCCTTGCTCCCTGCAGTGCACACTGAACAAGGCTACAGGCTGATTGTAATGAGGATTGTGATCGTAAGAAAATGGAAGTCTGAAGCAGTCACTGGGACAGAGAGCTTCATCCAGCAGCAAGGATCAGCATCCTGCTAGGGCTGTCCTGACAGCAGCCCAGTGGATGCAAAACAACTTTGAGAACTTGCAAGAGATAAAGAATTGCTGGGCTTGAAGGACCAACAAATACCCTCAAAAACTACTCCAGCACAGGCTTAGGTCTCAACCAGTAAAGACTGGGGATAAGCATATAAAGTTTGACACCTGGAAATGCAAATGCCAGGACTCAGTTGTTGAATACTGGATTCATACAAAGGTTTCAAGACATTGGCTTGGTAGAGAGAGTGTCAGCCAGCTATAAATGCCTTATCATCAGCTCTAGCTAACAAAACAGGCTTGACAAACATTGTCTTTTCCTGTGTCTCACAATCATGAAAATCAACTTTCAGCTTACAAATTTACAAAAGGAATAAAAACCTGAAAGATCTACTGATTGAAGACATGGTCCCTTATGGCACAAAGCTCCAGGTAGACTGTATACCTCCACATCTGATTAAGAAAAACCTGTTTGCAAACAAAACATGGGTCACAGTTTCCAGAACTACCACTAAGACAATGGTAAATTATCAGTCAATTTGTGTAGGGCAACCCACAAGGCACACTTCCTACCTCATTATGATCTAAGGAAGGAGCTCTGAATATTAGACGTGACTCTGTGTACAGACCACAGGATATCAAATTCCCCAGTACAACAGGAAAAGGTGGTAAACCCATCCCCTACCCTCACACACAATTATTCAGATATTAGAAAATAACTGAGGATGCTTTATGTTGGCCCAAGTGAACAGTGACACAGGAAAATTATCATGATGCAGATGTCAAAAATACAGCCAAGTCCAAGAAAACACAAAAGCTTAGTGGTTGGTTGAGCACCCTGAAAGCAAATTAAAATGTTAATAGTATGATCAGCTACAATAGCTTGTTAATAGTATGATCAGCTACAATCTAGGTACCAGGTAAAATTAATTCTCAACACCAGCACAGAATCTGGATGAATCCACACGTCTGTGTGGGGTTTTCCTATGACTTTCTTTTTGGATACAAAAATAGAGAGTGTATTATCACAGATAATGAAGGTCTGCAACTCAGTCAAATGAATAATTCTTCTCCCAGACAGATGAAGTAAAAACGTTGCTTGTTCCCATTCTTTTATTTCCCAGGATGGCTATCATAATGCACTCATATTGCACACCATATTGTATTCTTTTTATTCTGCAACTCTCCTGCTACCTGGAATCCGCTACGAGCTACTGAACACTGCTTGGAACCGAATGTGAGAGCTGCTTTTTTGCCATCTTTATTGGCAGGAAGACAAAGTTCAAACATGTAGCTACACAAAGAGTAGATTCACACCACAGGTCAATCCAGCCTATTGCTCAGCTCCAGGAACTGATGCAGAGGGAAGAGTATGAAAACAAGGCAAGCCTGGAGTAAGACCTCATACTCTCTAGACCTCAACAACTTGGGATTTCCTTGGCTGGGAATGCATCTATCCCTTTAACAGCTCTCAGTAGACATTTTACTCCAACACATGCGCTCAGTTGTGTTTGAACCCATGTGAACCTTTAAGAGCCATGGTATTTCTCATCAAGGCATTCCACAGCCTAACTCTGTTTCTCAATGAAACCTTGTCTTTTTGTTTGCTTTGAAACTGCCCCTACTAGTTTCATTTAATGATTCCTTGTCCTCATATTGTAAAAGAAAGCAAACACTTGCTACTTACCTGTACAATCTGCTTGGGTCTATCTGCTGATACTTTCAACATTGATCAGTAGCTTGGTATCCTTATTACTAAAAGATCCATAAGCAATTGAAGAAAAGATAAAACTCTGGATTATGCAAAAAAGCTCAGTAAGAGACTATTTAGTATCAGGTCAGGACTAAAACTAAATTTGCTTCTACTCAATTCCCCCATAACTGGGGGAGAAGCAGTAACTCTTACCACGTCCTTAGAGGGCTCAGTTGCTGTTGAACTCAGTATCTTCCAAGACTAAGTCTGAGGTGAAAAGTGTCTTCCACATCACGTTCCACCAGGCTCTGTATCTACTTGGTGCAATTCTGCCTGACCATGGGCACTAGATCCTGGACCATCAAGCAGTAACAGTCAGGAGATTCTGGTCTGCAGGGGAAAATATGTTCCTATATTTTTTGCTGTACTGGTAGTCAGGGACCACAATAAAGTAATATCTATGAGTGTTATAGTAGATATCTCTGTGTGTCATCTGATTTGCAAAGAAAATAAGTAAATGAAAAGAAAAAATCTTACATGAAAAATACTTCAGTTATCTGAAAATAGTATATCACAAGTTTCTCTTTTTGGAAATTATCCATTCATTTTCTTTATAAACATTTACTAAGGAGAAAAGTATTTTATGAACATATGGCACTTGTCTCTGTTTTGGATGTAAAAACGTCTGGTATTTTGCTGACTTCATTTCATTGTGAGTCACTGTGTAGGTTTGTATAAACACCAGGGTATCTTCATCAATTAGAAATAACTGAGATTTTCAACATAACATTCCCATATTTACTTGCACTTGAATAGTTCTGCTAATACCCTAGACAATACACATATAGATGTATTTACTGCACACACAGGATCCCTGCTCGTAAAAAATTCCAGTCAAAGCCTGAGGACCTATGACTCTACCCTAAAGCCCCACTGTATCCATTAGCAAAAACCCTTCAAATTTTCCCTGTAAGTGGGTGTTCTTCATCAGTTAGGATACTGTGGTCAGGAAAAATAAAGTTTTTGAAAATCACATTCTAATGGCAAGAAAATACTATCAAATGAGTGGGCTGTTTCTTAAAATAATTACAGCACATACAGAATCTCATCTGATTGTTTCAGATAACCTTTCATTGTAATATGTTCCTGCATGTTGTTGGTAATTACGTACCCAGACTAATCAATTGCCCTATCGATACTCCAAGAAGTATATTGATCCTGTCCCAGTTTTGGAGTACTGCAGGAGAGAGAGGACACCAGAAGTCCTGCTTGCCTCAAGAAACTCATAAAAAGACTCACTGTAGTCATGATCCAAATTACTAGCACAGCACAGAACCAAGACAGCAGTCCAGGCCACTGTGGTGGCATCCCTAGAAGTGGCAAGAGGGTGATCACATATGGCAGTACAAGAAACAGGTTAGAAGCAGAAAGTGCTTATGCTACTACTGAGGGCACTTTCACAGGAAATAGATTATGTGGGTTCAAATCCCTTTATCAGGAAAGAGTGTCCATATCCCAGGGTTCCTGCATAACTACTCTAGCCTTGAGCTAGCAGGTAAAATAGAGATAAAAGCCATGTGATGCTAGCTTGTCCCATGGCTGAAATCACACTTGCTGGTCAATTTGCTTCTGAAGGAAAAAGGGGAGCATCTCCCCATGTCTCATCACAGTAAGAACAGGCACAACCTTTGCTGTTTGTCCTCCCACAAGGTGACACTAGATGGCAGCAATTGAAGTAGCAGCAGAAGCTGCAGATCTTGCTGGCCCACAAGGCACTTCAGCAACCAGATCGTCAAAAATACGGGGAACACCTGATAGTCACCTCTTCTGTCCCTGCCTACTGCCGCAGAGGTATCCACAGTACTAAGGCAAGTCATGAAAATGAAGTCACCTGAGTCTTGACTGTCCTACTTATTATACCTGATCTAGTTGAAGATGTCCCTGCTCATTGCAGGGCAGTTGGACCAGTTGAGTTTCAAAGATCCCTTCCAACCCAAATTATTCTGTGATTCCATGATTCTGTGGTTCTGTTTCTTTTCTCTACACTGACTTGCCCATATCTGGTTGGCCCGTTTTGTGTCTGAGGCCTCTTAGCCTGCATTTAAATGACAATTTTTCACAGAGTAGTATGATAGAAGGTATTAACCAGTCTATTGTTATGTTTGCTTCTTTGGAGTTAAATGGGTTAGGTGTTGCATAACATTATGGAAATACTCACAAAAATGACCTTGTTAGTAAGAAAAACAGAGTCAACAAGGATGGTAATAGTTGGATAATGTCACAACTGGTGTTCTGACAATTAACTCCTGAAAGAAACGGATGGAGGGAAAAGCTGAGAGTCCCCAACTCAGGAACAGTGCCAATATAGCATATGTTCCTCTTGCTTTATTAAGAGAAAACTTCACTTCCAGCAAAATCACAGGCTAGTCAAAGTTTAACAAAGATGTATCAAAAGACAGTGACCAGCAACAGCATTTGTATTGCCTTTGAAATATTCATGTGCTTCCTGTCCTCCACATGCCAGTTTTGTTCGATATCTTTGCCACAGTTAAAGCTGTCTCAGTGCTTCATTACACCTGCCAAGTTCTGAAAATGTGTTTGGGGCTTAAATCTGGGTATCAAGCCATCAGCATGGGAAAAGAGCGCAGCACTTTACACAGTAATTGAGATTCTGACTTTGAGCTAGGGAAAACAAAATCCAGTGCTTAGTCACTGATGGGAACTGCAGGCATTTTACTCAAGACCTCGAAACTCAAGTGCTGGCTGCAACTTCTGCTGCTGCAGTGTGGGGTAGTCACCTAAAGATAAGTGCCTTATACGACAGCCAAACCATTTACATCTTTGAGCAATTCTGGCAGTGGCCTAGCTGTCTGCCTGCCAAGCAGCAGGGAAGGAGAAGGGAGGGGTGGAGACATGAATTGTCACTGAGCATAAGCATACACAAGATGGAAGCACTGGTAGGTGACTCAAGATTACAGAGACACTGTCTGCATGTGCAGGAACAGGGTTTTGGAAGCCAAAAACAATGAGAAGTTGAACTTGAGGAGAGGCATAAAAGGTGACTAAAAGAGCTTCTATAGGTGTATGAGCAGCTAAAGAAAAACTAGGAAAAATGTGGCCCTTCTGCTGAAGGGGGCAGAAGACCTGGAGACAAAAGACTTGGAAGTTCTAAATGACTTCTCTACCTTGATCTTTACAATTAGAGCAGCCTTCAGCAATTCCAGGCCATGAGACAAGAAGGACAATCTGGAGCAAGGAAGATTTACCCACAGTAGAGAAGGATCAGATTAGGGAATATAAGCAAGACCATGAGACTGAATAGGACAAACACACAAGTGCGGCGGGACCTGGCCAATGTCACCGGAAGGTCAATCTCAATCATCTTTGAAAGGTCATGACAAGCAGCAAAAGATCCTGACAACTGAACAGATCTCATGTCACTCCTATCTTCAAGAAGGGCAAGGAGATACGTGATACCACAGCCAGCCAGCCCCACCTCAGTCTCTGGGAAGGTGAGGGATCAAATCGTTCTGGAAGCCATTTACAAACATGAAGGACAAAATGGTGATTAGAAGCAGTCAGCATGGATTTACAAAGGGGAAGGCATCCCTGACCAACCTGATAGACTTGTATGATGAAATGATTGGCTTGGTGTATGAGGAGAAAGCAGTGAAGGTTTTTAATCTTGATTTTACCAAGGGTTTCAACATAGTCTCACATAACATCTTCATTGACAAAGTGAAATACCAGCTAGATGAGTGGATGGCAAGATGGGCGGGAAAACTGGCTGAACTGCCATGTTCAAATATTTGGAATCAGTGGCATGAAGTTCAGATGGAGACTGGTTGCTAGTGGAGCACCTCAGGGGTTGGTACTGAGGCCCATAGTGTTTATTGTCTTCGTTTATGACCTAGATCATGGGACACAACGCACATTCTCTAAGTTTTCAGACAATACTAAGCTGGGAGGAGTGGCTGATGCACCAGATGAGCATAACATGTTGCCATTTCGAGGGCTCTTGCAGGGTGGAGAAATGCATCAACAGGAGTATCATGAAGTTTCAATGAAGAGAAATCCCAAGTCCTGGCCCCAATACAAGTGGGGTCTGACCATCTGGAAAGCAGCTTTATAGAAAAAGATCTGGGCACCCTGGTGGCACCAAGTTGAACATGAGCCAGCAATGTGTCCTTGAAGCCAGCAGCATCTTGCTTTGCATTAGGAAAATGTTATCAGCAGTCTGAGAGAAGTCACCCTTTCCCTTCCCTCAGCATGGGTGAGACTCAGCAGGAATGCTGGATCCAAGCCTGGGCTCCCAGTACAAAAGAGTTCCTTAGATACTGGAGTGACTCCAGGGAAGGACCACAGAGATGACGAAGGCACAGGAGCAGTTGTCATACAAGGAGAGGATGGGAGAGCTGGGACTGTTTAACCTAGGAAAGAGAAGGCTTGGTGGAGCTTATCAGTGGGAGGGGAGGTAAAGAAGATGGAGCCAGGCTCTTCTCAGCAGTATCCAGTAAAAGGACAGGGGCAATGGGCACAAACTGGAATACTAGAAATTTCACTTAAAAATTTTTAAAAAGCATTTTTGTTGTAAGTGTGGTCAAACGTTTGTCCAGACTGGTTTCCCAGAAAGGCTATAGAGTCTCCATCTGTGGAAATATTCAAAACCCAACTGGACACAGTCCTGGACAGCCTCCTGTACATGACCCTGTTCTGAGCAGAGGAGTCAAACTAGGTGATCTCCAGAGGTCGCACCCAGCATTAACCATTCTGTGAATGTGTGAATCTGTGATTCTGTGTCAAACAACTTAGTCTTCAGATGTCCTCATTGCCTTCTGCATTGCAGAGTCCACCCGAACCCTGCGAGACAAGCACTGACAGGCGAAAGCTATTCCTGCGATGGTGCAAATCACGCACGATTGTCTTCCCCTTATTGTGCATGTCTGATTTGTTCATGTTGTGATCATTGCCCCAAATAGAGAAGGCCCAACAAGTCTGCGCAGAGATATCACTTTCTTAACAAGAGCAAAATATGAAGAATCATCTTCACAGTTCAGGGGCAAAGCATCTTTTTTGGCAGCTCCCTGGGGAGCTGGTTTTGGCTCACTATCTCATTTCCTCAGCAGTACAAGGCACTGTAGGATCAAGAAAATTACAGGAAAAGATTAGCAGGCACCTTCTGGACTCCTGTCTTAGGATATCTTGTGTTCTGTTGGAGTCATACATATATAACTTTTTAAAGGAATAATTGTTGTTCTCAGAAAACAATTACTCAAAACTTGCTAAAAATAATAGAAAATTGAAATTAGTCTGAATTTGGAACTGTCTACCAGTAAAATATGTTTCAGTGTGAATAAACATTTGCTAAACTGACAGAACCTATAGGCAAAACTAATTATCACCTGCACTGTGGTATTAGTGACAGAGAGCATCTTGGTGATGACACTGGTCTACTTGAGGCTGACAGGACCCAGTTGTGCCAACTGACACACTTTCATCAGAAATTCTGCAATATTTGGTGTTATCCCTCTAAGCTACTGCTGTAAATGCATGAAAACCTCACTGAAAGTATCCATACCTTACAACTACAGGGAGAAACTCAAAAACTTTTCTGTAAGTTCAACAGTGTAAGTGGCAAAAAGAGTCCATGCTATTGATGATTTCAGATAGCCTAATTCATATCATTTGATCATGAGACCAGCAGTGTTCCTTACAGTTCCTCCTTTCAGGCATAGAAGAGAAATCATCCATATTTGCCATTGTAGGGCTCAATCATCTGAGCAAGGCCTCTGGCTTTTTTTTTTTTTTTTTGGACAGTAGGACAAGGGGTGTTCTTTACCAGCAGACGTGAAATTTTACATGAAACAAGGAGGCCAAGGTGTTGAAAAACCTCTTCTTACCATAGCTCAAAATCATTTTTTCCTTAAATCAGTGTCTGTTGTCACACACTGTCTAGATTTATAAAGTTACTATCATTTTGCTAATAAATACCCTGTAAGATTTAGTACCAATGTCAGTGGCTTCATTTGTTACAACTAGAAAGATTTTCAGCTTTTGTAAACTCTTAACTCATGATACCTTGTTCAACTTCTTAAGTTTTTAATAAATATCAGGCTGTGCTAAAAATACTATTTGTCAGATGACATTTTAAAAAATGTTTTGGATAGAGCTCTCAAATCCTATTGAAATGTTTTGAGAATATTTTTGACTGCCGATGCACTATGAACAGCAGGAGACCTTGCTGACCCCACCAGAGATTAATGGGTTGGAATTTGTGTCTTCCTGAGGAATGGAAGACGTCAACGCTAAAAGTTCCCTTACCCCACAGATGGCTGGTCCCAGTCCTGTTGTTTTTTGCAGTCTTCAGAAAAATCCTTGGCAAGAACTATCATTTTTCCAGTCATCAAATTTCCAAGAATCTTCTCTTCACATCTCTCTTTTTCTTTGATGGACTCTCTCACCGTAGTAAATGCAGACCTCTTGCAGGAATGTGGGCCAGACGTGTGTAAGCCAAATGGCTTATGCCTGGAACAACAGCAAATGAACAATGAAATCCAGCAATGAGATGAAATAAAAAAGGATTTTTTTTTTTAATATAGAAATGTTTCTCACTTCTTAATCGATTTGACTCAACTGTGCAATTAGTTTTGGCCCATTGGATGGCCATCTGATCATGTAGGGACACAATGTCCAGTGCCACATTATACACATTTGAAATTAAATTGTCAAAACAGCCCCGCAGAAAATTTTCACAATTTAACCTAAGACAGAAGAGACAGGTGAACATTTTTTTCCTTTTTTCCTCTATCCAGATATACCAAAAAATCTTGTTTCTTTGAACAGATCACCTGGCTTCCTGTGAATGAGTATGTTTTCGCCCTTTGCTGCTTGGTCTATACACACTAACATTGAGCTATTACTAGCTTCTTTCAATAGCATTTTTCCTGTTCAAATGGTAGAGTTTGGGCGTTTTGGCTGTCTCACAAGTGAGAGGCTCTGATTTACAAAATTAGGCACACATTTTTAGTTTAAAGTCCATCAAAATGCCATCGAAGTCTTTAATTTTAAATGAGCTGCAGTGTTCAAACTCTTACACTTGAAAACACATTTAAGTGCTTTAATAGTTAGACACCTCATTTGGGATGTACAGATTTACAACTGTATTCTGATTTTCAGACATACTTACTAATTTTCACCTATATTATTATTTTCAGTTTTTTCCATTTCTATGATGCTATGCTGTCTCTACTAAATAAAGAAATGGAAAGCTATCTGTCTTCTACATACAGTTGTATCTTAAGAATTCCCATATATGAAGAATATTACAGTCAATCAAAAATATCTTCAAGAAATCAAGGAGATGGAGTACTACAGAATAGTCAGAATTACCTTGGTTCCGGTAAAGATTATGGAGAAATCCTCACAGGAGTCATTTTTAGGAAGGAGGGGAAGGTGGCTGGGAGCAACCAGCATAAATTTACCAATGACAAACTGCCTGGCCAACCCAGTTGCCCTCTGCAACAGGAGGACTGGTTTTGTGGAGAAACAAAGGAGTGCATGTCATTTGCCTAAACATCATCAGGCTGCTGATGTAGTCCCTCATAGCACCAACCCTGGAGACAAACTGGGGAGACATGGACCCTGGGCAGATTCCAAGATGGGTGAAAGGCTTGCTAGGCTGGCAGGTTTAGAGAGCAACAGTCAACACTTTGAAGGAATGACACTGAAGAGCAATGTACCTCAGAGATAGGTACTAGAGCTGACACTGACCTGATGCAGGAGAACAGACTGAGGACAGCAGCTCTGCAAGGAAGTGCTGGGCTGGTCTTGGACAACAAGTTAAATATGAACAATCAGTGCATCCTTCAAAGACTAACCATGCATTGGCTGAATTAGCAACGTGGTAGCAAGAT
This sequence comes from Corvus moneduloides, assembly GCF_009650955.1. NCBI lineage: Eukaryota > Metazoa > Chordata > Aves > Passeriformes > Corvidae > Corvus > Corvus moneduloides. The sequence goes on along the minus strand of NC_045477.1, from coordinate 46,251,533 downwards.
GGAAGGAAGAGGTTGCCTGCTATATTTGGCACTTGTGTGACTCCATCTGGAGTACTGAGCCCGTTTAACTGAGCAATTTAACTAAGCCCCTTTGGGAACTCCCCAACAGGAGAGAGATTTTGTCCAGTTAGGAATATTTTGAGCAGAGCTGTGGGGATTGGAGCAGCTGATATTTGATGAGGTGAGTCTTTCAACCTGGAGAAAACTAAGGAGGGGTCTAATTGCTGTCTTGAACTACATGGTGGGAGGTTGGAGAGAAGACTCACAGTCTTCTCAGAGGAGCACAGGAAGGGACAAGAAGTACCAGTAAAAGGCTCCAACAAGGGAAAATCTGACCAGATATGGTGAGGGTGGTGCAAAACTGGGACAGGGGCTCAGAGATGCTAGTGGTATCTCCATTCTTTGAGGTATTCAAAATGCATCTGGACTCTAGCAATCAGACCTAGCCATAAGTTAGAATCACTGAATCATAGAATACCTCAATTGGAAAGGGACCCATAAGGATTAACCAGTCCAATTCCCTCCACCTCTTAGAACTACCTAAAAGTAAACCACCTGATTAATACACATTCTTTGTATATGAATAGACATTCATAGTCTTGGTACTGTGACTGCTTCCCTGGGGAGCCTGTTCCAGTGCCTGACCACCCTCTGTGTGAAGAACATTTTCCTAATATTCAAACTGAACTTCCCCTGAGACATCTTCATTCCATTTCCTCGTATCCTTGTTAGCCCTGACTTGAGCAGAAGTTTTGCCTGGATGAACTCCAAGGTCCCTTTCAACTGCAGTTATCCTGTGTCCATGTCCCTAAGAATAATTTAGGTCCTGTTTCTCACAGTGAACTAAGGAGCAGCAGTTGTCACAGCCACTACCCCAGAGACTATTAAAACATAGGATCTAACATCTTCCTATCTATAGAAATGCTTCTCTAGTCATATTTGAAAATACACCTCATTTACTGCTCTTGGGAAACACCCAAAATCCAGTTTTAACCACCTAACTGAGAAGGACTGGAAGAAAGAATTCATCAGGGTAGAAGAAAGGAGCCTGGGATGCCACAAAGCCACTAAAATGACCTTTTCTCTTGCCTGGTCTCTCACAAAAGGGATTGTAAGTGTGGTGGAGTGTGGTAAGCATGGGCTGCCCCTGGACCCAGGGCCTAGCACACCAACCAGGCCACAAGCAGCCCCCTTCTGCAAAGCCACCCGGTGTCACACCACCCGCAGCCACGAGCAGGCGATTTAGGTCAACCCAGCCCCTTTCCACCATCACTATGCTTGCTCCCAATGCAATAAATAGAAAGGCTATTTTGTCAAGCCCAGCTGTTTTTATTCAAGAACTTCTCAGAGGAAGCCTGAGTGCGTAAACAGGAAAGCAGGGGCTGTTTTTACTTCACCCATCTATAGCCAGTACACACGGGTTGACATCAGGCGAGGGCCAGCTGCACCGAATGCACCCAACAATTTGCTCCCTAGGCAGCAGTACCAGCACCAGGGCAGGCATGGCTGGAGGGAGGTGCAGAAAACACAACACCCCGATACCCCTGTGCCCACCCCTGATGATCCCCAGGTCCCCATCCTCACTGGTGGCAACAGAAAGACAAAGGGGCACCCGGACGATCATCCTCCCTCTGGAAATCCACAAACAAGGTATTTTTTTCCTTCAAGAGTGCCTGCATCCTGGTGCGGTTTGCTGATCATGGGGGGCCTCACCCCAGACCCCCAGCACCCTCCTGCTTGTGTGATGTGAAGTGCTGCAACTAGCAAGCTCTGGGAACCTATTTTTAGCCCTTGTGGACTGGAATTGCAGGCTGCACTGCGGATCTCCCTGCAGAAACTGGTGGGAAGGAAAAGCAGCACCACACTGTAATTTTGTCTCTAGTGATGGGGTTTTCTTTCTAAATCCTGCATATCAGTTTCATTCACTACTCCAGGCTACAAGAAATATGCTTCACCTACAGCTATAACATCTTCTCTCCTGCCTATATGTCACCATATAATAAAACGTGCAGCAGTTTTATAGTCACTGTAGAGTTATTACAAGACATATGTGTACAGAGCACACTGGCTTATATGACCACCCAAGCGATTAATAAAACTGGTTGCCTGCTAGAAGTGATCTTTAACTAAAGGTTGAACAAAATTGGTCTGGAAACCTTGAGAATAATTTAGAGTGGTTGCTTAAATCACAGAGACACAAAGTCTGCAGGAGGTGGTTCTCCGTGCAGCTTTCATCATTAATGTTTTTTCTCTCCATGGTCTCAACACATTTAAATAGAACAACCTACCAAATAATATTTATGTTAATTTGTTTATTTGCTGCCATAGAAAAAAAACAACAGCAACAACAGTGCTAAGGGAACAAGTGTGAATAGTAGTGAAGTAGTGCCTTAGTTATGAGTAATTTCTGTCTCTATTTTAAACATAGTGAGCAATTTCTCCTCAGTTACACCAGCCTAAATTGGAGAAAATTGAATTCTGTGAGAATTGATGAGAAAATTTAGCCCACAAGTTCAAATCACCACTTCATAAAATAACAAAATCCAGTTATTAATTTTATTTTTTATATATGTATCTCAGCATGTTTTATGCATTACTTGTAAAATTTTCCTTGCATGTAACTTACTTATATGCATAAACTAAACTTATTAATTTCCTTATGTGTTTTACTACTTGTTAATAACTTGAAAGCCACAACAGTAGTGATCTTAACTTATATCAGGGAGTAAAACAACCATTAGCTCCACAACAGAAAAGATAGGACATTAAGAAACAGCAAGTCTGCTCTGCTGGGACAGTAACACCTTATGTTTGGTTTTTATTGTACAAATCAGGTTGTAGTGTAGAGTACAGTGAGAGCCCTCAGAAAAAACAGATTTACCCCATGGTTTTCTGGATCTTCAGTTCACTATAAATAGAAGCACACTAAGACTGTTTGGGAGACATTATTTGTTCTGCATATATCCTATCATTAAGGGGGCTTACTCATTTTCTACGCTGTCTTTAATCTGGAAAGGATAAAAAATAAGAAAACAGTAAGTTTAGGCTAGAGACTTCTCTGCTGTTGATCAGCTGAGTTCATGTCCTACTGCCTCCCAGTTAATGCCCAGCTGCCTTTTTAAACTCTCCTTCTGCTTCAATGCCATAGCGTCCATCTGCCAGGCAGAAGTCATATACAATGCCCAGAGAGTCACTAGATAGATTTCAGCATTTACTAACTTCAGCTAAACTCACCAGGGACCTCAATAAAGAGTTGTACAGAACTAACATAAGTCTTGGGTATTAGATCCAGGGTTTAATGTTGCAGTTTCCAGCAAACACAAAGGTTTTGGGGGTTACTGTTCCAGTAAAAAGGCAGAAATTTCTGACAAAGCAAATTGAATAGATGACAATAGACATTGACTGTTCCAGATGAGTTTAAATTTGTTGAATTTATATAATAGAAATAAGCAGCATAAGACACCTCCTCCTGGGTCTTCAAGTGGTGTAAATCAAATACAAACTATACAAATTCAGTGGAGTTACTTTGATGCAAATGAGATTAGAACCAGACTCTGCATCTCTTGCAAGCAGAGCCCAGTGTTCTTCAACACCCCACCAGTATGTAAAGGAGATGGCTCTGGCCATTGATATTGACATTCAGAGAGTCTCTGATAGATGCCTTTCAGGGCAACTGCTACTACATGGTTGTCTCAAGTCATGACAGAGTGATTTAATAAATTTTCTCTTTAACATTGTGCAGGTGTCACAGTGCAGGTAAAGAAAGTGAACAAGTCCATGCCTGCCATCAAATCCATCCTTTCTAGCTTCCCTCTGCATCAGCCGTTCAGAAGTGCAGTTATGGAGCCTCTTCTCATCCCAGCCCAGGGAGACATACTGCAGTGGTCAAACTCTCAGTGTCCTTTCGTTCAACATAACATGATACAACAAGATTTCAAGAGTGTCTGCCTTTCTCTTACCCTAACCTCCAAAAGCTTAAGGCAAGGCATCCATGCCTTTTTGGTTTGAGTATGGAAGGGAGGAAGAAAGTGCCATTTTACAGTGAAAAGTCAATATATCATTTTAAAAAGAAAAACAGTGAGGCCGATCAATAGGTCTTGCCTGGTGCACATTTATGGAAGCAATGAGTTTGTTTAGGAGAAGTTGGGAGGTTGAGCAGTGAAACCACAGACTAAGAAAAAGGACACCAGGACAGAGCCTCTTGTTCCTTCAGCCTGTAAATTTTAAGATTTCACAAAACCCTGTCCCTCCAGCAAAATCAGCTCATACACAGGTAAATAAGAACACAGCAGCACAAGGCAGGAGACAAAATCAGCTCCTACTATTCATGCAGGCTAAAATTTGGGGCAGTTTAGTTGTCAGTTCATGCACTAGGGGATGAGAGTCACATGGGTTTTCTGGGTCTGGGAACAAGAGAGTCACCAGTGTGAAAACAAAGGAAAACATGGTAAAAAGCTAGGAGCTACTCAGAGAGTCCTGAGGTACCTGTTTTCAGAAAACAATCAATTCTGGGATGCAAGGAAAGAATTAAAAAGCTCCCTGGAGCTCTACTGCAGTGTTCAGTACTGTTCCTCATGTTACCCACTACAAATAAAATGTGAACTCAATAGGCCTATGTAAAGCATATTCAAACTCCCTTTTCCCTTTCCTTTCAGCTCTCTCTTTCATGTCTTTTTTCTTTGATTTCTGAATGAAATTCTGCCTTGCCTTTGTGGTCAACCATGCCAGCCATCTAAAGGTCTCTTGAGAAAGAGACTCTTTTCAAGAGTTAGTAATCATGTGCAAAGAATTTAGGTCATAAATACTTCAGGGATACTGTGAAGAATAAAATCCAACAAAAATAGGCATGTTAAAAAAAAAGTAGGAGTAGTCCAACAGAGGCAGCTGCACTTCCTCCTGTCACACAGTCGTTCATGTACTCTTCAGCACAGGACAATTCAGAGGATCATAATCATTTCTTCTGTGGGTAACCTGCTGTTCATATCCTCAAACAATAAAAGTCTTTCTATGTTAATGGACATGATAAAATTGACATTTTAAAGACACATATAATTCATCTTTCATGAAGTATCATCAGCATCACAAGTACCAGAGGGATTTAAGAGACAATCCCTAGCTAGCAAACACCCCTGACTTAAGCCTACACTTGCAGTTTCTGAAAATAATATATGCTTTCTCTATCTGTGATGAAAAGGCATCTCCATCCTCACTGAAAAGGAAACCACAGCTTTGAAGATCACAGCAGCAGTGTGCCCATAAGAATGATAACAAAATCAAATGCTCATCTCGCCTTTGCTAGTAGTCTGGTGTCCTGTGCCTCACCCATCAGTATGAACTCAGACAGCATCCTTAAACCATCCCTTCTTCTCTACCATATAGGTTGTGGGATTCGTTTTCACGGATAGCATCCTACAGCCATTTCAGCAACAGGTGTGGCCCTGCCTGGGGAAAACACAGTATGGTCAGGCAGAAGCAAGTGCTTTGTGGGAATTCAGTCAGCCTCATCAAGTCTGGTACAATTACCACCAGAGGCCAAAAATACAGAGATATTATATCTTGTTTAATACTTGCTACCTAAGAAAGGCACTTTTGAGCAGCAGAGGTTCCTAAGGAAAGTGAAGACTATGGCCCTCTAAGAATGTATTCAGCATTCTTTTCTACAGTGCAGGTGTCCTTTTCTAAACAAAAGTTATTTTCTTTCTAATATCTGTTTGATTTTTGCTTCGTATCACTTTACAGAGACTCCCAAAGTATCCCTAGGCAATTTTAGAGTGGTGAGATTATATGAAGTTCTCTCTATAGCTGTGGTTCTCTCTGCCACTAACAGATGAAGCAGATAGATTTTTCCCATAGTTCTTTCACCGCACACAAAGTTCTGGCTAAAATATGTACCTAAATAAAGCAGCCCTGTACCCTTGTTTTTCTCTTTTGTCTATTGTTATGATGGAGCAGAAGTTCATTATTCCTGCCAAAGCTCCAGTGGTACATCAGGACTGAAGTCATATGGGAGAGAGAGGACATGTTTACTGTGTCAACATGTTACAGGCAACACCTGTGCTCAGAAGTGGGTTTTGTACCAGGCTTTGGCTGTGGCAAAGCACGCAGTCACTACATGAGAACTTACGGCTGGAGGACAGAGAGTTCCTTTCCAACAACCAGGAGTACCAGGGGAACTGAATTTCTCTTAAGTGTCTAAAGAAATAGCCATATTTAATGATCGTAATATCTTTGCAAGCAGTCTGGGAGACCAAAGGAAATCAAAATCCAAAAGACAAGTTTCCAACATCCAATTCATTTCCAGTGAATCTGGTTCATACATCAAAATCTGAAGACAGAGCAAAGCACTCAGCAACTACTGCATTGCTCAAACTAACAAATACTTTTCTCAAGGCTTTGACAGGTAAATAAATGCTCTTATTACATGTTTATATGAACCATTTGATATGATTTATTGGTTTATTTTGTCATTAAAAACTACAGGCTCTGAGTATTCTCATCTTCTATTGTATGTGTTAAATTTTATCAGTCACATGGATTTTAATTTGGCTCTATTAGTGGCTCCAGATTCTTGAGTTTGAATAGACCATGGAGAATAATGCAAGGATCTATTTTAAGTCTACAGCTATTTTCTATTTTGGCAAAGAGATAACTGACAGTAAATAAATATGCCATGTTTTAGATTCATGTGAATCATTCTGGATGACCTTACAGAACTCAACAAAATAGGAAGCAAAAAAATCAACAGCAAACATAAAGAATGTACAAAGATGAGCATAATACCATTGAACTGCTAGTAAATGGAAGTGTGGCTGTAATAAGCTTACTTGAATAGCTATTTGATCATTTCTTCCTTTTCATACTTGAGACCCAAATTAGTTTCTGCTGGATTAATACCAGATCCAGAGTCAGCTTCTTGAAACTATTCATGATATTTTACGCACAATACAGAAATTAGGCCATTTCTGTATTTTTTAACGTATTTCAGTTACTAGCATTTGAAGTATTTTCCTATTAGACCAGTCCATGGTCATCACATGGTCACAGATGCATGAGACAAAGTGCTGCTTCAGTCTTTGAAAACCTTTTTGTGATGTAGGACTTTATTTTCCTTCAGCTCATCCAGCTCCCAGTCTACTGTTATTTCCATAGAGGTCTCACCAGTAACTCTTAAAACATGGGAGAGTATGAAACGCTGAATAAACATCTTGTTCATAGTGTAAAGATAACTAAATCAAATTTGGCGCTTCCTCTCTTCAAAGTTTGCCTCACCTGCTGGTAAAGTAAAAGTTATTACAAAACAGAAGTATTACCTCTTTCCAGGCCACTCTAATGGCCCACTAGTAGAGAAATAACTGGTTTAAAGATACATTCTTGTAAGGGTGGATGTATGAAGCATCACATTAGATGGAAAGTGGCAGGATGCATTTACTCTTTTTGTGCAGTTGTTATTTCACCCATTTCCCATTTTGTCCATCTAACCACCAAGATTACATAAGTCTTTCCCCTACTAGGAAGTGGGTTTACTTTAGCTGGTAGTGCTCCAGTTAATGTTATTTTTATCTCTAAAATTGCTAAAATTTCTTAGAAATCCTATATGGGATGACATTAGCTTATTTGGCCCATATTTCTAGAATATTTGTTTTTCTCAGGCAAAAATATGCAGGCCACTCCACTATCTATTGCACTAGAGCTGAGCTTATCACCTTTGATCCAGAAGACATCAGGACTGACAAGGGCTACCCACAGGACAAAACACCTGCTCCTGAGCTGGTGACCTGCCCAGCACAGGAATCACTGCTGTCACTGATGGCACCACACAGCTCCTTTCCCACAACAGAGTGAGCCATAGAGGTACCTGAGAAAACAAAGTTCAGCTCTCAATTACATGAGATTGTCCAACGATAAATGAGAAGCCACTTAGACTTTTCTTCTTTGTTCAGTTCACCCCTCCATCATCTTTGTTCTTTTTCTCAACTTAGAGGTATTTTACTGCATCCATTGCTAAGTCATACTGCAGAGAAAATCAGAGTGTTTCGTTGTATTCCTAGGAGCTGAAGCTCTTGAATACAAATCAAGAGTTAAACCTGCAGTAGGTACAAATTGATATATCTCCATTAATTCCTTTGGATCTATGCCACTACTCTGGTTTTCATCAGGATATCTAGTGGGAAAATTTTCAGATGGGTTGTTTTTTTAATACTAAGCCATAGCAAAATAGTCCAGCCATAGATCTCTTCCATGGAACAGTCTTCATTTTGAAACAGAGATTGTCAGCTTCCTTTCAAAAAAATAATATAACAGCCTTTAAGTTCACTCACAGGTTACTTTTTTTGTTTTGTCTCTGAGGTTTTGGGTCATTGGGTTGTTGTTTTATTTGTGGGACTTTTTTAGAAAGCTCATAATTCATATATATCCACACCTTTCAAAAATCACTCTGTTGTTCTAAAGGAACTTGCTTTCAAAATAAAGAACTCATCCACGTGTCCTGTCCTTGTGCTGGAGTTGCTGGAGTGGAAATCAGAGCTGCAGCCAGTATACTTTAAAGCTTTTTTCACTTTACAGACCACTTAGTTTACATAAATTGCATACTTGCTGGTTTCACCTGTCCAAATTGCAAAAACAAACATCTACAAAAGAGCCAAAGTAAAATCCGAGCTTGCATTCAGAAGATGAATGGCACCAAAAACTAGCTGTTTGTGGAAAGAGAGCATTTACGCTTGCATTCAGTGCAGAATTATCAATGTGACAGCTTCCTTTTGTTACTGCTATGTATTGGCTATGATTACAAACCACCACAGAGCTGAAAGCTAAGAAAAACTTCCACATTTCCCAAATTATTTCTGGACTACGTGAAGGTCAAAAGGTCAGATTCTGCTCCACAGCACACCCACCAGCCTGACACAAGTGAAGCTGCTCCCTTGTGGGAGAGCAGGCTGGCCGGAGCCCGATTCACTGAGAGACTTTAAAGGAAACTTTTTCATAGGTTACACAAGCTCACCTAAGATGCTACAGGGGAAAAGGAAGGAAACAAACCAAACTAATTCTATTTATACCAGGTAAAATCTCCCAGTTGAGTAGTCATGGGCTTGAGTGCTACAAATCTTTTTAATATCAAGCGTGTTTTTTGCCACTAACTATACTTCTGGTATCTCTGCTCCCATGAAGCTGCATCTCCTCCCCAGTCTCAAAAGACCATGAGTTCTTTCTCTTCAACCTCATTTCAGATATTCCTCTCCTGCTGTAACTGTGTCTATCAAAGCAACTCCACAGTAGGCATGCAATCAGCACCCAGGGGAGCGTTGCAGCTCCAGAACCCCTCCCAATACTATGTGTGCAGTTTCCTCAATCCCACTGAATTTATTTTGTTATTTTTCTCCTCCCTGCCTTCCCCCAGATTCTCTCCCTTCATATTTATTGCAAAACAGCAGACTTTCTACAATAAAGCAGGAAGAAAACTGTGCCCATCACTAAGTGTAAGCACTGGCTTTATTCCTTCTGCCACTGGACCCCATATGTGCTATGCTTTTCACGCTCTCATGTAATGGAGGGTTCAGGTGTTTTTGATGCTGCTGCCAGGCACTAAAAGCAGAGTGATACAAATGTGAGGTAAAAAGGATCCTTCAATCCCTAACTGAAATTGCAGATAAATCTGGGAATTCTCCAGCACACACCAAGCAGCTGCTGCTGTGAACAGGCTCCAGAGATGTACTTTGGTGCATTCTTGGCCTGACTTAGTGCCTCATTCTAACTCAGTTTTCAGCCACAGTCATCCTTGTGCTGGCTCATTATTACAGCACTAAAAAAATAAAATGTTTGGACAGAACTGAAACTGCCTCCCAGCTGCCACTCTCATTTGCATAGCAGGCTATTATCCTGAATAAAGGCTGGCAGTTGTTTCCATCCTATGGCTTCTCTGATTTTCCTGTCAGATTATGTTTCCCTCTAATGCCCTTTGTGTACCTCTAGTACAATTAACAGTGTGGTTACTTGATCTCTGAATAGAAAAAGTCATATTCAACTCAGCAGGAGTCAAGTCAAAGAAGCATAAAGTCTTCTGGCCTTGATCTGCTTAATTGACTTGCTAACTGAGATAACACTGAATTATCATATTAACAATGTTCCTAAGTATTTTTCTTGCATTTTTTTTTATTGTAACAATTAGGAAAATAGATGTTTCATGTGATTAAAAAATGTGTAGGTATTTACGCAGTTAAAGGGAATTAATTAGACATGTGTTTTAATTTAGATATAAAGAGGCTTTTCAGCATTTAATGGAGTGAATTATATCTGCTCTTGACACAGGTATTTTTTATTTTTTGTTTTCTTTGAAATGACGAATAAAATTGATGGGAAAATAAACAACCTCAAGCAAGACATTACTGTCCTCAAAACTATAAAACTCTCTAGCTTGTGAAAATGTGGATTCATTTCAGATTTTGCTCAGAAATACACTTCCAAAATACATTCATTCTTAAATGTTAAAGCCACTGACCCTAGCCAATCAAATGAAGGCCCTCTCACCAAAATATTAAGGAAAGCTCACTCCTTCATCTTTATTTGGTGTTTACATTACTGCTCTGGGCCTTAATGGCATCTTTGAGGCAACCGATACCTTTCAAAATCATCTTTGAGAAGAAAACAACCAAAAACCTTCTGCAAACAGAAGCTAAAATAGAGGGTTAGATGAGAGCCTGTGCAGGAATTGTGGAAGACTCTTATAATATACAATCTTTTAGGAACAGTTCTCAACGTACCCCAAGCTGCACAAGCCACCCTGCCAAAGGATGCCAGGTTGCATGTGTTGGAAGACATCAACACCACCTTATTCTTACCAGACCTGAACAACTGAGATCCAGGCCTCAGGTCAGCCTATCCATTCTTGATTAGGATTTCTGTCAACGTCCTCAATAACATAGTGACATTAATCCTCCAAAGATGCTGCAGTACTGTAACATTTTAATTTTGCCATCCTTATTGGACCAGAACAAGAGACATCTTACATATTATTCATATTGTCTTGGGCTGTGCATATCTATAAATAAATAGAGCAGTGAAGCTGTTTAGAAATCCTGCATTGAAGAAACTTGGAGCTAGTCAGTTTTCAAAGTGATCAGACTGTAAAGGAATTAACTGCATTTAAAAAGAGAAATACTGGTGAGAGTTCAAGTGAGATATAGTCTGAGATTTTTGGCCTAGACTGCTTTTGTTTTCAAATAATTGTGTTTGCTTCTCAGAGAAGGTGAGGAATAGGAATGTGGAGAAGAGTGATCAAATTTCATCCAAAAAAAATACTGAGGAAAAAAGCAGCCATTACATTAATCCTCATGTTCAGAAAAATTCTACTTCATGTCAGCAGTTGGTAAAGGGAGTAGGCAAAAGGTGACAACTGGGTAATCTGCCCTTTCCATGTCCCTAAGCCTCATGAAAAACCCACTATCCTTGTCTCTGCCAAGATTTAAATTTTTAACCCTTCAGCTGATGTACAGGAGTTACACTCTGCTCAAAGGAGAAAACCATGATTTCGCCAACTGGGAGTTGTCTTGGCACCCTGTTACCAGTCTGGTGACCATTTGTGTCAATGATTACACTCGCTCACATTTTTTACTTGCAGGTAAAACCTCTGAGTGTCTGGCCCAGAAGCAATTCTCTTTTATCTTGGTGGGAAGATTTCTGTTAGCCATCTAAAAGTTAGGCATCTCATCCAAAGAGGTGGCCCAGGCACCTGTGACAGGGTTCGTTCCTTCCCAAACAAAATAACTAAGCTGGCTCAACTCCAGGGTGACCTCCATCTTTGCACTGGTTATAGAGCAGGCTAGACCACTAGCTTAAACCATACTTCAGCTTTTTGGCACCTAATGCTAGAGTAAATGGATCCTACCTTCTTGACTTGTGTGGCCTTCAGGCAACTTCCATCTGCTCTGGCTCCATTTCTTCTGGAGTGTCCTGACCACTGTAAACTGGCCAGAGCAGGTTGTACCTACATTGTTTGAGAAGATGTCATGGCACTATAGACCAGTGTGGCTGCAGAAGCATTTGCCTATTGAACCATGCTTGAAATGGTCTTGAGGCAATTTGTAAATCCATGTTCCCTTTTTAGGCTATTTTTATACAAAGTTTATATCAGAGTAACTCTAACACCTTCATTAATATTATCTGAGGTGTTGAGGTTACTCCTGACCTTTAGTAAAAGGAGCATACAGCCAACAAATTTTTGAAAGAGAAGGTCAGCTGAGCCTGTTTTCATGAAAGTCATATCTACAAAATCTCTACTAAAAAGAGAGTACTCACTGACTTGAAAGCCATCTGATTCTTAAACAATATCCCAATCCAAACAAATTGATTTTTAAATTGGACCTTTTGCAAAATCGGCCCTGCCATTGAGGTACGTCTGGTGAGCATGAAGTCAGATTATTTTTTCTGTGCATGAGTGTTCCAGTAAGCTTGCAGATGAACTCTAAGCTCTGGTGCAATTTAAAAGCTGTGGACTGAATAACGCTCTTTTCAGTCCCTGCCAACACCAGCTCACTGCAGGATTAACATATACATAGCATTCAAACCGTAGGATGTGTCTGAGAGGACAGCTCACGGTAGTTCTTAGACCACAGGAGTGCCATAACCGACCTTCCAGTCATCCCTAAACTTCCCTACAATGAAGCACAAGTGAACAAAGACCGAGGAAGGAGTGAGCTAGGGATCTAGTCTCTAGACCCTCCCCAGAGAAAATAGAGGGAGACAAGCTCCGCTCTGGGGTTACAAATCTTGGATGGGAGAGGATGGAATGGGACTAATCACCTTCTGGAAGTGCCTATTCACTGTTCCTTGTGCACAGAATGAAGACAACTATTTCAGGAGACACCTCTGACTTTTAGATGGCTAAAATCTGTCAAGATGAAACCCATCCATCCCTGGACAGGAGAAGCTAACATTCCTGTTTTTTCAGCCAGCTTGTTTGTCTTTGCCCTGAAATGAACTCCCATTAATCTTAGAGTAAACTGTGGCTGAGAAGTAGTTTGTGAATCTGTTTTTTATCTTTGCCACCTTTCAGCTCTCATTTACAAGCTTCCAGCTCAGTCTGGGTGCCTGGCCATGGCCATGTGCATAAGCATGCTACCAGGCATGCCAGGACTCTCCTCAAGAGAGGGAGCTCAGACACCAAGCTGTGTAGACACAGCCTTTGGCATCTCACTAGAGAAAGGGCAAGAGAAACTTTATATTCCTGGAATGGCCTCGCTTTCTTACAAGAATATCTCAAGTTGTGCCTATTTTCTTGGGGGTTTTTCTTCCTGGAAGGTTGTTCTCTCTGTTTTCATTCACTCATGAGAAAGGGAAGGGAAACAAATGCCATAGGAGTAGGACATGAAGGAGTGCATGTAATTTGGTAAAGACTGAGTGCTGAACCCAAGTACTGCTGGAATCATAATATTTACTAAACTTCATATTCAGGGCAATACCTCAAGCTCTATTTTTTTCTGTATTTTGTTTGTCCTGGCTATTAATAGTCTATATGACACCCATATGATCAAATAAATCTGGCCACTGTGGAGAACCCCATGGAAGTGGCTTGGTTGTGCTGTGTGTGGGCTGAGTTTATGAGCAAGTTTCGAGGAAGCTGTTCAGGGGTTTCACTGCCCTCCAAGGAGTGTCTTGCCCTGCAGTTTTCAGGGTAGGAGGGAGAGAAGGGAAATGAGACCCCCTCTGTGGTGGCAATACCTCTGGCTGCTGCCGGCCTGGGGCCAGAGTGAGTCCGGGACCTTTGCTGTCCAGCCCTGGTGCTAAAATACCTGGCCAGGAGGAGCAGTCTCTACTTCTGAGTGAGAATTTAATTCTTTGTTTGCAATTCTATTTCATTCCATTCTGAAACAGTGAAAAAGACAGACAAGCTGGTAAATAAAATCTGGAGTTGCTTATTCAGTTTTTGCTTCTTTTCATTCTGTCTCCTAGAAACTAAGGGCAAGTTAGTCTGTTAAGACTAAGGGCTTGGGTAACTAGGCTTTCACAATTATTACTTTTTCTTAGCAACAGAGTACATGGCAAACTATTAATATTCCTTGCTAAGGTTCAAAAAAATATTCTTTTTCTGCAGTTAAGAAAGGTAGTTTTTTTAATCATTTTACCTAGAAAATTGGTAATGGAATTAAAAAATGTTCTGTGCTTTGCCTTCCCCCAAGAGACCTTGGCTAAGTACTACTTCAGATAGTGGCAAAACATACAAGTAAATTGCTAAAGGGACTATCCAGGCACTAAATTTACTGCAAAACAAACAAAAGTGACATAAGCAAATAGGTGAACTCTTGAAAGGGGCCCCAGCAGGGGAAAGATTTGAGGGTTTTTCATTGGTTTCTCTGGTTCAGAAAGTTTAATTTCTCAGCAAAAAACTGGCAGTGCATGGCCAGGCAGTAGCAACTAGTGATGTTAACAAAACAAGCAATTTTAAACGATTCAGTCAAGCTAGCCAAGGGGAGTGGATGAAAAAGGTATTTTTAAAAGCTGTTCTGTGCACTTGAAGTGTCTTTTTTCATTCCTCTGGTCTCCAGATTCCATCCAGGACATGTCTTTGCACGTCAGCAAAATCTAGATGAAATCTCAAAGACTGAAATTCTCTGCTGGGGGTTTAGGAGGAACTTGAGTGATCATAAACCTTGAATGGGCTGCTACACAGGAGGAATTTCATTCACAGAGTTCCTTTGCCATTTTATTAAGTATCTTTTATTTACATTTTGTAACTATATCTTCTGCCTTCACCATGAAACCTCTTAGCAACTTTTCAACAATGGATCTTCTGTATAATGTGCTTTTTAAAACTTTCTGAAATGAACTCTTCACACTGTATATATTAGATAACTAATATTGTACTACAAGTCTTTTGACTGCATGTTTTTTGAAGAGCCAGAGGAGTTCATTCTTCCTATGCATCTCATTGGAACATATCTCAGAACCATCCATCATGCGCAGATCAGCAAGGTTGTCATAAATGAAGAAATAAGAGTTTTAAATTGCAGTCCTACCACCTGAGAAATACACTGGCTTTAAAACTTAGCAGGGTGTTAGCATTCCTGTCATGAAACCTTGAGCATCCATTTAAGCGTAAGGCTCTGTCTGAAATACAGCATTCTGCGGGATTACCTGTATGGATCACAGCATGACTTATGTACAGATGGAGTGGCAGTTGCTTTGTACCTTTTATGTTAGATCTGACTCTGGAATTTTACCACCTGAAGTGTATTTTATTGACAGTTCAGATGAGCAGTGCTCATGTCCAGTGAGAAGCAAGTTGAATTGTCAATACATGAAGGCAAAAGTGTGTGTGCTGTGGCACTGCTCTGTGCAGATGGCCTTGGCTGGACTGGCTGCATTTCCCCAGGATGATCAGGCTATACTCACTATGTAAATGTAAACGTAAAAAAATAAAACCCAAATCTTATTTCTTGATGTGATCAAAAGGCAAACATTTCTGTGGTATGAAACTGATCTATCAAATGTATTCTGTGTATGACTTCCTTAAAAATTTCCACCTTTAGAAGTGGTTTATTTGAGAAATACATGAAGGTCTCAGGTATAGGTACTTCAGAGGAAATTAAGGAAAAATATTAATCTGTGCACATGAAAAAAAACAAAGTTAAAACAGGGCTTGTGGAAATCTCCAAGAAATGGGGCTCCTTCTCGGTATTATTTTTTCATTATATTCTGGAGTAGGTTTCTAAAGGCTGCCACAACCAGCAGGCTCAGCAACAGCCACAGTTAAGGTCCTCAGGTAGAGGATTATGCCATGTTCAAATAGCTTTGGATACATTCTGCTCAGCTCTGATCTTGGCATATGGGATCTGAAGAGACATTAATACTGGTCCTTTCCGAGGTTGCCTCATCATTCTTCAGTCCCACGCATTTAATGTCCTTGTAATTGTCTGCCTTTTCCAGATGCAAGACAAAGCCAATGCCTTGAATTTGGCAGAATAGAATTTGGCAGCTGGTTTTTCTTTAGAGTGTTTTGTCTAGCTCCAGCATGGAGCAGGCAGTATAAAACCATTCTGTTTCAAACTGAGTCTCTCTTTTCTTTCTCATAACTCTGTACTTATTCCTGCCATCACACAAGACCCAATATGAAAGCAGATGCCATTAAAAATTAACACCTCTAAACACTGCTTCATTACAGTAGCAGACAGACAATTTGTACCAGCAGAAGGTCTCAGATATGCTGATTAGTGTTATAATTGATGGTAAATATTTATAAAAACAATCCTAAACTCAGGATATATCTATAAAATCTTTTGTTCAACCTTTTTCTTTCCTTTATATGTGCTCTCCCACTCTCTAAAACATTTCCACTCACTCTGCATGGATTTTAGGATCCTATTCTAACCTGCTTCCTTTGCACTTTTTGAAGAGGGTTAAATTTCATCCACTTCATGTAATATGCTTTGACACTTCAGCCACTACAATAGAAGATGGAAAGTAGGCAATGCATATTCACAGCTCCTGAAACAAAAGAAAGCAGTAAAAGACATTAGAATTGTAAAATGAGGCAAGAAAGAACACTTTTTTTCCCCCAAGGGAAAGGAAGTACTATTTTTACCTTTATGTAGAAGAAGGTGATGCTGCAGTCACCTAACACTTTAGTAAGAATAAATGTTGATGATATGACTCTGTCAGCCTTGAGAAGGTGAAAAAGGCACCTGACAGTCACATAAGGAATACAGAACAGTGGCAATAAAAACATGTACATAGTTGCCACCCCTAGTTTGGAAGCCTGCTGGAAAAATCCAGAAGTTTTCTACACTAGGTTTCTCTTCAGCTGTGCTCGGGTCTGTTATAACTTCATAAATCTTGTTGTTGAGACAGCTGCTAATTGTTTGCACTCCTGTAAGTCAAACTGGAACCCACAAATGTGCATTCACAGTGTTACCTAAACAAGAATTGCTAAAGACACCCAAAATGACAAAGAAGCCAAAAGTAATTGTTCAAACATTTGGGGGATAAGCAGACACTGGAAATATTCTTAAAATTTTGTTCTGATTTTTATGTTAGGCTGCACAGAAAAAAAGAAATTATGAAGATATATTAAGTAAAAATGATTGTATTACAAAACAAGAATAAACTAAAATGTTTCTGCAAAATACTACCTTTATTATGCTACATTTTTAATGTCTAAAAATAAATCCTTGTTTATTCAGATTTGATGATAACATTGACTCACCTACCATGCAGCAAACCAAAGATTTCTCTAATGTGTTTGTTTTGAAGAAGGAAATTGCAAAACAAGAAGTCCTTTTAGTGGCAATAACATTTTATAATGGCAGAAGGGCTGTCATTTTTCAGGCTGGGAACACAAAATAGCACTTCATGTTTACCATGTTCATAGTCATCAATCTAAGTACCCTGGAGTGGAAGACTTGAAAGGCTTTACATATAAGCTGCCTCATATGGCGTCGCACGTGTTTCCTCATTTGATATAAATAGCTTCTGGTTGTTCTTTTCTCTACTTGGCTTCATCTCTTCTGAGGTCAGGTATTGTGCTGATCTCGTGCATGATGAGGGAGGTCAGCCATGGCCATTTGGAGATGCACAGGCTGACTCAGTGCATGAATCACGCTATAAAGAAGTCGCTCCCTCAGCTTTTATGAAAAATACTCACTAGTTTCAGTGAAGATTCTTGTTAACAGAAGGCACTTTAGAAAAATGCAACTGGACTAGGCTTGTTGCTTCTATTGAGAGCACATCTCCTTAAAACAGTGAGATATGTCCCTGGGGGGCCTGGTGTTATGCTTTAGCTGTATAGCCCTGCACCTCCCAATATTTCATTTCTTCCCTGTGAGAACAAGTGCAGAAGCAAAAAAACTGAGCTAATAAGAAGACAATCACTAGACTCCTTTAGTGCCTCCTAGACTGAGCTAAAATGGCCAGCCAGCAATAAACAAGAGCTGGGTTACTGTATCTGTACAGCATTTGTCCCATGATGTGGGATGACGCATGGGAAATGCCAAGTATTCTGAAAGCAGAGGAAAGGTTTGGCGATACCGTCAGCCTGAGATCAGGAGAGATGGATTCAGATCCTGACTTTGCCACAGGCATCTTCTGTGGCATCGGATAAATCACACAATTTCCCTGCATTCCAGTTTCTGGACACGACATCAAGATAACCCATCAGGAGGTCCACAGGGAAGGGGTGAGCGCAAGGTGGTCTGCAGTCTTCCATTAGCATCTGGTTGCCCTGCAGCTCACACGCACACTGCAAGTACCACTGCACTTGAGTTAAGCTCTGCCTTTTTCTCTTCTGCTCTCTGTTTGTTTTGTTCACTCAGCAGCAGATCCATCTGTGCAGTGGTCAGCCCTTCCTACATGCAGTGCCAAGATCTTGCAGGCACCATGGTACTTCAAGCAACAAAGAGGACGTGCCAAAGGGCCCACCTGAAGGCTACGCCGTGATGTAGGCACACACAAGGGCCATGTGTGGGTTTAGCGATGTACCAAATTGCTGGGCAATTGCCTGTGCTCAGGGTGGCTATAGCAGTGTCCACAGCACCGAGTAGCACAGTGAAGTAGGTTCTTCAGGTTTGCCTGATGTCACTACACAAGCACCACTGGATCAGTGTCATTAGCTGTTAGCACCAGAGAGGCAGATCCCTTCTCCCAGCTCAGTGTTACAGTAGGGAAAGAGGTGTGGGGGTGTGAAATGGTCAGTTGTTGAATCATAAAGTGAGCGCAGTTTCTCCAAGCCCGAAGGTAGGAGGAGGCATTGGCCAAAACACTTTCCTTAGGAAAACTGCAGACGTGAGAGCTCGGAAGAGGAGGGTGCACACACATACCCCCAGCTCAGGGGCCTAGGTTTGCCTTGCAGCCTACATAGTGCCAGCAAATACGTGGGAGTGAAATTCAATTGTTCAACACCACAATCATCTCATTCAGTCAGAAAACCAGCCTTCAGACTAATCCTTCTCAGAGACTAGTTATGAGGAAAGTTTCAGCTTATAATGTTGTCATTTTGGTTACACACATGAAGACAAGAAAAGGAGCGGCTTGACTTGAAGTGCTCAGCACCTGCAGCTCCTGTTGACTTGACTGGCATTTCTGACTACTTGACACTTCTGAAAACAAGACCAATCCTTTCACAACAGAAGAGGATTATTTTTTTCCTCCTTGTAAGCAGAATTCATACATAAATCACATAGAAACTAAAAAAAAAAGTTTAGGACTAAAATCAGGCAGATGATTTTCAGCCCAAAAGTGCTGAACACAGCACACAGAGATAATCGTAGAAGTCTCCACTTACACTGCAATACGGTGTTCCACCACAGTACAAAAAAAGAAATTATACAAGTATGATTATTACTATAAGAAGCTATTGCAGCTGCAGTAAGTGATTACACCAGGTAGAAGACTGTTAAAGACTCATTTTAACTTCATCTCCTCACCAGTCTCACTGGGATTTTTTGCTTTGTTATTCTTTCGAGCAAGTATAAACTGGGTTTTTTGCATTTTCCAAACCCTAATGTTCAACTTCATTTTTGTATCTCTAAAAAACAAAGCATTTTTGTATTCTGAAAAACAGCAACTTCTGATTTAAATGGCTCTGAGCAGGCATTCGTAATTGAATTCCACTGCAATTTTTGAATATAACCACAGATAGGCTGTTTGTTTTTTCAAGCTAAAATTAGTTATAGCCACCAATACAAATGGTCTGCATTCATGCAGGTTTGTGTAGTGGGCTGCCCACAGCACCCGCATGGTGCCAGATACAGACTTAAACTAGCAATTTGGAAAGATTTCAACATCAGCCTTCCCGATTTCCACGTCGAGGGGCTTTTTTGAGTAATTAAATATTACCTAGCTCTTGCTGGAGGCCACCAGTGCATTAGCTAGAGTCAACACTGAGCTTTGGAAAATTGTTGATGCCTGTGTTTAGTCCCAGTGCTCCATAAGTTGTGATAGAGTGACAGGGCTCATGGTAGGGAAGAAGCAGTTGCCACTCGCAGGTGCCACTGACAAGGTTTTGCAGCTGCTTCAGGGGAGGATCACAAATAAACTGGAAAAATGCCAGAGGAACCTATCAGAAGGTGTTGCAAATGTTATTGGAAATTCTTTGCTCTGAAAGCAGTTTTCAATACTGTTTTATCAAAATTGAAGCAATTTTGTTATCCTAAAGCAAGGTCTGGTACTCTGTATTACTGTGAGAGATCCAGGCAACTCAGTATAATGTGTGTTTGAGTTTACAGATGATCTCCAGCTGACAGTGGCTGCATGCCTGTTAAAGGGTAAGCATTCAAAATATCTCCAATAATAGGGAAAAAGTGGTCTTAAAAGAATAGGGTGCAAGGTTCCAGAAGGTACAAAGTCATTAAGTTAGGGACCAATAGCAAATCCCTCAAGTATGAGAGCCTGATGGGCAAAGGCAGTGTAGACAAAGGTTACTCGGAAGAATATCTGCAGCCTACAGTAGATCACAAGGTGAACGTTAGCATGCTGATGTGAAAAAAAAAAAAAAAACCGAAACACATAGTAAAATTTTGTGTAAAACCTCTGCAGTCCTTGGGAAAAAAGTGTTCTTGTGAGAGTATAGTACAATTCCCATAGAGGTAGAAGCTCCTACCCATTTGGACTTCTTCTGTGAAGAAGGGTACACTGACATGAGCTGCACTTTCTGTCCAGGGTAGGGAAATACACCTGTTCCTACTTCAGTTCACTGGCAGCTGCCAGCACAGCAGCAGGAAGTTGTCTTGTTTGGCAGCAGAAGAGAATCAGTTGATATGGATAATCAATACTCTGCTGTCCAATGCTGGAAACATTAGTGCCAGGTAGCAAATAATGTCTAAATAGTCTGTTAACACAAGTCATTAATAGCTAATTGGAAAAGAGAATCAGCTCATAAATTATTCATAAGTAGAAATAAGTTTTATTTGAAGCTGCTGAAATTTACAAGAGATAATGTGAGCTCCATTCCCAGCCACTTTCCAGACTCTGGATTTCCGCCATTCATAGCTCAGTGGTTTTTGTATTCAATTTTTTTGTAAGAACCACAAGAAAAGGGTGTTTATGTGAGATAAAGCACCAAAAGCCTAAAATCCAAGTGGCTGTCTGTCCTGCAGTTAACACTAAGTGTAGGCTAATTTTCAAAGGCTATAAA
Source organism: Corvus moneduloides (assembly GCF_009650955.1). Taxonomy (NCBI): domain Eukaryota; kingdom Metazoa; phylum Chordata; class Aves; order Passeriformes; family Corvidae; genus Corvus; species Corvus moneduloides. Next base: position 46,230,418 of record NC_045477.1, on the reverse strand, counting down.
CAAAATTTTGCATATTGTATGAACTGTTCAACAAAACCAAATTTATGCAAAAAATTTTAAAATTGCTGCTGCTAGACCAGTTTTTTTACAGAGTCCTGAGTTGTTCTCTCCTCCCCACTCAGGTGCAGTGCATGTAATTCCTGAAAGTTAAGACACCAAGAGCCATTACCGTTTGGTAAATCCCCAAAGTGTCATGTGGTACAGTATGTACACCTGGATATACAAAATATCTGAGAGTAAATTGTGAACTCTAACTCAGGGAAACCCCATAGTATACTAAGTTCATGGGATGGGGTAGTACAGAAATTTAATGAGCTTCTGCTGGAAGCATAGGAACCCCATTTAATCCTGGGTGGGGTAAACGCCCTGTTCTGCCATGTACCTAACCCTGTAGCCACAGCCTGGAGAGAGGCAGTAGCAAATACATCACAGGCCGGTACAATTAATCTTACTTTAAGTGTCTATGAAGCAAAATGCCAAAGAGAATATTCCTTCATAACCATAAACATATTTGTCTAACTTTTAAGACTTTAAAACTCCTGAAATCCAGAAACTGTAGTAATAGGGAAACATTCCTGGTATGATAGTTTTTAAGCAAATAACATTATGCAAAGATGACAACATTCTAGAATTATTTTTACAAGTATGTAGAGGTGATTACCACTTACTAAAGTCTACAGGATTTTTCCACAATGGGATCTTTGGCTGAGAAAATCAATTCCAAAGTTCAAAGTTTGTAACAAGCGATTAAACAAAACCATGCAACGTTACTGTGAGACTGGTGACTGGTGTTGGCATGAGGATCATCAATGATAAATCCATCTTTAACATATTTAAAAACTCTTAAAGAAAGCATATCAATTATTTTTCAAATCATTGTATAAAAATTAATATTTCTACAGAGAAAATTGTTTTGTTAATTTATAATTTATTCCAACTTGTAAAATCCCTTAGGTACAAAAATGTAAATATTTACCTAGCCAAAAGTGCTTTTACTAAGTCTCTCTTCAGGGGAAAAAAAAAAAAAAAAAAAAAAAAAAACACCAACCAAACCAGCTATTGTTTGTTATATAAAAATAGGAAGCCCAGTGGAATATTCAACAAACTGGTTTCAGTCACCCGAGGGAAGCCCAGTAGATTTAGCATAAAAACTTTAGTTAGGAGCTGCCAGGAGATATTTCACTGCATTTGTGTGACATTCTTTAACTGGTTTTCATACATTCCAGTTTCATGTAAATATATCCACATAGAGCTAATGCTCCAGTACAAGTAAATGTTTGAGGCTCTGCAAAGATTAAAGGGGTACCGTTAACCTCACTCTTGCCTTCAGCTGGAATATTTCCTGATTTTTTTGAAGCTTTTATGTATATTTTTTTTTCTATAATTTAAGAGCAAAATTAATTTAAATGGTTCTGTTTCTGGCAATTCATTGTCATTTGAATGCTAGAAGCCACAAACATATTATAAGACCTGAGTAGCCGTGACATTGTGATACTGAGAGTCTTAAAATAAAGGAGAAAGGAATAAAATTACCCCTTGAACCTCATTTCAATTCAAAAGAGAAAAAAAAATCCCAGGCTTGTTAACATAAATAGTATGTGCAAATATGCATAAGACAACAGCCCCTTGGTAACATTTTTCCCAGAGGAGGGAATTCCTGCAAAATTGTAGGCTATGTGCAGATACTTTATTTTCTAAACAAAAATTGCATTATGCCAAAAGACATATACATTTCAACCACTATTAGGGTGTAATTAAATTATGTTAGTTATCTTTGTTTGTGATACAAGGAACAAGATTTCTGCTGAAAGCACAAGGCGCTCCTAAGTTAATATCCTTTCATCTCACTAAGTGTCACACTGTAGGTGGTCTGCAGCGCTTTCTTTATACAGAACTTTTCACAGGATTTGCTTAATTCAATGCTACTTTTTAGCTTTTGGGTCAAGTGAAAAAAATAGCAGGAAAGCCACTAGAGGACAAATTCCTCTTTCACTTAGCTCATGTAAATCCTGTTGAATGGGGAAAGCAGGACAAAGGCTGAATACTGTGCCTTTGACATAAGGAGAAATACAAATATTTCATGAACAGGGCAACAAATGTCTTTGAAAGTTGCAACAAAGTAACAATTTCAGTAAAACTGCAGAGCCCATTATTTCCTATTCATTGAAAACATATGTTGATGATGTTGCACATCAGAAACAATCAAAAGTCATTTGATTTCTTATTTCTAAGACTAAAACAGTAGCTTACTTTTTAATACATAACCAATTGTTACAAAACATCTGGTGAGCTGTACCTTTCATAGTTTATAGACAAATTCTTGCTTTAAAGGCAAATTGGAAAATTTTATGCTTTCTTTTCCCTATAAATGCAGTATTTCCTCAGCCCCAGTAGAACTCCTTTGCCTTGCTTGCTCACTATTTCCATGCTGCTGGTGGACATGGATATTGTACGTAAGTCTTTAAAAAGAAAAAAAAATAGATTTTCTAGGACAAACTCTTCCTCTCCCACTCTTCACTTCCCACCACCCTGTTTCTCTTGCACCTCTTCATGTAATATTTTGCTGCCTCAGTTCATTGCCCAGGATGCCACACAGCAGAGTTGACAGCTTGCACCGCACGACTATTAGCACAAAGTCTTCCCTGCATTAAGAAGAAAACTAATGCCATGACAAACACTTCCAGTGTAAAATGTGAAACTTTTTATTTAAGAAGGGGTCACTACGTTTTATATACTCAGAGAACATAAATGCTGAGAAATGTTATCCAGGTCTCTCTTACTGTATTAAATGTTGGAAAGCTTTCTGCAATATTGGATTTAGTTCATAAATCTCATTCCATAGCCAAAGATTCTCATATCAGATGAAGTTAGTGTGATTTCAAAACTCACCTGCTGACTCTCTGACATACAGAACTTGAATTTCTCAAAGGCTTATGTAATGAACTGAGGTGTACCAAAGTAGAAGCCTCCAAACATGCAGAGCAATATTTTTAATTGCTAATAATGCAACTAAACTAGGTTATCAAGAAATAATCCAAGACACCCATACAAGTCTTCACAATGGCCAAGGCCAAAAGTGACAGGAGGTTCAAAATATCAGGTCTCTCCCAATGAGAGGAGCTGCCATTGCAGGTCACTGCAGCGGTCCTGGGACACCTCATCAGAAAGCAGCACACAGGCAGCAAGGGTGAGAGCACACACTGTACTTCATCAACCTGACAGATAACCCAGAAAAGAGTAGCGGAAAGCAAATCCACAAAGAGAAAAGTATGGACTCAGTGATCATCCCATAGCAGAAAGAAAAAAATTCTGAGGAAAGATGTTAAAAATTATTCCTAAGCAGGAAAGTAACAAGTGGCACCAAATCCACGTTTAGCTGCAATATGAGCAAGAACCAGAGGATGTGGTTTTAGCAAAGACAGACGTTACATAGAAGGATGAGGCAACAACTGTCTAAATACAGCAAAAGAACTTACGGTCCCCAAAGGCCCAGCATACACCAAGTTGCACCATAACCCAAAGCTTCAGCAATCGCCTCAGATATGTCAGAAAGACAATTTGCTCCTGGAACCATCTGAAACAGGTATACGTGAAGCAATAGTAATTAGGGATGAGAATCCATGGACATACCACATCTCATAAAATATGCGTAGATTTGTGGTTTGCAGAAATATGTGTTTGATATATTTGAATATGCAAACAAGGAAAATTTTAAAAACAACAGGAAATTATGTTATAGGTACCTTAATGTAAGAGGAAGAACTTGGAAGAGATGGCTCATCAGAGAAGGAAAACATTCGACAGATGATGTCAAGGAGGGCCAAGTGTTTCATGCCTTTTTGCTTTTTGTTGTCACAACTTTTGCTAGTTGTCACTAGCAGAACAACTACAGAAACAAAATTTTAAAAAATATTAAAATAAGGAATGACAAGTATTCAGGTAACTTGTAAATCAATGGGCCCTGTGAAAGTGACCAAGACATGTCTGGAAAACTGGCTCATACAAATTCTGAAACATTATCAGTTATCTTTGGAAAGATGTAGAGGACTGGTCACATAGCAGGTGACTGGAAAAGGGCAAATTAGATGCTTATTTTTCAAACAGATGTAAAAAGGAACCTTGGAAATAATAGGCCAGTTCAACTTTTAAGTCCCCTTAAAGTAATGGAACAAATAATTTCCTAAAAATACATCAAAGAAAGAAAAAGCAGTTAAAAAAAGTGGAGCACATGGTAGCAGCAAGTGTATTTGTAAACTTCCAATTCTGCAAAACTAATCTAATTTCCTGCAAGAACTGGCAAACCTGTTTTGTGGATGAGGGAAGGACCATAGAGAAAGAAAACAAATAGTAAATATCATATAGCTTAACATTAATTACCATGTAGTTTGATCTTAGTAAATCTTTTGACACTGCTTATTCTGACATTCTCGTAAGCCCAGAACTGTTGTACATGCTATAGTTCACAAACAGATGCAGAACCAGACACAGAGCAATTTTTGGTGGTTCACTGTCAAAAAAGAGGTGTCCACTATTATCAATATCTTCCTGAATTACTTGTTTGATGGAATAAACATACACGGCTATATACATATACACAGACAGCAGAGAGATACATTGATATATTAATATGCGTCTTGTGTATCTGAATTAACTGCTGGTAACAACAGTGGTGAAAAGTCAGAAGCTCAGCTAGGGATGGGACTAAAGTCCAGAATGATTTTTTCAGAAACTCAATACAGATTGCAAAAGATCAGCATGAGATTAAATAAGCTTTATAGGTAGGTAGAAATAACCAATTACAAAGTACAAATAGGGAATGAAAGGAAAGCATGGTTACGGGAAATTAAAAGCAGTCCACAAGTCACCACACTGATTTTCTATCAAAACCCAAACCTCATTCTGGACATACTGGATGAAGGGATCACTCTAAGGCATCTGAAGTCTTCCTCCCTCACTTCTTGGCATTGGAAAGGCCAAGAGGAGTCTGAGTTTATATCCAAGGAAAACAGGAGCTTTTGGTTAGATTATGATTGGAGTTGTCTCCACAAAAGTGGAAGAATTTGTGCTACTTTTTCTGAGGCAGAACATGAGGCATCCTAAATTTCCACAGAGGAAATTCTGAAAAAAGTCTTGTCACAGATCATTAGTAGCTTTGAAAGGTTGCATTACTTTGAAAGGTTGCATTATCCTATCGGTGGAATTACTCAACTTGTAGAAGAAATATTTGCAGGAAAAAATTAAGTGAATTAGTGCTGACTTTGAGCAAGGGAATGGACTAACTGATTTGCTGACATCTACTACAACCTCACTGCCTGGGATTTTGTATCAGGGTTTGACAGTAGCTATTTGCATGGAATTTGTATCTTCTGCTTTAACTGTGAGTATCTGATCTCATCCAGCTGTTAATTGGCCCATTTCTTGGCTTTTTTTTTCTCTAGCATGTTTGTATCTGGTGTAGACAATGTTATGGTCTCCCTTGTTCATGGAAGAGTAACGTCTTCTCTGACTTTTTCAACCCTTTCCAAAAGAAGTCTGCAAAACAAAGTATGGAATCCAAAGCATCCCCTGCAGGGCCTGTGAGCAACTATCTGGTCCTCAGGCTTCCCAAAGGAAGGCAGAGAGTTATCTGATGTGCCATGAGAGTGCTTGACGGCTCCATGGTCAGCACTTGCTGCTGTCCCATTTCCCTCTCAACTCCTTGCCTGTGTTTGTCCACCAGCTCCATTCCTGTCCAATGTGCAGTGAGTTCTCTGGGATGAACCTGCCTTTTCTTCCCTTTGTTCACACAGTTGCTATCAGGCTCATGAGAGAAATCCCGAGGCATTACAAGTAATTCATTATTGCTGGTGATAGTGCTATTAAAATTTGCTGTTTACAATTACTCACATGTAGTAATTATATACACCCTTATTTTCCATTTGTTCAAAATATACATTGGGAGAGAGAGAGGCAATATTTAATCTACTCTGAATAACTGATTTGCAAGGTTATTTCAGATTTTCAGATATGAAATATTGTGTTCTTTCTACATGAAGTACAACATTCATTTGGGGAAGGCAGAGATAAAGAGGAGGATAAGGCTTATGTCATTTGTTGTCTTTCTTAAGTCTTCAGTGAACTCTTCTAGGGAAATATTGCTCTACTTGTTATTCTTATAGCAGACAGATATTAATTCCTATCTTGCGTTCACCTGCTTATCTACCACATTACAGAGGGGTCCTGCCCACATTTAATCTACTGGTTAAATGCCAGTTTAATTCTTCCACGCTGTAGGCCACAAGAAATGCGTTCAAAGGACAGCCTCTCATACACACACCACAGTATAAACATTTTAATGAAAGAGAATTTTTTGTAGGAGGGGAAAAAAGTTCGTTTGCTTTGAAAATAATGAATAAGCTCTCACCGAAATGAATCTTTTATGTATACCTTTATGTTTCTGATCTGGCAGCTTTGAAGAGCTGATATCATCAGTTTTAGAACCTGGAGTCTGGCCATTATTCTCTGAAACATGCTTTACAATGGAAAAGACCATTTGCAAGCAAGTAAAACAATACGGAGAAAAAAAATTCAGGTACTTTTTGAAGCCTGCAGATTTTTTATTCCTTTGCAACCTTTCTGCCTGACATACAAAATATTCTGTGTCTCTAACTTACCATACCACCGCTCTGCTACTCTCCTGCTGCATTAGAATACTAGAGCTACTGATGGCAGAGTTTAACTGCAATTTTACTTTTCCATTGGAAGCTGCTTGTTTAATTCCCACTGCATGATGCGGTGCAGTTGTTCCTGACAGAGCTTACAATGCACCTGCCCAAGTAAGTGTGTATTTCTTCAGTTCCTCTTGCACATAAGTGTAAAAGCACACTGGTGTGAGTTTGCACTAAAACCCAAAGTAAACTCACATGAGGGGGTTCACAGAGATGGGAAACTTGATCTAACAGCACTATGCACGTTGCATTTCTTACAGGAGTTACCCCAGTTCATAAATTTAACTCTTTCTATGGACAGAGGAACTGAGGCAGAAGGCATTAGGCTCAGCGAGCCCCAGAGGTTGAACACTGACCCCAATGGAGCAAATGCAGTGCTTTTGAATCCTTTCCTCCTCTGGCCCAAGCCTGCAGTGAGAATCAGAGCTGGAGTCAGGATTCAGGTACACCATGTTTCTGCACACAGTCTGGAAGCCATGACTTACTACATGGGCCTGGAGGGCAACTTTCCAGATTTGGAGCCACACCTCCAGCCCACCACTTGCACTGATAGTCCCTGCTGGTCCCTGGCTGGTTGAAAAGAGTCAGCCTGACCCTTCACCTGCAGATCCCCAGTGCTCCTCCTCCTGTGAGGGCTCACCCTCCACTGCCACAGAGCTCCAAGGTACCCATCATTCCAAAACTGCTCCAGATGAAACTGGGATCTTTAAACACAAAATCAGGTTTAAGCCCTCCAAAAATGCACCACAAGCTGAACTGCCACACAGGTTTAAACCAACCCAGTGTTAATAGGCTATTTCTTTAATGAAACATTCAGAATCAATTTCCTTCTCTTTTTATAATCATTTCATGGGTTTCCAAAAGAGCAGAATCTGTATCAAAATATGCTCCAGATAGTCTTGTAACAGGAACTCATTTTGAGGGTCCTGAGTTCTGAAAGGCATAGATCCGTTTCTGTACATAATTGTCAGTTATGTGTCGGAAGACAGAAGCTTTTAAAAGTAGAGTTTAACCCTTCTGTCGTGCAAACAGGAGACAAAAATTGGATCAGATGTCTGTAAGTAAAACCACAAAAGGCTGAAGAAAGACTTCTGAGGTAATCCAAAGATACACTACTTACTCCAGCAAATCATATTCTTCAGTGAACCTCAAAGGCCCTGGGACATGGACTGTCCACCTCTGCTGATGAACTGCATTTAAGGGTACTGCAGGACTCCTCCACTTTCTATCAGAGCTTGTGCAAGTGGAGGGTCAAGCAGTCTGGAGCACAGCTCTTCTGAGATCACACTGATTATCCCACTCTCAGCCTTCCTCCTACTTACACCAAGTGGGAGGGAGCAGAAGGCAGAGGTGGCTCCATAAATTCATAGATCAGAGTCATTATGAATATTCTCTTGATTTGTAATTAAAAAGCAGCATCTAGCCTTTGGATCACAGGAATTAATCTCTGGCATTTGCAGTCCTCAGATTTCAGAAGTTTGTTGTGTTCACATAAATGCTTAGCATAATTGACTCTGGATTATTCTACGTGCAATCAACTTTAATATCAGCCCTCTAATCCTGAAAGCAGATGAAGAGATCACACATGGCAGATTTCAATACATAACACTGTTCTCTTTAACCTGAGGTTGTTTTATGTAACCAAAATCAGCTTTGAGGCACCAGGCCTCTGGAATTGCCTACTAGTTTGGTACGAACCCAGAGATAACACAAGGGCCCATTTTTTTTTTCCTCCACATGCCACAGCACTTCAGAAATTTGCAAAACCATCACATACTCTGCAAGAAAGGTAAGAGGCCATATGTGGCTGGATTCATTTCTTGTCATAGTGCTGCTCTCTCCATCTTGGCCAGTCCTACCTGCCACAGTCATGGGAGAAACAGAGGCACTGACAGAAAGCTAATCCTCTCACACATGACATCTGAAACTGTCCAGATTTGTTTCCCTCTCACCCAGATAGAGAATCAAGACTTAGATGTAGACATCAGCATTTGGGCCCATGAATCCCACACACTCTCTCCAAGCCCTGACTCCCTGAGAACCCTGTATTTCCCTCCTCCCCTTTGCTCCCCCTTCACTCACTTCTCCTTCAGCCTACAGGGCATCAGGCCTACAAACAAACACTGCAGCACAAAAAACCACAAATGAACATGTAACACCCCACAGCTTGCAACTACTTGGGGATATTTTCTTCCAACTCCCTTGGATAATTCATAGCAGGGACACTTTGGCTCTGCTCAGCTCCTGCACACAGCCTGCATTGCTCCTTGTGAGAGGATTATGGCTTTTGCTGGTTTGCTACGTGCAGCTCTACATAGAGCTGCTGACAGTATCCAAGCAAGAAATAAAATGGCCTGTGGTGCATCAAAGTCTGCTGGACAGCCTCCAGTGTTTTGCTTCAGCCAGAATTCAGTGCTATTTGTTCATTTACCTGAAGATCCTTTCTGCGTGTTCGTGTGAGGCCAAATCATCCTCTCAGTTGGAGTACTGTAGATTATGACAGTAATAGATAAGCAGCGAACAAGATGATGAGGGCTGTTGTTCCTGCTGTAATGCAATCTTGGCCATTCTCAGACCTCAAACTCCCTGCATGTCTGGTCCCTGCAAAGATGCAAGGCAGAGCAGCCCAAAAGGCAGCCCTTAAAAGCAGGCACCAGGTGGGCGCAGTCCTCCTCACAAACATGGTCTAAGCAAACATGGTCAGTCACTCCAGCAGGGAAAATATATCTGAAAAACTGGAAGGATCCACACAAAAGCCCACGACAAGCTGAACTGCCTTAAACATTTGCTGTGATTTTCCAAAAGGAGAAGTTTAAAAAGTCCATTACAATTCCGGTCATTGGGGTTTTGATTCCATTGTTCCATTGGCCTCACTCAAACACTTTCTTCTCCAAATCTCAACTAAAATTGCTTTTTGTTTAATAATACTTTCTTATTTTCTTTTTTTTCTGAGCAAAAGTCTGCTCTTTTTACACTTGCTTTACAAGGCAAATTTGGCATACAGTTCAGTTGCATATCCTGATGTCAGCTTATTGAAGGCAGGTGCACACTTTAATATATATGGGCACAGAGACCCCCTTCCAGACTATAAAATAATACTGGGCATATCCTCATGTGCAATATCTCTAATTTTTTCTATTCGTAAACCTAAAAATATGAGCTGTTCTTTTGCCTATACACATTACAAGTGAGTGTGAAGAGGCAGGAACCATATTTCTACATTACACAGAGATGGTGTTAAAATTACTCTATGAACATTTTTTCTACCATATTGTCTTTATGTGACAGTAATGTGAAAAGGAAATGTTGCTGTGATGTTGCACTTCCATTTCTAACAAGAGAATCATGTTAGAAAATACTCCATGGCAAAGTAGCTTCAGCTAGCCCAACTGCCATCATTTTTCTTAATCTGGAAAGAGGTGGTCCAGCATGTTGTCAAACAAAAATCCTTCACTTTCTATTTAGCATTCTTATAGAATTAATAACATACAATGGGGAATAAAGGAGAAAAATTATTCTGTCTGTAATGAAATAAACATGGCCCACATGATGCCGTTCTCAGAGATCTATTGTTTGGTGTAGTTTTTTTTATTTTGATAGATCTTCATACAAAATGAGATCACCTGTGAATGGTAGAAGAACATATTTTTTACTTTTTAAAAGTCAAAAAAATATAACAGATATTAAATAGTTTATATAATTTCATTCCCATTTGCTTGTGTTCATTGAAACATTTCTAAAGGCCAAATCTGATGCAGGCAGCAATCCCATTTATCTGATATTGTGGCTGTGCCTTGTTCCAGTCCATCTCCTGACCACCTGAACCTGCTGGAGCACAGAGCTCTTTGTCTCTGAGGCACTCGCTCATGTTCTCGTCTGTGAAAAAACAATATCCAAGAATAATGGAAAGAAGCTCCATGTAGGGCTCATCTCAGCATAGGATCAGGTTGCAGCTGGAAATGTGAAGTGTCCCAAGTTCAGATATGTCTGAAGATACAACATACAGCAACATACTTTTCACTGATTCACAGGGCATCTAAATATGTTTGTGAGCCTATAAGGGCCCCATCAGCAGTATCTGAAACAAGCCAGAGGCATGTCCTTGGGCACCAAAATTCAGTCTTCCAATCTGCTAAATTGTTAGCAAGGTCTCTCATATGGATCCAGCCTGTGCCACCTAGCTGTCCCCAAAAATACCCTGCATTTGGGAGTGAATGGGAGTCAGGGACCATATGCAGGAGGAAGCAAGAAAGCAGCTCTCATGGCATGGAGGAGGAGACAGCAGAGCCACATCTGCACCTGCCCTTTGGTGACTGGTATCCTCATGCCAAGAGGGCAGCTCTGAGCATGGTCACAGCCTGAGGAATCCAGGAAGATATGTTCAAAAGTGGATTTAATACACAGTATTTGTGGGGGGTTGATTCCTTTTTTTTTTTCTTTTTTACTGAGGGTATGTTTGAGAGCTAGTGGATATGACTGACCAGTAAACCCCTACAGTGGAATAAGGCTCAGAGGAGATGGCCAACAGCAATGTTGAAACTGAGAGAATAATGCAGGGCAGTTGACTTTATCTCAGCACAAAGGGTGCCAGGGGGGATCTTTGTCTTCAATAAACAGCTACCAGCAGCTGAGTGGATCAGCCAGTGGTGTAAATGTCTCCCTGAGTTATCCAGATGATTATGAGGGTGTCAGCCCAATACAGAGTATAAAAATTAAACAACTAACAGAAGTATTTTGAAGATAACAGTGGGCTTGAAGTGGCTTCAACAGACTCATCCCTTCCTAGAAACTGGGGATGCCCAGAGTGATGACAGTGAGTCATAAAGTCACATAACCATAGAATATCTCAAGTTGGAAGGGATCTGTAAAGATCATTGAGCCAAATTCCCTGCTCCTTGCAGAACTACTTAAAACTAAACATATGATTAAGAGTGCTGAACAGACACTCCTTAAACTCTCTTCCAGGGACTGCCCACCATCTCAACAGAGAACTTTTTTCCTTATATCCAACCTTCTCCAACACAGCTAGTACAGTGATTATAGAGACACAGCACAGCTATTATAGAGGCCAGTGATGGGAATCACACTCATATTGTAACTGAACTTTGTATTGCAATTGCTATCATTTGCTAAGTGTGACTTACATAAGTGCTGTGTTTTCAGAATATTTTGTATCATTCTACCAAAACAGAAGTCCTGTGTAATGTAAAAATAACTAATTTGATATTAAGCATAATTCACTCCATGTGTGGAATATCTAGAGAAGGTGCTCAGAGAGTATTGGCCTCTACCAGGAAGATCGCACCTTTTCTTTCAGCAAAGACTGCAGCACCATGGAGCACCCTTTCTGAATTTGGGGTTTACCTGTATCAGCAGCCAAGATGCATGCATTCCTTAATCCTTAAGTCATACCAAATAGAGACCTGGGCTTCTAAGTCCTCTATGCATACATGTAAGTCGTATCTACAATCTTTGATTCAATCATCTCTCAATTCCAGTCAGTTCGCCTGTGGTGACACCAGTGTCCTGATGTCTTCTGGTTCAGATGCTAAATACGTTTTACTCATTTAGGAAGTTTATTTTCCCCTTCTCAAATCTAAACCTTCAGGACAATGCATTTCTCTTAACTCATGGGTTATGAGGAGAGCCCATTATAAAGTCCTGTACTTTTGAAAAACACAGGACTATACACAGCAGACCTGCCTTGGATCCCTGGAAGGAGCAGCAGGCCCCTGATCTGACCTAAAATTCACATGTGAGAACACCCACCTCAGCATGGGCAAGATATGAACTTGGGCTTCAGTCAGAGCTCAGACCCAGACCAGCTCCTTAGTTGAACTTACCTATGATTACCATACCATTACTTTACATTAAAAACAATTAACTCCTGTAGAAGAATTTCATCCCATTTTTCGAAGATTTGAAGGTCATCCAGAGACTGAAAACAGGCAAGACACAATCAAAGAATCACAGAATCATCAAGGTTGGAAGAGATCTTCAAGATGATCTAGTCCAGTGGTTAACCTAGGACCACCAAAATCACCCCTGAACCATATCCCCAAGTGCCACATCCAAACAGATCTCGAGCACTTCTAGACATGGTAAATCCACCACCTCCCTGAGCAACTTGTTCCAAAGCCTAACCACTCTTTCAATGATCTTTCAGTGAACACATTTTTTCTATTCTCTAATCCAAACCTTCCCTGGGGCAGCACAAGGTCATTTCCTCTTGTCCTTTCACTTGAGACGTGTCAGAAGAGACCAACTCCCACCTCACTAAAGCCTCCTTTCATGTACTTGTAGACTGCAATGAGATCCCCCTTGAACTTCCTCTTGTCCAGGCCAAACACCCCCAGCTCCCTCAGCTGCTCCTCACACGACTTGTGCTCCAGACCCTTCCCCAGCTCCGGTGCCCTTCTCTGGACACGCTCCAGCCCCTCAATGTCTTTCTGGCAGTGAGGGGCCCAGAACTGAACACAGGATTGGAGGTGTGGCCTCAGCAGTGCCGAGTACAGGGGGACAGTCACACTGTTGCTGATCCAGGCCAGGATGCCAATGGCCTTCTTGCCACCTGAGCAACTGCTGGCTCAGGACAACCTACTTATCTAGAAAGCAAATGGGAAAAAAGTGCTGTTGCACCACAGTAAAATTTGAAGAGTGCAGCCATGAGGCACCAGCTCACTTCCCTACCACAACATTTCTGCCCTTACAACTACTTGCCTGCTGTACAACTCACGTGAACCATACTACACTCTTCTGATAAACCCCTGATGCTATCAACAGTCAAACAAGCTTCTTAACAGAGCTATGCGGTTCAGCATTTGTTCTTCCATTTTGAGCTGCAGCTTTCCTGCTTGCACATCTAATACATGCATGGAACTCCACTAGATTTCATCCCCTGCTTCATTACTATCACATCATAACAGTCTGATGGGAATGTTCTATTCAAAAATCTGTTATACCCATCTTTATTTTTGTCTTCTTTTTCTTCATTAATCTTTTCCTGGAACAGAAATAGGTAATATGTAGCAATTCGTTGGCTGCTTCAGTGCTATCATGGTATTGTTCTCCCAGATTTTATAAGTGTAACAAAAGGAATAGCAAGACACAGAAATTAGAAATGCTTATTTTTAACTATTTATCTGAGACTGTCCAAATCAAGAATGGAAAACTTTAGTGTGTACATGCATAATTCATGAGACAGAACAAGTTGCCTCCTTGATCTCTCACCACTGATGCAAAATGCAGAAAATATTTTGTAGGTAAGGCTACCTTGTTGATATCTGTGCTCCTTAGGTGTGTTAGAAACCCATGCTCTAAAATCCTGTGAATACTCATTTTAAATTTTGTACTATGCAGGAAAATGCATTAGAATTCTACTCCAAGAAATTACTGTAAAATCAGCACCTTTTTCACTCTGTTTATCTTTCCCATGCACAAATTCAGAGACCTCTCTTCTTCCATTAGTGATAATGGGAGATTTTTTCTATGTTTTATTCCTTTCATCACTGAAGGGGTCACACTGGTAAGACAGTTATACATCATTAACAGCATTACAAAGCCAAGCACAAGCTCCCACACAGACTAGGAAGATACAAGTACAAACTGGAGACAATGGGGTGACATAACCCAAGTATCTGAAAGGAGAGTTTTGCCTGAGCAACATTTGTCCTGGAGCTGAAGAGGGTCAAGACAACAGGACTAGTTTAGTTTTCACTCCCCGTGTTGAGTTTATAGCTCTGAATGTCAGAGAGAGCAGAGAGAGCTTGTCTCTTCACAAACTGGGAAGTTTTTGAATTAGAAATATGTGAGTTACAGTAATAAAAAATGCCGAGAAATCCCTTTAATAATTTTTCTGATCAAAGCAGAATACTCAAAAATTAGTCCTGAGAGACTCTTTGTCATCAAAACACTCTCTCTGCTTCCAGAGGTGATCCCAGTTTTGAGCCCAGCAGAAGCTTCAGGCAACAATTTCATGGGCAGCTGACCCAGTGCAACATCGCATTTCCACTAAAAAGAAGGCATTTCATGCTTCCTCTCTGGTTCAAACTCCTCCCCCTTCCCTTGTTTTACTTGACTTACTTTCCACCAGGATGGCTGGTTCACAGAAGGGCCTGATGAGACAGCAGAAAGTAAACAGCTAGAAGATGACCAGGAGTGATAGAGGAGGGTGGAGGAAGGAGGCACCCTACTTTTTCAGCAACAGTAAGCTGTAATATGTTCACTATCTCTCGGGGAACCACAGCCTAAATTAGATGTGAAGAACTGGGCAGTGCCTATCTTTTTCCATTTTCTCTGAGCCCATCCTAGAGCACTGACTTAGCTCAGACATCCAGCTTTTAGACAGCTACCCTTGGGTAAGATCTACCCCTTTTAGTAGTACTTGATCTGCCAAGGAAGGGTGGACTTGCTTTGATTTTATCACATTTCAACCAGGGACAACTTTGGGTCCTTTTCAATCCGTACTCAGTAGCATTGCAGTGATGAAGAAACCAGTAAAATATAAGCAAATATTTACAGAGAACCTTGAGATTTTAGCCTAATTTTGGAGCACTCTGAGAGCAGTGCAAGCACCCCCAGTAAGACACATAGAGTCCTGTGAAGATGCTGTGAAGTCAAATCTATTTTCACTTATTTCTATTTTCACTCATATTTTTGCAGCGAACTTACATCCATACATTCAGCAGAGTTGAACAAGATGAGAGAAACTAGTCCATTGTTTCAAGGGAGGAGAAAGCTAGTGTCAGGAGTGAAGGTGTGCTGACTGGCAGAGTGTGTGGTAGGGTCAGATGTTTGACAGTATTTGTGCACTGAAAGCAGGTTAGACAATCTGCAAGAGATGAAAAATTGTCCTTTTGACTCCGTTCAAAACCCTTGGTCTGTGTTCACTGATCTGATTCAAGTGAGATTTCTATGAAAGTACTGGTGGAAAATAAGGCAGTGAAACACAGTACCTTTGTAAGTACACATTTTCATTAGACTTGGATTTTTAAAGAGGGAAGAAAACAAAAAAGAACTGTGCGTCAAACCTGCACCTCTTGAGGCTGTCTCAGCATAACTGCCTCTAATTTGCTGAGCATCTTGGGACTCATAAAAGATGTTCAAGGCATTTTTATAACTAACACAACAGTGGATCCACAAAAAGACCAGCATGTCATGCATGAAATGAAAAATAGCAAGAGTTCAAATATGAGAGTAATGAGTTCAAGTGAGCAGAACCAGAAAAGAATTGGTCCAGGAAACAGAACAAGTACATCTTGGAAAAATCAGTCTTTTTTTCTTTGTGGTCCAAGTTAGACTGACACTTGGAGGGGGTTGCCAGATACTACATGGTTAATGGATTGTCCTGGACAGCCTTGTGTGATACTTTTTGTGACTCTCATACAAAAGGTATTTGCAGAGCACTGACTGAAAAATCTCCTGTGCTGTGGAAGATAGTCCTAGGGTTCCACATTTCAGGTTGTATATGCAAAAATATTTGTGATTACCTGAATCAAAGAGGACCATTCTTTATTGAAACTATTTCATTTGTTACTCATAAACCATTGATACTCTTGAGCACTGCAAATATCTTTACCTTTTAAGCACAAGCCTTTAAAGGAACCGTTCACAACATGCCTTGGTAAGAGAAATTTTTCTTGGGTTTTCTCCAACCATTCTTGGTAATGTGCTAAGTTCTTCCATCCATTACCTTAGGAATAGGCAACACACTTTAATCTAGAAGGTGGTTTCCTGTCCCTTCATTATCTGGTTCTTTAACAAATCTTTCTGTGTTAAGCTTTTTTATTTCTAACTGAATACATTAGGACTTAAAAATTTTGTACGGACAAAGTAGGTGTGGTACTATTTATAAATCAAGGGCAAGTTATGCAGTTTTCATAAGGTGGTTTATATTGCATATTTGAAATCTGGAGGTGTTTCAGGAATGTATCATAAAACCACCTTCCATAAACTGTCTCTCAGGAAACACTAATGATAACAGAGGCAGACAGATCTCACTTTAAACAAGTTACCTTGTACCCTTGATATACTAAATTTCTGGAATTTTTTTTACCAGATTGAAAATCTTTCCAACTTTTTGAAGTCTTATCAACTAAGTTTTCAGAAGATTCACTTTACTGCTAAGATTTCCAAACAGTCAGTAATGTTGAGGCTATATAGCTGCATAAATCTTGCCTCATAAGTTTTACAGATTTATGAAAATCCTAATTGTATACCATGTACTGGATAAAAGTAAAAATAATTCCATATATAAAATAATGAATGTGTACATACTATTTAAGCTTCCAGACCTCAAAATAGTGAACTTATAGATGCCAGAAAAAGATTTAACATTTGTGCAGTTTACTAAATGTGAACTGTAACTTTTCTGGATTTTACCTCACTTATTATTTTCACAGAAAAAACGTGTGCAAAGCTTCATGTCTGACAATGTGGGTGTCAGAAGCCTGAAAAGGGTGAAACAAATTGGAAAAGTAGAATGAAAATATATAAAAACCTGTAAAATTACTATGTTCCCTGACTGTAGGCAAGAGCTATATTTAGATCTGGTAACCATAATGGGATATTGGTTAGAAGATGAAGGACAAATTTCAATACATGTTCATTACTTTAAAGAAATTACACCTTGGAGTAAGCCTTTTATATTGAAAAAGTACAGTAGTAAAAAAAAAAATAAAATCTTTAGTGCAGAAAGTAGTTTACCTAGCCTATGTTCATTTTGCTGCTGTTGGATATAACTGTGTAAATAAGGAATGCTTTTCACAGCTAAGATTCTCAATTTTTTCCACCCTTCAGCGAAGTCAGTTCACACCATCATGACCAGTTCTTGTGTGAAGAAGCCCTGGGAGAGTTCTATTTTATTTAACTATATTGAAATATTTTTCTTGCATGTTAAATATCCAAGGTCTAATAAAACCTATTTACCATCTGACATTTATCTCGCTTGGGGTTTTTTTTGGTGGGAGGCCTTGACAGCCCAGAGGAATAGCTAGGATACCACAGATAAAACACAGATATTGATTTTTCACAAAGGAGCATTTCTTCCAACTGTTTCCTAAGTATTTGAGTTTAAAGCATGTTAATTGAAACAGCACACATATAAAGTACAAACTATTTTTATTCCTTTACACAATCCCTTCTTTTTGCGCTGATGTCATAATCATTCTGACTACACCAATATCTACTGAAAACCATCTGGATTTGCAAAACTAAACACAAAAAAACACCTGTAAATCAGAAAATCTGAAGTAATAAAAATAAACTTTTCCAGATTTTTTTATAATGAAAAGGAACTACTGCTTTGAGGAACTCTTTGTGTAACTGTTCAGAGAAATTACATTATGGATCTTGGATTATAATGTATATATCACCACATTTTGAAGTTACTATGTTTTGAAAGACACCGTGTCATAGATGCTTAAAAAACACTAGCAATGAGAGAGAAAAATTAAAACAAAATAAAGCTTTACTGGGACTGAATCTGATTGAACAGGTTCAGTTTTCATCATGATGTACATGAAGCCAGAATAGTAAAATGTCTGAAAGGAGATTGTTTATCCCCCCACCTCCTCTCCCCACTGTCAGCCCTGTCTCCCAGAGTCCAGCTTGGAGCGTTGTGTTAGTGAATTGATACGGAGGGGTCTGACTTGACAGTGCTGGGTTAATGGTTGGACACACAGGGACCAGGCTGGGACATAAGGCAGCTCTGGTATTATTGTAAAGAGGAAGAATGGCAGAACTGTGTCGTGCAGCTGAAGTCTGTACGATGTTGGCTTTCGGGTGCAGACCAAAGAACAAACATTCCCATCACATGAAGGACTCTTCTCAAGTGAACAGTGGAAGGATTTCTTCACCAGAGTCATTCCACCAGCCACAGCTGATCATGTTTTAGGCCTGTAGAAAAGTTTTTCATAGAAATTAGCTTGAAGAGCAGCAATCATGAGGTAATTCTGTTTTTCAAACAATGGGAGCTTGAAAACTGGTCAACAGCTCAAATATGATGGAGTAGGAGGGAAGAATGACAAACTCCATAACTCATCAGCCTATAAAGTTTTTAATAAATGTGCCAGCTACTTTCAGGGTGTGTCTAAAGGATGACCTCATAGAAAGCTGGTGTGTGGATAGGTAGAGGCACAGGCATAGGGCTGGCAGACTGACTTGAGATAGGTCCCAAGCCACAGACAGAGAGAAGTAATATACAGAGAAAGAGCCTGAGACATGATGAGGCCACTGCTTGAGGAGGTGTCTCTCAGCAGCAATGGCTGGGGAGGGGTGATCAGCCCAACATAAGAGCAAACAGTTATATGGGCAGATGTCACTGTTGAGGTATATTGTTAATAAGGAAGCAGGAGGAACCTTGTTGTTTGTCCTAAAGGACTAGTGAGTCCTTGAGCATACCACCCACCAGGCTTCACATTTGGGTGGAACTGCAGGATGGATGGAACCCCAGTGACAGATGTGACAAATGGCAGAAATGCTAAATGCCAGCCAGGGTATCTACCCCTGAGAGGGGGCACTTAATCTGCTGATGGAGACTGTGAGCCATCAGGAGGATTTTGAGGAACTTAGTTTGTGGTACTAATTACGCCAAAGAGGAGAGTGAGTGTGTGGTCACCACAGACATTTGGATTATTCATAAATGAAGCAGCAAAGGGGAGGACTCTCCAGAAATCACATCACAGCAAGAAAAATAAAATTGAATAAACACATTAGAAGGGTACTGGGAGCAAGAGTGAAAAGCAGGTACAGAAACACAACAGGTCTCAGATTAACTAGAGATTGTCAGTGTGCAAGTCGAGTTTGACCGTGTAAAGAGAATGTCCAAAAAAGTGAATGGCCAAAAAAGTTTCTATAGCAAAGAATAGAGAATTAAGTGGTTGGCTAAGCATTGACTGGAGAGATGCTAAATCTCTAAATAACCTACATATTTCCCAGATCTACATGATTATAGTGTGTGCATTTCAGTGCAGATCTGCTTCATGGTGAAACATGGACATGCATGTGGTCCTCAAACTGCTGACCTCTACAAAGGATGAGGTTTTGAGCTGAAACACCCTGTGTTATTCCCTTAGGAGTGGGCACAGTGGAGAACCTGGAAATCTGTCTTCTGCTATTATTTACATTATGCTGAGAAAATTGGAACATGAGAATGAACACACAGCGTGGGATTCTGGTAAATCCATCCTACCAAAAAGTCCGAGAAAGTGGAAAGTCTAGTTTTAATGTGAAGAGAAAAGGAATGATCTAGACCTTTGGAACCTGATGGTTTGAATTCAAAACCTGTACAACTTGAAAACAAAATGTATGATAGGAATAATTAAAGACATGGAGATAAATAGAAGACGGGATAAAAGGTTACCTAAAGTAACATACCAGACTCAAAAGAACTCTTGTTCTGAGAGATTAAATTTTTAAAAATTAAATTTATGTGGGAGATATAATTTTTCTTTGTAAAATACTCCTCACTGGAATAAGTGGGGATTAATACAAGGATTGTAAGGTGCACCAGGAACCAACTAAAGACAACCAGCAAGTGGGGAAGTACCCTGCCACAAAAATGTTGGCTTGCTAAAGAAACTTTCTGATAACACAAATTTGGAAAGCATTCTTATTAGGGAGGAGAATCTGAACAAACAGGAAGAACTAGATGACCTTAAGGAGTGAAGCAATTGAAATGGGATAATATTTAATGGTATCAAATGGTATGCTCTGTACCTCAGGATTTATAAAAGAGATTTATGCAATAAACTGGGAGCACATCTGTTCAAAATGTGAGGAGCACACCCTGAATGTGCTAACTATCCACGGGATCTGTTGCCAACATAATGCAACTGTGACAAAGGAAGTGCAAACCTAAAACCTGCCAAGGGCCATTTCTAATACAATTCAGAAAGATCAGTGCTACTGCTAAAATCCTGGGAGATCTTGATTGGGCTATTATATACTGTCACAAGGTAAGTTTCCTCCATCCTAGATTAGGCATCTAAAAATTAAGTATTTTAGTATGAACAAGTCATCCAAGGCTCTTTTATATAAGCTGAAAAGAAACCAGAAAGCTGTTAATCTCAGCCTGTAATAAAGTCAAATACAAATCTAAAGCAGTGGCTTCTGGAAGTTTCTCTCATCTCTTCCTCATCTTTGAGTATAAGGGCGTGAACACGTCAGATGGGTGAAAAGTGGGTGAGGTGAATCCAGGTCAGGAACAGAAGCTAATGAACACAGTCTGACCCTTTTTGCCAGGAACAAAATGTACAAATTGACTTGATAAAGCCCGAAAATAAAAAGATGTACTATCATAGCCATGAGTGTTTACAGCTGTGGTGAAAAGTTCTAGCAGGTTTTAAGAGGAAGACCAATGCCAAAGGAGACTAGCAAAGAAAGAAAGACATTAAATGACTTTATTCAGTCCCATGGAGCTACATTTAAACCTTGCTAGTTATCCACTCATTGTTTAATCACATCTATGCTTTACTTTAGAGATAGTCATTCAATATTATAGACAACTTCATGACTTCATGGTATTTGCAGTATATTTATAGCATACACCTTCCCAAAGTAAAACACTGTGTATACAAAATTGTCCTAGACTGGCCTGTTCATGTTTGTCAGTGGCTGGCAAACCACAGTGTTTGTCAGTTTGCTAAAGTAATCTTTGTTTTGCCATTATCTTTCTTTGTCTCTCCTCTAGACACAACTTGGCTAAGATTCTGACTGAATTTAAGTATCAGTACTAAATTGTTGTGAAAAATACTGCTTAACACACTCTAAACAGACATATTGTCCATGACAATAAACACAAATCTTTGAAAATACCCTGCAGAGTAAATGACAGAACTTCAAATAAAACTGTCCTGCTTGGTATAAGGTTATGCCATTATTATGAATTGTGCATCAGCACATATGTTTCTCAAATACTCTCTGTTTCTGCCTTATTTTGCAACCCTGTGACCTAGTCTAGCATTAAATCAAAAGAAGTTCAGCCTGAGTTTTATCCTTGCCTGTAGAGCACACGTACCATTACCGTTTCGTAAAGAGCAGTAAGACATTTAAACTTCCATGCTACATATCTGCACAGCCATTTACATTTTGCCTCTTTCTTAAATATGACATCTAACATGTGACATCAAGAATCATCAGATTCATGTATCCTTTCAACATCTCATGACTTTCAGAAAGATTTAAAGGGGGAACTAGAAGATTTGTTTATGATCACACCCTTCCCAAGCTCTAACCACAGAACCGTCCTTTGGCCAAAGAACTGGGACAGAATCACTTACCTCCTGTACTTCTTTCTTGCCAGTGCAAGCTGAGATATAAAACCAAGGACAAAGCCTTCTTTCTAGGTATACGGAAGGGCCCTTTTGAAGACCCCAGTGGGATGGAAAATTCCCAGAAAACAGACAATGTATTTGGGGTGGTAGCTTCAATATTCTGCCTGAGGGTACCTGTGTGCCATCATGCCTTCCCAGAATGTCTGACCCATGAAAAGTCTTTCAACCAGTTACAGCGGGTGGATAGTGGAGCTATTGCTTGATTTCAATGGTAACAAACTGCAAGGAGTTTATTCTGGGATTTTTTTAGTAAATCAAGCATATGTGATTGCAGTGCCAGGCCCCCCAATAACCCCTGAAGCCACTGACGAACCTCAGCCAAACCTGGAAGAGCTTCAAAAACAAATTAAGTTCCTGTAAGTCTGCAGGGGAGTGGTGGTGAGATAGAGGAGGGAGAGCCCCAAGGTTTTCCCTCTGGAAGGGGAAGGGCGGAATGGCACTGTGGGGAAGCAGCAGCATTTGGCACCATTTGCTGGGGAGCAGCAACCTCTAGATGGGTATTCTGGTTTGCAAATTTGTAAAATTCTTTTACTATTGCAAGCCAAATTCAGGCTTGATTTGAAAAGATGCACAAAACCAGTGAGCCACTGGAGAGGTCTGCTTAGCTGAAATCCCCTACAGAAAGCACCACTCCAAGCACAGCAGGCACCAGCACGTCAATCCCAGCCCGTTTCTCCTCCTTGTCAGCACTGGAGGAGCAGCAGGAAGTGGCCTCCCTGTGTTAGCACTGTTCTTTGGTACGGCCACCCAACTGGATCACAGCAGGATAAGTACCCAGGTAATATGAATATTGCTTTCCTTTTCTTTAAAAGAAACAAAATTCATATCCTGATGATGTGTCCCCTTAAGAGATAACTCTCACTGCACTATGAAGATTGTAGTTTCTCCCAAAACTGCCTTCAAATGCTACATCATGCACCTGGGATATCATTTCAATAACGGCAATCGTGGAAGACTTCTGTCAAGTTCTCTAACAAAAAATCAAGGTCTAAATTCCAGTATATATAAATAAATAAGTAGATAAAGTAGACAAATCCTTCTGTCCTGTTTTTAATGAACTATCACTCATCTTCCCTCTTTAGTGAAAGGCTATGAGGCAGCTGAAATGGAAAAGTTTAGCATCAGTTTTCAGAGAATGGGGTACAAGACTTTTGCTTGTTCGAGGTAAACCTGTTTTACAGTATCCCCTGTGAATGAGCAGATTCCAAGGAATGTTTGAAAGAAGGTTGCTTGATTCCTTCTCCAGTTTAACATGACCAGCTCTTGGATGCTTATGGGTGTGTTTAAACTAAGCAGAATTCTCCAGAACTGCAAAAAAAGGGAATGCTTCTGTGTCAACTGGATTCTCATATGATCACACTCTCCATGGAAGGAGGGGAAAAGTTTTATTATTTTGTGCAAATATCCTCTGTGGAAACTAAATATAAATGGTTTAGCAGATGAAGTTGCCATGAAGACTTCCAGTTCAGAGCAAACTCCTGTAATTTATTACAAATACCAAAGGCCAAAGGGGGATGAGCTGTACTTCAGCGGTGGAGGGAAAGAATCTCCCAAGAAAAAGCCACGATCAACATGTCATCTAGGCAAATTAATATCCCTACTCCCAGACAGAGAATTTTTTTTTGAAAGGGAGGGAGAAGGCGTGCTATTTTGTGGTATAGGAGTACTTCAGAACTGAGGGCTTAATTGCACTTTAGCCATGCAGTCTTGTTTCAGATATTGCTTCTTTCAAATATCTAAGACCTTTCTTCCTTGAAAGTTCACATCTTCATAATGCCATCTAGTAATGCTTCATAAAGTACGTGAGAACCAACTGAGGTAGAAGTCCAGATTGCAAACACTGAGATTAAGATCATTAACACACACACAAAAAAAAAAACCCAGCAAAACATAAAGCATCTTCCTCTCCCAAACAAAACAACCCTGATCCTTCTTTCTTACTTCCTGATTTGTTAATCGAAGATAACTGGGGAGAAACAACCAACAATGTTTATACCTGCACATTGGATGCTGCCCTCCGGGCAAAGGCCTGGCACCTTCCCTCAGGTGCTGCTTTCCTGGACCTGTGTCAGACACTTGAAGTAAACAAGGAAACCCCTGGGGAGAGGCAGCACGGGGCAAGGACAGGGTTGGTGCTGACTTGCTGGCTCTGCACCTGCCTCACACCCCGGCACCTCTCTCGCTCCCTGCCCTTTGTGCACCCAGGCGTGACAGGCTGGGGTGTTTCTCTGAGCAGGTTGTATCATTAGCTCTGGAGGTAGAGGGGTTTTCCTGCCCTGTGTTTGCACAGCACCTAGGAGGCTGGGTCTGTATATCTGTAGGACTGCTGGAATAAAAACTTGAAAATAGCAAGTAGCAATGGAGCTGAAGACACTCATCCAGTGCATTTACCCTCCAGGTCTGGCAATGTTGAAAGTTCACTGTGTTACCAAGGAGTTCCTTGAGTGTCACAGGTCCTTGCTCTGATAAATTAGTGTCTAATCCTAAAGGTGGCTCATTGGTTTTCAGTATTAGGCCCTTAATCTCCTTCCCTAGCTCAGGAATCTTCTCACCCTGCACCCAGAGAAATCATCAGTCATTCCTTTGTCCAGAGTTACCAAACAACATCCAATTTTTTAGTAAAGATGTCAAATTGTCTGTCTAAACATCTTCTGGTTTTGGCCTGAAACTGATACGGGTTGAAAGTCTCCAGCCCTTCCCTAAATCCTGACAGTTGGCTAACAACAAATAAAAAACAGCCCACTGATTTACTATGTCGATCCCACATTGTTGTGCTCTGTGTTTCTTTAAGAAAGGTGCGAGTATATGTGTAAGAGTCTTGAAATACAGTGGTTGCCATGGCAATTATCTGTGTTTAGAGAGTAGAGGGGAGTAAAGTTCCATGTAAGTGGTCAGAGTAGAGTGCAAGTTAAACATGCCTCTTTGCAGGTCTAAATTATGTACTTTTCTCTCCCCGCCCCATCCCCCCTCCAAATATTTGTGAAAATATGCATAGATTGTCTGATGAGCTCCAAACCATTCTTGCAACAATGCCAGATTTTTTTTCTCCACCTCAATATTCCCACTTGCCTGTAAATCCTGTGAGAATAAAGCACAAAACTGCAGAATTGCGCCTCCACACTCCCATCCCGGAGTTTGCTTATCTGGTTCGTTTCTACTTAGTGGGACCGAGTCCATTACTCTTACAAAACTAACAGATCAAAAATATAGATATAGCTAAATGGCTGTAAGTTTAATTGGAAGAGAATGTTATATAAGTATAAATCATCAGGACAAATATCCCTTAGCATTTATACTGTGCTTTACATTTTCTAATTACTCTGTGGATTTGTTGCTTTAGAACAAATATGCATTGTGCCTGGAGCTGGAACATCTATTCTTCATAAATCTTTGTCCTCATGTTCTCTCTTATTTTCATTTATCAACCTAGATTTTTCCCCATTTCCTCACATATGTGATAAGGGTGTGATTCCCAGCCTCCACGTGCATGCACACGGCTTGTGTAGTTATTTGCCAGGTGTTCCACACGCAAGATTGGCTCTAAGGCCCTTTGCAGGGCTCTTTAGCTTTCCCATAGGAACATTCTAATGCTTAAGGACAGTGATCAAAACAGAATCTGTACAGGTGATGGTTACCTGCTCCCTCTTTCACAGGGATAATATTGACCTTGGACTCCACAAAATGAAGGGTGATTTTCACAGTATTCACAGGTGAGACTCCATTCTGGCCACATCCTGAATGCCGCTTCTCCTGGAAATGGTCTGTGATGATAACAAAACCAGAATACGTACCTTGCAGCAGGTCTGTAAGGAGCAATGGTTACACTAGGAATGAACCACTGTTTAATGCTGATTTAGAATTCACATACAGCACTGACATGCTCCACTCGAATATAGAGCGAATTCAGCAAAGGAATTGACACCATGACAGTTTGACATAGCTGCTCTTTAAAACGTGTTGCTAGGGGCTTCTTTAAATATTAATGGCTAGATTGCAAGATGGAAATATGTGATTAGGTACTTTTGAAACACTGGATCCTGAGGCTCTATGGGTTTCCAAGCAGCTCTTAGTAAAGGAGACATGGGTTTCAGCAGCTCTGAGCTAAGGAAAGGGAGCTCTATTTACTCCTAGATCCAGTAGGGTCATGTTGGATAACACTGAAGGCAGTTCCTCCTTCAGTTTCCATCCTTTACCAATGTTTTGAAAGTTGTAATAATCTTCCTCTGCAAAAGAATGATGGGTAATTCTATGGGGTTTTTAAGAGGTGTCGGGACTAAGCTCTACTAAAGAATCAGAAATTATTTGGTCCTTGCCTCACTGTGTTTAACCCGGTTTTACATGAGGCAGTTGGTGACATTGATAAACAGTTCAGTTGATGAAGGAAGGAAAACCAAAGATTATCAAAATATAATCACAGTTATAAGGAGTGTGACAGCATGATGCCTCCATGGCAAGGGGTTTTATACCCCCTTCTGGTAGTCAGCTCTGGAAGGGAGTCATTTTAGGGATCTAGGCAAGGAGATGGTGGTGAATAGTTGGAGAACAGATGTGGGAAAGGTCTTTCACGATTATGGGTGTACTACTTTCAGTGGAGTAAATATGCTGTACTGGTAAACTGTGTCATTTGCCACTATGTTAGGGCTTGTATTTCCAGACTCTGAAGAATGGCAGATCACAAGCATCAAACCAACCACTCATTCACAAAGAAAGTGCTGCACCAGTAAGAACTTGTCTCTGAGCTGAACTGATCCAGTAATACAACTTATAGATTAAAAGACTCTCCCAAAACCACCACCTCAGAGAAATCCCATTTTACAACCAGGCAATGCACTCCCTTCCCTGCTGTCTGATTTACTGCCCAGCTATTGCTCTTCAGATTTCTCTCTTTATATATCCAGCTGATTCAGTGAGCATGGGAGCATGATGCAGACTCACTGGATAGTCTGATGATGCTGGGTGGCATTGCTTAGAGTATCTCAGATTGCATTAGTTGCTTCTCAGGGTCGATAAAGACCCTGCCCCTTAGATCCTGCTGCCTAATGGCTCTATAATTACGGTAACCTTTGTGAAAGCTTAGCAATAAATAGCATTTTCCATGAGGCTAGTTCTGTTTCAAAAAACAGTGACTTGCATATGCAGAGTATGACTGCTTTCTCCATCAGCTGAAGCCACATCATCTCCTCCACCTTGTCCCTGCAGCAGCACACAGCAAGCAGCCATAAGCTAGCCTGTGGTTTAACCCACTTTCTGAGGACATGGGTTAGATCTTTATTGTTCTGCTCATGTGTATGCAGCCCGTCTGAAAATACTCAAAGACAAAAGTGCATGAAATGAGTAGAAAAAGGCAGAGAATAAAATCAGAAAACTGTCCTGGTTACCAGGCAGTCTCCCCACCGCCTGGGGTTACCTCAGGCTTTCCAGATAGATTTTAACGAGGCAGGTTAGAAATGCAAAAGGTATCTTGGAGAGGGGGAAAGTCCATCTCATCTCAAAAGTATTCTGCACATTGTTGCAGTTCAGCCAAAACGTGCATGGCTAACTGTCCTCTCAGACTGGAGAAGGAAGGTTTATGAAACTCCCAGTGATGGTGGTAGCACCAGGACGTGTGTGGTCTGGCCTCCTCCACCACATGCCGCCCAGGAATCCTATCCTGCCACGCTTGCCAGGACTGTGGGTCAATTTTGACTTTAGTTTACCTTTGCACTTTCACAGCACACCCAGGCCAGGGATCAGCCCCCCTGTGGGCTCCATGCCGGCAGTTAAAATGCTGCTGGATAGACCCAGCAGGGTCCTTGCTCATGGGGGAGCATTAGGAGCATGATTTACAGGCAGTTCAGCCCTCCCTACCACACCAGACATGAAACCATGCACAGCCCTAATTTTGGCCCATTTACCGCTGTTTCATAGACCTCAACATTGGTTTAGCTTTATGTAAAGTATTAGCTGTTACAAAATAACCTGTAGATAAGACCATGACATAAAGAAATCTCATATTATTTCATTAACTTTCAGTTTTGTAAAGTCATGAGCATTTTGGCCCAATCTTGAAAAATACCTACAATGTGCTCTGCAAACATTTGCAGACTTGCACAATAGCTTCTCTTTTTTCCTAGGACTCTTTGCATGCCTCCAAAGTGGTTTGCTGGATTGCGCCCCAGACACTTGGGTACTCTATAGCTCATCCACATGCTATAATGAGGTAGTCTGTACTAGATTTTCAACTTACTTGTAGAGCTTGGTCCATTTCAGTAAACTTTCTTCATGAAGTAGGAAATATAAAGCTGGAAGTATTATAATACCCTAACCATGAAACACAGACTGCCTGCATTTCAGTCTAATTTTAAAAAGAAATAGTGTCTGTCATTCGTAAATTTTAAAATAAATTAGTGCATGGAGGAAGGTATTAAAGAGAAAACACCTTAAAAACAAGTGGGGAAACTCAGTCTTTTTCATTCTGTAAAGAGTGTGACAGCATATGGTAGAAAGTGGGTGGTTGTTCTAAACATAACATGTATGTGTCCAACCTAAAATGTTTTATTGGTTCCTACTTATGAAAGCAGCAGCTAAAAATGACTGATGACTGTTCTTTCTATATCGGCAGCATGTAAAGGCCCAAGGAAAAGAAAAATCAGTCTTTAAACTCATGAACATCTTTAAGCAGCCATAAAACTCTGTTTGACATACTGTTTATTCCAAAGTACCCCAAGTTTAATGTTTCCTCTTTGTGAAACCATGGGACTACAATATTTTTAATGTTATTATTATTTTCAGAGAATCCTAAAATTTGTCCAGATAAAAAGGGGAATAATCTTCCCTTTTCCCAGAGTTACTGTAGCTCTCATCTCAATATCCTTTGAGAGTACAGGTATCTAGGATTACATATCCGTGTTAGTTTAATACGAGGGAAAATACAAGTCACAACTACAAGCCTCCCACATCTATAGGAGAAAATGGTTTTATCACAATCATCATTGCAACTATCTTATAAAAGTTGAGCAGGGAGGAAAACCTGTCCATTGTCCCCTCCCTTTTTCCCTCTGAGAGTTATTATAATGGAAGGAACTGAGGCTGAAACTGGGAAATCTTACACCGTGCTCCAGGTAAGTCCAGTTTGTTACTAACCTGTCCTCCTGTGGCAGCGACTCCTGCATCTGAGGCCAGCAGCCAAGCATGTTCCCTCTTCCTCCCACACAAGTTTCATTCTCGTGGTCAGCTGTTTCTTGGAAGCTAGGGAACATAATTGACATTGCAACTATCATGCTGTGCGCAGAGTGAGCTTACTCAACTTTGTGAACATGCTTTTCTTGCCCTCTCCACCCACCTTTCTCTAAAGCTATGTATTTGTTGGTAAAAACAGGATTCAGGTGTCAGTTATATGGGTGGAGCTCAGGTGCTTCTGCAGACGTGTGTCCTAATCCCCCTGCAGGGATTAGACGGTGACCATCCCCTTTGGGTGACCTGAATCCAATGGCACAAGGGGCCCTATCCTTGCGCCCTGCACCAACAGCAACACTGGCATTACTGTCTGCGAGCAACCTCTCAGCTCAAAGAACGTCAGCAGCTAGCCAGCTTGCTGGAAAAGTTGCACATGTGCCTCCCAAACCTGTCTGGGCTCTGAATTTCACCTCCCATGGAGCTGAGCTCCCCTGGTTACACAGGGTTCAGAAAGCCAAGTCTGCCCCAGCAAGTGTGGGATAATTCCCCAAAGTGCTGGCTATGAAACAGGGGAGGCACATGTTGTGACTTTGCCCCAAAACAGCACAGCAAATGTGGGATGAACACGAGTTTTGGAAAAAATTCAAAACTGTCTGTTTGGGATTTGTGGTTGTGTTTGTGGGTTGTTTTTTTTTGTTGGCTGGGTGGGTTTGGGTTTTTTGGTTGTTTTTTATCAATATGACACAACTCCAAGCCTTTCTAATGAAAGGGCTGCAGAGCCGTTCATCAGACAGTGCCTCACCCTCAGTAGGACTGGCCTGAGAGCTGCACCAGAGGATTCTATGGAAAAAGTACTGCTTTGTGTTTGCTCAGTCTTACCCCTGAGAAAGGAGAAAACTCACCCAACCTGCTGTAGTAATGACTTTTATCAGAATTAGAACTTGAGAAAATCATTTGTGTCTATCCTAACATGATTTGTCCAAGTTTGGAAAAGGAAACACTGCTGAGACACTGTGTTTTTTATTGGTTATTCTTCTGAGAACCTCAAATCTTCTTATTCATAACCCAACATCTCCAGCCCCACATGTGGAATTTTTACTAAAACTTTTT
The DNA here is from genome assembly GCF_009650955.1 of Corvus moneduloides. Classification (NCBI taxonomy): domain Eukaryota; kingdom Metazoa; phylum Chordata; class Aves; order Passeriformes; family Corvidae; genus Corvus; species Corvus moneduloides. The sequence goes on along the minus strand of NC_045477.1, from coordinate 46,200,114 downwards.
TTTTTAATTGAACACTGACCTGACAAAACCTTCAGATAGCTTGAGTTTTATGGAAACGAAGTCACTTAAGATGTAGAAGGAAGCATCAGGTCACAGAACACCTCAAAACACTGAGGAGAAAAGACAGGTTTTCAGAGAGTATTTATCTTCTTGGAAACTAATTCCCAAGTTAAATAGTTAAAAATATCTTCTTCTTCTAGAATTCACCATGCTTAGGCCCTTGATATTTCAAGTATGAAAACAAAGAGAATTCAGCTCACTTTATTATAACTCATAGTGGTTAAGGACAAAATTTCCAATAGGGTTTCAAAGATGGTTTTTTGAGAGTATCTGTATTTTTGGCAAAGACTTTGCTCCAGTGCTTTTCTTTAGTAGGATTAAAGGAGTTCTTCTATATTAAAAGTTTTACATTTTGATGGATATTGAAATTAAAGTAATATTTTATGAAATCACTGCAATATAGTGAATGTATTTAAATGTGGTTTAAATTAAATGGTTTGGAAGGAAAATCTGTGTAAGCATTGTCAAAAAACATTTCTTCAACAGTAAAATTGCTGTTTTAATATATGGTTCTTTGCATGTCTTACATGAATTGTCCAGTTTTGCTGTATTAAAAGACCAAGAAGTCCATAGAAAATGTTCATGTGGGAAGCATTCTCTTTGCTTTTAAAGTATTTTTCTCTAGCTACTTCAAATACTAATTCAAACTGCATAAAACTGGGAGAAAATCACTGAACATCTGCAAACAGGGAAGAACTTAACAGGTGACATTTATTGGATGTCCTTAGTAGAGCACAATTACCTATTTTCAATGGAAAAGGTGACCAATCAGCTTAAATTGCCCACCTGAATGGAGTCAGCTTCTCTTGAACCAGAAAAAGTGGATGAGGCCTGACATAGGTGATTTTTTTCTTTTAATAGGTTTCTCCGGGATCTATGATTTATTTAAGGTGGGAGCACTGACACAGTTACAATAAGAGAAAAATTCATAGTTTTATTGAATGGACTCCACCACTAACACTGGGAGAAACAAATTAATACAGCAGGCATTTAAAAGCTAGTGATAACGAGCCACGCACCAAATCACAAATTTAATGATTATTTAATGATAAACTGCACAAAGAAAATGTGTGGTATCTGTTCTGCCTGGTTTCTGCTGAGGCACCTGCTGCAGTGCCATACTGGGAGATGCTGCATGGATGGAGGTGTGGTGGTTATGCAGGTCAAGGAAGCTGCAGACCCAAGGAAGACAAGGAGTGGAGCTTTGCAAGGCCTGCTTTTGGGAAGCATCTCTGTGCAGCAGTGCCAAGGATGCCTTCAGCACAGAAAGGAAGAGCACATAAATGAGATTCACTGCTGATGCAGTGCTGGTATGCATCTCACATGCGCAGGAGACACTTGCTCCTTAAATGAGCAGGGACCACTTAGAAGGTCTTGCCTCCAGCTGCGAGAAACATGGACATCAGCATTTATGGTGGGTATTGGGACAGGTCAGTGGCTCAGCACTTCCAGTGTACAGCTAACTGCTGCCTTGGGGATGTGCTACCTCCTGCTTGAGCTTCTTTTTTTCTTTCTTTCTCCTGCCTGTGTTCTTCTTGTGAGAGACTTTGTCTATCACAGCATCAATCCTCCCTCTCTTCTTTGCAGCCAGAGCTCTCAGACATAACTGACGGGTACTTAGAGGAGTGTTTGTGTCAGTACTTCCCAAGCCCTCTCCTTTATCAGGTACTCAGAGTTAAGCACATGCTTAAATATTTTACTGGATCCAGGCCCATTCTCACACACATAAACCAGACAGGGACAACTAGAAGTGGTCAAGAAATGATGGGACAGTGCTCACCAGGAAAGCATGTGAATTGCTGTTAAACAGGTGATAAATTGCAAGAATTCAAAAAACACCAGTGCCATAATCCAGCTGTTAAGTGACCAGGTTCTCAGTGTGCACACACTTCCAAGAAAAATTAAAATATGGACATGAGGCAAGCAGTTGCCTAGTGGACTGCTGAGTGCACGGGATTTATGTCTGAGTAGTTAGTATTATATTACACTCACAAAGTGGTATCCAAATATCAGCAGCTGTGTCTTGTATCCATTATTTCCCTACTCCCCCATATATAAACCTTCCTCACCTTTTTAATTAGAAAAGCTGTTTATTGACTATGACATGGAAACATTTTACGTGTTGTTGTCCAAAAATGCCTTTATTAAATAAGCAGGAAAATATGTTTGGTGGTAAATAGCAATGACCTTTAAAACAATGTCAAGCCCACACTCCACATGATTTGTACGTAGGTATGTGTTCCTTTAAGTCACTGTATATTACCAGTAACGTGACATAGAAAGCTGCTATGGAAAGTATCTTTGGTTGAAGAACTGTAGGGTAAATAAATAATTCAAAGCTAAAGTGCATAGCCAGCTTACCTAGTAAACCGCTAAATTCAAATCTGCTCATGGAAGGACTGATTTTATATGCTTATCAAGATGTATAAAAATCAATTTTTAAATCATGAAAAATATTTACAGCAGTTAACTGAGGTCAGGACATCTCTTACTTTCTTGGCTGACTCATCCATCACTTGTGCAGCAACCTTCTCATGCATAACAGAGGAGCTCTGGTGTCACGCAAGGAGAGAAGGGGCACTGAGAAATGCAGGAAGAGAGACTGATTTCACCTCTGTAAAATAATGTCATTTTTCAGAAAACATTTACAGAAGAAAGCCCAACTAGGCTAGAGTGCATCCATAGCCTTCCCCCAGGCCATTCCACTGAAATGAAGAGGCTGTTATTCCAGGAAATCAGCAAAGATTTTTCATGTTATTATTTTTGTTGATGCCATTTGTTTCAGTTTCATTTTGTATTTAGAGGAGGGAGACAGAGAAAGATGAGCAGGAAAAGTCTTTAGGGCAAAACACTTACTTTGAGTGGTAAATTATTTGAAAAGTGTTATGAACTTTTTCTAAGAAACCTCAGCAAGCTGCTTTAATAGAGATGTAAATAAAACTGTGTAAGTGACCCCAGATCTTATGTCTCACATTTAACAGACCCTTTTATAAGGAAGGGCGTGCCAGGGTGTGCAGGTCCGCACGGACAGACTTCGAGCTCAGTGCAAGCATGACGCAACAGCTAAATGTTTTACAGGATACTTGTACCATGGGAACTGCACAGGCAGGGCAAGGGTTGGTAGGAAGAGCTAACAACGTATAAATAAATACATGTTTGTAAATGTGAGAAATCTGTGGAGAGAGGGGTGGCAGGACTGTCCTACAAGGGATGGACCAGAGGGCAGGGCAGGTGCATAAAGGTAGCCCTTCTCAAGTACTTACCCACAGATTTGGCAGAGAATTTTTCAACTGAGCAGTTCTTTGCTGGAAAACAGTAATTCAAGAAAGTCACCATTTTTCACAGAAACTTACCTATTCTGATTAAAGTTTACTCAGGAACAGGGTCTGAAGAACTAGATGAAATCTAGGGACAGAGAAAGGGAAAGAGTTCTTGCAACATGTTGGTATTCAAAGCATCCAGTTAACAGGAAAAAAAAGGGTTTGGCTCAGTCTAGATCAAAAATCTGAGCATGAGTTTTCCTCCTCATGAGTCCAGTGACAACTATGAGATGCAGGAGAGCTCTTTTTCTGTGCTTTTCCCAAGAAGAGCAGCAATATATATAGAGGATATGTCAAACTGTATCTTCTCTTAAATCTCAGAGATTCACAGGGTAAGATCATTTCTCAGCAAAGATGTCCAATCTCTGGTAGTTTTCCTGTCACACTGCAGTGTAAGAATCTCTTTGACCAGGCACCCAAAAGCCACAATCAGCCATTCCCATGAGAGAGCGTGCTAGCTGGGGGGGCACACAGACCCTCCTGAGGTGGGTGTCCCCAGGTCCCCACTCTCCTCCAGATGCACACAGAGTGGCAGCAAATTTTCTGTCAGCTCTACTTGGGCTGCATGTCATAAGAGGCTGAGGAGGAAGAGTTTTAAGCTGCAGGCTGCATCTCAGCAGAGGGAACAGGGGAGCTGCTTGTACTAACTCTGAGACAATGCAAAATCCCTCCAACTTTCCCAAACTAAGAAGGAAGTTTGGAGGGGTGGCTTCTTGGTTCTACAAATTACCTGCATTTGAACCACCTGGACCTCTTGGTGATTGTCATGAACTACACTCAGAGGCAGATGAGATGAGCAGAAATGAGACACACATCTGCTATGCCTGTCTCCTCCTGCTGAAGATCTGCTCCAGTGGGAAACACCAGCTCAGGAAGGAGCAGAGAGGTAGGAGCAAAGTGCAGGAGCAAAGGCCATACCCTTCAATGTACAGCTCATGGGAAATGCAGCAACAATCCAGGAGTAAATATTGAACCTTGACTTCTTCAACAGCACAAGCTGTGAACAGTGACACGTGGAGGACAGCCCATCCTTCTATGTCTGTGAGGCTGTTATTCCTTCAGTTACTGAAATGAGTTTTAAGCAGTCCTGTGGTCAGATCATCATAGCCTTCAGTTGATAAATAGAAAAGGTAGAGACAGATTTGGAGCACTGAAAAGAAACTGGACTGAAATTTTTCATTTTCTCCCCACCCAGACATTTTTTTATTCAACATGTCTCTTGTCTCAGCCACACCAGAGATCCTGGACAACCCAACCATGTCCCCATATGATCTCTGTTGCCATTGCACAGGACTTTGCTTCTTCTGAATCACACCCTGCCTTCTTCCAAACACCCCTGTCTTAGTCATTCTTTTCAAGCTCCATTTCCCAGCAGAACAGCCCACCCCAGCCACTGAATGCCCTTGCTTTTCTTCTCAAAAAAACAGCCTCCTCTGCAAGAACTTCCTATCTTAGTTTCTTCTCCATTGCTGCTTTCTCAGCTAAGTTTTTGCCTATTTTGCCTCTGCCTGTGCTAAATTACACACTCTACTGAGAACAAGACCTCATTTTATTCGCTTTGTAAAACATCCACATACATGGATGGAGATGTATAAATAATTAATACATCCCTTAATCTAAAGATTATGAAGAAGAAGGTGGTGATTGCTGCAGAGAGATTAATGTGAAAAAAATAACTCAACCAGACTGTAATTTTCTCTGGCGACCTATGAAAGAATTAACCCAAAGGAGGCCCCCTTAAGTAGTTTTGCAGATAGCCCAATGAATTCCAGGTATGGCTTTGCTTCGCATTCTTCATTTTCCTTTCTTCCAAGATATATCTGCCCATCTTACATGCACACATACGTATCCTTGCCTCTTCCGCTGTGGACAGTTTCTCCATGTCATTTCATGCTGCAGCAGCTGTTAAATAGTGTAACTCTTTTCACAGTGCAGGCAGGGCAGCTAAAGGGCTCTTGCAGAGATCTGAAGTTGTATAGCATAAAGCTCTTGAAACAAGAACTGTGAGCTGCAAACTGGATACAGACACACTTGCTGGTCCTAAGCTTCATATTTTCTCAATATATACTCAAGCCTCGAGCTCATTTCCTGCTGGGAGGTAGGACAGGAAGATAAGCACAGGCAGGGCCTGTCAGCAAGTGTCACAGACCCCTCCAGAATAATTTGGTCAGCCCAGAGTTCTGCTCAAGTCAATAAATCTTGGAGAGAGACAGGATTCATTAACAATGAGTAGTTTGGTGCCAGCCAAGTGCCCTGTGTGCTTCCCAGATCCCAAACTTGGCACTTCTGTACCTACCAGCTTACTCAGATTCAGCTCAGATCTGCTGGACACTTAGGAGACTTGAGGAGCCTCAAGTGGGTGGGAGCTGTGTGGGTATCAGAGAGCAGAGGTGTTTTGCCCCCCAACCATCAAGAACTCCCAGTACGACTGTTCAGTGACCACGGACAGCAGCAGAAATCTCAGCCTTGCTTTTTCCTGGGCTCAGTGTTTCTTCTGTAAACCTTCCACTTTCTTTGTCCTTTCCTCCAAAAAGCTGCAAGAGCAGAGGCTGGCTGGGCTGAGGGGACTGAAGAGGGAGGGAACACAGAGAGGAAGCACCTGTGGCTGGGGCAGTCCAATCCAGCCAGTCCAACACAGCTGGGAGGGGAAAGGTCTCTTGTCACACTTCAGCCTTTCTAGCAGTGCCTTACAGGGAAAACGTAATTTTATAATGGCTGGAGCTTTTCGATGCCAAAGAAGAATGAAGGAAAGTTGCTTAAAAGCCAAGATCAGGCCTGCACCAGACATCACGGTGAGAGCAGCTGAGTAGAGCTTGTATACCTTCCACCCATGGTAAAACCTTCACACTGAGCAGGACAGAAGTTTTCTGGGCCCTCAGGGCTGGCAAAAGAGCATGTACAAGCCTGAGGTGTTATGCCTAGGATGGGATGTCAGTCCTGGGAAGGACTGCAGAGTGGGAACTTGGGAAGAGGGTACACAGCTGTATCAGGTACCTCAGTGAGACGCAGTTGTGCCTTATCTCGTGACCATGACGAAAGGCAGAGGACAAGTAAAGCTGGCACAGAGAAGGGCCAAGTCTGGAAGGCTTCCAGGCAGCCCAGCAAGCCCTTGCACCCATTTTCCTCTGGGTCCCTACATTACTGCCAATTCCTGCTTTCCTTCTGTTGGTGCCAGCTTAAATCTGGTGGAATAGTCAGACATGAAACTAGATAGAGTCGAGGAGCACAGGGAATAATGTAAAGCACTAGGGACTGCTTCCGCAAATCTTCCCCTTTCCTGCCCTCACACTGATATTCCTGTGAACCCTTATTTAATCAGGTGTCTGGTAACTCACCCTCACCCTTCTGGCCCCTTTGAGGGTCTCATTGCTCCAATGTCACCACTTGCTTTTTTTCTCTAACAGGATTTTGGTCTCCCTTCCAGATCCTTCTAGAACTTTCCTCTGGTGTCACAAAATCACCTTCAGTAATTTGAATACAATAAATCATCTAAGCCCGGTGACTCCACTTTTTGCAAAAGACATTCAACTTCTTTGGACTGAAGTGGCAGCTGAGGGTATTCAGTGCTTTGCAAGATCAAACCTTAAAAGCAGGCTTAATTGTAGCCCCTGAAGCTCAGCTTTCTCCTTTGGTTTACATCAAGTGATGATTACCATTTGTTCTCTTTTCTATAAATTTTCAAATCTTCACCAAAGATACTGATTTCCTTGCTGGTGTAATCTACCCCATTCCATTTATCAACATATTAAAAAAAAGATTGGTACAGTAATTTCTTATATGGATTAGGTGTTTCAGATAATTCCCAGATACTGCTTCTCTATTTTGCTGATTTCTGTGCTCACCTGCAAGCTTGCCTTGATCCTCTCCTCTGCTTGGCTCCCGCACATAGAAAGGGAGACTCAATTGCCCAAACGCACATTCCTCAGTAACAGTTTACATTAACGTCTCTCTGCTTATCCTGTAATTGCACTGGATGTGCGCTGGTCCCTCGCATTCATGTTTGTGAAAGCAGAGGTATCTCGTGTGTACCTGTTTTATCTATCACAGCACCAAGAAAACAGAGACACTTTGAAGTACACATTTGGAAAGTGCACAACCAAACTGTTCATAAATATGCCAATTAATCATTTCATCCATGGGTGAAAAAGGCTGCCTCACTCTTGAGAAATGTTTGGTGAACCGGACATTTTGTGTTACTACTTTTCCAGATCCAGAAGACAGATGAGGCTGTGAAGATTGTTCTTACGTATAATTTTTGGCCTTTTGGTTTACAATCAATGCCAGTGTTTGGGATACAAAAGAGTCACCAGCAGTAAATAACGGTTTCTGATCACACAATTAAGTTCTCATGACTACACAAGAACTGAACCGTGTTGCAGTTTCAATTAACATGATGGTCTCTGTCTCCAGTCCAAATATGTTGTCTAAGTCGTGGTGCATTAAGTTAACTAAATTGAATAAATAGATAATGGCGTTAAATAACTGCTAGGATGAACAAAATGTCTTTTAAATTAAATGAGAGGATCAGTACTCCCTGTGTGCTTGGTTATACTGTGCATTGTAGCATGCCAATAGAACAGTTTAGGATAGAAAGGTTCAACCCTGCAATGTGCTACATGTTCTGGATGTTCTCCAGACAAACCCTCAGAGCAGTCTTGAATTCAACTAAATTAATAGGGTCCCAAAAAAATACAGCATGATTTCCACAGCATTTCAGGATCCAGCTCCTGACAAGGAAAATTTCAATATTGCAGCAATAAGCCCCTCAAGCTAACATCATCGGGAGCCATGGAGTGGGAGGCAGGGAGGGACCTGCTCCCAAGGACAGTCTGTGTGCAGGCTCCTGTAGAAGTCAGTGATTCAGGATCAGAACAAAAGGGATTTAAGCTATAGCAGAAAAACAGATGGGGAATTGGTGAGGTGGAAAGAGGGAGAGTGCTATTAATCCAGACAGCTGGCATGGCAAAGAGGCAGGCCTGACCACCAGCAGTGGAAGGGAGCGAGGGGAGAGCCAAGGGGTGGATGCGTGGGATGTGCTGGTTAGCACTGATGGGCCTGCATGGGTGTGCAAGACATGGGCACAAGAGGCTTTGAAGCGTGATTCTTAGAGTAGAAAATGGAATTGCTAAAGCTCATACTAATTCTGAAGACCTTGTTTTGCTGGAGGTGGGAACCTCAGATCTCAGTGATCCCCTTAACTAATGTGGGGACCTCTGCTTGTGTGAGTGGCAAGAGACTCAGCAGCACCACAGCAGCCTGGCTGTGGGGCTCTGGAAAAGTGCCCGGGAAGGAGCAGGAGTTAGGGAAGCATGAGGTGTTCAGCATTCAAACAAGTGATCATCAGAGCATACATTACAGGTAGGGAGCTGGATCTGCAGAAAGGCAGCTTGCCTTTTAGAAAACATAGAAAGGCATCAGTCAAAGCATCCTCCTGTGACCTCCATGCAGTGTCTTGTACAAGGGCCACTGACACAGCAACAGCGACAGACAAGCAGAACATATCTTAAAGTCCATACTGACATTGGGATACAAAACACTGTGAGAAAAATCATATGCAAGAACCACTCTGCCCACAGGGAGCTGCCTGGTATGCCAGGAAGCATGTAGGCTTGCCTGGCCTTCTTGGGATAAGCTTTTCCTCCTGACACACAGAGTAAATTTTACACAGTGGAGTTTGAGCCATCACTTTCATAAAGCAGCCTGGGGGCCTGTAGATTATGGAGAAAAGCTTGAAAACTCTAAATCAAAAGCTTCAGAATCCCAGCCAAAGAAATGACAATATTTACTTGTTTGATGACGTTTATGGTGTTTGTGCTGGCTTGAGAGTGTGGGGCACAGGCAATACAGCAGCAGCAGACAGGAGGCTGAACCAAAACCTCCTACCACAGGCGTGTGGGCAGCTCAGCTACACTCCAGGGACGGTGGCTGGTGATCTGTGCACAACACGAGCCTGCAAAGCAGTTCCTGTCTTTGGCTGTGCGGGGCAATAGAGCAAGCTCTGATTAATCACATTTTAGTGGGTGGAGTGACAGTTTCCACTATTTAGTAAATATTAACTTCAGTCAGAACAGACTTAATTTTTTTCTCCCTCTCCTTTTAATCAGGAATGTATGTGCTATACAGTTAGGCTGCATTTAATACCAAAGGCTCTGCATGGTGGAGAAGGCTTTCTGAAGACTTATGAATTGCTTTTGAAGGGGACCCTGTGATGTGGTTACTTGCGGTAGCAGAGACCAGATCCAATGACCTTAGAGGTCCCCTCCAGCCCTGTCTATTCCTTCCTCCCCCCATACAGCTACATTCTGAGGTATTTTAGTTTTAAATACAAATTCCAAATGAGCTTTTGTGCAACCATTAAAACCTGCTGAAAAATGTACGAAACCACAGAGTGTGATCTAATTTGTGAACAGGACTTCAAAATATGCACATTCCATCATCTGATTCTCTAGCCAATTCCAGTCCTACTGAGGTAGCAGCAAAGCACTATGACACTGTAAGAACATTAAAAGCTATCCTCTTGCCTAATAAAATGACATGCCAAAGCTAGGGAGAATTTGGAGACAACAGTACTATGAGGATGCAGTTAAGCAGGACTTCACCTCTCCAGTTCTTATTGCAGCAATGCTATAATTCATGTTAGCTCAAAAACCCCAGCACAATCAAACCAAACTACCTCTTCAAGTTTCTGGTTTCACGTGACTGCTTTTGATGAAACTCTCTAGAATTTCAAGATCCAAACACAGTTAATTCTAATCTAGTTATGGTTTTTACTGGCTGGAACTCACCATATAAATATAAATGTTTGCTTACATGTTAGTTTAGCATTCTACAGTAAAAATTATTTTTTGGAAATAAATTAAACAAAACAAACTCTGTGAGTCTAAATTATTAATGGTTTATGCCAGTAGTATTGCTGAAAGCAGTATAATTTATCCAATTTTCACCAGTTGTATGGTGTGAAGTAAAGCATATATTCTAAGCTGTTAAATCCTTTTTAGTAGAATAAAAATCAAACTTAAGCAAATTTTCTTTTGTGCCACCTCAATGTAGAAATGTTCATTTTAAATTAAAGCAGTCAAACTCAACTTTGAAGGGGTTTTGATATGCAACTTAATTCTAATAAATTTTAATGGCTGTTACTTCTCATACATAGCATGTGGAACTTGTTAATTAAAAGCTACTTCCTTGTGTTAGGTCTTGATTACGTTCCAGCATCTCAAACTTAACATGCTATTAAAATCACTCTTTGACAGCCCAGACCTGGGACACACTGAATAGCACCAACTCCCAGTGAACTTTTTAGGTTGCTTTGAACTTTGGAGGTTTTATACAGTTTAAAAGTCAGACTGGACTGTTGTGATCATCTTTGTTCGATGAACACCTACTGCCTGGCTCTGCATATCCCCAGAGGGCTCAAGTCCAGGCTCACCAAAATTAAGTTTTGAGTAGTTAGGAGCAGACAGAGTACACACATGTTAGTCACATTTACCTGATGGCTCACTGGTTTTGCTCTGGTACTCACAAAGGAAGAACTGCAGATACTGAAATCAGACCTCAGAGCTTTTGAAAATAAAAGTATTATTTTATCAGCTATAGTGGAAAGTTTGGGTGGAAACAGGCTACAGAGAATTGTGGTTCTCTTCTCCACTGGTAGCTTGATGATATATATATCCTATGGCTCGTGCAGTAGCTTATTGACATCTGCTCTCTGCCCACATGTAGGTCCCCAAAGACTGCTCCTCCTCTGCGGAGACAGAAGGCCCTGTCCTTGGCAATCCAGGTTTGAGTCCTGACTGCACAAACCAGGGGAGGAGACTCAGCATAAAGCCTAGCCAGGTTCCCAAGACACCTCTACCTCCTCACTGCTTTTCCAGAACTCACTGCGTCTTCTGCTCTTTTTGCACCCCTTCATCTAGGCCAAGAGTCTGCCAGAGGCAGAGGTGAAGTTAGGCTCAGGCATTATCTCAGGTCAGTGTATGGCACTCCCAGACCATGCCAGAGCTACCCCAGCCATAGTGTACTGGACATGTAGCTGTAGTCCCTGCATAAAGCTCAGCACAGAATTTACCCTGATGGTGCCTCAGTTAAAAACAATGTCTTCCTAAGGAGATCACAGGTAGTGTTTGAAGGTTTCTAGTCTTGATTTAAAGCCTCCAAATGAAGCCCTTCAATGATTAATTGCCCCTGCTATTAAGATGCTCATCAAAGGATCATAGAATCATAGAATGGTTTGAATTGGAAGGGACCTTAAAGATCATCTAGTTCCAACACCCCTGCCACGAGCAGGAGCACCTTTTACTAAACCAGGCTGCTCAGGTGTATGTGTTGTTTAAACAGATTTCACCTTTCCATTTCTCAATTATGTAACCTTAAATTTTTTGTGTGTATTTTTCTACATGGCTTCCTTGCCTTTTGAAAAAGGAAAATCAAGTAGACCTTTATCTCGTGATACTTCTTCCCCTTCTACTTTACTCTTGTGGATTGTTATTCTTGGTCCTCTCTGCTGACTGTCAGTCATTCTCCCTTCCCAACCCAACCAGGCTGCACTGTGAACCCAGTGCTCAGGGCCTTCGTGCACTGATTTCCTGTCCTCAGCTCCCACCTTGGACTTGCAGTTACCACCAGTGGCACAGTGAGCACTTCATATTCAGACATCCAAAATATCACTTTCCAGCCCTATCTCCTCCAGCCACTCTAACCTGCAAGGTCTGATTATTCCTTGGACTGAAGAACAGTGATTATGACTCTGCAACTTGGGCTTAGGGCCCTTGGAATCACTGAAAACCAAATTCAGTTTCTGCTCCTGTGCTACTCTAATATGAAACTGTGGAATAATGAAACAGAAATTCAGGTCTTTGTCTCAAATCTCTTCCTGTAAAGTAAACAGCTTCCTCTCTAAGGAAAGAAATGCTGCATGAAATCTTTAATTAACTCAAACTTGGAGGTAACCTCAATTCATAAAAAGGACTAAATTGAAGACTCTGTGCCCTTGCAATTTCAGGAGAGGGGGTCGGTCATCAACTACAGTCTGCCTACATGCCTTCCTCTGTCATTCCTGCCTTCCCTCACTTCTGAGCAGTTCAGCTTTGCTTAGCCAGGTACTCACAGAGCTGGAAAACCAGCAGCAGCTGGCACAGCCAGGCGCATTTCGTGGAAGCCCAGCTCTGCACACAGTGGTCCTTGGCAGCCAGCACCATCCCCAGGTTGGTGTCCGCCGGCCTCTGGGCAGTTCAGTGAGGACTCTGCTGGAATGAACTTTCTTGAGGCAAACCTGTGGGTGAGTGCTAAAGGTCAGGATGCTGGCAGGGAAGATGTACAGCAAAGCATAAAGGAGCTTTTCTGCGGAAGTGCTCTTGGACAAATATGCTTAGTTCTGAGGAAATGCCAGACTAGGCAGAGAGGGGATTGAAAGCTGTCCCATTAACCAGGGAAGAGGCAGCAGTTGGGCGCCCGTCTCCCAGCCAGCCCTGTGCCGGCAGCACCTTGGAAGGGCCACCTGAGCAGCAGAGCACCCAGCTGCATGGCCTCATTGGCCCAAGGATAAAAACTAGTAGGAGAGCTTAAAAGTGCTAGCAGGATCACTGGGGATGTGCTAACAAGTGAGCTCCCAGCATGGACTCATTCTCCTACAGCCTCTTAGCAAATGTCATCAGATAGTGATGTTTGCTTACTACTGAGCTGCACTGCATTCAAACCCTCTTCCCAGTGACTGGGGGGGTTTTTTGGCACCCAAAATATATTTTTTTAAATGTCAAGTTACGAAGATGTATTACACATGGCAGGTTAAGATCAGTGCTATCGTTTTTACCAAACAAATAGCCATGCATTGCAAAAGGTCAATAAACTGGCAAAGGAAAATGTACAGCTAGTCATAAAGAAGCTTTTCTGTGGAAGTGTTCCTGGATAAATAAACATGAGTTCTTGTAAACACTGTGTACTTTCCAGATGTAAATATTCAGAAGGTGTGCTCAAAAAGCCTGAGATGGTTGTAGTTCAGCATTTTATTAATAGGAGATGGTGAATTTTTGGTCAGTTATTAAGTGAATCTTAATGGGAAAAAGTGTTTGTTTGCCTAGTCAGGCTTACTGCTTACACCAAGATGTTGATAAGAGCATTCAGAACACTAAAAGATACTTTGGATGTTAGAAAACACCTTGTGCAATATAGTGAGATTAGATATGGTGCGGGTTGCAGGACACAGGATGGAAGGTAGAATGGCGGGGGAGCAGTTTACAGAGTTCAAACAGGGGTAGGACGGGTTTGGTTCTGCAATATTATTTGGTATCTTTAGAAAATTTTAAGCTAATTATGTGCTTTTTCCTTTCACATTTTAGTTTTACTCAAGCCTGAGAGTTCTTTGAACCCAGGATTTCTACTTGCTGTGTGAAAGACGAAAAATTTATTCACAAGAAAGTAACCCTGCTGGGCTGGGAGGGTGAGGTATTGTTCCAGTTTAGAAGCACACCTGAGAAGGCAGGGTTAAAGACTCTGGGCTGTTCCAAGAATGTAGAGGAGGTCTGAGGCATCATTGGAACAACCAGTCCCCGCCACCAAAGTGGACATCTCCCAAGGGCTGGCACCCCTGCCACGACCCCATGGGGAGTTTTGGTGGGGGGGCTGTGTTCCATGTGCAGTGGTTATTAAACCCAGTGATTGTTTTCCTAACTTGTCCTCAGAGTCTTAATTACTGTTGCTCCAAGCACACCATCACCCTGCTTCCATGAAAACTGGACAGAAAGCACCTGTTGGGGTTAGGCAGTTCACCTCCCTACTGGTTTGGGATTACTCCTACTGTACAATTCCTGGCTTTTATTTTCCCCCAGAATAACTTCAAAACCTCTAAGCAGCACATCTTCTGCACCCTCCTCCACAAGCCTGGCACTAGGGTCTGGGAGAGAGCACAGCTCTTCTCTCCTTGTTCAGAAGCTGGAATTTCCCATCCTGTACCCTCTCAGTTGAAAAACTGAGCTCGGTTTGCATCTCAATGGAGATTGTACAGAAATAACTGTATGTGTTTAGACTCCAAACCAGCCTAAGATACACATCATACAGAGGTCATCTGCAGTCTGCAGCTTAAACACAGCCTGGGTGTAAGCAAACCAGAGATGCATCACAGAGCTTTGTGCAACAACACTGCCAATGCAACGATGCAAACAACACTGACATCCATGTATGGTCTTTCCTCAGGTTTCCTTCTCCAGCAGGAGGAATTTGAGCCTACTTTTCCCCTCTGAGCAGCACATAGTGGTTCCCAGAAAAGGCACTGCCAAAGGGCTGAGAGTCAGTGGGGTGGGGGTGTGTGTGGAGGGGTGAGTGCTTGCAGAGTCCAGCTGTGCACAAAGTCCTCCAAAGGAGCTGGATTGGGTGTTATATAGCAATACATCCCAAGGCAATTCCTGGAAAGTCTCTGACCACTCTACCCTGGCCCCCATCGTAGCTGTTTCCCAGCTTGTGTGTTTCACTCACAAGTCTTCTAGTGACCAGAAATAGAGGTTGTTATCTTGCACTGCAGAAAACTCTGACAAAAGACCACTACAGTATGTAAACCAGCCCCACGGACAGACCAGAGCAAGTCTCTGAGAATGAGGCTCTGGTGCTCTCTTTGCCCACTCTCTAGTTTGGCTCCTGCCAGCCCTGAGTGGTGAGAAGTGCTCCATCAGCAGCAGCTTCCAATTTCCTGCCTCAGTCCCCTTGCCCCTGCCCACATCCTGCCTGGCCATCCCAACACACCTCACATCGCTCTTCCCATAGTCATGCCAGGAAGAACCAAACAGCTGCAGTCTCCCTGCAGAGCTCCTCCAGGAACTCCCAGGCATCAACTGCTGCACTGGTGGGGGCACTGCACCCCAAAACCAGTGACACCTGGATGAGTGCTACTCCTTCGACCTGTTAGGGGAGGTGTGCTTCATTGCCTGTCTATTAGCTGAAAAAGAGGGCAAGAGGAAACTAGCATCATTTTAGTCTCAGTGTAAATAGTTTTGCAGTGTTGTTTTTGAGCCCAGGAATTTCCCCCAAACATATTCCCGCACAAGAATCCAGGAGCAGGTGAGGAAAGCATGCCTGTGAGACAGGAGGCTGAGTAAGCAGACTGAGATCCCCATAATGGATGACAGAGGAGACACAAGCACCCACTCCAGGCAGCAAGCGTCCAGTGGGGAGGGATCCCTGCACACAGCTCCAAAGTTCTCCCAGACCCATTTGGTGCTGTGGCAAAGCTGGGCAGATCCAGGACACCTGAAGCTGCTGCAAAGGGCACATTCTTGCTCAAAAAGGTCTAAAAACATCTTCCTCTCCTACAGTGTATGCCATGTCTCAGTTGCAGTGATGGTTGACCTCAGAGGACGAAGTAGAAGGAAAACTTGATAGACACGAGGGCAGCTTGCTTTTCTCCTTGCCATGTGTGGCTTTTTATGTTTATTAATCCATTTTTCTGCCAACCATTCCCCTACTGTTTCTCAGCCATAAGAAAAAGCTCATTTCCTTTCTTCTTTTAGTCAGAGACCAAAAATATTCAGCAAACTCTAAGAAGAAACTCACTGTATTGTTTGATAGAAAAACATTATCTTTATCTTATGAAGGGTCATGCTATCAGGGGTCCCTCTTCGAGGTAAGATGAAGGTTTGATACTGTCCTATTTGTTCCCAAGATGTGAGGACTTCAGCCTCAAGGCAGTCTCAGTACAAGAAACTGCCGGAAAAAATGGAATATCTGTCTAGATCTGGTGATTTAACAGATTTGCACAAGTCCTCTTTTGCTCACAAGCTCACATTTGAATCAAAATCAATTCTTCCTCTCTCTTTTCCAATATTAAAGCTGACTTTAAGGCCAGCCTAAGGCAAAAGCATAAAGTGAAATAAGCAGAAGCCAAGAAAGCGCAGTCCTCACAAAGAAAACAAAAGCAATAGAATAAAATTGTTCATTCTGAAAGCTAGGTAGCCTTCATGCACTGGTTGTACCCTCAGTCCCTTTTTAGATATCTTCCTGCATCCAGCTCACAGTTGTTCACCATCCACCTGAATATTATCCTCCTGCTTGATTTTGGAGACTTTCCATCTCTTCCTTCCCAGCATGATTACATGACCTTTCATCACCAGGACAAGCTGCCCTCTTCCTGCATCTTGCTGCAGGTAGAAACCACCAGGGATACCATCCACTAGCCCAGTCTCTCCCCCCCTCCTTATCCTCAGAAATCTGGCAGAGACTGCTGACTCCATCATTTTCTCCAAAGCAAGACTGTCCTCCAGAAAGTGTCGCTGCCTCACCTCAGGCATGCCCTGAAGGTACTAGCCTGAAGCAGACTGAATTGTACCTCAGTCTAAAGCCTGACATAGCCTGAAACAGACAACAAGATTCACCTCCCTCCTATTTTTGACCCTATTTTTGATCATATATTGGTAAACTCCAGACACCCCTTATTACAGTACTTTAAATCATAGCATTCAAGATTTTTTAGTTTATTGACTGCTGACACAAATTCCTTATATATTGTGACATTTTTGGCTCATTCTTCACTTCTTTATGTTTAGAGCAGAGAAACAAAGGAAGAGGAGGGTGGAGTAATCTTACACTGTCTATTTAAAGGCAGTGATGGCTGCATACAAACCAAAGCACACTGCAGTGGGAATCACAAGGCTGGAGAAAACTGTTGGATGTGTGTCTCCCATGACGATTTTTCCCTAATGCATAGAGAAGGAAAAGAGGCTCAGGATTCACACATCATGCAAGCAACAAAAATTGTTGAGAATGTACTAATGAGAATTAAATGCTAGTAGGTTCTCTCAGATGTCATCTGAGAAACTGAAGTGGTGAGTACCAGAAATAGGTTGCCAGCTGTCTCTGGTCATATTCTTTGTACAAGAATGCTAACAGTTTCCCCCTCCTATACACCCAGGGACAAACTCTGCCATCGTGTAAATCCATGCAAGCCTCCAGCTTCTCCAGGACTGCACAGCTGTAAAAGGAATCTCACAGTTTTATTAAAGGCTGAGAAAAAACATTTGGCAGTACTGCCTGCTGTCAGCTACCACCTTTCTGGGAAGCTCTAGCAGCCCAGCCTGGCTTGCAGCATCTCATCCCCATGGCACACTCAGCATATTCAGCACATTAAGAGGACAGTATTTTAACTCCCCACACCATGGGCAAAAGTGCCCCACACAGAGCAAAACTGAGATAGGTGCTGGGCATCTTGAGCGTCAGCCAGCCGGTTTACTTGCAGTTGCATTATTCCCTGGGTGGTGCAGCCTCCTCCGTGCTGCACTGCACCTCTGCTGGGCTTGGCTGCTGCATAAGGAAGCCCATCTCAGTCTGGGTGCAGATCCCACTGCTGCCTTCTCCGCAATGCCCAGCATAGCGGGTGGAGCTGTTCTGAGGTGTCCGTCCTCGGGACCTGCACCCACACCAATGCAAGAAAGTCATTTCCAAAAGCCCCCTTGTTCTAGGTGATGATGGCACAAGCTCAGGTCTCGCTAGAAATATATGGCTCAGGCCACATATTTAATTTTGGAAATGAACATGCTGTGATTGAAGGCTGGACACCATGTCTTCTTTCAAACTTACAAGTGTCTCCCAATAATTGTATCTCCGGTTTGAAAATTGCCTCACTGAAATATTTTCTGGGCCTAGCTTGGTCCCAATCCTGCTCTGTGTACCAAAGATAGAGGAATAATTTTCAGTGTTACTTTATGGTTAACTGTTACTGGAAAAAATTCCCCCTTCCTGTTCTGTAGTTTCACCAATTATTTCTGCTTCACACCACATTTCTAAATAATTTGCTGTCTATGAATATCCCCTTTCCCTCCCTGTTCCTTAATACCCAGAGTTTTTGCAACTTGAGTAAGTAACCAAATTACAGTGTTCTACATGGTGTCTCCATTGGGAGGAAAATGATGCAAACAAGAATTTCTTTTTTTTTTTTGCTGCAGTCCTGTTTATTTAGAGACTTTACATAAGGTTCTTCTGCCCTGAACCCAACAGGATTCAAACCTCAGGAAATGGTTTCTTTGCTCACTGACCCAGTGACTATCCAATCCCCCAAGGCACCCCAAAGTGTGTCCTGCCCCGCTCCCTCAAAGGCTTCCCCACTCACCCACAGACCTTGACCCTTTTCCCACTAACTCCCCTCCAGTTTCCCCTCCTTGTCCCATACAGGCAGCTACCACCACACAGGTTTGCCCACCCAGGCTTCCTGGGCAGCCCTTTCCTACCAGTCCATCTGGGATGTCAAGCTTCTTTAAAGCTCCCAGTGTTTTGACAATCTGTAAAGCAAAAGCCACTTCAACCTCACATTAAGCTTGAATTGTACCTTGTTATATCCATCAGGAGCAATGAGGCATCTTCCAGCTTACCAATTAAAAAATAATCTCTGTATTTTATTGTTCATCTCTCTGTGTTCACTGGATCTGTAATGAAGTTCTCAATACCTCAGTATTGATGGTAAAGGAGCAGCGTCACCATGGCTGGGTACAGGCCAACACACTGGATGCTGTGTCAGCTCCCCTGGAGTCAATCTGACATTTTCAAGGCAATGAAAGAAGCTTGTACTAGGCAATCTGTGCACAATGAGCAGGAACCTTTTCTTTGATAATAACTTCTAACAAATGGGAATTGAAAATACCATTGCCAAGATGTTCCTTTGAAGGTGGAAAATGCTGCCTTCTAAAATTAAATTGCAAAAAGCTGGACACAGAAAGATAGCAAACCACGTGCCAGATGAACTGCCACTCAGCTAATACCTTACTTTCTAAATATAAAAACAACCTACTGCTTGCACTGACTGTTCAGCACATAAGCAAGAGAGGAATGATGTATAACACCATACTGAGCTGAGCCTGCAGAAGCACATACTCAGTTTCCTCTCTGTCATTATTTATGAAAGGGTGCTGGGGAGATAGGGTAAAACATGTCCAAAGAAGACCAGCAGCAGCATGGAGGTTGCTCAGCTGAGCCGCTTATATCCACAGGGGTTGTCCAAACTCACAGCTGACACCAGTGGCTGAGGGACTTGCCCTCTCAAGACAATTTGTTGCTTTATGCAGCTGCTTAGAAACACTTCTAAAAAAATGTCTATAAGCCAGTGCAATAGCTTCTGATATGCTTGGCCACAAAGGCTCTGTCAAAAATTATCCTGAAACCCATTTCCAGAGAAAAGTAAAATGTTCAAAAGAAAATGTTCGTATTTTCTTACCCTTGTCATCCCACTCAGTTCATTCAGCACTGCAGATAACCTTCTTCAGTCTTAACCAGGGTTTGGTACAGAACACCCTGCAGATTAACAGGTTTCTTACTTTATTCCGTTTCCCATGCAGGCAAAGAGTTAGACAGTGAGAAGAAGAAAGGAGCAGATATTTTTCTTGCTCCTAGTTCTCTACCCTTTAGTTTCTCAACTGGCCAGCCCCACCAGCTCACCATTGCTACACTGGACTTCTCTTTCCTTTTTAAATTATGGTAAAATCAATTCACTTGTGTATGAAGTTATTTTTAGATATAGTTAAAAAAAAATAAAAATCAATCTGTAAGTTTTTCGTAGCTACATTTTTTTAAAAAACAGCTTTCTCAAAGACTGTAATTCACAATACTTAAGCTCACATATAAAATTCTATTGATTACCTAAAAGTTTACAGAATTACATGCGCTATTATTTGAAATCTAAAGCAAAAAGTGAGATCTTGGGAAACTCTGAAGATCTCTGTTTTAAGTACGTTGATACAAAATCAAATCCTTTTCCTTAAGTGGGTGAAATGGATTCTCTTTAGCCAGAAGTTCATTAACTGGTAGATTTTACCCTCATGCTGTTCCAGCATCATCATACATTCTCCTCTTTCAAGTCTTTATAAATTTTCAAGGCTACACTAACTGAGCACTAGAAGCATCATGATCAATCATCAGCTCCAGTATCTGCTGTGGCAGCTAAAATTGGGTTAAACCAAGAATGGGAGCTGAGAGTATTCAGTGAGCTGGGAATAGTCCTACTTTAAGGTGTATGCTCTTAACAAAGGAAGGTAATACATTCAAGTAGATTTTACTTGGTGCTGAATTTCAGCCTTATAAAAATTGGCAGCTCACAAAACTGTAATTAAAAAGGTTCCTAATTATCCTGCTTTGTGTCCCTATGCCACATGAACCCAAACACACAGGTTACTATGTGAAGGAAGCTGAACATGAAAGCTCTGACCATGCCTACACTTCAATGACCATTTGCACAGACAGGTTCTGCAGGCAGCAGGGTCTCAGTGAAGCCACGTGGGTTTGGAGGGAGAAGAAACGTAGCAGTTTCTGAATATTCATCTCTCTAAATTCCACGGAATTGTTAACATTTGACACAATGTAACATGGCAAATATGTTGAGAAATTATTTTGGTTAATTAGGTATGTCCTGCATTTTGTGGCTCAGCATTTCATGACCTATCTGGGCTAGAAATATTTCAGTACATCAAGACAGGTAATTTCAGGATCAGTTTTGTCAGAACAGAAATGGAAAACCTGCAGCACTGACTTTCTAGAATCTTTTCCAGTACACTAACCTGAAAAAAAACGAGTTTGGTTTCACAGTTCCTTTCAGCTGGATCCCCTGCCAGTATGAATTTCAAAAGCCTGCATCATGATTCGAACATGTTCCTATGCCAAGTGGTTTCCACTAAGTTAACAAACAGAAGTACTCAGCCTCGTGCTGCAAATCTATTCACATTCCAGAGGACTTGAGTAAATGGGCACAGGGTGGTCATTCGCATACTCTGTCTAGCAAAACAATGTTCCCAGCTTACTTGCACAGAGCAAAAGTGTTCTAGGAATTTGCAAGTGTGGTGTTCTTAGAAACAGTGACCTGCAGCCACTTGTCCTGAAAGCATAAGCCTTTCTGGTGGTTTGGGGACAGATACTCATGGGGTACATTTGCACTGGAAAGGTCAAGCAAGTTAGGGGTGAATAGATTCAGGAGAGCCATAGTGCTGCTCCTCTCCAGGGGGATCTCTGAGTGCTGTTACCATAGCTCTGGATGCAGGATCACTCATATGGGGATGTTCCCAGATGTCCTTCTTTCTGTCCATCTAGCTGGAGGCTGTAGGTGAACAGGGGTAAAACCTAAAGATCCCATAAAGGAAATACCTTATCTACACTAACAAGAAGATAGTGTCAAATGGAAAGTATGAGAAACCAAACTCCATATGGAGCTGGCAGCAATGAACTGTTTGTAGCACTGAGTCCTTTGTGTAACTCACACCCCAGACATGCAAGTATCAGCTCCCTGTATTCCTTTTACTGCAACTGAAATCACATCAAAGTAGGACACAGCAGCTACGCTGCACCCACATTCAGAAGATTTCCACCTTAACGCAACAGTTCAGCCTGTGAGGAGGAAATGCCACCTCCTGTTTCCTTCTGGTTTAAAGTAATGTCACATCGGACACTAACTCACGAATTTGCTCTTTCTGGTCTGCCATAACAAGAATAACAAAACAATTCAATGTTTTGTGACTCAGTCCTTTAGACCTCCTTGTGGCTTGCAGGAACTTCCAAAATCCCCGTTCGAGTTGCCCCATCTTGTGATTCCCCCATGGAAGAAGAGAGTATGAAAAACAAAAGTTGCATGCATGACCTTCCATGATCTCAGTCTTGTCTTACTGAAAATGTCTAGCTTAAATAGCGTCTAAATTTTACATATAGAAAATATATTTTTCAGACAGGACTTTCCTCTTGAACAGTCTAGCTGAGCTGAAGTTTTCTCACTGAAGATTTGGTTACTATTGTTCTTCCACTGGTAGCAAGTGAGGACTCCTATGCCTCTGAGATGGAGTCTTTTCATTTCAGAGGGTTTAAAATATTAAAAAATACAGTGAGAAATAATCCTAGTTGTTACACAGTGTCCTTAGATGTGTTTCACTGAGGGGTTTTTACATCTGCAGTTGGTGATTTTGGATATAGTGTGTCAGCTTCAAAAAAATACACACCACTTAGACATAACAGTGACCTTTGTGTATATTTATAATTAAACTGGCTTGTAGAATAACTTGTATAGCTTCCCTCTCTTTAGATACAAAAGAAGAGAAACTCAGACCTTGCTGAAGCCGACAACAAATCTCTGACTGGCACAAAAGCAACAAGCACTTGCCTGTAATCTATATCATAAAACTATAACTGGCCATCTACATTGGGACTAAACTAAGAGGAATGTAGAAGGTCAGGACGAAGGTGTATTTGCACCCTGCATAGTTTCTGTACACATTAATAGTCCTTCACGAGTATTATGTTCACATTTTTCAGAATGTATTTGTGGTATTTTATTTGCTAAAGCCTGGTCGGGTGGTCGCTGCTGTCTGAGACAGACAATTAAGGCAGTCTCTGACCTAATCAACAAAATTAACAGTCTGAGCTTGCTTGGGTTGCTCGATAAACTGTACCTGGCAAGGAGCAGTGCTGCCCATTGCGTATCTTTCTCTCTCTGTCTTAATTAGGACACCAGGAATTAGAGAAAAGAAAAATCTCTTCAGGAAGGATGACAAATGCTGAAAGAACACAGTATTTACAGTAGCAGAACTGTACAGTTTCCTTAATTTGTCCTTTTTTCTGCCCCAGCAAGAGAGGCAGCTGAATTTACAGAATGGCAACTACCTAGACACAGGGAACTTTCTTAGCCGACTCCTGACTCACACTGCTGGTCTTTCCTGGGGTCAGGAGCTCTGCTTTTGCTTATTCACTGCAGCAGCAAAGAAAATCAAAGCTGGCACATTAGACAAGACCCAGTGTTATGCCTGGCAGCTGTCACAATGTTTGACTTTTGGAACCAAATCATCAGCCTAGGTAGGTATTTTTGGGTGGTAAAGAGAAAGGCAAGCAAAGGGTGCCCTAAGCAGAAGCTGAATTGAAGTCCATCTCCAAGCCCACAGGACCCTTCCCAGTGTCCCCGAGGTCCCCCAGCTGCGCTGTCGCTGCTGAAGCTATTGGCTCTGCCTCTGTGGTCCTCCAGCCCCTCAGGCACTGCTGGTCCACAGGGGCTGGGTGCTGAGGACCCCTTTTTGTGCTGGCCTCAAGCCTCAGTCTTTCCTGTGCACAGGTGAGCCAGTTTCACACAGGGAAGCTCTGAGAGCAGCAGCCTTGACCACCTCGTTGGGCTGCAGCACTGCCCACCTCAATGCCACAGGCCCGGGCTCACAGCTGCTGCCTCCCCACTGCATGCAATGTGGAGGGAGCAAGTTTCTGTAGCACTAAAGCAGTAAAAGTCACATGAAGGGAAATTATATTTTGACCTATTTCTCTGTACTTTGCTTTTCAGCCACCTTTTCATGCAATTCGGACGGGTCAGCCCAAATACTGGCAGCACGAAAACTCCAGTAAAGCCAAGGCATGTGAAACAAAACAGGAAAAATTCCCCTAAAATTCCCTTGGTCCAGTTTCCACAGTAAATATGGACCCTTTTCCAACTGCTTCTTCCCAAATATGTGTTGTCATGAACATAAATTAAAACCAAGACTGCTAGCTACAGAATAATTAACATACCAAATGAGTTTTTGCTTTCAGAGAAAGGATTTTGCTACTGAAGGTCACTTTCTTCTGAAGGAGCCAAGAAGAACACACTCTGCTGCATCACAATCTGCAGCAAATGCAGAGGTTTAGTCCTGTCAGCCAAGCATTTCTAGCAGACCTCCTCCTCCTCCTTTTGATGTGCTTAAATAATTTGACATGATGCTCTAATACTTTAAAGCAGGGACAAGGAGGAGGATGAGGGTTCAATAATTGCATCTCATGGTATGAAATGAACTTTTCTCATTGGAGCCCCTTTACTTTTGATAAAGGAGATGGGGAAAGTCTGCAGTGTGTAAAAAATGGGAAATGCTGTGCCCAGTTTTGCACCACACACAGTTCAAGAAGGAAGCGTGAAACAGAGAAGGTGTAACTTAGAGAATTACCAAGATATTCACAACAAATTACCTGCAAGGGCAGATGAAGATCCTAGCACTGCCTGAAGGACAGGGATGATGAGACCTGAGTCAAAAAAGGAGCAGAAAATAAATCAAGGGGAAGCCAATGGGCTTCCAAGATTGTGTAAATGAAACAGCTACTTAGTGAGCTGAAGTGGAAGGGTCCAAGTGGCAGAGCCACTGCTGTTCTTCTTCTTCCACTCACTACCAAGTAATTATTCATTTTATTGGTTGCTGTTTAAGTCATTTTTCCAATGACTTAGAGACTTCAGAAGCAAGAAAGTTGGGGGTTTTTTGTCCAAAAATTACAACATGTATTCAAGTACGGGCTCATCTCCTACTGTTCTAGTCCCCTTGCAATGATATTCTTTGTGCAGCCTAATTTCCTAAATTGGTCTATAACATACCCCCATCCATGCCTTCGCAGAACCGATGACCTCCTCAAGGAGGGAGGAAGTTGGCAATTGCCTGTGGTTTTTATTAGGAAGTGTAAAATACAAAGAAAAGAGGAAAAAACTCATTGATCTGTGGACTTGACTGATAGCTTGCCTGAAAAAATAAGACCAAGATATAAGTTTTCCCATTTATCTTGATCAAATAATAGCTCCAGGAGAAAACCTCATTTTTAAACCGGATGTTAATTCTGAAATTCCGGGAGCTTTTGCTGAGAGAGAGGTTAGGGATTGATGCCAGCATTGGAATGGCTTTGGTCCTGCTCACCAGTGCCACTGTTTGAGTGCATAGAGGCTGGGAGGGCTGGTCCTTCCTTGCTCGTCTGAATAAGAGGGCCACTACATCCCTCCTGTACCAGCCCTTACTCCCAATACCCCAGGAGGGGTGAGTTAAGGGCAGGGAGATTCCCCCATCAGGCACTGTGAACCCTGCCTGCTGCTGCCCACAGAGACAAACCCCAGGTCCCAGCAACAGCAATGGAGGAAGTAGCCCGTGGTTGCCAAGTCGTCCTACTTGAGATGTTTGACTTTGGGTTCAGGCCAATCTAGAAGTAAACATATCTTATTTTCTTGTTATTTTCACTCTCTGTGGTGTTCATGGTGTTGTTTTCATCCTGTTTTTTCCTACAGAAGGCTATAGCTCCAAAAATACATCCTAACTGGCTGTTGGAGACAAAGCAGTGAATAAGCATGACCCTAGAAAGAGGAACACCTCTACAAAAATTATTGATTCCCGTCTGTGATGAGGAGAACTGTGGAAGAGAGGAAAACTCCACAACTATCCTACCTCCTCTTACTATTAAGCCTGCATCAGTTATACTGATCATGCAGATTTTGATTTCCTCCAAGCCAGGGCTTAGCCCTAAACTCACTTATGCAAAGACAAATTAGGAACAAATTGCCTGTATCTTCAATAGCTGCCTGTGGTCACTTGGGAATTTTGCAAAGAAGGAACACAGACATCTCCTGGCACCAGACACAGCCCTTGCTCAGCAGGCACCTTTGTTGTCAGCACCAGAGCCTGGTACACACCTCGGCAGAGCAGGCTCTGCAGCACCTACTCATGTCCCAGACTGCAGTATATGGAGGAAGAGTCTCCCAGCCCCAAACCAGGCCCTCTTCTCTGGTCTGAATCCTTTTAGCGCCACTACTTCCATCATGGAACTAACCCTCAAGATGGATAGTTCATTAAGGATGTGCAGCACATGGTCTTCTAACATTGCTAAGAAGCATCTGTTGCCTCAACTCATGATAGCTGGAAAGGGAAGAAGAGAGGGTGTGCTTGGGGGAAAAGGGGTAGCACACAGGCAAAGCAGGGAGAAGAAACAGAAGCATTTGTATTTCTGTATGGCTCTGTCCCTGCTTCCACAGTGTGCTAATTCCCCCCTGGCAAACCCAGGAACTTCCTCGTACCCCTTCTTAGATGAACCCTGTTTTTTACACATCTCTCTTTACTGCCTCTCTCTCCTCTCCACAGGGACATAGCTTTCCTGTTTCAGAGAGGCTTTTCCTGCAGCGCAGACAAGTTTCTCAGCCTGAGTGAGAGCTTTGCCTGAGTGGAAGTTAACCCTGGAGCTGGGCAACAGCAGCTGGGGGGAGGTTTAAGGGGCATATGCAGCAGGTGGGGGGTAAGCATTTCTACTGTGCATTAGAGGCTTTGCATACCCGTGTAACAGCTGAATATGGTCTCCAAGACTACATTTCTGTGAGTAAAACATGTTTTCCATTAAGAAAGAAATGGATGCTCAGATGCACACTACCTCATGAGCTGTGGAACACTTACCTATTATCACAACTGAAAATATGACTACAAGTAACACGGCTTTGACTTCAAAATTTCAACTCAAGAGTACCTTGGCTGATTTTTAATTGTTTATTTAAGCAATGCAAGAGAAGAACAGGAAATAAACTGGTTCATATGTACTGTCAAGCCTGTTGTTCATCTAGTTTGAGGGTTTATTTTAAGATGTCACAGCCACCAAATTTGTATAGCAAAGACAGTTATTGACAACTGAGATCAGAACTTTGCTTGTTTTCCATGATGCTGCTAGAGAAGAGTGGGGATACTCCTGGGACAAGCATCCTTCCTTAATCTAACCAATCAGACCTGTTTGTCTTAAAGAAAAGGAAGGCTATGAGATGCTTCTAGCAGAGTACCTGTGTGTGTGTGTGTGTGTGTGTGTGTGTGTGTGTATCAACTCATAGACAGTCCAGAAGGAAAACAGCAATCTGCTCAGAATAGCCTTCTGGCATACACCAAAAATGCATTTTTCAGATAGATAATAAGGCCATAAAATAGAAATATTAATTAAGTGCATGGAATATGGGCTGAGGTGAGAAAGATAAAAAGTGCAAACTCTACTGAAGTCAAGTATGGACTCCTTCTTGTGGTCCTGGAATGAGGAAGGTAGTCTCTTGCTGAGGGAACTTCTTGTACAGTACAAGAAACCAAAAGACAACAGCTTCCTTTCTACACAAAGTAGCAGCCTGGCAGGCACACTCTTAAAGGGGTTGGAACAAGCAGGGGACATTTCACTTGGAAAAGAGCAGGCTGATCTCAAGAAACAGAAAATATCAGTGACTACGGCAGTGTGTAACAACATCCTCTTCACAGAGCATTCATGGAGTTCACTGTACATCAACTTCATAGACATTGACAAAAGCTTTTGCTAGGATGACAGATAATATCAATTGGAAAGTAATGGGACGTAACAGAATCCCAGAAAGACAGTTAAGTGTATGGAAATCTGTTAAGAGGGATCTTAGCATGAGCAAGTTCACATTAGCCTCCTTCAAACCCACTTGAGATAAGGGGTAACACACAGTTTTCTTTTCCTTCACTGTTTCTTCCAAACTTTTTTACTGGGTAAAGACTGACTTGATTGAAAATGAGATTACACTGGATTCAATCACAATTATAAAATACAGGTTTCTTTGATAGTATGGGCCTCAATACCCAAATACCACAAAATTATATTCGGAAGATTAAGGTGATAGGAAGAAGCAGCTGCAAAAGTACTGGAAGAGTGGGGGTTTTATTAGAAGGAAGAGAGCTAATACAGGAGAGCACGTGATACAGCAGGCCATTTGGGAGTGATCCCCAGGCACACTGAACAGGCAGGCCAAAAGAACTGCTTTCCTCTGAAGGACAGTGGAGTGAACTGGAGACAGTGAGGAAAACATCCTTAATGGAATTGGGGATGCATACCTGACTTTCATTCTTCAGAGAACAGTTCAGGTCTTACAACAAAAGGCATTGACAACCAAATTGTGCATCTTTAACACACATCCTTGTAATTCAATGAGTTGCCAACACAAAGTAATACAAAGTGGTTGATCAAGAGATTTCAAGTTAATAAGGCGATGTCTACAGTGTTAGATGTTAAATGATCCTAATGGATAATAAACAAAGGCTTGCACAGAGCGTTCGGTGAAAGAAGAAATGGAATGGATACACCATACCCGAATAAACTGACATTATATATTGAACACCCTTCTGTTGTTCATACTAGGGACACAGTGAGATAAAGACCCGAACCATCCTGAACAGGAAGATATAAGCACTGGTTTCATCTGGAGTCAAACCAAAATATGTATCAAAAATGAAGATGCACAGAGAACTGTTTACCAGCAAGTCTTCTGCTTCCCTGGAATGAAGATAAGATGGACCTACAGTCTTACCCTGC
This sequence comes from Corvus moneduloides, assembly GCF_009650955.1. Lineage (NCBI taxonomy): Eukaryota > Metazoa > Chordata > Aves > Passeriformes > Corvidae > Corvus > Corvus moneduloides. The sequence continues at coordinate 46,171,687 of NC_045477.1, read as the reverse complement.
AGGTTCTTTGTGAAGGTTTGTGAAATTAACTACAGTCCAAGAATAAAAAAGATGGATTGTGACAGGAAGACGAGAAAAGGAAAAATAAGAGTCCTACCTAAGAAGTTACTGCCTTGCCTTGCCAAAACATTAGAGATTTAGAAAGAGAAAATTGGTTTAACCAAAGAAGTCAGAGATACATCATTTGACTGCAACTACTTCAGTGTGTGGACATTCATAACAAACATAAAGGTTTCTAGAAAGCAATAGAAATCATACTGCATAAGAAATATAAAAGAAAGAAGTATACATTCAAGAGCACAGCTGTGAGGGAGTATTTCAAGACACTCTTTCAATGTTTACATCTACTCTCTCAACAAGGGTAGAAATAACAATAATAATTTTAACTAAAGCTACTCTTTGCGGGGGCAGGGGGAAGGTTGTCAATAAAATAAATGAGTTCCAACATTACAGAAATGCTCTTTTCACCTAGACTGACTGCCTCCAACAGTAAGATATACATAAATCCAGACCCTCTGGACATGAAAAAAATCTACAGAGCATATTTTGCATATGACTATAATTTGACGGCCTGTGATTTCTCAAGAAAACAGAAATGTGAGAAACATTTTGACAGTTCAGTCTAATTCCAGAATTCTTTTGACTACGTAGCCGCAACTTGTGAGTAGTGCACATAAAAATAACTTCCCTCAACCTTAAGAAAAGGGGGTTGGGTTTTCAGGTTTGGGGTTTTTTTTTGCTATAAAGTGAAATCCCTTTTGCAGCACTAAACAATAAGAGCTAAAATTTATTTTATACACAGCTCTCTGTGACAGGATATTTGTGAGAGGGTGTTCAAGCGACAGATGCAGGTTTAATAAAGCTGGCATGACTTGAGGATCATTTGGAAAGGTCTCTCCTATGATAATAACAATATACAACGTATTAAGGTACAATTAACATTGTTGCCCTCGATGTAATAGCTATGGTAAGACAAAGTCATCCTATGGACTGTAACAGCTACTCTGAGGACAAGAGCAGCAGCTTTGCAATGCATGTGATCCTCTATCCTAACCCACAATCACATGGCAATTTTCCTGCCCCAGGGTTCAGACCAGAATAACTCTGAAAAATTATAAAAAGGCAGCTGGACTTCAGAAATCATGAATGAAAAATAGAAGACTCTTTTTCAATATTATTGGGTAGAAGAAAACACTCACACAAGTTATTAAAGATATAAAACCATGAGAGGAAAAAAGCAAAAAGACTGGATTTTATAAATGACTTTGCAAGTGGAATTTGATTATTATTCTCACTTAAAATTACCAGAACATCAATTTTCTGCTTTCAAACTTCTGGCATCTGAGCTGGCAAGACACCTTGCGCAATAGCATTTTTTGTTTATAATCACTAGTTGTCTTTCTTATCCTTGATGCATACATTTTTTGAGACCTAAATTTAAGGTGCCAATTATCTGTGGCCTGCACACTTCACAAGGCCAAAGTGTTCAGGAACCAACTCTAGGGCAGGCTGTTGCAGCTTCTTGACAGGAGGAGATGAGTTTTTATTACTGGTACTTCCTTGGGGCCAGGAGGGCAAAACCACCTTGTAGTGTTATGATAAGGTGAAAGATAACATCAAGGCAGGACAGAACTGCCTTGTGAACAATCGATGGAGAGCTCTAACAGTATAAGAACAGAGATAAAATTTTGGAAAACAGAAGTCTTCTGGTTTTATTCTCAGATCAGTAAACGATGGGCCATGTGGAATAAAATATTGAGGATGACGTTGTTGGTTACTTTTTTTCACAGATTACTTACAAATACAGCTGCCTGCACTTATACAGCTACATGAGTAGGGGGCTGAGTTTCCAAGATTTTCATCAAAATTTCAAAGACTCTGGAACCTCTCAATTTTTACAAAACAAACTGCAGTTGTAAGGAGCCTGGTCATATCTCGAGGTTTGCTAGTGTATCTCATGGGGACCTTGTAAGAATTCACTAGCTGGGACAGGAGCTCACGTGAAAAGGTATTCAGTGTGGCTCACAGCCCATCCGCTTCTACTCCTATAATCATGAGTAACAGAGCTGGACCTTACAGTCACTTCTTTACTTGAAACAAGAAGCAGAGCAGAGTATAAGCTAGTGACTGTGAAAGACAAGCTACAGAAGCATCTTCTCTTACCTCCTGTCATATTCTGTATACAAAGAAACTGCCTCGGAAGCATGTCTTCAGCTCCCTCCTATTAGTATATTTATTAAACTCACACTTATCTTATTTTCAGGGGGACGACAGAAATGCTTGATTTTTAAGGCCAGAGTCCCATCTCCAGCCTCCACATCTTCTATCCTGTCATTTATGAAGGACTCACTTCTTTTTTCCCATCCAGTTGGCAGGCAGTTTGAGTCCTGCACTGACTGGTAGTAACTTAAGGCAATTTTCCTAGGATTTTTCTCTTTCCACTCTGCACTGCCCAGCTCTGCCAGGTTTCATTCACCCCACTTACATTTGGGTGTGCTGCCTTACACATTACCGAATGCAGCTCCAAACCAGCCCATACTCTAACACTGGTCTGGATCTCCATCATCTTTTGGGCCGTGCTTCTTGCCCAGAGAGGTCTGCTTCAGGTGAAATGCTAATATAATTTTTGCCAAAAAGACATCTCCCTGCTTTTTTCCAAATTAGCAAAAAGGCATAGAAAATACTGATGACTTTTGGCTTCCTGGAATATTCTCACATCCTTTCTAGGAATAAGCAAGGACATCTCTTTGCCATCCCATTATTACACATGTGCACAGTTATAAGAAAATGCTCTGAAGGGACATCAAGCAAATAATACCAATTTTCAAAATTCTATAGCAATATATTTATACAAATTACAGAATTCTGTATGTATTTACACACCATTACAGAATATCAAGTAAATAACACCAGTTGTTCTTTTCTTTTTCCCTCAGGTTTGTCTTCAAGTGAATTTTAGTGCTCGAGAAAGGTGCCAGATGGACAGCACAAGAAAATGAAGACTTCTGTTTGTCCACAGCACAGGAGGAGAGGCAGGCAAGCCTCCCTGCTTTGCCGTGTCAGCTCTCTGCAGCCCTGTTTTAGCAGGATCACATAAGGAGCAGGAGGGCATCCGTACCACTTCACGCCTTGGCAAAGGAGCTAAGCAGCACCCAGGTGACGATGGTTTTGCCCATCCCCCGCCAGAAAACAAACAGAAATAGCTCATTTTACACAAGGGACTGAACAGAATCTGTTGTTCACTACCCGAAACAGGCCAAATTTGACCCAGTGAACCTGCAGGGAGTGGCAAACTGCCAGCTCCTGAGCCTTCCAGTCTTGCAATAATGCCTAAGTTAAATTACATGTTTCTATATTTACATAAAGTCAGTATTTACACACCATTACGGGTTATTCGAGTAAATCGGTTACAGTTTATTTATAAGGACTGCCATAAACTCATAACATTTTTCTCAAGTTTAATCCTTTCTTTAGAAAAATACAAAAAAAAAATAAATTAAATGAAACGTGTTAACTAGTAGTAATGATTAGCCTATGACTAAAAACCCAAGTCAATTTAACATTAAGACTTTAACTGTGGCCTAGTATTGCGGCCTCGACTCACAGTAATTTTAACCTTTGCAAATAATTTCCTGGTGTATGTCAGATTTACTGAAACAGGAGAGAGTTGTAACCTCCCCTCCTCGTGGTGGGGTTGATCCCTTTAACACAGAGCAATGAGCCCTAGTCCTGCTCAGAAGTGCCTTTTCTTCCCCTATGGTCTTTGCCTCACCCACACAAATGATCCGGCACCCGACTGACCCTCAGCAGCCCCAAAGGGTGGGAGACAAATGCGTGGGCTGCAGCTCAAGGCTGTAAATTCCCAGGCAATAATAGTCCCTAGACAAGTATCCTTCAAATCAACTAATGTAATTTATGTATTTTATCATTCATAAACAATTACAACAAAATGCCATGTTCCATTTAAGATTACTGATACTGCCGGTTGAGACATGGCTCCTCCTACCTGCTTCAGTACAGAAAGGGAACATTTGTTCAGGACACCAAGCCAGAGGTTATTCCAGAACAGAAGTAAGTTTCAAATAATATAAATCAGAGGAACAAGAGTGCTTTAGCTCAAAAATTTCTTAATTACAAGTAGGCTACAACCTTTTACATCGCTCCTCCAAAGCACATCTGCGCTCAGCCCCCGTGCGTTTGAAGACAGCCAGGGTGTCAGGACCAGCCCTGCTCCCAACATATCCAATGGCGAAGGCTACACTCAACTTAATGGCACTGGATTCAAATCCTAAGGGATAAAACAACTACAAAATGCATTTGTCATATGGACCTTAACATGATTTTTTTCTTGTTTTTTTTGTTTCTTCAGAGTATTAGGGAAAAAAACGCCTGTTCCTGAGGGTTAATTTCCAAATGGTAACTGCTAATCAATATGTTTGTGTGCTTATCATAAAATGCTACATACCCTTAAGTATTAGATACTGTTTCCTCACCTTGGGGTTCATGAATATTTGAACATACTTTAGGGAAAACAATAAAAATAAGTCTAATACTGTCCCCCTCATTGTCATTATTGATAGAGATTTATTAGTTTCATTTTGCAAGTTTTACTTTAGGAAGGGTGCTAATATCATGTATTATGACAGTTCACACTGAAAGCAATTTTCCATAAAAGATATTACAATGACCCCTATGGAACTTGTATAATTTCATAGTAGATAGTCAAGTGCACAAATAAACATGTTTACAAGAGTGATCCTGTTAACCTGGTTCTTGCCCTCTGAAATATTTATGTGTTCTTTGTTAAAATTAGTATAATTGTTGTTGGTGTTACTTATGTTGTTTCTGGCATTCTCTTTAGGAAAAAAAAAATAATAGCATACTCATCATTTAGCTTTGGTATAATCTGCAATAGGTTTTAACAAGTAGAATATATTCCAACCCCTATATTTTCCACAGCTGTGAAATTTACAATGATGTAAGAAGTCACTTTATCAGAGAGGAAATACTACAGACACATAAAAAAAAGTTGAAGACCCAGTTTTCTCTTTAATCCTCTGGGGTAAGCTATGAAACAAGCAGTCAGAAGAGTGAGGATTCAGTGTCATGAGTGGTGTGCATACTTGTACAATAATACGGGCACAAAAGAGATTGTCGCCTTTAGTACATGAGGGTCACTAGAATTTATTATTATTATTACCTTTTTATTGTTGGCTTTTTTTTTTTATCCATGCACCTTTATATTTACTTGCATGAATTTACCACAGGTTCATAGTGGCCTTTGCCATTTTAATGCTTACAGAGCCTAAAGCTTCCAAAATGCCTATCTGGCCTGTACATATTTCATTAAAAATAAACTCTATATAATAAATAAATATATAAAATAAATAAAATGTTGCCTTTGGAATTTCTATAAATAAATTTAACTTTTTATTTTTATTTTTTTTTACTAAGAGGTCTTTGCTTTAAACTCAGTGGGGTGAGACCCAGAGAGCGATTAACTGAAAAGTCTCTTGTTTAAGTAAGACTGCACCCTCCATGCCTTTGTAAATGCAGCGTACACTTGAGCAGGCCACCAGCCAAAAATCCTGATGAATCGAAGTATGGCAGCTATGCTGATATATGACGAAGTACAACTGATCAAAAATTTAAAAGCGTGTCTATTCCCCAGCATGCATCAGGCCTTCCTCCTCCTCCTCCTCACCCTCCTCCTCCCCTTGGTTCCTCTCTCTCGCGCTCTCACTCCCATTCATCCTCTCCCTTTCTCTCTCTCTCTCGCACTCACTCTCTCGCGCTCCCTCTCGTACTAAATCAAGCGAGTGGGCATAGGCTCTCCTCCAGGAGGACAAACCTTTAAGTGCAGAACAAAATCAGCATGTTCCATCCAAGCCTCCATCATACATTATGCATGCGACAAAGTTTGGCAACAGTGGAGCTGATGTGATGACACAGCTAATCAATAAGAACCCACCGCATGAAACCTTTATAGTGGTTACTTTTTAAGGGCTCAAGTGAATTGTCTTTGTCAACTTTGGCTTAAAATATCCTTATATAGTTCCGGTACTTTCTCAGGGTCCACTGGTCTAGGTAAAAAATGTGTAAATTTTTGATGCCGTTTAGTCCTAGTCCCTTCTCTTGGAGTCCCATCTTTATTTAACGCAACGTAGTATCGTCTTCCAGTGTCCACATGTTTATATAGATTTGATGAATATGTGTTATACCAGTTTTCTTCAAATTGCTCTCTGAATACACACTCCTGGGTTAATTTTTCCTGTGGAAAGAAAAGAAAGAGCAGTAAGGAGATAGCCACTAAAATAAGCTACTTTTTATTAAAGAATTACTTTTTTAATGGCTTGAAACTGGTACCTCCTTGCTAAATTGCAGAATTAACTATTTCAATACTTCCAGTTTTAGCTATGTAAACAGTTTTAGCTATGTAAACTGTACTGCTGGGTATTTCAGGAGGCAGTCACAAGGGTGGATAACCCTATGTGAAGAAAAATTATTTTCCCCAAAGCCTCATTGCCCAAATCAAAACAGCAGCAACAAAGCTGAAAACAGATACTTTTTATTTCTGATTGTTCCCAAGCAGCTCACAAGACCTTACTGGACTTCTATAACTAATTTTTTCAATCATGAGTGCAGGCATTCAAACAAACAGATCTAAATAAAGGAAACCAGAACCAGTTTGCAGGGCTGCAATAAAATTTACAGTCTTAAAGTCTCTGTATCTTTTCATTGCAGTCAATGAAACTCAATGCATTTCTTTAATTTAAAAACATACAATCTGCTACCCTTCATTTGATTTATTATTTGTATCACAAAGTCACAACCCAAGAGAGCTTCAAACAGGGACATGAACACTGTGTGCTGACATGAAGCCCTGAGGAAAAGCCCTCCAGGCTTGCACTGCCAGGGTTGTCCTTGCGTCCTGCCCTACTGACGGGACCCACTGAGGACATCAACCATTCATCAGATCCCCCTGCCACCACAGAATCCCACTCCTTCCTGTTCCTTCCAGCACACCCACTTCTTCAGTCTGTGTTGCCTTCTACATCCTTTTCGTCTAAATAGATTGCTTAAAATTGTTTTTTAAAAATTGCTTAATAGAGTGCTTAAAATGCAGCCACCTGATAATCAGATTCATTTTAGGAAGGATTCGCACAAATGACTGAGCAAAAACACTGGAAAGAAGAGCTCTAGCATGGGAGAGCTGATAGAAAGCTGGGGAAAATAAGCCTGAAAATAGTCTTTTCACCTGGCACAAGAAAAAAAAATAGTGATAATTCAATATATTTTTTCATAACAAGTTTTCATTTCAATAGCACTCACATTAATCACACCCAGCTTCCAGCTGAGGATCAATTTATAATTATTACAAAGCTCCATACAATGCATGTGTTTTACAGACATTAAATCTTAAAACAGTCCTTTTATATAGATGTACAGAGAAGGGAAAACTGAGACCAAGGCCCAGATGCAGCAAAGTATGTATGGCACCTAAGCTATAAAATTGTGCCTGAACACAGCTAAGGTCCCATAACTCAAGCACCCCTAAGAAACCACCCTCCATGACTTAACTCAGGAGCTTCCCAAGGTCCACCATCACCAAAGCCTGCAGCTTGCCCTGAGGCTGCAGGTGCCTTTGGGGCCACCTCTGCTGCTTGAGACTCAGCTCACAACCCTTTCCCAAACCAAAGTGCTTCGGCCCAGATATTTCACTGCTGCTTTGTGTGGCAAGCACTCTGCTCCCAGGGCAGAGCTCTGCAGCCCATCAGGACTGGGAACCAGCCAGGTCCAAGGAGCACCCCACACACCTTACAGAAGCCCCCCAGTGGGGGAAACAAACCCCGTGCAAATGGGGAAAAGAAGCCAGCACCCCTCTGCACCTGTACAAACTGGGAATTGAGCTGCGAAGACAGAGCCCTCCTCAGGCCCTCCCTAACTCCTAAAGGTTTGGGATTTGGAGGTTTCTTCTAAATTAAATCTCTGGCAATTCCAGTAGGCAAGAAAGGCAGCAAGTAAGCTGCTACTGACTTCCCCTTTAATGGGCACTGGGTATCTCATTACCACTCAGGAAGGAGAAATCCCAGACAGGACCAGGTTTCACGTGTTAAACACCTGAAAATTCACTATGGCAGTGACCGTATCCCTTTGAGGATATGACAGCTTATTTTAGAGGCATTTCTGACTATGACATTTTTAGTTTAAAGTAGTTCAAACAGCAATACTCTCTTCAGGTTATAGGCAAAAGAAGCACAAACCTGTTCACATTAAAACCTTATCTATGGGCCATACCCTGCAACCTCCTCTTGGTAATTGCCTCCATGTCCTTTGCCAGCTCAAATCCGCAGCCACATTGAGCATTACCAGACCAGCAGCAGCTGCCAGTTACACCCATTGCAGTATTCCCCTTGTATAGCCTCAAAAGTACAAACTATTATAAAAGGTATTCAGCTGCAGTGAAGATTAAGTATAGATTTCATTAGTGTTTTATTTTCATGAGGTTTAAAATCATCTGTGTTTGTTTTAAGGCAGAAGCAGATGCCAAGGGGTATTATATACTGGGTCTGTATAGGTCCATGGGGAAAGAGAAACTAATTTAAATTGTTTTCCTGCTCTCAGAAGGCAATAGGATCACATGAAAAGCACTGCAGAACTCCCTGCTAAAAATAGAAGCATTTTAGGAAGATATTTCAGTCCTGTCGTGAATTCATTAATTATTCACTTCATCTGCTTTTTTTTTTAGCATCATCATAAATTTCTATCTTTGCAAGAACAGTACTTCCCCATGCCCTGAAGGAGAAACTTTAAAATAGCCTCTCTTTATCTGGCAGGTTTGGTGGATCATGGCAGTGCTGTGGCGCACATAACTGGACCCTGAATCAGGTGGTTCGCATTGTACTGCGCTCTGGATGAGTTAAATGGATTTCAAGCTCACAAATTCAATCTTCATTTTACAAGCTTATCCTGTTTTAGCTCTCTATTCACTTACAAGACAGCTACATCTCCTTTGTCCTTCTTCAAAATTCTCTGAAATTCACATATAAACATGATGAAAATACTTCAACATGAACTTGACAGAGCAATCAGGATGTGGGACCAGATGGGTAGGGACATTAACAATCACCCTTTCAAAGAAATGAAATGAAATAATTTCTTTATACATTCAAACCTTTTCCTTCTAGGAGACCTAGAAATTCTGGTTGTGGTCAGACACCACTGGAGTAAATCAGTGTTGGTGACTCTGGATCAGATCCTATAAGTAATGTGGGACACTAAAATCCCATATCATCCTTCTCCCCATGCCCTGGGAGATCCTTACAATAATGTCTCATCTAGTACCAAGAGAGACAGAAATCGGCATACACCAGGATAGTAATTTATGTAGAATCACAGAATCCTTTGGGTTGGAAAAGACCTTTAAGATCCTTGGGTCCAACCATTAAACTAACACTGCCAAGTCTACTCCTAAACCAGGTACCACCACAGCCCTATGTAACATTACTACCTTACAGTCACATTTAAGTATGCATGTCATTATTCAAGCCAGAAATTAGCATAACACAGGGGTGAGGCTGAGCCATCCTGCCAACACCACCCTCTTGTCTCACCATCTTAGGATGGGAAAGTCTTGCTGAAAACCAACTCTCCCAGTATAGAAAGGATATGGTGTTTCCTGACCACATTTCTCCTTCTGGCTTTGACTTTTAGAAAGTCCCTCTATGTACATTTGAAGAGCAAGATTTAGCCCTACAATACAGCTTTTATTCTAGCAACTGACTTCTCTATCAGTTGTCCAGTGCAAATATTTCCTTGCACCATAATTAAAGTTGCTGGACATCTTTGTCGAAAGCTGACACAAATACCAAACATACCCAACTGGAACAGCTATGGAAAGTAACCTGCATTCCTGTGAAAGGGGAGGCTGCCTGCCTTGTTGAAATCATTTAATTCAGGGCCAAATAAGGAGGTGACCTCAAAATTATATAAATCAGATGTTGCACTGCATTCCACTTGTTTTCTGTGAGGACTGTTCATAGAGTATTCAACCACAAAGTGATTGATTTTCATTTTGCTACATTTCTACACTTCACCTGTTTGGTTTTTTACCCTGTTATTTAGCTCAGAATGTTCAAATAATTGAATTGTACAAAAATGCGCATACCGCAAAGACAAAACTCTGAGACATATTTAATTCAGAAATCTGCTAATGCCTGGTCGGTGATAGCAAGCCCAGGACCCCTTTCCCTTTCTACATTCTCCACCATCTAACAAGGGAGGAAAATAATTATGTTATCCTATTTCCAGGCTGATTGATTAAAAGTCAGATTCTAAATTAATAAAATGCATAGTTACAGCCATCACAACGAAAATCTTGCTAGCTTGTTTTAAAATAGCTATCCATGTGAAGTAGTTAACTGTAAATAAGTAGAAAAATAAAACACATGTACACTGCTCAGAGAATGGTTTCATGACTCTAAAGAATGTAAGACATTTGTGCTGCTTGGTAGCTGAAAGAACAGTACAGGGTCCTGTATAAAACATATCAATACTCCTTCTTTCTTTTAAATAACCCTATGGAGCTAAAACTCCATTTTATTTCGAAACCCGCCAAAAGAAACCCTCTTCAGACCATCATTCCTAAAATCACAACAAATACCTTTCATGCCAAGTAAACTATTCTGTTTTATGCCATGTATAGTTTTCCCTTTTGCAAACTGCTACACTGATTCAATAGAAACAGGAAAACACCTAATCCAGAAGTCCAAACAACCATTAACAAGAGATATATTTGATGTAGTCAGCACTTCCTATATACCTGCTGCACACTAATACCTTGTTAATCTACCCTGTCTTAATAAAAATCTTGTTTAAATATATAATCTCCTAAATAATTTCATGCAAATCCCTCATTATGGCTACATGGCATTACTAAAAACTGCATATATAGTGAAGAGAAACAAAGAAAAGCCCTGTTCTCTTCCGAAGCAGTTTGCTTTGCTGTTCTGCCTACCAACACACACATTTTACATGCCATTGGCCCTTCCCATGCTGTAATGCAAACAGCCTCTAGAACAGACTATGTTCAGCTAATAATTAACACTCATCCAGAGCTGTCATAAATAAAGGCCTAGTTTAGCATTTGCTGTGGTGTTGTCTGTACTCTCATGCTAAGCCTGTTAGTCTCTGGCTGGGTGAACCACCTCCAGCCACAATGAGAAGCCAAATACCAGTGTCCAAGCAGCACCACTTTCTTTTCCAAATGAGACCACAGTGTGAGTCAAGCCCTGTACACTGTGTGTCTGACTTGGTAAGTGTCACAGAGCTTTCTTTGATGAGTTTCTCCGAGCAGAGTCTTTTCAGAATGCTTTGTTTGATAATTTGACAAAACATGAAAAAAAATATGGAGGAAAAAAGGGTCTGCCAAGAGGACTAGCTGACTGGTTTTTTGTGTTTGTGTCAGTAGTTCTCCAAAAGCCTTTTTGACAGACAGCAGGAAACCCTTCAAGGCCGGAGGAGAGACAAGCAAACAGGCACCAATGCTGCCACTCATACAAATTTCATATTTCACAGCACGTGAAATTAGATGAGGGAAATCAGGCAAGGTGTCCTGGCAAAACCACAGTTAGGCAATTGCATTCTCCCTACCTGAGGTCACCTTGTACTCTCACAGAGTACATGCGGTATTCATCTTACTTTCTTCCCCTAAACCTCTTAGTTAATTTGTATAAAGTTTTTATTATACATCAATAGCCACTTACAAAATAAAAATCAAGTGTAACAGTTCTGTGCTGCTGCCATGGAGCAGTTATGATGGTGTTTAAAGATTAGTATCTTTCATACAAAAAGCTTGTAAAGATCCCAAGACCCAGCAGAACTTGACCCCCTTGGGATCATGATTGCCAAAAGCCACAATACATACGTAGATACAGACACTGTGGTACTTCCACATCCTGATGCAGACAGCAGAAAAGCAGAGCCTCCTGAACAAAGCAAGCAGACTCCAGTATCAACAGTAAAATCCCGGGACACTGTCAGTGCAGGAGGGATTTCAGTGCTTCACCTCTTTGCCCCGCTGCTGCTCTTCTCCCACTCCCTTGCTCTCCACGTTATCTGGACCTTCTCTGGAGGGACCAGACTGGCATACAGCACTATGCTGTCCCAGGGCTGTTTAAAGAGCTCTTCTGACATGAGGGTGAGATGCCAATTAGGCCTCTACCCATTTTTGCCACTGCCAGCTCCACAGCTCTTGGTTTTACTGATATCCTCTCCTTTGAGGTTTCAAGTCTGCAGCATCTGTCAAGCTTTAAGCATGCCCTCCCTGGACATGAAATCATTATGGGATGGGCAACCCCACTGTGCCTGAGCTCTCATCTGCCAGCGTAGGCTGCCCATCAACAGCCATGCTTCATGTTCATAAAGGCTCGGTTTATAGCTGCTCAGCCAAGTGCATGAGGTGAAAACTCATTTTCACCTAAACACCCAGGATCTGCTCATGATGCTGTTGGAAGTCATGACAAAACTCCAGGGACAGATCTCAGGCTACATAAGCTGTCACAGTGTCTTTTCTCTGGAAGCTGACAAGCTTCCTTCCTGACACCACAACAGGGAACAGGACCAGGACAAAGTCGACTCTTAGAAAACAAATAAACAAGCAGGTCTGTTCCCCTCCCTTCCACGCCAGCAGGACCAGGCCCACACTGTGTCATTTACTAGTCACATTTCTGACCTCTATTTTATTTTTTATTCTCTTGGCACAATAAAGAGCTGCAGTCATCAATGTTATCAAAGCATCTAATTCATAACGCTTGGCTGAACCCTTCCAGGAATCAGAAAGCAAGGTGGTATGCAATCTGATACAGGGGCCAGAGCCAATTTTTAAGGAAGATGGGAGAAGAGTTCCCATCAGCTTAAATGGAATGTGGATCAGCCTTGCAATGATAAAAAGGCAGAAAATATTTTAAGACACTAAAAGAACCATTTCAGGCATGCTCAGATTTACTGAAAGCTGTAACTTGACCTCCCCCAGCTCCCCACCCCGCAAATTCTCTTCTATCAAAAGACAACCTGTATGTCAAACCAGGGCTGCTACTCTACAGCTACACACAATCTTTAGCCTGAGTACCAGTTAAGGTTTTAACTAGATGGAGATTTTTAAATAAAACCTGCTTTCCTTAAATCCAGCTTAGATGGAACAACGTGTTTTTCTTCCCTTGTTTTGTGGTTCTCTAAGCACAGAACACAGGTTTAAAGGAAAGATAGACCCCCTTTAGAAGAATGTGCTGCTTAAGCGTGCTAAACTCACATGCTGAAATATATTTTAAAGTGAGAGATAAAAAGTACTTAATCTGCATGAGTCTCTACATTCAGTGAATACCCTACAAAATGGATTTATCCATCATTAAAGAAGTACATTATCTGTCAGCTACAAGGTGCCATCAGAAAAAGATGTGCAGAGTGCTCAGGACCCTTCATAAAACACTTTGCCATGGGGACCAAATAATCATTATACATATGTAGTGATGTAAATGTATATTATAAAAGTAATTAATGTTTTATTCTTTCAGCAAGATGATTTGGTCAAGGACTGATGAACAAAAGGCTGTCTCTAAATTTTGGTATTGATTTTTTGCAAAGCTACTAGCTAGGTACTAGCTCAGAGGACAAGGACATTACTGATCACATTGTCATTCTGGATGACATTCTGGTCATCAAACAAACACAGCATCATAAGCTATCACGTTTTGGAAAGATCCTCACTGAAATGCCGCATGTCCACTGAAGTCTTGGAAACCAGCAAGTTTGACAGAAATTTTAAAAACTACAGTGCTTTGGTGGGCACTACAGCAAAGGATTGGCACACTACGATCTTTACCTAGCAGGACTCAATTGCATATTCAGTTTAAATTGTTTAAAAATGAGGCTTTTTTAATTTGCCACCTTTTTTGGACAGGAAGGAAGGCCAGCATTTCAAACAGCGGCTGCTGAAGGAAAGATGTCACATTTCCTCTTCTGCTAAAGTAACTCAATTTAAGAGCACGTAAATAATGTGCATGTGCACACTGGCTTTGAAATACCTTGTCACACTTCTCATAAGCAGTCTCTCCAGGGATGACTTTTTGGACACTTCCCCCATTCTTTTCCCAGTGGCAATCCCACCATAATGTCATGGATTTAGATACACAATTTTTAGTATCTCACTTTCTGAGTAGAATAAAAAGTATTTCTTTAATATTTCTCAGAAAATCCACACATCTTTGGTGTTGCTATGCCATGACTTATGTTGTCAGTGATATGGCTGACCCAGCCTTTGGGAAACACTAAAGGAAATCAGGTGGCTCTGCTGCTCCACGAGACCCCTACTCCTCACATGCACACCGGTGGGCCTGTCTTTCAATGGCTAAAACTTTAGTCACGCAGTTAATTTCAGCTTTGATGAAAGACATTGTCATTCTGTCTGAAAAAACCCAAAAGATATATAATAACAACTTCAACAGAACTAGTGACTGAAGAGCTCAAAGACCAGGTTGTTGGTCTCCTGGGTACCTGCAAACATGGATCTTCCAAATAATTCAGATTTTTAAAGTTTTTTTTAAAAATTCCTATTTTGTTTAAACTTTACAACATTTGTACATTCTAAAATGAATCAAAAGGTTTTCCTGAAATCTTTGCCAATAACTTTCCCGTCCTGAGTTCAGATTATACAGTATATGCTGGCCTGACAAAGGCATCAGCAGGCCAAAATCCCCCTTGTTATGAAAAAGTAAGATTACATGTTAGAAGACTGTCTCTAGATTGCAGACTCTCATAGGCAGGAACCCTGTCTAGATTTAGGTTTTTAAAATGATGAATACAATACAGCTCTTATCTTGATTGGGATCTGCTGACACAACCATAAAACTAATTGGTGGTTTTACAGGAGCAGGTCCAATCCTGATTCCACTGAAGGCCATGGTATTTCAACCATAATAGAGTCAAGTCAAAATTTCTCGAGTCACAGTTGCCTCTATAAATGTGTCAAATTTGAAGAGCAAAGTTTAGCAAATTAAAGATGCACAGCCTGGGACAGACCCCAAAAGTATGTAGCATCCGCACCAGAACACAAGTTTTACCTCAGCAGCAGCCTGTGGAACACAAATATAAAACCTTATCTTCAAATCAAAAGTAGCAGCAGATATCTGCCAGTATAAAAGGAATGAAAAAGAAACAAAAGGGCTCTATAGAGAGGGGAAATATGGATTTGCACTATAACAAGCTTTAATTCTTAAGCTTTTTGAATGCAACACAAATGAACCACATTACTGCACATCACCAAATCAGCCTAAGCACATTCAAACTGCAAAGCAAATCTCAACCTAGTCAAAATTCCTAATGAAGTCCCCACAGGGCAGACTTTTTCTACTCTGTCTTTGAAAATGATGAATGGTAAAGTGGGAGAGAGTGCCACGTTCACATCCCACTGGCTCCTGAATCAGAAACAGAGCACATCAGATCTTTATCTGATGCAGCGAATAATCCCCAAGCACATCTCAGTGTGTCACTGCTGCTGATGCTTTTAGCATGTCACTTCAACACAGTATTCTCAGATCAACCAAAGACACTGAAGCTTTTCACACCTCTGTATGGTTGCACAGCCAGCTCCCAAAACGCTCAGGACTGCAGTGACAGGGAGCTACACAAATGCAAAGAAAAGAATCTGAATATGTCCCACTCTTGCTTGCTGGATAGGATTTGGGTTTGCAATGCAGTTGTGCCATTTTAACAACTCCCTGCTGTCAAAAGCGTGGTGCTCAACCCTCCTCTCATCCCACACTGCACCTGAGTCCCCCACTGAGCCTTAGTGCTTGCCCAAACAGGCAGCAAGCCAGTTCAGGAAGCTAAACTTTTTTCTGTGGCTTTATATGCCTAAGCTGACCTTCTGACAAGTCAGATGAGTGCCAGTGTTGGAGCACAGAAGAAAACAGAAGCATGCAGCACAAGGAGGGAACCAGAACTGCCCTTTCTGGAAGGGCTTTCTGCAAGGTCACATTGGCTGCCTCCTGAAGCAGCACCTCTAGTCTCCTGTTTTCATGAGAACACAAAATTTCAGACATCTTTAGTTAGGGAAAAGCAAATCATTAAACTAAGGTTTGAGTAGGATCTTGCTTTACCAAAGCTTAGCTGTATATATCTATACATATACACACACATAAACATATGTATATATAAATATATATATATGCATATACACACACACATAATTTATACAGAGGATACTCTAATACCTTCCTGTCCCAGGCATGTAGTGAGAATCCAAGATCAGCTTAGAATTTCAGACTAAGGCAAGGAGATCACTGAGGGTTTTCTCCCATACAAAGTTATCTTCAAACCTAGTAAGCATTTGAAATTAAGTCCTCTGAGGAAGATCAAAAACCTGAGGAAAAGTGTAGTATCTATCTTGCAGGACACGATTGGTAAGTGTCCCTCTTTGGTGACGTGTTATGAAATTCTGATTTTAAAAAGACCAAAGCCATAGTTTAAAAACAACCGTAATAGTTGCAGTTTCTCACCGAGGTTTCTCCCATATTACCTGTGTCAAGTCTATGTATTGACCCATCAGTTCTTCCTACACCAGTACCCACATCTCAAAATACTTTTTTTTTCTACACAGTCCTTCACACCTTGCTGAGCAGGTTGCAGTTTCTGCTCTCATTCCCCACGCTGGTACCTGTGGGGAACACCCTTTAACAGTACCCAGCTTTCAGCAAGGCTGCCCATCCAAATTCTGAGAGAAGCTATCTACAAGGGTGAAGTAGATGAGGTAACTCAAGAACTTTTCTCAGACCTATATCCACCACAAAAGAAATGTCCACAGTCACAAAGCTGTTTCCCACTGTACAGTGCAGAGAAAATATTTATGTCTCATCTCCCACCTCCCTGTAAAAATCCCTCTGGCCAGCTCAGAATCCCACTTCCTCACAATCTCAATCTTCCTCTTTATCCAGCCTAAGCTTTCTTGTGACTCATTCAAGCCAATTCATTCTTGTACTCTATTTCTAGGACTTTTTTTCCCCTCCCTGGTGTTACACCTCAAGGTATTTGCAGAGAGCAAGAGTGTACCCTCTTGCTTTTCATTCTGCAGGCTAAGTAAGTCAAGATCTTCAGAGTCTATCATTTGATAGTATTTTTATCCCTCTGGTTATCCCAGTAAGCCCTTTCTGCACCTGTTTTTGGTTTCAATTCATCTTCTTTAACACAGTGACCAATTGCATTTTGCATTCAGACTGGATCCTCCTAGTGCTGTATGCAGTGTCACTGACAGAGCTCTCCCTGAGCCTCACATGTAAACATTTTAGGCCCTTTAGGTCACCAAGGCCCCTCTGTGAGGTTGCCTCCTGTGCTGGAAATACTTCCCAGCTTTGCAAAAAATTTCAATAACACACCACTACCTTTTTATGATGAGATGTTTAATGTCCCTAATAAAACCAGGGAATAAAACCAGTCCAAGGAACAATCCATAAAATCTCCACTAATAGCTTCATTCCAGTCTAATACCTTTCAGCACTCCCCATTGCTGTCTTCTCTTCAGAGTTTTCACCATCTATCATACAAATCTTCTACTAACATTCTACCCACTGTAACAAGCGCTCTCTTCTGTGGGTCATCCCTAACACAGGCCTGCAGATCAGCACAATTTCCCATTTCTAGAAAAAGAAATTCCTACCAAAAATAAAATACTAGGCTTGCCTGAAACTATTCATCCTGCTTCAGTAAACTCATCTTGCATGTACTTCCAGGTCCCCCTCTACTCCTTCATTTAAAAGCATGCTCCTAATGCCCCAAGCACATCCCAAGTCAGACTGATAGCCCTCCAGCCAAACACAAACCATGTAGCCAGAGGTACACCCACACTCGAGGCTGGAAAACACCTGCATTGCCCCAGAGGGAGCAAACACTCCCTCACCTGGGGCTTGCTCCTACCTTTGTGCTGCACCTTCCAGTGACCTGGGAGGGAACTGCCATGGCTGAAGCCCTTTTGCTTGGCCAGATTTGTTTTCCAGTTTCCTGCTTCAATTCCCCAGGCAGCAAAGAAACACTTGTGCCAGCAAAAGGGAGGGGATGGTTGGAGGGAAAATAGCCACTTCTTTCAGTAGCAATGTTGGCTGCCCCTTCTCCCTTTGCTCATCCCACAACAGGGAGCTCCCCAGACCCATGTTAGCCCCAAAGGAGTCTATCAGACACAGGGCTAGCCCAGTTAGCATCCACATTCAGACTGTATTGCATTTACACTCCCATCTGAATACACCATGTTGGTAAAGATTTCTGTTCCCTTTCCGGGTATATAGCTTAAAAAGTTTTCCCCTTGTAAAACTTTCAGTACACATTTCAGGGCCCAAATCAGCTTTATTGAAGCAATTTCCATTTTATTCCCATGCTTCTACATCTCTAAGACACAAGTTTTTCTGCAACCTGCCCTTCTCCCATTCTCTGCAGACCCTCTGCCAAGCACTTACAGCCTATTAGTCTCCAACTCCTTGCATGCAGTTTCACCCTTGCTGGGACACCATTTCCACAGGATTTCTGCATCTCTGACAAAATTTCAAGTTTCCTTCATGTTCAGAGCCCTAATCACCTTTTTGAACTGGGCCTCTTCAGATCTCTGAGTTTGCCCATCAAATTAACTACAGGCCTGCTTCTTGCAGTCTCCTGCTTAAAGCAGATTTACCCAGGGAGACACAAGTCACTGTCATCAGTAAAAGACACCATCGGGTTTTTGTTCATGGGAGTGACAGGTTTTCCTGAGCAAAGATGCTCGTGCAGAAAGCCTGAGCACTCCTTGTGGGTCAGCTGCCATAGGAATCATCCTCTGTCTCTCCATTTACACCATTTCCTAGAAGGCATCTTATTATTGTAAGTAATAATAAAAACACAGGCAGAAGGGTGTTAAACCTGGTGCCGCAGCCATTATTCCTCCTGAGATTTGACCACTCTCAGCCTAGAAGTCTCTGCCCTCACTCAAGGAAATTGCTTTTAATTCTCCTTCCAAAAATTGTGCACTGAAACTGTCCTATTTCCAGGCTCACATCAACCATGGCACCTGACTGGAAAATAATGAACAGGTAATCCAGATTATTATTTTTAAAAAGTCAATCAGAAACATATGGAATTGCTTCATATCAGAGGTATTTAAAAGGAAAGTATGATGGTACTGGAGGGTAATTTATTTATTTATCCAGTTCTTACATACCTGTAGTAATCATATACTTGGCCCAAATGCTGTTCCCAACATGCACTTTCAACCTGCGTTTTTCTTCATGTTGTTTCCGTGCACCTTGACCTACCATTTGAAGGGCTGAACAATTCCCTTCCTTTATTTGCACAGGAACATAAAAGATATTTTTAGAATGTAGCCAAAGAAATCCTTGCCTACACCAAGCAATTTTCAGTGAACTATGACAAATTGTCCCTTTTTTGTCAGAAAAATTTCTGTTCACCAGTCTTTGTAGCTTCATAGCCCTTTCAGGACTGTGGGGACCCAAACAAATGCATAAAACACTGCAGGTGCAGCCCTGCTGGGACAATAAAGAGCCATATCGTCACCTCCCTGCACTCTTACTGGGAAAACATGTTTCTTCAAGGACGGTACTCTCTCTCTCCCTCTCTCCTCCTCCTCCACCCTCTCCCTAGTGTTTTAGGAGCAAAAGGCAAGTTTAGTCTCCCAGATCAAGCTTTCAGTTCACTTTTTGAAGGACACCAATTTATTACCCTGTTAAAAGCATTCCTACATCTCACCTTGCAGCACACACCCTGAAAGTCTGAAACCCAGAGGTGTGGAACTTCCCTCCCTGGCTCCTGATCTGGACTCTTTTGCCCTGTCCTAGCTGCTCTGTGAGCAAATGAAGCTTTTCTTTGTACACGCCCTTGAGCTCTCCTTCCAAGCACTCTTTCCCCTTTCCTCAACAACTCCACCATCTCCACTCCTGCCTTCCTCCTCCCACCTACACAGCTTTCCTGGTAGCTGCTCCAGATCTTCCAACTACCAATATTCCTCCTGAGCATCCAACCTGAGCTGTCTTTTGCTGGCTGCCAAGGGCACAAGGAGCAACGAAGGCACCTGGATTACATAGAATGATTTGGGTTGAAAAGGACCTTTAAATCTCATTTAGTCCAACCCCCTTGCAATGAGCAACTCCAACTGCATCAGGTTGCTCAGAGCCCTGCCCAACCTGACTTCGAATGTTTTTACCGATGGGGCATCTACTGCATCTCTTGGTAACCTGTTCCTGCACCTCACCACCCTCATCATAAAAGGATTTTTCTTTATACCTAGTTGAGAAGAGGAATGGGGCAGGTGCATGTCCATCGGAGATCAGTGTGGAAGGGCTGCCAGCAGTCAGATGCAGCACAGCTCTCTACTGCAGAATAGCCCAAGATAACCAGGGCAGCTGAGGCAAGGGTGTCCCATGTTCCTGCCTGGTCTGTGCTTGAGGTAGCACAGAACTTCCTCAGAGGACAGCCTGAAGTGGGAACGACAGGCACCCTGTGATGTAGGGACACATCACAGCCTGCCACATGGGAGCCAGCTGTTAATATTCCCAAGGGCAGCATGACAATGGGGACAGCCCACAAAAACACGAAGGTCTTGGGACTGATCAGAAAGACCTCCCTCCCTCCCTCCATGGCATGGCCTGAGGAACACAGTTAAGACACAATTGCTAATATTCTTGCCAGACGTGTTGGCAAGAGCTGTTTGGCACTTGGGAAGGAAAAGGTCTTCATGTCTTGTCATAACACCCTTTGGGTCCTATCTGTAGTTTGAATTTTTCCTCCTTTCCAGAGACAAGCACAGTAGCTGCTGTGAAACATGATGAGTCATAGCTGCAGGCTGCCAGGGAAAGGCAAGGTAAAGGGAAAGCGGGGACAGATGAGACAGGAGGGAAAGCTGCTGGCACTAACCAGGCTCCAAGTCATTGTTAGGTGGCTACCACTGGTTTCTCTGCAGTACTATGTGCATGTATTTTCAGCTTTCCCTGGCTAAATCCATGGCATGAGGAGGAATTTGAGAACAGCCACATTATGTTACACATCTGCCTGAAAGCAGCATGAGAGTCACTGTGCTCTTCTGACCAGAAAATGAAGTAGGAACTGCCCCCTGTAAGAGCGGGAAGTTGGGAAGAGTTTGTTAGGCAGCTAATCTATGAGGAGAGCAGAACTTTGAGAAGGCTAAGAGGAACATGTGTGGATCAAGATATGCTGAAACTGCCTTTGCTGTCATCTCTCATGAAAACTGGCAGCGATCACCCATCCTGGCTGCTCTGCTTTGCCATATGTCCCAATTCCAGTGCCACCACAAATATGCTGGGAAAGATCTTCCTGTGTCAAATGTTTCAAACATAAATATAGAAGGATAGAAGTCCTTTAGGTCACTGATTTGATTCACGCCTAATGTATTTTTCATGCAGTAATTTCAATATAAATATGATGGTGTCAGACACAGGGCATCGTTTCCGATAGTGTCAAGTACTGCATGCCTCACAAGCTGTGAATCTAAGCACCTACTTAGATCCACAATGCTGACGTAGAGCAAGACCAAGTATTTCTGAGGCTGCTATTTAGTTGTCTGTGGGAAATGGTTTTGTCACCTTAGGAAACAGAGCTACAGTGTCATAAGGGTACCTGCTCTGTGACAAAGCTGATGCTATTTACAGCCCTTAGGGAAGAAACCATGACAGAGGGATAAGGCATCACACCTCCCAGCACAGCAGCACAAGAACAACTTACTGGTGCTACAGAACAGTTCAGCTGAAGAGATTGTTCTGCCTAATGCAGGTGAAAAATTGATTTAATTTTTTCACAGTCTACCACATATCAGTCTCAAAACTAATCTCACTTAAACTGATCTTCTACTTTGCCAGAGAGATAATTCTGTGCTGGATTGTGCCTTGCTTCTGGTTCAAAATGCAATATTTATTCCCATCAGAGAACTTCATTTTCAATTAATTGCATTTTTTGACCAAAACCAAAAGCAAAACACTGTCACTTAAAAATGTCCAGCCAATTCTACACAGAAATCTGCTCCAAGGCCTGCTTATCTCAGTGTTTCTAAGAGAGCTGACAGTTGCTGAAATATAGGCACTAGGATTGCTAGTGTTGACAAGGCTTTAAAGCATCATCACACTGAGTAGCCATTAGAGGTTATATTTCATTGGAAGTAATGTAATTCAATTACCATCACTCTTTAGTATGTCCCATCTCTGGAGACTGACAATAAGATGTATCATCCATCAGATTTTAACCTGAACTTTGCATTCTAGCCTCATAGATTGCCAGTTCTCTATTATGAATGGCTTCATATTTTTAGTGTCATTTCTGAGGAAAAGGAGGTTATCTAATTATACTGTACATCCATTTGCCTGCTTGTCTCTCCTTCCTTAGCTTGTCAACCAGTTTCAACCAGGAGGCAAAGGTCTTTATTAAGTTCCTATCAGTTTTGCAACTAATCAGAGTCAGGGTAAAGAAGAGAAATCATTTGCACGTCCCACTTGGGAGTGGTGAACTATGTAATCCCTGCAAACTGACAGCCTGGTGAGCACAGACAGCTAATACTGTCTCTTTCTCCATACATGAAATACAAAAGGCTGAGAAATTTGTGCTACTGCAGGGACTGAAGTTCAGAGAGACCCACATCTTGTACTATGAGACACAACCCCTTAAGAATGCAGGCTCCTTTAGAACTGCTGTTCATGGAACAACTATTTTATAAACGCAGTGAGCTTAGTAATTTACATCTTTGTAAACATCTCTTGTGCACATTTCTTCAGGAAACAATGTCTCGAGTAATTCACTCCGACAGTCAAACATATTGCAAATACAAAACATAAATTGCACAGAAAAGTGATGTAACATTTGCTTCCGCAAGTCTATGCATTTAAGCTTTATCAATAAACACATTTCCTTTCTCAGAATTATGCAGACCAACTGATTCACTATGTTTATATGTTTTAACGATTACTCTTACTGATGATTATCAACATTACTGATTCATATTACTGTTGTTGTTCTGCCTTTTTGCTGCCTAACTGAACCTGATGTACTCATGTACTCCGCTAGTTCTTTATCACATTCATCAGCTGCACAAGGATTGTGACTTATGACAACTTACTCCTCACAGGCAACTTGTTTATATCTGTCATTGCATCCATTCCTTTTTTCATTCCCTCTCCATCCCTCCAAACTTTAACTCCTCCATATTGACATTTATGCTAAATCCCTTTTCTTTGGCCTTTCCCACTCACAGGCTCTCACCGTCTTGGCATCTTCCCTTCTCCTGTGTCCACACATTCTCCATCCCAGCCTTGCCCCTCATTCTACCACGTCTTTTTCTGCCTCCCACACACACTGTCATTATCTATATCTTCTGGCTTCCTCACCTAGCCTGCTCTTTGCTCAGAAGGTGATCCTTTTCCTCTCTCACACACAAAATTTTACCAGAAAGAAATCAGTGAACCTAGACACCCTTACAAAAACACTTTTGCTGGACTTTCCTGGTTTCACTTGCTCACTCTCCTACATGGATAATATACATGGAAGATGGACTTCCCTCTTACTCCTTCTGTTTTCACCTGCCCACTCACCACCACCACCTCATGTTTTCTCCTACTCTCATTGCCATCCCTGCCCTTTTCCCTGGTACTGCTAGTCCGCTGTGACACAGCTATCTTCAACTACATTCAAAGCCCTTCTCTATCACTTTAACTTCTTTTTGAGTGTTTCTCTGCAATATTTACACTATCAGTTGGCTGCTGTCACTTCTCTGCTTTTAATGAACTCCAGTGAATGCACAGCTTCACTTCAGACATTTGCTTACTCTTCAAACCTGCCATCCTCTTCCTCAAAAAACCTGCTTCTCTATTCCTTGTAAACTTTGGAGATTGATATTTTACTGCTAGAAGAAGTTGCCTTCTACCATCTGGGGAGTTACCTGCCAAATTCCAGATGCACCTGCCCACGATCTACCCAGGGTATGAACCCCATTGTACATCAGATGCCTCGAATATTCCCAGGTAAGAGCCACGTCATACAGACACATGCACGCGCACACAACACGTACATTCTCTCTCACTCTCTCTCTTTGTTCTGATGGAAGACAGCCCATGTTGCCAAGAACAGTCACCCATCAGCTGCAGGTAGGCTGGCAAACTCCCACATCTGAAATACCAAGTTTTACTCCTCCCTCACACCCGTTACTCACTCCTGCTGCCATCCCTCAGGGAGCACCTGTGAAACTTTCAGGACAAGACCACCAAGACTCTTGCCCTCATTCCTATACTTTTTATAACTTTTGTCACACTCCTGTTTCTCATTTTCTCATCCACATATGCCACTCTTTCCCTCCCCCTCTACCTTGTTTTGTCAATTCCTAAAAAGCTCTCTGCCTACACACAAAAGGAATACACTTGTCTCAATTTAGGTTTCTACAGGAGACATTTACAAATCTTATAGTACATCCTTCAGTCTTCAGTAACCAGCTCTGGCCATCAGTCTCCATTGTTTGTATCTAAATTGTCATTCATCTGCATTATTACTCATTCCTGATTTTGCCACCTTTTCCTTCTCCTACATTCATTACATCACCCACAGGGTCTCATTTTGAATTAGATTGCGAGATATTTAGAGCAGAAAGAGTGCTCACACATAACACACACATAGTGCAACGGGAGACTGTAGGAGCTAGCAAGTGTTTCCCCCACAGAATGTAAGGATCAGAGCTGCCCAAGGGCAGCAGGAACTTACCGAGCCGTACAGTTCCCCTTTCTCATTCATTCCAAGGTAAAGTCCACTGTCGACTCCTCGGATGCTGACCAAGCCCACTGCTATACTGATAAATTCCAGTATACCTATGAAATGAAGGAAAAAGCAAACAATGTACATATTGTTTCCATTGAAAGATCTTTTTTTTCCAGATATGACTGATCCCTGAGTGCCAAGCAACTATTTTCAAGGCTTTTTTCCCACTTTCTGAGTTGTTTGGAAGATGAGGACAAAATTAATATATAATACTTCAAGCACTTTGAGTCTTTGTTAGAATGGTGCACTGCAGACAGCATTAATGTATCAAATTAAAAGATTGCTCTCAATCTTTCTCATTACTCCTAAACACATACCTTAAGCTCAGTTATACTGATTTTCACAACAGATAATACATTCAGAGAAAAAAAATCTTTTTAAATTGCCAAAATTAGCAGAAGTGAGGAACCTATGAATCTTGTATTGCAAAATAAATTCTGAAAAAATACATTTTCATCAAAATTGTGAAGTAAAACAATGTTACACATGGTACCAAAAGATCTACTTTCAGACATCAATGAATCAGGAATACAGGGAAAGGTTTACTCACAGTATGATCTTCCAGAGGCTTGAGATATGAAAATCCTTAGTATAGTCCAGTGTCATGCATTTCTGTTTAGATAGTAACCATTCTCTCTGATGTGTTATTATTTACTCTTCTAAAATTCAGACATTAAAACATCCTATGCCTAAGTGTAATAGTTTGTACATTATTAAGTTTACCCATGCACATAACAGCAAGCTTACACAGACATTTGTGCACTTAGAAGTAGGAATACTCTGCAGAGAAGCACTGCTTCTGTGAATCACCAAGGTTCAGCATCCATGTGCACAGTACAGCAAGTGTCTGTACCGAGTATTGGCTCATCTGCTTCTGAGGGTTTGGGGATTTTCTGGCAGCCTTCCCTGCAATTTGCTTACCTCTTCAGTGAGGATGCTACTGGCCAAACCTGGCATAAACCTAGGAATCTTGTGTAAAAACATGGAAATTTCTTCCTCTTTGGGAGTGCTCATCTAAGACTGTAATGATCTCACAGGAAGTGATCCAGCAACATTCAGAAGCATGCTGCTGTGTTACGCTACTTTCTGAGTCACAAAATAAAGTGTATCCTGCACAGAGTAGCATTTTCAATATATTATGTGAATTTTCATGTCTAAGCACACTGTGTAACTATTTTTTAAAGCTCATTGGAAACTATATGTACATGAAATACTGAAATAACAGTATAGTATGTGTTGAGCCTCACATGGCCAATAAAAAAGCACTTTGGTGGCTTTTTTTAACAATTAATTTGGCATCTCCCACAAAATAGTTGTGCACTAATCAATAGCAGGCATGAATCACATAGATCTAACATAGCACAATTTGAAGCCAATAGGGAAAATTTATAGCCAAGGTAATGCAAAGATGAAAAGTATTCCCTGTAAGGGACTATTGATCATTACCTTATATATTATTCAGCACTACAAACACCACAGTATTATTGTTTTGATAACCCTTTTTTAAGGCCTGGGCATTTTAAATTATTCTCTACATATGCACAAATAAAAAATACTGGGAGGAAATACTTAGTAATTATGGATTCTTTAAGTAATATTGAGTGGCAGCACGCCGTTTATCTGGTATATATAGTATCTCAGATACAATTGATCCATTGAAACCATTTAAAAATTCCCATTATATCAGGACATGCAATACTTACAGATTTCTTACTAAGGCTTTTTCTCTAAAGCTTTTACCAAAATATCATATTACTTGATACATGTTACCAAGCAATTTTAACTGAGGTCAAATCTTACATTAAGTGTGTGAGTCTGGCATCTTTCATATCAGTCCAAATGTAGTCTTTAATTGCTGTCATCATTTCAAATATTTGGATGCATGCTGCTTCGTGCATCAAAGAACAAAAAAAGCACTGTCACATCTATTATAAGTGCAGAAAATTAATTTAAGGTACTTGGCAAAGAGCATCCATGTATTTGAGATCAGAATAGAGACTTCTTCATTTGAAATACTCAAAAGCCTACTCACAGCAAGTTTTATGCGCCATATTAAGTCCTTCAAGAGATTATCTGGGGCCAAGCATACAGTCTTACAGAAGTCTTGCCAGTTTAAGGATTGCACTTGTCCCACAGTTCTGTGAATATTTTCACTGTATAGTTTCTATAATATACAGATACTACTTAGGACCTGCACTAGATATTTAAATAGATAATCCTTTTCAAAATGAGGCTATATCAAATGAAAATCAGGACAACTCCAAACTTTGAAAGCTAGGGCCCTATTTATAGCTAAAAATGTGGAAGGGAAGACAAGTAGAGAGGAAATAACTGTCTCAGTACATGGGGTGCTGAATTTCTTCTCACTGAGCATTTTCTTTCATGAAACCACTTCAACGCAAAGACCCATTCCTTCACAAGGATAGGAAGAAAGTTTCAGGGAAGCTATTTATTCCTTACATGTCCACACTAGCTTTTGTCCACACCAGACCTTCTTCTGCATGATCCAACTCAGACCATGCTGAATGGTGCCGGACACCAGCCTGACATAAATGCTGGTCGTGCTCTTCTGACAGGCTCACAGATGAGAGAAGGTGTGTTGTTGAAAAAAGTGAAATTTTAATTTTCATCTGTCCTAGCTCTGGTGAAAAGCAGGTCTACAGAAGCATTTTCCTTGGCTTTTAGGCAATGAACACCCCTGCAACTGCACGGTTTCATGTTGTTGCTGGTTTGCCCTTTGCTCATTTTTGCCTCCAGCTACACGTTGGCTTTCTTTGTATCAACGGATTGGAGCAGTTTCGCTTTCCTTTAGCACTCTAACACACCATCTATGACAACGAAGACGGTGAACAAGTATCTCTGCCAGCCACTTCTTTGCACGGCTTCCAGGGGAAGGGAGCGCAGGCGGAGCGGTGAGGGACCCGCCGGACTGTCCTCTCCCCGGGCTGCCGCGGGGAGCAGCGGGGCGAGGGAGGCCGAGCCCTTCGTGGCTAAGAAGCCGCCGGGAGGTCAGCCCAGTGATGGGGCGAGGGAAGGGGCTTCTCCGGCGCCCCCCTGCCCCCGGCGCCTCCCTCTCGGCCTCCCGCCCGCCGGCCGAGGCTGCGGTGCGGGGCTGCGCGGAGAGACGCGGGGCTGAGCGCTCCGCCGGGATGCGTCCCGCCTGTCGCAGCTGTCACCACCCCGCCCGCTCCCCCACATGATGCCAATTAAAAGACGGGAGCGCAGACACAGCACCCCCAGGCAGCAGGGCCCTGCTTCAGTTCCAGGCTCTTACAGCGCCCTTGCCCGCCCCCCCTCATCCCCTCCCCTCTGCAACGCTCAATAGCGGGGGAGACTGTCGGGCCTGCTCGGCGCCTTTCCCTCCCCCTAAAACCTGGCCCACGATTCCCAGTCCCGGGGGCCAGAGCCTTCCCCGCATGCATCACCTTCTCCCCCGCCCCGCCCCGGTCTGCTGGCTCTCTCCAGAGACAGCACGGGGCGGGAGGCAGGCCCGCCCACCCGCATCCAGCAGCAGAGGGGCGGGCAGCCGCAGGGACCCCCGTCCGGAGCCGCCCCCGCGCCCTCCCGGCGCTGAGCCCGCCCCGCCAGCCCAGCGCCGGAGCAGGCAGGGCGGGCCGGGGAGGCGGGAGGGCGGGCGGCTGCGCGGCTCCCGCAGATGATGAACGCAGCGGTTCCTTGTAGCAGCAGGTCCCGGGGAGCGGAGGTCACCTGCTGACAAGCTTTTTTTTTTTTCCTTTTCCTGCATGCTCCTATTTTTTTAATGCTGTGCATGCAGTACTTGTGCTGACGCACAGAGGCACGCCTCTCCGCTGTTACAGAGTTCCTGAATTTACAATGACTCTACTGTCTAGCCAATGCCCTACACTAAAGGAGACTGCATCAAAAAAATTTCTTTTGTGACCCAGGAGAGATAAGGCTTTGATCACCTGAGATCACATTACGGGGGGGACAGAGCCGGGTTCTCCCGGTGAGCTTTTCTTTTAGAGATGGGCATCTTGCTGCAGGAATTGCGAAATGCCAGGGCTCCCAGAAGCGGGCGAGTATAGACACACAATATGGCTCGGTTTATCGTACGCAATAGGCACACATCCAACATAGCATCACAAAAGAATTACTCTTATCTGATGTCTCTCCAGAGGTGTGTGCGGGGAGGGGGATTCCCACAGGGCAGAGCCCAGAGAGGAGTTTACGCGCAGCCCCCGGGGTTTTCTCTTTGTCCTCCTTATTCCTGGAGAAAAACTTCCTTCTGACGCGTACCCCCCCATCCACACGCGCGCGCAGGTTTCCCGCACACGCTCGCGGGAGACCATGTGAGCCCGCTCTCCCCAGGGCAGCTGCCGAGTTGGGATGCAGTC
The DNA here is from genome assembly GCF_009650955.1 of Corvus moneduloides. NCBI lineage: Eukaryota > Metazoa > Chordata > Aves > Passeriformes > Corvidae > Corvus > Corvus moneduloides. Next base: position 46,142,501 of record NC_045477.1, on the reverse strand, counting down.
CTACCCAGTATCATCAAAAGACTTTACAATCACCAAAACTCAGATAGCATCTGCTATTCTGTGACCTTCCGGCAAGCACAACAGCAATGTCACGGCACCGAAACAACAGTACCAAGATCCCCTTCCCGCCCCCAAAGAAGCCGGGAGCCCCAAGGCATCCCATGGGTTTGCCGCGCCCGGTTTTCCCAACCCCGGAGCGAGCAGGGGTATCACCGGCGCGCTGCATGGGGAGAACAGTTATCACCGAGGCGCGTCCTGGTGGGGGGAAGAGGGAGATCAAACCGACAAGGACAAAAAAAATATCAATCTATTTAAAGCCAAGGCGCTGCAAGGGATGGAAGAGCTGCCCCTCGGAATTGTCAGCTTCCTACAACTGCGGCTGGAAAGCCATTTTAAAAATAGACGCCACGAATAATGTGGTCACCGCCGCCTTGCTAAGGGAACAGCTGGCGGCCCTCCTCCGGGGGCGGCGGGGCCCCGCGGGCCGCCGGCCCCCCGCCGCCCCGGCTGCCGGTGCGCGGAGCGCCCTACACCTGCTGCGGCCCCGCACCGCGCCTCCCCCCCGGCCCCGCGCCGCGCCCGCACCGCAGCGGGCAAGGGGAACCTGCGGCGGTGGCTCAGCAGCTACGCACGGCGTCTGCCCGTGCCAAGGAAAACGCCTAGCTGCAACACACCCCCCCGCCCCGTTCCCCTCACTACGCGGCTGCCTTAAACACTTTCCGCACTTTTTCTCGCCAGCAAGCGTGGATGTTGCGCCCCCGGGAGAGCCGCGACGCTGCCCTCACCCCGCACCCACCCTCGGAGACCCCGGGCGGGCGGCGTGGGAGGGAGGAAGAGCCTGCAAGCAGCGTGAGAGTGTCAGGGAGCAGCGGATGGAGGGGGATGGAGGATGAACCTGCGACCATGCGAGAGCCTCGGTCCTCTCCTCCCCCGTCCCTCCCTCCCCGCTTCCCTTATGAGCCCTTTGGAGATCATCTCCTACAACACCGGCATTATCTAAATAGCTCCACAAAGCAATAAAATACAGCTTAGATATCGTTCAACATCTGGCATTAAAATACAAAGAGAGAAAAAAAATCAACACAGGACTTTGTTTTTACGACCGAATTTAAGTGCTGTCAGGTTGGTTCACTCACAAGTTAACTCCTTCCAACAGCTGGGAGCTTGGCGAGCTAACCTGGCATATTTTCCGCACCCCTCCTTAAAAAAACCCCAAAGAATCAGCTCAGCCAGGCTGTTTTAGTCACTTTCATACATTCAGTCTGCCGGGCCTTTAACAGACTCCTTGGCAGCCGAGAAGCTCCAGGCCCACCGGACTCGCGTGTGCATGTGCATGTGTGCGTGTGTTCATGCACAGGCTCTCCGGAGCGGCCGGGGCCATCAGCCCTCCAGCCCTCGCTGCTGAGTCACAAATAGTGTCCCCTGGAAAGGAAACCCAGGGAATGCTCTTTTCAAATTTGCTGCCAGTCTGACACGCCACACAGCTCGAGAAAGGCAGGTTTTGGCGCAGGATTCCCGGCTGGTTCCGGACCCCACCTGCGCTCCCTCTTTCCCGGGGCGCCGGCCACCGGCAGCGCCGCACGGCTGCGGGTGCGGGTGCGGGTGCGGGCGGCTAGCCCCGCTGCGGGTCGGCGTGCGCTGCCGGTAAATCCTCGCCGAGCAGCGAACCAGGCAGGGTGTGCAATTCGGGCAGTTACTAGGGCAGGTAATCGGCAGAGAAAACGAAAGAAAAGCTCTCGTCAATTTGCGTATAGGACGAGAGCCACTCCCTCCAGGAAACTCGGTGAATTTTAAATTGTGGTGGTTAATGATTAAAAACCCTTTAAACTCGCGAAATCAAATCATTCAGCAGAAACGTCCCGAACAAAAATTCCACCACCGCCACCACCACCTCCCAGTACGCGTCTGCTCTTAAGCAGAACTTGGGGCTACACAAACATCGCTACCAAACACCCGGCGACTTCGGCGAGGGCTCCTGCTCCGCCGCGGTGGTGCCGCTTGTGTACATCTGCACCCCCGGACACATTCATTTTTCCCCTCGGCGGATCAACACAAACCTCCCTTCCCGCACGCCTCGCACCCCCCACCGTCCCCCCGCCCGCAGTTCTGCCCCATTATTTCATCACATGACCACTAAAGGGTTAAGGATAATACCTACCAAATCTGCTGTGGTCTTGCCTGGTTCCCTGGATAGTACCATTGGGGAAGATTTCTAAATGAAATCCAGTCCTGCAGTATAGCTGCCTCCGCCTGAGGATCCCCTTTAAATGGTCCAAGTCCGTGACCGCAGGCCCCCTGGGTAGCCCACCTGCCTCAGACTGACCCAGGTGGTCACTTAACAAAACCGGACTATCCACCGGCAAAACGGGCACATTCCCAAAGGGTACTGCATCCTGCACACCGAAATAGTTCCCAACTTCACCTAAGGGAGCCATCAGAAGATTCTGCTTTTAGAGAATGAGAATAAACAATAATGATGGTGCCAAACCCAGGAGATATAAGATTAGGTATATTCCACTCCTCTCCCCTCCCTAGCGCAGTTACAGAGAAAATGTTCTTTCTTCAATCCATTAAATGCATAAATAAAAGTAATATTCTGTTTTGACTGGTACAGGTTCAAGGTCAAACCAGTTAGTCTAAGAAACCACCACTTTATACTCACACACTGACATATTTATAAACATATAGATGTGTATATCTATATAAACGCATATATCCCCAGCTCTTAGCAAGCAATACGGTCTTCAGCCCATCCAACTGTAATAAAGAAAAAAATCCGTAGTTTCTCCATTTGGTTTAAGATAAGAATGACCATAGCAACTTAAATACCTAGGCGTTATAGGGATTTTTTTTTAAGATGCACAGGCTACGTCAGGATTTATGGATTCTGACTCCAGAAAGGCATGCGCTGTTTTTACTCTATAACAGACTGCATACATCAGCATGAATCCTGCAAAGGGGGAGGGGGGAAATCTCACGTTGTTGGCTGAGATAAATCCAAAAAAAAAAAAAAAAAGGAAAAAAGAAAAAGGAAAAAAAACTTTTGACGTCCAAATCTATTATCCAGAATTCTCAGGAGGCTCAGCAGATGTCCACTGGTTTAGGATTATTGACGATCCACAAGCAAAGCAGCAACATACAAGCGCTTGTGTCTTTCTTGGCTGGCTCGAAACAGGTGTTGCTTCTGCAGGGCTCCCTGTGAAATGTTGTACTCCAGCACTGAGCTGCAGCTCTTGACTGTGGATCTCCATCCAGCACGCAGAGTGGCGCAGGAAGAGGCATTGGGCTGGGTTTAAGGTAGTCCTGATTGCTGCTGGAAGGATTCTCCGAGGTCCTAGCGCTCAGCCCTACCTGCTGCAATACCGAGCCGCTTCCAGCGCTCGGCACGGCGCGGAGCGGCTCTTGCTGCTCTGCGGCAGCGCGGCGCTCGCCGGCAAATAAATAAATAAGTGGGCGAAACTTTGGGGGAGGAATAAAGCGACGCGATGCTAAATATACCGCGCCCGCCCGCTGCGGGAAGCGGGCTCCTCGGGAGATGCCCGCATAGCCCGAGTCCCCCCTGACATTGGCGGGGGGAGCGGGGCGGGCAGCGCCCTGCCCGCCCAGCCCGAGCTCGGCCCGGGGCCCGGCCCCGCCGCAGGGGAGGCGGAGGCGAGGCCGACCCGCACCGCTCCGCAGCCCGGCCCCGGCCCGCTCTGCCGCAGGTAACCGGGCTGCCGCTGTCCCAAGCGGGGTTCAAACTCAAGCTCCGGCGGGCAAACCGGCGGGGCGCGGGAAGTTCGGGAGCTGGGGCGGGTAGTGGGGGTCCTTATTGCCCACGCCACATTTTTTGCCTTCTCCACTGTGGCCCCCCGCCCCGGCAGTCCGCAGCCCTCCCGCTCTGCCCCTGCGCTGCCGGGGGGCAGTTCGGGATGCCGCTGCCGGTGCGGGCAGCGCCGGGGCCCTGCCGCCGCCCGGGACGCCCCGCGGGCCAACCGTGGCTCCTGGCTCAAGAGTGCGGTGGAGGGAAGGAAGAAGCGAGCAGGAGGCGGCATGGGGGGAGACAGAGGTGCAATGCGAAGTACGTATTTTCTTTGCCCCCAACCCCTCCCCCTCTCTCAAAATGAAGTTATTTAAAACTCTCGGGAGAGACTCGGCGAGGGGAAAGAGGGTTTCTGTTTCTTCTTATGATGCCGAGAATTGGTGTTATTGTGGGTTTGCCCTTCGAAAATAGCTGTGTGAATCAGCAAAGGGACAGAGGGTCTCCTGCATTTGCAAAAGCGTTTTTGAGCAGAGCTCAAGGACTGAGGACGATGCGGAGCCCTGCACGAGGGAGAGGACGCTCCGGCAGCCCCTTATATTGAGCACAAAACCTAAAGACAGGCTCTTGGGGGAATGGTGGGGGGAGAGAGAGAGACAGGGAGAGAAGGAGGAGAAACATAATATCTTGGGGGCTGGGGGAAGAGATTGCATGGTGTGAATGATGATGTGCACCGCTGAGGTAGCGGGGTCCGGGAAGGTCATTGGTGGAGCCTGGAAAGAGAACTCCAGAGAAGGGAAATTTTGCAAGGCGTTTAGTTAGAAATAATCGACTCTGCATGTCCTCCTGCTCGATGGGCATGCGGTGGAGGGGGTGGGTCTCCTTGCCTTCCCCACCACAAAAGCCAGCAGTCCAGCTCTGATTGTTGCAGCTTTCCTGCATCCCCCCACTTGCCAATGTGACTAAACACGAGAGGAGGGAGAGAGACTAGTTTCCATGTCTAGCGGGGAAACTGCAGCAGGGAAAAGCTGTGTCCTGAATCCACACGGACCTTTAGGGAACTGACTCACGCCAGTGGCGCATGAGCCACCCCCCTTTTATTTGACTCCAGCAGTCTTTATTACAATTTGAAGGACAGGATGCTTTGGAGCAGGGTCACGTCACTCTAGTTCTGTACAAACCCACAGAAAGAAACAGTTGCTGCATGTCAGTCCATGCATTTCAATATGCAAGAACAGAAAAAAAACCACCACCAAAGCAGTAAAGTCATTGCTCTCTGGCAAATAGTTCTGAAGCATTTACCGTTATTTTTAGGATTTAAGGACACTGCTCTCACACACTGGTTGTATCAGTGTGAACAACTGCAGAATGACTTGGGAAAAACTGCAGAACTCACCATGTCAAAAATCATCATTCTTTATCAACTGGATCATGGCAGTACCCAGAGGCCCCATTCAGGGCTCACAGCTCCATTGTGTCGGATACTGTAGACACATGTAATAAGAGAGATGGTCTATGCCCAAAGAGCTTATGATCTTAACCCATGATGAAAGACAACAGGTGTATAGTACAGACCCATGGGGGAAGGATAAGGGAAAAACAGCCTTGAGAATAAAAAGCAACAGGCCCAGCCAGTGACAAGTGTTTGGTGTCAGAAGGAAGTTTTAAGGAGATTTGAAGGAGAACAATAAAGGAGATTTACGGTTACTAATGGGGAGATTTTTCCATGCATAATGGCTAACTTGGAAGAGAACATGAAATTGCTTGTTAAAAAATTGGACTGTGGAAAAGTGAAGGTTTGTGTCACTGGCAAAGCAGAGGGGAATATTGCCGAGTGACCATAAGGGCCTTGTATCTGGTGTGCTCTCAGTCTAGAAGGAACTGGGAAAGAGGTTCCCAAGTCCTTTCTAGTGCTTTAAATTTACATTTCTAGTCCCAGTAAAGAGTATTATATGGAATTTTTTTCTCTAGTCCAGGCTTCAGTATTTTCTGTCTTGCACTTCACACCAGCTTACCTTACGAAAAATATCAGAAGGTAAAGAAGAAAGTATTGATATAGTTGCCTTTTTTTTTAAAGGGACTTAAATGAAAGCCCATAGGTTATTTGCTATAGGAAGTTTAGTGTTATAAAAGTGTTATCTAAGTTGAGGCATCAATGTCTGACTTACTCATAAGTATCAAAGCCACACATGAATTATGCAGGACATCCCCAAAATTATACCCATCTGTGAGTAGGTGGTGTTCCAACCTTGCTTCACATAAAATCTATGTGTGATGTGTAATGCCAAACTTACCCCTTACAGAAGTTTGGCATTGCTGATAGCTGGGGCTGTATTAAAAACCTACACTTTTATCCCCAAGACACTGAGGCAGGAACATCCCTAACTCCCCTCTACTAGAGATTCACACCCACTTCCCTTATACCCTCCTGGAATTAAAGACTGCATCTGCCACAGTGAGTCATCAAGAGCTTACTCATCAGCTTTATGCAGGATTTTAACTCCTGAGAGCAGAACTGGTCAGAAGGAACCTGCATTTCTTGAGGAGCTCCTGGCACACATTCTCTTCACATGTACCACACTAACGTGACATCTCTGTCAGGTTTCAGTCATTATGACATTTTTAAAAGAAAACTGTTTCACCTGTACTCAGCCAACTAGTCCAGTTTTAAAAGATCTTTTCACATATCAATTTTTGAGCGTCAAAAAATAATTCAGCCTGCCAAAACAGTTTTTTCTTGGGTTTCTTTTTTGTTTTGTTTTGTTTTTTTAAATCCCCCTATATTGTATAATTTCACCAAGATCAGGATCTTATTCCGGACCTTTAATGTATCTAACTCATTTATTTCCCAACCCTTCAGACAGAGAACTAAAAGACTTAGTTATTAAAAAGAGAGGTCTTATGACTTTCCCATGAAACACACGGCATTTGCAATTTTTACTAAAATGTCTTGAGGCAGAAAACTTTTTAAAAGTTCTTTTTTAATATATAAATGGAGAATAATATAAAAAGTAATGCTATTTTCAGTTTTCTTGACAAATAAGATTTTTAGGGTATTTTAAAGCATGATATAAACCTGGATATGAGACTATTAATTAATCTTGTCTCACTTGAGGCTGCTAGAATTGAGACATCAAGATATAAACTGCTTGTTCTTTAACATAGAGAAATAGGAGCAATTTTAGGGCACAAATCATCTGACCTATTCTAGACATCTACTTTAGGATGACATGACTCATGCTCTAAAGATGCTTAATTCTTCCTCGTGTATGGAGGGAGCCTATATTAGATGTAGACTTCTACATGACAGAGGTCTAGATAGGACTGCATGGATCCCACCTGCTGTGTTATACATGTGATTGAGCATTTCCCCAGAATGGCTGGTGAGGGCACTAAACTATTAATACAGCTACACAAATTAACACTCCAAAGAAAACTTATGTGATATCAGCAATGAAAAATTACTGAAAGTCATGATTATCAAACCTTAGGTTGACTGGAAATAAAGAAAACATGTGAAAACAAAACAAAGAAAAAAAAGCCATGTGATTCAGTTAACCAGATTAATAAAAAAAAAAAAATGTCTAGAAGTTTAGAGAATTTAAACTAGAGGAACGTATTTGCTTTCTCACTTCAGAGACTGTAGAAAAAACAGCAGTATTTATGACAAAAAAGATTCCTATAAGAATTCCAGAATTCAGCAGGAAAGGGCATGTTCCCAGTTCATCAAATTTTCATGCTAGAATAGCATAAAACATGCAGTTTAGATGGAAATCTCCAAGAAAACACCAGCGTCAGTGTCACTATGCAATACACAGCAACAGTAGGATATCTAATATGGATTTTTCATGGTGTTACGGCATTTTGCTGTGTACAGGAATTAGTGAATTCACGTAATTAAACACTGGCAGAATATGATCTTTGTGACCATCCTAGGGAGGGAGTTATTAGGTTCCACATTTTAAGACTTCTTGATTTAAACGCAAAAGTAATACTGCCATTACCAGTCAGATAGAGTCAAGTGCATTGGTACAGGTGTCAATACAATCTTTTTGAATGCATGTCCTTGTTGGTGATACTTGAAGGTAGATAAGGTGATGTAAGTATCAAAGCTGCCAAATACATTTGAAATTTCTGTGATGTGTTTATTCATACATAGCTTTTATCTGCTGATTTTAGTAATGAATTGATTGTCCACTACATTTCAAATCCCTCCAGCTCAAGAGCCAAAGGGCCACTGATTGGAAAGAGAAAAGGGTAGGAAATCAGTTGCCATGTGCGCCGGTGACTGCAGAGGCCTCCACACGGCAACCAATTTGTGTGGCACAGCTCACAGAACTGCTGATTGTGAGAACCTGTTTGCCACGGCCAGCGTTTTGCCTTGTGCACCTTCCCTGCCCAAGCACACACGGTGTCTCGTCAGAGGTTTCTGCCTTCTTCATGCTCCCATACTGTCGGTGCTCAGTTGTAGCTGCAGTCTCAGCAGGGTTTGCCAGCAGGCTGTAGGGCATCCCCGAGGCTCTTCCTTTGGCTGATATTCTTCCTCTATAGATAGTTCACTACCTGAAAGATGAGGCGGCCTTCATATACCAACCAAGGCACACAGCTTGACCATCAGCTGGACGCTACTTACCAGTGCTAGACTGGAGCTGCAGCCAGCAACCAGGTCCTCGCCACCTTGACGGGCAGCGATAAGGCGCCTCTCGGCCCCTGCCCATCTCGGCAGGAGCTGGGTGTGTGCCCCACTTACCGCTCCATGTGCGCCGCGGCAGGCAGAGCAGCAGCCCGGTGTGCCGTCCCCCGACGGAGGAGGTCGGTGCCAGCTCCATGATGGCTCTATGCCCGCTTTCTGGAACGGCCAAAGGCCTTGGGAGCTTTCCCCATGGAAGGGACTACCTCTCCCTCCATGGCACCGTGGCCACCCAGGACATCTCATGCCGAATGGCCCTGAGCGCGGGCCTGCAGCGGCCACGCAGGGCTTCTCCTCCCCACGGGCCCGCGGCGCTGACCCCGCCGGGGCAGGAGGGGCCGGGCGCGGCGGGCCGGGGGCTGCGGGGCAGGGGCAGCCGCGCTTGTGCGGGGCTCTCTTGCCCTCTAGCGGGCGAAGCCAGCGGGGCGGCCCCGCCGTGCCCCCGGCCAGCGCTGCCGTGCCGCTCTGCCGGAGCCCGCGGCCCGCTCTGCCGAGCCCGGCTCGAGCCCCGGGACAGCCCCGCCGCACGGCGCCGGCAGCGCGGGCGGACGGGCCGGGGCCGCGCCTTGGGGCCGGGCTGTGCTGCGGGCGCCGGGCAGCCGGGCTGGGCAGCGCGGCAGGAGGAGTGCTCCGTGCAGAGCGCCTGTTCACAATGCCGCCAGCAGCGCTCAGCCAGCTGCGGGGAGAGCGACCCAGCGCCACGGTCCCAACCAGCAGCACAAGAGCTGACGAGCAAGGCCATAATGGGGCAGTCAGAGACACCATTCGTCTTTGCGATCCCTTCAGCCGGTTGTGGTAGCTGACCATGACTCCTTAGCGGCGAGCACAGCTGCGGATGGGGAGCCAAAGGGGAGCACGGGACTATGCACCCCAGTTGCTGGGCAAGCATCGTGTGCCCGCTGCTGCTGAGGACGGCAGCAGTTGCTGAGGACAAGGGAGTGCCGGGCAGGGGCCATGCAGCGACCTGGAGGCAGCTCTGCATCAGCTGAGTAGGGGTGGAAGTGGTGCTGGAGGCTGTGTTTGCAAAGGGGAGGACATCTATGCATGCTCATGTGGGGTGTTCTGACACATCATAAGAAGATCAGTTCTTTAAGTTGTGTAGCCTGTGTTTCCTAAGAATTCTCCTTTTCTGCTAACGGTTTAGAAAATATTTCAGTATCGTCATCTCCATCATCCTCCTCCTTCCCAGTTCCAAATCAATAAAAACTTAGTCCTTTCCTACATTATTTTAAATGTACTGTCTCCATCTAAAAAAAGTTCTTACACCATCACTAGGAATTCTTGCTTTATGTTTTAGAAAATTAATCTTTCTTTTTAAAACTGTCAGTGACTTTCTTCCTGTAGACTTCAGCTTGACTTTATTACTCTTCCCATTCTGCAAAAAAATTTTATACTTTTTCTCCCTCCCAAATTCAAAAATTATTTTCAGTAGTATATATTGCATTTTTACTCTGGCTGTTGTTGTAACCACTGAACCACAACAAGCTTAAAAGTTATCCTTTTCATGAAATATAGCTTGTTAGCCATCTAACAGAATTCAGAATTTGTTTTCTTCCTCTAAAGCTTTCCTACTCTCACTCTCATTTATAATTTCCCACTTTTGGGGAATCACTGATACCTCTGGGGTGGCTGTCCTCTCTCGTTGTGATTTCTTGAGGTAGGGTAGTGATGAGAAAGTCCTCTGTTTGCTGGTAGTGAATAGAGTTGGGTCACTTGGAATGCAGTCACTTGGAAACCTCCACTCTGCTACAGTTATTATAATCCTTTGCATGCCTGTGTCTGTTTCATTTGCTTAAATGTTATCCAATTACTTTGTTGATAACTAACATATTTTGCGTGGTTTTGCCTGATGATTTTTTTAATCATTCTGTTGCTATTTCACCAATAACTCAACAGTATGTAACTGCACTCTGATTCAGTGATGTGAAGGAAAAGAAAATAATATAACTGGTTGCTTTAAATAACTACCCTGGATATATACTCATGCTTTCCTTTTGGTTGGCAAAGACAAAAGTATCTCTGACTAGAATCTTGCTTGTTTCTCCTGAACTTACTGCTTTTACAGCAAGACTGGAGACCCTGCCCTCTTGTACAGGGAGCAAAGGGGGAGAAACTGGAGAAGTCAGTAGCTGTGGGGAGCCAAGGGACTGTACAATTACAAAGCCATTCCCCACAGAGGACTGCCATCTTCTGTTTAAGCCATTTCTGTTTGCCCAATCTGAGTAAGTTTATCAAGGGACTGGGCAAAAGGTGAAGGAGCAAAGAGAACGGACCACACTGTACAAATTGCCATCACTGTAATCTTTTCATATGATGTTGCAAGCTACCAAAAATATTTTATATAGTGTCCCATTTGCTGGTGAGAAATTGGAAATGCCTGTGATGTGTATCTACTGATAAGGAGTTTTTCTACTCCAGATCTTTGCCATGAACAGCTGCAACCCATGTTTGCTGTTACACAAGGAGATAATAAATGGCAATAGCTGTCTCTTCTAGGCTAAAATAAGAGAAAATCAGGCTTTCTAGAGAAGGAAAAATAAACTTACAACAGTGGTTCTGAGCTACTACACAGCCCTCAATGTGACTCTCCCTTCCTCTCTCTGGATCTCAAGGCACTGCTTTTATGAGGGTCACCAACACACTTCTGAGTACCAGGCTGTATCTTTATCCCTAGCTAGAATATCTCCTCCCTGAGGACAAGTGGAACAGAAAAGATTATCCATTCCTTTGCCCCCACTCCTCAAAATTCATACTGGTTTCCATATCCTACCCTTCATTTCTCAGAAAAAATTGTCAAGGAGATGAAAAGCTCCCTACTAACAAGAATTTGCTTCTCTGCCTTCATAGCTGCTCTTGACAAAAAGCAGCTTTCCCACCCTGTTGTTTAGATTTCATCAAAGTCTGCAAACTTGAAATCTGCCATAGGAATTTCAGTCCCCTCCCAGAAGCTGTTATTCCAAGAGAGCTTAGAAATTCATCAGAGGGTCTAAAAAACACATCAGCACTGGGAATCCACAACTAGGATTTCACGCCAGAAATAGATGCTGCCTGAACTACTTTGCTTTTTCTAGGCATTGCAGTGAAATCACTGACAGGCAATGGGGAAAGAAACTGTTCAGGAGGTTCCTGTGCTTCCTCTGCTTTATATATTGCTCTAAGTTTGAGGAGGAGAATGAAAATTACTGTCAGGGATTCTCAGGGACTGACTTTATAGCACAACCAAGCACTGAGAACTCACTTCTGCAGATACAGACAAATTGGCTGTGACTACCTTGCCTTTACTGCAGTAGCACTGCAGCCAACAAGAACTAAGCATGCAATATTGAGACATCAGGCAGACATCTAGTATTAGGTATTCTGCTTTTTTTAATGGGGCACAGGCTTGTGAAGAAACACATGGCAAAACCAAAGGAAAATTATCTTGCCAAGCCTCATGTTATGCTATTTGTATAAATCTTGATATGAACAAGCACAAGGAATTTGCTTGACCTTTCTGGAATTCATACCTTGTGTCCCTGTAATCATCTGAGTGTTCCAGCTCTGTATCTGGGAACCTGGTTCTGCTGCCCTGCTGGGGGCTGCTAAGGAGAGCTCTGATACACCGAGCTTGTAAGCTCTCTAGAGTAGATGTTCTCTGCTTTTGTCTTCCAGTGGGGTGATGGTGATGACACTGCAAACCCCACTCCTCAAAAAAAAATAGAGCAAACTCCCATCTTAGGTAAGCTATCACAGAACCGCTCTATTGCTGGAGCTTTGACAATTGACATGAATGCAAGACAAGCAAATTCGAGTCTTTTATTCCCTCAGGTAAAAAATCCTTTTATAGTTCATCATTGCAAACACTCAGAATTTGTGGGCCATTCTAAGTCACAGCTTACATAATTAGGAAGCTGTGGAAGTCACCACAGAACAGATGAAAGCAAAACCCAGGTACACCAAGCACAGGGAGATGAGCCGAAAATCTAAGAACTGCTTAAACATTTACAGAGTCATGCAGTGAATTTCTGGAAAGACCGTTTGCAGTCCAGGTGCTCAAAATACGTGACTCTTAACTGTAAAAGTGTGAGGACTGAGGGCTCAGTAAATGCTCTTGAAGTCCTCTCTGTAGATTTGATTGTCACTAAATTTTTCCTGCATGCAGGTTTTGGTCCAGTAGTCCCCATATTTTATTTATAATTTAAGTCATATGCTGCTTTCATAATTTTTTGTCTAGTCATTTAAAACATCTTTGCACTGTATTCAGACAAGACAAGTCTTGGGGGTTATTACTATTATATTTTCCATTTTCCTTCGGTTTAAGCAAACTCTATATAGCACAGAGTTTATGAAACACTTCAAAAACACTTTGAAACTTTACTTCAATGCTACTCAAAAGTTGAGGCATTAGAGTTGTCTGTTAACAAAGAGAATGAAGCTTATTTCTTAACATTTCTGTAAGGTAAAAATAAATCTCTAAGACTTTTAAGTAAGTTTTTAATTGATCTCAAACACTCATTTGTAACACAAATGCCACGCTCAAAAATAACCATGCTGGTAACATGCTTTGAAAAAGTAAGCCATTTATAAGGATGTTTTACAAGTGGAGTCTCTCCTCAAGAACAGATAATCAAAAACTTCCATTACTGAAATATCTTTAAATTATGCATTTATAAGAGCAAATATTCAAAAAATGGAGCATAAATTAAGACTGAAAGGCTAAGATTCTCAGAACTGTTGTTGGTGTCTCTTTTTGGCCAATTACATTCAAAACCTCTGAAGACATCTTACCTGAGTGCTCAGTAAGTGAACTGCAGGAAGTACTTGGGAGAAAAATAGGTTCATTAAGATCTCTTCATAGAATCATAGAATTGTTTAGATTGGAAAAGAACTCCACGATAATTGAATCCAACCATTAACCCAGCACTGCCATGTCCACTGACACTAAACCATGTCCCTAAGTGCCACATCTACACGACTTTTAAACACCTCCAGGGATGGTGACTCCACGACTTCCTGGGGCAGTCTGTTCCAATGATTGACAACTCTTTCCATGAAGAAATTTTTCCTAATATCCAGGCTAAAACCTAGTCTGGAACAACTTGAGGCCTTTCTCTCTCATCCCATTGCTTGTTACCTGGGAGAAGAGACCGATCCCCACCTGGCTACAGCCTCCTTTCAGGCAGCTGTAGAGAGGCATAAGGTCCCCCCTGAGCCTCCTTTTCTCCAGGCTAAACACCCCCAGCTCCCTCAGCTGCTCCTCACAGGACTTGTGCTCCAGACCCTTCCCCAGCTCCGGTGCCCTTCTCTGGACACGCTCCAGCCCCTCAATGTCTTTCTGGCAGTGAGGGGCCCAGAACTGAACACAGGATTGGAGCTGTGGCCTCAGCAGTGCCGAGTACAGGGGGACGGTCACTGCCCTGGTCCTGCTGGCCACACCACTGCTGATCCAGGCCAGGATGCCATTGGCCTTCTTGGCCACCTGGGCACAGCTGGATCATGTTCAGCTGCTGTTGACCAGCACTCCCAGGTCCTTTTCCACCAGGCAGCTTTCCAGGCACTCTGCCCCAAGTCTATAATGTTGCATGGGGTTGTTGTGACTCCTCAATGTCTTTAACTATTTATTTACTTATGTCCTAAGTAAGGTAAGGATTTCAGTGCCTGAGGTTAAGCTCCCACTGTTTAAAATTCCTGGCCTCATCTTTTTGTAGTGAGATTACACTTCCATTAATTTGTGGCACTTTTTTCATGTGAAAATTTAAAATACTCACTTTACATCACTTCATACCTCCTTAGCTCTTCTGAAAATTATGTCAACCCAGTCTAATCACTACAGGTTTCCTATTTCACAGGATACATAGACTGAAGATTTCCTATTTCATGGATATACAGCTATGATCTTTGCTTTAGAGTATTTGGGTAGTCACAGGGGTAATCCTGCCAGGAAATGGAGAACAGACATGAGCTGCCAAGAAGGCTAAAAAGCATATTACTTTTTAATTCATGGTACCTTTTTATTCACATGATTCTTAAGCAAACTGAAGAGAAAAGCTGGTGCAGGCAATAAGACAGCATGCAATATACACCGCGAGACAAAGAACATTTCGAACTTCAATACTAAATTCTGCCTGTAACTGGCCTTCCCAGCAATTCCTTTCAAGAGTAGTCCTTAGATAAGCTATTCCTGAGTAGAAGGTAAAATTACATAGTTTTTACATCCTTTAAACAGCATTTAAGCACAGAGATCACAGTCTTTACTCCTTTTATTATTAAACATGGAGGCAGTCTGGCTCCTCTACACTCTTTTAGGTGGGCAGCACAGGCATACAGCTCGCAGCTATTGTGTGTTCAGGGACTTGGGGCTGACTGCAGCTGCTTTGACCCTCAAGACTTCACCCACCCTTGTCAGGCTGCAAATGCAAATCCTACTTCTGTCCACTGGCCAAAAATATTCAGCAGGAACCTCAAACCTCCTGAGGCAAGATTCACACAAGTGGCTCCAGTTTCAACTGCTTGATGGTATAGAACTGCATGAGCTTAACCAGTCTTTCTCCAAGGGGAAATATAAACAGCTCAACTCAAGGTCAGTTATGCCCAGAACATTACACAACATTAATTCACACTGAGCTGGAGAGGACAAGTTCCTGACATTGCACTCTTTCTTAAATATATTCACAAATGCAGGCACCCTTGCTCCTCCTAATGCTGATATTTAGAATACATGTAACTGCTGAAAGTTAATATCCATCAGGCTGCATTTACCAAAAATAAAAAAAAAAAGACAGTTCCATCTTCAATGAGAACCAAACTGGGTATTTAAACACACAAAAGAAGAAAAAGGCAACATTCCTATCTCATGAGAGATACAGGTCCCAGTCCACCAAACAAACCACCAGTTTAGACTGACAGGCAAGGATTTCTCATGCTGCAGAATGCTGTCTCATGCTCTTTGGAGGATGTCTGTTCCCAGTCACAACAGCCTAGCTGGCTCCCATCAGTTCCAGCATTTCAATAGTACTAACTGCTGCTGCATGGCAAGTAGTGTTGAGTCTGCAGAAACTCATCCAATCTCTTTTTGCTGACAGTATAAGCTATGAGATTACAGCGTCATGTGAGCTGTTTTTACGTGTTGTCTTCTGGGGTTTGTTTTCTCCCTCTGATTGCTTATAATTATTGAAAGGTTCTTATCCTTCCCTGCTTCTTTACTTTTTGAGCAAGATGCAATCAACTCAATTCACTCATCTCTGATCTCATCTCCAGTTCTGCTCTCGGTATGGAGCTATCTCATTAGCTCCACATTTCACTGCTGCCTTGCCTTTCTTCTTAGTCATGCTTTAATGTGGCTGTTTGATGACTAAAGCAAGAAATACTTACTCATGTACTGTGTCCTCAAGCTCTGAATCACTGAGCATTTAGCACAAAATTCTAGCACTTTGCTCTTAAGAATGACACCCAGAGACTTTGCAGTGGGTATTATGACATTTCATCATGTTCCTCCCTTTCTACTAAAAGTTCATTTAGTTCTTCTTCTGTAACAATAAGATCCTCTTCAACTTTTTTTTACCAAATTTGTCATCCTCAGACTATAAGGTTCCTCAAAGAACTATGTCTGTAAAACAGAGACTGAAAGAATAGGGAATTCAAGAACAAGTCCGCGTATCTTCACATCAGCTATGGCCCTGTACCATAACCTCTTTGTCAAAACTACCTTCAGCACCAAGCCCTCTGCCTTGTAGCACAGACATCTTCTGAAATGACAGGAGCTAATATATCCTCCTCCTCCTCCTCCTCATGATGTGAGCATTCTCAGCTGTGGAGGGTTACAGCTACGGCAGAGCCAGATGAAGAGCTGATTTACTGTGTCCTGTCAATGATGTACCACATCCATACAGAGACAATCCCCTTTGCACAAAGTGGTCAGTAGAAATGCTCAAACCTCGAGCTCTTCCTTTAATTAAGCTTTTCAATATTAAGCAAAATTTCAGACTTTTTTTTTTTTTTGTCTTTCTTTGTATTTGTGTGACCATTATTCTCAGTGATTTCTAAGTGACAGTGTACCTTCAGGAGAGGAATACTCTATGACATCTTGGTTCTCTGGAACACCTCTTTTTTATTCTTGTTTAACTCTTCTGCCAGTTTTAATACAGCCAGCAGTCTTTAACAGATGATGAACCAAAGAGAACCACAACTTCAGATTTTAAATATCTGGAAGTCTGTAGAAGTCCCCAGGAAAAAACAAAAACTCTGCTTCAGTTTAAATTGCGTACAGACTGGCAGCACCTTTGGAATTAAAAGTCTCCCCAATACAAACACAAGTAATGTAATCCCAAAATAACAGGCTGTCTTAACACATATCGATACATAAAATACAATCTGTACCACAAATTTGGTTAGGAGGGTTGAGGGACCAAGACTCAGAGGAGACTAACATGAGCTCCAAGAAAAGGAAAAGACTTCTTTTATTGGGTTTCTGTTTGATTGGTTTTGAACAGGCCTTTTATTCAGCACTTCCTGACATGAAACCCTGATCCAGAAGCCTTCCAAGCACAAACCCCATCCAGAATTCAGCAGAAGTTCAGTGGATGCAGAACTCACGGGATTACATCTGGTACGCTGTGTACAGTGGCAAGTGCTCATATATGCACATAAACAGCAGCATCTCCTTTCTAACAGAAATTTAGAGATTTGTAGGCAGAGTTGCAGTGCTACATTATAAAGAGACACTGTAAGTCACCGAAAAATCTAAAAAGAGAACACTCTTTCCCCTGAATTGAGGATTTTGGGCTGAGGTTCTAACCTTCATTTCAGTTTGTGACAAGTAAAAGCTACAGATAAATGAAAACAGCATTCCTCTTTGTCCTCTCATCATTGTAACACTCTTGATCGCAACATTATTAGATATTTTTCAGGCTGCTAATTCAATGCCCACCAGCAATTATTCTCTTTCCTCTTCAAGCACATTCTTAATGTTATCCCATCCAAAATTCAAGTCTGGTAAATACAATAAATTTGATTATAACTTAGATTCCCTAGTTATTAAATTTGTGTCTTTTCAGAAACCAGGCTGAATCTAAAGGAGAAAAAGCAGCAAATTATACCTGACAACTTTAATGCACTTATAACTATATGAATAAAAGATGTGATTCATCATAGATAGTAAGTCTTGCAAAAACTTTGGGTGAAATGAGAAAATAATGCTAACAGCTTTGCAAAACTACTTATAATTTAAAATCATTTGAGAGGCGGGGAAAATGTGGCAGATTCTGAAGACTACAAAGTGGTCCAAATTGCATTAAATTTTCTCTTGCAGAATTTCTCTTTTTGTGACAGCAGTAATTTTTACTTTCATAACGGCTGATGTAAGATCAGCTATGGAGAATCGAGACAAGACACCTTTTGTGAGTAAACATCTTACCATTCTCTGATTTGCTAGAGGACAGTATAAACCCTCACTTTGTATTCACAAGCCTAACACACAGTATTTTTTATTACCTCTATGACAATAGAGTTGTGTTTTGTACAGTATCAGTATGTAACTGCAGCATGTACAGGAGAAGGCAGGACAGATGATATCAATGTCTAAACCCACTTCTATAGGACATTCAATATTTGTTCTGGCTAAGCTGTTTCTAAGGGTAGGGGGTGAAGATGATGAATAAGGCAGATTAGGTTTTAGGCCATCAAGTGTATGTAGAAACACAAAAGATAAGTTCTGGACTGAAGTCCAGAATAGTTTTGAGAGTGACTTCAAGCATCTTAAATCTTAGAGATTGTCTCAGGGAATATAAGGGATTTTTAACTTGTATCATTATATACAAAGGAATTAGAATGAGGTGCACTAAATAAGGCATAAAGGTAATGGTAGTGGTTCCCACCATGCTTTAGACATTTTTTCTTACATCTTCTTGTTACTTGCTTTTATTGGACCATAGTCTGTCCTATCTCTTCAGAATGTAAGTTACAACAAATTAGAATCAGTGGGGTTATAGCTAGGAAAATTTAAAAACTACATGTAAGATGGATATAAGAAAGTGCTAGTAGTAGCATCAGACTGACAGACATCCTTGGATTTAAAATCAAACATGGACGCCAAAAGTTTGGTAACGCAGAAATTTTTATTTTATTTTTTAAAATGTGCAATAATCAACCAGAAACTGGCCAAATAAAGCAATATTTGCAGAAAATGTTACAAATAGTGTCCGCCTTCAGGGATTATTTCCAGTTCTGTCATTGCCTTGTTTTAAGATCTTAGGCAAGCCATTTCAGCCTAATGTGTTCCATGGTACAAAAAAAAAAGGTACTCAACCTCTAGTGACCCTCCACAGATGCTGTAATACCTAGTTCTTGGTAAGGTACCCTAACCTTTCAGAGCAGCAAGGTCCCCTGTTGCTCTCCCTGCAGGGATCCTGGTACCATCCCACCAGTGGCAGTTGAGTTTCTGGTGATCAGCAAGTAAACCTAGTTGCTGAATATACACAGTATTACGTATAATAAAACAGGGATTATATAAAAAGAGATTGAGGAGGAGAGTACACTAAAAGGAGAAGAAGACAAAAGGGATTCCCTGGGTGTTAAGTCATTTAGATCCTACTTAATCTGTAACAAAAACTGCTAGCATACAATTTATTCAATATAATAATGCAACACTTATTCCTCAAACTTGCCTTCCACTTCGTCCATCCAGGTCTGACAAGAGCAGTGGGCTGTTTGAGATGTTATCAGCACTGACAGACCACTGTCATGGGTAGATTTGGGGTAAGATCACACCATGGATAGTCCCCGGTTTCCAGCAGGTTACCCGCAGACTCTTCTGGTCCTCAGCGCTTCCCTGGTGCCAGCTTTCTGGAGCTTCTCAGGGCTTAAGGAGTGGGAGGCTCCTGACTGACCTAAGGTCCTCTGAGTGAAAATGGCAGTTTCTCTTGCTGCTGTGGAGAACAATAAATAGCTTGCTGTCATCAATCACCCCCTCTCTTCTCTCAGAACCCCACCCAGCTAAACTTAGGGGCAATCTAGCATGGTACAGTGAGTACTCCTAAACGCCTTCAACTACCACAGGCAAGTAGGCAGGTATCCTCTGGAACATTGGATAATCTACCTTTGTGAGCTCTCTCCAAACTCTCTCTGCAGCAGATGATAGGAGTAATGTCTGAACTGACAGAGGATATACATATTTTTCATGCAAGTCAAGACATAAAAAAGACATAAATTCCAGTGCTCCCAAATACAGATGTTCATATGCCCAGTAACAAGTTAGTACACAGGGGAGGAGTGAGGATATCACAACTTCTCCCAGGCAACATTCTTCCCTCAGCTACACCTTGAAGTAACATCCCTGCTTTCATCTGTCATCAGGGTGGCACCCCATAATCAAACTCTGTCTATCTCCTTTGTTGCCAGCTCTGACAGCATATGTGCCCAGCAAGTTTGATATCCAGATCTGCAAGAGTTCCTTCCCAAGAATCTCTGCAGCAACCATACACAGTAAAGAAAAGCAGTTTACAGTGCAGATGTTTACAGCTGAACAAAAATTATCTCAGTTCCCCTCACAGTCAGAAAGACTGACATGGGTATTTCTTTGGTTGAGATTCAACTGAGCCACTTCAACATTTATCTTGGGATGAGACAAATCATGCCAGAGATGAATACTTACTCCATTAACAAGAGCGTAAGGTGATAAATTCGGGTGCAGACACCTATATGTAGACATTTCTTTTCAGTGGGATGAACCTTACCCATGTCTTACACACCCCTGCCCTTTTACACCAACTTCCCTGTGCATGCTTTAGTCCCACCAGTCTCCTCTGTTCCTCAGAATTTAAGTTACGGCTGATTTGCTGTGGATCCTCTGGACTACTTCAGCTGAATCTCTCCATTATAGACCAGGCACAGACAGTATACACCTAAGCTGCAAGAACATGAGACCCACGAAAATGCCATGTGAATAGGAGATTCCCTAAGTCTTGTGAACATGACACAGTCTGTGTATCTCAACTTTTTACTCTTGGTATAGCTTATGCCTTCTTGGACACGTGCAATTCAGATATTCCAGAATACCAACTCCCTCAAGTTCCCCCAAGACCTTTCCCTTCTCTAGAAAAAGGTTATGTAATGGCTTGAAAATCCTCTCTGGGTGTGCTCAGCCAAACAGCTCCCGCATGACTAGTGCCAAATGGAGACTGTCAACTTTATCCATAGCTTTGTCAGGGATTTTTGTTAGTGCCATTATTACTGTGCCTTTGTGAGTGGATCCAACAGCCCCTTTTGATGCAGCTACAGACTGAGGATCCCTCACTAGCAAATATACCAAGACTGCCCACAATATTTACATGAATAGTAAAGCTGTTTTTCAGCTCTGCAAGTGCCAAATGCAGACATCTATGGAAAGAGATTCTCCTGACTACAATGAACTTCGTACTAGGACTTTCAACACTTTTATGAAAGGATCGCAGAATCTTTTACAGTAAAGGTTTGTGTCTACCACACACTCATTCTACTAGGTTAGATCAGACCCTATACTAATTTTAGTTACTAAACATACATACATGGAAAATAATCATGCCTTCCCCTGCTTATACAAAAATATGTGCAATCACAGCTCATAAATAGTGTTCTGAGCAAAAGAAGAAAATGCTGCTTGAAATAATGGAATACATTACAGAAAACAGTAATTTAGAGTTTTATAATTCCTTTCTTTTTCACAGAAATAATTATATATACTTCATCATCTTCAGTAGTATTAAAGACGTGATAGTTAAAGTAACTTTCATTAATAAATCACAGTAGCAATGCAACATGTTATTAATAGCTGCTTTAGACTGCAGTCTGGGAAAAGAAACAAGAAAGAAATACATGATGCTGCTTCCACTTCAACACTTCCAGAAAACATATATTTTAAAAATATTTTACAGGTTAAAATACTGATAATTCTATAATTGTTTCTTTAGTAATACTGTGAAGTAATGCCTTGCCATCTTTATAGTATTTTTTGAACTACATAACAATAATTATTTTAAATTATATCAGTCTCAGTCACACTGCATTTAAAAATATAAAGTCAGAGTCCCTAATAAATCCTTCTGGTTTTTCAAGTAACACAGATAAAATTAACTTTGCTAATCTTGACATGTTTTATTGTACCCTTGTGTACAATTTCTATCCCTCTCTCTTTTTAAGTACAGGATCTATACAGCAGAAAGTCTTAGGCAATCTTAACTACAGTTATTGCTGCCAACTCTTCCTATAAAACTTAGGGTGAAATACTGGTATAATTAAAATTGGTTGCAATGCTCACAGATTTCAGAGAATGAAAGAAAAGAGAACAAACACTCCCTGAAATACAGGAAGGTACCAGCAACACAATTCTATATTTACATAGGAAGCACTCGTAATAAGATTTCAGGAAACCTTACGATTAATATATTATAGGCAAAATACATATATAAACGTGTATATATTTGTATGAATATAAAAATACAGGTTAAAAGTCAAAATGATAGGATTTCACTTAGATATAGGTCTCTCTTTAATCAGGGCTAGCAGCATTGCAGAAGAATTCTTGCAAGGGAAGAAAAATGAAGTAAAACCTATTCAGCTGGAAACATGAGGAAAATACAACTGCTAAAACACATAATGTAATTCTATTGAACGTTAAATGTTTTCAGTGGACCTCTATTATTGTTGCAAAAGTGCCATGGGATCTTATCATTAAAAGATAAAACAGCAGTTGAATCACAGTTCTCACCTAATAGCAAGAAAGTCTCCAGTCTTCAAAGATTTATGTATACAGCTAATTTTATGCAGTTGAAGAACCACAACTTGTTTCAGACCACAGAATTTTTCAAATTGCTTAAAATTAGGCATAATATATGAAACTTGTCACAGAATCGAGACCTATAGCCTTACTTGGAAAGTCATAGCAAACATACTTTTCAAATTAAAAAATGCATATTCCTTCACAAGAGAGTATCAGTCTTGATTTGTCTTTTGTATTCACATTAGTGTTTAAGCAGTCTGTGTACTATTTCTTTTATGAATCAAATATTTATCACACAAAGGTCACTGCCAACTTAGAAATTGTATTTTAAAATCTTTCCAGTTCCATTACTGGTATCTTCCATTCCCAAACTTTTTTTTTGAGTAAGAATTTTGCTTTCAACTTTTTTCTCTGATTTTCAACTTAACTTAAAAAATGTAATTCTGAAGTTTGAGGGAACTTGCTACATAAGCCAGAAATGTTTTTCAGCTAACTAAATACAAAGTATGTGGGGAGACAGTGTGTTAGAAAGGTCAGTATAAATGAATGCTATGAGAGGTATTTGGGGACACATATCTGAGATAAATTTTAATTCTTTTCCTTTTAAATGGACTCTATCATGATAAGCTTTCAAGTAACTTTAGCAAGTTGAAAATATTTGAAGATAAGCTATATTTATAGTGTAGCTCCTAAATGCAAAGATTGCTGTGAACTCTTATTTATGAGCTGAATAGTGTTATCTAGCTACAAAATGTTCACTTTTTTTTTCAGTTTTACTAGTGGATGGATGTTGACTGTCTGGTAATTAGTTCCATTTCCACCACCTCCAAAGCATACAAAACAATGGGACTTTTTGTAAATTAACAGCACATTGTCATGTTAAAAGATTCTTCATCAGAGGAAGGTATTTCAGATTCCTTGAAACTAATCTCTCCTCTATTTGTTGTTTGGAGGGGTTTTTTTTGTTGTGGAGGAGAGATGGGTAGAAATTACAAAAATGCTCAAGGTTGAACAGGGCTCTGAGCAAGCTGACCTAGCTGAAGGTGTTTCTGCTTATTGGAGGGAGGTGGACTAGGTGACCCTTAAAGGTTCTAACCTGTGAATAATAATCTTTCTAGCACACAAAGCAGCTTTGAAAACCCCTGAAGTCAACTTCTAGCCTTCAATATGAAGACCTTGGTAGGACTTTTGAGACTCTGGATAGAGATCAAGGTATCAGCTGGCCAACTTCTGTGACTGTCCAGTTCTGTCCAATTACCCTGTACCTTTCTAAGTATGCTAAGAACATTTTGTGTTACCACTTTTTGGAAAACTTGTCTTCCCTGCGCTTACATCCTTACCTGCTTCAGAGTGTTTGTCTTGTAATCATAGGCAAGCGGATTGTTCTCATGTTTGCTAAAGTAAAATAGAAGTGATATTCTTAAGAGACCACATAAGTTTGAAGGGGCTAGAGAAGGCCTGGCTTTGTGAGACCTTCCATTTCAATCTGCTGTCTGACTTTGAGCAAAATACAATCTTACGATCCAGTTCCTGACTTACAAAGCCAAGCACTGATATTTCTTGTCTTCTGATTAGCTTGTCTGTTCAGCTCTGCCAGGA